>NC_133329.1:256011939-257493189 GCF_042186555.1 Aquarana catesbeiana
CAAAGTAATACACATTATTTAAGCATTCATCTCTCAATGAAGTGGAGAGGGTTACCTGTCCAAAACATCTCCCCCCCCCAATACATTTTTTAAAATGGCGGGGGGAAATCTGATAGGTGGACCTTAGACCTTTGTCTTTAAATAATCCCTAAAAAAAATGTAACACTGATGTTGGCCAAGAATGTCTGTGTCTAATTTACTTTCCATGTTTATGTGCAAAATTATTAATATTTTTTGCTTGTTTGACACCACAGTTTCCTTCCAACCCACAGGAATGGCAGACTGTGGCCTCCCACTTTGCCCAGTGGTGGGACTTTCCTAACTGCGGAGGGGCAATTGATGGGAAACACGTCCACATCGTCCCACCACCCAACTGGGGGTCATACTATTACAACTACAAGGGGTTCAATAGTATTGTGATGTTGGCGGTGGTGTCAGCTACATATGAGTTCCTGTATGTGGACATAAGGAAGAATGGCCGGATGTCAGATGGTGGAGTCATCACCCACACAGAGTTCTACAGGCGTCTCCAGAATGGCAGCTTGGACTTGCCACCTCCAGAAGATAATGTAGAAGGACTTCCATTCGTCTTTGTTGCGGATGAAGCGTTTGCGCTGGGAGACCATCTTATGCAGCCATTCCCTATGAGGACCCTCACCCCGGACTAGAGGGTTTTTAATTACTGGCTGGCCAGAGCCAGAAGAGTGGTGGAGAACACGTTTGGAATAATGGCCAGCCGGTTCCGCCTATTTCTTACACCCATACACATGGCGGAGTATAAACTCAATCACATCATCCTGGCTTGCTGTGTTCTCCACAACTTTTTAAGGAGAGATTCTGTGAACTATGCTGGCTCAGTTGGGCCTGAAGCCGGAATTAATCTCGATGAACCAACCCTGACGGCGCTTGAAGCTGGCCGTCCTGGCTTGCCCCCCTGAGTACCCGCGAGGTCCGTCTAAGATACATGGAATACTTTGCGGGTAGGGGGGCCATCAATATGCCAATGTCTGAGACATTTTTTTAAATAAAAACATATTTATAACTGAAAAATTATTTGCTTACATTTACTGCTTGTGTTTCTTTTAGCTGACCATTACTGAAATTTGGGCAGTCCTGAAAATGGCGTGATTCAGTAAAATGCGAAAGCACTGTTGGGTGTTATTTACTAAAGACAAAGACACAAAGTGCACTTGAGACTGCACTGAAACTGCACTTGTAGTGCAATGTGGATTTGCCCTTAGGAAATAACCCCCATTGTCACTGAAAACACAAATTTTAAACACAAAAAAAGTTTAGGAGCATTGAAAGAAGAAGCCACACATTGTTGATTATCAATATTTTTAATACAAGCACAATCACATGTGCATTTATCAAAGGTTTTTAAAACAAACGAACATGTTTGTTGTATGAAATATTTTTAGGGGACATTAATAATAAAAGTAGAAATGTCCTTTTAAGGTAAAACAGGCATGTTTAAAACCAACAAGAAATACACAAATCTGGAACTTACAAAGTTCAACTTTTGTCGAAATTGAAGGCAATATCAGACATGAGTATTTATAAACTGTGTTTGATATTGCGTTCAGATGGGGTGAAGTCACCCCTTGAAAAGCCAAATTTTGAAGATGCACACAAATTGCCGAATGTCAACATGTGCTAGCTGTCATCACAGGGGATCAAGGGACGTGTTTTGTGAGTGCAACCCCTTCCTCTCAGCTACTTTATTATTGAGGAAGGGGTTGCACCCACAAAACGCATACAATGATCTCCCGTGATGGCAGATAGCACATGTTGACACACTGTGTGCATCTTAAAAATTTGGCTTTTCGAGAATATATTAAAAAATCTGAAAAAAAATTTCGGGAAAAAAATCCAACAAAATTAGGGATTTTGAGGGGTTTTAAACTCTCCCTAAAACATCAATGATGTTCTTCATTTTGTTTTGAACATCATTGATGTTTTGCTTTATGTTTTCCAAGTCCCTATTACACCCCATGATCTCCCCGATCACGATCTGGGCACTTTCACTGGTGAAATGACCTTCATCCACAACATCACGATCACCTAAAAATATAGAAACAAAAACACACCATGAATTATAAATATGCCTGCATCCATCTCTAACCTGAGCCTGTAGTCACAGAGACTCACTTGTTGTGGTGACAATTTCCCCCACGTCTCCCTCCTCCTCCTCTGGTTGGGCATTTCCACTTCTTCATGAGGTGGGGGGTCTGTTGTCTCCTCTGATGAGTGGTGTCCTCCGAGTCTTTTCTCCCCTATGTAAAAAAAAATAGGTATACTTAGCACACAGATACTTGATGGCATAAATAGGAATATGAAACACTGCTTGGAAGTGGGGTACAATTGTCTCTTTTGGCAGAGCTGCAAGATGAAGAAATATTTTTTTCCTTTGTCAAGCTTGAATACTTACCTGTTTTGTACAAGCTTTACAGATGGAGACACCCCTATAGTATCCACTGGAGCACCTGTGTGGGCCCCCTAATAAAAAGGGTGTTCTGGTGTCCCACACTAGTGCTCCAGCGTCCAGATGTGTAAACAGCTGCTGAGTGTCCTCTCCTTACACAGAATCTAGTTTGCATTTCATTCTAGTTACAAACCCATCTAGATATCAAAATTATTTTAAGAGAAGTAGGCCAGAAAAAATGTATTGAAATGCATCTGGCCAAAACATGGTGTTTTATTGTATTTCTAAAGAAAAAATTTGCGCTAGGTGTACAAACAGTAACTTAGTGAATATCCCCCGTGAAGGAAAATCCTGCAGCTATGCACTATACCTTGATAAGGGCACTACTAAATAAATATAACAAAAAGCACAGCGCTGGATATAGATGCAAAAATACAACAAAAATTGATATTACTATTAAAGCACCAACAACTTTCATATGTGATAAAAGAAAAAAATAGAAATGAACAATAACATGAATGCTTCACTATAGTGATATATATGCATGAACAATAACATGAATGCTATAGTGATATATATGCATGAACAATAACATGAATGCTAAACTATAGTGATATATATGCGTGACTATTCCCAGTTTTTTATCCACACATTTAGAAAAAGTCCAAAGATGCAAAAAATATGTCAAAACAAATGTCCAAAAAAGCAATTAAATGTGACTTTGAATAATAAATCCGTGACTGTCACCGTGTTGAAATCCCGTCACCTGGTATAGATTGAAGGCTTACCAAATAGCCTCTGATCAGAGGCATAGAGCTAACAGCTTGGGGTTTGCCCTCCACAGCGGCTGGAACTTTAGCTGGGATGATGGATGTAGATCCACAAACGATCGCCACAGGCTTCCAGACAGCGGTACAATCAGGGAAGAGAGCTCTCACCGATATGGAAGCGTTTAAAAGAAAAGAGAAAACTCCAATGGTGTAGAACGTTTTATCTCTTGTTTATTAAAAAGTCGCCTCACTGGCATCCATAAAAACACTTTTCCTTGCAAGGAACCAATACAGCTTTAAAACAAAAACTCCGCGCATGCGCCGTCAGTACGAGCGTGTCTATCCTACGGCCGTTTCGTCAGAAATGACATCATCAGGGGCACGCCCGCACGTCTGCGCATGCGTCTTATATATCCGAGCGGCAAAACGAAAAAGTTCAGCCATTGGTAACACTAGGAAGGTGTTAAAGCTGCAAACAATTACCCTTCCAGAGGGATGGCAATTACACACACACCTGCTTTTTAACCCTTACAATTAAAACTCCATAGAGTCATCATGGTGCCATCTTGTGGACAAATTTGATATTACTTCAGAGCAATGGATTTTATTACATTACCCTTACTATTCAAAAACTTTATTAAAAAACATTAAAAGAGGTGGGGGAAAAAACCAATGACTAAAGATTCATTCAAATCACCCTTCAGCAACTGAAATCAAATAAACCTCTATATCAATAAAAAATAATAATAAAGAGAGGAGGAATTTAGATATATTTCAATCAAAATTTTCTATATATTCAGAAATATATTCTATATTCAGAAATCACAATCTGAATACTGTATCTCCATTCCGACCATATCATAGAATAGCGAAAACCCCATTATAAAAAAACCCCATTATAAAAAAGGGGGGGACATTAACTTTAAGAGGAATTTAAGAAAAAAAGAAAAAAAGAAAAAAAGAAAAATTACAACAAAAGAAGGAAGAAAGACAGGAGAGGGGACATCAACTGTTATTAATAAAACAGCCGATGTCCCACTCTACATTAAGGCCCATGGGTACATGACAGCCCAGACGGTATATCCAGTTAGTCTCACTCCTGGATATAGAACGTCTACTGTTGCTCCCTCGCCAGTGTGGTATATATTTCTCCAAGGCAAAAAATGTCGTGCCTGTGGGGTCCCTGTCATGCTTAAGGTCATAATGTTTTGAAACATTATGTTTGTCAAAACCCCTTCGTATATTGGCGATGTGTTCACCCAATCTGACCTGTAACTTCCTGGTAGTACGCCCTACATATTCTAACCCGCAAGGGCACCTCAAAAGATATACTACACATCTTGTGGTACAGGTGATAAAGGATCTAATCAGATATGTCATACCTGTCCCAGTTGATGTGAACTCAGTTAGTTTCCTACCCTTAAACTCATTAATTTTACAAACTTGACATTTTTTGCAAGGAAAAAAACCTTTTAGATCACCAAAAAAGGTGGGTCTTGTGGGTGGATCCGGGACGTTAGGTGCTATAAAGTGCCTAAGGTTTGAGGCTCCCCTGAATAATACGCAAGGCTTATCTGCCAGCAAAGGCCCCAAGACCCTATCATTTTTTATAATGGGCCAATGTCTCTTAATTATTCGTTTGATGGCCCAGTGTTGACTGGAGTAAGTAGTCAAAAAGGCCAAACCAAAATCCTCTCTGTTCTCTACTTGTGGTGGATTATCAACTAGAAGGGACTGGCGATCTCGATTTCCCACTTCTGCTATTATTAAATCTAGAGTCTGATTTTCATAGCCCTTGGTCAAAAATCTAGATTTAAGAACCAAGGCCTCTTTTTTGTAATCCTCTAGATTAGTGCAGTTGCGCCTGAGTCGCAAAAATTGTCCCTTAGGGACTGCTGATAGCCAGGAACGGTGATGGCAAGAGTCTAATGGAATGTACCCGTTCCTGTCTGTTGTTTTGAAGTACGTAGATGTAATAAGCCTCCCATTTTCAATGGTTATTTTCAAATCCAAAAAGTGAATCTGCGAAGCATTCACTTCATGTGTAAGGACAATACCCCTATTGTTATTGTTCAAAAATGATAAAAAGGCCATGACAGATTCGATGTCACCGTCCCATATGAAAAGGACATCATCAATGAACCTTTTCCATAGGATCAGCTCATCGCGTCTCACATTCAAAACCACATCCTCCTCCCACTTGGTCATGAATAAGTTAGCCATGCTCGGAGCAAATTTTGCTCCCATGGCTACTCCCTTTATTTGTAGGTAGTGAGTACCACTATACCAAAAGTAATTGTGCTTCATCGAAAAGTCCAGTAGCTCCAACACGAATTTACTCTGCGTGATGGAGATACTGGAGTCTCGATAAAGGAAATGCTGCACCGCTTCAAGGCCTAAGCGATGGGAGATAGCCGTATAGAGTGATGCTACGTCTGCGGTTACCAGCAGATATGAAGATTTCCACTCTATCTCACCTAGTAAGTTGATGACATGTTTAGTGTCTTTTAGGAAGGAGGGGGTCCCCATCACCAGTGGTTGTAAGTATTTATCAATGTACTTACCGACTCGTGATGTAACTGAGTCAATCCCACTGATGATGGGTCTTCCAGGGGGATTAACCAAGGTTTTATGTATCTTAGGCAATATATACATAATTGGCAGCCGTGGTGCCAAAGGCACCAGATATTCTCTCTCCTTTTTGTTCAGAATGCCCATATCTGAGCCCTTCTGAACCAAGGCTTTTAAATTTTGTTTAAATTTTGAAGTGGGGTCTGCGGGCAAGGGGGAGTATGTCTCAGAATCAGAGAGGATCCGTATCATTTCATTAGAATATGACTCTTTATCTAAGACAACAATGGCCCCTCCCTTGTCCGCAGGGCGAACCACTATGTCCTTCCTCTTACAAAGAGATTCCATTCCAACCTTAATGTCCTGTTTAGATCGAATAACTCTTGTATTCAAACTTGCCAAATCTTTAATAACCAAATCCCGGAAAATATTGACATTAGGCGCCAAATTCCCCGGGGGGTTGAAAAGTGAGGCGTTGGACAAGTTTGAATGAACGATAGTAGAGGTTTCCCTCATTGATTGTCTGGTTGGATTGCTCATAAGATACCTTTTGATATTTAGTCTCCTTGTATACTTATGGACATCTATGAAGGTTTGGAACTTATTCAGATTCCGTTCTGGGGCAAATTTTAACCCTTTACTTAGAGTCAAAAGTTCTTCCTTAGTTAACTCCTTATTGCTAAGATTAATAATACCATTAGTATCTAGGTCCTTCTTCTTTTTGGAGTAAAGATTCCTCCCCCCTCTGCTCCCTCTCTTCCGTCTCCATTTCTTTTCAGACCCCCCCTGTTGGCCTTCTGAAAATCCCGCTGATTTGAGGGGGGAAGGGGGGCATCATAGCCCCTCCCTACCCTCAAATTAGATCCTCTAGTGTTATTGGATAGGGGAATAAATCTGTTCCTGGTAACCACCCCATATTGATCCTGTGGATCATTATGTTCATGGGGATCGGGTACCCCATTGTAATTAGAGTGAGGGTGTTGTTCTTCCCAATGCCTCCATGGGGGTGGTGATTGGTAGTTAGGGCGAGAAAGAGAGCGTCTACCTCTACCTCCTCCTCTGAGATGGCCTTGAGATTGATATACGCCTACTCTGCCCCTTGGGGGTTTGGGAGAGGTTTGATATGTGGTAACTCCACTGTTAACTGGATATACCGTCTGGGCTGTCATGTACCCATGGGCCTTAATGTAGAGTGGGACATCGGCTGTTTTATTAATAACAGTTGATGTCCCCTCTCCTGTCTTTCTTCCTTCTTTTGTTGTAATTTTTCTTTTTTTCTTTTTTTCTTTTTTTCTTAAATTCCTCTTAAAGTTAATGTCCCCCCCTTTTTTATAATGGGGTTTTTTTATAATGGGGTTTTCGCTATTCTATGATATGGTCGGAATGGAGATACAGTATTCAGATTGTGATTTCTGAATATAGAATATATTTCTGAATATATAGAAAATTTTGATTGAAATATATCTAAATTCCTCCTCTCTTTATTATTATTTTTTATTGATATAGAGGTTTATTTGATTTCAGTTGCTGAAGGGTGATTTGAATGAATCTTTAGTCATTGGTTTTTTCCCCCACCTCTTTTAATGTTTTTTAATAAAGTTTTTGAATAGTAAGGGTAATGTAATAAAATCCATTGCTCTGAAGTAATATCAAATTTGTCCACAAGATGGCACCATGATGACTCTATGGAGTTTTAATTGTAAGGGTTAAAAAGCAGGTGTGTGTGTAATTGCCATCCCTCTGGAAGGGTAATTGTTTGCAGCTTTAACACCTTCCTAGTGTTACCAATGGCTGAACTTTTTCGTTTTGCCGCTCGGATATATAAGACGCATGCGCAGACGTGCGGGCGTGCCCCTGATGATGTCATTTCTGACGAAACGGCCGTAGGATAGACACGCTCGTACTGACGGCGCATGCGCGGAGTTTTTGTTTTAAAGCTGTATTGGTTCCTTGCAAGGAAAAGTGTTTTTATGGATGCCAGTGAGGCGACTTTTTAATAAACAAGAGATAAAACGTTCTACACCATTGGAGTTTTCTCTTTTCTTTTAAACGCTTCCATATCGGTGAGAGCTCTCTTCCCTGATTGTACCGCTGTCTGGAAGCCTGTGGCGATCGTTTGTGGATCTACATCCATCATCCCAGCTAAAGTTCCAGCCGCTGTGGAGGGCAAACCCCAAGCTGTTAGCTCTATGCCTCTGATCAGAGGCTATTTGGTAAGCCTTCAATCTATACCAGGTGACGGGATTTCAACACGGTGACAGTCACGGATTTATTATTCAAAGTCACATTTAATTGCTTTTTTGGACATTTGTTTTGACATATTTTTTGCATCTTTGGACTTTTTCTAAATGTGTGGATAAAAAACTGGGAATAGTCACGCATATATATCACTATAGTTTAGCATTCATGTTATTGTTCATGCATATATATCACTATAGCATTCATGTTATTGTTCATGCATATATATCACTATAGTGAAGCATTCATGTTATTGTTCATTTCTATTTTTTTCTTTTATCACATATGAAAGTTGTTGGTGCTTTAATAGTAATATCAATTTTTGTTGTATTTTTGCATCTATATCCAGCGCTGTGCTTTTTGTTATATTTATGGTGTTTTATTGGTCGAACGAACAATGTTTCCTATGAACGAATAATGTGCCCATGAACATGAAAGTTGCCATTTTAAACTGTACAACAGTAAAGAAAATCACATCGAGCAGCACGAACGTAATAAAAATAAAGAATAGGAACACAGGACAACTACTTACTTTTTTGCAGCACTCTCCTGATCCTTCTATACTGATCGTGCTCCCTCAATTTGAGGTTCGACCACCGTTTCCTCAGTTGATCCTTGGATCGTCGTACCCCAAAATTCCTGTGCAGACTCTTCACAACTTTAGTCATGATCTTGGCCTTTCTGACATTGGGGTTGGGGTAAGGTCCATACTTCCTGTCACAGTCGGCCCTTTTCAAGATGTCGACCATCTCCAACATATCCACAAAGGACATATTTGAGGCCTTAAATCGTCTCCTCCGGGATCGTGACGTTTCTGGCTCTGGGCTTTCCCCCTCCTCCTTGTTGCTGTAATTAGCACGCACCTATTGTGTCTCCGCCATGTGCTCTTCCCCACTGCGCCGAACGAGAAGGGGGAAGGGAACAGACTAGAAAGAACGTCAGGGGCGGGTGGAGTTTCACGCATGCGCAGTGTATATAAAGCGTAACACGCGTGCGTAGTACGTACGATCTGTGAGCAGAGGAAGGAGTATCGGAAGCGCCGATCGTGATAACGAAGGTAACATTTAAACTGGTGCCTATACTGCTTAGAGATTAAGGCCTATATTGGGACAAGACTAGCAGACTTTAGCCTGACATTAGGGTTTGTCTTGTGTTATGTCTTGCAGAGAAAATGGATATATTGAAGGATCAGGACTTTATCACCATATTCATTGATATGTTCAGGGAGCTGCCCTGTCTGTGGCAGGTAAACCACCCCGAATATAAGAACCAAACAAAGAGGAAGGCAGCGCTGGATAAATTGCTGGAATTTGTGAAGCCGGTGATCCCCACGGCAGACATCTCCTATTTAAAGGCCCTAATTGGTGGCATGAGGAGTACTTATCTAAGGGAGTGCAAGAAGGTCAAGGGTTCCTAGAGATCAGCAGCTGCAGATGACATTTATGTACCCAGGCTGTGGTACTATGACAGGCTGCATTTTCTGGCAGGTCAGACTGAACCCAGGCCAGCACTCTCCACTCTTCCTTCCATGCTTCCTTCCCCCTCAGCTAAAGCTTCTGACGTCCAACCTGGGCCTTCCAGGCAGCAATATGTGGAGGAGCCCAGCTTGAGCCAGGTATAGCATTCTTCAAATTACTTCTGGTTGTCAAATTAATGATGTTAAATCTATGTTAGTTTGGATTACTAATTTATGATTGTGATTGATGAACCAAAAACTAAAACGATATCCCTTTTTCATACACAGGAAAGTCTCAGCCAGGAGGTGGCCGGGCCAAGTAGGCTGCCCGATACCCAGGTCCCTCCTCTCCGCCTTCAAAGAAAAAGTGGCAGGAAGAGGAGTAACCTGGAGGAGACTGCAATTGGCCTATTTTGGAAGGCTACTGAGGCCCTCAGAACACCCCACAGTGTTGAAGAGGATTTTGCTGACCTAACAGCATGCAAAATGCTGCAAATGGAAGAGGGCCAACGCCTCTTATGTGAGTTTCTAATTTTAGGAGCACTAAATAAGGGTTTGAGGGGCCAACTCACGAGCCACAGCCACATTTGTGAGCTCACCCATGGTCCTCCTCCTCCAGGTCCTCCTCCTCCTCCAGGTCCTACTCCTCCTCCTGCCACACCTCCAAAACCAGAGCCACAGCCTGGAAGGAAGCGTGTAAGGAAGACCAGAGGGTGATGGCCCTGGGTTACATAGTTACATAGTAGGTGAGTTTGAAAAAAGACACAAGTCCATCAAGTCCAACCTATGTGTGATTATGTGTCGGTATTACACTGTATATCCCTGTATGTTGCGGTCATTCAGGTGCTTATCTAATAGTTTTTTGAAGCTATCGATTCTCCCCGCTGAGACCACCCCCTGTGGAAGGGAATTCCACATCCTTGCTGCTCTTCCAGTAAAGAACCCTCTACATAGTTTAAGGTTAAGTCTGGTCTGACAAAAGATGCAGGCTCTTGTATGACCACAGCCTGGGGACATACATGTCATCTGCTGCTGTTCATGATCTCTTGGACTTCTGGACCAGATTGTACTCCCTTATATATGGACTCCTCAGGCCACCAATTTTGCAGTAAAATAATTGATGTGTGCCCTGGGGGCCAAAGGCTTCGCCAATTTCTGCAGTTTATCCAGCGTTGCCTTCCTCTTTGGTTATGAGCACTTAATAAAGGAATTTTTTTTTTAATTATACTCGCCTGTGTATTTTCCTTCAAAAAGGACAGTTTGTTTGTGAGGAGGCAGGTACATTTAAAAAATACAATGTGAAATTAACAAGAGACACCAACACCAAGCAATCTCCTTGAGATTAATAAATAATACAAGATAATAATGGTGTTGTGGTAACTTGACACACAAAACACACCCAAAAATATTCTGGAGTAAAAAAAAAATAAAAAAAAATAAAAAAACACAAGATCAGGCTTTAAAAAACTCAAAAAAAAATTATCTAAAAACATCCCAAAAAGATTATTTTTTCGGCAGATATGACAAATAAAAATATTATATTGATGAAATCATGATAAATAATAAAGAAAGAAGTTTGTGAGAAGTCTGTGTGAATATGAGCAGCAAAACAACTTCATTCTTCTAGCATTATAAAGAAGAAGAGAGTGCGCTGCATTAAACAATTTAAAACATTGCAGCATGGCGAAAGTGCTATAACCATTCCGAACGCTAATTTTACCAGACCGAGCAGTTCCGTCTTGGAATGTATTCTGAGCATGCGTGGCACTTTGTGCGTCGGAATTGTCCACACATGGTCGGAATTGACATGATCGGATTTTGTTGTTGGAAAATTTTATAGCCTGCTCTCAAACTTTGTGTGTCGGAAATTCCAATGGAAAAAGTCAGATGGAGCCCACTGTGACAGACCTAGCTGGGAGAGAGACTTTTGGAGGGGACTGTGTGCTAGCCTCTTGCCGATCGATCGGGGGCCCTTACATTTGGGGGAACGGTGCTCTTTGTGAGCTGTATGCCTGGGGACCCTTGAGGTGGTATCACTGTGGATTTGGGTCCTGGTCCCCCAGGACACACAGACTGGGGCTCGTTACACCCACACACTATCGGAATTTCCGACAACAAGCTCCGATCGCACATTTTCCGTCGGAAAATCCGACCGTGTACAGGGCATAAGAGTGGCAAGGATGTGGAATTCCCTACCACAGGTGGTGGTCTTTGTGGGGGGGGCATTGATAGTTTCAAGAAACTATTAGATAAGCACCCGAACGACCACAACATGCAGGGATATACAAGGTAATACTAACATATAATCACACACATAGGTTGGACTTGATGGACTTGTAACACCCAATTTGTCCTAAAACAAAAACACCTGGATACAATAAGTCTTTGCAATGATTTGCACAGTTTTACTACTAACATATGCAAAAGTTACACAACTGGTTTCAGGAGTTAAGATTTGTTTTACTTTCATCATGAAGGGGTTAATTTACTTTTTTTTATACTCAAACTGTATCTGTTTTCTAATACTGTAATTGTATATAACAGTTACAGTATTAAACAGATGAACACTGCCATCTGCAGGCTGAAGGTTTATTTTACCAATGAGGCTTACGGATGATCACCATAGCGGACAGTGGTCAAGTGATTGGCAACCACTCCATTGTTAGTGCTTAACACAGCTGTCAGCGACAGCTGGAGTTGAGAGCCAATCACTGTGCAAAGTATCAGCTGCTGGCTTTCAAAGAAAAGATATTTAATAATGTATCCTCAAATAGGGCAGAGTGCTGGGGAATGTTACTATACACATACATCATTGGTTTCTATGCAGAAGTGAGCCTGATTTTGTACTTTCCAGCTCTAGTAAATAAACCCCATTGTGTACTTAAAAGTGGGGTACTACACAGAAGGGATTAAACAAACTCTTAGCAGTCTTTCAAAAATGATCCATTAGTGCTGAACTTGCTAAAACCGTGGTAGCAGATTTTTTAAAGTCACAGGCGCATTTCCATTAAAATCTGTTTTAACATAATAAAAACAGGAGCTGAGGAGTTTTAAAAATTTCAAATGCTTTGAAAATCCCTTGCAAAAGTAGCCATGTATATATATATACTGCTCTACATGCTAGCAGGGCCAGATTTTCCTAGAGTGCCAAAGCAGCCAGACACCCACTAGTCCTGTCCCTGCTCACCTTGTAAACTGTGACAGCTGGTGGATTGTGCTGGTGGGGCTTTTATGCTCATTTAGAACATGTAAAATGTTAAGTTAAATGAGAGGCTGCCGGAGCCCAGGAAAATGCCTGCAAGAGCCTGGGGAAGAGGCTCCCAGAGGCAATGGAAATGATGTTGGAGTCCTGAGAAGTGCCACCAGAGCTTGGGTAAATGCTGTTGCCATCCTAGGCAGTGTGAGCATACCATACTAATAGAATAGTACTGTGAATTCATCTAAGAATTAGTAAGCTGCAATATATATCATTTTTGTTCATAGTTTATATATACCGGTATTTTAAATGACCTAATTGTTGGGTGATTTTGCAATTGGAAACTAGATGAAAGTGGTTGAAATTGCTTGCAAAATCGCTGTGGGTGTGGCCAATATTAATGTGTGATGAATGGTATCACTGAACAGCACTAGGAGCAGGTGACCAGCACCAATGCACATTGACAACAGTCATTCTCCTGCAATGTTTTTACATATTTAAATATGTTTTTAATAGGTTTGAGATATATTGTCAGACTAACCAAGGTGGAAAATATTCCAAGTATGCAAAATTGCTTAAACTCTATCTGCATAATGCCTGATACCATAACAGATTTACAGCTGACTAGCAGGACACGTGTAAACATCATGAAACTGGTTGGATGAAATCCAAGAATTTCATTAAAATCTACAATTAATGTAACAACCTTAGAATGCAAAACATAATAAATGTATGTATATTTGGAAGTCAGAAGATGAAAAATATGTGAATAGGAAATAAAACAGATCCTTAGTCACTCTAAAAATATGGGTTTTAGATTTTACATGAATCAGCACCATGCATGGTTGTGCTAGATCTGGTGTATATTAATATATATATAGAATTATTGATATATATATATATATATATATATATATATATATATATATTGATTGATTGCAATCTGTTTGTCTTTATACAAGATGCAACCTTTAACCTTCAATTAATAAAAGGCAGTGGGAAGATATTAAGATAAAACTAAAATTTAATTTAATTGCTATAAAAGAAAGGTGTGGAAACGTTCTGCATAAATTGATGTCCGAACGGGTATAATACTAATATTAATATTTTCTATGTTACCATTGTGACTATGCATTAAAAGAGAACGTAGGTTGAAAAAGTTGTCCCCAGTCTAATTTGAAGTTCATTGAACTCCCTCCCCTTCCTATTTAAAAAAAATGTATCTCTTTTGGAACAGGGTTCCCAGTAGCAAAATGATCACTTTAACCTGTCTGTGGGCTCTGTGTGAGTCAATGGCTTTGACTGATTGCCTCTGCCCCTGATCATCTGACCTAAATATATAATATAACAATTAAAAAAACATTGGGGGGTATTTATGGAAACTGGAACGTGCAAAATCTGGTACAGCTCTGCATAAAAACCAATCGACTTCCAGGTTTTGTTGCCAAAGCTTAATTGAACAAGCTGAAGTTAAAAGCTGATTGGCTACCATTCACAGCGGCACCAGATTCTGAGTGAAAAAGTTTTAGTAAACCTCCCCCATTGACTATATATATATATATATATATATATATATATATATATATATATATATATATATATGCAGTGGGGACGGAAAGTATTCAGACCCCCTTAAATTTTTCACTCTTTGTTATATTGCAGCCATTTGTTAAAATCATTTAAGTTAATTTTTTTCCTCATTAATGTACACACAACATCCCATATTGACAGAAAAACACAGAACTGTTGACATTTTTGCAGATTTATTAAAAAAGAAAAACTGAAATATCACATGGTCCTAAGTATTCAGACCCTTTGCTGTGACACTCATATATTTAACTCAGGTGCTGTCTATTTCTTCTGATCATCCTTGAGATGGTTCTACACCTTCATTTGAGTCCAGCTGTGTTTGATTATACTGATTGGACTTGATTAGGAAAGCCACACACCTGTCTATATAAGACCTTACAGCTCACAGTGCACGTCAGAGCAAATGAGAATCATGAGGTCAAAGGAACTGCCTGAAGAGCTCAGAGACAGAATTGTGACAAGGCACAGATCTGGCCAAGGTTACATATAAATTTCTGCTGCACTTAAGGTTCCTAAGAGCACAGTGGCCTCCATAATCCTTAAATGGAAGACGTTTGGGATGACCAGAACCCTTCCTAGAGCTGGCCGTCTGGCCAAACTAAGCTATCGGGGAAGAAGAGCCTTGGTGAGAGAGGTAAAGAAGAACCCAAAGATCACTGTGGCTGAGCTCCAGAGATGCAGTCAGGAGATGGGAGAAAGTTGTAGAAGGTCAACCATCACTGTAGCCCTCCACCAGTCGGGGATTTCTGGCAGAGTGGCCCGACGGAAGCCTCTTCTCAGTGCAAGACACATGTAAGCCCGCATGGAGTTTGCTAAAAAAACACCTGGAGGACTCCAAAATGGTGAAAAATAAGATTCTCTGGTCTGATGAGACCAAGATAGACTTTTTTGGCCTTAATTCTAAGCGGTATGTGTGGAGAAAACCAGGCACTGCTCATTACCTGTCCAATACAGTCCCAACAGTGAAGCATGGTGGTGGCAGCATCATGCTGTGGGGGTGTTTTTCAGCTGCAGGGACAGGACGACTGGTTGCAATCGAGGGAAAGATGAATGTGGCCAAGTACAGGGATATCCTGGATGAATACCAACAACAAGACAATTACCCTAAGCACACAGCTAAAATAACGAAGGAGTGGCTTCACAACAACTCCGTGACTGTTCTTGAATGGCCCAGCCAGAGCCCTGACTTATACGCCAATTGAGCATCTCTGGAGAGACCTAAAAATGGCTGTCCACCAACGTTTACCATTCAACCTGACAGAACTGGAGAGGATCTGCAAGGAGGAATGGCAGAGGATCCCCAAATCCAGGTGTGAAAAACTTGTTGCATCTTTCCCAAAAAGACTCATGGCTGTATTAGATCAAAAGGGGCTTCTACTAAATACTGAGCAAAGGGTCTGAATACTTAGGACCATGTGATATTTCAGTTTTTCTTTTTGAATAAATCTGCAAAAATGTCAACAATTCTGTGTTTTTCTGTCAATATGGGGTGCTGTGTGTACAAAAATGAACTTAAATGATTTTAGCAAATGGCTGCAATATAACAAAGAGTGAAAAATTTAAGGGGGTCTGAACACTTTCCGTCCCCATTGTATATACACACATACACTGTACACTCCCAGTGGCGGCCCGGCCATAGGGGGCGCACGGGTGCTGCCCCCCCCAAAGCTAGTCACAAAAAAAAGGTCCTTTAAGTGCACAGCGTATGGGCGCCAGACACTGTGCACTATGGACAGTGTGATGTCTATGCAAGTGAGGCGCAGGTGAGGCACTGTATTTACCTGGTTTTGGGGGTCCTTGTGGCGCAAAGCAGTCCGCCACAACACTCCCATCTACAATCTTTCTCCTTGCTGTGGGGTTTACTTTTGACACCGCTGTAGGACATGGGCGGTGCTTTCCCCAAAGCAGCATCATTTCCGACTTCTGTGCCAGCGTGAACTCGGCTCCCTGAATGAAGAAGCAAGGTAATGTGATCCAACACTCTGTCAGTGTCTTTCCATCCATAAACAGCAGCACCTTATACTGTATGTAGTCTTCTCATCCTGTGATCGGACTGAAGGTGGAGGGAGGGTGCCCTGCTTCTTCTCTGCCCCGGGAATTAACCTCCAGTCATTCACCTGGATCGCAGGATCATTTTATTACACATCTCCTGTATGTGAATACCAGGATGCCAGCACTGCCTGCCTATCTATCCATCTATCTATCTGCCTGCCTGCCTATCTATCTGTATCTATCAGTATTTATATCTATCTATCTATCTATCTATCTATCTATCTATCTATCTATCTATCTACCTGTCTGTCTATCTATCTGTATCTATCAGTATTTATCTCTATCTGTCTGTCTGTCTACCTGTCTGTCTACCTATCTATCTATAAGTCCAATCGCAGGCGAGCGACGGGGTGGGGGGGCAGATATGGGGTTGGTTGGGGCTTTGTTTGCTCCCCCCAAAAAAAAAAAAAAATGGAGCATCAGCCGCCACTGTTACATTTACTGGCCACTTTATTAGGTACACCTGTTCAATTGCTTGGTAATACAAATTGCTAATCAGCCAATCACATGGCAGCAGCTCAATGCATTTAGGCATCTCAACATGGTGAAGATGACTTGCTGAAGTTCAAATTGAGCATCAGAATGGGGAAGAAAGGGGATTTAAGTGACTTTGAACGTGGCATGGTTGTTGGTGCCAGACAGGCTGGTTTGAGTATTTCAAAAACTGCTAATCTAATGGAATTTTCATAGATAACCATCTCTAGGGTTTACATAGAATGGTCCAAAAAAAGAGAAAATATCCAGTAAGCGGCAGTTGTATGGACGAAAATACCTTGTGGATGTCAGAGGTCATAGAAGAATGGGCAGACTGGTTTGAGATGGTAGAAAGGCAACAGTAACTCACTGACTTAACTCACAAATAACCACTCGTTACAAGCGAGGTATGCAGAATACCGTCTCTGAATGCAGAACACATCCAACCTTTGAGCAGATGGGCTACAGCAGCAGAAGACCACACCGGGTGTCACTCCTGTCAACTAAGAACAGAAAACTGAGGCTACAATTCGCACAGGCTCACCAAAATTGGACAATAGAAGATTGGAAAAACGTTGCCTGGTCTGATGAGTTTCAATTTCAGCTGCAACATTTAGATGGTAGGGTCAGAATTTGGCGTAAACAACATGAAAGCATTGATCCATCCTGCATTGTATCAAAGATTCAGGCTGGTCGTGATGGTGTGGGGGATATTTTCTTGGCACACATTGGGCCCCCTTGGTACCAACTGATCATCGTTTAAATGGCACGGACTACCTGAGTATTTTTGCTGTCCTTGTCCATCCCTTTATGACTACAGTGTACCCATCTTCTGATGGCTACTTCCAGCAGGATAATGTACCATGTCACAAAGCTCAAATCATCTCACCACTGGTTTCTTGAACATGACAATGAGGTCACTGTACTCCAATGGCCTCCACAGTCACCAGATCTCAATCCAATAGAGCACCTTTGGGATGTGATGTAATGGGAGATTTGCATCATGGATGTGCAGCTGAGAAATTTGCAGCAACTGCTTGATGTTATCATGTCAATATGTACCAAAATCTCAGAGGAATGTTTCCAACATTGAATTTATGCCATGAAGAATTAAGACAGTTCTGAAGGCAAAATGGGGTCCAACCCGGTACTAGCAAGGTGTACCTAATAAAGTGGTCGGTGAGTGTATATACAGTATATACTGTGTGTATATTGTATATGCACACAAACTAATAGTATACACACACCTATATTATTATCATAGGTGTGCGCAGCCTATTGCATTAGGGTGTGAACCCCAAAGCTCAAACACACACTACTCACTACTACTCACATTGCTCACCATGTTCATTCAGAAAGGGAAGGGGTTGATAAATACATATTTACCGGCCCCTTCCCTCACTCATCCTAAAACATCTCCGCAGCAACAGCCGGCAGGAGAGGAGAGGAGGAAAGCCAGGACTGTTGCAGAGGGAAGGAGTGGGGAGCCAGGGCAGTAGGGGGAATCTGTGCTGCACAGGGTGATTAGGGTGTGCCGGGTGTGCCCAGCCTTTGCGCACGCCTATGTTTATTATATAGTATATCCTGTAGACACAACCCTAACTGATTGTCTGTGGGATAGGGCAAGCATGAGAGGATGCAATGGCACGGTAAGCAACAATCAGAGCATGTCAAACATCCCATTAACCTTTTGTGCAAACTTCCAATTCTTTTATTATCCAGGAACTGGTTTGCTCATTGTTCTTCATAACAAAAGACACTATGATGTTTATTAAAGACCACAACCTGCCTGAACTTGCAGTCACCTTTATAACTATATAATAAAAATTATGATGAGCCAAAATAAGTATTAAAATAACAACCCTGAAAATCTTGAGTAATAATAGCACTTACAATTATAGACAACCTCTTTTCACAGCAAGTGAATGTGAATTGGGTGTGCTTTAAAGACACATTCAGCACTGGCTTATTATAGGGAATATGGCATCAATGGTACATAGTTTTTTTTTTATCATATTTGATCAATATTTTTAAGATAAGGTTTGGTTGTTAGCCTCCTGTACACATTACTTTCCCAATCTGGCTGAGATCAGGACATTCCTCTTAACAGCTAACTTAAGAGACCCTCATCTAACATCTAGGGGAGCCTAATGCTGATTATACACTGAGTGAAATTATTCACTCAGTGGGTGGCCCTGCTAGCCTGCCCCATACAACAAAAGTTGATTTTATTAAAATTCTAATAAAATTCTCTGACTCCCAAATAAAAAGGGACCAGGTACAGACTAACAAAGGAAAAAAGCGCTTAAGTAAATAGTGGCTCAGCAAGCATATCGAACCCGACGCGTCCATGCGGATGAAACGCGTCAGGTTCGATATGCTTGCTGAGCCACTATTTACTTACGCGCTTTTTTACTTTGTTAGTCTGTACCTGGTCCCTGTTTATTTGGGAGTCAGAGAATTTTATTAGAATTTTAATAAAATCTTCTTTATGCGGATTCACACCATGTGGAGGCATTTTTTCAGTTTTTCCTTTTGAGAGATATACCCCCTATGCGAAGACCGGAGACCGGGGTTCGCAAATCTTCATATAGCTGTATAACTATGGAGGTTCCAAGTCTGTGGACATCTGATTTGGATGGATGGTGAGTAACTACCACAAATCTCCATCGATTCTGGATACAGCTCTGCATCCATCCTCTCTGGGGCTACCATCCCTACGGGATCCTGATACAAGCTTGTCTGACTCACAGCCTTCGGCTTGTGAGTCCACCTGTTCCGGTAAGGGTATTTCAACCTTTCCATCTATAAATCAGTTACCCTTGTTCCGTGTTACCTCAATGTCCATCTCAGCCTCGGTATATTGATGAGATTTATCACACATGCACACTGAAGGCATTTGAAGTTGTTTTCTTATCAGCATTTGATATACGCCCATAAGAACATTTTGGACACTTCATGTTTCATCTATATGTTTTGAACTGGTTATATTTATTTTTTAGTTAGGGACAGCACCCACTGTAGTCACACTATTTGAGTTATTGTCTACATGAATGCATATTATAAGAGGGCATTATTTCCGTTGTCATTAATTTTATATAATTCTTTATAGGTGGGTCATACCACGTTATATTAATTCACAATTGTTAGGAGTGTTTTATTTATTTACTGCCATCTGATGGGATCTACCAGTGAATTACACCTAGTCACTTGTCCATTCACAAGTATGTTTTTATGTCAAATTTAGACTGACACTTTGCAAATGTACACGTATATATTTAGGTGTAATAATCTTTACATATACAATTCTTTACACTCAGTTTTTTGAGTGTCTGTTCACTAAATCTTTATTGTGCAATAGACCTCCAGATTAAAATAGAGCTCTGATGAACATTTGCATGACTATTGTGGAAACAGTGCACAAATTTGACTTCATTTGACTATAACATAGTCTGTGATGTGTATATTGCTGGTGCATGTGAAAAACAGGAAAATTGGCTCAGCCATGTAGAGTTCAACAAGGACATGGCTGTACTGAGCGTACTGAGCACATAAAATAAGGTACCAACCACAGTGACTTCTAAACAACTTTGTGTATCCAGGGGATATGATTTATGTGATAACTTACCTTTGTTTTTGGTTCAAGAATTTTGACTCCGTATATTGATATTTGAAGTTCCACCTTTGGAGTTTTCTGGCCTTCTGACTTTTTAATATGTCTTGCAAACTGAAACAGAATAGAGTTCATCAAAATTGCCAAAGTGGTAAGGAAAAAGACTTCTACAGCATATTTTTGGTGAGCATATACATTATCTTAAACTATCGATGAAATGTTTACACATTTGCTGCATCAATTTCTGTATTACAGCTATCCAATCTGATTGGCCAAAGCCATTCTCTTTTTATTTAGTGGATTTACATTCTTTCAATCACATAGGTTCAGAATCACATGTAGGCATTAACTAGGGTGGTCTGAAAGCAAATTTAGTCTGTCCAGGAACATCCATTCCTCTTGGGATTAATGGAAGGAACCAGGAAAGGCAAAATATAGGCATATCAAGCTTCAGCTTTAAAGGCCAACTTTGGGCACTGTATTTTTACTAGCTG
Source organism: Aquarana catesbeiana (assembly GCF_042186555.1). NCBI lineage: Eukaryota > Metazoa > Chordata > Amphibia > Anura > Ranidae > Aquarana > Aquarana catesbeiana. The sequence continues at coordinate 256,032,819 of NC_133329.1, forward strand.
TTAAAAGATTAGGAAGTGTAATGACACTGCGGCCATGTTTTTTTTAGAAAGCCAAATGTAGACAAAGGCAAAGACACTAGAAACCAAAGGTGCAGCGCTACCTCTCCAATGAGTGATTCACAAATGATGGTGGAACCCCCTAATATAAAGTGAACCTAATATGCATCCTTAATGCCACAATATAACATGAATAATTGTAATTGATAATCCCACATTGCAATGAGTATTCTACCCATATAATACTCACAATATAACAGTGATGAAAACTAATAAACATTACATTTTAATTTTGCATTTAATTTCACATTGTTAATGTACACAATATGAGTGCAATAATGGTGGAAATCTGCTCAAACCAGAGTCTTTCTCTGTTTAACAGAATACCCTATATACCATATCCTGTATAACTGTGATGAAAACCTCTAAACATGAAAGCTTTAACCAATAGTTAATATACAATAATAGTGCAATAGTGGTGGGAACCCCTCAAACCGAAAAGTCCTTCTCTGTGTAATTTAACAGTCAAAGATGTATTGTATTAAATAAATAGTCTGATATAGATATCTGATGGCGCATGCACCCACAGTGAACCCCAAATTTAAGAACACCACGGGATCATCGCCTTCCCCTTCCCAAAGTCTTATTCCATGGCTATACAGTCTCCAAATCCTTCAACACTCCTCCGCAGATACCAGTACTTCTAATGAAATCACCAGTCTCAGCATACAAGTTTGCTCAAAAAACAATAATAGATAGACCATAATAGAGTTTTCTCCATACTGAAAAGCTTCAAAATGTATTAAAAGTACCAATAAACACTCACATTTTAATGTGCACTTAAATCTGTGCACATCGATATATAACTTGCTTGGGTTAAAACCACACTGCCCCCCTTAGGAATTCAGGGTATTAGCCACAGTCTATAGCACACTATAGGGCATCGTTTCTTGTCCGGCGTAATGACGTCACAGATTCCGCATCCTACGCCGGTCGTTACCAGTCACGTGACTTCTTCAAGGAGAAGGAGTCACCTCACCATCTTAATGCTTAAATACCGGACTATACAGTGGGGACTGAAAGTATTCAGACCCCCTTAAATGTGTCACTCTTTGTTGTATTGCAGCCATTTGCTAAAATCATTTAAGTTCATTTTTTTTCCTCATTAATGTACACACAGCACCCCATATTGAAAGAAAAACACAGAATTGTTGACATTTTTGCAGATTTATTAAAAAAGAAAAACTGAAATATCACATGGTCCTAAGTATTCAGACCCTTTGCTCAGTATTTAGTAGAAGCACCCTTTTGATCTAATACAGCCATGAGTCTTTTTGGGAAGGGTGCAACAAGTTTTTCACACCTGGATTTGGGGATCCTCTGCCATTCCTCCTTGCCAATCCCCTCCAGTTTTGTCAGGGTGTATGGTAAATGTTGGTGGACAGCCATTTTTAGGTCTCTTCAGAGATGCTCAATTGGGTTTAAGTCAGGACTCTGGCTGGGCCATTCAAGAACAGTCAGGGAGTTGCTGTGAAGCCACTCCTTCGTTATTTTAGCTGTGTGCTTAGGGTCATTGTCTTGCTGGAAGGTAAATCTTTGGCCCAGTCTGAGCTCCTGAGCACTCTGGAGAAGGTTTTCGTCCAGGATATCCCTGTACTTGGCTGCATTCATCTTTCCCTCGATTGCAACCAGTCGTCCTGTCCCTGCAGCTGAAAAACACCCCCACAGCATTATGCTGCCACCACCATGCTTCACTGTTGGGACTGTATTGGACAGGTGATGAGCAGTGCCTGGTTTTCTCCACACATACCGCTTAGAATTAAGGCCAAAAAGTTCTATCTTGGTCTCTTCAGACCAGAGAATCTTATTTCTCACCATCTTGGAGTCCTTCAGGTGTTTTTTAGCAAACTGCATGCAGGCTTTCATGTGTCTTGCACTGAAGAGAGTCTTCCGTTGGGCCACTCTGCCATAAAGCCCTGACTGGTGGAGGGCTGCAGTGATGGTTGACTTTCTACAACTTTCTCCCATCTCCCGACTGCATCTCTGGAGCTCAGCCACAGTGAACTTTGGGTTCTTCTTTACCTCTCTCACCAAGGCTCTTCTCCCCCGATAGCTCAGTTTGGCCAGACAGCCAGCTTTAGGAAGGGTTCTGGTCATCCCAAACGTCTTCCATTTAAGGATTATGGAGGCCACTGTGCTCTTAGGAACCTTAAGTGCAGCAGAAATGTATTTGTAACCTTGGCCAGATCTGTGCCTTGTCACAATTCTGTCCCTGAGCTCTTCAGGCAGTTCCTTTGACCTCATGATTCTCATTTGCTCTGACATGCACTGTGAGCTGTAAGGTCTTATATAGACAGGTGTGTGGCTTTCCTAATCAAGTCCAATCAGTATAATCAAACACAGCTGGACTCAAATGAAGGTGTAAAACCATCTCAAGGATGATCAGAAGAAATGGACAGCACCTGAGTTAAATAGATGAGTGTCACAGAAAAGGGTCTGAATACTTAGGACCATGTGATATTTCAGTTTTTCGTTTTTAATAAATCTGCAAAAATGTCAACAATTCTGTTTTTCTGTCAATATGGGGTGCTGTGTGTACATTAATGAAGAAAAAAAATAACTTAAATGATTTTAGCAAATGGCTGCAATATAACAAACAGTGAAAAATTTAAGGGGGTCTGAATACTTTCCATCCCCACTGTATATACTGAGTCGCTAAGATACCAGCATCATTTTATTGAATTCAGCTACAGTACCTGACTATGTGTACATTAGGTTACTAAGATACCAGCGCCATTTTATTGGAGCTAAAGTAAAAAAACAGATGATAAGGCTCCATTTTGTTGGTGTTCATACCAGTCATCTGAAGCTACTCAGTATGTTTACTCTATTGCCATTGTAACCAGTGGCATTTTATTGGAAAAAGACTACTAGCTAACAAACAAACCCCATTTAATTCGTGATTCTGCCCATATTAGAATGCCGGCCGCAGCATTTACTAAGTTAATGCCATATTGCCTTAAAAATTATATTCAGAGTAGGGTGAAAAATCTCTAAATACTATATATACTGTAAATGCACAAAAATACTCAAAAGCTACATTTAAATAAAGCACTGAGCCAGACTAATGAAATAATAAATTAAATAATACATCTTGAAAATAGTTATTGTTTTTTTACACACTTTGATTAAAGTATTAATATCTGGAAGTATCAGGATCATGTGGCGTTTTTTTTTTCCTCACAGTTACCACAATTCCAATGTTACTATACGGCTGTGTAACACTTACCTCTATTTTGCAAGTAATGTGCCTGTGTGTGTAATATAGAACAGCGCAACACTAGTTTATTATTTGGTTTATGTTGGAACACGGGTACAGTGTTAGCAGCAGCTCTTAGGCCAGGGGTGCCCTCTGATGTGGCCCGCCACCTCCTGCTTTGCAATGGCAGGTCGGCAAGCCCAGATTGTGGGTTCCCGACTCATCATCCCAGAGCATCAGTGTGAAGAACGGAGCCGGTGCTAGAGGAAGCAGAGCCGATGTTTCCTGTATAGCGCTGGCTCCTGTCACAGGCAGAGTGATACCAAATGTACTCCACCTGTGACAAGAGTGATACAGGAAGCATCGGCTCTGCTCTCTACTGCAGCCGCATGCTTCCTCTAGCTCTGCCTCCTGTCACACTGAAGCTCGGGAATGGTGGGTCAGGAACCAACCAGCAGTACCCACCAACAGTACCCATCAACAGTACCAACGAGCAGTGCCCACCAGCAGTACCAGCCAGCAGGACCCACCAGCAGTACCAGCCTGGGAGGACAGCCAGCAGCAGCCACCAGCCATACCCGCCTGGGGAACAGCAGCAGCCAGCGATACCTGCAGGAATCTTGAGGAAGAAGTGAAGATTGAGGTCACTTGAAGTGCAGGTAAACCACAGTGCATCAGTGTGAAAGCAGCCTTAGGCCCCTTTCACACAATCGGTCCGATTGGGTCCGCCTGTCTGTTTTTCAGGTGGAACCAATAGAACCCTCTATTCACCTCTATAGTTAAACTTTATCTTTAGAGAGGCAGATGTAAAAAGACTTGTGTCTGTTTACACCCACCTATCTCCAATCCGATCCACATAAAAAAACAGAAGGGGATCCGTCCACTTCTGTCAGGGCGGATCAGTGAGCCCATAGAGTAGAGCGGGCTGTGTCCATGTCTGCTCTGCATATGCAGAGTGGACACGGACCTGTCATCTGCCCCCTCCACTCATTGTGGCCCACGACCAGTTACCAAGTCGCTAAAGTGGCCCTCACTCCTCAAAAGGTTGGGTACCCCGGTGATAGGCTATTAGAAGTTAGTCCACTTATTTGTATTCATTTGGGTAGGGTGCAGTACATAAGTAAATTTTTAAAAAAGGTTATGTAGGGAGATGAGAGGAGGAGAGAAGCTGAGGCAACACAGAGGGGTTGATTTACTAAAGGCAAATCCACTCTGCACTACAAGTGCATTTGGAAGTGCAGTTGCTGTAAATCTGAGGGGAAAATCTGAAATAAGGGGAAGCTCTGCTGATTTTATTATCCATTTGTGTACAAGCAAAAATGCTGTTATTTTATTTTCCTTGCATGTTCCCCTCAGATCTACAGCGACTGCACTTTCAAGTACACATCCAAGTGCACTTGCAGTTCACTTGTAGTGTAAAGTGGATTTGCCTTTAGTAAATAAACCCCAGAGAGTAAATAAATACTCCCAAAAGAGGAGAGCGCTATGATGTGCAAGGATGGAGGAGGCTATACTAAGGAATTTACTATCCTGAAGTATTTAAAACTTCCAGCTTGTACAAAGGTACATTGCAAGTGAAATGAAAAGAAAAACACTGTAAGAATTTAACACTTCCAATAAGGGCCAGTGCTGGCATTCCTCTCCTACATGTAAAAAACATGCTTGTTTTATTTGCTAGAAAACTACTTAGAACCACCAAACATTATATATATCTATATTTAGCAGAAGCCCTAGAGAATAAAATGGTGGGCAGTGCATATTTTTATGTCACATGATATTTGCACAGCGGTTTTTTAAACGCACTCTTTTTGGAAAAAATATACTTTAATGGATTTGAATGCACAAAACATAATATAATACCGAATTGTTTGGTAGAATATAAAAGATGATGTTACGCTGAGTAAAAAAGTACCAAACATGTCATGCTTTAAAATTGTGGAACGGCGCCAAATTACGGTACCTTAAAATATCCATAGACAACACTTTAAAGGTCTCTAGAAGTTAGCAGTTTAGAGTTACACAGGTGGACTGGCACTAAAGTTATTGCTCTTGCTCTGATGTTTGTGGTGATACCTCACATGTGTGGTGTGATTGCTGTTTTTACATATGCATGCGGTTCTACATACGCGTTCGCATTTGCACGTGAGCACAGGGAAACGGGGACACTTTAAATTTTTTGGTTTTTTATTTACATTTTTTTTTAACACTGTAATTTTAACTTTTTTTTATCAACTTTATTGTTATTACAAGGGATGAACAACATCCCTTTTAATAGCATGGGACGTGACACGTCCTCTTTATGGAGGGATCTTGGATCTATTCTGGGATCTATCTCCAATGCAGCCGATCAGACACAGACTGGTCTGACCGGCTGCTTCCCTGGTCAGTAACAGCCAGATAAACAAAGAACCGAAACAGGAAGTGACAAAATCCTCATTGCTTCCTGTTTCTGATGTCACACAGTGGGAGGAACAACATGCATTCTTCTCACTGTGTGCCTAGAGCTGGATTCCGGTGAATGCATCCGGCCCTAAAAGAGGATGATATCTTGATCATTGCTGCAATTGATGACCAAGATATGACTCTTCCTGTCCGAGAACATTTATAAACGTACGGCGGGTGGGAATTGTTTCAAATATGTTTTTGTTCCTATTTTTATTAAAGTTAGTAACAGGGTCTCTCTAAGTAGATGTGGCACTCAATATATATATTGAAAATGAATTCCACTCAACTCAGCCCTTTGTTTATTTACTGTAAGTATAACATGTCTGCTCTAGTGGCTAACTGCATTTCATTGCAATCAGGCAGTCTCCCTGAATGACAACTACTAAAATAAAATCGCAGCCCCCCAGGAAAAATATGGTTTTTATCTTCCTAATATGTTCCTAATAATCAATGAATACACTATAAGGCACACGCTGTACTTTGCATTCTTTCCTTCCTGGATTCCAGCCTGCGTGGAGGTTTTCAACAAATGTAAAATCTGTGTGATACCCTGATTGCCAGAGGGACTTTGAGAACATTGTAAATGATCCTTGAAATCTCCATTATCAGGCCATATATGACCACCAAAGACTTGCAGGGAGACAAAGCCACTATGCAGTACTAAGCATGGCCATAAATAAATGTAGCAAGCATTACAACCAGCTGATAACTTGCATTCTTCCTTGCCCTTTGTTTTTTTAGTTTTATTAATTGATATATATATATATATATATATATATATATTTAATTATCTGAAATATATTAATATTATACAAGTACAATCATACAAAACATGTTATTGTACATATTCTACATTATTTAAACTGTGTATATTAACAATGGGATTCATTTAAAAATGGTAAAGCAGTTTAAGTATCACAAATAGCGAATTTGTTGCTTTGGAATATATTTTGTCATAGTGTTATACTACCACCTACTGGTTTACATGGTAATATACACGTTATTTTATTAATGATAAATTATGTACTAGTAAGGAATGGGCTAAGCGATAGCAATATTTTGTAATCAATAAGTGGCATAAAATTAACCTTGTCAAATCCTGCTCTAAAATTGTTTGGAAATAATGTAAATTTTACAAGACATTATTCACATGCCTCTTTCGTTAATGCGGAACTTAAGGCAACAATGCTTACCACTGCTCCAACAGTCTGATGTCCGCAAGGTTCCTCACATCTTCTACCTGGTCTCTTTGGCTGCCAGTGTTTGGCCCTCTTGATTAGCAGATGTGGGATGACGTCAAACCTGCGCATGCAGGAGAGTCATTCATCCCAGAATACTTGCACAGTGTCAGAAATGTAAACGGAGCTGCACATGCATAGCACTGTTTACATTATGCAGAGGATTGCGAACAGGAAGGTATGTTTGTTTATTTGCAGAAGAGATATTGCATGCCCCTTTTGCAATAAACAGCCTGCCTGTTGGCAAAAAGTAAAAAAAAATGCATTTAGTTCTACTTTAACCACGTCAGCCCCGGAAGGTTTTACCCCCTTAATGACCAGGCCATTTTTTTGCGATACGGCACTGCGTTACTTTAACTGACAATTGTGTGGTCATGCGACACTGTACCCAAATACAAATGATGTCCTTTTTTCCCCACAAATAGAGATTTCTTTTGGTGGTATTTGATCACCTCTGCTGTTTTCAAAAAATTTGGAATAAAAAAACAATAATTTCTTTATCAGTTTAGGCCAATATGTATTCAGCTACATATTTTTGGTAAAAAAAAATCCCAATAAACGTATATTGATTGGTTTGAGCAAAAGTTATCGCGTCTACAAGCTATGGGATATTTTAATGGCTTTTTTTTTTTCTTACTAGTAATAGCGGCGATCAGCAATTTTTAGCAGGACTGCGACATTGCGGTGGACAAATCGGACACCTACCTGACGCTTTTGACACTTTTTTGGGAACCAGTGACATAATTACAGTGATCAGTGCTAAAAATATGCACTGTTATTGTACTAATGACACTGGCAGGGAAGTTAACATCAGGGTCGATCAAAGGGCTGAGTGTGTCCTTAGGTGGTGCTTGCTAACTGTGTGGGATGGTCTGACGGGGTTTCGACAGAGATCAGTGTTCCTGCTCACCAGAAACACAAGATCCAGACCACCTGTTGATAAGTCATTAGTTTGCTGCAGCCCCCCGCCGAACCTACCCCCTCCATGTTCAGCCTCTCATGGAGTTGGAAGACCCTGAATGCTGAAGCTGCTGCTGTTGATGCTTTACGGTGCACTCATCTCCTCCTGATTAATTCCCTGGTGAGGGAACTGCTGTGTTTGACCTGACTGATTAACTCAGGGGTCCATCCATTGAGGTGAGCGGCTAGTATCACTGAAGGTGGAGGTCTACGTTTGTCACCACAGTCACCCTGCAACATTTTACCTTATGTCACTATTATCACTGGAAGAATCACTGGATTTTGCCTGCATTGTGTTTATACTGGTCTTCCTAATGATGATTTGCCATGTTGTTGCACCTAACAATTCATGGACACACCAATGAGAACAATTAGGTTTTTAGTTACTTTGTCTTTTGTGTATACATTCTAGGCCAGGGATATGCAAGTCCCATCATGCCTCTGTCTCTGGGTGTCATGCTTGTGGCTGTCAGAGTCTTGCTATGCCTCATAGGACTTGTAGTTCTGCAACAGCTGGAGGTCCGCTAATTCATAGTTGCCAACATTGCAAAAAAAAAATGTGGGACACTTTTTTGGCTGTAGGCGAAGCCGTACAATAATTAGGGGTGGGGCATTCATTTGTAGGCGTGGCTTAGCAATAAAAATAAAACTGAGGCGCACGAAGCATGCCGTGGCGAAAATGGGCGTGGTTTACGTGAGATAGTGGGCATGGCTTAAATGGGCGTGGCTCAAAGGAGGTGTGGTTAGAGTCTGAGATGAATGAGGAATGGAAAGGGAAAGGGGGAGAGAGGAATGACGGGACAGCAGCCCCAGATCCTACACAACAATAGAAATATGTGTATTCTAGAAAGTTTAACAATCAGCAGATAAAGATACTCCAAACACCTGGTGTTAACGCTTCAATCATCCCGGCACCATGATTGTTATGGTGTCAGGATGATTGAAGCGCATTATTTCTATCATTACATTGTAACATAAAATTAAATCATTCAACTCACCATAATGCCGAATCAGTGGGATCCCTGAGCGTGTCACCTGCCACGTCGCCTGCCACCAGCAGAGTCCATCCTTGCATCAGGGGTCCCCAGCAGAGTCCGTCCTTGCATCAGGTGCCCCCAGCAGAGTCCGTCCTTACATCAGGTGCCCCCAGAAGAGTCAGTATAGACCCCCTCAGTGCAGTCCCCCCTCCATCAATGCAGACCCCCTCAGTGCAGACCCCCCATCACTGCAGACCCCCCATCAGTGCAGACCCCCCTCCATCAGTGCAGACCCCCTCAGTGCAGACCCCCCTCCATCAATGCAGACCCCCTCAGTGCAGACCCCCCCATCACTGCAGACCCCCCATCAGTGCAGACTACCTCAGTGCAGACCCCCCTCCATCAATGCAGACCCCCCTCCATCAATGCAGACCCCCCTCCATCAGTGCAGAAGCCCTCAGCAGACCCCTCTCCATCAATGCAGACCCCCTCAGTGCAGACCCCCCATCAGTGCAGACCACCTCAGTGCAGACCCCCTCAGTGCAGACCCCCCATCAGTGCAGACCCCCTCCATCAATGCAGACTCCCTCAGTGCAGACCCCCCTCCATCAATGCAGACCCCCCATCAGTGCAGACCCCCCTCCATCAATGCAGACCCTCTCCATCAATGCAGACCCCCTCAGTGCAGACCCCCCTCCGTCAATGCAGACCCCCTCAGTGCAGACCCCCATCCATCAATGCAGACCCCCTCCATCAATGCAGACCCCCTCAGTGCAGACCCCCCTCCATCAATGCAGAAGCCCCCATCAGTGCAGACCACCTCAGTGCAGACCCCCCTCCATCAATGCAGACCCCCCATCAGTGCAGACCCCCCCTCCCATAACGCCCCACAGGCAGTGCAGACCCCCCTCCCATAACACCCCCCAGGCAGTGCAGACCCCCCTCCCATAACGCCCCCAGGCAGTGCAGACCCCCCCTCCCATAACGCCCCCCAGGCAGTGCAGACCCCCCTCCCATAACACCCCCCCAGGCCCCAGCACATGTGACTGTCGCGTCTATTACAGCGGCAGCCGGCGCCGTGTGTGTTCAGTGGAGAGGGGAGGGGCCGATCCGTGCGAGAGGAGAAGCCGATTCATTGGCTGCACGGATTGAGCCCCCTTCTTCTCTCTACTCAACACAAGGGGGAGCGTTCTAGCGGAGGCGGCGGGACCGGCCGCCATTTTACTGAAGCCTGTTGCCATAAAAATGTTAAATGCAAACATTCCCGAATTTCCCTGGGCAAATCCCGATTCGGGACAGCCTCCGATCGGGATGAGGGTCCCAAAATCGGGACTGTCCGGGGAAATTTGGGACTGTTGGCAACTATGCTAATTGCATATCCCTGTTCTAGGCCTTCAAGTAGTAGCAGGCTAATAGGAGTTGAGTAAAGGCAAACAGACAGTGCACTTTGCAAATTCAGTTGCACTCATTCTCTCCCAAGCTTAGTGAATGTGGTGAAGCTCTGCTGATTTCCATCATCCAATCAAGTGCAAGAAAAAATGCTATTTTTTAATTCTCCTTGCACCAGACAGGGTATTGTTTACAAAGTGAAGCTTCACTGCATTCACTAAGCTCTGAAAAAAATACGTAATTGCAAACTGCACAGTCCATTTAGCATTAGGAAATCAACCCCAAAGTTTTCCTTCACGAGTAGCCTTCTAATATTAGCAAAGTTAGTGGTGGCTATATTTCAGTAGCAGCCTCCTAGTTCTAATACACCTTTGAGAGCCTCTATTTTGATCCTATTAAATTGGTCTCATGTACCTCGAAGAGTTTAGTGATGAGGTCTCCACGCAAAGTCCTCCAGCACCAGCTTCTCCCAAGCTCTCCAAGACACTATATGGCATATCAGACTCTTGGAAGATGCTCCCTACATGTAGCCACCTTTCTTTTTCTTAGGCCTCTGTCACAGGTCTGCTTAGCTTCCCTATGTCTTTGCAACAGACCAGCTTAGTTTTCTTGGGAATAGGTTCAGGCCCCCCATAAAAGCAAAGCCCCTTCCAATCTGGCTTCCTCAGCATGCAAAAGCCCAGATGGCCACAGACTAGACCTTCACACTGGCATCATCTTCAAGCAAAGTCCTGGGAGGCTCCCCTTCACACGGGCCGGATACAGTTTTTCTCAGCACAGGATCCGTCCACTGATCCTCTGCTGAGCTGAGTGGAGCAGCTGGATGACAGGCCCACTTTGCTCTATGGGCATGTGACTGCACTTCGATCACATCCGGCCAGACAGGAACAGATCACCTTCTGTTTGTTTTTGTCGAATTGGATCGGAAGTAGCCAGGTGTAAACAGACATAAATCAGTTTATATCCGACTGCCCACAGTGGAGAATGGAGGGTCTGATGGAGCCCACCAGAAAAATGGATTGGATTCACACATAGTGTGGTGACAGGCATTTTACTGCACTGTAAAACACCTGTCATCGGAAGGACACACACGGGTTTATTTACTAAAGCTGTAGAGTGCAATATCAAGATCACTTCCGCATAGAAACCAATCAGCTTCTAACCTCAGCTTGTTCAATTAAGCTTTGGCAATAAAACCTGGAAGCTGATTGGTTTCTATGCAGAAGTGAGCTTGATTTTGCACTCTCCAGCTTTAGTTAATAAACCCCAATGTGTGCTCCATTTACACACTGCCGGAGAGGTAAATCCCTCTGGCAGCTGTCTGTTCTAGAGTGAATTTGTCTGAATTTAGATAGGGACACTTCAGCTTATGGTAGAGTCCTTAGAATTCTTTTAAAAAGTTAGTTTTTTAACTAATGCCTTACACTGAAGACCAAGTGCATCCAAAGGTGATATTTTTGTTTTGCATGGTTATTTGCAAGCTGAACATAGTTACATAGTTATGACACACGTCCATCCAGTTCAATCAATAGAAGGGAAAAAAAAATTACAATCCTATATACACAATCCTATACCCACAGTTGATCCAGAGGAAGGCAAAAAAAAAAACGAAACAATACAGCATGATCCAGTTTGCTTCAGCAGGGGAAAGTATTCCTTCCTGATCCCCCGAGAGGCAATCAGATATTCCCTGGATCAAATTTACCTATAAATATTAGTATCCAGTTATATTATGTGTATCTACAGTAGGAAAGAATCCAGGCCTTTTTAAAACAATCTACTGAGCTGGAAAGAACCAGCTCTTGAGGGACTCTGATCCATATTTTTCACAGCTCTTACTGTGAAGAAGCCTTTCCATATTTGAAGATTAAATCTCTTTTCCTCCAGATGTAAAGAGTGCCCCCTTGTCCTCTGTGTTGACCTGGGCATGACGGTGCATGCTGGTCAGTGACATCACAAGGGGGCGGTGCCACCAGGTGACATCGCCAGGTGGCTCTGCCCCTTACCTATATAAGAACTGTCAAATTGCGGAGCCTGCAGTAGGCGGTTAGCTTTCATTGATGGCACAGTCTTTCTTTTTCGTGGTCCGGCATAATGATTGATGATGGCTCTACATCGGGGGACATTGTTTTTTTTCATTTTTAATAAAAGAATTGTCAAAATGTTTCTGATGTCTCTGTGTTTTTATTACTTTTTGACACTTTTTTAGTGAATGTACCCCATACTCATTCACATGGGATCGGGCCAGGGTCTGGGGGCCCCCTTGTTAAAGGCGGCTTCCAGATTCCAATAAGCCACCCGCCCGCAGACCCCCACAACCACAGCCCAGGGTTGTCAGGAAGAGGCCCATGTCCCCATCAACATGGTGCTTACATGTACCCCCTCTTTCCTGGTCTGCATGGTCGGATAAGAGTTTGATATAGATTTTGAGAGGGACCTCATGTCATTTTTTTTTCTTCTGATTTTTCTATTGCCGGCAATGGTATTGTATTTCTGGCAATTTAAATGTTTTTTTTTTTTTCTTTAGAAATGTCAGTTTTGCCACAGTAGGTTCTTTACATAGGACAGATGCACCACTACAAGCAGACTAAGTGGAACCCCCAGGCACTATATTTAAAGGAATTTTTCATTTTAATTGTTTCAATTTAAGCATCATTAAAGCCACTGCTCCTTTGGATGCAAACTTTTTAAAAAGTTTTTACTTTGCATTGATACACGTCCCTCAGGGCAGTACCCGGGCCCCAAATTCCTTTTATGGACAATAACTTGCATATACGCCTTCAAAATGGGCACTTTTGATTTTTCACATTCAGGTCCCATAGACTTCAATGGGGTTCGATGTTCAGGTCTGAACTTTTGTTATGCTTGGGAGTTCTGGTGCAAACCGAGGGGTGTTCAGCTCTCTAATCAAGAATACTAAATGTTGGGTTTACATATTCTTTAATTAATACATTTTCTCTAATACTGGAATCCGATCTTTAGACTGATATTGGGATTTACCCCCATGCCAATAGCACCCTCTGCAGCCATGGCACTGCTGAATCTCAACATTTCCTCTTTTTCTTAACCAGCCAGAACAATTGTTATACATATTCTCTTTTCTGCCAAACTTAACCTTGTACAGAATTGGAAGTTCCTAATTACACCTAATATAACAGACGTGGTCAAAAACCTAAATCATAAATTGAAATCTTTTATGTGAATCTGGAACCTTTGGACATCACAAAGATTGTATGTAGGATAAGCTATAATATAAAGACATAATACCCCTGAGGAATTAATAGCACTAACATATTGTCAAAAAAGAGTTTAGACAGGGAGGAACGGGGGGGGGGGGGGGGGGGGCGGGTGAGAGGGACACTGAGAAAACAGGTCTATGGGGGGGGGAGGAGTGGAAAATGGAAAGGGCAGAGAGGGCCATCAGGGATGGGAAACAGGAGAAGAAAGGGGGCGGATCAAAGGAAATGACACCAAAAAAGCATCAAGTATCATCATCCTAGGTACCCTGACCATATGCATTGATCCAAGTTGACCATATCTTATCGAACGAGTTAGGATTATTTCTGCTCTCATATGTTACCTTTTATAATGACAAAACCGAATTAACTGCCTTCCACCAGGAAGCATGAGTAGGAGGGTCTGTGGATTTCCACCGCAACAAAATTTCCCTTCTCGCATAAAACAAAGTATAAGTAAAAATGAGCTTAATGTACTTATCACCCTCAATGTCTTCCATATAACTCAATAGCAAGACAAGAGGGTCCAGGGGCAGTGTAACTTCACAAAGGTCACAGAGTATCAACCACTGACTCCCAGTAGGGACGAAGCAGGGGGCAAGACCATACCATGTGCCAGAAGGTACCAGTTTCAGTAGTGCACCTCGTGCGCTTCAGATCCACCTGAGGGTAAATAGTGGCCAGTCGCAGGCTCATAGGTTTGGTTTAGCCATACATTCTTGTGAAGCAGTTAGTGCAAGGTATACCTACCCTTTACTCCAGGGAATAGTATTTTGCAGCTGCTAAAAATTAAGTGTGATTAGTACTCTGACTACTGGAGTACAAGGACTACTTTGTCTTTTAAAGCTTTCTGGTTATAATACAATTGATGTCAAACTCAATGTGGACTCTCTATTAACCTGTTTGGAACCAGGAATAGATTTAACATGTAATATCCTTTTATGTGCTATGCTATCAAATTTTCCTTCTCCTTTTTTGCTTTCTACTATACTGTTGTTTGATTTTAAAACTATCAATACAAAAAGATTTAAACTAAAATGTGATAGCTGGAGTTTGGCTTTACTTTGTCCATCTAAATCTGCTAGTACATTTAACACTAACCTCTCCACAGACTGACAATGCTGCTGTCCGAACATGTTTGTTGATTCTCTATCTTGAGTCAAGACACCCTAAGGCAGACAGTGTGTTACTGGCTAGTAGGAATGAGCCGAACACACCCCTGGTTCGGTTCGCACCACAACCTGCGAACGCACGAACGTTAGAACCCCATTGACGTCTATGAGACTCGAACGTTCGATCAAAAGTGCTAATTTTAAAGGCTAATTTGCATGGTATCGTCCTAAAATGGGTTTGGGGACCCGGTTTCTTGCCCCAAAGGATATGTATCAATGCAAAAAATAGTTTCAAAAACAGCCGTTTTTTTCGGGAGCAGTGATTTTAATGATGCTTAAAGTAAAAAAAAAAAGTGAAATATTCCTTTAAATATCGTACCTGGGGGGTGTCTATAGTATGCCTGTAAAGTGGCGTGTGTTTCCTGTGCTTAGAACAGTCCCTGCACAAAATGACATTTTTAAAGGAATAAAACTGCTTGCGGCTTTAATATAATGTCGGGTCCTGGCAATATGGATGAAAATCAGTGAGACAAACGGCATGGGTACCCCCCACTCCATTACCAGGTCCTCTGGGTCTTGTATGGATATTAAGGGGAACCCCGCTCCCAAATTAAAAAAAGGAAAGGCGTGGGGCCACCAGGCCCTATATACTCTGAACAGAAGTATACAGGCGGTGCAAACAAGACAGGGACTGTAGGTTCGTTGTTAAGTATAATCTGTTTGTGGTTTTGAACTGGTACATTTTTAACGTGTTTAGCTGCAGCCAAAAAATCTATTTTAAGCTTTTTGGAAAACATAGGGAAGGGTTATCACCCCTGTGACATTTGTTTTGCTGTCTGTGCTCCTCTTCAGAAGATTTCACCTCACTTTCTGTCCCAATGACAAATGTTTTTCGAAAATTTGGGGTTTTTAGTAAAACAAGGATTGGTGATAAAGCATCAGTGGAAAGGAGAAACGTTTTTCCCATATTAACTCTTACAGGAGAGAATTTCCCTTCCCAGGGGTAGATTTCATCTCACTTCCTGTTGTCTCCTTCCGTTTGCAAGTAGGAGTCGTTTGTAAGTTGGATGATTGAAAGTAGGGGCCTGCCCTATATACTCTGCAGAAATTGTGGCCTTAGGTGTTGGTGTTGCCACAACACTGTAAGCCCTCACAGGGCCCTGCTGTAAAATATTAGATCAAGAATTTTAAATTACATGCCCCTGTTTAACAGGTGCAGAAAAATTGGGCCTTTGGGGATGGTGGTGGTGCTGGTGCCTCACAGTTACTCTTGGTGGGCGCTGGAACGGGCCCTGCTGTGAAATATCAGATCAAGAATTGTAATTACATGTCCCTGTTGAACAGGGACAGAAAAATTGGGCCTTAGGCACTGGTGCTGGTGCCACAACACTGCAACCCCTCACAGATACTCTAGTTGGAGCGCAGCAACGAGCCCTGCTGCAAAGTATTGCATCAAAAATTATAATTACACTACCCTGTTAAACAGGGGCTAAAAAATTAGCCACTGGTGGCGGCGCCCAGAACCAAAAATGTTCTTACAAGCTATCAGCATGATCATTGAGGAGGAAGAGGATAATCACTCAGCATAACAGGATAGTCACTCAGCATCAGCATAAGCAGTCTTGAAGGGATCTGACATTTCAAAAAAAATTAATCGGTTACATCAGCATCAGGTGCTTGGTAGCTGGTGGTGATCCAAGACTGATTCATTTTTATGAAGTAAAGAGAAGAAGGTTAGGGGTAAGTGGCGCTACCTATGCCGGGGTACCTAATTGTAATAACAAACCGTGCTAATGTGTACAGAGCGGTAAAGACCACTCATGTGTACCTAAAAAGTGCAATGCCCCGTACACACGGTCGGATTTTCCGATGGAAAATGTCCAATCGGAGCGTGTTGTCGGAAATTCCGACCATGTGTGGGCTCCATCGGACATTTTCCATCGGATTTTCCGACACACAAAGTTGGGGAGCAGGAGATAAAATTTTCCGACAACAAAATCTGTTGTCGGAAATTCCGAACGTGTGTACACAAATCCGACGGACAAAGTGCCACGCATGCTCAGAATAAATAAAGAGATGAAAGCTATTGGCCACTGCCCCGTTTATAGTCCCGACGTACGTGTTTTACGTCACCGCGTTCAGAACGATCGGATTTTCCGACAACTTTGTGTGACCATGTGTATGCAAGACAAGTTTGAGCCAACATCCGTCGGAAAAAATCCTAGGATTTTGTTGTTGGAATGTCCGAACAAAGTCCGACCGTGTGTACGGGGCATAAGTAAACCATACAAGTGTAATCAGAAATCCACCACCTATTGCATGGGGAGGAGTTTGACCAATAAAAACCCCCCAGAAGGTGGTAGAGGGATAATGTGATAGACAACCTACAGTTGCCAATAGATTAAAATATATAGACAATGAATATTAAATAATAATATATCAGCTATACAGCGTCTACCAAGTGAATCAAATATATCAGATAGATCCAAAGTCCATGTTAGACCACGGTCCCATCCATTAGGCAAAATTAGAGAGTGTGGAATATATATCTTGAAAGCGAATCAACATGTGATACAAAACCATTAGTAATAAACTATAAAAATAAAATAAAATTCTAACATAAACAAAGTTCTTGCAAGTGGAGACTTGTGAAAATAAAAATAAAATTAAAATAAATTCCGACATAAACAAAGTTCTTGCAAGTGGTGACTTTTGTGAAAAAAATAGCTGATGTCCAGTGACTTTGCGGCGCTCCCCCTCAAGGATCCCCACTCACCAGCTCCTTAAACCCCTGCAGGGGTAATAGGCATGTAGTACCAGGCAGTGGAATGGCGTCCTAAGATCCAGTCTAGCCGTCCCCGGGTGCCTCCGCTCCAAATATGATGTGCTCCGTCAGTATCTTAAGCCATCCTCATGGGAAAAAAACAGGGCTCCCATAGTGTGATACGTTTAAAAAATATATTTTATTAAAAACAGCCGATATACAGCAAGTAAAAATGATCTGAGCTCCCTATAAAAGAGGGGCCAGATACTCACACTATTTACAGGAGATAGTACACTGAAGGAGCTCGTGGATAGAGTCCAACAGCTGAGCGGCGTGCGCCTCAGCTGCATTCCACATTCTCTCCGAGTTCCGGGTGTGACGTAAGTGCGTAGCTCCGGCTTACGCGTTTCATCATCGACGTTGTCAAAGGCGTAGCTAGCGTACTTCGTATAGTGCCATTTGAAGGCAAGCGGGCATACTACGTTCTCCTCCTACTCCTCCCATGGGCAGTTTCCCATCGTGTAGACTGCACGGTCCCTCCCTACCGGATTAGGTCATTAGGAGGTACAGGGGAATCCCAGGGTCTTAAATACATAAACGGAACATTGTATCCCCGCTCACCATCATTAGAGACAGATAGAACATTAATAAATCCATCTTATGCAAAAAATATATATTTATACATCCAGTATCACTATAATACAACGATCTAAACCAGTTGATAGACAATACCATATCCCAAAACATGGCATTAAGTAAAGTGGGGAGGGGGGGGGACAAGGATAGGGCGAGAGCTCCTAGTGGTAATCTCAGATAATGCTATACCATAGACTGAGCATATTTCTAACGGAAGGGTGTCTTCTCTGGTAACTTTGGTGTCACCACATGCAACAAAGTTGCATGTGGTCACCAGATGCCATTACACAATAGGTGTCAGCTCAAGGTCCAGCACCCCACCATGCAGACCCCAAATCTTAACTGGGCCTGCGAGCGATGGGTACCGGACATCCACCATTCATGCTGGACTATGAGAGGCTAAGTACCCCCAACATAATGAAAAAGACAGGGACCGAATATATTAGGCCTCATTAACATAGGTGTGTATATGCACTCACACAGCGCCACTACCCCTGAGGGTCATAATGGCGAACCTAGACTTCCTCAGAAGTGACCCTGTGTGGGGAGTCACACATCCACCCATAAGGAAAGGGAATGCAAGTGGACCACAGAAAGCTGCATATAGACATGGGATGGGGGGGTTGATTTACTACCTCCCTTTCCTATTACACCATAGGCAGAGGCCTCCAAGTGGAAAGGGTACCACAATATAATTCCATCCCCTAGCCCACTACGGACCCCAGCAGGTCCAACATGGGAAGGACGACGGATAGGGTCCCTCAAGCCCCTCCATCCGCCCTGTCATAGTCGGCACCTACCCAGCCCAGGCCCATACCATACATCCCTCCCTTGACCCATTATGATCTACCACAAACAGTCATCAGAATAATGGATGTACCCATAACCTAGGGGTTAGCTATAAAACAATTTAGATCTATGTCCAAATTTAACCCCTTAGAAGCAAGGGATTTTAAACGATGGTTTATGCAGTCTTGTATTTTTGGTGTGTAATACATAACTGGAGTTTTAGTAGATTTGGAGATCAGGTATTCAGCTTCCTTTGGGTTCAATATCCCCATTTTCTTACCGCTGACCGCCCTGTCCAGCGAGGCCAAGACATTGCCTTCCACATGCCGGTAGAGAGCCGGAATCGTGGAACCTGCCACTGAGGAACCACACATTCCACAAACTCACGGAAGGGGGCACAGTCTACCAACTGAAAAGGTAGCAGTTGAAGTGCTAGCAATTTTGCCAAGCTAGCATTCAACCGCTGGGCATGTGGATGGCTGGGAGTGAACTTCTTTCGGCGGTGCAGCAGCTGGGGCAGGGAAATTTGCCTGGTACAATCTAACGATGGTGTACCGATAGCAGATTGCCCGCAAGTACTTGGCTGTGACACACCTAATTCTACACCTTCGTTCCTCTCAGTGCAGGTCTCAGAGAGGACTGAAGGTATAGTGGGGTTGGAGATCCCAGCTGATGAGGAGAAAGGAGAGGTCCTCTTTGTCCTTTGGTGTGGGTCTTTTAGGTACGCTTGCCAATGAACTGCATGGCAGGTCAACATATGTCTGGTCAAGCATGTGGTGCCTAAGCGGGAGATGTTTTGGCCACACGAGATACGCTTGAGACATATGTTGCAAATAGCGGCGGTGCAATCTGATGCACTCGTCTCAAAAAAGGCCCACGCCAAAGAACTTTTGGAATAACGCGCAGAGACAGCAGCACCCTGCACATGCAGAGCTCTGCGGTGTGATGCAGTCAGTGTGCTGCCCTTAGGCTGGCCCCTGGAGGGCATCCTGCCTCGTTGGTGATGTGCCTCCTCCTCCTCTCTCCTATCAGGCACCCACGTGGAGTCAGAGACCTCATCATCCCCTCCCTCCTCATCACTGGAGCAAATCTTGCAGTATGCTGCAGCAGGGGGAACATGACTGCCAGATTGCTGTCCTTGGACAGCCCCTCTGTCCGGGCTCACGTTACTGCCTTCATCTAGCTGAGTACCATCATCAGAGCCTTCAAAACGCTGGGCATCCTCCTGGAGCATGTACCCAACACTGTGGTCAAACAGTTCAAGCGACTCCTCAGGAGGACATGGTGGGGCTAGGGAAGGAGTCACTGATGCCATTAAGCCGAGGGAAGAGGCCGCGTTGGCAGCTGCTTTGCCAGGCAAAGTACCCTGAGCCTGGGTGAGAGAAGATGAGGACAGCTTGGTCATCCACTCGACCAAGTCTTCCGCATGTTGCGGCTCAATGTGGCCAGCTGCCAAAAAAAAGGCCAAGCGTGTCCCGCGGTCACGTGCTGATGAGGATGCACCGTGTCCATGACCAGCACTGTTGCCTCTAGACACAGAGCCTTCTTGCCCTCTTTTATTGGCTTGTGACTGTCTGCCTCTCCTTGTTGGCCTTCCAGACATACTAATGGCCTGCAGTGAGCTGCACAAAACTGGAATGTATATATATATATATATATATATATATATATATACCGATTATACCGCAGCTAGCAGAATCAACTGCCTGCCTGTAGTATTATTAGTATGATAACACCTGCACTTGTCTTCAGGCAGCTATACTGTAGGTGCAAATATGCAGGGTACACAGTATAGTAACTGGAAATACGTCAAGAGCCTACACAAGCACCTGGCTGCAGGTAGCTATACTGTAGGTGCAACTGTGCGGGGTACACAGTACAGTAACTGGAAATATTTCAAAAAGCCTACACAAGCACCTGGCTGTAGGTAGCTACACTGTAGGTTAGACTGTGCAGGGTACACAGTACAGTAACTGGAAATACTGTAAAAACACCTGCCTGCTTGTCAGTATATATATACATACACACACACACACAACACCTGGGATGCATATATATATACACAATACACTAACTGTAGCTAACTGACTCGACCTGCCTACTCTATCTAATTCAAATCAAATGACACTGTCTCTCTCTATCTCTGTCTCAACGCTGGAACACACTACACAGGGCCAAAGTGCAGGCGGCCTTATATAGTGTGGGGCATGTACTAAACCCCCTGAGCCATAATTGGCCAAAGAATCCTTGGCTTTGGCCAATTACGGCTCTCTGTACACACATCGCTGTGATTGGCCAAGCATGCGGGTCATAGTGCATGCTTGGCCAATCATCATCCAGCAATGCACTGCGATGCCTCAGTGAATTATGGGCCGTGACGCACTAATCGAATTTGCCACGAACGGCCCATATCGTTCGTAATTCGGCAAACGACCAAACATACAATGTTCGAGTCGAACATGGGTTCGACTCAAACACAAATCTCATTCCTACTGGCTAGAACACCAGGTAAAACTAGAGGGAAAAAGCCTATAACAGCAAACTAATCCAAGCACTAAGTTCAGACCAGAGCCATTATAGTGCATTAAACAATGTTGCCCAATGCAACCATAATGCAACATCAAAGAAAACTAGAAAAGCTACTATTTCTGGGGAAATTGTGTGAAGTGTTCTTGCCTCCACCTACAGTAGTCTACAACTGGAATGTGCGGAGTAACGGGGTGGAGTGGCTTGAGTAACTGTTGTGTGGTTCGAGTGGCTGGAGTAACTGTGAAAAGTGTTAAAAAGCTTAATATTTTAAAAAGTATAATAGTAGTAAAAAAGTTGAAGAAGTCCCATCATTAGCTGAAAGAGCTGAACATTTTTTTCAAAAATGATTTTTATTTTTTTTCAAAAATGATTTTTTTTTTTTTTTTTTTTCAAAAATGATTTTTTGTTTTTCAAAAATGATTTTTTTTTTTCATGGGGTGGTCATAATGTTTTAGCTGATCATGGGGTGGTCATAATATTTTGGCTGATCATGTTGGGGTCATAATGTTTTGGTTGATCATGGGGTGGTCATAATGTTTTGGCTGATCATGGGGGGGTCAAAATGTTTTGGCTGATCATGGGGTGGTCATAATGTTTTGGCTGATTATGGGGGGTTATAATGTTTTGGCTGATCATGGCGTAGACATAATGTTTTGGCTGATTATGGCATAGTCATAATGTTTTAGCTGATCATGGGGTTGTCATAATGTTTTAGCTGATCATGGGGTTGTCAGCTTTTGTCACCTCCCAATCTAGTTTTGAACATTTCGCCATTCATTCCTATGGGACCAATTTTGCTGCAAAAACGATATTTCGTGAACCTTTCGGCGAAACGTTCCACAAAGTAATAGCACACCAATCGGGAACAATCCGCATGTTTTGGTATATTACTGTCTATGTAGTGTAAAAGCTGTGGGAGGAGTTAGGGTGGTAAATTTGGCTATAATAAGAATAATAATATATATGTGAGATAACATTAAGTGGTCTTGCTATGCAAGAACACGTAATAACATTGGCAGCAATTGGTTTTGTTTACACCTATGTGCTGAGGTGCCTTGCGTTGTGCTAAATTGATGCATGCGTGCTAAAATGATGTGTAGTGCTACCCCCATAGGAGCTGCTGATTAGGGTGGGTCCTCTGTTGTTTGCATTGACCTTTAAAAAAAAAAAAAAAAAACTCAGCCCCTCTAACATATAAGGTTGAGAGTAGAAACATACAATATTGCAGGAAATCACTGAAAATAATACTTAGTACCCAGTAGTAGGGCCATATCAAAGAAAGCAGGCACCAAACCAGGTAGTAAAGGCAAACTTAACATATTGTCACACAATATGATTAGGAACTAGGCAAGCATAAAATGGATTAACATTGGTAATAACACAATTTGGCATGCAAAGTGATTAGCAGTAAGGACTAGGCATAAGGTGACATTTGGCACCCAGAGCAGCAAAAACAGTAGAAAGGCCACCTCAAGTGCAGCAGTGAGCAGTGGTAAAGTTTATTTTACTGTATGCTGGAACTATACTGCCACAGCACATTTATGGTGGTGATGCCAGTCCTAGACCTGGGTATGCATTATCCAAAAGAAAAGAAGGATGGTGGTTGGGGGGGGGTAGCCGGGAAACAAAGGAGACTCGCAGAGTAATTATTATGGGGGGGGGCAGCCCTTTAGGATGTTCTTCTACTAGCTATTGTTGGGGCCCTTTAAGAACACTGGTGCATTTAAATTCGAGCTATGGGCAAAAAATTTTTTTGAATTTTGGATAGAGTAAGGGAGGGTCGCAAGCCATGTCAGTTTATTTTTTGCCATCTGTGTCCCATTGGGGAAACTTCACTTCCTGTCCCGTAGCCATAGCCTGAGGTCAACAGAACTAGTGTCCTCATTGGAAGATTTCCCCACTGTTACTCTTTTGGGGATAACCCAAAATTTGGGATTTTCTTTTACTTTCAATGAGAATGGTAAACAGGACAAATAGAGAGGGGGAATCTCAAGAATGGGGGCACAGACAGAAATAAAACCTGACAAGTGTTCTAATCAATCTCACTTGGTCCAAAACTAAAAAAAAAAAGTTTTGCCTTTAGTTTTACTTTAACTACAGTCCCAGTTAACCTGCATGCAGTACAGGTACATTATTGCTATGGTATAGTCGTGGCACAGGTGCAAGGTAGATGTGGTTCTGAGGTGGTAAAGGTTTGGTATATTGCAGTATAAGGGTTGGTATAGGTGCAGTCTAGGTTTGGAATAAGTTAAGTATAGAATGTGATATGGATTGGGTACAGTCCCCGCTAGCAGTATCAGCAAAGGGTGATTTGCCCTCTCACCAGTCCCCAGGATGCTTTGGTGACCTCTCACTGCAGAAAAAAGAGGGGGGCAGTCTCTCCACAGAATGCCTCCAGAGATTCAGTGGTGGGAAACACAGAGTAAGAGGATGTACTGGTCTCCCAGCGGCAACAGTGCTAATGCGGTCGCTGCAGTCTGTGCTGCCCGGGTGTCTCCTTTACAAGATCTAAGTCTGTTGATCTTGGCACTTGCCCTGTAGATGATCTGTTTGCACCAGCGTGGCTCCTATGCTGCAAAGAGGAAGAGGTTTCCGGTGCAATCTGGTAAAAACTGTTCCACCACTCCTCTTCCTTCTCAATGTCCTTTGTGAACTGTATTGTAAATGTCTATAGGTCCCATTCTGTGACTGATGTTTCAGACTACAATTCCCATGCTCCTCAGCGTTCTGCATAAAAGTCTTTAGGCTTTCTTGGCTATACTCCATCTGATGACTGGAGGGGATACTGCAACACAACATTCAGCATAACAGCAGAAAGTGGAAGTAAATAGATTGTAAAGAGGGAATTGTCTCCTCCATGTTTCTGTAGTCCAGCACATGACTATAGATGCATGCAGTTCTGCTAAAATGATACACATTATACAGCACATCCCACTGCAATGCAATAATGTTTAACAAATACAAAAGTGGTTCCCTTTCCTGACATCATCTTGCCACCATCTTGTTTTTCTACACTCAATCAGCAGTTATGAAGGACGTTCTGTCACAGGAAATAAGCACACAGCACACCACAAGATAATGCAGCTCAATGCAGTGCAATAAAAATGCATTCAAACAACAAGTAAACAAGTTGCAAATGCATCAGAAACAATGTAGTGTACTTCCATCAGTAAACCAACAGTTGGCCTGACAAGTACACACACACTTTCAGCTGCTCTAGTAGCTTTTATTATGTGTAACAACCCAACTTCTGCTAATGTATGACATAAGTTGGTAGCAAAATAATTAATGTCATGAGTTGCTCCAATGGCCAATAAGAAGCATGAGGGGTGCAAACAAATTCAACTTTTATGGAATTTGAAATTTGCATTCCTATACTGTACCTAAATTCAAAACTTTACATACACACACATTTGAGTCCCATTGACGAGATTTCCCGGAACTTTAAGACACAAAAGAAAGTAAGTGGAAATCTCTACAAAGTAAGGGCCTCTCCAGTCAGAGACCAGAAAATACCTCTCCCACACAGGAAAGCCTTTCCTTAACAGCCACAAATTGCTCATTGTAAGAAATGTAAAAAGGAACACCTAGGGGTTTATTTAATAAACACAGAGAAAATTGAATACTGTCTGTGATACTTTTTTATTTGCACTAACATACAATTTTTCAGGACAAGCTTTCGGGGTATGTCCCCTTCTTCAAGGTCCAAGCAGTACTGATTCACAAATTTTTAAGCAGAATGTTAAAGAAGAAAAAAAAAAAAAAGAGAAAACCAAACACATACAAGATAATGGTAATAAAGATAGCAGCAGAGTTAGTGAGATAAGACAGAGGGAGAGCTATAGAATGCAGGGGGGGGGGGATACTGGTCACAGAGGGGGTCGTAAAACTTTAGCATAATGTGTAAGGAAACCAATATCTAAATTCAGGCCATTATTTTTCATGTCAAAAAGAAGTATCATTCTTAGTTCAAATGTTTTCCCTTCCTGGATAGTTCTGAAATTCCCTTTAAGAACTAAAACATTGAGGTCTTCTATAGTGTGGTCCGGTTGTGAGAAATGATGTAACACAGGTTTGCATAAACTGTCTTCTTTATGTTCTTTGATGGTATGTCTGTGCAAATTCATCCTCGCTTGCAACTTCTGTCCTGTTTCACCAACATAAGATCCTTTGCTGCACCTTTTGCATTGGATGAGGTACACAACATTACTGGAGGTACAGTTGTAAGATTTACTAAAGGCAAATAGACTGTGCTCTTTGCAAAGTGCAGTTGCCCTCTGCAGTTGCTCCAGAGCTTAGTAAATGAGGTAAGGTTTTATTTTGCAAAGAATACCCAATCACGTGCAAGGAAAATAAAAATAGATGCATTTTTGCTTGCACATATCTTCCCCTTGCAAGATGACAAGTAAAAATTTGAATTAACCACTTCAGCTCCAGAAGGATTTACCCCCTTCCTGATCAGGCCATTTTTTGCGATACGGCACTGCGTTACTTTAACTGACAATTGCGCAGTCGTGCAATGCTGTACCTAAATAAAATTGATGTCCTTTTTTCCCAACAAATAGAACTTTCTTTTGGTGGTGTTTGATCACCTTTGCGGTTTTCAAAAAAATGTAAAAAAAAAAACCCATTATTTTTTACTTTCTGCTATAAAACACATCCAATAAAAAAAAATGTAAAGAAAATCTAATTTCTTTATCAGTTTAGGCCAATATGTATTCAGCTACATATTTTTAGTAAAAAAAATCCCAATAAGCATATATTGATTGGTTTGAGCAAAAGTTATTGCGTCCACAAACCATGGGATATTTTGATGGTGGTATTTGATCACCTCTGCAGTTTTTATTTTTTTCGCTATAAACATAGAACAAGAATGACAATTTTGAAAAAAAAAACTATATTTATGGACTTTTTATTTTTTTTATTGTTTTTACTAGTAATGGCAGTGATCAGCGTTTTTTAGCGGGACTACAACACTGCGGCCAACAAATCTGACACTAATGCCTCGTTTCCACTGAGCGGATCGGTTCAGGTCGGTACAGTTTGGAAGGCCTAGAATGGTCCGGCCTATTCAGGTGAGCGTTTCCACTGCAAGTCGGACCGCCAGGGGCCATACGTGGGTTTAGAAAAAATGCCTAGCATGGTGTCACACAGCCGCTAATCAGTGGAATGTATCGTAGCTCCGCCCTAACCGAACCGTACCATTTTCTATGGCCCCACATCTGAAGCAGGACCCAGAATGGTGCGGTGCGGTTTGGTTGTATGGGCCGCTTTCATAATGGGAACACTCAAAATAGCGTACCGTACCGAACCGAACTGAACCGATCCGCTCAGTGGAAATGAGGCATAAGTGACACTTTTTGGGGACTAGTGGCACCAATACATTGATCAGTGCTAAAAAAATGCACTGACACTGTATAAATGACACTGGAAGGGAAGGGGTTAACATCAGGGGCAATCAAAGGGTTAACTGTGTTCCCTGGGTGTGCTTTCTTACTGTGTGGGGCATGGGCTGACTCAAGGAAGAGACACATCTGTGTTCCTGATTAGAAGGAATCAAATCTCTCTCTCCCCCTCGCTGACAGAACGACGGACTGCCTTGTTTACATAGGCAGAGCGTCGTTCTGTCATTCCCCCGAACGATGGCGTGTGGCCAGTGGTAATCTTGGCCGCTGCACGCGCTGATTGGCTCCCACTGTGTCCAATCACAGCGGGAGTGCGGCTCCGGTGGCGCGCGCATGCACACCCCCCAGAGTCGATGGAAGAGATCACGTACAGGTACGTGAATTTGCGCTAAAGGGCTGACCTGCTGCAGTATATATACGTGGGGCAGTCCTTAAGTGGTTAAATCCTATGGAAAATGCCTGTCACAGCACACCACAGGTATGATCAAACATAGGTAATGATCAAACCACACAAATTCTATCATTTGTATACACTACTGAGTATAATAATTACTTTTTCAGTGACAAAGCATTTTTTCATTCCAAACTGAGTTTTTGTTATTATAATGAAAACAAACAAATTGAAAAGCATATAACCATTTGCTCAAATTCAACAAACTTATTATAAATGCATTTTTCCTACCAATGCAATTATATTTGCAATTACTTTTAATTAGAAATCTTTTGATATTGTTCATTAATTTCCTTGACGTATAATTGTTTAATGCCAAATTTACTGAAAATTGACTACAGCGCATATTTTCTTCTCAATAATTTTCACTTACATTTTTTTAAAGGCTATAGTTATACACAGTGGCTACTTTATATTATATCATAACAAATTTTGTTACACATCATATTGTGATGCTTTTAGTGCTGGCATTCTTGTATCAATTATTCCTAAATGTACGATACATGCAATTATTGCTGAGAAAACCATACCTACTAAATGTCTTTCATTTGAAGGACTGTTCCTCTTTTGGAATCAAGTCCATCTGTCCCCGTTTCCTTTTTTATTGTCCCTTCTTCCAGTCTCATGTATCATAGATTGCCATTAAAAAAGCATACAATTTAAACACCAAAAATATTTTAATACTCTAAACCCACCTCTCTCACCTGGAGTGCAGTCTGGGTTCATCAGGAGTGCCGTCAAATAAGGAAATAAATTTACAAAAAAATGCCATTTAATTGGACAAGGGTGACGGGTCACGGGTGACATCATTGGTTGCTAGGATGCAGGCAGCCGACCTGCACAGTGTTTTTGGTTACCCCTCCCTACGTCAGGGTCATTGTGTTGTATGAACTAGCTCCCTAGTTAAGAAAGGCTGCTTTACAAGAGTGAACCATGGTGGTGCAGAAAATATTAGCTCAGGTCCACTGAGTTTCAGGGGTCTGGACACACAGCTCTTCATTATCCACTTGCCAACAATCAATATCAATATATATACAGTGTATATATATATATATATATATATATATATATATATATATATATATATATATATATATATATAAATATATTACTCATGTATCATGTGTGAGGAATTAGATATGATTGTTCTGTTTCATACACATTTTCTCCAACATATGCTTTATATTTGGGTCTGTTTCTACTCCTGAAACAAACAAGAGTCTCCCACTGCATTGCATAGTCTGCCAAGAAAAAAGACCTGTTTTCCAACTCTCAGAACTCAAAAAGAACTATTTTTATAGTGGTAATTTTTCAAAATATTCATGCTTTGAATGTTCTACCTTTCTAAGCTTGCTGATTCCTTTCAAGTACCTAGGTCAGCATTTGTTTTGAATTTACAAACATGTACAGTTTAACAGTTCAGATTGACTTCAGTTCAGTTACACCTTTCCAATAGCTTGGTATTCTAAAAGTTAGTATTTAACAATTTTTACATTTTAAGCCGGGGTGCTTTGAGATTTAGCATACCTTTACAGGGGGCCGAGGGTTGATTTAATCTAAACCGTTGCTTTAATCTAAACCGTGCTTTTAACCCTCAATTGACTGCATTTATTTTGAAAAACCATTATGAACGTAAAAAGAGTGTAATAAAACACTTGTTGGTTTAACCAAATGATTTTTGTTTATTCTTTATAGTCTGCATAACTGGGGTGGTATTAGGGTTACACGCTTTGTGGTAAAAAGTGTCCCCCTTTCTCAAAGATTTGAAAAACCAAACAGGTAAGAAAGTTACTTGGTGAACCCATGCTCATAAAATGATCCTTTACATAAGATACAGATGCTCTGTAAATGTGATTATAATGCTACTGTAAAGCAGGGGTCTTTCTAAACAAGGGATCAGTTTAGTGTTCTTCAGACTTTAGGGGGCCGGACTGTGGCCAGTGGCATTAGTGGGAATAAAACATTTTGCCACCTTTGGTATTGGGGGGGGGGGGGATAGTTCCCTACTCCCGTGGGAGGAGAGACAGGAAGTGCCACAATAAAGTACAATATAAAGGTAATTACAGCGATAAAAAAAATTTTCATGTGGCATTTGAACATCTATGCAATTTACTGAAGGGGGTAAGATTAAGTTAAAAATTTGAGTGGAACTCCGCTTTAAGCTGCAGGAAGGGGAAACAGCAGGCAACCTAGAACATCTAACCAGAATTTATCTAGTACGGGGCATAAATAGAGAAAACATTGATTGTTTTCTGCATATAAGAAAAGGCTCATGAACAGCAAAGCAGCAGGTTCATTCTAATACATAATACAACAGGCATATACACTTGCCTTCCTTCTGATAACCCGATTCTCCAATAATCCAGCAATGAAAAAGGAGAGCACACAGTCACTGGAGTCAGCACTTACAAAGGGCCATAGATTACCCATCTGACAACACTGACTGGCCCAGTGCTGTCATATGGAGTGATTCACATGCTCCACCACACCTGGCATCCAGGTAAATCACCAATTATGTGTACTGTAAGTGCATATATATATATATATATATATATAAAGAAAAAAGCAAACACAACTTCAACTATAGTATGCGACAACTGGGGCCACGATGCGGCATGTTGTTAAAAATGGCTAAGTGGTTCTGCTAAAATTTTTCTTGATTTCCTATATTTGATGATTTGACGTTATTTTTTGTTACTTTTCATTTATTCTGTTAATTGAATGTGACTTAGACTCTCTACAGAACAGCTTCTACTGTATGTCAGTAAGAGAACAATGGTAAGTATTACCATGCCAGCAGCCTATTATATCATTTGATTACATATGGCGATGCAAACAGTCTATGAAATATTTTAGTACATGCGAGCCATCTATGACAATTCTTTGTAATATATGACACGCTCTGTTGCCCTTTGTAACAACTGAGAACTAACAGTGGATTTTAGACTGATTCATAAATTCTGCTACTGAAAAACATTAGTGACCAAAATTATTTTCCTAATAGCCCAATTTTTTTATATGGATTTCAAATAAATCCACTGCTTTATCCAGGCTTCGTAAATTTTGCCTCCACCCAGTAATCTAGGTCTACAGGCTGCCAAAATGTAGTTTGAAGGTGTGTCCTCACAGCCTAGTCTGATACTGCTAATATTCACAAAAAGACATTTAGAAAACCACTTCATTAAAACAAAACTAGTATATTAGGTCTATATTTTCTTACCTTGAGTTTTCTAACTGCATCTCTCACTATTTCAGTGCCTTTAGGCTGTTCAACCTCTGTGCTTCCAAGGAACTACAAAAGAAAATAAGTAGTTAGTAGTTTGCAGGGTAACATTTTTTAGCACTGACATGTTGTTACATGTAAAGAAAATGTCAAGTGAAATCAAACGTTCCAGTTTAGCCAATGGCTAAGTATCTAGATGGCTGGCAATGAAATCTAAAGAAAAAAGAGGTCCTCGGACCTTATCTGTTGAATTCTTTCTTTGGTATGTCTAATTTTAATTGGATTCAGTTATGCCTGGATCAAACATAGAGCTTGTTATGCCCCTCACTACACGTGACTGAGGTGTATTTGGGCACACTGTTAACTCCTCTCACACCAATGCATTCCAGTAGGCGCAGAATCCTTTTGAACTTTTATTGATACAAGATAGAGTAAAACTGTAACAGATACAGACAAAATGCAATTAATAAAGATCATACAATTAGTGTCATACAATTGTCTGATACAAGGCCTGATGGGATTGAAAGTACGGAGGCTTGCATGTACCAAATCTAACCAGCTATTCTAAATAACTACTTTGAAATAGATATAGCACAGTTATACAAAATGGCCACTAGATGGCAGCATAGAGCAATCTAATTAAATCAAAGAGTCAATAGGAAAATTACAAGCCTTATTAAAGGCATGACACTCCCCGCTTGGTTTCCCACGGATACCACATATCATGGCACTCCGGAGGAGAGTAACAAAATAAGTTCAGAAACAGGTCTGAGGA
The DNA here is from genome assembly GCF_042186555.1 of Aquarana catesbeiana. NCBI lineage: Eukaryota > Metazoa > Chordata > Amphibia > Anura > Ranidae > Aquarana > Aquarana catesbeiana. The sequence continues at coordinate 256,064,004 of NC_133329.1, forward strand.
AAAGTTTAGGCTGGCCTTGCCTAATGACTTTGAGCTCAACTTTCCTGATGTTTCCATCTTCACTGGGAAACACTTGGGTTATCAGACCCAAAGGCCACTCGTTTCTCTTGGATTGAGAGTCTTTCATGAGAACGATGGCACCAGGTTCTAAGTTGGGTTTGCTGTCTTGCCACTTGTTCCTGGTCTGTAGATTAGAAAAGTATTGTTTCTTCCACTTGTTCCAAAAGGTGTCAGCTAACACTTGTACTCTTTTCCATTGACATCTGTATAAGTCCTTTGTGTCTAGATTGACTGGAGGAGCTGTGATCACCTCAACTTTCTGAGTGAGCAAAGTGGAAGGTGTAAGCAAGAAAGGATCTTCAGGATCATTAGGTACAGATGTCAAGGGTATGGCATTCATTACAGCTGATACTTCAGCCATGAAGGTTGTCATGTAGAAGTCCTTTGTGTCTAGACTGACTGGAGGAGCTGTGATCACCTCAACTTTCTGAGTGAGCAAAGTGGAAGGTGTAAGCAAGAAAGGATCTTCAGGATCATTAGGTATAGATGTCAAGGGTCTGGCATTCATTACAGCTGATACTTCAGCCATGAAGGTTGTCAGAGTCTCAGATGTGAGTTTTGAAGTTCCCAAATGTAGAAACATTGAATCTAGGATTCTTCGAGCAATAACAATCAAATGCTCCTAGGCACCTCCCATGTGAGAAGAGTGTGGGGGTTAAATGTCCATGTACAACCCTGTTCTGAAAGGTATCTCTCTACACGTTCTGTGTCAAGGTTTGAAGTGATATTCAATTCTTTGCAAGCTCCAACAAAGTTGGTTCCTCTATCAGAGCGTATGTGCTTGACAGGGCCTCTAATAGAGATGAAACGTCTCAGGGCATTGATAAAGCTGGATGTGTCTAAGGACTCAGTTACTTCTATGTGTACAGCTCTAATGCACATACAAGTAAACATGACAGCCCAACGTTTGCTGTTGGCACTGCCTCCTCTGGTTTGTTGTGTGATGACAGCCCAAGGCCCAAACACATCAAGGCCGACGTTTGTGAAAGGGGGTTCTGTACTGAGTCAGTCTGAGGGTTTGCCATTTTTTGGGTTTGAAACATACCACGAAGCTTACGACAGGTGATACATTTGAAAATGATTTTACTCACAAGTCTCTTGGCTCCCACTATCCAGAGTCCAGCTGCACGCAAGGCTCCTTCGGTGAATAAACGTCCTTGGTGTTTTATCTGTGTGTGGTAGAATTCCACAAGTAAAGACGCAACATGGTTATTTGGTATTATGATAGGATTACTTTCACCACTATCAAGTCCTGCATTTGAAATACGTCCCCCAACTCTTAACAGTCCTTCATTGTCTATAAAGGGGTTGAGTTTCCTTAGAGGACAGTTCTTTGGAATGTTCTTGCGATTTTGAAGACATTCTAGTGTTACTGCGTAAGTCTCTTGTTGGACACAGCAGATGATTACATTTTTTGCTTCTGTGAGTTCATCTACTGTATATGGTTTGTGACAGTAATGCCAACCTTTGCAACAACTTGGTCTTGTAGGGGTACCTTTAAAGGATCTGGCTATGTGAACCAAGCAAGCAGTAGCTCTTTGTAAGGACTTCCAAGTGGAGAATTTGTGGAAGCGCTTGGATCCCAACAGTTGGTTAGAAATTGTTGTATGTAGTGTGGAAACCTGAGGACGGATATCTAAGTCAGATTCAGGTTCTAGCAGTACATATGTCTCCCTGTCCTGTGAGCCATGTAGTATCTTTGAGACGGGATGCTGGTACAGACCTTGTAGCATGATCTGCTGGGTTATGATCAGTTGGGACATAATGCCACTGGGTGGGCTGTGTCGACTTCCTGATTCTTAGGACTCTGTTGCGTACATAGACATAGAATCTCCTACTTTCGTTGTAAATGTAGCCCAACAGTACCTTGCTGTCTGTGTAAAACTCTGTGTCCTCGAGTTCTAGATCCATCTCAGATGTAATAAGTTCTGCTAGTTCTACTGCTAGTACAGCAGCACACAGTTCCAATCTTGGAATGGTGGTTTCAGGACACGGTGTTAGCTTGGCTTTGCCCATAACAAACCCAATATGAACTTGGCCCTCGATGTCTACTGACTTGAGGTAGGTTACTGCCCCTATTGCTTTAACGTGGGTGTATGGTCTATGTACGTGTAGGTTGGATAAAGTCTTTAAAGAGTCTCCCCATGTTACCCATAATGTCTCTTTCTCAGGAGGTAGTGATGAATCCCAATCACATGTGTCTGCAGTAAGCTCTCTAAGCAGAATCTTACCTTGGATGATAACTGGTGCTGCAAACCCGAGTGGATCATACAGGCTGTTGATGGTGGATAAGACACCTCGCCGTGTGAAGGGCTTTGGCTCTTGGTCAATCTGAAAGGTAAGGGTGTCAGACTTGAGGTCCCAGTTGAGTCCTAGGCTGCATTGCATAGGAAGGGAGTCTGTAGCTAAGTCCAGATCTTTGAAGTCAATGGCATAATCTTGGGAAGGGAAGGCCTCCATGACGACCTTGCTGTTTGATGCTATCTTATGCAGTCTGAGATTTGAAGAGGCAAGTGTGCTTTGAGTCCTCTTGAGTAGACTTATTGCAGCTTCGGGTGAAGAAAGTGATTTCAGACCATCATCTACATAAAAGTCTCTGTTGTTAGCAAGACGGGGTCTCTGCGCTTTGAAAGGCAGGGGTGCCACCCAGCTGTTTTCATTGGTTTTGTAGAATCCCTGTCTCATTATCTCCAAGAAGATATGATCTTCAATAGATGGGCCAATTTTGTGATCTTCTTTAGTCCTTTGGAAAACTGAGCACCCTAAATGATCTCTGTCTTCATGACAAGAAGATTAGCGGTGTAAGGGTTGGAATTAATTACACTGGGAGGCTTCTCTCTTACAAGGAATCTGTTGCTGCAAGGCTGAAATAGGGATGGACGCCCACCTTCTAGTGTCTTTGTAAAGAGAGAGTTCACGCTGGTTGGTTTGTGAACACTCCCTAGGCATACGTTGTCTATGATGACACATCCTAGATCTAGCTTCTGGGCATAGGGGGAGTTGTGGGGACCATTAATTTGTTTCCTCACCTTGTGAACTCTGATGATGTCCCTCCCAAGGAGAAGCGCTATCTCGGCCTGGGGATCCATTTCAGAGATGAGATGTGCTATGCCCTTCAGATGTCCGTGATGGAGTGCCACCTTTGGTGTAGGGATCTCCTCTCTGTCCGTTGGGAACTGATTGCACTCAATTAGAGTTGGCAGAGGCAGGGTTGTCTGACCATCAAAGGATTCAATTTGGTAAGCAATGGCTTTTCTCTCAGTTTCTTCACTGACCCCTGTACAAGTCTTAAGTATGAAGAGCCGACTTCCTTGATTTTGAAAGTGTCATAGAAGGCTGAGCTGGCGCATGATCTGTTGCTTTGATCGTCCAGGATCACGTATAGCTTCACTGCTTTTTCTCTGCGACCTGTGGGGTAAACTGTAGCAAGACAAATCTTAGAGCAGGATTTGTTAGACAGACCTTCTCCACAGACTTGGGTGCACCGGGGTGTAACTACAGGAGGTACTGTGTCTTGTTGCTCCCCGCCATGCTCTTACACTTGGGGTGAGGGGGTAAGAGTCCATGGCGCTGGCCCTGGATGTAGAGCTGTGTTGTGCTCTGAGCTGTTGCACTCAGAGCAGTTGATGCTCACCTTACAGTCTTTCCCAAGGTGAGAAGTTGATGCGCAGCACCTGTAACAAATTCTGTTTTCCTTGAGGAAGGTTTTGCGATCTTGGAGAGTCTTTTCTCTAAAACCTCTGCACTTCAACAACGAATGAGGCTTCTTGTGAAGAGGACACTCTCCGCTTGAACCCTGTGTTGGAGATACACTTGTTTTGCGTACTGCAACAGGCGCGTCTTTGCAGTTGCGGGTAAGAGCAGGCTTACTTGACCTAGGGAGAGCAGAGTCAGATGATGAGATGTTAAAACTAGGATCATTTTTAACCTTTGCTTGATAGCGAATAAAGTCCACAAAATAAGAGAGTGGTGGGAAGGGGACGTTGTGCTTTTGCTTGTATTTGGAGCCTTGTGAAATCCAGGTTTCTTGAAGGCTGTAAGGTAGCTTTTGCACTATAGAGTTAATGCCACGGGCTGGCATGGCAAGTCTCCTTCTGCTTTGGCTATTTGGAGTTCTGTCACTAGGTCACTCAGTTCTCTCAGCTTCTGATAGCCTTTGTTAGGAATCCTGGGAAAGTCCTCTATTCTTTTAAAAAGAGAGTTTTCTATAACTTCTGGGGAACCGTAACATTCATCAACCCTCTTCCATATCATGCTCAGACCTCTGGTTGGGTAATTAATGTTAATGTCTCTGATTCTCCTTGCATGCTCTGACTACTCATTCCCCAGCCAATTGACTAAGAGATCGGCTTCTTCACTTGCTTTTAAATCAAGGTCTCTAGTTGCATTTCTGAAGGACGAACGCCATGCTCTATAACTTTCAGGGCGATCGTTAAACTTTGCAAGTCCCTTTGCTAACAGTTCACGTTGTGCTAAGAACTTGAAGAAATCTAACATACCTTGATCGTTGTGTGAGTAGCCAGGGGGCGCTCTCTTGTGCCAGGAACTTGGTGGGTATTTGCAGTCATCAGAGATACTGTCGCTGTGTCTTTTAACCCATCGTTCTTCATTTACGATTTGGTCAACTGTGACGTAGTGTTTTGATAGCCTGGATGCAGAATGTGCAGAAAACTGACTGAGTACGGGGTTACTTTCTTGCTTGACGTAAGGCGTGTGAATGGCGGGGGTTGATTCCGCTCTCGGCGCTGTAAGTGGGTAGTTGTCTGGTTCGGTGTGTCACCGCACATATTCTGAGGTACACTCTATACCGTCGTCAGGAATGGATTTTCTTTCAAGTACGTTGCTGAACCGCTCACTGGTGGGCTTTGCAAGTTCTTCTAAGATGTCTGCCTCGGCCGCAGCAGCCACTGACTCCTTCTCTGCAGCCAGTTCCACTAATGCAGTTTCCATACGTAACTTTTCTAATTTAAGTTGCATCTCTTTTTCGGCGAATGCAGCTTTTATTTTGGCCTCCTTTGCCACAGTCAGCTTTTACTTTTGCAGATTCCGCCTTTGAGTGGGCAATGGCGATTGTTTTGCTTTTCATTGACCTCCTTGTGCTCGTGGACTAAACTTCTGACCTTGTTGTGAAGTGCTCTCACTTTGTCTGTAACATGGTGTCCGGCTATATGGAAGCTGATAACACTGCTGTATTACTGGCGTTCTGTATGATAGCCGTGCTTAGAAGCCTTTGCTTTACTGCTGTTCTGTATGCCAGCCGTGCTTAGAAGCCTTCGTTTTACTGTTATGCCCCTCACTACACGTGACTGAGGTGTATTTGGGCATACTGTTAACTACTCTCATAACAATGCATTCCAGTAGGCGCAGAATCCTTTTGAACTTTTATTGATACAAGATAGAGTAAAACTGTAACAGATACAGACAAAATGCAATTAATAAAGATCATACAATTAGTGTCTCCCTATCTATCTATCTATCTATCTAGCTAAAGACACAATTAACAAACATACCGAAGATGAATCCAGATGGCTAGCGTAGAGCATGGCAGCAGATGTACTTGGTTCCATAGGAAGGGAAGAGGAAAAGACTGCAGGAAGCTGATGCAAGGCCTGATGGGATTGAAAGTACGGAGGCTTGCATGTACCAAATCTAACCAGCTATTCTAAATAACTACTTTGAAAAAGATATAGCACAGTTATACAAAATGGCCACTAGATGGCAGCATAGAGCAATCTAATTAAATCAAAGAGTCAATAGGAAAATTACAAGCCTTATTAAAGAAGGCATGATAGAGCTATACTCAGACATCATCACTCTTCTATGTTTCTAGGCGGGTGATTTACTAAGAAGAAGGCACTGCACCAGTTCATACATTAATTGGTGCACTGGAAAAGTCATTAATTGAATGTGCGAACTGGCGCACATTGAATCGCAAATAACGATAATAAATACCCGCATATGTAAACTGCAACTGGCGCTAGAGTAACTGCGGTTTTCTCATTGATAATAGCGCATGCCCGATACAGTTGGTTAATTTCATCTCATTGGATGTGTCTTGTTAGGCAATTAGTTGGTGCACTCAGTTAATTAACCCTTTTGATGCTAATCTCATTCTTATCACTTCTAATATATCTTTGAAATGTGTTTTTTTTTTTTTTTTTTTTACCCAAATCTTTCAATACATTACAAAGAACAGAGAAGTGTTTCTAAACCCAATAAATGTATATTTTCAGATCCTGATCTTTAAAGGTGACCATACACTTCAATCTGTTAGATCTTAAATAAATTAGATTTAGTGCAAGAGCCCCTTTGATTAACTATATTTAGAATTAATTGTTCAAGTGCGTCTCTTCCTATTACCTATTTTGCCTAAATATCGAGTTGTACAGAGATTGGCCAATCAGATTGCATAGTGCATGACCATCTTAAGTGCCAAATTTGGAATGTAGATGTGCCATGACCCACTTGTGTTTTCCTAATGATATTTCTTGGGCATTATACAAGGCACATGAAAAAACATCTTTTTTCAAGACATGCTGGAGTGATCAGGAATCTTCAAACTATGACTCTCCAGCTGTTGCGGAACTACACATCCCATGAGGCATTGTAAAACTCTGACATTTACAGACATGACTAAGCATGATGCGAATTGTAGTTCCTGAACAACTGGAAGGCCGTAGTTTGAAGACCCCTGTGCTAGACCATTATTATGCCTCCAGAATTGGGAGTGTGGCATCTACCCAACTTCTCTCTGCTGGTGGACACAAGAACCTACATCTATAGATATAGCTATATATAGATATACAGCTATATCTATATATACACACACACACTGAAGCAGGAAGCGATATACATTGGCCCAGAAGTGAATCTGTACACAGGAAGTATGTGTGTGTTTTGAGGCCAAATCATTTAGACATACACACATGACCCACACAAACACCACCGCATGTAAAAATAAATAAAAAATTATCTTAATTTGCAAATATGGATCGTCTCTTCCTCAGAGAACAGTGAGCGGCGCATGGTGGTGGGAAGAAATTAGCAGCAGTACAAGCAGCTTCCTGGAGGGGCGTGATGTCATTCCTGTGTGCTGGCCACTGCTTTCGGGAACCAGATATGCGCCATAGGTACATACCTCCGCACACCCAGTAGTTGTGCATCTCACATACACAGCGGTCACGCATCTAGATGCATTTGGCAGGAACCTAATTTTTATGGAAATTAATAGTAAACGAGATGCAGATTTCCAGGACTGGACTAACAAATGTTTATAGTGAAAGGCAACTAGAGTTTTCTATTAAACAAGGTCTAAATGGGCCATTGACCTGCATCACAGTTGAACTTAGAAATGTGTCTTTGCAAAGTTAAACTAAATTAAATCCTTTCTTATTTTTGCTTGGGGATAGAGTGCAGAGGGATTAGTAGTCTTGTCAGTTTTTGGGGATGTCTGCACCCCTGATAGGGTGAAGACACCTCCCAAATTTTGCCAGTTTCTCCTTCAAATTTATTCACTTCCTGTTACATAGCCAAACAGGAACTGAGGGTAAAACCCTACCAATGTCTTTCCCTGGGGACACACAGGTCAATCTAAATAGTTTCCCCATTAGGTAAATTGCACTCTAGCATTTTGCTGTGTACACCCCAAATTATTAGGTATCTTGGATTTTGGGTTTTATTTACTAAAGTCAAATCAACTTTGCACTACAAGTACACTTGGAAATGCAGTTGCTGGAGATCCGAGGGGGACATGCAAGGAAAATAAAAAAACAGCATCTTTGCTTCTACATGATTGGATGATAAAATCACCAGTTCTTAATACAGCAAGTACACTTGTATTGCAGAGTGGATTTGCCTTTAATAAACCCCAAAATACCTAATAATTTGGGGTGTACACAACAAAGTGCTAGAGAGCAATTTGTCTAATGGGGACACTAGTTAAATTGACCTGTGTGTCCCCAAGGAAAGACATTGGTAGGGTTTTAACCTCACTTCCTGTTTAGCTATGTGACAGGAAGTGAAGCCAATTTTCAGAAAATGGACACAAAGCCCAACCTAAAAAAGACAAGCAGGGGTTCTAACTCTCACTTGGTTTCCCTCAAATGCCCACAATTAGAATAGGATTGTCTTGAGCTAGATTTTAGCTCAGTGCTCTAAATCAGTGGTTCTCAACCATGTCCTCAAGTACCCCCCAACAGGCCATGTTTGCAGGTTTACTTTCATCTTGCACAGGTGCTTTAAATCACAGTCAATGGCTTGGTATTTTGGACAGCTCTTTACCTAAGATAAATTCCCAAAACATGTCCTGTCGGGGGTACTTGAGGACTGAGGCTGAGAACCACTGCGCTAAAATGGAAAAGTGAATACTTACTGTTCTTTGATTTTCCTTTCCTGGTGCCTATCCATGGCAGCATACACACAATCCATGCATATGCTACCATGAAGGCACCAGGAAAGTAGCTTTTAGACAAATCAGACCTTTTTTTGTTTTGCCATGCCAGTCAGCTTAATTAAGCTGCAGCTGGGAAATCTGTTGCATGGAAATTGTTTGTGGGGGAGTGTAAAATGTATTACTTGGATGAGCATGCATCTGCAAAACAAATTTTTAACATAAAACATAAAAATTGGCTACAAATTTTATTGGTCAACAAAAGGACTTGGAAAGGAGCAAGGAAAGCAAAAAACACATTTATGTTAATTTGAGACACTAACAGTATATGGTTTTGAGGTCTGACCTTTTTCAGAGGAAATTAACAGGAATTAAAAGGACTGTGCCCACAAACGGACAGTCTCTTAAGGATTTAAACATTTAGTAGTCACAACAGATTGAGGAAGATTTTGCAAAATAATGCAGCACAGACAATTAAATCAAAGTGAAACTAACAACCTACAAATAACACAGATTGACAACATCAAAAATATTTCCGTGAAAAATATCCCTCTCCCCCCCAAAAAAAACAAACAAAAGTTAAAATATACTTGCTCTAAAACAATATACAAATAGAAAATACATGCGTTACAAACTCTATAAGGACGCCCAAATGTACTTTCTTGACTGACACTGACTGACTGACACACACACACTTTATATAACATAGGTTTGTGTGCTAATGAGGCAATTGAAAACACATGCACAGCCCATGAAACACACAAAATACAATTTCCCTCCAGTGTCGAAACATTACTTCAAAGTGGGTACACCTGTTACATCTGGGTACACAAATGCATTTCACACACCAAAAGCCACAGCAAAAAAACAAAGTCCCTGAGCACGCCCAGAACAACCCAAATGCAGCTAGCACAAAATAAGCCACCCCCTGTCCAAAATTAAGCACATCATCCAGCATGCTACAAAATTACAGATGGGACAAACACCCCCCAGTCCGGGGGCAAACAAAGAGCCTAACATGGGCAAAAGTTATACAACAAATACCATAGCAGTCTATGGGAACTGACTAGTTAATTTTGCGAGTCCCTGGGGCGTGGCCAACGACCGGGATGTGAGGACGTGTAAAGCCTGAGCTCCGTCCATCCCGCTTAGATCCTCCAACCATCCTGCTAGCCCGGCCGCCATCCGCATCCATCCTCGAGCTCAGTAACATCCCAGGACTCCAGAGCGCCCCTGGCAATGGTCAAATACAGTCCGGCCATGGAGGAAGCCCCGGGATTCGGTCTGCCATCGCAGCCATGCCCGCCGCAGCAAAATGGCGCTGGCCGGCTCCACGCTCAGAAGCAAGGCCATCCATCCACCTCCCTGACAATCCAGCAGCATCGAGGGTGAGTCACAACATGCCCCTGGCAGTAGCCCTGAAGACCCCCTCCTGTCCACCTCCCCAGATGACATGGACTCAGTATCTTATCCTAGTGCTGATGTGGCTGCAGGCCCTGCAGAGCCCTCTCTCTCACAAATCATGGAGGCTATACAGCACAGCCATGCTTCCCTCACCACTCAGATGGACTCAATTAATTTTAGACCAGCAAGAAAACAGCGATAATAAATTAGAATCACTTGCAGAATTGAGCGATAGTGATTTGTGGGGAAATTCGTCATCAAACACTGAAAGTAATGACAGTGACAATTCTGCAACTGAGCAAATTTCAGTGTTTTTGATTTGATTACATTATTAAATCATTTTATTATTATTATATTATTATTTGTTATAATTATTTATAGTTATTTATTATATTATAATTTATGATTTTGTGTTTCAAACTTTATCATACACAAGATGTCTACTAGACTCTTGTTTGGACAGATTTAAGTGTATTATTCCTAAGAATTACAGGCCTGCAATATAAAACGCCAAATTTCCATGCAAAATAATTGTACCGCTTTCAGCACCTAAAATCTGAAATAATCATACCGCCAGGAAGGTTAATTGGATCAGTCTCATAGTGCCCAAAAACATCAGACCACAGTCTCCCAATACTGCAGTTTGCCAGCTGAATCAGGACACAATTTCTTGTCCGAGTGATCCAAGATGCTGCTAGTTAGTCACTTTAAAATGGATCTAGTCATCAGAAAGGTGAGCTCTTGTGCTAATTTTTTAACTTTGATACTTTTTAATTTGTTGGCCTGAAAAAGATATTTCTGTAATTTTTCTGACACTCTGTGGGGTTGATTTACTAAAACAGGAGAGTGCTTTTAACTTCAGCTTGTTCAATTAAGCTTTGAAAATAAAAACCTGGAAACTGGTTGGCTTCTATGCAGAGCTGCACCAGATTTTGCACTCTCCAGTATTAGTAAATCAACCCCTGTGACACTTGTTCTGCATCTATGTCCTAAAACTATTGAGCCAGACACATCCTGGCATCTAGCATTATATGAATAAGATATGAATAAGATCAGCAATAGCAGCCTGATAGTTCTCATGACAGATGTCCTTTAGACCCCTTTCACACTGAGCCGCCCCGACATCAGCGGTAAAGCGGTGCTATTTTTAGCGGCGCTTTACTTTCGTTTTAGCAGCGATATTCGGCCATTAGCGGGGGTTAAAACTGCCCCGCTAGCGGCCAAATATCGCTTAAAGGGGTTAAGTCCGCCAACAAAATGCCGCTGCAGCGGCGCTTTGCCGGCGGTATAGAAGCGCTGCCCCATTGTTTTCAATGGGCAGGGGCGCTTTAGGAGCGGTGAGTTCACCGCTCCTAATGCGCTCCAAAGAAGGGCTTTTTCTGACGCCCTGCCAGCACACCGCTCCAGTGTAAAAGCCCTTGGGCTTTCACACTGGAGTGAATGGAGCCGCTGTTTCAGGGTGCTTTGCAGGCGTTATTTTTAATGCTATAGCGCCTGCAAAGCGCCTCAGTGTGAAAGGGGTCTTAAAGAACCGGTAAATGCAGCAGGTGACAACACTTCAAATAATCCATTTTAATACCTATTTTTCCTCAAAATAACAGGCAGAACACCACTGAACAAACTAAGTCTTGTTTTATCTTCTTCTTTACCCAAAAATGCCAGTCCAATTCCACCATTTTTTTGGATAGCATGGGGAAATATTAAAAACATTGTTGGCTTTATAGTGCTTTCTCTTTATTGGGGAGGTTGGAATAGGGCACCTACACTTGCTGAATCATTAAAGTGATTGTAAAGTCTCATTTAAAAAAAACAAAAAAAACACAGAGCAGCCCGGATCCTCTTCTTCTCGGGTCCCTCTTCACTGCTCCTGGCCCCTCCCTCCTGCTGAGTGCCCCCACAGCAAGCAGCTTGCTATGGGGGCACCCGAGCCGAGTCACAGCTCTGTGTGTCCAGACATGGAGCCCTGGTCCCACTCCCTCTCTTTTCTGATTGGCTAACTGACTTTGATTGACAGCTGCGGGAGTCAATGGCACCAATGCTGTGTCTCAGCCAATCAGAAGGAGAGTCCTGTACAGCTAAGACACTTGTGGACATCGCTGGAGAGAGATGGGGCTCAGGTAAGTAATTAGGGGGTGCTGGGGAGGCTGCTACACACACAGAAGGTTTTTTATCTTAATGGATAGAATGCAAATAAAAAATATATATTCTGCCTTTACAACTCCTTTAAGTTACCACACTGTCCCTCTGCCTTTCCAATAGCCTTTGTTTGAAATCAGTTCCTCAGTTGAACCCCTGGACACCATAGACTTCAAAAGAATGTCCATCAACAGCCAGTCGAGCCTGTTAAAAGGCTTTCTATTGAGATCTATAGTTTCCAGTCCTGCATGTGTCAGTGATGCAGCAGAATACTGGGAAGATATGAAGAAAGGTTCTGCAGTACCAGGCAGGCAGCACAGCCAAGATCTCCAGGAAGCTTCATTTTATGTAAGTATAATAAAAAATGAGAGTACCATGTTATAATATACAGTATATTACATCTTTAATCACAATGGAAGGCAGCTTTTAAAAAGTGCACTTTTTTCTAAAGCTATACATAGCCTGTGCAGAAAACAGTACTGTGGAAGGAACCCAGCAGGCCCACCTACTACAGGCTGCCTGCAGAAAACTACAGGAGGGTAACAAAGACAAGGCCAGTCACCCCTGCACAAGGAGAGAGTGCAGCAATCATTGGTCTTTATTACAGGAAGCTCCTGTACAAAGGCACAAGATTCAAATAAGAATACACATGCTTCTTGTATTTACACAATGTATGCTTAACCCAGAGTTCAGCATTAATATATTTGTAGGTCTTACAGTTCCATATGTATTTACAACTGTTCTTAATTATTCTTCTGCATGCCGGAGTTTAAAATATGTGTGTGTGATGGTCTCCAAATTCTAGCTGCACTGAAAACACATGAGGCATTGAAAGCAAAATATGGTTGGAAAAGTGTACTGCACCCCTACACATACTGATAACAATCCACAATCACATCTGTAGAATTTGTTTCACTGTGCCAGAGAAGTGTTATCTCCAACATGTAATTTTTATACACTATTAGGGGGTCAAAAAAGGTCATAATGTCTTTTCAAAGTTTGGTTTAAACTGCACCCTGTTTAGTCACTTCATAGTTTTTCAATATTTTAGAGATGTTCTTGGGGGCTAATAAGTAGTAATTTTACAGGCACAAGAATAGCTTCACAGCAGAGGTAAATGATATTCTTAGAGATTCATTTCTGCTAGGAGATGTTTATTATTTGCAAACAGCTTTCTAATGTCAGCACTTATCTCCCAGCATGGAACTATATTAAATGTATGGAAAATTGAACAGCGGTATTATTCATAGAGATGTACATTTTGCTGAAAATAAACGTATCCTATCACCAGGCTCTTTTTCTGTGGTTTTCTTCTTAAGATATACACATTTGTCTGTTAGTTTCCAAAATAAAAACTTCAACGCAGTTTACAATAAACTGTTCTTCTTTCATTGCATACAAAAGATGCATTAAAGCAAATTCAAATACAGAAAAATAAATTCTTACAGGAAGTTTTTTTATATTAACCCCTTGCCCCATGTACAGAAATATGTAGCCTCACTGAAGTGGGTCTTCTTCTGGAAGGCTGCATATATGCGTACTTGGATTTGTGCTGGGAGCGCACTACATAGCACACTCCCACTACAGAGATCAAGCTCTCTCTGAGGCCCCCCCTCCCCGTGTCTCATACAAATCATTGGAAACCAGGAGGTCTGGTTCCCAACCACCTGATTGCTGTGATAGCCTCTGATTGGCTATTACAGTGATCAATCACTGTAGAGCCAATCCTTGTTTTTTTTCTTCTCTGAATGGAAAAAGATACATTTCCTGGAATTCATAAAGACTGGCAGAGATATATTATGCAAAAGTGGTGCAGAATGACCCAAATATACAGTGGGGACGGAAAGTATTCAGACCCCCTGAAATTTTTCACTCTTTGTTATATTTCAGCCATTTGCTAAAATTGGCCAAAGGCAGGGTGCCTTTGGCCAATCGTGGCTCAGGGGGACTAAGTCCACGCCCCACACTATATAAGGCTGCTTACATGGTGGCCGTGTGTAGTGTTGTTGGTGTGGACAGAGAGATAGCTTGATTTAGATTAAGCAGGCAGGTTATTCAGTTAGCGGTCATATATTTGATATATATACGGTCAGTCTAGTAATATATATATATATATATATATATATATATATATATATATATATAAAAATATATAATACTCTGCATCCAGTGTAGCCTATATCTACAGTGCATTCCGTGGTGTACTGTTTCTAATACACTTCAGGCAGTGGACACAGTATCCAATACATAGTTGTACAGTGTCTACTAGACTTCTGGTGGTGTACACAGTATAAAATACAGTGCGGACATTGTACAGTTTCTAATACAGTGCAGGTGGTGTACACAGTATCTAATACAGTGTGTACAGTTTCTTCAACACTTCTAGTGGTGTACACAGTACACGATACAGTGCAGCCATAGTACAGTTGCTAATACAGGCAGTGTACACAGTATCTAATACAGTGTAGTGTGGTGTTGGAAAACAAAATATACATCGTGTCCGGAAGGCCACCAAGGAGAGGCAGACGCAAAAGAGGGCAAGCAGCCTCTGTGTCTACAGTCAACAGTGCTGGTCGTGGACATGGTGCATCCCCTGCAGTTGGCCGTGGGGCACGCTTGTCCTTTTTTTCTGCTGCTGGCTGTGTTATTGAGCCAGAACATGCAAAAGAGTTGGTAGAGTGGATAACAAAGCCGTCCTCATCCTCCTCATCCTCTGTCACCCAGGCTCAGAGTAGTTTGCCTTCCAACGCAGCTGCCAAAGTGGCCTATTCCACCGGTTCCTTGTCCACAGTCACTCCTTCCGTAGCCAATAAAAAAGAAAGAAGGACGGCGCCCTCTAAGTGCAGCATGTATGTTAAAAATATTTATTACAATATATAAAAACACTCACATTTGAGTTGCTAAAAACCAGCATGTAAAGTAGTTTCATCCGCGTGCTCTCGGGGGATGTGGGTGTCATGGGCCAGTGGAGGGGTTCCTGGGATGTGAGTCCTGTAACCTGGGTCCTGGTAGCTGTTCCAGTGGTACCGAGGGTCCTCAGAGCCTCCAGGCGGCCAGGATGTCGATCATGGATCCTCCGTGGAGCGCCGTGCTGACCTGCGTCTTCACTTCCGGGAGCGGGGTGAGGCGGGCGGTGCTTCGCGTTCGGAGCATGCGTGCTCCTTCATCAGGCTATACTCCTTCCGTAGCCCCACCATCATGCACAAAGGAGTCCCCAGAATTATTCGACCACAGCGTTGGGTACATGCTCCTGGAGGATGCGCAGTGATATGAAGGCTCTAATGTTGGTTTCCAGGTTGAGGAAGGGAGTAACATGAGCCTAGAGAGAGGGGGTGCATACTGCCAAGTTTACTCCAGTGACGAGGAGGGAGGGGATGATGAGGTCACTGACTGTACTTGGGTGCCTGAGAGAAGAGAGGAGGAGGCGGCAAAACTCCAAGAGGCAGGATGTCCTCTAGGGGGCAGCCACCCTATTGCATCACACCGCAGAGCCCCACAAGTGCAGGGTGCTGCTGACTCTGTGCTGACATTTAAAAGTTCCTTGGTGTGGGCCTTTTTTGACACATGTGCAGCAGATCGCACAATTGCTGTTTGCAACCTATGTCTGAAGCGGATCAACGTGGCCAGAATAGCAGCCGCTTGGGCACCACATGCTTGACCAGACATATGACGACCTGCCATGCAGTCCGTTGGCAACAGCACCTGAAAGACCCACATAAAAGAAAATAGTGGACTTCTCCTTGCTCCTCATCTGGGATCTTCAACCCTACTAGACCTCCAGTCCTCTCAAAAACCTGCACTGAGAGGAATGAAGGTATAACAATAGGTGTCCCAGGTACTTGCAGCCAATCTGCTAGCAGTACACCACCATCTGATTTTAGCAGGCAAATTTACCTACCCCAGTTGCTGAACCGTAAAAAGAAATTCAGCCCCAGCCATCCACATGCTCAGCGTCTAACTGCTAGCTTGGCCAAATTGCTAGCACTGCAACCTCTGCCTTTTCAGCTGGTAGACTCTGCCCCCTTTCGTGAATTTGTGGATTGTGCTGTACCTTAGTGGCAGGTTCCAAAACACCATTTCTTTTCATGGAAGGCCATTCTTGCTCTCTACCAGCATGTGGAAGGCAATATTTTGGCCTCGTTGGACAGGGCGGTCAGCAGTAAGGTGCATATTACCGCTGACACATGGTCCAGCAGGCATGGGCAGGGACGTTACCTTTCCTTCACGACGCACTGGGTAACTCTGCTGGCAGCTGGGAAGGATGCAGAGCAAGGTTCAGTGTTGTTGGAGCTTGTTCTGCCACCATGCCTTCAAAATTCTAGTGGTGATTCTGCCACAGGTCTCTCCTCCACCCCTTCCTCTTTTTCTTCCTCTATGGTGGCTTCTGCGGATTTGTCCTCTGAACCAGCAGTGCTCCGTAAGCGTTCAAGGGGCTACGCAAGCAGTCAGGCTAAAAGATGCCATGCGGTGCTTGAGTTGGTCTGCCTAGGGGACAGGAGCCACACTGGGGCAGAGATTCTGTCAGCTCTGCAGGGGCAGGCTCAGTGGTGGTTGACGCCATGCCAGCTTCAGCCAGGAATGGTTGTATGCGACAATGGCACCAACATCCTCTCCGCCCCCCGACAGGGACACTTGACCCATGTTCCATGTTTGGCACACGTCCTGAATTTTGTGGAGCAGCGGTTCTTCAGCAGGTACCCAGGCTTACAGGATCTCCTGAGGCAGGCCAGAAAAGTCTATGGTCATTTCCGCCGGTCATACAATGCCAGTGCTCGGCTGGCTGACATTAAAAGGGAATGCAACCTGCACACCAACCACCTTCTTTGTGACATGCCCACCAGGTGGAACTCAACGTTGGCAATGCTGCATACACAGCAGAGGGCCATCAATGACCCTGCCATAGTGCGAGTATGGCACCAGGACAGGGTCAGGGAAGCTTGGCTTCTTTTCGCTATGCCAGTGGCTACTGATCAAGGATGCGTGCACTGTCCTGTCACCATTTGAGGAGGCCACAAGGATGGTGAGCAGTGACCATGCATGTATCAGTGACCCTGTCCCTCTAGTCTTCCTGTTGGAGCACACATTTTGTGGAATCATGGACAAGGCACCTGAGGCAGAACAGCAGGAGGAAGAGGAGGACTTTCTTACCTTTGAAGGCCCCCTTTATCCAGAAAGCATTCCTGCAGGCCTGCCAAACACATAGGAAGAAGAGGAGGAGGTGGAGGATTGTGTCAGCATGGATGTAGAGAATAACTCGCACATACTCAGCAGTAGTCTTCAATGGGTGGTTTTCAGTCCCCAGAAACCCAAGGAGTTGTACGTGGCTGGGAGGAGGTAGTTACAGATCATCTGATCCTTAGTGACCCAGAGGACTCAGAATTGAATGCCTCTGCAAACTTATGCTGCATGGCCTCCCTGATTCTGCAAACCTGGAGAAAGGACCCTAGGATTTGTGGTATCAAGGAGAGGTATCATTACTGGCTAGTAACCCTTCTTGATCCACGTTACAAGGGTAAGGTTGCAGAACTCATCCTGCCTTCGCAGAGGGAGCAAAGGATGAAACATCTTCAGGAGGCCTTGAAGAAAGGTTTGTGCAATGCATTTCCAGACCCTAGGAGGTTACAATTTCCTAGTGCTGGACAACGTGTTGCTGAGGCTTCGTTCAGTCAGAGGAAGAGCGGTGAAGAAGGTGGCTGGCTGACTGATGCCTTTAAACAATTTTTCAGTCCTCAGCACCAAGGTCTGATCAGTTCAAGCAACCATCGCCAGAGTCTGCATTACATGGTGCAGGAATATCTAGGTGCAAGAGTAGACCTTTCCAACAGAGAATCCACTGGGTTACTGGGTTTTGAGGATGGACCACTGACCAGAACTAGCTCAATATGCAATTGAGCTACTGGCCTGTCCTGCATCCAGAGTGCTTCCTGAACACACATTCAGTGCTGCTGGAGGGATGGTAACGGATGAAAGAGTGCGCCTGTCCACAGACTCCGTTGATAGGCTCACATTCATAAAACTGAATCAGTCTTGGATCAGCAGCTATCAAGCACCTGATGCTGATGTAACTGATTGAACTTGCTATGGATGTGGGATCCCTTGAAGACTGCCTATGCTAACTATCCTATTCCTCCTCAATCTTGATGATGCTAGCTTCCAACAATATTTTTGGTTGAGGGCACCACCACCCAAGGCCCAATTTTTCTGCCCCTGTTTAACAGGGCATGTAACTACAATCTTTGATATAATATTTCACAGCAAGTCCCGTTTCTGTGCCCACCAAGAGTAACTGTGAGGGCTTACAGTGTTCTGGTACCACCACCACCACCAAAGGCCCAATTTTTCAATCTCTGTTTAACAGGGGCATGTCATTACAACTTTTGATATAGTATTTCACAGCAGGGACCTTTCCTGGGCCACCAAAAGTAACTGTGAGGGCTTACAGTGTTCTGGTACCACCAACACCTAAGGCCAAATTTTCTGCAGAGTATATAGGGCAGGCCGTATAGTATATATACTGTTGTTCATAGTATATAGTGCCATTTTTTTTTAATTTGGGTGCGGGGTTCCCCTTAATATCCATACCAGACCCAAAGGGCCTGGTAATGGACTGGGGGGGAACCCATGCCGTTTGGGGGGGAACCCATGCCGTTTTTTTCAATGATCTTCACTATATTGCTGGGACCTGACAATACATTACAGCCGCGAGTAGTTTTAAATGATATTTTTTCCTTTAGAAATGTCATTTTGCTGTGGTATTGTTCTAAACACGGGAAAAATGCGCTACTTTACAGGCATACTAAGGACACCCCTCAAGCATGATATTTAAAGGAATATTTCATTTTTATTGTTTCACTTTAAGCATTATTAAAATCACTGCTCCCAAAAAAACTGCTGTTTTTAAAACTTTTTTCTGCATTGATACATAATCCTCCAGGAGCAGGACCCGGGTCCCCAAAAACACTTTTTATAGCAATAACTTGCATATAAGCCTTTAAAATTAGCACTTTTGATTTTTTATGTTCGTGTCCCATAGACTAACGGTGTTCGCGTGTTCAAACTAATTTTTTGCCTGTTCGCATGTTCTGCTGCGAACCGAACCGGGGGTGTTCAGCTCATCCCTAATTAACGCCAGAAAAGTGGTTCAGCAGCTTAGTTGAATTTCCCCCATTGTATCTTTCTCTCCTTGGTAGAAGTGAAAAATGTAAACAAACAAAAGTGTGTGGAAAAAAAATAATAAGGAAGAAATATCTAGAACACGTGTCAAACACAAGGCCCAGGGTCTGAATCTAGCCCTCCAGCCCAATTCATGTGGCCCCCGCACCTCTCCTGCAGCTGCAGCAACCCCCTCATTGTTGCCCCCACCTTGTATCAGTAGTCAGCAGCAGAGAGGAGACATGAACTTCTCCACCAGATCCTGTACTTCTCCATGCAGCCTCAGAGAGGCTTGTATCTGACCCCCACTCCCTTTCCCGTCTCAGTGGTTGATAGCAGAGAGGAGGACAGAACTTTTTCTACAGATACTGTGCCTATCTGTGCAGCCGAAGTGACCCCTCCTCTCCACCTTCCCTGGTCTCAGCATTCAGCAGACTCCAGCCCTCCTTTGAGCCCCCTCCAGAATCTGCACTTTCTGCTTCCCAGATCAACCTCCAGCTTTTTCCTGTCAGCAGCAAAAGGTAAGGGGCATGCACTATGATGTAAAAGAGGGCAGGGGACTCTTGATTTCTAATGGTGGGGTTCTCTTGGCATCTTAAGAGGGGGGGGTGCTCTGGACATCTGGTCTTACAGATACAACCGGCCCTTTGATGGCAACCTTATGGTTGCTATCAAAGGGTAATGAATATGGATATGGATGGATATGGATCATGCTGATGCATCCCGCAATGAAATTGATTTAACATCCCTGATCTAGAACAAGGTTTGAGCTAGGTCAGTGTCAGGGTTAGAGCTTGGGTCAAAGGTCAAGGTCAGAGTCAAAGTCAAGGTCAAGGTTCAGTGTATTTTAGGTAGGATTTAAAAAAAAAACTTTTTTAAACTAGTATCAGTGTCACTGTGTTTTAGGTAGGTTAAAAAACAAAACAAAATGTGCACCATTGTTTCTGGGCTCTACTATCGTTACAAACAACAAAGAATATACACATATATTGTATCGCTGCAATCGTCAAATGCAGGGGAATTTATTTCTGGTTGTAGCCAATAGTAGTAGGAAGAAGAAAACAACTACATTTAAAATATATATATATATATATATATATATATGTATATATATATATATATATATATATATATTTACTATTTTTGAGCCAGTTTTCTTTTGATAATAATAAAAAAAAATAAAAAATAAATAGGAGATATCCATTACCATTTACCGCCAAAAGAAAACCCAATTAGTGCTGAAAAACATGGTATAATTAACCTGGATACACAAAGTAGTTGCGATGCTATGTACAGACATGTCAAAATTGCAAAACTGTGTTCAGGTTTTAGGATTTGTTTTACCCTTCTTCATGAAGGGGTTAAGAATGGTCCATTCTCTTCCTTACCTACATATACACATTATATAAAATAGGTTACCATTGAATCTTGGAGGCATATATTTATAAAACTGTGACTGTGACAATTACCAAACATTCATGGCAGATGTCTTCCTGGTGCATGTTTTAAATGACAGTGATTGACACCCCAGCAGTGAATTTTAAGTGAATATTACATTCACTGCTTTATAAATATGCTCCACTCTGACAAAAACCATTTTAATGGTATAATGATGATTTGCGTGTGAGAGTTGTCAATCTAAGCAATTATCTCTGGAAACAGACTCATAGTGAGGGCTCAGTAGCACCAGATTTCTGTTATTGTATACAAGGAACCTAACTGATGATTTTCCACTGCAGATTATGTGACAACATCAATAAAGAGGAGTAAAATATTTATGATTTATGTCTATATGTTTATACTACAGTAAGTGGTGGTATAATATCTATATTGTTTTAAAATTAACCAGAACATTTCATTTGGCAAAATTAACTTTATGCACCAACATCCTTTGAAAGTCTTTAAACATACTAAGCAAGCATTACCTTGCAAATACTAAACTAATGTGATATTCTGAAAACTACTAACAATAGCATGGCATAATAATAGAATGGAGCATGTGTATATGATTGCAAAAACTCGAAATATGCTAAAAAGTTTGACTTGCCAACTGTTTTTTGCACCCCCTTCCATTTACCTCAGTGGACAAGTGAGTCGTAGAATCACATTATCAGACCAAGAGGTCTTGGATGAGGTGAGACCCAAGTAACACTGGGTGGAGTGTGTCCTGTTTTCATGTATGGAGCAGCATGAATTTCTGGGCACAAGACACTCCTCTAGGTGTCAGTTTTAGTTCTGAGCTCTATTTAAGGATGCACCCCTGCCTTCTGATAGAACAATGTAGGAGCAGCAGTGCAGTGATAAGTCACCATTTTGCTCTTTCCTTCTGTAAGCATGTTCCTGCCAGCACATGTGTAGACGCCTATTGGCTGCTACTACTCGCTCCTCATCTCTTAGTTTGAAAGCTTTTTTGGCCATACTTCTCCTGTGGATCACAGAAATACAGTTTATTCTGCACTCCTGTGACTCATTTTCAGCTGACAGCAGGCTAAAGACTGCTGTCAGGTGACATTACTCAGCCAATCCAGACTCTGGAATGATCCCAACTTTACAATCGAGATCCACCCAGATGCCTGGACTGACAGTTGGCTCGGTCTCTCAGCAAGCCACTGAGAGCCTGAGCCAGCTGCTCCCACCACCTCCAAAACCTGGTGCAATCAACGGCTCTCTGCTCACTGAAGACCAAGAACTGAGCGATCAGCGGTCTTTGATCGCTCAGTTCTTGGTCTTAGAAACAGCAGAGGACAGATGCAGCCTTGGATCAAGGCTGCATCCACCTAGATGAGTATAGTTTTTTATTATAGAACCCTATAAATGCTGTTATCCTAGGGACTTAAAATATATCTAAGGACAAAGTTTTTTTTTTTTTTAACTTTTTAATAGAGCTGGAAGTGGCAACAACCCCTGTCAGTTTCTTATGCCATCTGTGACCCACAGGGGGGATCTTCGTTCACTTATTGTCATCAGGATGTAAGAGGAAATCTTCACAAAGTAAAAATAATCCAGTAGACAGTTGTCACTGGAACAAGTCACCCCATTGAAAGATTTCCTCTCAAGTTCTGTTCTGGTGACAGCTCTCCCTAGTGGGGACACAGTCAACAAAACAAATCTGAAAAGGTTCCTATACGTTTACTACTCTAATCTAAAACTAAAAAAGTGCAGCTTTCGAATAGATATACTTTAAAGAAATTTTATAGTCACAGCACACACTTTCACTTTATAATGCCAGCATTGTAATAACAATACAAACAATAATTATTTTTTATACAATGCAATATAGGCTTGCTTGAAAAAATTCCTTTCATGTTGTGAGTTATGTCTGTCTGCTGGCCATCTCTTTCCACAACTTCCTGGATCGCCTGCATGCTTTGAAGCTTCTTCTCCACTATTTACTTTCCAACTCTTAGGACTACATATCCCATGGTACATGGCTGACTGCAAGCAGGGATTTTTGTATTGGATTTTTGTATTGACGCCACCACCTGAAAATCCTCCACTCAGGACCTCTGTAGCTCATAAGGCAGATTCTGTGCACTCTGAGACACACCTGTGCCTACTCACAGGGCATAAAGAATACATGCAAGTAAATGTTTGGGGATCTTCACAAAGTAAGATTACACATTTCAGAATTGTTCAGATTTATAGGAGTAGCCTAGAAATAACTAAAATACAATATAGAAAAGAATATATGATTTTACATTTTGACTATAGATACACTTTAATGCCCCATACACACGGTCGGATTTTCCGATGGACAATGTCCGATCGGAGCGTGTTGTCAGAAATTCCGACCGTGTGTGGGCGCCATCGGACATTTTCCATCGGATTTTCCGACACACAAAGTTGGACAGCAGGAGATAAAATTTTCCAACAACAAAATCCGATCGCGTCAATTCCGACCGTGTGTGGCCTGTTCCGACGCACAAAGTGCCACGCATGCTCAGAAGAAATTCCGACACGGGACAGCTCGTTCTGGTAAACTTAGCGTTCGCAATGGATACAGCACTTTCATCACGCTGCAATGTTAAAAATGGTTTAATACAGCGCACTCTCTTCTTCTTTATAATGTGACAAGAATTAAGTCGTTTTGCTGCTCATATTCACACACACTTCTCACAAAGTTTTATTTGTGTTTTTTTAGTGGGATTCCCTCAATATATTGTTATTAGTTGTCACATCTGACAGTTTTATTTTTTTTATTTTTTTTTTTTGGATTTTCAGCCTTTTTTTTTCTTTAATGTTTGGATTTTTTCCAAGGCTGATCTTTGCTCAATGTTATTTTTATTTTTACTCCAGAATATTTTTGTGTGTGTTTTGTGTGTCAAGTTACCCCAACACCATTGATATCTTTTATTATTTAATCTCCAGGAGATTGTTTGGTGTTGGTGTCCCTTGTTCATTTCACATTGTATATTTGAAATGTACCTGAATCCTCACAAACCAACTGTCCTTTTTGAAGTAAAACACATAGGAGAGTATAATTCAAAACAAAAATCCTTTATTAAGGGATCAGAACCAAACAAAGAGGAAGGCAACACTGGATCAACAGGAGAAATTAGCGAAGCCTGGGACCCCCACGGCAGACATCAATTCTTCAACATCAAAATTGGTGGCCTGAGGAGTCCATATGTAAGGGAGGGCAGTCTGGTCCAGAAGTCCCAGAGATCCGGATAGCAGCAGATGACATCTGTGTCCCCAGGCTGTGGTACCACAAGAGGCTGCATCTTTTGGCCAACCAGACTGAACCCAGGGCAATCACTGTCTGGTCTTCCTTCCACGCTTCCTTCCGGGCTGTGGCTGTGCAGTTGGAGATGTGGCAGGAGGAGGAGTAGGACCTGGAGGAGGAGGAGGAGGAGGACTGGGAGGACCTGGAGGAGGACTGGGAGGACCTGGAGGAGAGGGATGAGGAGGAGGAGGACCTGCAGGAGGAGGAGGAGGACCATCCCAAAGCTGTGTGTGAGGTGTAATTTGGCCCCTCATACCTTTCTCCAGAGCCTCTGATATGAGGGCCTCACACATGGCTTTTTGGCCCTCCTCCATTCTCTGCATTTTAAATGCTATGAATGCAGAAATGTTCTCCTGCCTGGTGTGGGGTGCTCCCAGGACCTCTGTAGCCCTCCAAAAGAATGCTATAGCCGCCTCCTCTAGGGCACTCGTCCTACTGCCACTTTCTGTTTTCAGGTGTGGTGGAGGGACCTTGATATCAGCCAGCCGGCTCGGCCCGGCCACCTCCTGGCTGAGACTTCCCTGTGTATGAAAAAGGGACATGGTTGTAATGTTTTGCATCATCAATCACAATCCTAAATTAGTACTCCCAACTAACATCTAGTTATCATCATTGATTGGACAAGCAGAAATATTTAGAGGAATGCTATACCTGGCTCAATCTGGGCTCCTCCACATGTGGCCTGGAAAGCCCAGGTTGGGCGTCAGAAGCCTCAGCCGGGGGGGAAGGAAGCGTGGAAGGAAGACTGGAGAGGGATGGCCTGGGTTCAGTCTGGCCTGCCAGAAAGTGCAGCCTGTCGTAGTACAACATCCTGGGGACATAGATGTCATCTGCTGCTCCGGATCTCTGTGAATCCAGGACTTTCTTGCGCTCCCTTAGATATGTGCTCCTCAGGCCACCAATGAAAATCTTTAAATAAGTGATGTCTGCCGTGGGGATCACCTGCTTCACAATTTCACACAATTGCTCCAGTGCTGCCTTCCCCTTTGCTTGGTTCTTGAAATGGGGGTGGGTAATCTCCCACAGACAGGGCAGCTCACTTAGCATATCTATGAATACTGACATGAAGTCATTATCTTTCATTAAGATATTCATGTTCACTGCAAGACACAACACAAGACAAAGCCTAATGTCAGACAAAACTCTCCTAATCTTGTTACAATATAGGCCTCAATCTAGAAGCAGTATAGGCACAAGTTTGGCTCTTACCTTCGTTCTTATGATCGGCGCGTCCAATGCTCCTTCCTCCACTCACAGATCGTACGTAATACGCACGCGTGTTACGCTTTATACACACTGCGCATGCGTGTAACTCCGCCCACCCCTGACGTTCTTTCTAGTCTATTCCCCGCCCCTTTTCGTTCGGCGCAGTGGGTGAAGAGCACATGGCGGAGTTACAGCAGGTGCGTGCTAATTCGAACAACGAGGAGGAGGAGGAGGAAAGCCCGGATCCAGGCACGTCCCGATCCAGAAGGAGACGTTTTAAGGCCACAAATATGTCGTTTGGGGAGATGTTGGAGATGGTCGACATCATGAAGAAGTCCGACTATGACGGAAAATATGGGCCTTACCCCAACCCCAACATCAGAAAGGCCAAGATCATGGCGAAAGTGGTCAGGAGTCTTGAGCGGAATTTCGGGGTACGAAGGTCTAAAGATCAGCTCAGGAAGCGGTGGTCGGACCTGAAGTTGAGAGAGCCAGAGCAGTACCGAAAGATCCGGAGAGTGCTGCAAAAAAGTAAGTAGTTGTGCTGTGTTCCTATTCTTTCTGTCTTTATTCCGTTCATTCTGCTCCATATGCTTTTAGTAATTGTAACGTTTCAAAAGGTCAACTTTAATGTTCATGGGCCCATTATTCGTTCGTATCAAACATTTTTCTTTCGGCCTCTAGAACACCATTGCATTTTCACACATTTTTGGGGGCCTACTTGGATGCCAAATATTTGTTTGTGTAGATGGGTTTGTTACTAGAATGAAATGCAAACTAGATTGTGTGTAAGGAGAGGACACTGAGCAGCTGTTTTCACATCTGGACACTGGAGCACTAGTGTGGGACCCCAGAACACCCTTTTTATTAGGGGGGCCACACAGGTGCTCCAGTGTATACTATGGGGGGGCTACATCTGTGAAGCTTGTACCAAACAGGTAAAGTATTGCAGCTTGACAAAGGGCAATAAAAAATATACATCTTGGAACTCGGCTAAAATAGATAATTGTACCCCACTTCCAAGCAATGTTTCCTATTTCTAGTTCTGCCATCAAATATCTGTGTGCTAATTATACCATTTTTGTTTTACATAGGGGAGAAAAGACTCGGAGGACACCCCTCATCCCAGGAGACCAGAGCCCCCCCCCCCTCTGGAAGAAGGGGAAATACCAACCCAAGAAGAAGAGCAGGAGGAAGAAGAAGATGTGGTGGAGATTGGCACCACAACAGGTGAGTGTCTGCGACCACAGACTCAGGTAAAAGAGATGGATGGTGGCAGATTTTTGAGACCTTTTTTTTTTTGTTCTTTATCTCTTTTTAGGTGATCGTGATCCAGAACGCTTTACATCTGAAAGTGCCCAGATACTCATCGGGGAGATCATGGGGTGTAATCTCCAATTGCAAAACATCCAGCAACAAATCACTGATGTTATTAAAAAAAATAATAACATCATTGATGTTTTGAGGCGAATTTAAACCCCACAAAATCACCTGTTTTATGTAACTAAAATTTTTACAATGTTTAGAAAAGCCAAATTTGGAGGATGCACACAGTGTGCCAACATGTGCTATCTGCCATCACGGGAGATCAATGGACGCGTTTTGGGGGTGCAGCCCCTTCCTCAATTATAAAGTCGCATTGAGGAAGGGCTTGCTCCCCCAAAACACGTCCCTTGATCCCCCTGATGGCAGATAGCACATGTTGACATTCTGAACTTGGTGTGCATCTTCCAAATTTGGCTTTTCCAGGGGTGATTTCCCCCCATCTGAACGCTATATCAAACACAGTTCCTAAATACTCATGTCTGATATAGCCTTCAGGTTTTACCATATGTGAACTTTGTAAGTTCAAGTTTTTTGGCTTTCTTGTTGGTTTTACACAGGCCTGTTTTATCTGAAATGGATATTTCGATTTTTGATAATGCTACTGCAAACATTGTTATACAACAAACATGTTGGTTTGTTTTAAAAACCTTGCGGAAATGCACATGTGATTGTGCAGCTATAAAAAAGTGCCTTACTCAAGAATGTGTGGATTATTGTCTCAACACTACAACACTTTTGGGGTGATGTAATTGCTGTTTTATGCACAAATGGGGGTTATTTCCTAAGGGCAATTACACTTTGCACTACAAGTGCAGGTTCAGTGCAGTTGCAAGTGCACTTGTAGTGAAATGTGTTTTGGCATTTAGGAAGTACCAGCCAACACTATTTTTTATAAGGTTACCCAATCACGACATTTTCTGCACTCAAAACATTTATGTCAGGGTCAGCTAAAACAAACACAAGCAGTAAATGTCCACCAAGAATTTCTTTTGTTTGTTTTTATTTTACAAAGGTGTCACAGATTCTCTGGCATATTGATAGCCCCCCTACCCGCAAAGAACTCCAGGTAGCGTAACCGGACATCACGGGCATTCAGGGAGGGCAAGCCAGGACGGCCACTTTCAAGCGCCGTCAGTGTTGATGGATTTGGGATTCTGGCCTCAGGCCCAACTGAGCCAGCATAGTTGGCTGAATGTTTTCTTAAAAAATTATGGAGAACACAGCAGGCAAGTATTATATGGTTCAGTTTATACTCCGCCATATGGATGGGTGTCAGAAATAATCGGAACCGGCTGGCCAGGATTCCAAATGTGTTCTCCACCACTCTTCGGGCTCTGGCCAGCCGGTAATTAAAAACCCTCTGTTCCGGGGTGAGGGTCCTCATCGGGAATGGCCGCATCAGGTGGTCCCCCAGCGCAAATGCTTCATCAGCAACGAACACAAATGGGAGACCTTCAACATTGTCCTCTGGAGGTGGCAAGTCCAAGCTGCCATTCTGGAGACGCCTGTAGAACTCCGTCTGGGCGATCACTCCACCATCGGACATCCGGCCATTCTTCCCCACGTCCACATACAAGAAGTCGTAATTAGCCGACACCACCGCCAACATCACTATACTATTAAACCCCTTGTAATTATAATAGTACGACCCCGAGTTGGGTGGTGGGATGATGTGGACGTGTTTCCCATCAATTGCCCCTCCGCAGTTAGGAAAGTCCTACCGCTGGGCAAAGTGGGAGGCCACAGTCTGCCATTCCTGTGGCGTGGAAGGAAACTGTTGAGGAAAAAACAATAAACATTACTATTTTTTCACAGAAACATGGCAAGCAGATTATACACAAACATTATGGGGCAACCTCCAGATAGCATTTAATAAGGGGAATTTAACAAGGCCAAAGTATAAGGTACACCTATCATATTCCCCCTCCCCCCCTCTCATGGGCCATTTCTAACATTATGGGGGGGGGAACTCTTGGACAGGTAACCCTCTTCACTTCATTTTGAGATGAATGCCTAAATACAGGGTATTACTTGGAAAAGCCCCTCCTTAGTTACACTATTAGCAGACCACTGGACAGGTAAGAAGTGTCTGAATACAAAGATATAAATACACATTGTACACATTTGAGGACATTTGGACATTCTGCTATTACCTATCAAGATAATAATAGGATACAAAAACTTTAAACAGTTCTATTGGAAAGTATACAGGCAGGCCCTTGCACTACATGCTTTGGGGAATTAATCCATAAATCTGACCAGTAAAGAGATGGGTATAGTGTGTATGGGTTTGGTAAAGTCAGCAGATAGATGATTGAGGATAGAGAATTGGGATCAGCTGACTTAGCAGTTGGGGGAGGGAGGGTTACCAAAAATTTGTGGACACCACAAAAAAAGCCTCTGGCACTTTGCCTGAATTTAAAGCTAAAATAACATTAACAAACATTTTATGGGGTGTTTGGGGTAAAGCACTACTATGGAGCTGATAAAATACATTGTTAAGTGACTACATGAGGTGAATATAGGGCAGGAGACACCATGCTGGAGAGGTTATTGAAGGGCAAATATGTATGAAGGACCTAAAATAATAATTACATAAAAATCCAGCATGCATGAGGACAAAGGGGACATTCACAGCATATTCCAATCATGGTAATTAGGGAATGAGGAAAGAAATACAAGATATTAGCAAACATTCAATACAATAAAATATGATATAAAAGCATAAAAATCTTACCTTCATATATTCCTTCTGCAGGACCTGGATGATGGCAGAACAGGTCTCTGGGATGATGATCCCCAGAGCCTGGGGGGAGATGCCTGTCGAGAACTTCAAGTCCTGCAGACTTCTCCCTGTGGCCAAATACCGCAAGGTAGTGACCAACCTCTGCTCCGGAGTGATGGCTTGCCTCATGCAGGTATCCTGCCTGCTGATATAGGGGGTCACGAAGCCAACAGACGGTGAAACACGGGGTCCGTCATCCGGAGAAAGTTCCTGAAATCATCAGGATTATTCTCACGGATCTCACGGAGCAAAGGCATATGAGAGAACTGGTCACGCTGAAGCAACCAATTCTTGGTCCATGAATTCCTCCCCACCCTGTTCATGGACTGGACTTGTGTCAAGGTCAGGACCCCAACACCAAGCCCCCGCACAGCACGAACTCTACGAGGAGTACGCATACGAAACATGGCTAGAAAACGGTCGGCTGCTCAGAACGAAGTAACAGAACGCACTGAAGAACAGCAAGGCCTGTGAAGAGCGACCTGAAAACCAGTAACGAACGAACAAGAATACAGTGACTAAAGTCAACGCGGAACTTGCTTGCACGCACTGAAGAGCAGATACAAACCCACAAGCACAAACTGAACGATCTGAAAGCCACGAGTCTGAAAAAGCGCGAATCGTCTCTCACCAAACTTTTACTAACACAAGATTAGCAAAAGGAGCCCAAAGGGTGCCGCGCTTGGTTCTGAACCGGCCTTTTCTAGTCTCGTCGTACGTGGTGTACGTGACCATGTGGTTGTCGATCGGAAATTCCGACAACTTTGTGCGACCGTGTGTAGGCAAAACAAGTTTGAGCCAACATCCGTCGGAAAAAATCCTAGGATTTTGTTGTCGGAATGTCCGAACAAAGTCCGACCGTGTGTACGGGGCATAAGGCTGATAACAAAAGAAATGTATGTATCCAACTAGGGATGAGCTGAACTGCCCTGGGTTCAGTTCAAGCAGGGTTTGGCAAACTTCAAAGAAATGTGGATGCCGAACATTAACCCCACTGAAATCAATGGGAACTGAATCTTACAAATCAAAATTGCCCATTTTCTGGGGTAATAGGAAAAGCGTTGTTGCATTATTACTTAATTTCTTCAATTCTTGAATATTCTTTATATAAACAGGCTGCCCTTTTTGTAGGCATAAACGCAAGAACTAATTCCTACAGATATATGAAAATCATTTTGCTCTTATTAAAACTCTTCTAAATATGTCATACAAATACAAATTGTTCCCCAGATATTTTTGAATGCAGCAGATACCTCCTGAACAATAGAGGAAATTCATAAATACATGCTTTTGAGGTCAGTCCTCTATTTGAGAGATTTATCATGAAGTAATATTCTACCCTGTTCTAGCACAGTTTTAATCTAAATGTTAGCTTGCCAATTTCCCTTTGTTGCTGTTTGCTTGTATGTGTTGTCACTAGTTCACACTGTAAGCAATAAATCATTTAGTCCCAAACCTGACCCATCCAATTAGCCATGGAGGAAAGATAGAGAAAGAAGAGAGGAGGAAATGGGAACAGTCTGATCTAGGAAAGAAAAATCAAGCAGTTACAGAACTTTTGTGCTGCATTGTGTCCTATAAATCAATAGTTAGACCTTGAGAACGTGGGCATCAGAATCTCCCAGAATCCCATGCTCCACTAGTGTAATGCATTTTTATAGCTTGTATACCATGTGTTGTTAAAAAGTTTAGAAAAAGAAAAAATAATGTGGGAAAGCTTTGCTCCCTAGACCATTTTTGTTTAAAGAGGATTTGAGACAGAAGAGCATTATAGATCATTTTAAAAGCCTTTTTGTGAAGCAGGGAAACATTATTCATTTCATGTTTTCTCTTTATTTCAATGTGCGTGTCTGTGTTTTTCTTTTTCTAATATTATGTTATACTGCCAAAAGGGCTCTATATACCATTTCACAAATTACCTGTCTTTACTAGTAATAAATGAGTTATACATAAACCACCGCCTCCTAAATTTCTA
Source organism: Aquarana catesbeiana (assembly GCF_042186555.1). Lineage (NCBI taxonomy): Eukaryota > Metazoa > Chordata > Amphibia > Anura > Ranidae > Aquarana > Aquarana catesbeiana. The sequence continues at coordinate 256,095,163 of NC_133329.1, forward strand.
CAGCTCCTCCTAGGCACTGGTAATGTAAAAGAGCCCAAAGCTCAGCAAGGCAGGTTGTTTTTAGAGAACCTTCTTGGAAGACATTAGACATTGGAGGCCCTTTGGTTGGTATTAACATATCTATAGTTCTGAACACTCATGGCCTTCCTGCTATTTGGATTTCAGCCAGTATGTCTGATGTGCCAAGCTGGTATCTTTTTGAAAAAGTGTTTATGCTTTTTATGTTTAAGATTTTTTTTTTTTTAAGCGTCTCGCTTTAAAAAAAGAGAGCTGATAGAAGGTAAAAAGTGCAGGCCCCTAGATATACCTGCACTTACATGCAACAGTTCTTATTCTCATCTGCTATGGTCAAATTCTGGCCATTCTGAGGGGGCAAACCTCCAATACGCATTTGTGATGGAGCTTGCCTCTGTCCTCCTACTTCGTAAACATTTTTATTGGACCCAACCCACCTCAAATACTTCCTGATCCTGTGTCCCAAGAGGTATATTTACTGTGCAGGTGCAGTCAACAAAGATATTGAAAACAAAACTCACATACTGTATGTGCCAAAAGAGCATGATGCGTTTATTTATTGGAGACTCCATTGGAGTGTGAGGCAGGCCACGATTGAGGAAAGCTGAGAAAACAATATGGAGTACACCAAGGATTGATAACCATATGCCAGCAGACTGATCCCCAAGCGCTGTCTTACTTACTGATGAATAACCATATACATCTCATGAGTATGTGGCTTCAGCAACTCTCCCTAAACAGGCGGTCCCCTAGTTACAAACATCCGACTTACAAATGACTCCTTCTTACAAACAGAGGGAGACAGCAGGAAGTGAGAGGAAATCTACCTCTAGGAAGGGAAATTCGCTCCTGTAAGAGTTATCATGGGAAAAAGGTGCTTTATCACCAAGGCTTGTTTCCAAAACAGCCCAAAATTTTCAAAATCCAATTGTCATTGGGACAGAAAGTGAGGTGAAATCTTCTGAACAGGGGCACAGACAGCAAAACAAATGTTACAGGGTTGTTAACCCTTCCCTATGTTATCCAAAAATCTGTGAAATCGTTTTTTGGGCTGACGCTACACTTAAAAAAATGTGCCTGTTCCGACTTACAAACAGAACAAACCTACAGACCCCATCTTGTTTGTAACCCGGGGACCGTCTGTATGCTGTAGCTAAGTATTCTCCTCTCGCATATTGGCATATATTTGCACTGTAGGTCATCTAGGGCTTTATGTTTTTTCTTTAATCTATGTACTTTATAGTCTACTTTTTCTACTTGATCTATAATATTTGCTTATTGCATAGGGAAAAAGGGATACATGAATATGAAAAGATTTTTTGTCTATGATATGTATGTGGGGTTGTTCTAAGCATTCAGTCAAAGTCATCAATATATTAGCACACTGATTCAAGAGGTACATTGATTCTATTATTTATATATTGGTTTAAATATGTTGATTTATAAAAATCTATATGTATGAATTTATTAATGGCACTAATCACTTTATATGGTCTTTGCTGCCATGGTATACATTTATAACCGATCCAGATCTGATGCTATATACCCCAAGGGGAATACAATATCCCCTTACATGGATTTGCTAGTGTCCCCAATACACATGTATTAACATATAAACACACACTACTAAAAAGGGAAATTGGGGCTGAACTCTATGGTTAGGTGTTTTTTATTAGGTATTTGTTGTCTATTGATCCCCCAATTCTTTGTCTGGCTTCTGAACAAAAAAACAGTAACAGTTCTGGTGGTAATTTCACCCTGGCCATGGAGGCTCCTTCTCTAGTGAAGCTCTGCAAATCCCTACCTCTGCAAGTGGGCCCACATCTCCTGTAACATGCAGAGATGCTTCATCTGAGTCTTGACCTGAGCCTTAAAGATATTATAAACAGGTTTTAGCTCTTTTTACACTGGTCAAGATAGGTGCTGGATCCCCCAGTGGTTCAATTTCTTAAGGTGGTGTTGAAGACCCAACCTCTCCATAAAAACCTATTTCTTCAGTGGAACTTGTCAACAGTTTTCAACATACATGCCAGCTGACCCTTTATTCCAGTTGAGAAAGGAGCACTTTGGAACTTCAAATGGCCTTATTGGTGGCCATCACTTCAGCCAGATGGGTATCTGAATGTTATGCTCTTAGGTGTTCATCTCCTTACATAACATGCCATCCAAATAGGGTAATCCTATGATCTTTCATGTGTTTGGGCCTAACGTGGCCTTCTCTTATCATCTCAAGCAGGAGTGGACCCTTCCATCCTTTAAAGCTCAGTCAGATCCATAACAAATGCATGATCTAGATGTAGCCAGGTCATAACTACAAGCAACAGAGCTATTCATGCTCATATAAAGAACCTATGGCTATATTGGCTGGGTTAGAACCCCCACAAGTAATTACAGCGTCAACAAGAACAGCATCTGTGGGAACATCAATGGAGGCCATTTGCAGATAGCCAATTGTTCTTCTTATAAGACTTACTGTCAGCATTACCAGATTTATAGAGCTTTCCATGGCAGACTTTGTTCAGAAAGTCTACATTTATTGATTTATTTATGATAAACTTGTTCTCAGGATACCTTCCCTTATAACTAGTTATTGGTTTACCACTTGTAAATTGCCATGTTGTTGCCAGGAAAGTTGAAAGTTCTATCATACATACCTCATATTTTCTTTCCCGATGTCAATCCATGGCAGCATACTGGACCCACCCAGTCCATTCTTAATGTTTTACAGTGAACGGGCTGCTGTGTGGGTTCAAATGCTTTTTAGCTAGGTAATAGTCTTATTGGTTGGTAGTGGGCAAGGCTACCACCTACCTGGATTGGCACCAGGATTGGAAAATTAGGAGGGTAAGTATTTTAAAATGTTCTATTTTTTCAAATTGTCTGTTCCTTAATACATATTAATAGGCTTGCCTCATAGGTCAAATGTATTATTTATTAGTCACTATGCCCCTGGGGAAAAAAATCTTTGAAAGATAAATAATTACTTTTTATTTCATCACTTGCTGATGGATGCTGTTATCACATAAAAGTAACTTGTTCTGAGACAAACATGAAGGATGGCAATGCCAGCTTGTTCTTCTGAAAATGCTAGTTGCCCACTTGTTATGCCAGTCCAAGAGGTTTAGTAGTATCCTAACTGCTGATCTGCAGATTTTCCTCTAATGATAGACTCCTGTGAGGTGAGAAGAACAAAGGGTGTCTAGGCTATATAGAAGTGCTCTGCTCCTTATAATTAGAAAATATAAAAGGTATATATTTTTTTACCGATTCCTTGTTCCTATTCCTATCCTGTGCTTTCTGAGCAGTAGTCAGTATTTTCTACCATTACATCACAGTATTTATTTAAATGTTTTGATTTATCTTCAGCCTTCTCTGTTTCTTCTTTCTGTGCTTATTCCCAGCATGTTATCTCCACCTGCATTGGATTTGCATTTGTAGCTTAATTGATTCATAAGAATTCTTACAATTGTATCATTTTTTATTCCAGTGAATTTAAGAAGATGTTTGTGCAGACATTATAATTATGAAGATTTATAATTCTTCCTTTGTGTAAACCAGCAAATACTAGGCTTACGGCATTGTTGTTAGCAACAATGTGATACTTCCAAATCCCTCTTGCCTACACAGTCCATGTACATGAATTCAAGTAACAAGAGAAAATTAGCCTCATATAGTATTACTGCTGAGAACTAACTATCTGTACTGCATCACAACCACAAAACCACTCAGATCAGATTCAAACTTCCTTGAAAGATGACATTGGAAGCTCTGGAGGTTTAAATTTATTTGGTGGCTATGGGGCCAAAAAAACATTGACCAAGAGAAACTGCAATAAAATGATAGCTGATATGAAATGTAAGGCTTATGGTGCCTAATTACTTAGAAGAAGATTCAACCAATTTAGTAATTTACAGGTTGATTGGGAACAGTCACATGTATGTAGACGCTACACAACTAGGCAAGGCAACCCTTGATCTTGCTTTCTCATTGGGAGAGTCAATCTGTCAATTGGGAATTTTAATAATTACGATTGTTTCCCTATGCTATGACAAGGTCAGAACTGTCTGCTATGTAGGCCCTTAAGGTGACAAACCATGCACATTTGCCAAGTGTGAAAAAGTATTTCATCATGGACCCATTACACATGACTTGGTGGCCAAATAGTTTTTTTAGTTCTAGGCAGCTTGTAAATCAGTGATGCCAACCTTAAAGCAGAACTCCACCCAACAGAGGAAGTGCTGTTTGTTTGCTTCCTCCTCCCTTCCGAGGCCAAATCTGGCACCCTTTGGAGGGAGGGGGAGAGGATACCTGTCAAAAACAGGTATCTTCTCCCATTTCCAGGTAAGATCTCTGCAATCTTTGTGTGGTGATCTACAAAATTTCTGGCCCCTCCTCCTTCCCCCCTGCTGCCTTCTGGGAGCCACACAGGTCCCAGAAGACAGCGGGACCATTCAGAAAGCGCAGCGTGACTCACGCATGTGCAGTAGGAAACAGGCTGTGAAGCCGCTAGGCTTCACTTCCTGTTTCCCTTAGTGAAGATGCCGGCGCCTGCACCTGGAGCCGATGGACATTCAACTTGGGGTGCTGACATCATGGGATGACTGGACAGGTAGGTGTCCTTATATTAAAAGTCAGCAGCTACAGTATCTGTAGCTGCTGACTTTTATTTTTTTTTTGTACAGGCTGGAACTCCTCTTTAAATCTTACATTTTTTTAACACATTTGTGTAACCATATGACAGTCAACACATAACATCCTTTACAAAAGACAAAAAAGAACCTCAAGATACACTATATTACAGAAAGTATTGAGATGTCTGCCTTTACACACACATGAACTTTAATGGCACCCCAGTCTTAGTCTGTAGGGTTCAATACTGAGTTGGCCCACCCTTTGCAGCTATAACAGCTTCAAATCTTCTGGGAAGGCTGTCCATAGGTTTAGGAGTGTGTCTATGGGAATGTTTAACCAATGTTCCAGAAGCGCATTTGTGAGGTCAGGCACTGATGTTGGACGAGAAAGCCTGGCTTGCAGTCCCTGCTCGAATTCATCCTAAAGGTGTTCTATCGGGTTGAGATTAGGACTCTGTGCAGACCAGTCAAGTTCATCCACCCCAAACTCATTCATCCATGTCTTTATGGACCTTGATTTGTGCACTGGTGCGCAGTCATGTTGAAACAGGAAGGGGCCATCCCCAAACTGCTCCCACAAAGTTGGGAGCATGAAATTGTCCAAAATATCTTAGTATGATGACACCTTAAGAGTACCTGACACTGGAACTAAGGGGCCAAGCCCAACCCCTGAAAATCAACCCTACACCATAATCCCCCCTTCCACCAAATGATTTAGACCAGTGCACAAAGCAACTAAAGCAACTTAATTCTCCAGCCTTCAAAAGAATGTGTTGCCACCAAGGGACTAGGCAATAGATCTTACCTGGGTGCTGTCAGGGCTGGGATCAGCCCTTCCTCCTCTAAGCTGGCCGCTCAGCTGTTGGCTAATTGCCAGCTCCTATCTCTCCACAGTGACTCACCGGTTGATGATATCCTGCTCATCAGTCCTGCCTACTTAAGCCGTCCAGACCAGATGATCTCTGCCTTCGCCTTGGTCACATCTCTAGAGACTCTCCCCTGTGTTCCTTTTAAAGACTTGCTTGGCTGACATTCCTTCTGGCTCCAGATCCTGCTTGCTGTTCTACTACGCTCATCTCTGGCTCCCTGAAGTTTTGGCTTGTCTGATCGTTGCAGTTCCAGAACTCTTGCTTTTGTTTTGAATACATTTACTCTGTTTACCTTTTTTATTATTATTAAACAAGTGTGATTTAACTGTACTTCTGTTTCAGTCTGATTCATGGTTTCTGACAGTAGGCAATGGCCATGAATTCAGAAGATAGTCAATCCACTTGTTGGTAATATTTTTTCCAGATTGGATGAGCAGGATCACCACATGGATCAGTTTGCCATGGCGTTACAAACGCTCCTGAGTCGCATGGCTCACCTGGAATCTCCCACTGTGGCTGCTCTGGTATAACCTGTGTTGCAGGCCATCCCTGCTGCAGCTCCAGTCTTGGTGCAGGCACTTGCCTCAAGTATTACCTCTATAAGGAGGTATGTCTGATTCCGCTCCGCTTCCCCAGCGATTTAGGGGCGATCCAGTCCAGTGCAGAGGGTTTCTCAACCAGGTTGAGATATACTTTGAGATGATGCCCCAGGTATTTCCCACGGACAGAAGCAAAGTAAGTTTTGTGATATCTTTGCTTTCCGAGAGAGCCTTGGCCTGGGCAAACCCTCTATGGGAGACGCGAAAACCTGTTGTCTTGAGATACCCTGAGTTTGTGGCTTCTTTTAAAAGGGTATTGGACGCACGCTCGGCTTCTGCTGCCAAGTGCCCCATGTCCATCGAAGTACGAGAACTATTGCCAACTACGCCATTAAATTTTGTACTCTGGCAGCAGAGGTTGCTTGGAACAATGAGGTCCTCGTGGCTGCTTTTTCTCATGGTCTCTCGGTTACCATCAAGAATTAGATAGCAGCCTGAGATATACCCACTGAGCTGGAGAAGTTGATCACGTTTGCCATCCTCATTGACTGCAGAGTCAGAGAAAGACTTCCTTTTAAGGAGTGCTTACGGAAGCCTCCTGTATATTTGTCTCCAAACTTTGCAGTCCCACCCTTGCCTCCCTCACCTCCCATGCCTCCTGGTATTGATTCGGTCTGTGAAGATGAACCCATGCACATGGGCTTCATGCGTCTCTCTGTGGATGAGAGAACCCTTAGGAGGAGGGAGAGATTGTGCCTTTATTGTGGCCAGGCAGGTCACTTTTTGAATTCTTGTCCTACCCGTCCAGGGAACGCCTGAACCTTGAGGTCCTGTCACGGACAGACCTTAGGTGGTGTTGTTTCATCCCCAGTTACCCAGAAGGATAAGCCCCTGGTTTTGGTCACCCTTTCTTGGGTTGAGTCGTTCGTCGAGATACAGGCTTTAATCGACTCTGGGGCTGCAGGCCTGTTCATTGATGCTGCCTTTGTATCGAAGCACTCGATTCCACTGCAGCTGCGTGAAACTCCACTTGCCATTAAGGCTCTTGACGGGAGACCTCTACAGCCTGCCCATGTGACTCATGAACTGTTCCATAGTCCATGGCCGTAGGGGTTATTCACCATGAGATAATCCAATTCCAAGTTATTTCCTCACCTAAGTTTCCGTTGGTTATTGGTTATCCTTGGTTACAGAGGCACAACCCCTCTATTGATTGGCTCCGTGCTGAGGTTCTCTCCTGGTCGCCACAATGCAGTAAGATGTGCTTCCAGAAGGTAGCCAAGGTCCTGTGCCCCTCTTCACTCTCCTCCCTGCTGGAGGAGTACCGTGTTTTTAGCGATGTCTTTGACAAAGGACAAGCCGGTAGTTTGCCACCACACCGGTCGTATGATTGCACAATTGACCTTCAACCTGGTGCCATACCCCCTCGTGGCAGGGTTTACCCTTTGTCGGTCTTGGAGGATAAGGTAATGGAGGAGTATGTTGCAGGCGCACTTTCTCAAGGTTTCATCCGCAAATCCTCATCTCCTGCTGGCGCTGATTTCTTCTTTGTGAAGAAGAGTGGTGAACTCAGACCTTGTAGTGATTATAGGGGTCTCAATCGTCTCACGATTAAGAATGCCTATCTGAGTCTGTTGATTACGGAGTTATTGACCGCCTCAAGGGACCAACGGTTTTCACAAAGCTTGATTTGAGAGGGGCATACAAATTTATGAGAATTAAGGAGGGCGACGTGTGGAAAACCATGTTCAATACCAGAACCTTCTTCAATACCAGAACAGGCCATTATGAGTACCTCGTAATGTCTTTTGACCTTTGTAACGCCCCAAGAAATTGTCACCTGCTGAGTGCAATTACGAGATTGGTGACAGAGAGCTGTTAGTGATCATTTTTTCCCTGAAAGAATGGAGACATCTCCTCGAAGGTACCACTGTGCTGGTTCTCATTCTTACTGATCATAAGAATCTCACATTCATGTCTGAAACTAAACGTATCTCTCCCAGAAGGGCGCGATGGGCTCTTTTCTTGTCTAGTTTCAACTACATTGTCTCATTCATACTAAGAACTAAGGGCTGGCGCTTTGTCACGACAATTTTCCTCCACTTCCAAGATGGTCTCACTTCTCCTTTGGATGACACAATTCTTGCTGCTCAGGTCTATGCTCCTCCTGAGAAACCTTGTGACCGCTGCTTTGTCCCAGAGAGTCTCCATACTGCTGTGCTCCAGACTTCCCGTTCTTCCAAGGCTGCTGGCCAACCTGGGAAGAATCAACTCTTTTGGGCCATTTCCCAACAATTCTGGTGGCCTAGTCTATGTGCTGATGTAAAAGCCTTCGTAGCTGCCTGTTCCATGTGTGCTCAGAGTAAGATTGCACAACACCTTCCAGTGGGCCTCCTACAACCCATACCCAATGGAGAAAGGCCCTGGACCCACCTGTCTATGGATTTCATTGTGGAGTTACCCAACTCCCAGGGCAACACAGTTATCCTTCTGGTGGTTGACCGGTTCTCAAAAATGTCCCATTGTATTCCACTTAAGAAGTTGCTTCCTGGCATTCCATTTTTGCTCGGGAGGTCTTTCGCTTACATGGGCTACCCAAGGTGATTGTCTCAGACAGGGGTAGTTAGTTTGTGTCTCGGTTCTGGTGAGCCTTTTGTGCACAGTTGGGAATTCAGCTTGCTTTGTCCTCTGCGTATCATCTGCAGTCTAATGAGGCCGCAGAACGAGCCAATCAGTCCTTGGAGCAATTCCTACGTTGCTATATTTTTGACCATCATAACAAATGGTCAGACCTCTTACCGTGGGTGGAGTTTGTTCACAATAGTGCCTTGAATTTTGCTTCCCGATTGTCCCAGTTTATGGCGAACTATGGCTTCTGTGTTGCCTGACTCGTTTGTTCCACAAAGTATTCCTGCGTTAGAGGAGCATCTCTGTGTTCTTCGTTCCACTTGGGCACAAGTCCAGGAGGCTTTGCGACATGCTAATGATAGGTACAGACTCCATGCTGACTGCAGACGTCTGCCTGCGCCTTCCTACCAGGTTCGGGAGAGGGTCTGGCTGTCATCTCGCAATCTCTGACTTCGTGTGCCCTCTGAAGTTCTCACCTCAGTTTATTGGGCCTTTCCGTATTCTTCGCAGGATCAACCCAGTGGCTTATGCCTTAGACCTCCCTTCTAATATGCGTATCTCGAATGTATGTCATGTCTCCTTATTAAAACATCGCCCTTACCCTGTACAGGTTGAGAACTATAAGGAGTATGAAGTACAGTCCATTGTTGACTCCCGTAGGTTCCGTGGGCGCATACAGTACCTGGTGCATTGAAAAGGGTATGGTCCGGAGGAATGCTCTTGGGTCTCATCCTCGGACGTACATGCCCCTGTCCTCCTCCGTGATTTCCATAGACGTTTTCCCCTCAAGCCTGGTGGTCCTCCGAGGGGGAAGGGTCATTGAGGACGGGGTACTGTCAGGGCTAGGCTCAGCCCTTCCTTCTCTAAGCTGGCCGCTCAGCTTTCGGCTAATTGCCAGCTCCTATCTCTGCCGATGATATCCTGCTCATCAGTCCTGCCTACTTAAGCCGTCCAGACCAGATGATCTCTGCCTTCACCTTGGTCACATCTCTAGAGACGCTCTCCTGTGTTCCTGTTAATGACTTGCTTGGCTGACATTCCTTCTGGCTTTAAATCCTGCTTGCTGTTCTACTACGCTCATCTCTGGCTCCCTGACGTTTTGGCTTGTCTGACTATCCATTTTGGTTCCTGAACTCTGGCTATGTTTTGACTACGTTTACTTGGTTTACCTTTTTTTATTACTATTAAACAAGTTTGATTTAACTGTACTTCTTTCTCAGTCTGATTCATAGTTTCTGACAGGTGCATGCATATTTGATTTAAGAAAGAAGACTATTTTCATCCAATATTTTTTAAATTGCCATCATCATTTTCAGCATTGACACTGTTTATATTCACCAGATAATATTGTTTTTATTTGGTGTTAGTACGCATTATTTGTTGAATTGTTTATTAAAAGTATTTATGTATAAATATGTATTATTTGGCTGCTACTTCATAGCAGATATATAAACAATTAGTTAAATTAATTTTTGAATACATAACTTATGCAGTACAGTGCCTTGAAAAAGTATTCCTACCCCTTACAATTTTCCACATTTTGTCATGTTACAACCAAAAATGTAAATGTATTTTATTGGTATTTTATGTGACAGACCAACACAAAGTGGCACATAATTGTGAAGTGGAAGGAAAATGATAAATGGTTTTCAAAATTTTTTTACCAATACATATCTTTAAAGTGTGGCGTGCATTTGTATTCAGCCCCCGAGTCAATACTTTTTAGAACTACCTTTCTCTGTAGTTACAGCTGCAAGTCTTTTTGAGGATGTCTCTACCAGCTTTTCACATATAGAAAGTGAAATTTTTGCCCATTCTTCTTTGCAAAATAGCTCAAGCTTTGTCAGATTGGATGGAGAGTGTATGAATATGCTTTGATCTAAACCATTCCATTGTAGCTCTGGCTGTATGTTTAGGGTCGTTGTCCTGCTGGAAGGTGAACCTTCACCCCAGTCTCAAGTCTTTTGCAGACTTTAACAGGTTTCTCTTATAAGATTGCCCTGTATTTGGCTCCATCCATCTTCCCATCAACTCTGACCAGCTTCCCTGTCCCTACTGAAGAAAAGCATTCCCACAACATGATGCTGCCACCACCATGTTTCACGGTGGGGATGGTGTGTTCAGGGTGATGTGCAGTGTTAGGTTTTTACCACACATAGCGTTTTGCTTTTAGGCCAAAAAGTTAAATTTTGGTCTCATCTGACTAGAGCACCTTGTTCCACATGTTTGCTGTGTCCCCCTCAGGACTTCTTATGGCTTTCTTTCAGCAATGGTTTTCTTCTTGCCACTTCTCCATAAAGGCCAGATTTGTGGAGTGCACAACTAATAGTTGTCCTGTGGACAGATTCTCCCACCTGAGCTGTGGATCTCTGTGGTTCCTCCAGAGTTACCATGGGCCACTTGGCTGCTTCTCTGATTAATGCTCTCCCTGCCCGGCCTATCAGTTTCAAGTAGACGGCTATGTCTTGGTATGTTTGTAGTTGTGCCATACTATTTTGGGATGATGGATTGAACAGTGCTCCATGTGATGTTTAAACCTTGGGATATTGTTGTATAACCTAACCCTGCTGTAAACCTCTCCACAACTTTATCCCTGACATGTCTGGTGTGTTCCTTGGCCTTCATGATGCTCTTTGTTCACTAAGGTTCTCTAACAAACCTCTGATGGCTTCACAAAACAGCTGTATTTACACTGATATTAAATTACATACATGTGGACTCTATTTACTAATTAGGTGACTACTGAAGCCAATTGGTTCCACTAGATTTTAGTTAGGGGTATCAGAGTAAAGGGGGCTGAAAACAAATGCACGCCACACTTTTCAAATATTTATTGGTAAAATATGTTGAAAACCATTTATCATTTTCTTTCCACTTCACAATTATATGCCACTTGGTGTTGGTCTATCACATAAAATCTCAATAAAATACATTTATATTTTTGGTTGTAACATGACACAATGTGGAAAATTGCAAGGGGTATAAATACTTTTTAAGGCACTGTATATTACAACCATTTATATTAATTTGAAGTTCAGTTTAGTAGCATTAGTTTTCTCTCTTTATGCTAGTAAAAAGTGAATCTTTTCAGAACAGGGACATGGACTAGAGAAATGGATGCACCAGACAATCAATTTGCCAATAAATATCAATGTATTTTATTTAAAAAAAAAAAAAAAAAAAACTATTTCAGGTAAACTCTCTAAACAAAAGATTAACTGAACAATACAGAACAGCTGTGGAGCTGTACAAACATTGCTACTTATGTTGCACATTTGCAACTTCTTTAGTTGTAATGTTTATTGTTATTATATATTACTTTATTAAAAGGAGAATATAAAATGCAGGTTTTGCATTGCTTTAATCACTTCTACAACACTGTTGCCTTGCTACATATGACAGATGAATGTATTCTAGACATTAACAGATTTCAGAAAAACATGTTTTATCTGATTAATGAACCAGGTTAGTGCTGTCCATTTAACCTCTAATAGCGGTCATAAAGCAATGGTTTCCCTTCAATGTTTCTCATGCATTCATTCACTATAAAATACAAAAAATATAAAAACAGACTTTTTACAATACATGTCCAATAGGTTTTTTGCTTTTAAACATATTCTGTAATGGTAAAAAGTGGCAACTTTTGTTTAAAAAGTCTTTCAAAATCCTGCTCATCTCAAATATGCTTTCATTCTAAATAAAGAAAATCAATTACTGACTTCACAAACAATAGTAATAATGTTTCCTAATAGAAATGCTTTTGTAAAAAATGTTATTCAATATTGGAGCAGCTCTGGTACAGAATAATGGCTGTAATTTGCTGTAAAACCTCTGAGGCCTTTTCGCACAACTTTACAAAAGTCAAACACAAAAGTCCTAGTACCACACTGAAAAGAGTCATTAAAGAGTAGCTCCACTTTTGATGAGAAAAAAAAAAATATTCCCCTCTGGGTGATGTATGTACATTGCAAAGATTTGAACAAACTTTGTTGCAGATTCCTACCTTTTGTTATTTTGAAGAAATAGATGTATGTTTGTCTGTGTCCATGTGCACAGTGATGATAATGGGGGTGTCATTATAATTACCAGTCAGCTGCTGCACCTACAGGGCTCTAATGAGGGAAATTGCAGGGTGTGCATCCCTTTAGACGTGATTTCCTATTGGGAGTATCTCACCAAAAATTACATTTTTGTAGCAGGGGATGCCTGAAATCTGACTTGTATCTTAGTGCAGACTTCTGAGAAAATCAGTGAGCCAATCACATAAACGGGAAATTACATTTTAGGAGGTATTCTGTACACCATCTGTGTACAGAACACCTCCAGGTAGCCATATTGCTTTTGGCAGAAAAATAGAAGTTACTTACTGGTAACATCTTTTCCAAGAGTCTTTCAGGACAGCCACCTTTGAGAGAACTCGGCTCCTCCCTTCTCAGGAAACACCGCCTCCACAAAAGCTTTAAGCCACTCATCCCCTCCAGCCCATCAGTTTTTCCACGAGAACCTCTGGCCAGTCTAGGGAGACACAAGAACACATCATACCAACCTTCATTTTCCTGATGCTCTCACGTCCTAGTGGCAAATTGTTATTTGGGTGGGTACCGATGCTGTCCTGAAATACTCTTGGAAAAAACGTTACCGGTAAGTAACTTCGATTTTTCCCCTTTCGTCTTTCAGGAAAGCCAACTTTAAGAGCATAAGCGAGCAATTACCCTAGGGTGGGACTACCGCTTGCAGGACTTTATGTCCGAAGGCCTGGGCAGATAATAAATCCAGCCAATAGTGCTTAACAAAGGTCTTAAAACTTGACCACGTCGCCGCTCTACAGCTCTGTTCGGGTGTAGCACCAGCCCACTCTGCCTGTGATGTCGCCATGGCCTTGGTGGAATGAGCCCTGACACCTCGGAACCTCTACCCCTTTTTCCATATATGCCTGACTAATGGCTAACCTCAGCCATCTGGTTATTATACGCCTAGAGGCTTTGGACCCCTTCCTAGCCCCTGAAAAGGAAACAAAAAAGGAATCAGACTTTCTAAACTGTTCCGTACTATCCAAGTACTTTAGGATGCATCTCCTAACGTCTAGCCTGTGAAAAACATGCTCCTGTTCCCTCACAGGATTTGAACAGAAAGTAGGCAAACAAATTTCCTGGCTCCTGTAAAATTTGGAAGCCATTTTTGGCAAAAAAGGCCGGATCGGTTTTAAAAATTACCCGATCCAGAATAATTTGAAAAAAAAGGTGCCCTAATCGAGAGGGCTTCCAGCTTACTAACCCTCCTTGTGGTAGTGATTGCTACTATCTAAAAAACTATCTTGAGAGTTAGCAATTTCACTGCACAAGACTCTATAGGCTAAAATGATTCCCCTGTAAGAGCATGCAGCACCAAAGAGAGATCCCACATGGGAAAGGGGTGGGAGCTAACTGGTCTCTGCCTACTTAAGGCTTTAAAGAAGCTAGATATCCAGGGGTTCACTGCTAGCTTTTGTTCTAAAAAACAGCAAAAACCTGGCCCTTAAGAGTGCTGAGGGCCAGCCCCTTGTCTGCCCCACTTTGCAGGAACTTCAGTACTGCTACTGGGCTGTGAACGCTAAAGGAGCTCCCTGCGCACCAAGAATTGAACTTTTCCAAGACCTTTAAATAGATAGCGCTTCCCCTTTTTCCTACAACTTAGAAGGGTCACCACCAATCATTCAGAGAACCCCTTACTCCTCAGCATTTCCTCCTCAGTAGCCAGGCTGTCAGATTCCTCCTCTCCACCTGGGGACAGCAGATTGGACCTTGAGAGAGGAGGTCTTCCCAGACCGGCAATATCCAAGGAGGGTCCACTGCCAGATCTTTTAGGACAGAAAACTATGGTCTTCTGGACCAGTGTGGCGCTATTAGGATCAGGGTCATGTCCTTTGCGGACAACAGTGCAGGAGGGGGGAAGGCATAGCACTAGGTAAAACGACCAGCTCTGAGAGGGCGCGTCCACCCCTATTGCCCCGTCCCACCAGTTCAAAGAGAAGTGGTGGGGAGTTTTTGCATTCTCCCTTGAAGCGAAAAGGTCCACACATGGGAGCCCCCACTTTTGGGTAATCATCCTGTAAGTGTTCTGACTCAGGACCCAGTCGCTCTCCCTCAGCGTCCTCCTGCTGAGGATGTCTGCCAGCTGGTTTAACTCCCCTTTTAGATGTACCGCTGAGAGAGACAACACTGTGACTTCGGCCCATTTGAAAATTGTTTACGTCAGGGCCCACAGGGAACTGCTCCTGGTGCCTCCCTGGAGGTTAATGTAGGCAACCGCTGAGGAGTTGTCCGAGCGGACCTGAACGTGATGTCGCTGGAGTTCCTGCTGGAAGGCTTTGAGGACCAGTGAAATAGCCCTTAGCTCCCTCCAGTTTGAGGACCTCCCTGCATCTTCGACTTTCTAGGAACCCTGCACTAGACTCGCACCTAAGTTTGCTCCCCAACCAGTGCCGCTTGCGTCTGTTGTGACGATCCTGGACACTGGCAGCACCCATTCCAACCCCTGGGATAGATTTGCTGTCTTTCTCCACCACCACCGAAATCTCTTTACCCGTATTGGTATGAGAACCGTCGAGTCCAAAGACCTCTGAGTGTGGTCCCTTATTCCTTAGATGAACCATTGCAAAGGGTGGAAATGTAATCCTGCCTACCATACGGCCAGGAGAGCAGCCATCAGCAGACCTGAAGCTGACATGGCCTGTCTTTTTGAGACTTGGTGATTGCTCTGCAGAACTGCCAAAGTTCCGTCCACTTTCTAAATTTTTTTAACATTTTTTTCAAAATTTTTTCTTGGGGGAGAAAGACCCTTCGCTGGGTTGAGTCCAGGATGTAGCCTAGGAAGGTGACCCTCTGGAACTGGACTAGGTTGGATTTTTCCAAATTTAAAAGCCATCCTAGATGTTTCAACCAACACGCTCCTTGCCTCCTGCAAATCCTGGACCAACTGCTCCAGCGAAGAAGCAGGTCATCCAGGTATGCGATCACAGAGATTCCTTATAGTCGCAGGAAAGCCAGGGTCTCCACCATGACTTTGGTCAACATGTGGGGGGAAGAGGATAACCCAAAGGGGAGAGCCCAAAATTCTAGATGGACCGTCTCCTCCCCGAACCTTACTGCTAGTCTGAGGAACCTCTGACTGTCCTCTGCAATTGGAATGTGCAGGTAGGCATCCCTTAGGTCTATGGACGCCATATAGCAGTCCAGGAGAAGCAGTGTCTTCACGGAGAAGATAGAGTCCATGCGAAACCTTCTGTAGGTGATTGATTGAGAGGTTTGAGGTTCAAAATGAGCCTGAACTTCCCTGAGGGCTTCTGTATCACAAAGACATGCGAGTAGAACCCTATTTCCCCAGGTGGAACCTGAGATACTACTTCCTGCTGTTCCAGTTCTTCCAGGGAAGAAAGCAGCGCCACAGCCTTCTCTGCACACCTTGGCAGGTCTGTAACCAGAAGCCTGTGTGTGGGGGGCTTAAAAATTCCAGTCTGTACCCCCTCCTTACAATTTCTAGGATGAATTAACTGGAGGTGCCCGACTCCCACTATGGGAGGAAAGCCCCCAGTCTTCCTACCACTGGGGTTGACCTGTCATTGGGTCTTTTGGGGCTGTTCAGGAAAGCGAAAAATCGATCCCCCACGCCCTCTGCCCTTGTTGGTACAACCTTTTTTTCTGAGCCCCCGGCCTCGGAAACGCAAGCTTCTTTTGTGGGCGAGGTTTCTTCTTAGACCGTTCCCCCATCTTCCTCTTTAGAAGAAAAGCCTTCTTTTTGTTGGCTGTCTAGTCAAGGACGGCCTCCAAATCTGGACCGAACCTGGACTTCCACCAGTATTTCATGGACTGGAAAGATCCTCCTCTTCTGTTCTCCAAGACCTTCATACATTTGGTCATGGAGCGACAGTGACTTCTTCTCTTCCTGGATCCCCAAAGTGGTGTGGATGGCTCCCAAGAGCTCCTCCACTTCCTCCAGGGTTAGCATATATCAGGAGGTTCTGGTAGATTCACCATCCACCATCTCGCCATCTGACTCCCCTAGGGAGTCTGAGGATGCAATGTCAGGATCTTCCTTTAGTGCCTCTCTGGTGCCCCCAGGTAACCCTCCAATGGCGGAGGGACCTGCCGGCGGACCAGGTGCGATGTCTTGCTGTACTGGCGGAGGATTAGCTGGGGGCTGCGGGGGCTGAAAACTTGAAAACAGCGATTTAAAAGACTGGAAGGTGCTGGAAAGCTCCTTAACAGATGCTGCCAAATCTGTACCCTCCTCTGTAGAATGTTCCTTTACTAAACCTTCTATGTAGCTGGTGTTGGCATCACCCGGCGGAGATCGGGAAACAGCAGTCTCCGACATTCCTCCAGGCCAGATAGGAACGTGGTCCACCTCAAGCTGCTCTTCTTGCTGTCACTACAGCTGTTATAGAGCCCACACCAGCTGTCACAACACTCGCTTTACGTCCCAAGGCTGGATCTGGAAGCCGCAGGTCAAACGGAATTGACGTCACCCATCATCCGGCCCAACCTTGAGCTCCACGCTTGCCGCAGTGAGTGGTACTCGGATACTTCCGCCATCACCTTCCCCAGGCAGCAGAAAGCGAGCGCCCTGGCCTCCACCTTCCCCAAGAGAGGACAGGGTGCTATTCAGTGCTACACAGGTAATGGGCTCCCCAGCCCAGCTGCCGTGCATGAGAAACCTCTTTCTCTCCCTTCCAGGACAACACTGACCTCAGCCCCCCCAGCCGAAATGGCCCTGGTTCCTAGCGGTGTCTCCCCACCGGAGGAAACACCAAAACTGACGGGCTGGAGGGGATGAGTGGCTTTTTTCCTAAAAAGGGAGGAGCTGAGGTCTCTCAAAGGTGGCTGTCCTGAAAGACGAAAGGGGGAAATTACAGCACAGCAGATAGAAAAGGAAATGTAATTTTTAATAACATTCAATTACAATAAGATTAATGTCGCAATTGTATATGCTATAATATTTTTCTTTCCCCACGAAAGTGGACTAAGCCTTTAAACCCAAAAATGCATTTTTCTCTATTCGCACCAAAATTACTTTAACAATGTGTACAGATGTTTGTTTCAAAATTAGATCAATAGAGAATAAATACCTGGTGATCCTGCCAGTGCACATTAGTTCCTAGTTCAGAGTTGCAACACTTTGAAGAGCATTACTAAGACTGTAGCAGCAAGAACCTAGAGCAGCTGTCCATGGCAACCAGTCAGATTTCAAATTTTTAAAGTTTCACTGAACAAGCTGAATTTAGTAGGTGTCTGGTTGCCATGCATAGCTGCTTCCTATTCTGCTTGCTCCAGCCTTCTAGGCCACTCGTGTTTGTTCCATTTTCAAGACCAGCATTTCCTCTTTCCAACTTTCCCCCTTCCCCAGCTATCCACCCCATGTGACACTCATGCATGTCAAGAGAGGTGCTTCCAGCATCATGTCTGACAACAAAGCATTCCTGCCGCAGTCATGTGACTATTTGTAATCTATATCTATAAAATATACAGTATATATTTTTTAAAGCCCATATACACAGTAATCATTTATTATTATTAACCTTCATTCTTTACAGTTCTAGCACTATCCCACAAAACTGCAAGAGTGTCAAGTGTCAATCTCAAATGGCTGAGAAGATAAACAAGATATACATTTTAATTAAAAATAAAATTAATAAAATGAAACAATCACTATGTACAATATATAAACTGTAAAAAACAAAAAAACAGTGTTATAGATATTTGCATTTCTTTTTCAATAACATGACATTTCTGCCAGAGCACCAATTGGCTCTGTGCAGCCCCAGATGAATGACAGGAACACATTGCAGTAATGTGTGCAGAACACGTCACATTGTGGAAGTGAGCTTCGCCCACATAAAATAACTGAGTTGCATGGAACATGGGAAAAGATCATGCAACCAAATTAAGAAACAACGAAAAGGATTTTTACAATCATTTAAATGCTACACCACATACCGTATGTTAAAGCATGTACAAATGGGTTATGAACACTTTTAAAGCATCAAAATCTCCCCATGGCCGCTGTAGGTTCAACCTTTTTTGGTAACATGTCCAAAGTTAAGTTACAGTTTGTAGAAAAAATGCTTACATTCACAGCTCTTGATATAGCAAATGACCTGCAATGTCTCATCCATAGTTTTAAATGTAACAGTAGTACAAGCATGTCAATCACAATACAGATATTTCACTTGAAAAAGGGAGGGATAGGAATGAAGAGGGGAAATGCAGAAGTGTTAAGACAGGTCTGGGGTAGGAAGTAGTGTGGGATCCACTCCTTTTCCATCTCAAAGGTGCAGGTAAAAGGAAAAAAGGGGGGGGACGTAAGGTAGGGGAACAAGGTCACGATCTGAACATATATTTAAGTCAGCATACGAACCACTAGAAAAGCAATGTGTAAGTACCAGATAGCCATATATTTCTGCATTGTATCAGAAATTCTTGCCTTTTATTTTCTCGTACAACATGGTTTGTGTAACTCTCGACTTGACGTCTGTAAAGTGATAGTGGAGGTTTTCAAGGCCTTGGCAAGGGTGTGCTTTGCTGCTGTTAGTATGAAGCTTAGAAGCTTGAGCTGGACTTCAAATAAACCCCAGGACTTTATACATAAGACAGCAATTTGAGGGGTTTGAGATTTGTGTTGATCCATAGGTCTAGTAACAAGGGATAACATGGTCCACAATGCTTGAGACACTTGTCAGGTCCACCAAGTATGGTAAAAGGTCCCTATCTGCCAACTTCCATGGAAGCACAAGGGGGAAATACTCTGACACCAAAACACGCAATTCTGTCTGGTACCATGTACTATCTGGTCATAACTTTATGCACTAATAATTCATGTCGGGAGTTTGACCAGATTTGGATCCATTTCTCACCTTCAACACAGGTCCCCATGTCATTATTCCAATGTTGAATATATTCCAGGAGGTGGGATTGGGATCTTTGTATAATTTAAAGCCCTACTAAATGTAAACATTTCCCATCAGAGGTTAAATACAAAAAAGCATCTCTACAGTAATCCATTTCCATCACTAAATATCCCCAGTCTTCCAGGTTGAATGATGCCTTTGAGTGCAGGATGCCATGGACCAGTGGCAGTGCGTCCATTACGGGCGCTCAGGAGCCACCCCCTCTCTCCAGCCACCGCCTCTGTGTACTATGGATAGATTCATGCATTGCATGAATCTATCCAAGGCCGCTGTAGCCACCCACTTTTCAGGCACCTGAATTACAGCGGCGGGGGGGTGTCTTTGAAGGACCCGATTAGAGCAATAGGCTCTAATAGGCTTCAAAAAAGGTGCACTGCGAGTGCAGACCATTGCGCTCGCAGTGCACCCAGGTGTGTTAGCAAAGCAAAGGAATATTTGCTTTGCTAACACAGAACCACCTCTCAGCCAATCAGGAGGCCCGGATGTAATATCAGGCACCTGATTGGCTGAAGGCGATCCCATTGGCCGCCATGCAGAACAGCAAGAAGACATGCACGGATGAGTCCTGCATCCATCGTCACGCTACATGTCCCACAGCTCGCCGCCTGACCTGCTGCCTGACCCACCACCACGATTGGGTAAGTGCCGGGCAGAGAGCAGGTGGATGGGGGGGGGGCACAGTGGATGCATATTATGGGCACAAAGGCAGCAATTGATGGAGCACAGTTGGCTGCATTTGTGGGGCACAGAGGCTGCAATTGATGGAGCACAGTTGGCTGCATTTGATGAGCACAGAGACTGCATATGATGGGCACTAGGGTGTTTCATTTTCTAATGGAAAAAAATAAACTGTAAAATGTTTGCAGACTTTTCTTATGCCCCGCGTCTGAGTGATGTAAAAGATATAAATGCTAAATTTCAAGAAGATTGGATAATATTTAGAGGTTGCACACTTTGATCTGTTTTGTAAAAGTAGGCAAAAAATAAGATTTTTCAATGTTAATTACTTTTATTGGGAAAACTAGAAATCACAAACTTAAAATACTATTAAAACTATACTCTAAGATTAATAGGTAATATGATAGGCAAAACAAGTGTTATATTAATCATTAAACAATGCAATCCCTTGTTTTGTTCGCTTGGTGACGACTTTTCTGTGATGCTCGACTACCCTCAACAAGAATTGTTTTTGTTGTTCATCCCTGACTGATTCGTTATACTTTTTTATCAGAGCAATTCCTCCTTCTGCGGTATCATTGACAACCTTAAAAGCGTTCACATGGCTCCTTAGAGAATCACTGCAGTATTCTGTCACGTCATGGATCCCAAACAATTCAAAGAATGTTTTTGTTTTATCAGTAATGAAATGGCTCTGGTCTTTTCCTTCAAAAACCATGTTTTTACCCTCTAATCGTTTCAATTCCTTTTTCTTTGCAGGTTTGGTTTCTAAATTTTTAGTCATATTTTCCTTAACAGCCTGAGTGATACGTTCGTCCAAAAAAGCCAATCCTATGTTTGTTTCTGACAGATACCAAAGGTGTCTCTTAGCAACTGTGAGAGCACATTTTTTGACGTCTGTATCTGGGTAAGTGCTCAAAAGCTGTAGCATATCCGAATCATTCTTTGGAGCCCATCCACTTACAATTGCCTCATGCCAAAAGCAAACATATATGAGGCTGACAAAATGTGCAACCCGTTTCATTCCTCCCAATTGTTGTTGAGGAATATTCAACTGTTTAGTGAAGAGGACAATTTTAAGTACATATATTGCCTTTGCCATCCACCTTGCTTGATGCAGTGCCCCTGGGATCCTGAAACTGAAGTCATTTCTAGACCAACCTCCTAGGTACAGGAGTGAGAGTTGTAATAACTTGTTCTTCTAGAAAGCCTTGTACGGGACTTTCTTCATCCAGCATTTTTGTATATGACTTCTTATCAAGTGAAGCCCACAGACTTTGCTTTGATAAAAGAGATCAATGTGTGCAACCCCTAAATATTATCCAATCTTCTTGAAATTTGGCATATATATCTTTTACATCACTGAGACTCGGGGCGTAAGCAAAGTCATATGAAAATCACATCTTTGGAAAAATGAAACACCCTAATGGGCACAGTTGGCTGCATATGATGGGAACAGTGGCTGCATCTGATGGGCACAGTTGGCTGCATCTGATGGGCAGAGTGGCTGCATGTGATGGGCACAGTGGCTGCATGTGATGGGCACAGTGACTGCAATTGATGTTTTTGTTTCAGTATTTTTCAGAATTTTTCAGTTCGTTTGCACCCCCCCAAAAATTTTGAGCACCAGCCGCAACCTGTTCAAATCTGAGCGTTTTGTCACCTAAAGCAAAATGCCTGAGAAATGCCTGAAGCTCAAAAAAGTACATGAGCTTCTTCTTGGGCAGATTACAGGCATTTTCCTGCTTTGGTGACCTGTACAGAATCGCGGCAAAAAAAGTGGCATAAAACTCGGTAAAAATTGTGGTAAAATCACTGTAAAAACGCGCAACTTTCTGTCTGAAAAAAAATACACTCAGGTGTGAATGCAGCCTCAGGCTACAAAACGCTCAGATGTGAACAGGGGCCATTTAAATGAATGGGATTTTGCTTGTTGGGCGTTTTTTGGGCATTTTACAAACACTCAGGTGTTTCAGATGAGCCTGAATGCAGCCTTACTCTGGCGTTTTTCTGCTCTAATGCCGCGTACACACGATCGGAAATTCCACCAGCAAAAGTCCGATGTGAGCTTTTGGATGGAAATTCCGACTGTGTGTATGCTCCATCGGACTTTTGCTGGCGGAATTCCCGCCAGCAAAAGATTGAGAGCAGGTTCTCCATTTTCCTGTCGGAAAAAGTTCCTATCGGAAATTCTGTTCATCTGTATGCAATTTTGACATGCAAAAAAACACTCATGCTCAGAATCAAGTACGAGGCGGAAGCGCTTGTTCTGGTAAAACTCGGGTTATAATGGAGATAGCACATTCGTCACGCTGTAAATTTTTGGATCTTTTAATGCAGCGCATTCTTTTGTTCTTTATAATGCTAGAAGAATGAAGTTGTTTTGCTGCTGATATTCACACAGAGTTCTGACAAACTTATTTCTTTATTATTTCTTGTGATCTCCTTAATAATATTTTTAGTTTTTAAAGCCAGATCACCATAATAATGTTTAGAATTATTTTTTATAGTGATTTTTTTTTCCTTTTTTTATTTAAATCAAGATCTCCTTTTTTTTATTATTTTAAAATTATTTTCTAGTTATCTCCATAAGTTTTTGGGTGTCAAGTTACCACAACAACATTATTATCTTGTATTTTTTAACCTCAAGGAGGTTGGTGTCCCTTGTTAATTTGACATTGTATTTTTGAAATCTGCCTACTCACAAAAAAACTGTCCTTTTTTAATAAAAACACATAGGCAATTATTTGTTGAAAACAAAATGACCATTTATTATGGGTCATAACAAAAAAAAAGGGAAGGGAACGCTGGAGAAACTGTAGAAATTTGCGAAGCCTTTGTACCCCAGGGCACACATCAACTATTTTAAAAAGAAAATTGGTAGCCTGAGGAGTCCATACAATCTGGTCCTGGACTCCGAGAGATCAGGAACAGCAGCAGATCACATATATGTCCCCAGGCTGTGGTACTACCACAGCCTTCGTCTTCTGTCAGACCAGACTGAACCCAGGCCATCACTCTCCTGTCTTCCTTCCATGCTTCCCTGCACGCTGTGGCTTTGTTTGTCGAGTTGTGGCAGGAGGTGGAGGAGGTGTAGGAGGAGGAGGAAGAGGAGAAGGAGGAGGAAGAGGAGAAGGAGGAGGTGGAGGAGGATGGACGAACTCAGAAAGGTGTATATTTTCTGTCATTTGGCCTCTCAACCCCTTATTTAGGGTCTGTAAAATGATGCTCTCACATAAGAGGCATTGGCCCTCCTCCAATTCCTGCATTTTCGCTGCTACTATGCAGCCATAACCCTCTTGAACGCTGGGGGGGTCTCTTAGGGTCGCATGAGCATCCCGAATGAGGGCAAGTGCTGCCTCCTCCACATTCCTCCCCTTCCTGGGACTTTTGGGTTGAAGGCGGAGGGGAGGGACCTGGGATTGGGTCAGTCCACTGGGCCCAGCCACCTCCTGGCTGCCACTTCCCCCTGCCACCTCCTGGCTGCCACATTCCAGACCCTCATCCTGGCTGAGGCTTTCCTGTGCATAAAAAAGGGACATAGTTTTATTTTTTGCTTCATCAATCACACACAATTTTCAGCTCATGACTATTGCAAATTGAATGTTAATAAATAGAAAAGACTATCATTCTGACCCCAGCATTTTTCATTCTTGGCCCAATCATTTTTGGCCACTACTGTCTATTGATATATAAAACACTTTTTGTTCAATCATTAATTTCTTATCAGTAATAACATCTAGTTAACATAATTAATTTAAGGACAAGAAATATGTAGAAGAATACTATACCTACCGGAGCTGGGCTCCTCCACTTCTTCCTGGATGGAAGGCCCAGGTTGGTCCTCGGAAGCCTCAGCTGTGGGGAAGGAAGTGTGGAAAGTGATGACCTCAGTTCAGTATAGTCTTCCAGAAAACGCATTTTGTTGTAGTACCACAGACTGGGTACATACACGTCCTCTGTTGCTGCTCCTGACCTCTGGGATGCCAGGACCTTATTACGCTTCTTCTTGTATGTGCTCCTCAAGCTACCAATTTTCCTGTCCAAAAAAATTGCTGTCTGCGTTGGGGACCTCCGTCTTCACAAATTCAAGCAGTTTCTCCAGCGCTGCTTTCCTAGCTGGTTTGTTATGGTATAAATTATGTTTGACTTGCCATAAACTGGGCAACTCCCTGTACCTATCAATAAACTGGCTCATAAACTCAGGCTTTTTGAACGGATTCATTATTTCTGCAAGACAAAAAACAAGAGAAAAACTCTAATGTCAGGCTAAACTCTCATAATCTTATCACAATATAGGCCTCAATCTAGAAGCAGTATAGGCCACTGATGCCCCAAGTTAAAATGTTACCTTCGTTCTCACAATCGGCACTTCCTCCACTCACAGATCATACGTCCGACACACGCGCGTTACGCTTTATATACACTGCGCATGCGTGAAACTCCACCCGTGTCGCCCACCCCTGACGTTCTTTCTAGAATATTCCCCGCCCCTTCTCTTTCAGCGCAGTGGGAGAGGACATGGCAGAGACACAGCAGGTGCATAATTCCAGTAACGACAAGGAAAGCCCAGAGCCAGAAACGTCCCAATCCCAGGGGAGATATAAGGCCTCAAACATGTCCTTTGTGGGGATGGTGGACATCTTGAAGAGGGCCGACTATGATGGGAAGTATGGACCTTATCTAAACCCAAATGTGAGAAAGGCCAAGATCATGTATAAAGTTGTGAGAAGTCTGCACAGGAATTTTGGGGTACGGCGATCCAAGGAGCAATTGAGGAAACGCTGGTCAGACCTGAAATTGAGGGAGCAAGATCAGTACAGAAGAATCAATAAACTGCTTCTAAAAAGTAAGTATTTGTCATGTGTTCCTATTATTATTATTATTACTTGCATGCTGCTCCATGTGCTTTTCTTTACTGTTGTACAGTTTAAAATGGCAACTTTCAGGCTCGTGGGCACAGTAATCGGTCGTAGTAAACATTGTTCGTTCGCCCACTAATAGAATGTTTTTTTGCAGATACAGGGTTAACTATATTTGGTCATGCCTATTTGTATTAAAATAAGTTTAGTACATTGTTGTCTAGATGTGTTTGTAACTAGAATGAAATGCAAACTTGATTCAGTGTAATGTAAGGAGAGGACACTCAGCAGCTGTTTACACATCTGGACGCAGGAGCACTAGTGTGGGACACCAGAACAAACTTTTTAGGGTGTCCCACACAGGTGCTCCAGGGGATACTAGGGGTCTCCATGTGTGAATATTGTCCAAAAAAGGTAAGTATTCCAGCTTTGGTAAGGGAAAAAATCATGTATTCAGCTTGGAACTCAGCCAAAACAGACAATTGTACCACACTTCCAAGCAATGTTTCATATTCCTATTTCTGTCCTCAAATATCTGTGTGCTAAGTGTACCTTTTGTTTAATTCTGATAGGGGAGAAAAGACTCGGGATATCTGAGGACACCAGGGACCCTCCACCTTCTGAAAGAAGGGGAACTCAGCACATCACAACATGAGGATGTGGAGGAAGGAGAGGTGGATGACGTGGTTGAAATAGTGACCATAACAGGTGAGTGTCTGAGACCACAGCTTCAGGTAATAGATGTATGCCTGCATATTTTTAATACATGGTGTGTTTTTTTGATTTTAGGTGATATGCATGTTGTGGAAGAACAATCTCCTCATTTCACCAGTGAAAGTGCACAAATGCTAATCCAGGACATAATGGTGTGTAGTCGGGATTTAGACATCATAAAGCAAAAAACCAATGATGTTGAACAAAAACTGAAGAACATGATTAATGTATTAGGGAGAACCTAAATGACAACAAAATTACACCATTTTATAAGTGTATCAACATGTGCTATCTGCCATCGTGGGATATCAATGTACGCGTTTTGTGGGTGCAACCTCTTCCTTGCAACTCTAGTAGGTGAGAGAAAGGGGTTGCAACCCCAAAACATGTCCTTTGATCCCCCATGATGGAAGCTAGCACATGTAGACATTAAGCATGGGATCAGGAGGGAAATCCCCATTTTGAATCCCAATTTTTGTGTATCTTCAAAATTTGGCTTTTACAGGGGTGATATCACCCCATCTGATGAAGGCAATATCAACACAGTTTTGATATACTAATGTCTGATATTGCCTTCACTTTTTGTACGTTGAACTTTGTAAGTTCAAGAGTTGTGTATGTTATGGTTTGAAACATACCTGTTAAAGCAAAATATAAAACTAAAAATGTCAAACTTAATTAAACAAAGATGTATTTTTGGTGGAAAACTGTTTTACAACACACATGTGAAAGAGCACGGAGTAAAAGTTTTTATACTCAACAATGTGTGGTTTCTTCTTTCAATGCTCAATACCAGTTTTTGTATTAAGTTGGTGTTTACAGTGACAATGGGGGTTATTTAATAAAGCAAAATCCACTTGGCACTACAAGTGCACTAGGAGGACCTAGGAGACAGCTAAAAGAAACACAAGCAGTAAAT
This sequence comes from Aquarana catesbeiana, assembly GCF_042186555.1. Lineage (NCBI taxonomy): Eukaryota > Metazoa > Chordata > Amphibia > Anura > Ranidae > Aquarana > Aquarana catesbeiana. The sequence continues at coordinate 256,121,960 of NC_133329.1, forward strand.
CAAATTCAAGATGATTTCAGATCAAAATATTTTTTTATTTTATAAAAGAATCAAATATTTGCTGGCATAGCAATGGCCCCCCTACCCATAAAATAGTCCAGATACTTTTGCCGCCCATCACGGGTGCTTTGGGGGGGCAAGTCAGGACGGACAGCTTCCAGGGCCGTCATTGTATTTATGTCCTGAATTGCGGCCTCAGGCCCAACTGAGGCCACATAATTTGGAGCATTTCTCCTTAAATAATTATGTAGAATACAGCATGCTAGCACTATGTGATTCAGGTTATACTCCGCCATGTTGATTGCCGTAAGGAATAGGTGGAACCAGCTGGCCATTATACCAAATGCATTCTCCACCACTCTTCTGGCTCTGGCCAGCCGGTAATTAAAAACTCTCTTCTCCGGGGTGAGGGTCTTCTGGGGGAATGGCCTCATCAGATGTTCACCCAGAACAAATGCTTCATCTGCGACAAACACAAATGGGAGTCCTTCCACGTTCTCTTCAGCAGGTGGCAATCCCAAGCCACCACTCTGGAGATGTCGGTAGAACTCGGTCTGGGCAAAGACTCCACCATCTGACCATTCTTCCCGACGTCCACATATAAAAACTCATATGTCGCTGACACCACCGCCATCAATACTATGAAACCCCTTATAGTTAAAATAGCATGACCCTGAGTGGGGTGGTGGGATGATGTGGACATGTTTCCCATCGATTGCCCCTCCGCAGTTGGGAAAGTCCCACCGCTCGGCAAACTGGAAGGCCACAGTCTGTCATTGCTGTGGCGTTGATGGAACTGTGGAGTCAAACCAGAAAAAATAAAATTAGTAATTTTGCACATAACATTGCAAGCAGATTAGACACAAACATTCTTAGCCAACATCAGTATAACATTTATTTTAAGGAGTATTTAAATACAAAAAGATAAAGGTACACTTATCAGATTCCTCACGCCCTCTGATGGCCCACTGTAAAAATTTTAGGGGGGTTCTAGATGAGTTTGGAACCCCAAAAAAAGCCTCTGGCACTCTGCCTGAATTTAAGGACAACAATAACATTTGTACACATTTTAGGGGGTGTTTAGGGTAAAGCACTACTATGGAGCTGAAAAAATACATTGTTAAGTGACTAGGCTAGTGAAAGCAAATATGCATGAAGGACAAAAAAGGAGCATTAAAAACTTCCAGTATGCATGAGAACAAAGGGGACATTCACAGCATATTACAATCATGGTAATTAGGGAATGATGAAAGAAATACAATACATTAGCAAACATTAAATACATAGAATGTGATATTAAAGGAGAAAACTTACTTTAATATAGTCCTTCTGCAGGACCTGAATGATGGCAGAACAGGTCTCTGGAATAATGATTCCCAGAGCCTGGGGGGAGATGCCTGTTGAGAACTTGAGGTCCTGTAGACTTCTCCCTGTTGCCAAGTACCACAACGTGGCGACTAGCCTCTGCTCGGGAGTGATGGCTTTCCGCATGCAGGTGTCCTGCTTCGTAATATAAGGGGACAGCAAAGCCAACAGACGGTGAAAAACGGGGTCCGTCATCCGGAGAAAATTCCTGAAATCATCAGGATTATTCTCCTGGATCTCCCTCAACAAAGGCATATGACAGAATTGGTCACACTGGAGCAACCAATTCTTGGGCCATGAACTCCTCCCCACCCTGTTCATGGACTGGGCTTGGGTCAAAGCAAGAACCCCAACACCAAGCCCCCGCACAGCACGAACTCTACGACGAGTACGTAACCGCAACATGGCTTCAAAATGGTCGGCTGGTCAGAACAAACTAACAGAAAGCATTGAAAAACAGAAAGGCCTGAGACGAGCGAGCTGAAAATCAGAAACGAGCGGACAAGAACGCACTGGGAAACGAATACGTACTATAATAATAATAATAATAATACGCACTGAAACCCAGATGCAAACTGACTACACGCACTGAAGAACAGATACGAACCCACAAGCACAAACGGAAGAGCAGTAACGATCTGAAAAGCACGAGGCTGAAAAGCGCAAATCGTCTCTCACCAAACTTCTACTAATACGAGATAAATACGAGATTAGCAGAAGGAGCCCAAAGGGTGGCACGCTTCATATGGAACTTTCCCTTTCTAGTGCCGATGTATGTGTTGTACGTCACCGCGTTCCTGGCAGTCGAAAGTTCAGAGAACTTTTGTGTGACCGTGTGTATGCAAGCCAAGCTTGAGCGGAATTCCATTGGAAAAACCATCCAAGGTTTTTCCGACGAAAATTCCGATCGTGTATACGTGGCATAAGCCTCAGATCTAAAAACACCCAAGAAGACAAGAAGGAAATGTCAACAAGTTTTTGGCTGCAACCTGGTATAACCTCTTGCTGACAGGATGTACATTATATCAGTATATGGTGGTTAAAGTTGCAAACGTTTGTATGGATATAAATGTTGGGGTATCTTCCTGACACTCATTAGAACTGAACCTTTTTAACAAATGAAACCACCAAGCTCCTCATTCACTCCCTTGTTATCTCTTGCCTTGACTATTGCAACTTCCTTCTCATTGGCCTGCCTCTCCATAGGCTATCCCCTCTTCAGTCTATCATGAATGCTGCTGACAGACTTATCCACCTTACCAACTGCTCAGTGTCTGCCAACTCTCTCCTCCAATCCCTACACTGGCTCCCAATCACCCAGCAAATTAAATTCAAAATACTAACCACAACATACAAAGCCATTCACAACTCTGCCCCGAGCTACATCACCAATATTGTCTCCAAATATCACCCAAATCGTCCTCTTTACTCCTCCCAAGATCTCCTGCTCACTAGCTCTCTTGTCTCCTCCTGTCATGCTCGTCTCCAGGATTTCTCCAGAGCCTCTCCCATCCTCTGGAACTCGCTACCTCCACCTGTTCGGCTATCCCCTACTCTTGCTACCTTCAGGCGATCCCTGAAAACTCATCTCTTCAGGAAAGCCTATAACGTCTCTAACTAATCTTTTACCACTTCCATCAGCTCATTGCCCACAGTTACAACCTTTTGTACCACCTGCCCCACCCTATTAGATTGTAAGCTCTTCTGAGCAGGGCCCCCTTAATCCTCTTGTATCTTATTGTATTATAACTGTATTGTCTCCCTTTTATATTGTAAAGCGCTGCGTAAACTGTTGGCACTATATAAATCCTGTATAATAATAATAATAATAACCATCATTTATGCTTTAAGGAGAACCAGGAGATGGCCACATTGCATTTGCTGCATCTTGGAGATAGTGGTTATTCCCATGTACAGGATATATTAGTACTGTGATAATGATCAAGTAACATTGCAATTGGGGCTGGAAAATTATGGTATCTCTAACTCAATTTGGCAGGTATGACATGTTGCATGTTTGCTTGTTTTTACAGTAGCAAGTTATTAAAGGGTAATTTCACTTTTGTGAAAAAAAATAAAGCAAATAAAAAATACATATAGCATATACTATGGCTCAAAAGACACATTCTAATCTACCTTTCCTTTTCAATCAGCAGCAGCTGTAATTTTCTGTAAAATTCAATGCAATATGGCAACCTGGAGGCATTCTATATACTTGCTGGTGCACAAAACACCCCAGAAGTGTAATCTGCTGCTTGTATGATTGGCTCACTGATTTTTCCAGAAGTCTGCACTAAGATATAAGTAACATTTTAGTCATCCCCATAATAGAAATGTAAGTTTCCATCAAGATTAATAATACAACCATCAGTCTCCCCCTCATGCCAGGGTGCTAAGTGTAATCCTGGACTCTGACCTATCCTTTCAGCCCCAAATCCAATCACTGTCCAAATCTTGCAGACTTCATCTCTGTAACACCCCCTTAAAATACGTCCCTTCTTAACCATTGAAACCACTAAGCAACTTATTCACTCCCTTGTTATCTCTCGCCTTGACTATTGTAACTCCCTCCTCATTGGTATAGCTCTCCGCAAGCTATCCCCTCTTCAGTCTATCATGAATGCCGCTGGCAGACTCATCTACCTTACCAACCATTCAGTGTCCACCACTCCTCTCTGCCAATCCCTCCACTGACTTCCCATTGCCCAACGGATAACATTCAAAACACTAACAATAACATACAAAGCCATTTACAACTCTGCCCCGAGCTGCATCACCAATCTTATCTCCAAATAATACCCAAATCATCCTCTCCACTCCTCCCAAGATCTCCTGCTCACTAGCTTCCTTGTCTCCAGGACATCTCCAGAGCCTTTCTGATCCCCTGGAACTACCCCAATGTGTCCAGTTATCTCCTACTCCATCCACTTTTAGGCGATCCCTGAAAACCCATCTCTTCAGGGAGGCCTATCCTGCCTTCAGCTAACAAACACATCTTCTACTTCCCTTATCAGTTCAGCCCTCAGTTACTACCTTTTGTTTCCTTCCTCTTAGATTGTAAGCTCGCAGGAGCAGGGCCCTCCTAACCCTCTTGTATTGAATTGTACTGTTGCTGTATTGTCTCCCTTTATATTGTAAAGTGCTGCGCAAACTGGTGGCGCTATATAAATCCTGTATAATAATAATACGTTTTGGTGAGATATTCCCCAAGCGTTAACTATACCTAAGCGGATGCAAACACTGAAGCGTTCCTCATTAGGGGCACCACTCATAGCAGTTGATCCAGGGTCCTCAGGTCTGATCGCCTCTTGGGGGGTCAAGAAGGAATTTTTTCCTCTGCTGCAGCAATTGGTCAGCTCAAATAGGGGTTTTTCGCCTTCCTCTGGATCAATGGGAGGGTAGGCCAGTGGGGCCCCCCCTCCATCAGCACTACCAGAACATTCGCACCATTATCAGCACCATCAGTTACACCACCCCCTTTATCAGTGGCACCCCTCAGGACCATTGTTCGACTCAGCAACCCCATTGTCGCTTTATCAGTATCATCATCGCATCATCCTACCAACAACAACACTTTTTCTCACCATGTGCAATTTCAAATACTCAGCGGACGCCCTTCACAGGCTAAGAAATACCACCTCAACGTTACCAACCTCCATTAAAAAAAAAAACTAAGAAAAGAACAATTACTAAAGACCAACTTACAATCAGCCATCAAACACAGGAAGTCACCAATCCAACCACAACAATTAGCATGCACCCTAATCAACACCAGATCTGCAGTCAAACACAGACTGGAAGTCCACGACTTCATCACCTAAAACAACATAGATTGCCTCTTCATCACGGAAAGCTGGTTAACACCCGACTGCAACGCCATTGTAACGGAATTGGTGCCGGAGAACTACAGCATTCTAACTGAGCACAGAAGAGGAAAAAAAGGAGGAGGTCTAGCAGTGATCTTCAAATCTCACCTTTTGCTCATCAAACCAACTTTTCAGAACTTCGTGCCTTTCATGGAGACACTAACCCTTCATCTTCAAATAACACCCCAAGACACCAGTCACATACTACTATGTTATAGACCACCAGGACCGAAGATTAATCTCCTTACACCCTTCACTGAATTCATCTCAACATACACCCTGAAAACCAAAAACTTTCTGATACATGGGGACTTCAACCTTTGGGCAAACTCTACCTAAGACCCCATCACCACCGCCTGCATTAACCAACTAGAAGGACTTGGTCTGCAGCAACTGATAAAGGCTCCCACGCATGGTTCAGGACACATTCTGGACCTCATCTTCAAACAAAATATAGACATCAACATATTCGACAACGTACCGCTACCATGGACGGACCACCAAGCTATCAAATTTAAAATCGCCACCAACACCACCATCCAAAAACCGAAACACGCAATAACAACACGCTGGACCAGATCTCAGAAGAAACTACATTCCAAACTCTTCAAAACCACATTATCAACCAAAATAGCAATGCTAAATTCAAACCACTCAACGGAACAAACGCTCAACTCCTTGAACAAGGCATTAATACAAATATTCTAAATAGGATAGGCTGCGCTGCTAATATGTGAGCGTGATCGTGGTTAATTGACGTGACCACCCCTAAAACATCCTTAAGAAGGTGAAATACGATGAAGAAAAAATTAAACAAAACAAATCAATATTTGCTCATAAATAATAAAAAACTTGGGTCCCACAAATTAAAAACATTCCAGCAAGAAAATAAATTTATGGAGAATAGGAGTCAGGGACCAAGAGGTTGTGTTAAATCCATACAGTCAAAAAAAGAGTCCTTGTTGATAAAAGCTTCTCTGATAGAGGGAGAAAACACCTTTCTTCAAACAGTGTGAGGCATGCAAGAAAACAGTCTCCCTGGGGAGCGTGATGATATAGGGAGTTCCTCCACCTCAAATCAATCAGTCCCTTACCAGATCCACAGATCTCCTGTCACAGAGATCATGCAAGCAAGTGGCTGTGTCCCCCAGCCACTGGGTCTCTGTTATGATGTGTCTCACAGGTCACCGCTCCGGAGCTCAGCTAGGTAGAGGTGTTACCGCTCACATCCCAAAGACATATATAAAAAGAAATGCTCCATAGCGTAATACAGTTAACATTTTATTAATATAAAAAGAGTAAAGGATGCACTTACAGCGTATACGATACAAATTCGCCTCTAAAAACAATATGTGCCGGCCGGCTCGCAACTGCTGCCCGTTCCTTCCGGGATCAGCGTGGTGTAGTGGTGACATCAGCACGCCGCTCCTCCCTACGCCATTTCGACAAATCTGTCGTCAGCACGCCGCTCCTCCCTACGCCGTTTCGACAAATCTGTCGTCTTCCTGGGGTACGGGCGGCGTGCTGACACACCACCTAAATAGGTATGATCACTGGCATAGGAACACCCCCCTCTGAGATCAAGGCGTCCGAAGCCGTCGCCGCCATTTTTGAATTGGGCGACCGGGACTTGTATGTCATTATTCGGAATGATATCTCTGCCAGGATGGGAAGAATGTCTATCTAATGAACTAATTGAGCAAATTTCTGCCACCAGCATACAGATCGTATTCCTACCCTGGGGACTGATAGAGCTAAGAAAATTTAATCAGAATATGCCACATCTGAACTGGCTGATAATATCTATGACATAAACATGAAAAAAATCCAAGGGTCAAAATTAAAATCCTTACGGGTACCCTAATGACATAATGGTGTTTCTTACTCAAATTGAAAAGACTTTTATCTACCAACTTGAGATCAAAAACCCTGAAATAGGGTAACCCGATTTCTTAAAGGTGAAAGACAATATAAATACGGGGGTCACACTGATATTTCACAGTGAACTGCTGACTATCTAGACAAGAAATATTGAGTAAGAATTGATAAAAAACATATATAAATTATTTTGAGACCAAAATAAAAAGAAATTAAAATAATACAAAATACAAATTGTATTGGGTTTATTAAAAATAGGAGGAAAAAAGAGGGGGATAATAACTAACTCACTCGGGTCACTGTACATACAAAGAGCATTGATCATCTACATTGACCAAAGTGAATGTTGATGGAATACTAAGTTGGTCACCCTTGTAGAAAACCAATTTTCAGGATCATGCAACTTAAAAAAAGGAAGGAAAGAGAGCTTGATCTAACCTCCATATTTATTATGTGGGCTTAGTCTCCCAATAGGATACATCCCGTACCCGTTGGTAACTGGTGAACTAATACACCAATATAGTTATAAAGAATGTCTACTCTTATGTGTTGTATATTGGAAAAGCTGAAAATACCTCAGTGTCCACCCAGTGCTGTAAATATGGGGAGGGTTAACCCACACATTGTCCACCCCCACCGAACATCTTGATCTCAGAACAAGGCCCTTAACATAAATCTCTAACCATTATCGATGAAAGCGTTTACATCAGTGTCGATGTTTAGACCATGAGGGGTATAACACCGGACTCGATGGATCCAAACCATTTCCAATCTGGACAGTTCCCTGACCAAAGATCCACCCCTCCAGTGAGCACTATACCTATCTATCCCTAAAAATAAAGTATTGGCAGGGTTCCGATTGTGGTGTAACGCATAGTGTTTAGACACCGAATGGTATTGGTATCCATTTTTAATATTTGTGATATGTTCTCCTAGGCGGACCTGCATGGGACATTTAGTCCGGCCTATATATTGCAACCCACATGGGCATTGCAATAGGTATACCACCCCTTTTGTACTACATGTGACAAAAGGCTCTATTTTATGGACCCTAGATGTACTGAAAGATGTAAAAGACTCAGTTTTCCTCTGTTTACTCCTGTTGAGTGAGCAAATCTGGCACCTTCGACATTGATGGTAGCCAGATAAGTTCTGGAAAAAGGACACCTTTTGGGTAGGTGGGTCCACTACGTTAGGGGCAATTCTGTCCCGCAACGAGGGGACCCCCCTAAATACGATTTGCGGTTTATTGGGCAAAATCGTTTTGATAACCTTATCGTTTTCCAAAAGGTGCCAGTGCTTTCGTAAGATTTTTGTGATCTGATAATGTTGTGTGGAAAAACCGGTAATGAACGGTAACGAAGGTCCCCTGGAGTCCCCTTTGGGGGCCTCATTCAACAACGAGGCTCTATCAATGGTTTCCACTTGTTCCATTGTTTCAACCAGACATTTTTTATCATATCCCTTCTCCTCCAATCTGTTGGATATGATACCAGCCTGTGTTCTGTAATCCCTGATGTCTGTGCAATTACGCCTCATTCTAATGAACTGGCTTTTGGGAATGGATTTAAGCCACGGGTCGTGATGACAACTTCCGATGAGAATGAAAGAATTCCAATCAGTTTTCTTAAAAAAAGAAATGGTTTTAAAATTACTTCCTTCCTTGAATATAGTGAGATCAAGGAAGTTAATCCTCTCATAGCTGTTTTCATGAACAAACCTGATCCCCCTATTGTTGTCATTAATTGAAGAAAAGAAATCATCAAGTTGGGAGGTGGACCCGTCCCATAGGAGGAGGACGTCATCTATATAGTCTCCTATCAATCACCACAAAGGGGGATGGGTGCGTCCAGAGGGGGATATCCCAAAAGACCCACAGGGGACAATGTTCCACCATCACTAAGAAGGAATGTCCATTATGAATATGGTTCTCCACAATATAGGGGCTCTCATCGAGACCATGGAAGGGAACACCAGTATCCTAGAAGGGAAACTGATAGAATGCCATACTATGACCATGGCCCTATCAGTTTCCCTTCTAGGATACTGGTGTTCCCTTCCATGGTCTCGATGAGAGCCCCTATATTGTGGAGAACCATATTCATAATGGACATTCCTTCTTAGTGATGGTGGAACATTGTCCCCTGTGGGTCTTTTGGGATATCCCCCTCTGGACGCACCCATCCCCCTTTGTGTTGATTGATAGGAGACTATATAGATGACGTCCTCCTCCTATGGGACGGGTCCACCTCCCAACTTGATGATTTCTTTTCTTCAATTAATGACAACAATAGGGGGATCAGGTTTGTTCATGAAAACAGCTATGAGAGGATTAACTTCCTTGATCTCACTATATTCAAGGAAGGAAGTAATTTTAAAACCATTTCTTTTTTTAAGAAAACTGATTGGAATTCTTTCATTCCCATCGGAAGTTGTCATCACGACCCGTGGCTTAAATCCATTCCCAAAAGCCAGTTCATTAGAATGAGGCGTAATTGCACAGACATCAGGGATTACAGAACACAGGCTGGTATCATATCCAACAGATTGGAGGAGAAGGGATATGATAAAAAATCTCTGGTTGAAACAATGGAACAAGTGGAAACCATTGATAGAGCCTCGTTGTTGAATGAGGCCCCCAGAGGGGACTCCAGGGGACCTTTGTTACCGTTCATTACCGTTTTTTCCACACAACATTATCAGATCACAAAAATCTTACGAAAGCACTGGCACCTTTTGGAAAACGATAAGGTTATCAAAACGATTTTGCCCAATAAACCGCAAATCGTATTTAGGGGGGTCCCCTCGTTGCGGGACAGAATTGCCCCTAACGTAGTGGACCCACCTACCCAAAAGGTGTCCTTTTTCCAGAACTTATCCGGCTACCATCAATGTTGAAGGTGCCAGATTTGCTCACTCGACAGGAGTAAACAGAGGAAAACTGAGTCTTTTACATCTTTCAGTACATCTAGGGTCCATAAAATAGAGCCTTTTGTCACATGTAGTACAAAAGGGGTGGTATACCTATTGCAATGCCCATGTGGGTTGCAATATATAGGCCGGACTAAACGTCCCATGCAGGTCCGCCTAGGAGAACATATCACAAATATTAAAAATGGATACCAATACCATTCGGTGTCTAAACACTATGCGTTACACCACAATCGGAATCCTGTCAATACTTTATTTTTAGGGATAGATAGGTATAGTGCTCACTGGAGGGGTGGATCTTTGGTCAGGGAACTGTCCAGATTGGAAATGGTTTGGATCCATCGAGTCCTGTGTGATACCCCTCATGGTCTAAACATCGACACTGATGTAAACGCTTTCATCGATAATGGTTAGAGATTTATGTTAAGGGCCTTGTTCTGAGATCAAGATGTGCGGTGGGGGTGGACAATGCGTGGGTTAACCCTCCCCATATTTACAGCACTGGGTGGACACTGAGGTATTTTCAGCTTTTCCAATATACAACACATAAGAGTAGACATTCTTTATAACTATATTGGTGTATTAGTTCACCAGTTACCAACGGGTACGGGATGTATCCTATTGGGAGACTAAGCCCACATAATAAATATGAAGGTTAGATCAAGCTCTCTTTCCTTCCTTTTTTTAAGTTGCATGATCCTGAAAATTGGTTTTCTACAAGGGTGACCAACTTAGTATTCCATCAACATTCACTTTGGTCAATGTAGATGATCAATGCTCTTTGTATGCACAGTGACCCGAGTGAGTTAGTTATTATCCCCCTCTTTTTTCCTCCTATTTTTAATAAATCCAATACAATTTGTATTTTTTATTTTCTGATTTCCTTTTATTTTGGTCTCAAAATAATTTATATATGTTTTTTATCAATTCTTACTCAATATTTCTTGTCTAGATAGTCAGCAGTTCACTGTGAACTATCAGCAGGGGTGGTGTGACCCCCGTATTTATATTGTCTTTCACCTCTACTTCCACACATACGCTGATGACACCCAACTCTACTTTCGTATCACCGGTCAAAAAGACCACTACCAGCGACTAGAAAAATGCCTCACATTGATAGACGACTGGATGACCACTAGCTCCTTCAAACTCAACGGATCCAAAACAGAGCTTCTTCTCCTCCACGCAAACCATAATACAAAAACTAAGACCCCTTGGACACCACCCACCATCCTTGGTCAGACCATCTCCCCAAGCACCAAAGCCAAAAGTCTCGAAATTATCTTTGACTCAGAAATGTTGATGGATGCACAAATAGGATCGGTAGTCAGTGGATCTCACCATCCCCTTCGCCTATTACGAAGACTCATCCCCTTCATTCCAGAAGAGGACAAAGCAGCAGTAGTTGGAATAATCATCAATTCCCGGCTCGATTACGCGAACTCCCTCTACATAGGACTACCTAAATACCAGATTGCATGCCTACAAGTCATCCAAAACACTGCAGAAAGACTGGTAACAGGAAAAAAAAACCCTGGGAATCCATCTCCCCATGCCTGAGGAGCTTACATTGGCTAACCGTAAAGGATCGGATCACTTTCAAGACCCTCTGCCTCACCCACAAATGCACTCAAGGAAACGCTCCACAATACCTATGCGAGAAAACAAAACACTACACACCCAATCACAGTCTTCGATCAACTAACCAAAACCTCCTCCTCATTCCCAAGTCCCACTACAAATCAAAAGGAAAACGAAGATTCGCAGTCCAAGGACCACGGCTATGGAACGCTCTACCCACCAACATCCGCATGGAAGAAAAACATCGGCCTTCAGAAAAAAACTCAAGACCCATCTCTTCTAAGAAACAGGACTAACAGCACGGATCAAGCACCTTGAGGCGATTCAGTTCGCATTTCCAGCGCTATACAAACCATTCATTCATTCAAATGCATTCACATCATTCATTCATTTAGAAACACAGAAAGTGCACAGACTAAGTGAAACCTCAAATTCAGAATCAATATCCAAGGGACATAAAGCTGGAACAAACAGCTTTTTCTTCAGAAGAAAGAGGTAGGACTCTGTAACAAAGTCTGTTAAAATCCCCGAAATGTACATTAATTGCTCAAAGGGGATTGTTTTTTCTAAACAATAGTGAAGTTACTCTTTAATAAATATAGAGACTATTAATAAGAGGAATAACTACTGTACTACTACTACTGTTTCAACAATATTGAAATATGTGAATATTTTCCATTTTTCCCAAGGAAAGAACTGGAAGAATATATTTTAAAGCAAAAGATCAAAAATGTTTTTTTTGTTTTTTTTTTATCTTTTGCTTGTAAAAGGTTAAGAAGAGATTTTTTTTTTTTACCCCAGGTCTTTCCATAAAGAGAACCTGTCATCCTTATTTCTATTACAAGGGTTGTTTACATTCTTTGTAATAGGAATAAAAGTGACCACAATTTTTTTAAAGGGACAGTGTAAACAAATAGTTAAATAGATAATAAAAAAAAAAAATGAAAGCGCCCCATCGAATGCATACATAAGTCACACATGCATATGTAAACGGTATTCGAACTACACACGTGAGGTATCACCGCACACGTTAGAGTGACAGCAATAATTCTAGTGCTAGACCTCCTCTGAAACTCTAAATAGGTAAACTGTAAAAAGCGTTTAAAGCGTCGCCTATGGAGATTTTTAGGTACCGTAGTTCGTTGCCATTCCACGAGCGTGCACAATTTTAAAGCGTGACATGTTAGTTATCTATTTACTTGACAGAACATCATCTTTCACATTATAAATTAAAAAAATGTATTTTTTTTTTTTTTACTTCCTTAAAACTTGTTCTTTCCCAAAATTTGCATTCGCAAATCTGCTGCGCAAATACTGTGTTACATAAAAAATTGCAACGGTCGCCATTTTATTCCCTAGGGTCTCTACTAAAAAGAAATGTATAATGTTTGGAGGTTAAAAGTAATTTTCTAGCAAACAATACTGATTTCAACTTTTTAACAAAAAGTGCCAGAAAAAGCCTGGTCGGTAAGTGGTTAACTCCAACAGCCACTGGATGGAATGTAGAATGGACTTTGGTGATCACATAAACCCCACTTTTGAGGTCCTTCACAGCTAATTAGAGGCAAGGAACTAAAAAGATGTCAAGAAAACATGGGGAATGATCCCCAAATTGACTTTAATGCAAACTAGCACAAGTGAGGCAACATCATGGTTCTGTAGGACAGGCTGAGACACCATATAGTATACTATAACTGACTTTTACTTTTTAGATTAATGCTGTAATTGGAGTGAAATATTAGATGTTGTGTGGCTTTTCATCTAAATCTCAGACAGCTTTGTCTTGAGAGTGCATAAAGTTGAATCTTTTGACACTGACACTACAAAAAATATTTAATAAGCCTAGAGTAAGTTTATAAGTACATTGCACTATTAATCTGGATACTGACAGACTTGGCAAAAATATGTTACTTTGTCTAATTAATGAATTGCTGCGTGCCTTTTTTTTTTGTAGGTGACAGATTCTCTATTAATGCCTTTTGCTATCTATAACATCAGAATAACTACTGTATATTAAATTAGGCCATATAATGATGTTAAGCACACACTGAACAATTACGTTTTTGTATTTCAAATATATAAAAAAGAGAGGATATTTGCGCTAACCTAAAACATGCAATGTGACGTGACTGTATGCGGCAGCTCTGATAGCTTAATTCTGAAAGATCAAGATAAATGGAAAAAGAAAGAGCGCACATACAAAAGGCACAGATATAAAAAAATCTGTGCATACAAAATAATACAAACACCGTAGTACATATGATAAAAAATGTCAGAAAATATATATAAAAAAAAGGAGTCCTTCAATGTGTAAATAGAAAAATTTGTTGTAACGACACCCCGAGTATGAAAGGGGTTAAAGTCGTTTAGGACATTTCAAACCCAAACACAAAGGCAGCTACCGAACACTCCAATCAGCCAAACAAGGAACCCATACAAATAATCCACCCCAAAAACGAGACACAGCTCTGTCTTCAGGTTCCAAGCAGGAATGAATCTTTATTCAAAAAACACGTTATACAGATCCCACTCCAAAGCATTTCCCCCCACCCTTGGAAAACAGGGCGGGTTAAACTGTCCAATAACAATGGACACACGGGTCAGGTGTGCTTAACGTCTCATCAGTAAACAGTCTTAACAGGGGGGCTGCTGGAAGAATCCCCCCTCCCTCTTTCCTCACAGCAATACACATCCTGTGATCCAAGGCAGACAAACACAATAGAACATTGGAATACAGCCCCACCCCAAACTAGCACAGCAAACAGTACACATTCTATATACACATATACACAGCATTGAGTCTCTGACTAGCACAGATCATAGTGGGGTTCTCATTCACCTTGTGCCCCTATTAGTGACTCCCATCACAATGGCATATCCAGGGTCCCCAGAGTCTGTGTGTCTTGGGAGACATGGACCTGAATCTAAAGTAACGCCACCTCCAGGGTCCCCAGGCATACAGCTCACAAAGAGCACCGTCCCCCCAAATGCCAGGGACCATAATCGGTTTGCAGGAGGCTGGCATTCAGTCCCCTCCAAAAGCCTCTTTTCCGGCAAGGTCTGTCACATTTCTCCCCTTTCGGCAGGAGACAAACACAGGAGGAGACCCCAGACGGGTTGACTCCGAAGTTAGTCAGTAGTTCCAGTCCTCTAATGCTGGTATCCACACCGTACCCCAAACCAATTGTTCCAAACAGATCAATATTTACCCAGCCAACCTCTGCCTCTCTCGGAGAACACGCCCGCCGCTGGGGAGAATCCTGGACTGGCCCTTCTCCCTGTAGTCTTTTCAGCTGCTGGAGAGAAGACAGGGTGACTGGGCTCACGCCATCATGCTGTTGGGGATCTGGGCACGGGTAGTCACTCGGTTGGCTTCAGCGGGGCCTATCGGGGCATAAGCAGAAATGAGGGGGGCCAAATCATTCCCCATTAGTACATCCGCTGGCAAATCCTTCATCACCCCTACATTCATGTGTCCCGAACCAACCCCCCAATCCAGGTGAACACGGGCAATGGGTAGCCGGAAAATGGTGCCTCCTGCTACCCTTACGACTACAGTGTCCCCGGTGTGTTGGCTCTCTGGGATGAGGTTCTTCCGTAGTAGGGTCATGGTGGCACCAGTATCACGTAGGCCATTGGCTACCATTCCATTAACCCGGAAGGTCTGCCTGTGTTGCTGCCGGTTGTCCTGGTTAGCTGCTTGTACTAGATCAGCCTCGTGCAGGACGCCCCAACGTTCTTCCTCCTCAATGCAGTGAGCCGCAGGCATGGATGTGCGGGGATTCCCCCCTGCTGGCTTTCTCCGAGAGTGGGACTGCCTGGCTGGATTCAACGGACAGTCTGGCTTTTTGTGCCCTAGCTGTTTACACCCGAAACACCTGAGGGGTTGTGAGTAGTCCTGGGAGTTGAACCTGGGCTGCCGAGAATAAGTGGCCACCGGAGGTGGTGCTGTAGGGCGGTATAACTGTGGTTTGTAGGCACCAGCTGGAGGGGGTACCGCTGATCGATAATCCACCCGAGCTGTTGTCTTGACCTCATGGTTATCCAGTTTGCGGGCGTCTGTGTATTCATCCACCAGGCGAGCTGCTTCAGACAAGGTGCAAGGTTTTCGGTCCCGGACCCAATCTCTGACTTCTGGGAACAGCTTGTCAAAGAAGTGCTCCAGCAGGAACAGCTGCAGCACCTCTTCCCCGGATACTGCTTGGCATCCAGCGACCCAATGGGATGCCGTGTGGTGTAGGCGGCATGCCCACTCGGTATATGAATCTCCAGTTTGCTTGCTCGTCTCTCGGAACCGCCTCCGGTATGCCTCCGGTGTGACGGCATACCTGCCCAACAGTGCTTCTTTTACCAGCCCATAGTTCATAATATCCTTGTCTGGGATGGCCCTGAACGCTTCACTGGCCCGGCCGGACAATTTCCCAGACAAAATGGTAACCCATTCCTCTGTGGGCACCCGGTGTAGGGCACATTGCCGTTCAAAATCGGCAAGGTACCCATCAATCTCCCCTTCTGCTTCAATGAAGTTTTTAAAAGCAGCAAAATGTACCTTTCTCTTTTCAGTTGGTGCTGTTGCGACTCCCGCTGCTGCAGCACGTCTTTGCTGTAGCCAATTTGCATCCACAGCCGCTATAACTCGGTCTATGATCTCCGCTGTAGGGTTAGGGCCATAATGTGCCAGTCTTATTTTAACAGCCCGATCAAAACTTGCCTCTTCGGGTGTCCTGTCTGTTACGCTGGGCCTTTCGGTTATGCTGGGTCTTTCCGCTCTATCCATTTCGACTAGTTCTTCGATAATGTCCCTCTTCTTACGGTTGTTGGCCGGTCTCCGGTTGTAGCTGTCCTTCTGGGCTGTGGAAATGATCCCGCTGCTTGCCACCAGTGTAACGACACCCCGAGTATGAAAGGGGTTAAAGTCGTTTAGGACATTTCAAACCCAAACACAAAGGCAGCTACCGAACACTCCAATCAGCCAAACAAGGAACCCATACAAATAATCCACCCCAAAAACGAGACACAGCTCTGTCTTCAGGTTCCAAGCAGGAATGAATCTTTATTCAAAAAACACATGTTATACAGATCCCACTCCAAAGCATTTCCCCCCCACCCTTGGAAAACAGGGCGGGTTAAACTGTCCAATAACAATGGACACACGGGTCAGGTGTGCTTAACTTCTCATCAGTAAACAGTCTTAACAGGGGGGCTGCTGGAAGAATCCCCCTTCCCTCTTTCCTCACAGCAATACACATCCTGTGATCCAAGGCAGACAAACACAATAGAACATTGGAATACAGCCCCACCCCAAACTAGCACAGCAAACAGTACACATTCTATATACACATATACACAGCATTGAGTCTCTGACTAGCACAGATCATAGTGGGGTTCTCATTCACCTTGTGCCCCTATTAGTGACTCCCATCACAATGGCATATCCAGGGTCCCCAGAGTCTGTGTGTCTTGGGGGACATGGACCTGAATCTAAAGTAACGCCACCTCCAGGGTCCCCAGGCATACAGCTCACAAAGAGCACTGTCCCCCCAAATGCCAGGGACCATAATCGGTTTGCAGGAGGCTGGCATTCAGTCCCCTCCAAAAGCCTCTTTTCCGGCAAGGTCTGTCACATATGTATATATAAAAATATATTAGACCATAAGCAATACAATGTCCATATGTTAATCTCTGAGTAACCAAATTCCAAAGAAGCATCAGATCTTCAATTGAGTATTCCAACATTTTGATATAAGGTATAATGGTAATGGTAATTGTGCTGTGAAAAAGGAGGTGTAGAAGGGGCTAAAATAGGATGTGATGGTGGAAACTGCAGTGGTATGTGGTAAAAACAACCAAGTGTACATACATGGAATCAAAATAGTGTCACATAATGATACCTGGTGTAGTAGAGTAATCCAAAAGAAAAAATAATTAAATAGCAAACATGTGTATCATATAGCTACATGATCATTGATATAAAAAGTCCAAGAAAAACTGTCAAAGTATACAAAATTGCAAAATGACAGAAAAAATATCAGAAAAATGTATAATAAAACAGTCCATATAAGGTGAATGTAAAACAATCCCACCACCAAAAAGCGTACGTGTACCAAAAAATCTTCAGTGATAGCACCTCTGTGTCTGCAAGCAGCTCACCTTAGTGCTGTAAGGTGTACAGCATAGGCTGGTCACAGATCACAGGTAGGCTGATGGATGCAAAGGTGAAGGGATATCCCATATGTAGCTTAGACGGTCCCAGTGGTAGATGTTCAAAACGATATATAAAAAAAATGCATAGAAAATATTTATAGCGTAACGCCGCAATGAACACAGTGGGACAGGGACGAATCGTAAAGCAATGCACTCACTTTTTAAAAATGAGCATAGGCACCAATCCACAAACGCTGAGTTCGTATGCCCTTGTTGATAAAACTTCAGTCGGTTCCTGCTCCCCGGTGCTCATCAGATACGGTGGATATAAGTAAAGCATGAAGAGAGAACTTTCTTGTGGCTGGGTTGGCAGACCCTGTTATCGTATACACATTGGTGTACATGGCAGCTGCCTAAAAGTGGGACACCCACTTTTAGAGCTGCTTGCAGACACAGAGGTGTTATCACTGAAGATTGTTTGGTACACGTACACTTTTTGGTGGTGGGATTGTTTTACATTCACCTTATATGGACTGTTTTATTTTACATTTCTTCTGATATTTTTTCTGTCATTTTGCTATTTTATATACTTTGACAGGTTTTTTTGGACTTTTTATATCAATGATCATGTAGCTATATGATACAAATGTTTGCTATTTAATTATTTTTTCTTTTGGATTACTCTACTACACCAGGTATCATTATGTGACACTATTTTGATTCCATGTATGTACACTTGGTTGTTTTTACCACATACCACTGCAGTTTCCACCATCACATCCTATTTTAGCCCCTTCCACACCCCCTTTTTCACAGCGCAATTACCATTACCATTTCACCTTCTATTTTTTTCTGTTTGGATCAGAATCACAGGTGTTGCAGCAGTGTCCCTTAGTGCAGACCCTTTGACAGCGCGGGAGTCATTCACATACATATCTGATATAAGGTATGATATCACAAACTGCTTACCAGATTTGTAGGATCATATGATAGAGATCAAAAGCACTTGCGCATCAGCCTGCCGGCAAACACGCAATCCACCTGTGGTCTTCTCACAAGAAGGAATATTCCACCAGCTGCAGACGGACCATCAGAAGGAAAGCTCACTCCAGAGATCCCTCTCAGATTTGGAGGAATCTAAAAAGTCTCATTTAGTAGAGAACAGAGGAAGGCTTCATGGTGTAGTATGTTCCAAGGAAAATTTTATTTTCAAACGGATAACATAGGCTTTACATCCATAAAAGCACAGCGAAAAAAAGACAGATTGAAACAGCCGAGACTCAAGCCAGCTGGCTGTTCAGCGTGATCACGACGTCACAAGTTATGCTCCACCCAACGCGTTTCCCCATAGAAGGTATCAACTGGGAACGGAGATCCTTTTTTTTTAATATTTTCTGACATTATTTATCATATGCACTACAGAGTTTGTATTATTTTGTATGCACGGATTTATTTATATATTTTATATATGTGCCTTTTGTATGCATGCTCTTTTTCTTTTTGTATTTCAAATATGACTGCTATTTTAGAAAAGGAAGCCCCGAGACCGCCTCCTAACATGTTTCACCCAGTAGGGCTTAGTCAAAGAAATTATGTTTGGAGAAATGTGTGATCTAACCCAACTTCTTTGTAGAGTTTTTTTAGTAATGACCAACTCACGCAAACATATTTTAAGCTGACATAATGAACCTATTGGACAGAATAAACAATTAAACAATTAAGGTTAAACCTTTTATGAAGGATAACAGCCCCTCTGTTAAGCAGGTAGCTGTCTAGTCACAGGCTATGCTCACTGGTGTCCTCTGACTTTGTTCCCATCTTCACGCTAGGTTTTTTGCCTTTTTAAAAGCAATTGGGTGGGCAACAGATTTATTCTGCAAGCAGTGTGTATCAATTGCAGTGGCCTTCATTTAAAATCCAACATACTTCTTTTTTGGGGTTGTCAACTCTCCAATAGCAGTAAATTGAAAGGGGGAAGGCCAGTAAAGGCAAATCAATAAAGGCAATAGGCTCCCATTATCAGGTCAAGTCAGTAAGCTGAGGTCAAGTGGATAAAACTTTGTTTTGAGTTAAAGCAAAAGTAACCAATGCAAAGGTGCTTAAAGCTAAAGATTTCTGCAGTGAATTGATTTAAGCAGGAGAAGCTGGAAAGGTACTGTAATGTACAGGCGATCGGAATTTCCGACAACCAAACTGTGGATTTATTTCAGACGGATGTTGGCTCAAACTTGTCTTGCATACACACGGTCACACAAATGTTGTCAGAAATTTCCGAACGTCAAGAACGCGGTGACGTACAACACGTACGACGAGCCGAGAAAAATGAAGTTCAATAGCCAGTGTGGCTCTTCTGCTTGATTCCAAGCATGCGTGGAATTTTGTTCGTCGAAATTGTCTACACACGCTCAGAATTTACGACAACGGATTTTGTTGTCGGAAAATTTGAGATCCAGCTCTCAAACATCTGTTGTCGGAAATTCCGACAGCAAACGTCCGATGGAGCCTACCCACGGTTGGAATTTCCAACAACAAGCTCACATCGAACATTTGTTGTCGGAAATTCAGATCGTGTGTACGCGGCATAAGTGTTATTATAGTGAGTACAGGTGAAATTACAGTATGTCAGTGGTAGCTGGTTGCACCTGACACCTGCTGAGATCTACTACAGCAGGCGATGCAAAGAAAGAGGAAGACCTGTGAGAAAATTCCCATGGACTTCTGGAGCAGAATGCTCAAGTAGGGCACCTGAGGACTGGGAGGCTTCCTGGAATCCCCAATGATGAGTCACTGCAGAGAAAGACTAGAGATCAGCAACAATCCTGCAGCTGTATGGCCTTCTACCACTCTCACTCAAAGCATGCTAAGGGCTGGGCCTGAGTCTAGTAAGAATGCCTGGATCTCTAGGTGCAACTTGCAAGTCCCTGGTTCGTGGGCCTCAGGACTCTATGGGGTGGTGCTGCAAATCTCCAATTTCACACAGCCCTATTCTGTATGCTGCCCTGTACATTTCTCCATTCTAAACACTTTGCAGTACCTGAGTGACACAGTGGGACATGTAAAAGAAAAAATGCCCCCTCCTGCATTCCTGTGAGTAGGACGCCCATTTAAACCAATACAACTTTTTTTAATTAGTGCCACTGCCACAAATGCTAAAAAGAAGGTTTATTCTTAGGAGAAAAAAAGCCACCCTCCCCACAAAATGATCCTGTTGCTAGCTTCTCATGATGACTATCTCATAAAAGAGGAGGATACATACCCTTCTAGCAGGCCTAAAACTTTTGTATACTGCAGATCTCTGGCCTCTGCTGCTATCTTATTTCCTTGTTTATTACCTAATACACACTGTAGTTCCTCCTGCTACAGGATACAGTAGTGAAGTATGGATCAGCAGGAGGAATCGAGGTTGCACAGACAGGGACCAAGTATTAGACACACCTGAAAGTTTTGGGTACCAGCAGTGGCTTGAGATCTGCAAGGATAAGTGCACTTTTATGTACATTGCATGAATAAGACCCACCCTCACTATTAATATATCCATATTTACCACAACATTACCACCATATATCCTTCAGCCCTTTGTCCCCTGCCATGGTAATTGGGACATGGTGTTTGTTTTTCTATTGATGGAGCCAAATAAGATTTGGTTTCTATGGGGTGCTTTCACATTACTGTTCAAGACAGGAACTGGTGTTGAGTTTAGCCAATCACAGTTCACTTTTATTGGTCACCACCGGGACCCAGAATGAGAGGCTGACAGCGAGAGGAGAATGTGGCATGTCTCTGGCTTTTGGCTGACGCTGGAGAGGTCGGTGGGGCAAGTGGGAAAGTGATGTGCTAAGTGATGTATACTTGTTACCACTGTTTGGACCTGAGCAACTACTACCACAGCAAGTATATTATATGTACGTGAAAGCTTTGTTACTCATTTTTTACATACAGTGTGCAAAACTGTCAGCCTTTGCAACCACTTTATTTAAAGTATGGAATTACATTAGCAATATGCCACTTGTATAAGCACACCCATTTTAAATAAATGGCCCAGTCCTAAATTACATTCTCCCTAGACAAAGGCTTGCTGGGTGCATAGCAAAATAAAAAAAAATGGAAATTATACCAAATGTTGGCAACTGTTTGGGGTGTCTTGATTCTAATGAGGGACAACAGGATCTTAAAATAAAGTTTGGGTTTATTTACAAATGGATATACATAGCTTGTGATTACATGCATATGCATAAATTCAAGTCATACAAGGGAAGTGGAAAAGGGGATAAGGTGACAGAGAAATGGAGATGGGAAAAACAGGGTTTCTCTCCAGGCTAAAATGCAATCACTCTGTCTCTCAAACCTTTCACACAAGGACTTTCTGTCCAATCCTTGAACACACCCCCAGTTGGGTCCTAATGCATCGCATCCTGGATCCATCATTAGACCCCTTTCACACTGGGGTGGTTTGCAGGCGTTATTGCGCTAAAAATAGTGCCTGCAAACCGCCCCTAAACAGCCTCCGCTGTTTGTTCAGTGTGAAAGCCCGAGGGCTTTCACACTGAAGCGGTGCGCTGGCAGAAGAAAAAAATCTCCTGTCAGCCACTTCTTTGGAGCGGTGAAGGAGCGGTGTATTCACCGCTCCTGCCCATTGAAATCAATGGGACAGCGCGGCTATACCGCGGTAATACCGCGGCTATAGCCGTGCTACACGAGGGGTTTTAACCCTTTTTCGGCCGCCAGCGGGGGGTTATAACCGCACCGCTAGCGGCCGAATACCACGGTAAAACAGCGCTAAATATAGCGCTGTTTTACCGCCGACGCCCCCTACCGCCCCAGTGTGAAAGGGGCCTTAAAGAAGAGGTCATAGAAGTTCATTACTGTCCCAGACTCAGAGTTGACTTTTAAACAAATGATTACACAGGATGACCACAATGATGCTGCCCCAGCAAGCATGCTGCATTACTGCATAAGTGTGAACAGTAAATTCCACTGTCCCCTGTGATAATGAACCCTTGGCATTCATCCCTTGATCATTGTCACTGCTTATCAAAGCCTTTTGTTAATAGTTGGTTCTACAATCTTTATCTGCCTTAATACAAATCTAGTTGCTCTTCCAGGAGGCATATTTTAGTATATATCAAAGCTGCATGGGTATCCATTTTTATCAATTCTAACAGTGTGGGAGCAGACGAGGTGGTGGTTGAGACATACAAAAAAGGGAGAGAACATAAATGACTGTCCCCTCCAAATCTAACGAAGAACCAATTAGGGGTGAAAAGAAATTGAGTGCAACTACATTTGAAAATTTGCCAAGCTTCCAACAGTCAAAAGTTCCTTCTCACTAAAGCTCATACCTTCAATGTGGACATCTGTTCCAATGCCACCTATATAAGAGGGTCATTTTCCTCTCACTGGGAGAAGAATTTCACCCTTTCGTTACTATATCAAGAACTAAAATGAAACATTTGGCTATACATACACATTAAAGTGGATGTAAACCCAATGTCATCCTTTCTAAACTACTGCCATAGGGGTTATCTATAAGGATATACATGCCTCCTGCATGTATCTTTACCTGTCAAATGTCTCCCCTCTGTCTGTTATTAGACCCGAAAAACTGCATATTCTGTGGGTGAGTCTGTTGTTTGGAGCTCGGTGGGTGGAGTCGTGATGTCAGTAGACTCCCCGCCCACCTCTACACTCCTTGTCAATATGCATTTTCTCCTGTGAATTTCTAACACTGAACTTCTGCTATGATCTCTAACATCCAATGAAAAGACAGGAAAGTAACCACATGACTTCAGCATGCCAAATCATGCTGAAGTGTGGAACAGCCAATCCTGGCAGAGCTGCTGAAGAAAGGAGTGGGAGGAAATTAAAAAATAATGCCTGTCTTAGGCTGGTGCAGAAGATATGTAAATCACCTGTCACTCACAGCAAGGGGGAGGATTTGACAAAGTTTTTCTCAGTTTGTCAAGATTTTTCTCACTGAACAATACAAGAGGATTGCTCAGAGATGGATTAACTTTGTGTGGCAAGACTGGGCTCAAATGATAGGAAATCTTATACTCTACAGTATGATAAAAAAAAAAAAAAAATTGAGTTTACATCCACTTTAAGATTATAATGTTTACTGAAAATGTAATATCTGCAGGCATGTTTGACATGAAAGAAAATGATTAGACACCACACCAGAAATGTACTGAAAAACAATGGATGGCTTTACCTATATTCTTCAATTCATGGAGACTAATTGGTCAAAAAATGTAAAAAGAATTACACCAGAGATTATAAGTGTTTTAAAATTTACAATACATACAGTAAACACCCTATATTAGTATAAAGTTGGCATATATATAAAAAAATAAAAAAAAAGTGTAACAAGAGTATCTTCTACTCGAAGCTGCCTAATTATATTGGGTTTGGATGTCACATGTAGTCAGCACTCACATGTAGTCAGCATTTGAGCTAAAGCCTTTAAAAACAATTATACATCACAACAGAAGTTTAACAACAAACAATCAATGCCCATCCAAAATTGGCAGTATAAAATGTCATCCAAAATCCCTCATATAAAAAACAAACAAACAAAAAGTAAAGATGCTAAAGACACCTGTTCTACCAATGCATACAACTCCATATCTCAGAACGTTAGCAGGATGTGGCATTAAAAAGTGAAGTTTAAAGCACAATGTTCATAATAACTGTATCCGGAGTTGATATGCATATATGCTATACTCAGGAATAAAAAATATGTTTAAAAAAAACACGATTTTTAGTCTGATACATTTAAAATACTATATCAAATTGTGTCTATAACCATTTTGAGGTATGCAAGTGTAAATGTGGCACTGCAGTGTTGCAAACTGAGTTTTTACTGCTCAGCTTAAAAACAGACCATAATATCAGAAATTCAGGCTACAGACACAGTTTAATGACTAATTAAAATGGCTCAGAGCAGTGACACGCTCAGTGTACAAGGTTTTTTTTATTAGACAGTTTAGGACACAAAAGAGTGCACCCTGTGGTAAAATTAGATTTGTGCAAACTCCAGGCAAACAGCTAAGCACAGATTAAAAAAATATATGAGGCCTATTTTACTTGCCAAAGGATTTGTATTACTTTCCAACCAGCCCTAATAATTACACAGCTCTGCTCCATAGTACAAACCTGTGTAGTAGAGGAGGAACTACATTTTTCTCTGCTGAAGTTTAGCTTTTTCTTATAGATCCTCTCCTTACCCCAACAGTTAAAGGAAAAGTTACAGAATGATAAGCTCATCTTTCTGTCACTCTGCTTTCTCCCCTTTCAGCATGCTCCTTGCAAAACAGCACACTCGATTGGCTGCTTGTGCTGTGTCTCCCTCCCATTTCTAAGCTCTGCAGTACATAATGCAAAGGGATGATACCAAGTCCAATTCAGGTACTTAAATTGCTTGCACTTATAGGGGTTGTTAAGGCAGTGCAAACAATCACTGCCAGCCCCACTGCTAGTATAACCTGTAGTATACACTGTATGCTGTTTTTTTTTTAAATTCATCTTCTAAATACCTTATTCTTTCTTCCCGTTCAGCGGTCAAGTGACCGCCCCATTGCTCTCTTCCTGTGATGTATGTACTAGGGAGGGAGGGGCCAAGCTTTCCCTCTGATGTCTGCCGGGCGGTCACATGACCTCCCTCTGTGGTGTACACATTGGAGGGAGAGAACGGAGGGAGCGAATGGAGGGAGAGAACGGCGGGCTGTCATGTGGCCGCTGATCAGGAAGAAGGAAATGGGTATTTAGAAGTTGAATTAAAAAAATGGCATACAGTATATACTACAAGTTATCCTAGCAGAGGGGCTGGCAGTGCTTGTGAGCAGTAATGTTTGCACTGCTCAGAACAGAACTACAAGGGAAGGGGAGGGGTGGATTACACACAGACTAGCTGACAGGCAGGGAGGTGGGGGAGGACACAGGAGAGCAGAGAGACAAACCATGGTCAGTTTACAGGGGGTGTGGCAGAAACTGTCAGGATCAACCAGGTATTTCAGGTGATACAGGTGGCCAAATTACACAGCACAAGCACTGTGCTGTATAACATGCTTTAAATGAACAGGGTCTTTTTTTTTTTTAGTGTAACAAACACTTTAAAAATATACATTTATTGATGTAATAATGATTACAGTGCTGCTTTAATTTAGCATTTATATTTGCAGTTCAGCTTTAAAGCGGTAGTAAAGTCTCTGCTTCCCGACCACCGCACGCAGAATGGCACAGGTGCGCAAAAGGGTGTACCTGTACATCTCTTCGTAATCCCAGGCTAGCGGGCACGAGCCCACCGTGTACACATGCCCGCGGGTCCTGTGGACTCTATGTCCCCCATGGCCCGTGATCGCAACAAGGAGAGGCAGAACGGGGAAGTGTAAACAAGGCATTTCTCTATTCTGCCTAGTGACCTGACAGGGATCTACTGCTCCCTGTTATCAGGAGCAGTGATCTTTGTCATGTCCTAGGTAGCCCATCCCCCTACAGTTAGAACACGCCAAGGGAACACATTTAACTCCTTGATCGTCCCCTAGTGTTTAACCCCTTCCCTGCCAGTGGCTATATTTTAGCTGTGATCACTGTATGAATGTCAATGGTCCCAAAATAGTGTCAAAAGTGTCCGATCTGTCCGCCGCAATGTAGCAGTTCTGACAAAAATCGCAGATCACCGCCATTACTAATAAAAAAAAAATGAATAATAAAAATGCCATAAATCTATCCCCTATTTTGTAGACGCTATAACTTTTGCGCAAACCAATCAATATACACTTATTGCAATTTTGTTTACCAAAGATATGTAGAAGAATACATATCAGCCTAAACTGAGAAAGAAATTAGTTTTTTATATATTTTTTGGGGATATTTATTATAGTAAAAAATATTGCTTTTTTTTTCAAAATTGTCAGTCTATTTTTGTTTCTACAGCAAAAAATAAAAACCACAGAGGTGATTAAATACCACCAAAAGAAAGCTCTATTTGTGGGAAAAAAAGGACATCGATTTTGTTTGAGTACAACGTTGCACGACCACACAATTGTCAGTTAAAGCGACGCAGTGACGAATCGCAAAAAATGCTCTGGTTATTAAGGGAGTAAAATCTTCCAGGGCTGAAGTGGTTAAATGGTTTCCCATGCAGGCTTAAGTCATAATGTACTAGTATGCATTGCATACTAGTACATTATGACAGACTTACCTGCAGACAGAGCCCTCCAGCGCTGTACTGACAAAGCTCTCCTTGGTATCTGGAAGCTACCAGTCTTGCCCAGTCTTCCTCCTGGGTTTCCGAACAGCAGGCGCTTGGATGGCTGTGCTGCAGGTGACGTCACTCCCGCGCATGCGCATGTGAGTCACATTGGCGCGGCACACAAAGCGGGCTGTAAATGTGGTCTGGGCTGCACATGGATGGCCCAGATCTCATTACCCACTGACAGGCGGGGGGGGGGGGGCATTATCACTTTAAAAATGTAATATTATGCAATACAAATAATAACAACTATGACATATATACATTTATAAATAAAATTAAAAAGAAAAATAACCAAAGCCAATATAATCTCCCTTTAAAACACAAGCCATCGACTGGCAGACTGGTAGTGAAGTATAGCCAGGACCTACAAACATGTAGAAATCTACCAGCTGTTACACGTGAACAGCAGTGGGGAAAATAATTATTTGGCCCCCTGCAGATTTTGTAAGTTTTCCCACTTACAAAGAAATGAAGGGTCTATAATTTGTAGGTGGAAGGTGTATTTTAAATGATAGAGACAGAATATCAACCAAAAATCCAGAAAAAAAAACCATGATACAAATGTTATAAATTGAGTTGAAGTTCAGTGAGTAAAATAAGTATTTGATCCCCTACCAACTAACAATAATTCTGTCTCCCACAGACTGGCTGCAGTATGTGCTCATGTGGTACACAGATTAGTCCTACCAATTTAAGAAGGTGCTCCTAACGACAACTTGTTGTGTATAAAAACACCAGTCCACAGAATCTCTTTCTTCCATTCAGCCCTCGTTTACATTGAACACGACTTTGAAATCATGCGAGTTCATTTTAATTCACATGATTTCAAAGCCGCATTTCAGTCTGACTTTGGGGCGAATTGAAAGACAGGTGCAGGTTCATGCACAGATGTCTATTAAAATCGCCCGCAAAGTTGCCAAAAGTAGTGCAGGAACTACTTTTGGAAATCAGTGCGGCGCCGCACCGATTGGGACAGTACTCAAACAAAACAGTGGCTCAAACCTCATCATCATGGGCAAGACCAAAGAGCTGCCAAGGGACGTCAGGGACAAGATTGTAGACCCGCACAAGGCTGGAATGGGCTACAAGACCATCAGCAAGAAGCTTGGTGAGAAGGAGACAATTGTTGGATTGATTATTCTCAAATGGAAGAAATACAAAATAACCATCAATCGCCCTTGGTCTAGAGCTTCATGCAAGATTTTGCTTCATGGGGTAAGGATGATCATGAGAAAAGTGAGCGATCAGCCCAGAACTACACGGGAGGAGCTTGTGAATGATCTCAAGGCAGTTGGGACCGCAGTCACCAAACAAACCATTGGTAACACAATACGCCGCTATGGATTGAAATCCTGCACCGCTCGCAAGTTCCCTCTCCTCAAGATGGCACATGTACAGGCCTGTCTGAAATTTGCCAATAAACATCTAAATGATTCCAGAAGGACTGAGAGAAAGTGATGCAGTCAGATGAGACCAAAATTGAGCTCTTTGGCATTAACTCGACTCGCCATGTTTGGAGGAAGAAAAATGCTGATTATGACCCTACGAACACCATAGTCAAGCATGGAGGTGTAAACATTATGCTTTGGGGCTGTTTATCTGCTAAAGGTACAGGCCAACTTTGCGGTATTTAGGGGCCAATAAACAGTGCCATAGTATTGTAAAATCTTGGATGAGAACCTTCTTCGCTCAGCCAGAACACTGAAGATGGGTCATTGATGGGTCTTACAGCATGACAATGACCCAAAACATACCGCCAAGGCAACAAAGTAGTGGCTCAAGAAGAAGCACATTGAGGTTATGGAGTGGCCTAGTCAATCTCCAGACCTTAATCCTATAGGAAATTTTATTGAGGGAGCTGAAATTTTGATTTGCCAAGTGACAGCCAAGAAACCTCAAGGATTTAGAGAAGATTTGTAAAGAAGAGTGGACCAAAATCCCTCCTGAGAACCTGGTAACCAACTACAAGAAACGTCTTACCTCTGTGCTTGCCAACAAGGTACCACCGAGTACTAAGTCATGTTTTGCTTGGGGATCAAATACTTATTTTACTCACTGAACTGCAACTGAATTTATAATTTAATTTATAACATTTGTATCATCTGTGTTATCTGGATTTTTGGTTGATATTCTGTCTCTATCATTTTAAATATATCTATGATAAAAAATTATAGACCCTTCCTTTCTGGTCAAACTAACAAAATCTGCAGGAGATCAAATAATTATTTTCCCCACTGTATAGCTTAATATTTTACAATATAATACAATGTGTTTCTGCTTTTCCCTTTTGTTTTATCAAACTTATTACAAAATTTATGAAGAAAAATGATTAGTAGATTGATAAACCAATCAGTGTAAAATGAAAGATGATAAGATACTTTATAATGCATAGTTGTAAACCTAATCACAAAACAAGTTCTATAATTATTTAAAGAGCCAATTTAAGCAGATTACATTGCGTTAGAAGAGGCTTCGGAACTAAGGCAAAGAGCTGTATTAATGACCACTTTATTTTGTTTTGCATGATATATTTATTTATCTGTTTGGTTGAGGAATCAATTAGTTTTCTTATAATCTATGGCAGGTTTACATGGCTGTAAGGTTAATTTGCATGGATATTGCTTCCACCAACTGCTTACTGTTTATTAACTCCCGTGGTTTGTTGCCTTTTAATACAAACTACAAAGCTAACTACCCTTTACAAATGTCCCCTGAGCATTTCTAGGATAGCAGTTCCAATAGGTGACAGGGTTGAAGCATGCCCAGTAACACCTTCTGGAGTAATGAGCCAGAGATGGAAATTTAATGGAGTAGGCTGTTATGTTTCGTGAGCAGTGTACTGCGTTAATACAACACAACCGTGACCTGAAAACTGCAAGAGAGGGATTTTGATATTTGGGTAGCACAAATTAAATGCATGAAGAATCAGCAGTACCAACATCAAGAAAAGCTATCTTCTGTAGATAGCCACAGATGGCACAGACACGCTGTTTGACCGTCAAATGTTATATACTTTGTATTATACCCAGGCAGTACAACACATAAAAAGGTAACAGAATTACATATAGTAGTCATAAAAAGAACAATAATGACTACACAATAAAGGTATAAGAATTATGTGTGTATAGGAGAAAATACTAAAACCACACCGTAATGCTATATCTTGCTTATAAACACTTGTTAATGAAAAGCAATGATTTTCAGTTTACCTATCTGTAGCAACTAAACCAATCTCAGCATTCATCAGTAAAAGGTACTAAGACAGAAATATTTCTGGTTGGTTGCACTGAGTTTTTATTTTTGTCTTAAAAGAAACATTGTAAAATATGTATTTTTACTAATATGCCTAAATGTGTTGTCCATAAGGAATACTTAGAAATGTTAATTTTGTATAGGTAGTACTGTGGAAAATGTACTTGAATCCTTCCTGAAAAACAGCAGCACTGATATGTGAGTGCCTAGGCATGAAAGCACTGCCATCTCTGATTGCCATTCTCAAGAGACTTAGGGCTCATTCACACATACACTATATTACCAAAATTATTGGTATTCCTGCCTTTACACACACATTAACCTTAATGACATCATAGTCTTAGTCCATAGGGTTCAATATTGAGTTGGCCCACCCTTTGCAGCTATAACAGATTCCACTCTTCTGGGAAGGCTGTTCACAAGGTTTAAGAGTGTGTCTATGGGAATGTTTGATCATTCTTCCAGAAGAGCATTTGTGAGGTCAGGCACTGATGGACGAGAATGCCTTGCTCTCGATCTTCGCTCTAATTCATCCCAAAGGTGTTCTGTGGGGTTGAGGTCAGGACTCTGTGCAGCCAGTCAAGTTCCTCCACCCCAAACTCACTCATCCATGTCCTTGCTTTATGCACTGGTGCGCAGTCATGTTGGAACAGGAAGGGCAAACCCAAACTGTTCCCACAAAGTTGGGAAGCATGAAATTGTCCAAAATGTCTTGGTATGCTGACGCCTTAAGAGTTCCCTTCACTGGAACTAAGGGGCTAAGCCCAACCCCTAAAAAACAACCCTACACCATAATCCCCCCTTCACCAAATGATTTGGACCCATGCACAAAGCAAGGTCCATAAAGACATGGATAAGCAAGTTTGGGGTAGAGAAACTTGACTGGCATGCACAGAGTCCAGACCTCAACCTGATGGAACACCTTTGGGATGAATTAGAGTGCTGACTGGGAGTCAGGCCTTCTCTCCAACATCAGTGCCTGACCTCACAAATGCGCTTCTGGAAGAATGGTCAAACATTCCCATAGACACACTCCTAAACCTTGTGGACAGCCTTCCCAGAAGAGCTTTTATAGCTGCAAAGTGTGGGCCAACTCAAAATTGAACCCTATGGACTAAGACTGGGATGCCATTAAATTTCATGTGCGTGTAAAGGCAGGCGTCCCAATACGTCTGGTAATATAGTGTATCACTGTGAATGCTGGATTGACAGAAATAATTGCAGGGCCATCTTTCATGGTTAGCGCTAAGCTGATAATCTCAAAGGCTTTAAAAGTGGGTGTATGCGCAGCAGCCTAAGAT
The DNA here is from genome assembly GCF_042186555.1 of Aquarana catesbeiana. Taxonomy (NCBI): domain Eukaryota; kingdom Metazoa; phylum Chordata; class Amphibia; order Anura; family Ranidae; genus Aquarana; species Aquarana catesbeiana. The sequence continues at coordinate 256,153,534 of NC_133329.1, forward strand.
GGCAGTCATCCAAACTGATCGCTCTGTTGTAACCTCAGTCCCTTTTAGCCACCCGCTCAGCTTCTACAGCCCGCATTCACACAAAGGCACAAACATCAGATTCACTGCATCCTTGAGCATCACATGGGAAAAACCGTGTGCCAATAAACCTCCTTGTCCCCTCCGTCAGAGGACCAGCCACCCACCCTGGAGCTCTTTTTCACCAGGCCTGCATGCACACGGCGGTCCAACACAGACTCACAGCAAGTCGACAGACATGAAGGGAGCCGACAATGATTCTCTGGACACTCATTTAACCCCTCAAGCTCCATATTTGACAGTGAAGGTGATGGAGGAGAAACTGCAAGTACTACTACATAATATAACATGCACCATATCTACAGAAATAGACAAAATAACCCAGGAGCTTAGAGGAGAGTTAACTCTTCTGGAGACTAAATTTAATGATCCAGTCAATCATGTCTTAGAGAAGGACAATGTAACTTTGAATCATATTGTTAATGAAATTCATATTCGGCAGGAGGATCTTGAAAACAGGGATCACCGCTAAAATCTTACATTCAGGGGTATTCCAGATTCTGTAGGAGACTTGCACCTCCAGTCCTACTTGCTGAACCTGTTAACAACTCTTGCCCCAATATTCGAGATATAGATTGGCATATGGATTAAGCTCAAAGATCTCTGGGCCCTAAACCTCCAGCTAGGCAAAGCCCAGAGATGTTATTGTCTGCTTTCATTATTACGAAAGCAAGAAAGCTCTGCCTAATTCCACCTGCAATAAGTCTACAATTGACTTTAAAGGAAAGAGGATTCAGATCTTCAGCAATTTGTCTCCAATAACCTTAGCCAAATGAGGCAACTTGAGACCAATACCAGCTCATCTCCAACAACACTGTGTCCCATACCGCTGGGAGTTCCCCCCTCAGGCTTCTTGTAACCAAAGATAACTCGCAATTTAGCATTCAGGACTTGCAAGAAGGAGAAGCCTTCCTCATGCATAGTCCTTACCTTCTCTCCTGCCTTGTCCTTCAACTACTCCTAGCCAAATCCCAGACAAAGAAATCCTTCCAAGCCCCCCCTGCAACATCCTGGCCACCAGGATTTCCTACCAGAGCTCTCTGGGTGAGAAAGCACTTCAGTCTAATGATCCACCGTCTAGGACTGGCCTACATACATTGACCTCTGAGACAGAACCCTGATTCCTTGTGACATGACCCCTTAAGGTTCCTACCCAGGGTCTTCTTTTACCTTTTTTTACTTTTCTCTGTGCTTCATTATTGGCTGAGGTAGGCTCCTCTCATCTAGAGTCTGCCCACATGTTACCCCACTATCATCATGGATTGTCCCACCACAATGTCCTGGGAGGTCTCGGCCTTCAGGTATAATATTTTTGATAACCTGTTTTACCTGACCACTTGTAGATTGACCCATTACTGTTTATTTTGTACTTTTTAAGTTCTTTTAATGTGTTGTTACCCACCTTGTTTTTTCAACCTCCCTTACCTTTTATCGGTGGATTTAACAGTGGTGTAGTGGAAAGCACTTTTGCCTAGCAGTAAGAAGAGTCGCTTGTTCAAATCCCAACCACGACACTACCTGCCTGGAGTTTGCATGTTCTCCCTGTGCCTGCGTGGGTTTCCTCCGGGTACTCCGGTTTCCTCCCACACTCCAAAGACATGCTGGTAGGTTAATTGGATCCTATCTAAATTGTCCCTAATATGTATGAATGTGAATTAGGGACCTTAGATTGTAAGCTCCTTGAGGGTAGGGACTGATGTGAATGTACAATGTATATGTAAAGCGCTGCATAAATTGATGGCGCTATATAAGTACCTGAAATAAATAAAATAAAATAAATGTATCTGATTTATCAGTGGCAGACTCACTTTAGCCATGTAACTATGCCATTCAAGTCATTGTAAACGATCACCTTGTAAAACAACTCATGTATTATAAATACAAGGCAAAACATTTGTGTATAGATATAAAAAAAAACTATAAATACCTGCGGGGGGGTGGGGGGTGGAAGAAGCAACAGTACACTGAGCTTCCTAGTGAAAGGCTGTGTGGTGGGGGGAGGGGGTGTCAGGGCAAGTCTGATCATTGGAGAGCAGGCTGAGCTCCCAGCTTAGCTAGGGAACTGATCACTGTGTGTTCTTCTGCTTAGTGTGGTCAGTTTTTAATAAGAAAGCAGAGTGACTGTCAGGAACACCAGGGATTTCACACAAAGGAAGCAATACAAAGAGAACAGGATACTTCATACAAGTATATGGTACAGTGGGCGCATATCAGGAATATGAAATGTTTGGTTTACATACTCTTTAAGATTTCTATCTTATAATGTCAAAGGTATTAATACCATTAGGAAGAGGTGGTTGATGTCGAAGGTGTTCAAATCTATAGGGACAGATATAATCTCCATCCAAGATATACGTTTTCTAGGCAGGACATGACTCAATTCTTACAGTTGGGAGTATTTCACCAGGCTTTTAGGATTCCTCTCATAGCCTACAGGTATGGCATATAAACAAATTACATTTTTTCTAAGCTGCAGTGTTTTTAACCTACTGAGGCCCCTTGACTGCATAGTCAATTTTATTCAAAAGCTGAACTTAGCCTTTAAGCTGGCTGTGTATGAGAAGTTATTTTGCTTGTTGGCAAAAGATCTGAAAACAGCCATTATATCACTGCTGGCATTACCCGAAGCAGCTGTGAACTCTACTGCCTGCTCAAACAATTTTGCTTACAAACTATTTAAAATAAGTGTATTGTACACAAGGGAATTGTTTAGGAATGCTTGAAGATATGTATGTTTACTGCATCAAATACTGTAATTAACACAATCACCGAGATATGTTATAGCACTTGTGAATATTTCAGCCTGCATTACATTCTGAAAAGAAACAATTGCACACGTACATTTGAAGAGCTTCTAGATTAATAACATCCTTAGAAGAAATAAAACAAGGTAATAGTGTGCCAGTAATAAATCACAGCAAACCTTTCATCATTGCACCTTTGCATCATTGCACCTTTATTATGACAGCTTGTTGTAGTTTTATTTATACATTTCTTATCTTCTACACATAACCTATTTATTTATCTAGCAACCAATACAGTGTCTTGTATGTTTTTTTAATTAAATAGACTTGCAACTATCTCTATTGATAGAAATTGACATTGTACTTACTTTAGCATTGTATGCAATGAAGTGTTTTGATAAAGCTTCAGGTGTGTGCATCCACGATTTATCTAAAATAAAAGACATAATTTATTATTTATTTTAATACAGTGTGCAATGTTTTATATTCAGTATACATCACTTAGATGAAGAATCCCAGGCAAATTTTGTATTTTCCCATGCAGTAGGGCTGTGCCTGCACTGCACGGGTTAACCTCTTGTTTTTGTCTGGGGTGAGGAGAGTGGAGCTATACTTACCTAATCCACCAATCCTATGAGCTCAAGACCAGTTCCCGCCTTTCTTGCCCCCCCCGCACGCTAGCGGTCCTGGGAAACGGACTGTTCCTGACATGACCACGCCCATAAACCGGCTCTGGACATGAGGATGGCAGGAAAAGTCCACTGCTGGAAGTTGGGGAGAGTGTTTTCCAGAGGATCGAATGATCAGGTAAGTACCGTATTTATCGGCGTATAACACGCACTTTTTTCCCCCTTAAAATCAGGGGAAAATCGTGGGTGCGTGTTACACCCGCCGATCCCCGCCGATCCCCCGCTGATTGTGAGCGGAGGAGCGAGCGCCGCCGAAATACATACATAGCCGAGTGTACTCGGTTAGGTTCGGCTAGTCCAGTCCCGCCCTATGATAGACATAACACAGGGACTGGGCGTGACTGTGAGCGGAGCTAGCCGAGCCTAGCCGAGTACACTCGGCTATGTATGTATCTCGGGGGTGTTCTGACGAGAAGTTTACCCCCATTGGATAGTGTCCGCCCTGTACTGCGCAGGCGCAGCGCTTGCGCAGTACGTAAGACAAGGGAGATGCCGAAAGTCTCAGAAGAAGAAGAGCTGATCATGAGGTTTACACGGTGCCTGCGCAATTAATATTACATTCTGTGACACGCTCCCGCATGCTTAGCTCTGTGTATCTCGGCGGCGCCAAATTTAAATGTCACTGGGCAAGGCTGCAAATGACACTGACAAGGCTGCAGATGGACACTGACAAGGCTAGAGATGGACACTGATAAGGCTGCAGATGACACTGACAAGGCTGCAAATGACACTGACAAGGCTGCAAATGACACTGACAAGGCTGCAAATGACACTGACAAGGCTGCAGATGGACACTGATAAGGCTGGAGATGGACACTGATAAGGCTGCAGATGACACTGACAAGGCTGCAAATGACACTGACAAGGCTGAAGATGGACACTGATAAGGCTGCATTGATGGGCATTTAAATGTAAGTTTTTTTTTTCCCTTAAAAAGTTTTTTTTTCTTAAAATTCCCTCCTAAACTTGGGGTGCATGTTATACGCCAATAAATACAGTATAGCTTTTCCTTTCTCACCTAGACAATGTGGATGAGGATGATTAAGGAGTGAAAGAAAAGGCAAAAAAAACGTACCTTTCCATGGAAAATGCTACCCCTAGATTTTCCCCGAGAAGGGGAGGATTAGACAGTGTCCCTTTCAACAGAGATCATATATCTGAGCAAACAGACCTTCAGGCATGTGGTCACCACTGAAGAGAGCTGGACACAATTTCTCAGGGACAGATTAATATTTAAGCCTGTTAATCTTCATTATAGGTGAGCAGATGGTTCAGCCCTCTGTAAGGTAGAAACCGAGTATAATATATGGAAGTGGTATTTCTACCGCTTCTATATATGCCAGCTTCCTGCTGTGAAGGGTTCCTAAAGAATATGCAGGTGCTGGCACCCAATGTGCCCCTAGCAACCATTGTCGCCAGCACATTGGCATACATGAGGGGGGAATGCCCAGCCATGTAAGCAAAGGAGACATCACTGTTCAAATATAGTCACTGGCCATATTCAGTCAATAATGTCACTACTATCCCACCACTTACCGTATATAGCTAATGACATTAATTCATTCATTCAGCGAGCAGTAGGTTTTTAATTTTGGCAAGTTGGCAGGCATCATGATTGATGATAGATTTACAGCAGAGGGCATTTTTTTAAATAAAGGACTTGTCAAACCTTTGGGTGTCTATTTCTAGGTTACATGTTATTTTTTGTGTGAATGCATAGGGGTAGTATATTCCCCTTACGCATTCACATGGGGGGGTGGGGGGAGGTCAGTATCTTGGGGACCTCTTATTTTTAAAGGGAGCCTCCAGATTCAGATAAGCACCCTGCCCACAGACCCCCTTCAACCGCCAGGCCAGGGTGGTGGGGAAGAGGCCCTTGTCCTCATACAACATAAATACAAGGTGTTTTGTCAGGAGGGTCTCCCATGGCAGGCCCCCATGTCCATTTAAGGGCATGTGGCCTGGTATGGTTGGGGGGGGGGCTCAAGTTTATCCCCCTACTTTCCTGACTAAGCAAGCTGTATGCTCAAATGAATCGTCTAGTATTTTTTATGTGGACCTAATGCATTTTTTTGTTTTGTTTTTTTTTGCATGAGATTCCCCCTCAAATCCATACCAGATCTGAAGGGTCTGGTATGGATTTTCTGAGAGAAATACCTAACCTAACCACCTAACCCCAGAACTAACACATTTTTAAATTATTATTTTGTTTTTGAGTGTGTATGTGTGTAGGGTACCCTCCTAAAATTCAGAGCAGACTCTTTTTAGGGGATCTTTGGAGGGGTCTGTGTGCCTTCAAAAAAAAAAAAAAAAAGTCACAAGGGAAATTTAATTTGCTGGCAATTTTCCTTTGTAGTTGTGATTGTTTTGAAGATAAAAAAAAACACGGCTCTTTGCCATCCAGTGTGCTCTGGCCTTTACCTATTTGTTTTCACTCACATCTTTGGATTATTTCAGATAACTGATAAATCTGGACCGTATGCCCCAATGTTCATATCAATATTGAACTCAAATATGCCTTCTTAGAAAGCCAACTAGAAGGCTCAAAAGCTCACTCTTCCATTTGTGTTATAGGCTGGCTGGCTTTCTGTTTGTAATGATGGGATACTTGCCTTTAACCCCTTCACTACTGCAGCACCTTTATCAAGCAGTTAACTGGTTAAAATTCTAATCTAGCCATACAACTTTTTTTGTACAGAAATGGTAACATCTTCATATTATCTGCTCGAAACAGAATTTATGACATAAAATGAATGCTTTCACCCAAAAAAAAAAAAAATCACTGCTCCTGGCCAAATGAAATTTTATTTTATTTTTTTAACTGGCACAGTTTCCTAGGGTAGTGCCCTCTATGCTGTTTTTCTTTACAGCCCTTTGCCCATTAGCCCAGAAAATGGGCAGTTTGGATTTGACAGTTTCAACTTCCATTGATTTGAATGGGGTTCAGGTTTCACCTCCAAATTTCTTTGAAATTTGCTGAACTCCACTCAGACTGAAACGAGAGCAGCTCAGCTCAGCTCATCACTACTAAGGAAGAAAGAGACCTCCATCATGTCAAATGTGGACTGTGGTGGGAAAAATATCCCCCCTCATTGGGACTTTGACAGACCACCAACTCTTATGATAAAAATAATATATTTTTAATGGTATACAATAAAAAGACGTAAAAGCGTCTACATGATACAAAAATACATTCCATAAAGAAACAAAACAAAAAATATACAAATATGAATCTTAATGTCATATGTACTCTCCTAAGGGTGGTATACCCTAATACCCAAAGACGTAAAAGCGTCTACACGATACAAAAATACATTTCATAAATTAACAAAACAAAAAATATGCAAATATGAATCATGTCATATGTACTCTCCTAAGGGTGGTATACCCCAATACCCGACGCGTTTCCAGTATTCTGATACCTTCATCAGGGATTGAGAGTTGACAATGTTGAGAATGTTTTACAAACTTATGAATTCTAAAAAAATATAAGGAGACATATCAGAAGAAGAGCATCACATTTGGAACGTGAGCAATATAGAGCTGTTAGGACCCAAAGATCAAAAAACAAGAAATAAAAAAAAAAAGATGAAAATATAGAAAAAATCATAATCAATAAAGAGGTGAGAAGACAAAAAAGAATGGGTTGAGGGTAAGTAGATAAAAATTCATGACAACACATACCTAATGGGATGATTCAATGTTCAAACAGCACTAGAGATGATTAAATCAAGTAAAGTATTCTATGGACGCCAGACCATAGTGGTGGAAGGGTTGTAGGTGTACTGTAGTTTCAGCATCTATATAATAAAAAAATATACTGCATAGTTGTAATATTACAACTAGAAAGAAGCTGGGAAAAGGGAAGTGAAAAGGTAAAAAATGAAAAATTAAGAAAAAAAATAAAAAAAATAAAAAATGAATACAAAAAGCACAAGAAAGGGCACAAATAAAGAGCCCTAGCTCACGGTGGAAAGACCTCCCTCCTCTTAGCATAGGACCCTATGGCAATATATGGAAAGAAAATATGAGAAAAAGATTTTGAGAAAAAAAAATTCCCGGGGGGAACTACACTAATGGTAGTGTCCCCCAAATGAGGGTCAGTAGTAAGTGAACAAAGCAAGGAAAAAAAAGGGGGGGGGGCCCTCACCATTCGCATATACATAATAAATGACATAATGGAAGGGGTGTGCGCATACCCAAGACTAGTAAGGTGCTAAGAGAAATTGAAAAAAGGTTTTCATAACTGTGTAAAAAAATAGTATATTTACCGATATATGTTAGGCAAAGCTGCTATGGACAGGTGAGCATTAGAGCTCTCAGTATGGACTACATAGCAGGCGGATAAATATCCAAACATCACAGGGTGATTGTGTCCTAACTGTAACCATATGAATATTAAATGAGTATCCACTGTAACCTGGGGGGAACAAACCCCAGAGTTATATTGATTTCTCAGCATAATTTAAACTTACCTATGGATGTCCAGGTATAGTATGAAGTGTCTTATATATGTTAGTGCCTGCAAGGATCCAGAAGTCCCCCTGTGTTTATATAATGGCGCCGCACACCGGCGCATGCGCACTTCGTGTATAGCCCATTGCGCCTGTATAAAATGCAGCCAGTGTGCCGATGTATGGATAGCCACTCCCCCTGACACGAATGTCAGTGGAGCGCAGCGTGTGTGAGACGATAGGAGCCAGCTAGGATAAGCTGGAGCTCGGGAAGACCGGGACAGCCGATCTAATCACGCAGACAACATGCCACCCATAGCCTCAATATCAGTGGATGGACCGCGCATCAAACAGCGAAAGAGCAAACATGCCCCGGCAATAGACAAAAATAACAGAAAACTGGAAATAAAACAAAAAATAAAAAAGAAGTGTATGGGGACAAAAAGCAGTACATAAGAACTGATCCACTGTTTTGGCGCCATCTAGTGGAGATAAAACAATGGTGCTATGCAAACAAACAATGGTATAACTTAGAATCGTTTCCCATGGCAGTATATCAATTAAGGATGTAAAACCTCAGAAATCTCAATAACAATATTTTAAAAAAATAGGCTGAGTGTACCAAAGCAGATGCACAGGTATCATGCAATGAGTCAGTGCAGGCAGTTATAATGAGATTTTCAAGTATAAAATAAAGTGGTACAAATATATTATTATGGTGTGTCAGAGTTGAAAAGGCTCCTAAAGGTCAAACTTCATGAGTCATCCCAGTTCAAATTCTAAACAGCTATTAACTCAGAACCCAGAAGGACATGTAAAGAGGAAATAGCTGTGATGGGCAGATGTAATAGAAAATGTTGTACATACTTGCCCACCACAGGTAGTAAAGCCACATTGGGAGCTGAGGAGGGGAGGCACATTGTGTGTATGGCAAGCATCTTGTTCATCCCAAACCCTCCCAGGTGCCCGATGTAAACCCCTCTAGGAAAGAATGATAACTGATGCAATCATTAAGGCCAGGTGGTGAAGTGGCTTGTAAGGCCACTATCCATCTGGTCTCTTTTTGCAGCAGAATCTTGCCCCAGTCACCCCCTCTGTTATTAGGGTGTAACCGGTCGAGTACCAAGAATTTAATTTTTGGAAAAACACCCTGGTGTGTATCTCGGGCATGTCTGCCCAGGAGTAGATCAGGGTTGCAGGTCCGCATGCTTTTAATGTGCCTGCCCGCTCATCACTACTCATCACTCATCTATCTTAGCATGACTGTTAGGTACCATTCACATTTACAGCAATGGTCCTGCTTTAGGGCTACATTCACACTGGCCTCCTGCATTTGGTTTATTCAAATTATCTGGGTGGTATAAAGAAACTTTAATCTTCCCAGATCAAGTTTCCTGGGTTTAAATGTTTAGGCATCTAAATGCATAGTGCAAATTATACCATTTAGAATTATTACATGTATTTAAATGTGTTTAGACATGTCCTATAAAAGCATATAATTGCGTATAAACATGTGTGGTGCATTGACATTCACTGTACAGTAGAAAAAATTACTTGTGCATTTTTTATCTTTTCTAGACTGACAGAATGGAATAGTTAGTCACGCAATATCATGGAATTTATATATCTTTCACATGATTCCCACCCGTGATGGGATTGTGAAATCATTTGATCAGCCCCTGGTTGCCCGACTTCAGATCCATGTAAGAGGACTGTAACTGCATAAATATGATCAGTGTTTGTTTCAATCTGTATCAGTGACAGTCATAAATCATAGATTTAAACATACAATATGGGAACCAGTATTATTCACCCTGGATTTCTTTACATACTGAAACAAATTTTCTTGTGTAAAATGTTTGCTGTAAAAAAACTAAAGATTGTATAAAAAAAGCAAAATAAAGCTGCTTATTCATTTCTTTCAAAATGTTTTTTAAAAAAAAAAAGATGTAGACAATGTACAAAAGTGGTGCAGATACAATTTTACAGGCACTTAACAACAGGACATACAGATGTGGTGTGCCACCATCTAGGCCAAGGTATTAAAAAACAGCAGTGGCTATAATATATGCAGTCAACATTATCCTCCATTACCAATAGCAGGGGAGGCCTTCTTATTCATTTCAAATAGATAACCGTATGTTCAGACCCTATGCATGAAATTACATTTTTTTGTAGCAGCTGCTAATAGTTCTTTATTAGATTTTTAAAGAACATTAAGCAAATTGATATTGTTATAATATATTTTGGACTCTTGGCATAGTTTATTAAAACTGCCTACAAAACAAAGGGCATAATGAACTATAGCTGTGACATTGATTGGTTTTATGCTTGATATTCTCAGAGCTCCTCTGGAGGTAAAACTTTCACAAAGCGATTCTAGGGAGTTTTCTATACCATAGGAAGTTAGAAATTTATGAAATAGAATTTTCAAATCTTTATCCTGAAATGTACTAATGCTTACATATTCTTCTGAAAATGGCCTGGCTCTCAAGCTAAATCAGCAGCTTTATAAATCACAGTTTTATCACCTGATACTTGAACATAATTTTCAATAAGATGTTTTTTTTCTAATAGTGTTCACTGGGTTAATTATTTTAGAAGCATTTCACTTGGGAAACATCACAATATACAATGTATTCCCTATTTTTTTTTTTTTTTGTTTTAGAATCTAAGATATCACAAAATGCTATTTTCTGGGTTTCAAATACTATATTAAACATAAAAGAGGATAATGGGCAGCTTTGTGTTGTTCCTTTAATTTAAGGTACTAGGTTGGAAACGATTCCTGCCACTAATGCATGCTCTTTTGCATTTCTATGAAATTTGTTATCACTTTTAAAAAAAGAACCTACAATGCCTGGAAAGAGTATTCATACCCCTTGAAATGTTCCACTTTAAGTCATGTTACAACCAAAAACTTAAATGTATTTTATTAGGATTTTATGTGATAGACCAACACAAAGTGGCACATAATTGTGAAAAGTGAAAATGAAAATGTGAAATGTGAAAAGTGTGGCGTGCATTTGTAGTCAATACTTTGTAGAACCACCTTTCGCTGCAATTACAGCTGCAAGTCTTTTTGGGTATGTCTTTACCAGCTTTGCACATCTAGAGAGAGTGACATTTTTGCCCATTCTTCTTTGCAAAATAGCTCAAGATTTGTCAGATTGGATGGAGAGAGTGTGTGAACAGCAATTTTCGAGTCTTGCCACAGATTCTCAATTGGATTAAGCTCTAGACTTTGACTAGGCCATTCTAACACATGAGTATGCTTTGATCTAAATCATTCCAATGTAGCTCTGGCTGTATGTTTTGGGTTTTTTGTCCTGCTGGAAGGTGAACTCCCTCACCAATCTCAAGTCTTTTGCAGACTCTAGCAGGTTTTCTTCTAAGATTGCCATGTATTTGGCTCCATCCATCTTCCCATCAACTCTGACCAGTTTCCCTGTCCCTGCTAAAGAAACACATCTCCACAACATGATGCTGCCACCAGCATGTTTCACGGTGAGGATAGTGTATTCATGGTGATGTGTAGTGTTTGTTATTCACCACCCATAGCATTTTGCTTTTAGACCAAAAAGTTCAGTTTTGGTCTCATTTGAGCAGAGCAACTTCTTCAACATGTTTGCTGTGTTCACCAGAGGGCTTCTCGCAAACTTCAAACCGGATTTCTTATGGCTTTCCTTCAAAAATGGCTTTCTTTTTACCTCTCTTCCATAAAGGCCAAATTTGTGGAGTGCACGATTAATAGTTGTCCTGTGGACAGATTCTCCCATCTGAGCTGTGGATCTCTGCAGCTCCTTCGAGGTTACCATGGCCTCTTGGTTGGTTCTCTGATTAATGCTCTCCTTGCCCGGCATGTCAGTTTAGGTGGACGGCCATATCTTGGTAGGTTTGCAGTTGTGCCATACTCTTTCCATTTTTGGATGATGGATTGAACAGTGCTCTGTGTGAAATTCAAAGCTTGGGTTGTTTTTTATTTTGTTTAATATATTTTTATTAGGAAACAAAATCCACAATACAGATAAATGAAAACAATACAGTAAGTAGGTCTCATGTCATTCTACCCATCAGTGATCTGTTAGATATAGACAAATACCTTAGTATATCTCAATACCAGACGTTCCGTAACTTTTAGACATATCCCATAATCACAGGGTTCTATCATTTAGTCATAAAACATGACTCGAAGAGAACACATCAGGAGTAAGTTATCCCTTGTATATTTTGTGCAGCCCTTATTAACACAAATACTTACAGGGAGTGAAGTGAGACCAGCAAAGTAAGAAATTTAGAAAAAGAAAAGACGAGAGAGGAAATGGAATAAGAGGGGGTTGGGTGAAAAAAAAAAGGGGGGGAGGGGGAGTCCTCCACCTCAGTCGGATCCCTTTACTTAACAAATAGTATTCAATATATTACTTTGGTTAAGACATGATTTCCGCATAGGCGGTTGTATATTTGAAAGCAAACCAGCAGGACCATATTTTGCTTGACAAATGCGCTTAATCTCTTAGGGAAAATGTAAGATCCTCCATGTAATATATTTGATCAACCACTATAAGCCATTGGCGTAATGTGGGAATGGAGGACTGTTTCCAGTGGCGTGGAATAAGGGCTTTAGCCGCATTAAGCAAATGTGGCGTTATGGACTTTTTATATGATCCTACTGGTTGGCTTGTACATTGTAATAGAATAACCCATGGATCATTAGAAACCTCAGAACCCTGGATCTTCTTAATCCAATACAGAATGGTTAACCAGTAGAGGCAGATGAGACCAAATATGAGCATGGGTCGCTCGTTCCCCGCAACCGCGCCAACACAGTGAAGAAGTTAATGGAAAAAACTTGTGGAGCACCGCTGGCGTGTAATGCCACCTTGTCAGTAATTTGTAATTGAATTCCGCAGTTTTGGAAGACAATGAGGACGTATGTGCCAAATAAAAGGATCGTGGACCGTTGGGTCTCCGAGAGATCTTTATGAAGATCCTTTTCCCAGTTGCTGATGAAAGTAGGATGTCCTATAGTAGCAAGCGTTTGTAGGGCATGGTAAAAATAGGAGAGAGGCTTTTCCACCGGTCGTTCTTCTGAAAAAGCGGATTCTATCAATGTCAGATCTGAGATGGAACAGATGGGTTTTGGTAAAGTATGAACAAAGGCTGATAATTGATGATAATGCCATTGATCCATGAGCGACGCTTTAGGAGTGGAGATGAGCGTCGAAAGAGGTACCACGCCAGATGCGGTAGTAACTTGGTGTAGCAGAGCCGTGGCCCTAAGATTCCATAGGTGAATCCCGGAATCTATGTTTCCAGGGGGGAAATATTTGTGCCCAGTGAGGGGCATCAGAGGAGAGTTACATTTCCACTTATGTGATTTACATAATGAGTCCCATGTCATTATTGTGGAGCGTGTGAGCGATGAGGTGGTTGTGGACAAAGACCTATATTTTTTGGGGATCCATATTGTGAAAAATGTCTGTACCACAAAGATCCATTTCTAAAGTTACCCAAAGTTTCAATTCTTTATGATAACTCCAGTCTGAGATTCTGTTCAAAACTACTGCAAAGAAATATCTTCTAAAATCAGGTAAGGCTAAAACTCCTTCTCTTTTAGACCTGGTCAAAAGGGTCCTAGCAAGTCTGGGTCGTCTCCTGTTCCAAACATACCTGCTGATCAGAGTTCTCAATAATGTAAAAAAAACTGTGGGGATTCTGTATGGGATCATCTGGAACAAAAACAGCAGCCTGGGCAATACATTCATTTTTACTATACTGATCCTTCCCAACCATGAGTGTGCGAGCTGAGACCATTTATGTAGGTCCGACTTGATTTTGTTTAACAAGGGCATAAAATTAGCACGGAACAAAGAAACGGGATTAGGGGTAAGAAATATACCCAGATATTTCATGGTCCGGGCCTGCCAACTAAAGGGGAAGGATTGTTTCAGTTGGGAATCGAAATATTTAAAATTTCAGATTTTGTCATATTAATTTTAAAATTAGAAATGGCACTAAACTCTGAAAATGCTGACATTAGGTTAGGCAGAGAGATCAAGGGCTGTTGTATATAGAACAAAATATCATCTGCGTAAGCAGCATACTTATCTTTCGAACTCCCCACAACAATCCCATGTATGTTGGGATTATTTCTAGCTGTAGACAAAAATTGTTCCAATGATAAGGCAAATAAAATGGGTGAGAGGGGGCAGCCCTGGCGATTGCCATTATATAATGTAAAGGGATCTCTTAAAGTGCCATTGATTCTCAATTGAGCAGTGGGGAAGTTATATAGGGCGGATATTTGGGCTAATAAGGAGGGGCCGATGCCCACGTGGATCAAAGTAGCCCATGAGATACCCCCAGTCCACCCTATCAAACACTTTTTCCACGTCAGTTGATAATAATAGGGTGGGGTGGGAAGATCCACGCACATGAGCCACCAGAGACAGGGTACGCAAAGAGTTGTCCCGTGCCTCCCTGCCTGGAATAAATCCCGTCTGGTCCATAGAGACCCATTGTGGTATCAGCGGGAGGAGCCTATTTTCTATGACCTTGGCATACGACTTGGCATCTATATTCAATAAGGAGATGGGCCTATAGCTCCCACAGTTGCAGAGGTCCTTCCCAGGTTTAGGGATGACTGTAATGTGTGCATGAAGGGTTTCTGGTCGGAAAGCACCCCCTGCTGGAATCATGTTGGCGTATCCAGTCAACCTAGGAAGTAAGGTATCTGCAAAAGTGCGGTAATATACTACTGTAAAGCCATCTGGGCCTGGAGCCTTGCCGTTGGCCATGGCCTTCAATGCCACACGTAGCTCTGCAGTGGTGAACTCCCTTTCGAGGGCTGCTAAGGAGTCAGGGGGGAGTTTAGGCAGGGAGGCTTGGACCAAGTAGTCCTGAATAAGTTTAGTTCTAGTGGCCTGATCTGATTCATGTTGTTGAACACGATATAACTGCTGATAGAACGCTCTAAATTCTTTGGCTATTGCAGGGGTGTCATGTACCAATGAATCGGTCGGGGACTTAATTTTTTCTATAAAAGTTGCAGATTTTTTCTGTTGAAGTGAGCGAGCCAGGAGTTGACCCGGCTTATTGCCCCATTCATGCATAAGTTGGGCTACAATGCGGAACTGTTGCTTCTGCTCCAGACGAAAGAGGGCTCTCAATTCCTCTCTCCTCTGAGTCAGGGTGTGAAGAGTTGTCTGAGAAAGACCAGCTTTGTGCTGCTGTTCAAGAGAGCTAATGTCAGCGAGTAACTCAGCCTGCTTTTGTGTACGTTCCCTCTTTTTCCGGGCATCTAGTTCTATAAGTTTCCCCCGAATAAAGGCCTTATGGGCCTCCCATAGAATACCTGGGGTTACATCAGATGTGTGTTTTCTTTAAAATAATGTTTCAGATCCTCCTCAATCATTTTTCTGTCAATGTCCTCTAATATCAAGTGATCGTTAAAGGGGTTGTAAAGGTAAAAATTTTTTCACCTTAATGCATTCTATGCATTAAGGTGAAAAAACTTTTGACAGTACCGCCGCCCCCAGCCCCCCCGTTTTACTTACCTGACGCCTCGAATCTTCGCTGCACGTTCTTGTCATCTTCGCTGCAGCTCAGCCTGGTCGCTGATTGGCTGCAGTGGATGGATTGAAAGCAGCGCAGCCATTGGCTCGCGCTGCTGTCAATCACATCCGATGACGCGACGCGCCGGGGGGCGGGGCCGAGTGATACAGCGAGCGGCTATAGCCGCCGGCTGTATCACGGGAGCGCGCCCGCAAGCACTCACCACCATGCGAGGGAGCTCGCATTAAGGTGGTGAATGCTTGCGGGGAGGAGCTGAAACAGCCGCCGAGGGACCCCAGAAGACTAGGTTCGGGGCCACTCTGTGCAGAACGAGCTGCACAGTGAAGGTAAGTATGATATGTTTGTTATTTTTAAAAAAAAAAAAAATTACCTTTACAACCGCTTTAAGTTTCCAGTTTGTAGTTTTTGTAGTAAGTTGGGGATTTTAAGTTTAAGTGTAACAGGGGCATGGTCGGAAACAGTAGAAGTCTCAATGCGTGCGTCTGCAAGGAGAGGGAGGTGGTGGTGGTCTATAAAAAAAGTAGTCAATTCTAGAATAGGTATGATCTAAATGGGAATAGTGGGTGTAGTCCCTCGTCCGCGGATGCACAATCTTCCATACATCCATTAATTGTGCTTCATGTAAGCATCTGCGTATAAACACCAGGCGTCTATGCGATATACATGAACTACTTGAGATGTATCTTGTAGAGGTTCCAGAGGTGTGTTGAAGTCTCCAGCTAGGACTATGCAACCACAGGTGAAGTCGCCCAGTTTTTTGAGTGTGGCCGCTATAAAGCTCGTCTGATCACAGTTGGGGGCGTATATGGTCGCTAGTGTATACGGCATATTACCCAGGCTGCCTCTCAGGAACAGGAAACGACCCAGAGGATCATCCATCATAGATTCTAACTTAAATGAGGTACCTTTATGGAATCCAATGGCCACCCCTTTCGCTTTATGAACGTCAGATAGGCTATAATACCATGTAGGATAAGGCTGGGAGGTAAGTTTCACAGAAGTAGTATGCGTGAGGTGGGTCTCCTGCAGAAAAACAATGTCTCCCCGCAGATGACCCAGCTCTCTGTACAAATTATGCCTCTTACCCGGAGCGTGTAGACCCCACATGTTAAGCGATATTAGTTTCACCGTGGCCATTGGAATCGGATGGACAACTCAAAAGTATACATCTCCAAGGGAATCAGACCTGAGGCAAAACAATGGGGGAGGGAAGGGGGGGGGGTAATAAGAAGAGAAGAGGAAGAAAGAAAAAAAAAACAGCATAGAAAAAAAGAATCAAGTTACCTACGTACAACAGCTTATTTGAGAACCGCTTGTGGGGGTGGTCAATATGTGCACGCAGAAGTCTGCAGTGCAGGTATGCCCCAACGCCCCGCACCCCGTTAAGGGCAGGGACATGAGGGCACAAGGTCCCACGGCACCCCATAGCAGAGGGGCGTAAATAACCGAGCATCAGACAGCGGATGCCCAAACTGGCATGAGTGCTGCCTCGGTGCTCCGGCGCCGACACCACATCAAATAGCATTGGTTGTTTTAAAAATAACATAACACCAAACTTCAAACTTCAATGTATATTTGCAAGTCAGAGCCATCTGCCATGTATTAAGTACCAGTGCCATCTCTGACAGTCACAAAAAAGAAAAAACGTATATAAACCTGAACTGAAGTATAAAAGGTGTAAACATGGCCCAGTTGACAGACAGTATACTTGCAAACAGAGGACAATACCGGGGGTCATACTTAGACCGCATCACAGCTCAAAGCTGAGGTTCACCCTACTTGGGGAGACACGTGTGGGTTGGAAGAACCACGCTTACGCTCCACCTTTTGCCACAGGGAGCTCCGGTGGAGAAACGTTAGGGTCCAAACAAAACTTCTCCAAATCTTCCGGGAAGCGTAGAATTGCCGTCTTCCCATCTCTGGTTACAATAAGTGCTGCTGGGAAACCCCATTGGTAGTTGATAGAGGCCTCTCTTAGTTTTTCGGTCAGGGGTTGCAGGGCCCTACAACGCTCCAGTGTTTCCCTGGCTAAGTCTGGGAAGAAGGAGAGAGTTGCACCATCAAAGTCCAATGAGGATTTTTCTCTGGCTTTCCGCATTATGCGTTCCTTTTCTTCAAAGTAATGGACCCTGCAGATAACATCTCTTGGGGTGTCTGAAGACAGATTGGGGGGACACAAGGCCTTATGACTCTGTCTATTTTCAAGGGATGGTCGGCAGCATAGCCAAGCAAGCTGTTAAAGATACCTCGGATGGACGGGAGAAGGTCATCGTCCCCAGTCGCTTCAGGCAGGCCTCTGATCCTTATATTGTTCCGCCTGTTGCGGTTTTCCTGATCTTCGATTTTGTACAGGGCCATTCTGTGTGCGATAGTAAGGCTGCGGGTGATGGATTGTAGGCCTCTAATGGCGGTTGTGTGATGGTCCAGGCGTTGCTCTGTTTCTTCCACACGCTCCAAGACCTGCGACAGATCTGCCCTGACAGCAGAGAGCTCTTTCTTAATAGAGCGCTCCAGACTCAGGAACATGGATGCCAGCTCAGACTTAGTAGGAAGATCACCCACTAGTGCTGCTACCTCAGAGTGTCTGGACGCGCTGCCCTCTCCCTTCGAGCCAGCTGATGAGGCAGGAGAGCGGTGTCTGTGTCGAGAGGCAGGGCTTGTGCCGAGGCCCGTTCCACATGGCGAGCGGCCTAGGCCGTCTATGTCTCGTAAGTCCTCGGATTCCGCGGCCAGGAATCTTTTTATAGAGCCCGATGTGGTGCCTCTTTTGGGCAGAGACTTACTTGTTCTCTTCCGCATGATAGATGGAGTGATAGCGGTGGCGGGATGCTTATAGAATCAGTGTAAGTTGGTGTCAGCGCCGGATCCCCAGAGAGACACATCCTCACTGCTGCATACCGAAACCACGCCCCCGGGTTGTTTTTTATAACCTAACCCTGCTTTAAACTTCTCCAAAACGTTATCCCTGACCTGTCTGGTGTGTTCAATGGCGGTCATGATGGTGTTTGTTCACTAAGGTTCTCTAACAAACCTCTGAGGGTTTCACAGAACAGCTGTACAGGCATACCCCGTTTTACATACCCTCACTTTACGTACACTCGCAAGTACTGATATACTCGGAATTGTATGTAAAGTGCCTCGCAAGAAAATCTTGGTCAGCTTGACATGGCACTGCTCCCGGTTTTTAACATTTTACATTGGCGTCTATGGGAAATCTTGGTCAGCTTGACATGGCAGTGCTCAAGAATCATAAGAGACAAGGACACCAAACTTGGGGAGCACCGAGAGGGGACCCAGGACTACAACATATCTGATTTCAGGACTCCGGACGCATGGATTCCTATGGCGGAATTTTTTGAAGCACGTGATTAGAGCCAGAGGCCAGAGGCTCTAATAGGCTTTAAAATAGGGTGGGCTTGGGGCGCAGAGAGTGCACCCTGATCCCACCCAATTGTGTGACCATACCAAATTAATTTTGGTTATTTTCACACTAACCTTCCTCCCCGCCAATCAGGAGGCAGGATGTCAGACCTGCTTCCCGATTGGCCAAAGCGCCAGGCCACCCTATTGGATGCCTGGCACTTAGGAAAAGCAACAAGGAGACTCACGCTGGAGCCGCCGCTCTGAGAGGATCTCCAGCTGACAGTGCTGCAGTAAGTCCCCTCGGCTCTGTCAGAGTCGCGGGACAGGGCGCCGGAGCCATGATCCATGGGAGGGGGTGCCGGAGCCGCAGCCGCAATCCGTCTGTGGGGGGGTGGGGGTGATGCTGCCAGAGCTGCAAACTCTGCGAGTGGGGGGGGTTGATGGGCACAAATGGCTGCATTTGATGGGCAAGTGGCTACATTTCACGGGCACAAGTGGCTGCATTTGATGGGCACAATGGCTGCGTTTGATGGGCACAAGTGGTTTCATTTGATGGGCAAGTGGTTGCGTTTGTTGGGCACAATGGCTGCATTTGATGGGCACAAGAGGCTGCATTTGATGGGCAAGTGGCTGCATATGATGGGCACAGGTGGCTGCATTTGATGGGCACAAGTGGCTGCATTTGATGGGCACAGGTGGCTGCATTTGATGGGCAAGTGGCCGCATTTTATGGGCACAAGTGGCTGCATTTGATGGGCAAGTGGCTGCATTTGATAGGCACAAGTGGCTGCATTTGATAGGCACAAGTGACTGCATTTGATGGGCACAAGTGGCTGCATTTGATAGGCACAAGTGGCTGCATTTGATGGGCACAGGTGGCTGCATTGATGGGCACAGGTGGCTGCATTTGATTGGCACAGGTGGCTGCATTTGATGGGCACAATCGCTGCATATAATGGGCACAAGTGGATGCATATGATGGGCACACATGGCTGCAATTGATGGGGGGGTTCAGTATTTTTCAGTTAGTTTGCGCCCCCCCAAAATTTTTGAACACCAGCCGTCACTGCCACCCATACACCCAACCCTAACCCACCCACCCCAATTCATGTATGCTTTATTTGTATTGCCTGACCCAAGAACATTGTCAACAATGACAGATCATACTGTATTTATTGCATAATGTTATATCCATGTATGAAAAACATAACACTTTAAACACACAGTAGGTAAAAAAAATGGAAAGAAACATACAGTATACTGTATATGTTAAGTGGCATATTCATATTTCAAGAACAATTGTTGGCAAACCAGTATTAGTTTGTAACAATGTTGTTTAATTTACCTGTTACAACTTTTGGATATCAAATAATAATACAACGTAATAATAATAATAATAATGATAACAATAATAATATTATAGTTAATATGCAATATAGGTTAATCACTTACCGACCAGTCGCCGCAGTTATGCTCGGCTGCGCAAATCGCCATAGGTGTACGTCGGGCTCATACACGCCGATCTTCCATTGACCAGCGGGGGCGCCAATCAGCGAGTGCGGCGGATGTCCGTTGGCCACCCACGATTGTTCCCCACAGTGACAGAAAGGGGATCTGCCTGTGTAAACAAGGCAAATCTCCGTTCTGACAGGGGAGATCACACAGATCCTGTCTTTCTGCATAGCAGAAAGATGGATCTGTGTGTTGTCCCAGTGAGCCCTTCCCCCATACAGTTAGAACACAGTGTGGGGAAAAAGGGGCATAAATTTTGTTTAGGTACAGTGTCGCACGACCTCGCAATTGTCAGTTAAAGTGACAAAGTGCGTATCGCAAAAAGTGGCCTGGTCATTAAGGGGGTAAATCCTTCCAGCAGCTGAAGTGGTTAAAGTGTTTCTAAATGTAAAATGTTGTTTACCTCTATGCATTCCCTACACAACCTCACTTACCTGATTCATCTCACCACTCAAGTGTTGTTCAAGCTGCAGCACCACTCTCCTTTCTTTCTTGTTTCACAGGAGACATTGAGAGCAGCATGGGGCCTTATGCCACGTACACACCAGCGGACTTTTCGATGAACTAGGTCCGACAGTCTTTCCGACGGACTTTGCAGCGTAGGTCCGTCGGACTTTCAAACGAACCGACTTGGACACGCAGGATCACACCAAAGTCCGACGGATTCGTACGTGATGACGTACGACCGGACTAAAATAAGGAAGTTGATAGCCAGTAGCCAATAGCTGCCCTAGCGTCGGTTTTAGTCCGTCGGACTAGCATACAGACGAGCGGATTTTTCGACCGGACTCGAGTCCGTCGGAAAGATTTGAAACATGTTTTGTTTCTAGGTCCGTCGGACTTTTGGGAAAAAAAGGAGCCCACACACGATCGAATTGTCCGACGGAGTCTGGTCCGCCGGACCAAGTCTGCCGGAAAGTCCACTCATGTGTACGCAGCATTAGGCTTTAGTGAACTTCAGTGACTCCTGTGAACAGCCTGGCACAGAAGCGTGCATACACAGGTGCCAGGTGCATACACATACTCCCTTAGCTCCCAGGTGCTTGCTGGTGGGGCACTTGCAGGAAGTAAGAGGGGACAGCGTCAGTAGGAAAACACCAAAGAGGAGGTAAGGAGACGTTTTGTGCAATCTCATTGCACAGAGCAGGTAAGGCTTATTTTTTATTTTAATTTTTAAAAAATGCCTTTAATATCGATGTAATGGTATTTTGGATGTGTAGGGTTCTTGTCAGGTTTAGACACCAGCATTATTTAAGGTAGTCTCTTGTTTTAGGAATATAATTAAAAGTATCCCTCAGATAGATTGTGGCAAATTGTTTATTGAGAATTTTATAAAGTGTGGTTGAAAGGCTACTGATTCAGGACACTTTCCCTTGTTTAGCTTATTTCCACTCCAGTATAATGTCTGTGGTGATCATTTTAAGATAAACCAGGTCCTGATAGAAGAACTACTGAACATTTTTATAAATTTCGACATACTCTTGCCTCCGGATGAGTCTGCTGTGTAGGAAGTGAAGGTGATTCTCCCTAACGGGACAGAAATGGCGAAAAAATGGGTTTAACCCTTTGCTATTCTATAAGAAACAAAAAAAAAGTTTGAGGTTTAGATACATTTTGAGTTTGCATTATTTTGGTATAAGTTTAACCACTTGCCATCCGCCATATAGCAAAATGACGGCGGCAAAGTGGTTTCAATATCCTGACCAGAGGTCATATGACATTTTCGGGACATTAAGCCGCTGCGCGCCCCCGGTGGGGACACACCACAACTCCAATCTAGGTAAAGAGTCTCTGACAGAGACTCTTTACCACGTGATCAGCCGTGTCCGATCACGGCTGATCACAATGTAAACAGGAAGAGCCGGTGATCGGCTTTTCCTCACTCGCGTCTGTCAGATGCGAGTAGAGAAGAGCCGATCGGCTGCTCCTCTGACAGAGGGGTCTGTGCGGATCGACTATCAGCGTAGCCCCCCC
Organism: Aquarana catesbeiana; assembly: GCF_042186555.1. Classification (NCBI taxonomy): domain Eukaryota; kingdom Metazoa; phylum Chordata; class Amphibia; order Anura; family Ranidae; genus Aquarana; species Aquarana catesbeiana. The sequence goes on from NC_133329.1 coordinate 256,175,923, forward strand.
GGACAATGCCCACACTGGACCACCAGGGATGCCACTAGGACCACCAGGGATGTCACCAGGTGTGCCACCCTAGACCACCAGGGATGCCAATCAGTGCCCACAATGGATGCCAATCAGTGCCCACAATGGGCATCACTGGTTGGCAGGCATTATTGTTTGGCACGGATTGGCATCCATCAGTACCATATGTTACAGTACATCAGTGCCACCTATCAGTGCCCATCCGTGCCACCTATCAGTGCCCATCCGTACTGCCTATGAGTGCCCATCTGTGCCGCCTATCACTGCCCATACGTGCCGCATATCAGTGCCGCCTATCAGTGCCCCCATCAGTGCCGCATATTAGTGCCCATCAATGCCACCTCATTGGTGCCACCTCATCGGTGCCGCCTTATCAGTGCCTGTCAGTGCAGGCCCATCAGTGCCTATCAGTGAAGGAGAAAGCTTACTTATTTACAAAGTTTTGTAACTGAAACAAAAAAACATTTTTTTTTTCAAAATTTTTGGTCTTTTTTTTGTTTAGCAGAAAATAAAAATCCCAGAGGTGATCAAATACCACCAAAAGAAAGCTCTATTTGTGGGAACAAATTTAGTTTGGGTACAGTGTAGCATGACAGCACAATTGTCATTCAAAGTGCGACAGCGTTGAAAGCTGAAAATGGGTCTGGGCCGGAAGGTGTATAAGTGCCCAGTATTGAAGTGGTTAAGTAGGTTTTTTTTTTTTTAAGTAGGTTTTTTTTATAGCCAAAACGACTGGCATGAACTTTTTTTGAATGTGATATTAGCACTTTTATAATAAGATCAGTCTTAAAGGCACCCCAGAAAAATTAGGTAGTCGTTATTTAATTTTATTATCTATCTGTAGCACCCTCTAGGTAGGTAGGTGCTAGAGTAGGATTTTTTTTTTGTCTTAGGGTAGGCAAATTTAGGCAGGCCTGGCTGGCAGCCAGGCCTGTTTGTTTTGATCTGGACTGGGAGTGGCTCAGGATAGCAGCTGGTGACTCACAGGCAGCATCACTAGGACCTCCTCCTTTCTAGAGCTTCCTGGAAGGTACTGGAAACAGAGGAGGAGAGGTGGAGCTGCCTGGGGTACTCTAAGGAGCCCTGACCAATCCCCAACTTGGATTGGCAGGGGGCAGGCCTCCTTAAGTACCCAGGGTCAGCCCAGCTGGAGAGGGAGTTGGAGTTGTTCAGAGCTTGAAGATGGAATGCTAGGCTGTCAGGGCCTTTGAGGGAGCTCCCCAGTCTGGGGGGGGGACCTTGGGCCCAGGGCTCGGGTGCGGATGAGGCCCTTCAAGAACCCATGAAGGCGTCTTGGACAGGAGGCACAGGAGGAGCATAGAGGACAGTGGGGAGAGCATTTCTGGGCAAGTCTTCAAGGACAACTGGTAGCACCCAGGAGGGCTGGTGAGTGATAAGCACAGTAAGGAGGACTGGAGAGGCATGCGTGAAATGACTGGGATGGGTGCAGAGCCAGTGGCGTGGATTGTGTTGTCAAGGGCAGTGGAGAAGAGCGGGTGTAGCTTGGAGGGCTGGCAGGGCCTGAAGATGGGTTAATAGGCTTAGTAACCGGAGATAGGATAGCTAGCACCACAAACTTTCTATCTACTACAATATAGGGCCTGCAGTCCTTGCCTGCAAAAGGCTGTTGCTAAGGCCTGGTTGAGTCAGAGTCAGGCCTATTCACATTGTGCTAGCTGTGCCTGGAAATTAGAGAGGAAGCAGTGTGCAGGAGGAGAAATGTAGTAAACCTACTGAACTGTACATAGTTGTCCCAAGCAAATTGCTATTGTTTCTACTGGGCATCCCATATCTCGCCTACCCCATCCAAGTTCAATTCCCTCAATAAAATACAAAAACAAAGCTGACGGACTGTTCATTGTCTTGGAGTATCTGGTAAGTGAATGCCGGGCTGGGCAGGATGACAGGTGGGCCACATCTCTTAGCAGCCCCTACAGGGTACTGCTACATATTCTTAATTGTTATCTCTGTAATCATGCTTCTGAATTTTTGGTTAGTCACAATATATTCTGGGAATTTCATTACGCTGGCCATTTTCAAGGCTAAGAGGCAAGGGACTGTCAAAGAACTGTATGTTTTTTTTTTTATATTGTACAGCAGGAAGGTTCTAGTATAACATTGAGGATGACATGGAAAATCACCAATCCTTTTACAATACATGCTTGGGAGAAGCCTTTAAAGGTTAGGTTCAGTAAAAAAAAAAATATGCATTTATTATTTTCTTTCTCAGGAGCCTGCAAAGCATTGCCCCCATGATTGTGGGTGTAATGTCAGGCTCCTGCAGACTCTTCCTACAGTTTTCTGCCCATACCTAAGTAGGAGCTTTCTATTTGGGTGTGTCAATGAACTACGAGAGTGCTCACCAGCACCCTCGCAGTTCATTGAGAACTACAACTCATCTTCCGCAATGGGAGATAGGACTTATAGTTCATTCAGTCACAGATTCCTGTGACTGAATGATGTGGCTGTGTGGGTGGAGCCCTGCACAGCTATGCTTTTTTAAAAATGTGACAGCAGGTGTGGTAAGAAAAACCCTCATCCACTGTCATGGAAGGGGTGGGGGGTCAGCCACTGTATCTAGAGGTGCTGGAGCATGTTACACCCAAAATTTGGTTAAAAAATACATGTTTCAAAAAGGTGAACTTGGCCTTTAAGCTGAATGTGGTGTTACAAAACAGTGCAATTCTCATAGACAGGTTAAGCGACACCATATTCTGACATCACATATTTTGGATGTGTAATTATCTTACTTTTAAATTGTTGATTGATTTATTACCACCAGCAGCAACCTGCTATGATTTATTAAAACTTGAAAAAGAGGATTCTTTGGATTTTACCTGAGATCTTATTTTTTTTCTCAGCTGCAACAGGCCTGAATTGAATAGTGGATGTAGGCGCCACAACAGATCTAAAATCTATAAAAATGTTAAGCTAATCATCGCCATCATACAAATGACCTCAAGGGTTTAACCACTTGTTGACGTCATACTGCGGCAGGTCGGCATGATCCCACGAACCGTCGTAGCTTTAAATGCCTATAGCAGGTACGCACTCGCTGATCACCGCCATTACTAGGGAAAATAAATAAATAAATAAATATAATATATATATATATATATATATATATATATATATATATATATATATATATATATGCCAAAAATCTATCCCAAAGTTTGTAGACGCTATAACTTTTGCGCAAACCAATCAATATACGCTTATTGTGATTTTTTTTAACCAAAAATCTTTAAAACATTTTTGGGGATATTTATTACTGCAAAAATTAAAAAAATATTGTTTGTTTTTTTCAAAATTGTCGCTCTTTATAGCGCAAAAATTAAAAACCGCAGAGGTGATCAAATGCGTTCTTTCCTTCTGTGGTGGTGAGGAGGAGGGTTGTGGTGTTAGCATTGAAAAGTGCTGTGGTGCTGGAAGTGAGGAATAGGGTTGGGTATTCTGTTGGCAAAAGATATTGAACATCAAATAACAGAAAAAATAAAAAAGCTGTCAGCCCCTCCAAAACACACAGAGAATATCAGGCTTGTCCTTTCTCAAATATTCTTATGATGGACCAACAAATCAGAAAGGCAGTCTGTAGTGGGACATTAACTGTCATAGAGAGTAAGTTGTGTTTGTGGCTGTTATATACAAATATTTTACACATTTTTGTGTACTTATTTACAATTGATTTTTAAACATTTATATATTTTTTTACTTATAAGCCCATTCCTGCCTTAGGTAAACAAATACTGTTACTACCTTTAAAAGGAAAGATTTAGTCCTATACCCCATCTATACGTAGCGCAGGGGCGCCGCCCCTAATCAATGCAGCCGGCCCCTAATTTACATGCAGGACGCCAGACACATTGAATTCCAATGGTTTTTTTTAAATCACATGATTAGAGCCTGAGGCTCTAATTGGCTTCAAAAAAGGGTGGGCTCGGGGAGTGGAGCACTGTGCCCGGAGCCCACCCAGTTGTGTGACAATAGCAAATTATTATTCATTCTTGCCTTCCTGATTCTCCTCACAACCGATCCCGGCTCAGGAAGCACGTCCTGAGACCCGAATGGTCGAGAGGAGAAGCGATCCTATTGGCTGCTGAGGAGGGAGGAGACCTAGGGGAATCCGTGCCGCCATGAAGCCGATGAAGGAAGAGACGCAGGGTGAAACCGCCATCTCCTAAGCACAGGGCAGTCACATGCCTGGACAAGCTGTGGCCTTTTTCTCCTCCTCAAGTGCAATACAGCCACTTTAATTTAAGAAATGCCTTACTGGACACTGCTAACCAAAAACATAAAAAAAAAAAAAGACTCCTTCTGAAATGGCCATTCCTGAGGAGTTCATTTTTTTAAGAAACATGCTATATGGCACATGGAAATGTGAGTCCTATTTATATTGATTTTTAATAAGGTTTCAATAGTTATACTATGCAAACCTTATCAACTTTAGTATTCCAGAGTTGCTACTGAAAGGAGAGCCTGCAGGAGTGAAAAGGAGTTAAGAAAAAGTGGATCCTGCTCAAACATAAATACATTTTGACAAACTTAGAGATACGTGGTCACTAACATCTGGTGAGTGCTTAGGCCTTAGGGTGTGCACCGTGGTGAACCATTCATTAAATTGGTGGAAGACACAGAGAAGAAAATGGAAACTGTTTAAACAAGTTTTGCACTGAGGAATTGTTTCAGTCTTTTTTTATGCTATTCACACTTTTATTTGCACTTATTTTGGTTACTGCAGATATGATGGTTATCATTTCAATAGTTTTACCAAAATCTTTTTTACATTATTTTTAGATTAGCATTTGTTTTGTATCATTTTTATTTATTTATTTATTATTTTTCACATTTTTTGTTCTTAATCAAAGGCTGTTACTAAAGTGCTTACAAGCAATGCTATGACATCCGTAACTAATATATTCCAATTTAACTAGATGCCATTCCTGATCTAAAGAGGATTGATAAGGATTCTCAAGCAGAAGATCTTCTATCCAGCTTACTTTGTTGTGGTGAGCATATGGGGGCCAAGTAGATCAAAGTTCATGAAGATTTATTGTTTGCCAAACAGACATTACTCCCTTGCCTGACAAAATGAAGAGTTTGGGGAGAATGCATCAGCTGTCCCTCCTTAAAGGGGTTGTAAAGGTATTTTTTTTTTTTTTTAAATAACAAACATGTTATACTTACCTTCACTGTGCAGCTCGTTTTGCACAGAGTGGCCCTGAACCTGGTCTTCTGGGATCCTTCGGCAGCTGTTTGAGCTCCTCCCCTCAAGGACTCACCACCTTAATGCGAGCTCCCTCGCATGGTGGTTAGTTCTTGCGGGCGCGCTCCTGTGATACAGCTGGCGGCTAAAGCCGCTCACTGTATCACTTGGCCCCGCCCCCGGCACGCCGCGTCATTGGATGTGATTGACAGCAGCGCGAGCCAATGGCTGCGCTGCTTTCAATCCATCCACTGTAGCCAATCAGCGGCCAGGCTGAGCGGCGAAGAGGATGTCGGGAGCGAGAGCGGGACTTTCGTGGGGTCAGGTAAGTAAAACGGGGGGGCTGGGGGCGGCGGTATTGTCAGAAGTTTTTTCACCTTAATGCATAGAATGCATTAAGGTGAAAAAACGTTTACCTTTACAACCCCTTTAAATAATCAAACATTTGTGGTAGAATCACCTTTTTTTGATGTTGAAAAAGAAAGAAAAATATATTTTACCGTATATGTACTGTACATGCAGCTCATGATGTAAGGCCTAAGTGTGTTTAGGAGGCTACTAAATAACTTATACGTTTAAGGCTCCGTTAACATCTAGGTGTCACGGATGGTGGGCGGAATCGCCACGATTCTGCCTGCGCTCCCAAATCATGGCGCGATCCCGAATCATGGCAAATCACGGGATTTACCCTTGCGATCCCCTTCACTTCCAATGGCACCACAATCGTAGTGCGATTTTGCAGTGATTGTCACCCGATGAATCGTGGTAAGATCAAGCAAACAGAATTGCGATATGCCTGTAGCCCAAAAGAAGTTCCAGAATGACATATACTTCCTTGTTATTACTATTGTTAAATAAAAACGGTTAGCTTTTCTTGATCTTTCATTGTAAAAAAATGTTGTAGGACCATAGAGAACACCAAAGTTGGATTTATTTATCTTGGTCCAACTAAGACCACCATTCCGGCTGGCGTTACACATCTTCCTGGCGAGTTCTCCCTGGCTCCTCCCGGCTTCCGGCATTTGCATCCAGTGGCTCTGGTCATTCACTCCACACTTCCGTGGTTCTTCCAGTCTGCTGACCCCTCCCTCCTGGAAGAGTGGTTACACCCAGTCGTGGACTGTGGCTTCCCCTCCACATTACAAGCACGCCAGCCGGCTCAGCGAGCTATCCTGTGCTGGCTTTCCTTCTCAGCACGCCAGCCATCTCATCACACACTGGTGGACGGATCTGCCATCCAAGTCAGGACTCCTACGTGCAGTGGGTTTATTGGTGCCCCCCTTGCTGCACTGTCCCATCCTCGGATGCCGCCAGCTCCTCACTGCTCTGAGGACCTTCAGTGACAACGTAAGCACAATTCTCTTACCTATCTAATTTTTAATTGTATCATTCCAACAATGACTTTTGGAACTGTTCTATGATCCTCACTGAATAAACTTGCTTTTTGGTTAACAACACTGTTATTGAGAGATTGTCCTCCATTTATCCTTCGCATGCTGACATTTCCCATTTAGTTGGTCTTGGTTCTCATGCCTGCCAGCGAGGGACTTCTTCCCATTCTGACTAATTGAGTGCTGACACCCCTTGTCTTGTATTCACAGTATACACTGCACACATTTTCCACAGTATTTACATCCACCCAGAAAATACCCCTTACTGTGCTATGAGTAAGAGTCTAACAGAAGCACATACTGTAAATCTAAAGGATTAGGATACGCATTTTAAAACTAAAACAGAATGTAAAGCTAGCATGCTTTTCCTAATCCTATCTTACAGAAAAACTTAATTTAAACAGATGGAAACTAAGACCCTCAACTATAATGTGAATAAAAACACATTGGTCAGGAGTATGTAATGTACAGCACAGCTTACAGAATACAGTGGTTGGCATGGTGTAATGTACAATATATCCAACAGTCAGTATTATGTAACCCACAACAAAATATATAAAGTTTTTTGGGTCATAGTGGTCCTTATTATTACTTCCCATCAGGCAGAAAAAAATGCACCAGTGTCAATGGTCAGTGTGAGGGAAAAAACACCCGGTGTCCGTGGTAAAAAAAAAAAAAATGTCATAAGGAAGAAAAAATCTAATTGGGAGGATAAAATACCCCACAAGGAGTGGACATAAAAATGCCCAGTTAGTGCCCAGTTAGTGGTATGAAAACAATTCCCCCTTTAGGGTGATCTGTGGGAGGAAAAAACATCCCGGTGTGGGTGGTCAGTGGGAAAACAGAAATACTTGTGACAATGAACAGTGGAAGGAAAAAGAGTACAGCAGATTAACATCACTGGGTGGCAGGTCATCATGATTGCCAAGGATTTACATCACCGGATACTGATTCACAATATTGAAATGCATCCCTTTTCTGGCCACCCAGTCTGCATGCCTGGATAAGAGTCTAGTTAGAATTTTAAGGGAGAAAATAAAAAGATGTGGAGTTCCCCTACAATTCCAAGAAGACCCAGGCATGTAGCCTTTGTGGCCAGGAAGGAAGGGCAGTGACTGTGCACCCCTCTCCCTTCCAGACCAGATCAGGTGATAAGCCTTTACAGGGATGAGGGGGGCGGCAAAGCCTTTCCCTACTCCTTGCAATGCATATTGTACCAATGTTAATGTTCATCACATCTAGTATCCCAAAAGAAATGTGGATGTTTGAAGGGTGGGACTTACAGGGATCCCCTTTTAAATCAAATGCCCCCCCCCCCCCCAGTACACACCCCTTCCAGGGGAATGTGTACAGGTGTACATTAATATCTTGTTACTCATATTTAAAGTCAAATGTAAACAAGCTTACCAACATTGCAATAATGCCCTTTATTAACATTACAGAAGAAAAAGGTAAATAATGTCCTCTGATATAATCCATCGTCAATCACATTGTCCAGCAATGTAAACCCACCATTAATATCCAGCAATGTACATCAATCATCAATCACAAAGACCTGCCTTCTGACACTGTCCCCCCATTTTAACAACGACCCATCACTCTCCTGTTGCTAAATGACAGACCCCCAGCACTGTTGAATGAATGACATGATTGATGTTAAACTTAAATTGGGAGGTATTGCTCACATTTGTTTTGTATTTTTCTGCAAAATTACTAAAGTACTTCTTACAGTATGTGTGTATTTGTTTGCATTCCATATTTTTGGGGAACTAGTAATAAGGGTTAGCAATGTAACCCTGTACTCATTCCCCTGGGAGAGGACAAATATCTGATGACCCCTTATTATAAAGGGTCCTTCCAAATTCCTAAAATTCTCCCTCACAAATTGCAAAATCCTTTTCTTTATCGGACACAGAGCACCATAATAATGACTATTTGGGTTATACGCTACCTTTAGGTGATTGGACACTGGCAACCAATAGTAAGAGGGTTCCTCCCATACAGGGGCGGACTGACAACACTCAGGGCCCCCGGACCAAATAAAGCAAGGGCCCCCTGTCAGGCCCCGCCTATGACCCACCCCTAACCCCGCCCATGGCTCGCCCCGACCTCACCCCTACATTTTGCACAAAGTACAACTTCTGCCTTTTTTTTATGGGACCTGGATGGGGGTCTCTCTCTAACAGTGTCCATTAGAGAGTCTCTGTTAGAGAGAGAGAGACCCCCCTCCAAGACCTATTAGAGACTACAAAGGAATATAATGGGACCTGGAGGGGGGCCTCTTTCTAACAGAGTGTACAGTGAACACCTTCATTCCCTCTTGTCCTCACAGGACCCCCTCCTTGTGCCATGACTCTCACCCCTGCCCCAACCTCTCATAAAGTAGAAATAAAATTGGCACTGTGTAGAGCTCCTCTTACCTTAATTATGGGTACTGTAGCTGTGGCTGGTTCCCGCGTCCTCTGTGGTTGGCTCCTGTGGGTGGCTGGCTCCCTGGTGTGGGTGGGTCACCGTGGGTGGCTAGCTGGCTGGCACCCTGGCCCTGCTGTGGGTGGGTCACCGTGGGCGGGTGGCTGGCACCCTGGCCTTGCTGTAGGTGAGTCACCATGAATGGTTGGGTGGCATGCACCCTGGCCCTGCTGTGGGTGGGTCACCATGGGTGGTTGGCTGGCACCCTGGCCCTGCTGTGGGTGGGTGGCTGGCTGGCACCCTAGCTGGTGTTTCCTCTCCTCTTCCGCCATTTTGGGCACTGTTTGCAGAGGTGAGGGAGGTACTTGGAGATAACTGGTCACCTTTGCCCTATCCGGGACAGTAAATCTAGAAGGTTTGCAGCAGACCCTGTGCGCAGAGACACATGGCGCAACACATAATGACGTTGCCTGCGTGTGCGGTTCTGTGCCCATTTGAGAGTCTATGTTAGAAAAAGCCCTCATCAGTACCCATCAATTCAGCCTCACCAGTGCCAATCAGTGCACCCTCACCAGTGCCCATGAATGCAGCTTCACAAGTGCCCGTGAATGCAGCCTGATCAGTGTCCATCAATGCAGCCTGATCAGTACCCATCAATGCAGCCTCACCATTGCCCCTTAATGTGGCCTCACCATTTCCCCTCAATGTAGCCTCACCAGTGCCCCTCAATGCAGCCTCACCAGTGCCCCTCAATGCAGCCTCACCAGTGCCCCTCAATACAGCTTTACCAGTGTGCCCCTCAATGCAGGCTCGCCAGAGTGCCCCTTCAATGCAGCCTCACCAGAGTGCCCCCTCCATGCAGCCTCACCAGAGTGCACCCTCCATGCAGCCTCACCAGAGTGCCCCCCCCCCTTGCAGCCACACCAGAGTGCCCCCCCCTTGCAGCCACACCAGAGTGCCCCCTCCATGGAGCCTCACCAGAGTGCTCCCTCCATGCAGCCTCACCAGAGTGCTCCCTCCATGCAGCCTCACCAGAGTGCTCCCTCCATGCAGCCACACCAGAGTGCTCCCTCCATGCAGCCTCACCTACAGTGCCCCCTCCATGCAGCCTCACCAGAGTGCTCCCTCCATGCAGCCTCACCAGAGTTCTCCCTCCATGCAGCCACACCAGAGTGCTCCCTCCTTGCAGCCTCACCTACAGTGCCCCCTCCATGCAGCCTCACCTACAGTGGCCCCTCCATGCAGCCTCACCTAGAGTGGCTCCTCCATGCAGCCTCACCAGAGTGCTCCCTGCATGCAGCCTCACCTACAGTGCCCCCTCCATGCAGCCTCACCTAGAGTGGCCCCTCCATGCAGCCTCACCTAGAGTGGCCCCTCCATGCAGCCTCACCAGAGTGCTCCCTCCATGCAGCCTCACCTACAGTGCTCCCTCCATGCAGCCTCACCTACAGTGCCCCCTCCATGCAGCCTCACCTAGAGTGGCCCCTCCATGCAGCCTCACCTACAGTGCCCCCTCCATGCAGCCTCACCTAGAGTGGCCCCTCCATGCAGCCTCACCTAGAGTGGCCCCTCCATGCAGCCTCACCTACAGTGCCCCCTCCATGCAGCCTCACCTACAGTGCCCCCTCCATGCAGCCTCACCTAGAGTGGCCCCTCCATGCAGCCTCACCTACAGTGCCCCCTCCATGCAGCCTCACCTACAGTGCCCCCTCCATGCAGCCTCACCTAGAGTGGCCCCTCCATGCAGCCTCACCTACAGTGCCCCCTCCATGCAGCCTCACCTACAGTGCCCCCTCCATGCAGCCTCACCTAGAGTGGCCCCTCCATGCAGCCTCACCTAGAGTGGCCCCTCCATGCAGCCTCACCTAGAGTGGCCCCTCCATGCAGCCTCCCCTACAGTGCCCCCTCCATGCAGCCTCACCTACAGTGCCCCCTTCATGCAGCCTCACCTACAGTGCCCCCTCCATGCAGCCTCACCTACAGTGCCCCTTCCATGCAGCCTCACCTACAGTGTCCCCTCCATGCAGCCTCACCTACAGTGCCCCCTCCATGCAGCCTCACCTAGAGTGGCCCCTCCATGCAGCCTCACCTACAGTGCCCCCTCCATGCAGCCTCACCTAGAGTGGCCCCTCCATGCAGCCTCACCTAGAGTGGCCCCTCCATGCAGCCTCACCTAGAGTGGCCCCTCCATGCAGCCTCACCTAGAGTGGCCCCTCCATGCAGCCTCCCCTACAGTGCCCCCTCCATGCAGCCTCACCTACAGTGCCCCCTTCATGCAGCCTCACCTACAGTGCCCCCTCGATGCAGCCTCACCTACAGTGCCCCCTCCATGCAGCCTCACCTACAGTGCCCCCTCCATGCAGCCTCACCTACAGTGCCCCTTCCATGCAGCCTCACCTACAGTGCCCCTTCCATGCAGCCTCACCTACAGTGTCCCCTCCATGCAGCCTCACCTACAGTGCCCCCTCCATGCAGCCTCACCTACAGTGGCCCCTCCATGCAGCCTCACCTACAGTGCACCCTCCATGCAGCCTGATCAGTGCATGGGGGATAGCTGCCGGATCACACAGAGCGGGTAACTTCCGCTGTGACACCTGGCGACCGCTGTCATCGGATGTCCCGCCTCCTTTGTTAGATGTCACGCGTCCCGGCATTGGACCAGTGAGAAATCTATCAAAGGAGGCGGGACATCGGATGACAGCGGTAAGCAGGAAATCCCCGCTCTAGATGATCCGGCAGCGCAGCGCCTGCCCTCCTCCCCTTACCCTCCAAGGCAGCGCTGGGGCCCGTGTGATCACCAGCCCTAAAGGGTCCAGCAGGTGGTGCTGGCGGGCCCCCTTTAGTGGCCGGGCCCTCGGTCCATGTCCGAATGGACCGACTGGTCAGTCCGCCCCTGCTCCCATATAACCCCTCCTATACAGGAAGTACCTCAGTTTTTTCGCCAGTGTCTTGAAGGTGATGGTCATAGCTGTTGAAGCTCTTCAAAATTCTTCAATATATAATCGGATCCATTTGGATGGCATAAGAAAGCTAAAGTGGATGGTACCCGAGCCTCGGTCCAAGAGCGAGGTTTTGCCTGTAACGTGTCCTATATGGCGCTGGACCCTTGTTTAGTTGGTATTCCTGGTCAAACGTGCCCAAGGTAAACCAGGTGCAGCAGTTCAGCCAGCAGTTGTAGCTATTGGGATTTGCCAATCCCTAAAAGACCGCTTTAAAAGGTTGATAAAAAAAACCTACCTTGCCAGGAGAAACCTACTGAGAAATTATCGGAGCTTCCTCATGCTTTATGTTTTGCAGTGGATGCATTGAAAGACTCAATCCAGCAAATGTCTCATTTTGCGTTGCTGTTAATACATATGCGCAGGGTCTTGTGGCTAAAGAACTGGTCTGCTGAGACGCCATGCAAAAGGCTACTTGCAGCTTTTCCATTCCATGGAGAACGCTTGTTTGGTGAGGATCTGGATAAATATATCCAAAAGATCGCAGGAGGAAAGAGTGCCCTACTTCCTATTAAGAGGAGAAGTAAGCAACCCTCCTTTAAAATTCCCAATGCTCCAGTCTAGTGCCTAGTGCTTCTTCCCCCAAGCGGTATCGACGGCCTCAACCGTCTGGGTTTTAAAGACCTCAGGGTCAGAGGAAGCCCTGGACCCAAAAGCCAGCCAAGTCCAATTCCAAGTCAACCTTGTGAAGGGGCGCCCCCACTCTCACAGGTGGGGGGCAGGCTTCGGCTGTTTTTGGATGCCTGGGAAGAACTGGTCCAAGACAGATGGGTCATTTCCACGGTAACACAGGGTTACAGAATAGAGTTCTGGGAAATTCCTCCAGACCGTTTTCTGTACTCAAGGGTCCCATCGGATCCAGAGAAAAAGAAATGCCTGTTCCTAGCTTTGCAGCATCTGCAGAAGCAGGGGGTAATTGTCAAGGTTCCGCACAAAGAAAGATTCAAGGGGTTTTACTCAAACCTTTTCACCATGCCGAAACCAAATGGGGAGGTAAGACCCATTTTGGACCTCAAGGCTCTTAACCTCTTTGTAAACGTCTGGTCCTTCCGTATGGAGTAGGCTCACTCAATAATAAGATCTCTGAGAAAAGGAGATTATTTAGCGTCCATAGATATCAAGGACGCGTACCTTCATGTACCTATCTTCGGTCCACATCAAAGGTTTCTGCGTTTTGCAGTAGAGGGCCGTCATTTTCAATTCGTGGTACTGCCATTCGGTCTAGCCACGGCCCCCAGGGTTTTCACAAAGATTCTGGCCCCAGTGTTGGCATCCCTAAGGTCCCAGAAAATCTCTGTGGTAGGATATCTGGACTATCTTCTCCTGAGGGATCGCTCTTGCCCAATCCTGATCCAAAACATGTCAAGAACAGTGCGGGTTTTACAACGCCTAGGTTGGATTCTAAATGTGGACAAATCAGCCCTTTGTCCGACTCAAGTCTTGGTGTATCTGGGTCTGGTCTTGGACACTGCCCAAGAAAGGGTGTTTTTACCCCCCTTAAAGATCGTTTCCATAGTGGAACTCGTCCAGAGGGTGAAAAAAGAACCAAGACCATCTATTCGGCTGTGCAAGAGGTTGCTGGCAAGATGGTGTCATCCTTCGATACAATTCCATATGCACAGTTTCACTCCAGGGTGTTCCAGAACAGTATTCTGGAAGCCTGGGACAGGTCTGCTCGAACCTTAGATCATCCTATGGTTCTATCTCACGGAACCTCTCTTGGTGGTTAAGAACCAGCAATTTGAGAAAGGGAAAATCTTTTCCACCAGCAGCCTGGAGAATGGTAACTACAGACGCCAGTCGTCTCGGCTGGGGAGCAGTCCTGGAGGAGGCATCTGTCCAGGGAGTATGGTCCCAGGCAGAAAAGACCTTGCCCATCTATTGGAGATTCGGGCAGCTCATCTGGCTCTGCGCTTCTGGACATCCAGGTTGCGGGGTCTTCCTGTCCGAGTCCAGTCCGACAACTCCACGGTAGTGGCATATATCAACCACGAGAGAGGTACCGGGAGCCGGGCAGCCCAAAGAAAAGTAAATCACATATTGACTTGGGCAGAAAAGCATGTGCCGTTTCTTTCGGCAGTGTTTATATCGGGGGTGGACAACTGGCAGGCAGACTTCCTAAGTCGCCAAAATTGTTGCCAGGGAAATGGTCCCTGCATCCCAAAGTTTTTCTACAGATCTGCCAACACTGGGGGACCCCAGATGTGGATCTGCTGGCATCCAGATTCAATACCAAACTGGACAGGTTTGTATCCAGAACCAAGGATCCGCTTGCTGTCAGGACAGACGCATTAGTAGTTCCTTGGGATCAGTATTCTCTGATATATGCTTTCCCTCTGATCCAAATTCTGCCGCACTTACTACGCAGAGTACAGGAGGAATGAAAGCCAGTGATCCTGGTAGCCCCAGCGTGGCCCCAGAGATCCTGCTACACGGAGGTTGTGAAGTTGGCAGTGGGGGACCCATTGGCCCTTCCGTGCCGTCCAGACCTGTTGTCTCAAGGACCCATATTCCATCCTTCTTTACGGTTGCTGAATTTGATGGCATGGCTATTGAGACCAGAGTATTGAAAGACTGTGGTGTTATGGGTTCAGTCTTGTCTACTCTGATAAATGCTAGAAAGACAGTTTCTAGAACTATTTACTATAGAGTCTGGAAGTCATACATTTCCTGGTGTGAGGGAAGGAAATGGAACCCTTGTAAGTATAAGATTGGGAGAGTTCTTGCCTTTCTTCAAGCGGGAGTAGACTTGAAGCTGGCTTTGGGGACAATTAAAGGACAGATTTCGGCCTTATCGTTTTTTTTCCAAAGACTAATTACATCCCATCCTTTGGTACGAACCTTTGTCAAAAGGAGTAACGCACCTCAGGCCGTCAGTTAAACTGCCTTTATGCCCCTTGGACCTAAATTTGGTGCTGTTAGCCTTACAGAACCTATTAGGCATATTCCTTTTGTCCTATTGGCCAGGAAATTGTTTTTTTTTGGTGGCTAACATCGGCTAGAAGGGTGTCAGAATTGGCCGCCCTTTCTTGCAAAGAACCTTTTTTTGATTCTTCATCAGGATAGAGTGGTCATGCGCCCTCGTCCGGGTTTTTTTACTAAAGGTGGTTTCCAATTTTCATTTGAATCAGGATATCATTTTACCTTCCTTTTTTCCAAACCCTAAAACTAGGGAGGAAAGGTCGCTTCACTCGCTTGATGTGGTGAGGGCGATCAAAGTTTACTTAAAGATGTCAGCTCCATTTCGGAAGACTGACTGCCTTTTTGTCCTGCTGGAAGGTCCTAGGAAAGGACAGCTGGAAACAAGTTCAACTATATCTAGGTGGATACGCCAGCCTATTATCCAGGCGTATGGATTAAGGCGCAAGGTTCCACCTTGGGATTTAAAAGCACACTCCACTAGAGGGGTTAGTGCATCATGGGCAGTACACCAACAGGTGTCTATGGCTCAGGTTTGCAAAGTGGCCGCTTGGTCTTCAGTTCATACATTCACCAGGTTTTACCAGGTGGATGTTAGATCTCAAAAAGAGACTGTTTTTGGCCACAGCGTGTTGCAGGCAGCTTTATAGTCTCAGGCCCCGTTGGGGCTTAGGGATATTGTGTTCCCCACCCTCAGGTGCATTGCTTTGGGACATCCCAAATAGTCATTATTATGGTGCTCTGTGTCCCGTGATGTACGATAAAGAAAAATGGATTTTTAATAAAGCTTACCTGTAAAATCCTTTTCTTGGAGTACATCACGGGACACAGAGGTCCCTCCCCTCTTTTCTGTGGCCAAAATCGTCATTGCTTGCTACAAAACTGAGGTACTTCCTGTATAGGAGGGGTTATATGGGATGAACCGTCTTACTATTGGTTGACAGTGTCCAATCATCTAAAGGTAGCGTATAACCCAAATAGTTATTATTATGGTGCTCTGTGTCCTGTGATGTACTCCAAAAAAAGGATTTTACAGGTAAGCTGTATTAAAAATCCATTTTTTGTGGAAACCAGATGTGGAGCAAGGTCCTTGTCTCCCAGGTTTGGGGTAACATGTTTTGCAAGGATGGGGGACTTTGCTCCTCCTTAATCAAGTAGTTTAGAACCCTTGTGAGATGGATGCAGACAACCTCTTTTGTAAATCCCCAAATCTCCTAGCATCATGACTAACAAAAGCAAAATCTTCAGCTTTACACCATTCTTTTAACTAAACATTGAACTCTGCAATACCTGGCATTATACTGTAGATAAGTAAGATATTTAAAAATGAAAGGGTGCAACGTGCCTTGCGAATTTCCCGAGCCAAACTCTAAAAATCCATCTGGACATCATTCTGGGATAAATCATTGGTGCAAAGGTGCAAAACAACAACTTTGCACTCTTAACAATATTTGCACCTCTTATCTCCCATGACAATAGCACTGGGTAAACACCTAACTTCTTTTGACACTTCCACAGAATTTCCTTAAGAATCATCTCTAATGCCGCGTACACACGATCGCACATTCCGACAACAAAATCCATGGGATTTTTTCCGACCGATGTTGGCTCAAACTTGTCTTGCATACACACGGTCACACAATGTTGTCGGAAATTCCGAACGTCAAGAACGTAGTGATGTACAACATGTACGACGGCACTAGAAAGAGGAAGTTCAATACCAAGTGCGTCACCCTTTGGGCTCCTTCTGCTAATCTCGTGTTAGTAGAAGTTTGGTGACAGCCGATTCACGCTTTTCAGACTCGTGCTTTTCAGATCGTTACTTCAGTTTGTGCTTGTGGGTTCATATCTGGTTTTCAGTGCGTGTAGTCAGTTTGCATTCGTTTTTCAGTGCGTATTTTATATTATGTATTTGAATTTGCAGTGCATTCTTTTCGGCTCGTTTCTGATTTTCAGCTCGCTCTTTTCAGGTTCTTTCGGTTTTTCAGTGCGTTCTGTTAGTTCGTTCTGACCAGCCAACCGTTTGGAAGCCATATTTCGGTTACGTACTCGTTGTAGAGTTTGTGCTGTGCAGGGGCTTGGTGTTGGGGTTCTTACTTTGACCCAAGCCCAGTCCATGAACAGGGCGGGGAGGAGTTCATGGACAAAGAATTGGTTGCTCCAGCATGACCATTTTTCGCACATGCTTTTGTTGCGGGAGATCCAGGAGAATAATCCTAGTTCAATCTTATTTTATTGAAAGAAACATACAAGGAAATGTATTCCACATAAACATCATTAATAATAGTAGTAGGTGATGACCATAAATCCAGTATATTCGAAGGATACATATTGTAGTATCATACCAAGTTCGTTACGTGTGCAGATAAGGAAAAAACATTATTTTAAACAACATGTTGAGACATAACAAGGATAACCAAAGAGCCCTCACCCTGTACGGGAGGGGATTACATGTAAACTTCATGTGTTACTACAATCAAACTTATTCCAGAAACCTGTTATGTTGTAGAGGATTTGCTTGTGGGGGTCATATTTTGCATCTGGATTCTGAGGAGTACATTTATACGAAGAGGAGAAGGATTAGGGGGAAAGTAGGGAAAGCAGAAAGGTTAGGAACAGGAGTAGCTCCAGCATGGTCATGAGGTGGTACTGTCTAGGTTGCCCCCTGCCCAGGAGATGAAGTCCGATGAGTAGCGGAACATGGACTACGAAGTCCAAGTAAGAGAGAACTGATTGTCTTTATTAGATTCCTCAGCCAACAGATGTTCAAGGTCTCTAATGTGGCCTACCTCAATAGCCCACTCCCCCAGGGAAAGTACTGTTCTTGACTTCCAATATCTTGGAATCACCATTCTAGCAGCGGCCAAGAAATGACGTAATACATCTTTTTTAATTGACTTGAGTGTGCCCGGGAGCATGGATAAGAGAGCTATCTCAGGTGTAGGAGAGAGAGCGGTCGCCATCAGTTTGCAGTATAGTAGGAAGATCTGTTGCCAGAATTTCTGTATGGGGGGCATTCCCACCAAATGTGGAGCATGGTGCCCCTGGAGCTTAGACATCGCTAACAGGTATCCGGCGTTGTTGAGTTGAAGTGATGTATAGTCGAAGGGCATCTATACCACCTCGTCACCAGTTTAAACCCCCTTTCTTGAGTTTTAGTGGCTAGGGAGAGTTTGTGCATTAGGATAAAGCATTTTTGCCAGTCAATGGGGGAGATGGAATGTTGGAGATCTTTTTCCCAAGCCTTTGTGTAGGGTGGGAGATCAGGGTGAAGAGCATTCAGCAAGAGGGAATAAAGCTGTGATACCATGTGCGTTAGAGGATCAGATCCTCGAATCCTGTCGGTTCAGCTAGAATATCTGGTATTGATGGGAAGGTTCGGATATAGGAAGTCAGTTGTTGTTTCTGAAGCCATTGCATAGGGTATCGAGAAAGCCTCCTATGGTCTTCTTTTCGCCAAGGTCCAAAGCTTGTCACGTGCATAACTGGTGGGAAGGCTGGGGTCCCAAATAGGGGAGTCATAGTCCCCGAAGGATTAGATATGTTACCGCTAGAGATTAAGCGATCCAAAATTTGGATCGTTTGACGGGTGAGGTCACAGAGGGGGTGTGAACCCCTAAGAATCGCGGGTGTGGTCCATGGAAGACCTGGGAGATCAATGGAGTTCATATGGCTTTCCAAGTGAACCCAGAGCTTGGTCGTATGGTTATGGAACCAGTCCAGTATGCGAGTAAGTATCGCTGCCTTATGGTACAATGAAGCGTCTGGGGCTCCAGCTCCCCCTCTCGCTTTCGGAAGAGATAACGTTCTGTATCCAATTCTAGGACAGGCTGAATTCCAAATGAATTTAGAGAACAGCTGGCGCAATTTCCAAAAATAGAAGTTAGGTATGTATATAGGGATTGTCTGAAATAGGTACAAAAACCTGGGAAGGACATCCATTTTCAAGGTGTTCACCCTACCAAGCCAGGAGAGCTGTTTGAATGTGTAAGTAGACAGATCAGCTTGAGTTCTAAGTAAGGGGGTAAAATTCTTGGAAAAGAGTTGGGATGCATCCTCGGGTATTTGAATACCAAGGTATCGGATGAAGGTGGATCCCGTTTTAAAGGAAAAGGCAGTAGAAAGTCTGTGTAGGTTCAACTTTGGCAGATAAATATTAAGAATTTCCGATTTATTGTAGTTTACTTTAAAGTTACTGACTTCCCCAAATCTATGGAACTCCTGCATCACTGAGGGCAGGGACGAGTGTGGACGTGTCACAAATAGGAGCAGGTCATCTGCAAACAGAGCAAGTTTAGTTTGAGTGGGCCCGTCTGTTATTCCGTGCACAGAGGGATTGTTTCGCAAAGCAATAGCTAAATGTTCCATGGTGAGAACATACAGGAGGGGAGACAGGGGGCATCCTTGTCGTGTCCCGTTAGATAGAGAATGCCGGTGACAAAGAGCCGTTCAGTCTTATCCTAGCAGATGGAGAGAAGTAGAGGGACATTATCCTTGAGATCATGTGGGCTCCCAGTCCTATTTGTTGTAAAGACAGCCAAAGAAATTGCCAATCTGCTCGGTCTAATGCCTTCTCTGCATCGACTGTTAAGAGGCATAAAGAAATATTGTGAGTTCGGGCATAGTTGGATAAAAGAAGGGTTTTCAGGGTGTTATCCCTTGCTTCTTGGCCACTCACAAATCCTACTTGATCTAAGTGGATCAAACTGGGCAACAATGGTTGTAACCTGTTGGCTAACACTTTAGCGAATGAATAGGATTGAAGGGAAATAAATAGGGACTTTAAATGAACGCATGGTCTGGTAAGGCACCATTGTTCCATCCCTCGGGACTTTAAATGAAACTGTAGCCTGGTAAGGCTACAAATTTCCATCCCTGTCATGCATCAAAAGGGGAAAAAAGCAGGGGAAGTGGGACTTTATATGAAACACTAGGTTGCAGAGAGGTAAATAGGTGAAAAATACAAGTTTTATTAATTGCCATCTGAAATAACCATCCATAACATTTGATTACAACAGTATTGATATACATTGGTACATGGCATAAATTCATAAAAACAGTATCATGTAAAATGGCAATTAATCATCCTTCCAGGGTTAGCCAATATGGTCATTGCATAAACAATAATACACCGTAAAACTTGCAAAACCCATGGCCTTGTTGGTCCTAATGAGGGTATTGAATGTAAACTTGGTGTTCTAGTAATGTTAATTAGAAGTAAAACGTATGGCAGCTCTACGCGTTTCGTGGCTAGAGGGCCACTCGTCAGGAGCGAGCACAAGATATATCTATAAAGGATGAAATATTATAATAAGGGTAAGTGAGTACGGTAATGGGGTATAGAACCCTCAAATCAATTACCTGTTACTATTGGGTGTCAGAATAGTTTTGGTGCGAAAGCGGGTACCATGACTCTCTGGATAAATGCTCCCAACCGGGAGCCGCGGCGGACATCTCGTCCAAGATACCCAGACAAGCGTCAGCCAGAGCAGGCACAAGAAGGCAAGGTAACCTTTAGGGGATTGAAAAGTGTTCCATAGTAAACTGGACAGGAATGAACAGAGGGGAAGTGTGTGAGTGGAGCCGATTGGAGGGCTGTGAGGGAGGTGAAGAGCCGGCCACTAAGGCCTGGGAATGGGGGTGAAGAAAAAAGGGGGGAGTGAATACTGGTGATGACCACCAGTCAAGAGTGAAACGTGGAGGACCAGGGGAAGAGGTGAGAGTGACAAAGGTGGGGAAAGGGGACAAGTGGATGACTGCCGTGGAAGATGGTGCATAGGGATAGGGGGAAAATGATGTGGATGGACAAATTACCTTGGCTGAATGCAACAGCCGTGTGTGCAGCTCAAAATTGAACAGTGAGGGAAGCCTTGACTACCGGTGCCCGCCCTAGGGACGCCCATATAGGCGCCGGGACGATGATGTCGCCGACGTCATGCCAGCGCAGCAGAGGGGGCGGGGGAAGACCGGCGGTAGGAGGAGTCCAGCAGGCGCTCGATCCTCCACCATCGGAAGTCCCCCAATCTGCCCGCGAGCGTGGTCACCGCAAGCATGGGCGGAGCAGCGCTGAGTAAGCACCGCATGTCCAGTCTGGGATGCGCGACGTTGACGTGCAGTGACGGCACCCGCACCTTCCCAGACAAAGGGGGAGGGGCCGCCAAGCACGTCACAGCTCCCGGAAGTGGAGAACCAGACGGGCAGCAGGCAATCCCGACTAAGTTCACACCACCTCTAGAGCTGAACCCAAATAGAGTCAGTTGATGTTGGAGCATAAATGGAAGAAAATGATTGAAAAACATACAATTAGTTAACAGGGTAGCTAAATTAGGAAATGTACGAGGATCAAAAGGATTTAACATGGGAATAAGGTTGCAAAAATGGGGGGTAATGCTGATGTAGATAGTAGAGCAAGCCAAGTGTTTCCATCCCTATGAATATTATCCACTTCCCTACCCGCCCATAGTCATATGACGTCCACAGATGGGATCTCCCATCCTGGGTGGACGTCATATGACGTCCTGGGATTCCCGGCCGTCTAGCGGGCGCGCGCGCGCGCCCGCCGCGTTCCCCGGGACCCGGTGCGTGTGCCCGTTGGCCGCGATGTCTGCCGGGCACCCGCGATTGCCCGTTAACCAGGCCGGCATGTGGATCTGTGTGTGTAAACACACAGATCCACAGCCTGTCAGCTCTGAGGAGAGCGATCAGTGTTCCCAGAACGGAGGAACACTGATCGGTCTCCTCCCCTAGTGCGTCCCCTCCCCCTTCAGTTAGAATCATTCCCTAGGAAACATATTAACCCCTCCCCGCCCCCTAGTGGTTAACCCCTTCACTGCCTGTCACATTTACACAGTAATCAATACAATTTTATAGCATTGATCACTGTATAAATGTGATTGGTCCCAAAAATGTGTCAAAAGTGTCCGATGTGTCCGCCATAATGTCGCAGTCACCAAAAAAAATCGCGATCGCCGCTAAAAAAATAAAAAAATATATATTTTTTTTAAATGCCATAAATCTATCCCGTATTTTGTAGACGCTATAACTTTTGCGCAAACCAATCAATATACGGTTATTGCGATTTTTTTTTCCAAAAATATGTAGAAGAATACGTATCGGCCAAAACTGAGGAAAAAATGTGTTTTTAAAAAAAAAATTTGGGATATTTATTATAGCAAAAAGTAAAAAATATTGTGTTTTTTTCAAAATTGTCGCTCTTCTTTTGTTTATAGCGCAAAAAATAAAAACCGCAGAGGCGATCAAATACCACCAAAAAAAAGCTCTATTTGTGGTGAAAAAAAGGACGTCAATTTCTTTTGGGTACAACGTCGCACGACCGCGCAATTGACATTTAAAGTGTGACAGCGCTGAAAACTAAAAATTGGCCTGGGAAGGAAGGGGGTGAAATTGCCCTGTATTGAACCGGTTAATGAATAGGATTGAAGGGAAATAAATAGGGACTTTAAATGAACGCATGGCCTGGTAAGGCACCATTGTTCCATCCCTCGGGACTTTAAATGAAACTGTAGCCTGGTAAGGCTACAAATTTCCATCCCTGTCGTGCATCAAAAGGGGAAAAAAGCAGGGGGAGTGGGACTTTATATGAAACACTAGGTTGCAGAGAGGTAAATAGGTGAAAAATACAAGTTTTATTAATTGCCATCTGAAATAACCATCCATAACATTTGATTACAATAGTAATGATATACATTGGTATATGGCATAAATTCATAAAAACAGTATCATGTAAAATGGCAATTAATCATCCTTCCAGGGTTCACCAATATGGTCATTGCATAAACAATAATACGCCGTAAAACTTGCAAAACCCATGGCCTTGTTGGTCCTAATTAGGGTATTGAATGTAAACTTGGTGTTCTAGTAATGTTAATTAGAAGTAAAACGTATGGCAGCTCTACGCGTTTCGTGGCTAGAGGGCCACTCGTCAGGAGCGAGCACAAGATATATCTATAAATAAAGGATGAAATATTATAACAAGGGTAAGTGAGTACGGTAATGGGGTATAGAACCCTCAAATCAATTACCTGTTACTATTGGGTGTCAGAATAGTTTTGGCGCGAAAGCGGGGTACCATGACTCTCCGGATAAATGCTCCCAACCGGGAGCCGCGGCGGACATCTCATCCAAGATACCCAGACAAGCGTCGGCCAGAGCAGGCACAAGAAGGCAAGGTAACCTGGGGGGGATTGAAAACAACTTGTATTTTTCACCTATTTACCTCTCTGCAACCTAGTGTTTCATATAAAGTCCCACTCCCCCTGCTTTTTTCCCCTTTTGAAACACTTTAGCGAAGATCTTCAAATCCACCCCGATCAAGGATATTGGCCTATAATTTGTACATAAAGTTGGGTCTTTCTCTGGTTTTGGAATAAGGGAAATATGAGCCTCAAGTGTTTGTGGGGAAACACTGAGCCCTCTGATACAGAGTTGAATACTTTAGTGAGGAAAGGAATAAGAAGGGGAGCAAATAGTTTATAAAACTTTGGGGTAAAGCCGTCCGGCCCTGGGCTCTTGCCAGTTGGTGTACTTGCAATGGCTTTCGCAACTTCATCTGCTGTTATAGGTGTTTCAAGTTCAGTAACGGTGTCCTCATCCAAAGTGGGGAGCGTGGTTTCCATGATATAAGAGGACTTGTGCTCCTCTGTAGTAGAGGGGGAGCCTGACGACTGGGCTGCAGGTATATTGTACAGGGATTGATAAAAATCCCTGAACGTCTGCGCAATCTTAGAAGGTGAGGAGATTGATTGCGGTCCTTGGATATGGGAGATGAAAGTAGAGGATCTTTTTGGGTGCAGGGAGCGGGCCAATGACCTGCCACACTTGTCTTGGAATTTATAATGATGGAAAGTGAGCTTGTCCGCAAATGTACGTGCAGAGGTCTCATATGGACCTCTGAGATGTGATCGGGCGTTGGAAACCTCAGTGAGCGTTTCAATTGTTGGGGAGTGCTTATGGTCAGTTTCCAGGTTTCAGAGCTTTTGAATTGCATCCACTATAGCGGCTGAGCATTCCTTTTTCAGACGAGATCCTAATTGAACAAAAGTTCCACGTAATACTGCTATCAGTGCCTCCCATTGGATGGGGAATGACGTGGTATCTTGTGCGTGGTCCCCCAAAAAATTAGAGATTGTTTCCGAGATACGTGTAATACAGTCCGAGTTAGCTAGCAACGAATCGTTCAAGCACCATGTCCACTCCCTCACAGGTGTGGAGGGGAGCAAGAACGTCAAGTATATAGGGGAGTGGTCTGACCAGATCATAGAGTCTATTTCACACTCAGGAGACCAGTCTAGACAACTGTGGTCACTCAATAGATAGTTTAGGCGACTATAGGTCTGATGTACTTGAGAAAAATGTGTGTAGTTACGAGCCTTAGGGTACAGTACCCTCCAAACATCTACAAGGCGTAAGTCGTATAGTGCACGTTTCAGGACCCTCAATTTGGGGAATGAGATACGTGACCTTTAGGTGGAGGAGTCCAATGGTGGCTCCAGGGGGGTATTAAAATCCCCACCGAGGATGAGCTTGCCCTCCATGAATTCAGATAGAATGTTCAGATACTGCAAAGCTGATGGAACTTGGTTGACATTTGGCAAATAAATGTTAACTATCATAAAACTCCCCACAGCAAAAATTTCACAAAGACGTACCTTCCCTGAGGGTCGGAGAGATGATCAAGCAATTCAACGGGGAGAGCTTTGTGAAAAGCTACAGATACTCCCTTAGTTTTCTGGGATGGATTAGTACTATGGATCCATCTGTTGAAATATCTGTTGGAGCAAGGGGTGGAGGCTGATTGAAAGTGTGTCTCCTGTAAGAGGAGTATATTAACTTGGCATTTATGCATTTGATATAGGATTTGTCCACGTTTAGCGGCTACATTGAGTCCATTTACATTGTATGAACACAGTTTTAGTCGAGGGTGAGATAATACCGTATAGGCCATGGTGGAGCGAGGAGATGAGAAGAAATTTGAAAGTCCAGAAAAAGAGGGGGAGGCGTTTGGGGAAGAAACAGAAAAGAGAAGGTAGTTACAAAAGGGAAGAAGAATGGAAGATGGTTAGGTAGAGGACACCTGAGAAAGGTGTCTCAAAACAAAATCTAATGTGTTCGCAGCAACCTATTTGGGGAGGGAGGTCGGAATAGAGAAGTCTGAGTTATAAACCCGACAACATAGCAGGCATATATAACGTATATGTATCACACCCGTCTATCGTAGTATATTGAGTACTTAAAATTTTAAGTTACAGAAGAACATGGCATATATCTAATCAGTGTTTGAAAAAACACTTGAACACCCATAATCAGTCAGCTATCATCACAAGTAATAGTATGTATAACAAGCATTTAAAAAATGAGGTAACATTAAGGAATTCTACTAGTTCTATGGTATAGGATCAGTTAGGCCCGGGACTGAGAGGAGACCAAGAAGCTCAGAACAGGTAATAAGGTAGCTTCTGGGAGGCTCCAAGTCAGTCAGCGGGTCCCCAGGCCCAAAGAACTAAAAAGGCACATTGGCTACAGGTACCGCCCCAGGAACTTAGTGGTGGGCTCCATTCGGGCCGGGCCACATCCCGATTAAGAGAATCATAGGGTTCTGGAGAATTAGGAGGAAGGTTTCTTAAGGAAACGATGATCATAGTATTCAATTTGGTCTTGAAATGGTCCGTGTGTGGAAAAGTGTACAGCTAAGGCCAGGAACGTACGGTGTTGAATGGAGCCCCCAGGTAGTTATAAAGAGCAGCAACATTGTCAACGTCTAATCTACATCCTTTTTTAGGTGTAACGGTCCCAGTAAGCGCAAAACAAAACCCCCCCTGAGCTTAGTAAACTTCTATAACATCCCTGTAAGCGGAGCGGTATGGTTAGTATGAGTTCATAGAAGGAGGGTACATAGAGAACACAATACCAATGCAAACCTGGTCAAGTCCCTTAATGAAAACTGTGGATTGAAAGGTGTAAACCCATTGTAAAATATTGGACAAAGAGAACAAGTAACAGTGATGACTCACGTGGGGAGCCAAATCAGTCTTCTGGGGATGTTGGATGTCTTGCTCTAGGACCAAAAGAAGCAGATCTAGATCTCGGACATCTGTGACGTTGCGGGAGAGGGCCCGGTAGTCGTTGACGATCCTCTGGAGGGTCCAGCCAGTTCGGGATGCTGATAGGGTCTTGTGCAAGGAAGGTGAAGAAGGCAGGAAGTTGTTCAGGGTCCGACAGAACAAACTTACAGTTATCATCTCGGGTTACCTTGATACTGAAAGGATGGTCCCAGGTATAGGTAGCCCCAGCCTGACGGATCAAATCCAAAAGTGGGCGGACCATCCGTCTCATGTATAAGGTGCTGCGGGAGAGGTCCGGATAGAGGTGTACTGTAGATCCATCAAATTCTACAGGACCCAAATGCCAGGCCTTACGCATGATCTCTTCCTTGAGGGTATAGTAATGGACCCGGCATAGGACATCGCGGGGAGCGGTCGCTGCAGTCTCCCCCATGCCTCCCACTCTATGTACTCTGTCCAGTTCAATGGGGGATGTAACTTCCCTGCCCAAGACCTCGTTGAGGATAGAGACAACAGTGGGTTTTAGATCAGTGCCTGAGGTTGCTTCCAGGACTCCCTGTATCCTAATGTTGTTCCTGAGGCTCCTGTTTTCACTGTCATCTATGCGGAGTTGGTGTTGCCGCAAGCGGGACAAATGTGACGTGGTTGCAGATTCGAGGGCCACAATATGAGCCATATGGTCATTTTGGGTAGTAGCCAGAACGGAAACAGAGGTCTCCGTTATTGAAACCTGATGTTGGAGGGCTTGTAGTTCTACATGAAGGGAGGCTTCTATCTTGGATGCCCAGGATTCAAAGTCCGCCCTAAAAGCAGAAAGAAGGGCTGTGGTCGCAGAGCCGGCTGATCCGCCCGAGGCCGGAGGAAGTAGCTCCACGGGGCCATCTTCGGTGGAGATGACAGGGGACATTGCTGCCCCTGAGACAGGGGTTCGAGGGGCCATCGGAGGGGCCGAGAGCTCACCTGTAGTGTCCCTGCACATAGAGGAGTCCATGTGAACAAGAGAAGGAGGTTTAGATTTGCCTGGGGTGTGACCGGCTGCCAGCTTGTCCTTTCCCGTGCGGGAGTCGAGCAAGGATGTACGGAGTAGGTAATGCTGGATTGAACCTTGCTGCAGCTCAGCGGAGTCAGTCGAGTGAGAGCTTGAGGATGACATAGAGATTCCGGGTGTAGGTAATTGGTAACACAGCCTGGTAATGTCGGGAGAGCACAGAGCTCAGTGTCTTCAGCCATCCATCGTCAGCCAGGAAGCATGGTATCTAGCATGGGGGGTAGGACGGTCGCTACCTGCGACTCTAGAGCTAGGACTGCGTTCCCTGTTAGTCTTTTTCACCACAGAATGAGATGGAAACGTGTTGCAGAACTATAGCGAGATAGCAAACTGTCACCCGAGGAGTAGTTATTTTGTGAGAAGGGCTACAGGTGGCAGCTGGGTCCGCTGGGCAGCTCTGGTGATAGTGTAGGGACAGTGTAGGGAATGATCCAGGAGCAAAGGGGTTAAGGAGACCAGGAGGAAATGCATATACTGCAGCAGGGTGGAGCAAGATGGCAGCTCCACGTGGCCCCAGGGGTCAGTTTTGCAATCCACACCACAAATAGGGGTGGATATTAGTTTTAATCCCTTTCTGGGGTCACAGTCTACTAGGTTGGGAGGTCTACTACTGAGGTGTAGCAAGATGGCCGCCACTTACTGTGTGTGCTGGTAGACCTTCAGGCTGGCATGCAGGGGTGGTACAGGGGAGAACGCAGGTTGCGGTCAGTAGGCTGGGCTGCCCCGGTGTCCGAGCAGGAAGAGAGACAGGCGCAGAGTAGCCAGGAAGCCAGCGCTGTGCAGGCCAGGTTTACCAATATGGCCGCCGCTCCCCGTGTTAAGGCCGAAGCCGTGGCCTGTAGTTAAAGCGGCCGGAACATGGGATCGCCGTGTCAGCGGTCCCAGGTGACACCTTGGTGGTCTGGGGGACCCCGGGTTCTGTGCAGGTGGCAAGGCAGTCCTGTTAGGGTGAAAAGATGGAAACGTGCCCTAAAACGGCAGGAGCTCTCAATGGGCACGTCTGTTCAGACCTCCATCTGGCCACGCCCCCCGAGGAGAATAATCCTGATGATTTCAGGAATTATCTCCGGATGACGGACCTCATTTTTCACCATCTGTTGGCTTTGCTGTCCCCTTAATTATCAGGCAGGACAAGTGCATACGGCAAGCCATCACTCCTGAACAGAGGCAAGTTGCCACCTTGTGGTACTTGGTGACGGGGAGAAGTCTGCAGGACATCAAGTTCTCGACAGGCATCTCCCCCCAGGCTCTGGGAATCAATATTCCAGAGACCTGTTCTGCCATTATACAGGTCCTGCAGAAGGACTATATTAGGGTAAGATTTATCCTTTAACATCACATTCTATGTATTTAATGTTTGCTAATGTAGTGTATTTATTTCATCAATCCCTAATTACCATGATTGTAATATGCTGTGAATGTTCTCTTTATCCTCATGCATGCTGGAATTTTTTAAACTTCCTTTTTTGTCCTTCATGCATATTTGCCTTCACTAACCCCCCCAGCATGATATCCTGGGCCCATACACACCTAGCCTAGTCACTTAACAATACATTTTGTCAGCTCCATAGTACTGCTTTACCCTAAACACCCCCTAAAATGTGTTTAAATGTTATTTGTGTGCTTAAATTTATGCAGAGTGCCAGAGGGGCCCCAAAATCATTTGTAACCCTCCCTCCCCCCAACGGCTAAGTCAACCGATACCAATCCTCTATCTGCTGACTTTGCCCTACCCATACACACTATACTTATGGATGAATTCACCCAAGCATGTAGTGAAAGGGCCTGCCTGAATACTTTCAAATGGTACTGTTTAAAGTTTTGTTCTCTAATTATCTTGATAGGTAATTTCAGAATGTAAAAAAGTGCTTCAATTAGGACAGTGTGTATTTATATTTTTGTATTATGGCACTTCTTACCTGTCCAGTGGGCTGCCAATAGTGTAAGTAAGGAGGGGCTGGCCAAAGTAACATACCTGTATTTATGCATTCAGCTCTCAATGAAGTGGAGATGGTTACCTGTCCAAAACATCTCCCCCCCCAAAATTTTTACAATGGGCCTTCAGAGGGAGTGAGTAATCTGATAAGTGGCCCTTAGATTTTTGTCTTTAAGTACTCCTTAAAATAAGTGTTATACTGATGTTGGCCAAGAATGTTTGTGTCTAATCTGCTTGCAATATTATGTGCAAAAGTAATAATTATTTTTTTATTGTTTGACTCCACAGTTTCCTTCAACGCCACAGGAATGCCAGACTATGGCTTCCCAATTTGCCCAGCAGTGGGACTTTCCCAACTGCGGAGGGGCAATAGATGGGAAACACATCCACATCGTCCAACCCCCCAACTCGGGCTCATACTACTATTATAATTACAAGGGGTTTAATAGTATAGTGATGTTGGCGGTGGTGTCAGCTACTTACGAGTTCCTGTATGTGGATGTGGGGAAAAATGGCCGGATGTCGGATGGTGGAGTCATCGCCCAGATCGAGTTTTACAGACAGCTCCAGAATGGCAGCTTGGGCTTGCCACCCCTGAAAGGCAATGTGGAAGGTCTCCCATTCGTCTTTGTCGCAAGATGAAGCATTTGCGCATCTTATGTGGCCATTCCCTATGAGGACCCTCACCCCAGACCAGAGGGTTGTGTCAGCATGGATGTGGAGGATAACACTCAGCAGCAGTCTTCAAGGGATGGTTTTCAGTCCCCAGAAATCCAAGGAGTTGTACGTGGCTGGGAGGAGGTAGTTACGGATCATGTGATCCTTAGTGACCCAAAGGACTCAAAATTGAATGCCTCTGCAAACTTACGCTGCATGGCCTCCCTGATTCTGCAAAGCCTGCGAAAGGACCCTAGGATTCATGGTATCAAGGAGAGGGATCATTACTGGCTGGCAACCCTCCTTGATCCATGTTACAAGGGTAAGGTTGTAGAACTCATCCTGCCTTCGCAGAGGAAGCAGAGGATGAAACATCTTCAGGAGGCCTTGAAGAAAGGTTTATGTAATGCATTTACAGACCCTGGGAGGTTACCATTTCCTGGTGCTGCACAAAGTGTTGCTGAGGCTTCGTTCAGTCAGAGGAAGAGCGGTGGAGAAGGTGACCGGCTGACCAATGCCTTTAAACAATTTTTCAGTCCTCAGCGCTGATCTGATTGGTTCAAGCAACCATCGCCAGCATCTGCATTACATGGTGCAGGAATATCTAGGAGCAAGAGCAGACTTGGAGACCTTTCCAACAGAGCATCCACTGGGTTACTTAAGGATGGACCACTGGCCAGAACTTGCTCAATATGCAATTGAGCTACTGGCCTGTCCTGCATCCGGGATGCTTTCTGAATGCACATTCAGTGCTGCTGGAGGGTTTGTAACGGATCAAAGAATGTGCCTGTCCACAGACTCCGCTGATAGGCTCACATTCATAAAAATTAATCATTCTTGGATCGGCAGCTATCAAGCATCTGATGCTGATATAACTGATTCGGTTTACTATGGATGTGGGATCCCTTGAAGACTGCTTATGCTGACTATCCTATTTCTCCTCAATCTTGATGATGCTAGCTTCCAATAATATTTTTGGTTCAGGGCACCACCACCCAAGGCCCAATTTTACTGTCCCTGTTTAACAGGGGCATTCAATTACTATTTTTGATACAATATTTCACAGCAGGGCCTGTTCCTGCGCCCAACAAGAGTATCTGTGCGGGGTTACAGTGTTGTGGCACTACCACCACCCAAGACCCAATTTTTCTGCCCCTGTTTAACAGGGCCATGTAATTACAATTTTTGATATAATATTTCACAGCAGGGCCCGTTCCTGCACCCAACAAGAGTATCTGTGCGGGGTTACAGTGTTGTGGCACCACCACCACCGCCCAAAGCCCAATTTTTCTGCCCCTGTTTAACAGGGGCATGTAATTACAATTCTTGATATAATATTTCACAGCAGGGCCCATTCCTGCGCCCAACAAGAGTAACTGTGAGGGCTTACAGTGTTCTGGTACCACCAACACCTAAAGCCCAATTTTCTACAGAGTATATGGGGCAGGCCGTATAGTATCTATACTGCTGATTATAGTATATAGTGCCTGGGGGCCTGGGGTGCAGCCACGCCATTTTTAAAAAAAAATTGGGTGTGGGGTTCCCCTTAATATCCATACCAGACCTGAAGGGCCTGGTATGGATTTTGGGGGTGACATCCACACCATTTTTTTGGGTATTTTTATCTATATTGCCGGGGTCCGACAATACATTACAACCGCGAGCAGTTTTAAATGACATTTTTTCCTTTAGAAATGTCATTTTACTGTGGCACTGTTATAAACATGGGAAAGATGCACTACTTTACAGGCATACTAAGGACACCCCCCAGCCATGATATTTAAAGGAACATTTATTTTATTGTTTCACTTTAAGCATTATTAAAATCACTGCTCCTGAAAAAAGTGCATTTTTAAAACTTTTTTTGCATTGATACATGTCCCTTGGGGCAGTACCCAGGTCCCCAAATACTTTTTATGGCAATAACTTGCATATAAGCCTTTAAAATTAGCACTTTTGATTTTTTCACGTTTGTGTCCCATAGACTTTAATGGTGTTTGAACAAATTTTTGGCTTTTCGCATATTCTGCTGCGAACCGAACCGGGGGTGTTCGGCTCATCCCTAATAGGTATATAAAAAACCCGGAAAATTCACTTTTTTGCATATGCTCTTACATAATACTCATGTTTATGATTGCAATGGTGTATATACGAGTACATCCACACACAGTCATTCATGTCTAGGATCCGCTGTACGCATCACCCGGGCTCCCCCGGACGGGCAAAATCCCAGAATTTATATTGCATGGGCTCAGACGCCCATGTGCAAGTGGCCTTAAAATATTTTACTAAAAATCAAACACTAGTACTTCCGAAGGAGAGTCTTCTGTCTCCAAAATGTTTGCTGTTTTTTAACTCCTGATTTTCAAACTATGCACTTTTGTTTGATGCACGCACAATGAGCAATCTTCATAGAGTTACTAATCTACCTAAATACCACATAATGTTGAAATTTCAAGAAAAACAAAGACAAAACGATAGCTTGATGACAAAAATCTGTCTAAATTGTATCCAAAGGACAGTGTAAGACTGTAAGAAAGGCTAGAACTAGCAGTAATCATACAGCCTAGATCAGACCTAATTTCATACAATGTTGTCATTTCAGGACGAAGATAGTTCAGAAAAAAAAAGGTGTTGTCTCTCCAGGGAACCTTGTATAGCTAAAAATTTATTTGTTCTATAATCATATCATATATCCTAGCGACTCTAAAACCCTTCTCTGCAAGCTTTCACAAAACAGTCTTGTCCTATTTCTAATCTGCTGCAAATGTTGCAACTCAATTTATATACCTTTTGAGTTGATCACAAGTTCTGCCTTCCTCAATTTGCTTCTTCAATAGCTGCTCATTGTCCATGGACAAAAAAATCTAAATTGTATGCATGCAAACTTACAGTATAAAATGCAAAGCCTGCATCTCAATTGATGTGTTGAATCTGTGCTGGGGAAAGAATGGTTAGAAGATTTAGGAGATTATAAACTAGGATGTTGAAGGAACGGGAATGATAAGGAAAACAAAAGTGGGCAAGATTAAAAAAAAATGTCCTGGGAGTAAGCAGGGGTTAGTGTGAATATTGTTGGAGTTTGGTCAGTAGGACCAGTGGGGATGCAATTCAACTATTAACCACTTGACCCCTGGAAAATTCCCCCCCCCCCCCCTTCATGACCAGACCATTTTTTGCTATACGGCACTGCGTTACTGTAAAGGATAAGTTGACTTTCAAAAAAAATAAATAAATAAATGCACTTTTTTTTTTTTGCAGGTAAAAAAATGTGCATTTATTATTTTTTGTTGCAGAAGCCTGGAAAGCATTGCACCAGCGATCAGCAGATTGCTAACGCCATGTAGGTCTCCTGCAGACCTGTCAGTGTATCCAGGGCCACTGATAGAAATCATGGGGCCCCGTACAGCCTACCTGATAGGGCCCCCTTTAGCCCAATCCTGGTGCCGCCCCTGGTCCCTCCTTCATCCCACCCTGGCCCCCGCCCCTATACCAAGAGGCTAGAGTATAACGAGAGGCTAGTGTATACAAAGAGGCTAAAAAATATAGACAGGCTAGAGTATATAGACAGGCTAGTATATACAGAGAGTCTAGAGTATATAGACAGGCTATTGTATATAGAGAGGCTCGTGTATACAGAGAGGCTAGTGTATACAGAGAGCACCCCCCACCACCACCAATTTAACACAACTAGAGGATGGTCAAATTAAATGAAATCAGTATACAGAGGTTTACGTCTTCTGAGAGATATTAAAGAAACACTCTAACCACCATGACCACTTCAGTGATTTGAAGTAGTCATGGTGGTAGGAGTCAGTATGTGGGATGGCATGAATATACTAAGGTGGAAAAAGAGGGGGGGATTTGGGACTTTAAATGAGACACGTGTGGTGTGCCTCCATCCCTGGTTCAGAAAAAAGGGGAATGGTAATTGTAGGACTTTAAATGAGGTCCATGTACAACGTGGAGGTAGATGGAATAAAAGTGCATAATTATTTGTCATAAAACTGCATCAGACATCTCAATAAAATAACCACATAAGAAAAGAACATTGTAATAAATGTCATTCCATAAATATTCATACACACATATGTATGTGCGCATGCAATAAGGCATCCAGAATACATCAAATATGTTAGCTATATGTCATATAGTGGTCTCAACTGATAGCTTCATACATACAATGAATACATATATATATATACACATAACAGCAGCTCTTGGCGATGAAAAATAAAAATAGTATAAAACAATGGAATCATAATTGATTGATTGATTTCATCGCCAAGTGCTGCTGTTATGTGTATATATATGTATTCATTGTATGTATGAAGCTATCAGTTGAGACCACTATATGACATCTAGCTAACATATTTGATGTATTCTGGATGCCTTATTGCATGCGCACATACATATGTGTGTATGAATACTTATGGAATGACATTTATTACAATGTTCTTTTCTTATGTGGTTATTTTATTGATATGTCTGATGCAGTTTTATGACAAATAAATATGCACTTTTATTCCATCTACCTCCACGTTGTACATGGACCTCATTTAAAGTCCCACAATTACCATTCCCCTTTTTTCTGAACCAGGGATGGAGGCACACCACACATGTGCCTCATTTAAAGTCCCAAATCCCCCCCTCTTTTTCCACCTTAGTATATTCATGCCATCCCACATACTGACTCCTACCCCCCCTCTCTTTCTGCATTAGGGATGGAGGTCCATGTACAGGGTTGGCAGTGTTCCCCTGCCACCCATGTAAGAGGTTTTCAAGCCCTGGATGGCAGTGTACCATGTTCGGGCCTTGCAAATTCAATGGACGCAATCACTTTGTGTCCATGAGATCATGTAGCACAGCCATGACAAATTAGTACTTTGGGACTGAGATGCGGCTTTTGGAGCACCAGGGCCAGCCTGTTGTCTGACTTCCGGGAGCTGCAATGCGCTCTGCGTATCCCCTCCCCCCTCCTCCTCCGCCCCATGCAGGGCGAGGGGAAGTGTGCTTATGTCGGGGGGGTGGGCGGGTGCCCACAGCGCATCGGCGCCACGCACCCTGCCGCACGTGTGACATCACACCTGGCATCACCACGTGACACATGAGGTTCTCCATCGTAGCCGGTCAGCTGGGTTATGTGGGCGTCTCCCATGGGCAGTGTTCATCGTCCAGCCCAGAGCCCCTCCCCGCACATGCTGTGCTTGCGTAAAGCTGGTGGCCTTCAAAGCCAGTCACCTATTTTGATCAATGAGCCTTGATGAACTGGGACTGTTTTTTGTTGCCTGTTTTTCTATACCACAATCTATGGGAATTCGGATGTGGTTCATCTGTCTCATCCTGTTTTATTCCCTTGCTCAGACCCTTTTGACCCTTATTTTCTCACTCGTTAAACATTACCTTTTCCTGGACCTCCCCATGTCAGCCTACTATGGGTCAGCTCTGCCTCCTCTGACCCCTCCAGGACCACCTCTTTTCTAGCCCATAAAGGGCTGGCTGCCCACACCAGTGTTCTTTTTTCGTCCTCGCTCCGGATACCTTTTAAAGTTTATTTTTATTTATTTATTTATTTTTATTTTTTCTCCATCCATCCATCCATCCACCCTGCCGGGTTCAGCCTCTCCCGATTCAGAAGATCCCCCAATATAGGCTGTAAATCTCCTGAGGAGGTGGGTTCCCGTGGTGCTGGGATTGTATGGTACAGTATAAATGACTGTGTATTACTGGCAAAGGTCACTGGCAGTATAAATGACTCTAAATTCCTTCGTTAGGCAGGTGCTGGCACTCTCTCCTTCCATGTTTTTGTGTGTTTAGGCAGTGGTTTGGCTCGCTGGGTCTTGTAGTTCACCTCCTCCACATGTACTTTCAGGAAGCTCAGAGTTGTGCAGGTGAGGTCAGAGGTAGCTTCCTCTTTGGGTTGTCTAGCAAACACCAGAATGCTCACTGCTGATTGCAGCAGCCTCTGTCCTCTAGGCTGATCTCAATCTCCAGCTGGTCAATCCGCTTCTCTGCTCTGCTCTGGTAAGCCTCCTTCCAGGTACTTTCTGCTGTGTTACTTGTCTGTCAGGGTATTTTTATTATCCTGTACCTTCTAGGACTGAGGAATTATGCCTGCCTGCCTAGCTGCCTTAAGCACCGAAGATTTGGATGGAGAAGTTTATTTTAATTGTAGTTTTTTTTTTTTTTTTTTTTTTTTTTTTTTTTAAAGAGAGCACATCCTCTGTGTTTTACAGAGAGAAGGGCCCACTGTGAGATAAACTCCCGCAAAGAGGTTCAAAATCAGCATTCCAGCCTCAAAAGAGAAAAGAAGGGACTAGACATGACAAATCGCAGAGTCGCATGCAGCTGGATAGATGCCTGTTGTCACAGCATTCCAGATCTCCCTCGCTCTTACCTCACTTTAGTAGCTTGCACCCAAGCCAAGAGAGGTCAAGACATCAGACAGCTCAGGACAATGCTGCGAAAGCACGCCAGGTTAAATCCTACATTAAGCACGCAGTCAAGGAAGGGTTAAAGTGTGTTTCAAGGAATCCTGCTCATCCTGCTGTATCTTCACCATCTGCAGATTCAGATCATGTGTTTTCAGTGCGTTTTAACTCTGAAGTCGATAGCGATGCAGATCCATCTGAGGCTGAGATGGTCTCAGAATCGAATACGTTTGATTTTTGCATTGGTTCCCCCCTTGGTGGAGGCTGTTAAGGAAAGAATCCCCGCCTCCAAATAAACAGCAAAGATACTACCCATATTTAAAGAGTTCGTTACCCTCCTTCCCATTTCATTTCTGAAATTTAAAAAGTAATTGACGATGAGTGGGGGGGGGGGGCTGAGAAGAAGCTCAATGTGCATAATGGAGTATCGAAGCTGTACCTCTTGGGACACTACGCCTAAGGTGGATGCTTTATTACGTATATTTGCCCGCCACATTACGCTTCTGCTGGAGTATTCGGTCTCTTTTAGGAATCCTATGGACCGCAAAGTAAACGCAGACCTAAAAGGTCGTATAGTTTGGACAGCAGCCTGCAGACCGGCGGTAGCACTCACTCCTGTGGCAGCAGCACTTGGGCTGGGTTTGCACCTGTGCGTTTTTTGGTGCTTTTTGCGTTTTGCCAATTTGCACTACCGTCCGTTTATCATGGTCTCCTATGGAACACGTTCTGTGGTGCGGTTCTGCGAAATGCGCTGGGAGTGCATGTGTGTGAATCCAGCCTTAGAGTGTGGGTAGCGGAGCTGGTGGATGGATGTTTGGATGAAAGTCTGGGAAGTGGCAGTTCTTTTCCTTTGCAGACTGCTGTAGAGTTGTGGCTGAAGTGGCTGTCGACCAGGTCAAGATGACAGCAAAGATAATGGCTCTTTAAGACACAGTAGCCCTTTCAGTTTAACAAGAGATCCAAAAAAGTATTCAGAGAGGCTAGGGCTTACAGACAGTTTTTCAGACAGTGGAGGGGAGCTGGTTCAACCTTCCAGAAACCTTCAAAGCCCAGGGCCAACAAAGCTCCTGGGGCTGTTTCCACTGCTGCATCCCCAGAGTCGCGCAATTTACATTGCGACTTTGCTGTGCAATTTGTGATGCAATGTCATTCGACCTTTGAAAACCATGTGAGAACAAAATCGCACAGATGTCAGAACAAAGTAGTGCAAAAGCCTTTTTTGGAGTCGCTGCAACTTAAGTCACACCAATTAGAATGGGGACCATTGAAATTCGAGAGTTTTGACTTGTCATGCGACTTTGCATGTGTCAGGTTGCACAACTCGCAGTAGTGGAGACAGAGCCTAAGGCTTCAAATAAGTCCTTCTGAAGCTATCTCCGCTTAACCCTCTCAAGTAGGAGCAAGACTAGCCCAATTCAGGGGGGGTTTGGGCGGACAAATGACATGATGCCTGGATTGTAGCTGTCATTCGATCACGTTATCATCTCGACTTCAGAACAAGGCCCCCTCAGACCTTGTTCATAGAAACTGGACTTCCTACGGATTTGGAAAGGAGGCAATGTTTGCAAGGATATATAGTGGAGCTGTTGGCAGCAAGGGCCATCCTTCCGGTTCCAAGGCATGGATTGGGTCAAAGAGTATGTTCCCCCTCTGTTTTTGGTCCCAGAGGCTTCAGGGGGTTTCGGACCAGTTTTTGAACTCAAAGTCCTGAATTCTTACATGAAGGTTCCACCATTCAAAATGGAGTCATTGGAAGCGATCATTTTGATTGTGGAGTCAGGAGACTGGATGGTTTCCATCGATCTGGCGGATGCGTATCTTCATGTCTCTATAGACGAATCTCACCATCGATTTTCTCAGGCCTTCCGTGGAAGGCTTTCATTTTCATTTTTAATATCTCCCATTCGGTCTCTGCACGACTCCGAAAACGTTTTTTTAAAGCTACTGTCTGCTGTCGTTGCAACTCTCAGGGTCAATGGAGTGCAAATATTTCATTATCTAGATGACATGTTACTTTTGGGTCCGTCAAATGAGCTCCTTCTAGTTCATGTGAATTCACCTGCAAAATACTAACTCGTTTCGGTTGGTTGATCAACTTTCGGAAGAGCCAGATGCATCTGACCCAAATGTTGGAGTATTTAGGAGTACAATTCAACACGGATCGGGGTTGTGTTTCTCTTCCTCAGTGGAAGGTCCAGGGGATCCAGTCTCAGACAAAGCAGTGATGGCCAGGCCTTCTATGATGCTGAAGGAATCCATGCAGTATCTGGGGATTTTATCAGCCACAGGTCCAGTAGTTCAAATTTCCTGGGATTGGATGCTGTCAGATGCGCTCTTAGTGTTCCAACCTATGTTGCGAGGTCGAGCTGTCAAGATTCTTTTGGACAATAAAACTATGGTGGCTTATGTGTCTCATCAAGGGGGCACAAGAAGTCACCCTCTCCTTCAGGTGGCATGCCAATCTTCCTCTGCACAGAGAAGAATCTTGGCTCTCTTACAGCATCTTAACTCCCAGGGCCTGGCAACGTTTTAGCAGATCGCTTGAGTCGAGGCTTTGGGGATCACAACAAATGGGGCCTCAACCCCAAGTACCTACGCAAGATCTTCAGGATCTGGGGGACGCCTTCAATAGATCTTATGGCATTGGAGAATTGTCAACTGCCTTGCTTCTTCACCCAGACCTAGCATCCTTAGGCATTGTGTCAGGGGCTCTGTCCAGGTCTTGGAACTTCCCCTTGGTGTATGTGTTCCCGCCGCTTCCATTGACTCTCAAATTCCTGCTGAAGATTCAGCAAGAAAGGGTCACAGCAATAGTGGTTCTACCTTACTGGCTTAGGGAGCTGTGGTTCCCTCTGGCTTGGAGGATAAAGTTGGGCTCACCAATCCCTCTGCCTCCTTGTCAAAGTCTCCTTCTGCAGAGTGGGGCCTGACATCCGAACCGCAGGAGGATAAAGTTGATGACATTATTACAGGATCATCAGAACGAATGTAACCTATCATCGGATCTGGAATACTACGGAAAGGGTTTGGGACCTTGGATCTCCTTCAGTATCTAACATTTTGGAGTTTCTGTAGAGTAGTCTCCAAGGGTTAGCTTGTAATTCCCTGAAGGGTCAAATCCCTGCCTTGTTGGCTATGTCGTGTACAAGATATGCTCTACATCCGTTGGTGATCTGATTTTTAGGGGCAGCCATAGAAATCAGTCCTCCATTGAAATCGTTTTTTACAAAAGAGGACTTAACACTAGTCTTGGGAACATTGCTGGTTCCTCCGTTTGATCATATTTTCTCTTGTTCATGATTTCTTTTAACAGTTTTGTTTTTTACTAGCCGTGGCCTTGGCCAGAAGAGACTCCTAGTTGTGCGCCTTCTCATCTAAAGAACCATATTGTTTGGTGCTCCCAGACAAGATAGTCCTTAGGCCGATACCGAGCTTTCTACCTAAGGTGGCCACATAATTTCGTATGAACTGGGAGGTCATTCTCCCAGCCTTTCCGGCGGATACAGCTGATGAGTGGAGTAGGTTAGACCTGGTCTCTGCAGTTTCAACCTACCTAAAATGGACTAAATCTTTGGCAAACAAGATCAGCTGTAGGTTTTCCCAATGGGGCCTAAAGGGTATGCCAGCAACATCCAGAGTTGGGTCTTCCTGGTTTGTCAAGACCATGCATATTGCATACAAAACGCTGGGCCTTCCTCCTCCTTCAGAGATCAAAGCCCATTCGACGAGGGGTATGACAGCATCCTGGGCATACGCGAAGGTCGCCCCTGAGGTAGTTTGCAGAGCAGCAAG
Source organism: Aquarana catesbeiana (assembly GCF_042186555.1). NCBI lineage: Eukaryota > Metazoa > Chordata > Amphibia > Anura > Ranidae > Aquarana > Aquarana catesbeiana. The sequence goes on from NC_133329.1 coordinate 256,215,813, forward strand.
CTGGAGCATGCCCAACACCTTTTTTAGGCATTACAAGCTTAATATGGCTTGTCTGCCTGAGGAAACATTTGGCTCTACAGTATTACGGCGGCTGTTGCCCATTAAAAATTTTTGAGTAACATTGCACATGAGGAGGTCCAGGAATAAGGAAAATTGTTGTCCATACTTACCGTAATTTTCCTTTCCTGGATCCCCCCCATGTCAGCCAGAGGATTCCTACCCAGTTTATCCGTCACGAGGCGGGGGTTTTTTTGAACACTGAAAAGAGGTGGTCCTGGAGGGGTCAGAGGGGGCAGAGCTGACCCATAGTAGGCTGAGTAGGCTGATATGGGGAGGATCCAGGAAAGGAAAATTACGGTAAGTATGGACAACAATTTTCCTTAATACTCATTTTTATCAGTATATTATGACATACTGATTATGCATCCCCCTTTTTTTCTAGTTTTTTCTAGATTTCTCTTGGCAGTCATTACTGGCATAGTACTTTGTATCCATCCCAAAACCCAGTCCAAGTCCTGTGTTATGTGGGGGGCTCTGTGCACCCACCGCGCCAGCGCGCAGCTCTACCACCTCAGATCCCGGAGGAGACTACTATTCTGGCCTTGGCTCCATAATTACTACACCTCTCTGCACTGATTCCATGTAAGTACCCAAGTACTACCTCTCCCTATTATAATTAGTTACAAACAGATTAATTTTTACTCTATCACTTCTTATAGATTTCCTTGAGCACCTAATGAGTGGTTTACACGAAATGCGTCGGTCAATTGGTCACACAGACACATGCTCACATCATACCATCAACTGAGAACATCTTCCGTCAATCATGATTCCACTGTTTTATGCTATTTTTATTTTTCATCGCCAAGTGCTGCTGTTATGTGTGTGTGTGTGTATATATATGTATTCATTGTATGTATGAAGCTATCAGTTGAGACCACTATATGACATCTAGCTAATATATTTGATGTATTCTGGATGCCTTATTGCATGCGCGCATACATATGTGTGTATGAATACTTATGGAATGACATTTATTACAATGTTCTTTTCTTATGTGGTTATTTAATTGATATGTCTGATGCAGTTTCATGACAAATAAATATGCACTTTTATTCCATCTACCTCCACGTTGTACATGGACCTCATTTACAGTCCCACAATTCCCATTGCCCTTTTTTCTGAATATACTAAGGTGGTCTAATGATTGGCTTCTGTCTAACAGGGAGGGCTACACAAAGATAAAAATTTTGCCAATCCCTGCTAAACTGAATTTTGATGTGTGTGTACCCAGCTTTACCGAATTCCTTGCTTCAGCTGGCTTCTTCCAGTGCTGCCTGGTTCCCCACAGTGCATGTGTATGTTTTACTGACTATGCTCAGTTGCTCACACTCCAGCCCCCTTATACCATACAGTGGTAATGTTCCTGTATGGTATGTGTTGAGGCTGAGGATTTGGTGGAGGAAGAGACCACTGCAGCTGGCTGTAGCACGAAAACAGGTAAGTGAAAGAGTTTATTCTCCCCCCACACACTGCAAGATTGGACTTTAAAAAATTTCCTGGGGATGGGCTGTATTATATATGTGTACATATTCTTTGCTGTTAATGCTCAACTTTATGAATATGTTAGGAATATACTGGGGATTTTCAGGTGCTACATAAATATATTCTACATACACATATATTAAAAATAATGATTTTGTGAAATGCATCTGGGAGTGTAGTACCTGGGAAGTTCCATTATATTCCTAACATATTCAGGCGTTTTACTTTCACTTTCACCATACCTGTCCTGTCGAGGTACAGTGCAAGTTTACAGCACAGATTTGTACAATGGCAGAACAATGGTGGCTCACAGGAGTAGAATGCAATCTGTCATCTGTTATTTTACCTTGAGGAGAGCTCCGATGTGTTGTCCTGCTTGCTCTGTCCTTCCCAGGGAGGGGAGAGGGAGGCTGCGGTGCTGACAGGAACACAAGTCTGCTCCTCTCTTATCCATAGACCCGGGGGGTGTCTTATCTGAGCAGTGGCGACATTCAGGCTCCTGGGGTGATGCTCTCCTCCTCCCTCGGTCAGCCCTGTGCAGTCACAGAGTTTTTTTTTTATTTTTTATTCTGAACTCTGTTCAGATTGCCCGGGCCCGGTACAACAGGGCCAGTTGTACTGGCTTATCAGCAGCCCTGCATATATCCTGTACAGGTAAGCTAATTTCCCTGACAAGAACACTCAATGAACTACCAGAGCACTCCACAGCGCTGTGGTAGTTCACTGAGAAATACAAGCCAACAGCCGCTAAGGATGTCAGGGCTTGTAGTTCATTCAGACACACGGAGCTGTGTGTCTGAATGATGCGGCTGTGTGGGCGGAGCTATTTTTCAAACAGTGGCAGCTAGTATGGGGGATACTGCTGCCACAGGGAGGGGGGCGGCGGCTGTAGCACTGGGAACCCTAAAATTGGGTGGAACATGTAACATGTTCCCAAAGGTGAACTTATCCTTTAACTGGTCATGCAACTGTGTACCCAAATATAATGTCACTTTTTTTTCCCACAAATAGAGGTTTTTTTTGGTGGTATTTGATAACCACTGCATTTTTTTTTTTCCACTATAAACAAAAAAGAATAATAATTTTGAAAAAAAAAAAAAATTTATATATATATTGGGGACGGAAAGTATTCAGACCCCTTAATTTTTTCACTCTTTGTTATATTGCAGCCATTTGCTAAAATCATTTAAGTTCATTTTTTTTTTCCTCATTAATGTATACACAGTACCCAATATTGACAGAAAAACACATAATTGTTGAAATTTTTGCAGATTTATTAAAAAAGAAAAACTGAAATATCACATGGTCCTAAGTATTCAGACCCTTTGCTGTGACACTCATATATTTAACTCAGGTGCTGTCCATTTCTTCTGATCATCCTTGAGATTTTTCTACACCTTAATTTGAGTCCAGCTGTGTTTGATTATACTGACTGGACTTGATTAGGAAAGCCACACACCTGTCTATATAAGACCTTACAGCTCGCAGTGCATGTCAGAGCAAATGAGAATCATGAGGTCAAAGGAACTGCCTGAAGAGCTCAGAGACAGAATTCTGGCCAAGGTTACAAAAAAATTCGGCTGCACTTAAGGTTCCTAAGAGCACAGTGGCCTCCATAATCCTTAAATTGAAGACATTTGGGACGACCAGAACCCTTCCTAGAGCTGGCCGTCTGGCCAAACTGAGCTATCGGGGGAGAAGAGCCTTGGTGAGAGAGGTAAAGAAGAACCCAAAGATCACTGTGGCTGAGCTTCAGAGATGCAGTCGATAGATGGGACAAAGTTGTAGAAAGTCAACCATCACTGCAGCCCTCCACCAGTCAGGGCTTTATAGCAGAGTGGCCCGATGGAAGCCTCTCCTCAGTGCAAGACACATGAAAGCCCGCATGGAGTTTGCTAAACACCAGGAGGACTCCAAGATGGTGAGAAATAAGATTCTTTGGTCTGATGAGACCAAGATAGAACTTTTTGGCCTTAATTCTAAGCGGTATGTGTGGAGAAAACCAGGCACTGCTCATCACCTGTCCAATACAGTCCTAACAGTGAAGCATGGTGGTGGCAGCATCATGCTGTGGGGGTGTTTTTCAGCTGCAGGGACAGGACAACTGGTTGCAATCGAGGGAAAGATAAATGCAGCCAAGTACAGGGATATCCTGGACGAAAACCTTCTCCAGAGTGCTCAGGACCTCAGACTGGGCCTAAGGTTTACCTTCCAACAAGACAATGACCCTAAGCACACAGCTAAAATAACGAAGGAGTGGCTTCACAACAACGCCGTGACTGTTCTTGAATGGCCCAGCCAGAGCCCTGACTTAAACCCAATTGAGCATCTCTGGAGAGACCTAAAAATGGCTGTCCACCAACGTTTACCATCCAACCTGACAGAACTGGAGAGCATCTGCAAGGAGGAATGGCAGAGGATCCCCAAATCCAGGTGTGAAAAACTTGTTGCATCTTTCCCTAAAAGACTCATGGCTGTATTAGATCAAAAGGGTGCTTCTACTAAATACTAAGCAAAGGGTCTGAATACTTAGGACCATGTGATATTTCAGTTTTTCTTTTTTAATAAACCTGCAAAAATTTCAACAATTATGTGTTTTTCTGTCAATATGGGGTGCTGTGTGTACATTAACCACTTCAATACAGGGCACTTATACACCTTCCTGCCCAGACCAATTTTCAGCTTTCAGCGCTGTTGCAGTTTGAATGACAATTGCGCGGTCATCCAACACTGTACCCAAACTACATTTTTATCATTTTGTTCCCACAAATAGAGCTTTCTTTTGGTGGTATTTGATCACCTCTGCGGTTTTTATTTTTGCTAAACAAATAAAAAAAGACTTAAAATTTTGAAAAAAATAAAAGTTTTTTTTGCTTTTGTTTCTGTTTAAAAAAATTTGTAAATAAGTAAGTTCTCTCTTTCACTGATGGGCACTGATAAGGCGGCACTGACAGGCACTGATAAGGCGGCACCTATGAGGTGGCACCAATGAGCGAGCACTGACGAGGGGCACTGATATGCGGCACCGATGGGCACTGGTAGGCGGCACTGATATGCAGCACTGATGAGCATTGATAGGCAGCACTGATGGGCACTCATGGGTGGCACTGGTGGGCACTGAAAGGCTGCAAAGATGGGTTCTTATGGGTGGCACTGATGGGCACTGATACGTGGCACTGATACGTGGCACTATTAGGCATCCCTGGTGACACTGGCAGTGGTAGGCATTGTGAGTGGGCACTGATTGGCAGCTGCCTGGGCATTGATTGGCAGCTGCCTGGGCACAGATTAGTATTTCCCTGGGGGTCTAGGGGGCATACCTGGTGGTCCTGGGTGGCTTCCCTGGTGGTCCTGGGTGGGATCCGAGGGGGGGCTGTGCTGATAAACAATCAGCACAGACCCCCCCTGTCAGGAGAGCAGCCGATCGTCTCTCCTCTACTCGCGTCTGTCAGACGCGAGTAAGGAAAAGCCGATCACCGGCTCTTCCTATTTACATCGTGATCAGCCATGATTGGACACGGCTGATCGCGTGGTATAGAGTCTCCGTCAGACTCTTTACCTAGATCGGTGTTGCGGGGTGTCAGACTGACACCCCGCAACAACGATCGGCGCGATGCGCGGCCCCGGGGGGCGCGCAGCGGCTCAATATCTTGCGGACGTCATATGACGCCCAGTCAGGATATTGAAACCACTTTGCTGCCGTCATTCTGCTATATGGCAGGCGGCAAGTGGTTAATGAGGAAAAAAAGCGAACTTAAATGATTTTAGCAAATGGCTGCAATATAACAGAGTGAAAAATTTAAGGGGATCTGAATACTTTCCTATACTGTGTGTGTGTGTGTGTGTGTGTGTGTGTGTGTGTGTGTGTGTGTGTGTGTATATATATATATATATATATATATATATATATATATATATATATATATATATATATATATATATATATTTTACTTTCTGCTATAAAACATATCCAATAAAAACATTCTAAAAATCAAATTTCTTCATAAATTTAGGCCAGTATGTATTCTGCTGCTGGGTATGGTTTGCCTTGGAAGAAGATGGATGCTTAACCCTCGAGCTCTAGCCGACAGCGAGCACAATCGAGCTCCATCAGAGGCTCCAGACGAGCATGAATGCCTTCTAAAATGGGGACCTCATACCTGCAATTGAGCAGCTAGAAAGTAAATTCTCGGGTTTGGAGCTGCTAGCCCCCCAGCCTCCTTTGGATATTGTAGAAGATCCAGTTTGATTCAGGGGTCCTATTTCCCCAAATCAAATTTCTAAATATCCTGTTTGTTTTTAATAAAATTCTTCAGGAAAATCCAAACTGGGGAATTATGTAAGAAATATAGAAGTTGCGGCAACCAAACCATCTTAATTAAATTTATGTGGCCTATTACTGAGAGGGGGAGTTTACACCAAATCCTACTTTACATTTTTTTAGTTTCTATTGTAACTGTTTGGGCCAAAATGTATACTGCTACTTATCTTTAGTAAAAAATAACCCAAATTGGTGTATATTATTTGGTCTCTGTGAAAGTTATAGAGTCTGCAAGCTATGGTGCAAATCATTGAAAAATGATCACACCTGATGTACTGAAGGCATTTCTCATTTCTTGAGACCCTAACAAGCCAGTAAAGTACAAATACCCCTCAAATTACCCCTTTTTGGAAAGCAGACATTCCAAGTTATTTAGTAAGAGGCATGGTGAGTTTTTTGAAGTTGTATTTTTTTTTCCCACAATTCTTGGGAAAATTATTTTTATTTTTTTTATTTTTTTTTTTGCACAAAATTGTCTTTTGAGTTATTTCTCTCACACAGCACATGCATACTTGCAATGACACCCTAAAATATATTCTGCTACTCCTCCTGAGTATAGTGATACCACATGTGTGAGACTTTTACACAGCCTGGCCACATACAGAGGTCTAACATCCAAGTAGCTCCGTCAGGCATTCTACAAGCATAAATTGCACATCTCATTGGATGACAACCTATCACAATTTTGAAGGCCCTGGAGCACAAGGTCAATGGAAACACCCACAAAATGACCCCATTTTGGAAAGCTAACACCCCAATGTATAATCTATGAGGCATAATGAGTCTTTTGAACGGTTAATTTTTTTTCCAGATGTTTTCATTGGCTCTTTACCCTGATCGGGGCTGGGCTGTATCCAAGGGAAAAGCCTCAGCCCCGATTGCCACGCTGCGCGCCCCGGTGTCGCACGCAGGCGCCATGCACGCCGCTACACACACAGCTCTACATAGTGACTGGCTGTGATTGGATACAGCTGGTCACGCTGCTCCCCACGCTCTGCCGCCCGCTCCTTACCCCCCATCAGGGAACGGCTGTGTCCCAAGGGACATGCCGGATCCCCGATCGCCGCTACTGCGGGCCCCTTGGGGCCCGCAGTAGCAGCGGTAAGCCGAGGACATCATATGATATCCGCCCAGGTTGGGAGATCCCATCTGCGGACGTCATATGACAATGGCTGGGTAATGAAGTGGTTAAGGTCTAATATCCCTTGGTATCTAAATTCTTTCTGGTTGGATTTATTTCCTGAGGATGGAGTTCTGTTGGACTACCTGGGGATGTTTATCACTCAGAATGCAGGATCAGCACCTCATAGAATAGTATGGAATACTCTTAAGGCCTACTTGAGAGGACTTTTGTTTAAACAAGTTAATAGCATTAAAATACCCTCGCATAGAGAGCTTTAACAGGTCAAGGGGGAGGTGCTAGCGGGCGAAGCCAGATTTATTTAAGATCCCAGTTCAATCAATAAAATAGCCTGGGAAACCTTGCAGACTAAGTTAAGCTCGCTGTTGGTAGATAGGGCCAGATATACACAATTCTTCCAGAAACCTCGCTGACCTGGGCTAAAGGAGAAGCAGCAGGCAAAATATTGGCTCAGGTCATAAGTGCACAATCAGGCATAACATCTGTAACGACGCTTAGGGTGGGCAGGTGTACACTAGCACAGGAGATAATTTGTCTATCTTCTCTTCTTTTTATCAAGATCTATATACATCACTGGTTAACTACACCTCTGCTGAGTTGACTGCTTATCTTGAAAAGATTACTCTTCCAAGAGTATATAGGAATATCACAAGATGCTTAACTCCCCCTTGACCCTATTGGAACTGGAAGCTGCAGTGGCTAGTTTTGCGAATAATAAACCATCAGGGGTGGACGGTATTACAGCTGAAGTTTATAAAAAATACGATGAAGTGTTGTTACCTACCCTACTTAAAACATTTAATTCAGCTTTAGCGGAAGGAAGTCTCCCGGACTCAATGTCTGAAGCTGCAATTTTGGTTATCCCAAAAAAAGATAAAGATCCACTTTTTCCAGAATCATATTGGCCTATTTCCTTATTGTCAACAGATGTGGAGATGCTAGCTAAGGTCTTAGCCAACAGATTAAAAAAGATGATAACACATATTATTCATCCTGATCAAGCTGGCTTTATCCCTAACATGTCAATAGCTGTTAATAATACGGATCGGGCCTTTTTGGCACTGGATGCTATCAAGGCATTTGACAGTGTTGAATGGCCCTATTTATGGGCCGTTCTGGAAAAATTTGGTATGGGGGTATATTCTGTCAATGGGTCCAATTAATATACTCTATCCCTAGGGCTTCAATTAGGGTTAATGGCATGCAATACTCCTCTTTTATGTTATTTTGTGGCACAAGGCAGGGGTGTCCTTTGTTACCCCTCCTTTTTGCCATTGAACCATTCGTATCTCTTCTTTGGCGGCTTCGGAGGTAACGGGTCTGATAAGAGGAGATATGGAGGAAAAGGTAGCATTATATGCAGACAATGTTATTTTATTTTTAATAAATCCTCGGTCCTCTGTGCTAGTGACTATGAGTTATATGGATGAGTTTGCTAGGTTCTCAGGGCTTGCTATTAACTGGGAGAAGTCTGTGCTTCTGCCATTGGATTCACTCCCGAAGGATTTGCCATCAATATGCCCACAACTAGTTAATGTTTCCTCTTTAAAATACCTGGGAGTTACCATGACCGCATCTCCTTTGTCATATATAGCAGACAAGATTGCCCTATTATTGACAAGATTTCAAATGTAAAGAGTAAAACTCCCCCTCTCAGTAATAGGCCACATAAATTTAATTAAGATGGTTTGGCTGCCGCAACTTTTATATTTCTTACATAATTCCCCAGTTTGGATTCTCCTGAAGAATTTTATTAAAAACAAACAGGATATTTAGAAATTTGATTTGGGGAAATAGGACCCCTGAATCAAACTGGATCTTCTACAATATCCAAAGGAGGCTGGGGGGCTAGCAGCTCCAAACCCGAGAATTTACTATCTAGCTGCTCAATTGCAGCATCTAGCACAGTGTTAATCAGAGGCCTTAGCTGATCCCTCCTTTCGCTTAGTTTCTTTTGGTTTCCAAAGATGCTAGCCGCTGCTAGCCCTGGAGGGGTCATCAGGGTGTTCTGCTTTTTCTAATATACCCACTCTAGTACTTATATACAAGGTGTGGGAATCTTAAGCGGATAATGGGGGTTTCCTACTTAACTAAATATACTACTATTTGGGGCAATGAAAGGCTACCTGAAATATTGACCCTCCAGGGCTTTCAGCGATGGGAATGAGTGGGGATTTTTACCCTATCTCAACTCTATGAGAGGGGGATACTTAAATCTTTTGATCAGTTGGTAAGGAAATATTCTTTGAACCTGAGATGTTTTTTTTTGGCTTATATGCCAAATTTTCTTCTTCTCCTGTTTTTGTTTCCCCTGGTCCCAGTCTTGGTAAGAGGTGTTCAGGCAATTGTAACCAAAGGCTTAATATCTTTATTCTCTATATTACATATAAGTCTCTATTACAAGGTACTTCTAATAAGTTTCACTGTCCATCAAGAGAAAAATGGGAGCGCGATATTGGACCTATCTCTGACCTTGTCTGGGATAGGATTTTTCAGGCTCTTCCTCCTGTATCTCTTTCACCCTCATTTAGACTAACACAATTTTATATATTGCATAGGGCGTAGACAATCTCGAAGGGCACGGCGCAATAAATAAACCGATATCAGCACCACATCTACCATCTGGATAAGTATTCACATCCTTGTTACCTTTCCCCCCTGTTTTGTTATGATGCTTGTTGCCGGATATGGGATATCACAATTCCCCCCTTCCCCTCCCTGCTTCTTCACAGATCTGTCAATCGCTGTGAAGTCGGCGTGCAACATTTAAGCCATCATCCTCTAGGCATACTCCTAACATCTTACCCGCCCCCCCTCCCTTCCCACAGCCGTTGAACACTCACTCACTTACTTTGATAGGAGCACTACCTCAACACTGTTTACAGGTTGGGTCTGCAAGGCTCACCACTGGAAGTCTATGCTTTTTTTCCCCTTTCTCCTCTACTCCCACGAACAGTAACTGCATTCTGGGCTACATACCCAGTACCAAGAAGTCCTATGTAAGAGGAACTTCCTTTCACCCTCCCACTGAATACACAGTGTGCTGCCATACTTTACCTTGTAGTCAGCCAATATAAAGACTACCTCCTTGATGTCTGAATGCCTGCATAGCCCTTCCCAGCTCCACTTCATCAGAGACATTGTTAACCCTTTTGACTCTTTTTGTGCTCCTAATGTAGACGGACTCTCTCCTCACAAAAAGAAACATTAATTGATTTTTTCCCCCTTCTCTACCTGTAGCTAGGATGACTCCCAGGATCCATTCTCCACCAAACGAACTACGGGATGTCTGATTGAGACCTCTGTAAGGTAAACGACACATTTAACCACCTGTGATCTACACCCTCTAATACCTCCTGTTGTAGGCCTACTATAGGGCATTTACAACACCTATATTTTTCCACACACCACATCCTGTGAGCCATTCTGCGCCCCCCTTGTAGATGTTACATAAATACTATTGTTCCAATATTAGAGATTGATTACTCTTCAGGCCATTAGCTGCAAAGCTGTTAGCAGGTCCCAGATATAACCTGCCTTGTGATACTGTTCACTGCTCTTCATTATAGGTCTGACAGCCTCACAGGCATTATCTACTTACACATACTAAGCAGATCACTGGTAAATCTATGTACTGATCTGATTATGATCCTCTCCACCACTCAGGAATATCATGTGATCTAAATATTTGTTCTATCTGGAACAGAAAGCTTAGCTATTCCTATTCTACTCAATATTTCATGTTTTGTTTTGTGATCACTGTCAGCTAAACTTGAGACTTTGTGAACGGAGAGCAATGTCTCTCAATCTGGTAAACAGGGCAGATTAGTTTATCAGGCCAAGGTTATTTTGAATTGATGATCACTGTAGTATATCCATGCGCTATGATGTTTCAGGTTAGTGCTAAAAGTGCCTCAGATCCTCTTACCTAATGAGAGCTACGTATGCCAGGCCTCCAAAGGTCCCGTGTGCATAGACCAATTTATGATCACACTCTCAGGTCACCCTCCCTTCACTATTTCAAGGCTGCAAGAAACACTGCTAGAGAAGGGCTCATACGTATACCACTTGGACAACATCAAAATTGTTCTCTACCCAACCTAACATACATATGTCCCCTAAATTTATAGTATCCTTGTGGACCACCTAGACCACATTATTTTCATCCCCCCTAAATCCCCAATCTTAAGCGAATTTGGGAGCTCATTTCTCTGTCTTTCAGATAAGAGCCTCACAGGTGTTCTGACAGTGTGATTTCCCCCTTCCACATAACTCATCAGGGTATTACTCGTTAATGTGTTTATATGTTGCAACTGTGTCACTGTTTAACATTTATAGTTATATTATTGTGGTTGTAATGTTCCTATACTAGTTAGACAGGGCTCCATTCTTGGCAACCAGCCCTCTATCTTAAGCAAGCCCCCAGAGTCCTAGACCAACTGTCATTCTCAAACCTATACTCCCTTTAGACTACTTGGTTTACCTGCCCGTATCCCTTACTTATAAGATGGGCACTGCACTCATAGCCGTCCCCACGCGCTATCACCCAATAAACACTCTCCCAGGCATACCCATCTGCACAGCCTCCTCAAACCCATTTCAAATACGCTCTCATTGGCCGTCTGTTTGGCGGAGCATCTCCTAGACCCTATTCTTGTAGTAAAACTACCCCCCACACGGTGGTGATCCTTGCTCGTGCACATACCTTTGCCCTACCACTCCTCAAACCACTGACTACTACTGGCGAAACCATCTGTACGGTTCATATACTCCCAGGACAAGTGAGCGGGTTCTTACCTGTTGCCAGATGCTACTCTCTTTCCTAATTTCAGGGTTCCTTCTACACTCCAACCCTCCCATTGACACAGCTCCGTCCCCTTTTATTTTCTTTCCCCTCCTTTCTCTCCCTTCTCTTCTGCCCAAGACTGTTCAGCTAGCAACACCAACTTCTTGATCTTCCTGTCCTCTGAGTAGTCCTCCGCAAACAATCTGAATATGGCTCCTTCGTTGTCTGCGGGTGACAAACTTCTCAAAATAATCTTGCTTAATGCATGCGGCCTCAACATACCTGAAAAGTAATCCCAAATGCTTCTCACAATGCGCAAAAACAAAGCGGATGTCATATTTATCCAAGAGACACAGTTCCATAGCAATTCCATTACCACACCTACAAATCGCTACTATCCCGCGATATACCATGCAACTAACCAGTCGTCTAAATCCAAAGGAGTTTCTATACTCCTGGCTCAACATTACCCCTTTCAACTTTCAGACTCACTCTCAGACAAAGGTTAGATAACTCTTTCTGAAAGGGACATGCCATGGTAAATGATTACCTTGGCTAATATCTATGCACCAAATAATCAACAGGTCCCCTTTTTCAAAGCAATATGCCATATCCTCGCCACCTTTCAGGAAATTATCCTGATTTTCTGAGGCGACTTTGACGTCTCTTTGAGTCCCCTCCAAGATACATCCAACGGCGCATCCACCCTTCCTTATGCAGCCCTCCGAGCAATTAAATCACAACTACGTTACACATCAAATAATAATATATATAAACTTAGTATGTACGCAGATGACATAATATTGTTCCTCACACAACCTAGCATAGCTGTACCAAACCTATTACATACATTAACCGCTTCAGCCCTGGAAGATTTTACCCCCTTCCTGACCAGAGCAACTTTTTGCGATTCAGCACTGCATCGCTTTAACTGACAATTGCGCAGTCGTGCAACGTTGCACCCAAACAAAATTGACGTCCTTTTTTTCCCACAAATAGAGCTTTCTTTTGGTGGTATTTGATCACCTCTGCGATTTTTAATTTTGTGCGCTATAAACAAAAAAAGACTGACAATTTTTTAAAAAACTATTTATTTTTTACTTTTTTCTATAATAAATATCCCCCAAAAATATATAAAAAAAACTATTTTTTTTCCTCAGTTTAGGTCGATATGTATTCTTCTGGTAAAAAAAAATTGCAATAAGCGTATATTGATTTGGTTTGCGCAAAAGCTATAGTGTCTACAAAATAGGGGATAATTTTATGACATTTTTATTATTAATTTTTTTTTTTTTACTAGTAATGGCGGCGATCTGCGATTTTTATCGGGACTGCGACATTATGGTGGACACATCAGACAATTTTGACACATTTTTGGGACCACTGGCATTAATACAGCGATCAATGCTTTAAAAATGCATTGATTACTGTAAAAATGTCACTGGCAGTGTTAACACTAGGGGGCGATCAAGAGGTTAATGTGTTCCCTAGTGTGTGTTCTAAATGAAGGGGGGAGGGGTCTGTGCAGGGGAGCCAACAGATTGCTGTTCATACTCTGTATGAACAGACAATTTGTCTATTCTCCCCTCAGAGAACCGGAAACTGTGTGTTTACACACACAGATCTCGGTTCTCCGTGTGTCAGCGGTGAGCGTGGGAGCCCGGCAGTGATCGTGACCGCCGGATACTTGCATCGGCTCAGGGGGGCGCGATGTTACATAACGTTGTTTCGCCCAGCCATGCCATTCTGCCGCAATACAACTGTGGCGGCTGATTGGCAAGTGGTTAAACTCTCTCTTCACTTTCCTTGCTATCAGTGAATGTATCGAAATCATTAGGCATGCCTATAAACATACCCCCATCCCAACTAGATGTCATTTGCACCTCATTTAATTTCACGTGGACGATAGAGACCCTCCCGTACTTGGGTATCTATCTCACCCCAGATATTAATAATCTATCCGCTAATAACGTCTTACCTATGTTACAAAGATTGAGAATGATGATGAAATTATGGAAATCATTTAATATATCATTTTTTGGCAGAATAACGGCTATAAAAATGACAATTCTACCAAAGCTATTATACTTATTTTGCGCACTCCCAATTAGATTAAATAAGATAATGATTACTAGATTCCAATCAGATGTTAACAAATTCATATGTCAGACTCCCACCCACGTAATTCCAAAACAGTGTTATATAAATCACAAAAAAGCGGAGGACTATGCCTCCAGGATTCTTGGTTATATTATCTAGCAGCTAGATGGTCCCAGTGGCACATCAAAAACCCTAAGATCCCATGGGTCAAATTTGAAAAAGAATCAATCCTTCCTTATTATATTGCCCGTCCTTTTATGGGGCAACAAAGTTTCAAACCATACCTTAGCGACTCTTAATCAGTTAGTCGCAAATTCTTATGAACTCTGGAAATTACACTATAAAAAATGTAATATGATGTCTACTACACCCCCATATGCTTCTTTTATAGGAGATCCCAAATTCCTATCAATCCAACAAGATACAGAGGAATTCACATGGTGGATCAATAACAACCTAACCACCCTCAAAATACTTACAGAAGACACTTCACTTACCTCTTTTGCATCACTAAAAATCAAATATAAGATAGTATATTGCCCCCACGCATATGCTTTAAAAGCATCCCATACCATATCAGAAGAGGATGATTCAGCATTATTTTCACAGTATTCAGCTAATATTAATGACATTTTTTTCTGCTATTTCCAGATAAAGGACCCACGGGGGGGCCAATCTCCATAATGATGCATTTTTCAAAGCAGGAGTATGTATTGAAAAAATAAAGGAGAGTGATCTGAAAGACCACTTGGTAAATATGTAGCTTCCACAATGTTCGCTAACAATGCTGGATCTGCAAAGGCTAAATCTTTTTGAAATGACGTTTTATAGGAAGAGGAATAACACAAATACACTCTTTTTTTTCTGGATTTCTCCATCTCCAGATTTCTATTACTTCTGTTGCCTATTAGGGATGGGCCGTACGGACCCCTGTTTGGTTTGCACCAGAACTTTCCAAAGGTCGGACCCAAATAACGAACCCCATTAAAGTCAATGGGACCCGAACGACAAAAATCAAAACTATATGGCATTAAACAGGCAGTAATGCACACAGAACTATTTGGCATTAAAATGGCAGTAACGCACGCAAAACTATATGGCGGAAAACTGGCAGTAACGTACACAGAAGTAAATGGCGTTAAACTGGCAGTAACGCAAAAAACGTTATGACGTTAAACTGGCAGTAACGCACACAGAACTATATGGCAGTAACGCACACAAAACAATATGGCGTTAAACTGGCAGTACTGCACACAGAAGTAAATGGCGTTAAACTGGCAGTAACACAATCAAATAGACGGTGTTCAACTAACGCTATCTGAACTGTCCCACTCTAGCTATACACTAATGTAAAGATTACTGACACAGTCTCACTACACTACACGGAAACTATATGAGCTGTCCCTACTCTACCCTAATGTATGTATAAATGACACGGCCTCACTACACTACAGTGACACTATCTGAGCTGTCCCTAATCTAGCTGCACACTATGCAAAGCAGATCCTCCTTACTACACTCACCGTATCCCTATACTGAGACTAAACTAATATTCTACACGGACAATTGAAGCAAAATAGCAGAGTATAGCACACTAACTAATAGCACTGAACAGAGCCCTATTCTATCTCTCTCCACGCCAAAATCACACTGAAAAAGGCTGCCATTGAAAGAATACTTTCATACTGTGGGGTGGGAATGAGCCATTATGTCCAATCATGACTATGATAGTGCTCTGTGCCCTGATTGGCTGAAGCTTTCACTGCTTCAGCCAATCAGGGCTTGCATTGCACTGTTCAGCACCGCAATGCATTGTGGTTGGTTCGGGGGCCGAACAAACGGTCGATAGAACCAAACTTATGCTCGGGCCAAACCGTTTGCCCATCCCTATTACCTGCGCCCAATTATATAACTATGCTGAATATTGCTTGGGGGGTCTTGGTCTATCTAGAGTTGGTTATAGAATAGAATTAAAATCTCCAATAAACAGTAATTTTGCTGTATAATGTTGGACGGTTTTCTCTAATATTACATTTAATATTGCAAAGGAAAAGGGGGGTGGAATATAAATTGCTGCTGTGACGTACCTTTGTTGCCCAAGCGTATATACTATTATAACATATTTACCCTGTATGTCCGTATATACCTTCTCAATTAAACCAGGAAAAGATTTATTTATTAAAACTGACACCCCTCTCGCGTAGCAGGAGTAAGTGGCATGGTATGCCTTATAGATCCATGTTTTTTTTAGTGTCATTACTTTCCGTCTTACTAAATGTGTCTCCTACAATCATCTGTGGATTATACTTTTTTTACATATTGAAACATCAATGCCCGTTTAAACTTTGAATTTTTAGTCCCCTAACATTCCATGATAATATAGAATAACTACCGTATTTTCATGGTACTTCATATATAGATTCTAAATAAAAAGAATTAAGAAAACATAACGATCTAAGTAGTATAGATCTTCCAACACATACTAACAGGGCAACAAAACCACACCATTTCTCAACCTTTAAAACCAAAACCACCAAACCTCCCTCTTCTCCTCCCTCCCTCCCCACACTATCCTTTTCCACTCTCCTCCCTAGGAGTAGAAGGACCTTAATCCTGACCCTAGACCTCACTGACTATAGTTTGTATTCTATACCCAGTATGTTTTAAAAACTATGAAAAAAAAACCCTTTCATCTCCATTTGTGAGTCGGGCTCTCTAAAAGTATTTACCTAAGAGACGCATTTAGATGAAAATTAGGCTTACACATATTAAATCATAACCCTGTTTCCCTATAATCATACTTGTGCTATTTTCGAAGAAGATCCCCCCCCCCCCCGACCCCCATTTGAGAGAGAGAGAAAGAGAGAGATCCCCTCCTCCCCCTGTTAACTCTTTAATTATCAATTAGTGTGAAATTGATAGTTGAAAACTCTTCCTACCCTCATGGTTATCAACTTCATTTGTTTGCTATTCCCCGAATATATTCAAGTGTCATTCTCATGTGTATATTATGGTAAATATTGGTAAACAGTTATCCCCCCCCCCCCCCCAAAAAAAAAAAAAAAAAAAAACACACCCATGTAAATGTGCATATACATATATACGATCTCAATCTCTGTAATTCAGTAAACGTAGAAGGAAGGGTTGATGAGGGGATCCCAGCTTCGGTGGTCAGATAGAGATTCTATGCGCTCTTTCTACCGCAAAAGTTGCAGACATATCCGTAAAACCCAATACATTTATCAATAATTTCTCTGAAAATTCTACAGGTTCATATCCTTTCTGTATCGATTGCTCTGTCTTGTAAGGCACTAATTTGTTTTTTCAAGGCATGCAGTTCTCTATTATCTGTTCTCAGTGTGTCTTCTACCTTTGAAACACGGACTTCCATCTCTGAAATCCTTTGCTTTACTTTATCATACTCATACCTCATTATGTTAATATCTACAGCCAGTGCTTCAATTTTAATTGTAAGTGTCTCACTGCATGTCTTAATAACTGCCATAATGTCCTTGCCAGAGGGTACTTGCGCCTGCTCCGTTTGCTTATCTATTGCTGTTTGTGTGCCTGACGACATTCCAGTTTAGGGGGATCTTACAGCTGGCTTTCCTACTGCTTTAGCTGTCATTGAGGAGGGGGGAGAGGAACAAGGTGTGACGATTTGGGCTTTAGCCACATATGGCTTACCTGGGGCCATCCAGACCCACTGCTTAGGAAGCCTCCAGACTCTTACATTTTGGGCTGCAATATCGAGCCTCTCCTCCTCCTCCTGCTGCTGTGGATACTCTCCCCCTTCCAGGGGGTTGCCTCACTCTCCTCCCTCCATCACTTCCAAACCACCTCTCCTCCACACCGCCGCTCCGTAGAGATGGATACCTGCTGACAGGCCGTAGTAGAAAGGGGGGTCTTGGAACAGTCAGCCCCCACCCGTCCACCGTCCAGTCCTCAATACTCCGCGGACACCGAAGAGAGGAGATCAGCTGCCGAGATCAGCTGAAGCTGCCGTCTCTCGCTGGAACTCTCACGGGGTTCAGAGCACCGCATCACCACGTCCGCACACTCTCACATCTCACACACTGCGCCTACCGAAGATTTTTAAATGTATGTAAAAAATAAAAAAATTCTAGAGCAGAAGTGGTAAAATAAACAATGAAAATTAATTGGAGGATTTTTTTTTTTTTTTTTAGGATTTTCTAGGAATAAAGGGGAATTGATATAGCCAGTACCATTTGCTCTCTAAAATTACAGTCATATAGCATCCTGGCTGTGTGCAACTTGTATTGGGGTTGAGTAAGCAACTTATTTTGTACACTTATGTCGCACACATTCAAATTGTAAGGACTAACCTACACAGATGCAGAGAGGTGACACCAGCATCTTTAAACAATTTATATAGCGCCAATGTCACCTGCGCCCACAGGTCCAGTGCTACTGTAAAAAACAGCAAAAAAAAAAGAGAAACTCAATAGAAAGACCATATTGTTCCTAAATTGTTACTGTTATTTAGACAATGAGAGATTTGTACAGTTGTGAAAAAACCTTTGTTCACCCATAAACATTTTTTGCCTGGAAGATGCATTGTTATGTTACTTCTGGAGTTAGTGAGGTCACCTGAGCTCCATCTGTGATTTAGGAGTAAAACTCCTTGGAAAAAAAATTGTGCTTACTGCAGATCTTGTTTGTAATTTTCACAGTGGATACTGCTCTACTCAAGACATATGTAATCTAATTGTCTTTATTTTACAAAGGAAATCAAAAATACTGTTTTCTGTAGTTCGGGACAGAACAACTCCATGGCTATCTTAAGATCAGGTAACAGCTATTATCTTTCTATAGAATTCTGTGTGTGTAGATATTTTTTCCAGCTTGCCACTTATTGGAGGAATGTCACAGTTTAGTAAATTACCTCTGTGACAACCTGGGAAAAGCAGTGGTGGGTAGCAACATGGAACATGAAAATCTACAGTTTAGCATAAAAACATTTTGGTGCTCGTTAACAATCCAAATTAAATACATTACCTTCAACTGCAGTGAGTAAGAGAGGTCAACTTTCTGTATGAACTAAGCCAGTTCCCTAATTTTTTACTTTAAAGCTAGCAAATGTGTGGCCATTATAGGATGGTGAAGGAGTGGTGGTAAGAGCAGGGTGGGTAATATGATGGCAGGCACAGTGGTGAGCATGAGGGATAATGTGGAGAGGGAAGGTGAGTAGGATGGGCGGGGGGAGATGTAGCCACAGTAACAAGAGGGGCTTAATGCAAAGGTGAGAGTGAATGAGCGGTCTGCACAGGCACTGCGGTGAGTGCAGGGGAGAGGATGGTGGTCAGGCACAATGGTGCATTGCTGAGCAGGGAAAAGGATGTGCAGTCCTGGAGGTGAGAGAAGGAGTTAGAGTTCTACTATAGGTTAAATATCTTTGTACAGCTAATGCAGCAACTGTTTTAAAAAATAGTCCCCTTCACTGCTAAAGGGATTTTCCCAGCGATAAGATAGCATCATACTAGAAGCTATACCATTAAAGTATCCTATTATTCCTTGAAAATAAAAGATGCCACAAATATAATAGAAAGAATACAAACTAGTGTTTCCGCCAATAAAAAAATGTACAAACTTAAATTGTACAATTGAAAAATATGATTAAAATATACACTTGCAAGTCAACATAACTAAAGTTACAGGCAGCTGAGGCTGTATGCAAACCTAGTCTCTTCCTGCAGTTTGTCCTTCCCATCTACTGAACCTCCTTATTTTATTTATTTCAGGTACTTATATAGCGCCGTCAATTTACGCAGCGCTTTACATATACATTGTACATTCACATCAGTCCCTACCCTCCTTATTATCTAATATAATCTATCTGGTTACTACCACTGAAAAATCTAACCTTGTATATTTTACTAAGTATTACTAAAAGTATGGCCTTAAATGAGAACAATTATTAAAGTATGAACAGGCATAAAAGAAACGTTTCTTAAAGGATAAGTTCACCGTTAAAAAAAATAAAAATAAAATAAATGCACATTTCTTTTTGCAGGTAAAACAATGTGAATTTTCTATTCATTTTTGTAGGAGCCTGAAAAGCATTGCGCTCCTGATCAGCAGATCGTGGGTGCAATGTAGGGCTCCTGCAGACTGTCAGTGTAAGCTGTCTGTAAAGGCTGCCGTTACTTGTAGTTCATTAATTCACAGAGCTCTGTGACTGAAAGACATGGCTATTTGGGCGGAGCCCCACAAGGCTGTGCTCTTTTCAAATAGTGGCAGCTGGTGCAGGGAGAAGATCCCCAGCCAGCTGTCACGGGGATAATCGGGGAGAGGACGAACGGGGAGATGCTGATGTAAACAGCATCTCCCCATTCTGCCTAGTGACAAGTGTCACTGATCACAGCTCCCTGTCATCGGGAGCAGTGATCACAGTAATGACACTGCTAGCCCATCCCCCCACAGTTAGTAATCACTCCCCTAGGACATACTTAACCCCTCCCCGCCCCCTAGTGGTTAACCCCTTTACTGCCAGTGTCATTTACACAGTAATCAGTGCATTTTTAATCGCACTGATCGCTGTATAAATGACAATGGTCCCAAAAATGGGTAAAAAATGTCCGCCATAACATCGCAGTCACAATAAAAATCGCTGATCGCCGCCATTACTAGTAAAAAAAATTATTAATAAAAATGCCATAAAACTATCCCCTATTTTGTAAACGCTATAACTTTTGCGCAAACGCTTATTGCGATTTTTTTTTTTTTTTTTTTTTTTTACCAAAAATATGTAGAAGAATACGATTGGCCTAAACTGAGGAAAAAAAAATGTTTTTTATATATTTTTGGGGGATATTTATTATAGCAAAATGTAAAAAAAAAATGCGTTTTTTTTTCAAAATTGTAGCTCTTATTTTGTTTATAGCGCAAAAAATAAAAAATCGAAGAGGCGATCAAATACCACCAAAAGAAAGCTCTATTTGTGGGGAAAAAAGGATGTCAATTTTGTTTGGGAGACACGTCGCACGACCGCGCAATTGTCAGTGAAAGCGACGCAGTGCCGAATCGCAAAAAACGCTCTGGTCAGGAAGGGGGTAAAATCTTCCGGGGCTGAAGCGGTTAACTGTAGTTCATAATTTATTTCCCTCTGTTTCCGTGAATAATTAAAACTATAATTTTATGACTATTAAGTTGATATGCATCAATTTTTCATCAATCATAGTGGTTTCCTGTAAAATGTATTTCCATGGCAAATCCTGTTGTATTTACTATTCATGAGATATCTAATTTCCTAATTTTTGACTTTTAGCAACGTTTTAAGAACTTCTGTGAGGCTCAGGTAAATCCCAAAGTACCTGTTTGCTATTTCTAAATGAGAAATAAAAATGAAGCAAAGTATTTTTGGATACAAATATAAGTTTAATTAAAATGTGCGTTTGACCCCAAAAATCAATTTAATGGTTAATTTAAACATACCATTATTGTGAAACAGCTGCAAGTTTTACTATTACCCAAAATTTGCTGCTGTCTAAAAAAAATTAAATTTAAAGTGAAAATATTTATAAATTGCTGTAATCGGATATCTGAGCCAAGCTCAGTAGGTTTGATGTGAACATCTAAATCAGTTCATTAATCATTGCATTACAAGAGCAGTACTATCTCGTGAAATACTTAAAGTGGTTGTAAACTTCTGAATAAAGCATATTGCTCTATGTAAGTGTGTACTTGTCTCAATCCAAATTACTAAGTGGCCTCTCTGCTGCCTCATTCCTCTGCTATCTGCATGAGTCACTTCTGACAATTTTTCCTGACAGAGGAAAAAAAAAGGACGGGGGGGAAGGGGGGGGAGGGGCTAGCTGCAGCACATTGCCTGTGATTGACAGCCTCAGCTCTGTTCCTGAGTGCTGTGTGAAGGGAGTTGTGCCCTTTCCCTCCAATCAGCTCTCAGTTCTCCACACTGAGCGTAACTTCAGCTTCTCTCCCCCTGCTTTTTGAAAGCTCAGACAAGCTGTTTAAATTCTGCACTTTGAATGGCTGTAGAGAAGAGACAACTGCATACAAACAGGTATAACTTATGTAGGAAGATTTGTTTTATCTCTGTGTATCACCTGAGGACAGTCAATTCACTTGGTATATGCAAGGGTTTATAACCACTTTATTAAATTCAGAGAAGACATAACGCCTTTGTTTAAATGTACATATAATTTAAGGATATTTATATTTCCTGTAACTGTCAATTATTATATCTATTTTAAGATCCCATCATTTATGGATTTTTAGATCAGTTTATTTAGCACAAATATGGAAAGCTTTAAGGTGGACCCTAACTCAGACAAAATAATTGTTCTAAAAGGTCCAGATACAACTTCCAACTATTCCAATCAAGATCAGGGGTACAATCCAAAAAGTATTTAGCACATTTTAGGCCTCTTCATCAGTACTAGAAAAAAACATAAAAAAAAAAAAAAAAAACTGGAGCACACAGAATCTGCAGTAGCGGTGCAAAGTAACCAGTCTGCTTCTAACCAGCTTAGTCAATTAAGCTTTGACAATAAACCTTATAAGCTGATAATTGGTTATTTACTATGTACGGCTTCACCAGATTCTGTGTGCTCCAGTTTTAGTAAATTCACCTACCTCCTTTTAGTTGTATATTACCACCAGTATTGTAGTTTTTGCAATGAGACATCTGAATGTTGTAAGTGGTGGTAGCCCTAGTTCACACTGGAGCATTTTGATATGCGATTTGACATATATAAAACAGAAATCCACTCTTAAGATAGATAGATAGATAGATAGATAGATAGATAGATAGATAGATAGATAGAATCTGCAGCCTCCCCAAAAGGACACCACCAAGTGTTGTCCCAAAATATGTACGTAATGAGAACAGGGAAATGGCGCTGCTGAAAATTGATATGACAGCCTCTCTACTCCAAGAGGGATAACATACAAAAGTGGGTAAATAAAAATATGAATTCCAAACAAATGTGAAGTGTAATACACTAAACAGTGTAAAAAGGCTTCTAATATGTGAGATTCTCAACGAAAAAACATAAATCAAACAAATTATTAGGAATCATCAAACAATAAGTGAATCCTTAATTACAATACAGAGTGTCCAGGATAGTTGTTTGATAAAAAATCTGTGAGTAACCGATTCAAGGATTATATATAAAACATATACGACACGATAGAGAAAAAAGTCCATATAGCAGTGAAAACAATTCCTTACAATGCCCCATGAGCATATTTCCATAAAAGTGCTGTTGTGCTAGTATCCAGAAAATGACAACTTTATATCCTCTTCCGTGCAAAAATAAAGTGACTTCTTATGCAAAAAATAAAGTGCAGCGCATACTAGCACATTATGACAAACCTCCCAGGGGCCCAATTTTTTTTTTTTTTTTGCTTGGACTTTACTACTGCTTTAACCACTAGCCGTCTGCCGCATGCCGATGTACGTCCTAAGTTTGGCGGCGGATATCGTTGTTATGGCAGCAGCTAGCTGCCATAACCCAGTATCCCCGTTTTCGTGCGGCGGTCGGCTTTCACATAAAAGTGGTCTATGCGGCGGATTCGCAGCGAGATCACTTTTATCGGTGGCGGGGGAGGGCCCCCCTCCTGCCGCTTACCGGAGCCGTCGGTAGCGGCAGATGCGATTGCGTCTGTCTCCTTGCTGTGCCTGGAGATGAGTGAGGCTAAGATGGCGCCCACTCGTCTCCATGACACTGCAGGGCGGAAGCGACGTCAAAACGTCACTTCCGCCCATACGCCTTAAAAGCACATTTTTTTCAATGTCATTTAAGAGGTCCTGTCATGCTTTTTTCTATTACAAGGGATGTTTACATTAAATTACACTAAACAGTGTAAAAATAAAAAAAAATCATGTAAAATAAATAATATAAATAAAAAAAAATATTTTTAAAACCCCCCATCCTGACGACCTCGCGCGCAGAAGCGAACGCATACGTGAGTAGCGCCCGCATATGAAAACGGTGGTCAAACCACACATGTGAGGTATCACCGCAATCGTTAGAGCGAGAGCAATAATTCTAGCCCTAGACCTCCTCTGTAACGCAAAACATGCAACCTGTAGAATTTTTTTTTTTTAAACAATAGATTTTTATTGATTTTCACATTGTACATAACATGACATGCATAAATTATATCGTTATGGTTATACAAGGTGAATAATAAATGCAGAGCTTACTACACTAATAACAGTAACTGTAACTTGGGTGCTCAAGCTACATACAGTGGGGACGGAAAGTATTCAGACCCCCTTAAATTTTTCACTCTTTGTTATATTGCAGCCATTTGCTAAAATCATTTAAGTTCATTTATTTCCCTCATTAATGTACACACAGCACCCCATATTGACAGAAAAACACAGAATTGTTGACATTTTTGTAGATTTATTAAAAAAGAAAAACTGAAATATCACATGGTCCTAAGTATTCAGACCCTTTGCTGTGACACTCATATATTTAACTCAGGTGCTGTCCATTTCTTCTGATCATCCTTGAGATGGTTCTACACCTTCATTTGAGTCCAGCTGTGTTTGATTATACTGATTGGACATGATTAGGAAAGCCACACACCTGTCTATATAAGACCTTACAGCTCACAGTGCATGTCAGAGCAAATGAGAATCATGAGGTCAAAGGAACTGCCTGAAGAGCTCAGAGACAGAATTGTGGCAAGGCACAGATCTGGCCAAGGTTACAAAAAAAATTCTGCTGCTTATGGTTTCTAAGAGCACAGTGGCCTCCATAATCCTTAAATGGAAGCCGTTTGGGACGCCCAGAACCCTTCCTAGAGCTCCCCATCCGGCCAAACTGAGCTATCAGGGGAGAAGAGCCTTGGTGAGAGAGGTAAAGAAGAACCCAAAGATCACTGTGGATGAGCTCCAGAGATGCAGTCGGGAGATGGGAGAAAGTTGTAGAAAGTCAACCATCACTGCAGCCCTCTACCAGTCGGGGCTTTATGGCAGAGTGCCCCGACGGAAGCCTCTCCTCAGTGCAAGACATATGAAAGCCTGCATGGAGTTTGCTAAACAAACACCTGAAGGACTCCAAGATAGTGAGAAATAAGATTCTCTGGTCTGATGAGACCAAGATGGAACTTTTTGGCCTTAATTCTAAGCGGTATGTGTGGAGAAAACCCAGGCACTGCTCATCACCTGTCCAATACAGTCCCAACAGTGAAGCATGGTGGTGGCAGCATCATGCTGTGGGGGTGTTTTTCAGGTGCAGGGACAGGACAACTGGTTGCAATCGAGGGAAAGATGAATGCGGCCAAGCACAGGGATATCCTGGACAAAAACCTTCTCCAGAGTGCTCAGGACCTCAGATTGGGCTGAAGGTTTACCTTCCAACAAGACAATGACCCTAAGCACACAGCTAAAATAACGAAGGAGTGGCTTCACAACAACTCCGTGGCTGTTCTTGAATGGCCAAGCCAGAGCCCTGACTTAAACCCAATTGAGCATCTCTGGAGAGACCTAAAAATGGCTGTCCACCAACGTTTACCATTCAACCTGACAGAACTGGAGAGGATCTGCAAGTAGGAATGGCAGAGGATCCCCAAATCCAGGTGTGAAAAACTTGTTGCATCTTTCCCAAAAAGACTCATGGCTGTATTAGTTTAAAAGGGGCTTCTACTAAATACCGAGCAAAGGATCTGAATACTTAGGACCATGTGACATTTCAGTTTTTATTTTTTAATAAATCTGCAAAAATATCAACAATTCTGTGTTTTTTTTTTTTTGTCAATATTGGGTGCTGTGTGTACATTGATGAAGAAAAAAAAATGAACTTAAATGATTTTAGCAAATGGCTGCAATATAACAAAGAGTGGAAAATTTAAGGGGGTCTGAATACTTTCTGTCCCCACTGTATATGGCTATAAACTTTTGACCTCAACAGGAGGTACAGCCTGTCACCCCTTTTGGGTTCACACTGTGAACAGGCTTTTGCTGGGTTGTCACAAAGTAGCCCGCATTGGACCTTATTGAGGGTCCCTGGTGGGTTAAAAGCAGTAGTAAGTTCTGTCATTGCATTGCTAGAAATTTAGGAACATAGATGTAATTTGTTTATAAGTACAGAGTGTTTTCTGCACACCTAACACATCACAATGTGAGGCGCAATTTAATATATCCAACAGTTTGAGGGTGACTGCTCATGCCATTACTCCACACCACCAACAGGCAACATAGATGCTTCAAAGTATCAGTAATTCCTATCCACATCTCATAAATGTGTAGAGGCATACCGAGAGGATCTCCAAATCTCCCAATGTTTATGGAAAGTCGGAGATCCTCTTTTTGTGTAGGCAAGTAGTTTTTCCAATGTATATTGAGCATTTACTCTAGAGATAACCTCTTCTATTTTCGGGGGTGATTGTGATCGCCATTCCTTTGCTATTGATATGCAGGCTGCAAACAGTATATGGGTGACCACTTTTCTCATTAGAGGGGGAAAAGATTCGATACCCAGGCTTAGTAGTGTAAATGCAGGGTTGAGGACAAAGTGTATATTGGTAATATTCAGAATGAGGGATTGAACATCTTTGCAGAAAGGCTGTATGACCCTACAGCTCCAGAAAACATGGAGAAGACTTCCCGTGGTCATACATTCCCTCCAGCATAGTGAAGATATGTTAGGGATAGGTACCATCTATGTAAAAGTTTTTGTGCGTTATCCCAATGGTCTACACATGACAAGGATTTACTGTTGTATTGTATAGCTATATGCCATTGGTGCAAGGGGTATTCTCTTTGTAATTCCTGTTCCCACTTTACCATATTGGGCAGTTTAGACTGTAAATAAATGGGGGTGGCAAATTTGTAAAACAGGGATATGCCTTTGCGAGTGCTCGAGGGTTTATTGATCAGGAAATCCCATAAGATCTGTGGAATTTCTATTGGTCGGGTCGGGTTGGAGCTTGAGTAGTGATTTAGTTGGAACAACCTATACCTGTCAATTTCGCTCAGCTTATCCAGCTCAGCGGCTGAGAAGTGTACACCTTGTTTCTTCCATGCTTGAGCCGAGAAGTTAGGGATTAAATATTCATATGTTGCTAATGGTATACCTAGTTTGTGAGTCGGGATATCAGTAAATTGATAATTTACCAAAGAGGACCACGCAGCAATAGTGGCTTGTATGGTTGGGTAATGAGGGATATTGGGTTTATGGTGAAGGCAAATGGCTATGGCCATTGCTGGGAGATCGTGACCCGGTGTAACCGTGCGCTCAGTATCAGACCAACGGTTGTTCCGATTGACAGGAGAACCAGTAGCGCATTTGGTCCAGTATTGCTGCCTTGTAGTATAATTGAGCGTTGGGGAGGCCACCAAGGTGTTTAGATTTGTAAAGTTGTGATAGAGCAATTCTAGGCTTTCTACACCCCCATATGAATTTTTTCAGAAGCATTTCTATGTGTGTGAAGAATTTTTGGGGAACAGGGATGGTTAAAGTTCTGAAAATATACAATAGTTTGGGCAATACTTGCATTTGGTATGCAGCTATCCTCCCCAACCACGTGAGTCGTAATTTACTTATTTGATTTAATTCTTCCTCCATTTTTGCTAATAGTGGAGGGAAGTTGTAAGAGTAGATTTTGGTAGAAGAGGCCAGCTGCACACCAAGGTATGTAAAAGGAGGGCGGGTCCCAGTTACAGGGAAAAATTTCCTGTAAGTCGGGTTTTGTTTCATCAGATATATTGATGGTCAGTGCATAGCATTTGCTTGTGCTGACTTTGTAATAGGAAACCTGTCTGAACTTGTGTAAAAGGGATTTAATAGCGGGTAGCGATGAATTTGGGTTAGATATAGTTGTATGATGTTTTCAGCGAAGAGCCCTATTTTATGGCATTCAGAGCCTACCTTTGATGCCCTCTATCGTGTTATTAGATCTAATATATTCCGCTAAGGGCTCTATAATCAATTAAAAAAAAATTATTGGGGATAAGGGGCATCCTTGTCGGGTGCCGTTAGTTAGTAAAGGGATCTGAAAGTAGACTAGAGGAATAGAGATTCGCTGTGGGGTTCTTATACAGGGACATAATTGTGGAATGGATTAGGCCAGAGATGCCAAATTTGTGTAAGGTCCTAGACCGGTAACCTCAGTGGACCCTGTCGAAGGCCTTTTCGGCATCCAATGCCAGAAATATACTAGGTATCTTGTTGACTTCAGCTAGTTGCAATAGGTTCAACATCCTTCTCGTCCCATTAGGTGCTTGTCTACTCTTTACAAATCCGACCTGATCCAGTCCTATAAGAGAGGGGGTAATGTCTTTTAATCTATTCGCTAAGATTTTGGCATAGATTTTGAGATCCGAATTTAAAAGGAATATGGGCCTGAAATTTTGGGGGATTGATGTGTCCTTGCCAGCTTTCGGTAGGGTGACTATCACAGCTTGTAGCATCTCTTTGGGGAAGTTACCCAAGGAGGCTGCCATATTGAAGACTTTCGCTAGTTCGGGGGTGAGAAGGGAGGTGAAGGCTTTGTAATATCAGGCGGAAAAGCCATCCGCGCCTGGGGATTTATGCATGGGTAGGGATATAATTACCGATTCAACTTCCTGGCAGTTGATAGGGGCGTTCAGTTTATGTAGTGAGGTCGTGTCTATGGATGGAAGATGAACTCCATGTATGAATTCCTCAATCTCCTCGTTTGTGGGCTGGTGTGTGGAGGGGTCTGCATTTAGGTTGTACAGGGATTTGTAGTAATCTTTGAATACATTGGCTATATCTTTAGGGTTTTGAAATAATGTGTTGGTGTGGTGGTGCTTAATGTGTGTGATATTGGAGCGTGCCTGTCTTTTCTTGAGTTGGGAAGCTAATAATTTACCCGACCGGTTATTTTATGAGTAGTATGATAATTTTAGTCTTTTAAAGTATGTGTCGTAATCTGCCCTAAGCTCCTGTCGCAGTTCTTCCCAGCAAGAATTAAGGCGTTTAAGTACTTTGTTGGATTTGGTGATGGGATTCTCGTGTTTTGCTTCAAGATCTACTATTGTCTCTTGAAGTTGTGACATGCGTTGTGATTTCTTTTTCCTCTCTCTGGAGGCAATTAGTATGAGGGTACCTCTAGCGAATGCCTTATGCGCACAGCATATATTCGTCGGGGAGCATTCCCTATTATCGTTCGGATAAATTCTGTGAGTTTCTCTGCTATCTCATCCCTGATTTTGGGGTGTGATAGGAGAAATGTATTGTTGCGCCAAAGTGGTTTTTGGGAGGTCTTGCTGTCATCCACAACTTCAATTGTCACAGGAGCATGGTACGACCACGTGATGCTGTGGATGTCAGCAGCCCAGACCTTCTGCAAAGTAAGGAAAAAATCAATCCTAGAATAGCTACTGCGCACTGCAGAAAAGTGCGTGTAATCTCTTTCGGTGGTCTTAAGGCAACGCCAGGGATGAAATAGATGTTCCTCATGACAAAGAGGTCCTAAGGTGGGTCTCCACCTAAAGGCCACCGAGGATGTGTCCCATTCCACATTTATAACCATATTAAAATCGCCACAGATAATTAAGCTACCTTTCTGCAATTTTTTTGCCATTGAGACTTTACGAATAAATTTTAGTACCCTGACATTAGGTGCATACAAGTTTACCAGGGTGTAGGTGACATGATCCATTTCAGCAACCATAATGATAAAGCGGCCTCGGGGGTCAGCATGTACCTGTAATAAAGAAAATGTTATCCTGTCTCTGACAGCAATCGGTACCCGATTTTTTTCTTGGTAGCATAGTTGGCTGTAAACACCTGTGGAAATTTGGCATGCATGCATTTCGGTGGTTTAATGCTAGAGAAGTAAGTCTCCTGTGCACACAGGATATCGCAGTTTGCATCTATGGCTGTTTTCCAAAGGGCTCTCTTCTTGTAGGGGCTGTTCAGGCCTCTCACATTAAATGTCATAATTTTAAGATTCATTCTGGTGGTGGTAAGTGCAGGTGTGCCATCTGGTGGTGGTTCCAGGTGTTGGAAGTGAGGCAAATGGTGTGTCCAGTGTGCAGGGACTGCGTTGTATTATTACCTTGTACTGAACAAGCAAACTCGTAGAATCAGAAACCAAATAAACTGGAACATATGATAGATGAAAATATATGAGCCACATCCTTCGCGGAGAACATATTATGGAAAACATCTCGCAACTTACATGGGGGAAAAGAAAAGTAAGTCAAACAACAGTCGAACAACGGGTGGGATGATCAAAACTTTTACACTCGCTGTGCAGTTTGAAGGCACTAGTTGTGATGCATATCTAGCATATAGGTTATGTTGTTAGGAGATCGCTATTGTGTAGTACATTCCTGTGTATGTTAACTACTTGCTCCTTTTGTTCTGGTGGTGGTTGTTGTGTCTCCCATGGAGGGGGTCGGGGTCTGCTGGCTCTCCATTCTCAGGCAGTAGGCGCCATTTCTGAAGAAGTTCCATACCTTTTATTCACCGATGCAGTCGTATGCGATTCGTTGTGCATGTCCAAAATAAGCTTGGCGGGGAATCCCCATTTGTAGATGACTTTGTGGTTACGCAGGATATTGGTAATCGGCAACAAGTTGTGTCTCGCTGTTAGAGTGGCTTGTGACAGGTCTGCATACAATGCAATCCAGCAAAGGGATCAGGGAGGGCAGGGTGTTGTCTAGCATAGCGCATTCGCTGGTCTTTGACAGGGTAAAAGTGAATTCTCGCTATAACATCCCTGGGAATCTGGTCAGGGAGGAAGGATGGTTTCGGTAGCCTGTGGGCCCTGTCTATTATTAAGTCCGCAGAGCTTAGTGACGGAAGGGCCGTTACCATGAGCTTTTGAAGGTATGTCGTCAGTTCTGCTGGCTTAACTGACTCAGGGATGCCTCTAAACTTGATGTTGTTCCTGCGGGCCCTGTCTTCGATGTCCGCCATTTTAAGTCACATGGTTTTTATCTCTTCCTCAACATCAAAGTAAGCATCTACCAGCTCATTATGTGCCAATGTGAATTCCTCCATTTTTTGCTCCACATATTCCACTCTGCTAGTTACTGCTGCCACTTCTAGCTTGGTAGACCGCATAAACGCTGCCATGTCGCATTGAAGGGCCCCCCTCAGGGTTTGCAGCATCTCTTTCATGGTGGTATCTAGAATGGGCTGCCCTAATGTGGGGAATGCATCCAGCTGTTGGGCATACGAGGAGGATTCCTCCATTTATTCTCCCACTATCCCTGCGCCATCCCGGGTCTCCCCCTCATCCCCAATCCTCCTTTTTTGCTTCACAGGACTGCTAAAGGGGGAGGATGGCAATGGATGTTCGATACAGCATAACTCACCCGAGGATGGTGATGTATGTGCTGTGGGGGCTGATGAACGACTCCTGGCACCATCTTGGATTTCTCGGCCTGCGGCGAGGGTGAATTACACAAAAGAAATCGGTGAGTTTCCTCAGCCCCTCTCTCTCCTTCCGTTTAAACATCGCTGCCGCAGTGTGCCCCTCGTCTGTATCTACCAATTGGTGTGCTTTCAAGCTGGTGTAATGGGCTGTGAGCCGCTGTGAGACACCCATTATGACAGCGCTCAGCTCTCACACATCCATCAGCTCTGGCTGCCGGCTCCGCCCCCAACCTGTAGAATTTTTTAAACGTCACCTATGGAGATTTTTGAGGGTAAAAGTTTGACGCCATTCCACGAGCGGGCGCAATTTTGAAGCGTGACATGGTGGGTATCAATTTATTCGGCGTAACATTATCTTTCACAATATAAAAAAAATTGGGCTAACTTTACTGTTGTCCTATTTTTTTTATTCAAAAAAAGTAATTTTTTTCCAAAAAAAAGAGTGCTTGTAAGACCGCTGAGCAAATACAGTGTGAAAAAAAGTATTGCAATGACCGCCATTTTATTCTCTAGGGTGTTAGAAAAAAATAATATATGAATATTTATATATGTAATATAAACATTTTAACAAGGCTTTCCTGCCTGCCCAGGAAGTCAGTGTATTTCACAGGTCTTTACAAAGTATGGAAGCTTTAGCAAGACTTGCATTATAATTGCCATTGAAGAGGTTACATCCAGTGGATATAAGGTTTATTCCTAATGTAAGTAAGTTGAGAGCAAGGTGCCCAGGACAAAGGGGAGACAAAGTAAATATGTTTTTTGATCTAATGTAAAAAAAGAGTGGAGCCTACAAGAAAGATCATTATCATTCACATGTGTCTAAGGCAACATAATCTACAAGTCTATTTGTGGTGAAACTTAGATCAAAAGCCCAAGTGTAGGGGGGTGTGGTCAGCCACGGAAATGAATGGCCACATTGTAAGAGAGCCCCACGATCACGGACTTCCCTGAGCAACTAAACAAGCGACTAGAGAGCCCTGAGGGACACTGACCTGCACCAAAGAGCAGCGGGAATGAGAGGGGGATGTCAGCAAAATGGAAAACCAGAGAGGAGCCCCACAAACTTAGTGCATTCTGCAGCCCAGCCGGGACACAGGGAAACAAAGATGGCGCTAGCTCCTCCACTCACTATAACACAGTACAGCAGGCTGCTTATTCAGAGCATGGAGAAGAGAATCACACTGCTACACAGATTCATAACAGCAGTGACTGCCGGAATGACATACTGAGTCCTGTTAAACAAAAAAGAAGGATTTCTTCTAATGAAGGTAATGCTAATACAGCAAATCTTGAGCATAACTGCCTATTTGAAAATAATCCATATGATAAAAAGTTAAATGCAATACCAAGAGCAGGACAGCCCATACTTGATTCAACAATTAAAGACATGATAAGGTCACTAAGAGGTGCATTGCAGCATGATATGATAAACTATATGCAGAAATCTAAAATTGATTGATGCAATAGGACATGGGTGCTCAACCAGTGGCCCTCCAGCTGTTACAGAACTACAAGTCCCATGAGGCATTGCAAGCCACTGAGTTACAAGCATGGCTACCATAGGCAGAGGTGTGATGGGAATTGAAGCTCCAAAACAGCTGGAGGGCCACAGGTTGAGCATCCATGCAATAGGAGAAAGAGTAGATTATGTGTAGAATAAAATGTTCAACTTTACAACTGCGCATAACGAATTGGTTGATTACCACTTTGATCAGGATGAAGAATTTAAACAACTCAGAATTAAAGTGGGAGATATTGAGGACAGAAATAGGTGAAACAATGTGAAATTCAGAGGCATACCTGAAAATGTGAAGCCGTCAGACCTGAAACGCTTTATTAAAAGTATGTTCTCTGAACTAATTCCTTCAATTCCGCAACAAGAGCTTGAAATTGATAGAGCCATATCAATATGGACAATGGTCATATATTGTTTATATTCTACTATGTTATAGCTGGCTAAATTCTGTCTATTTGCATTTAGAATTTGATGCTTTGAACCTTTGATACACCCCTGAAGAAGGAAGTAATTTCTGAAATGTGTTGGGTGTGAAGCCTGTGCTCTATATGGTGTCCCCTACAGCATCTAACCAATGTATCACATTGATGTGTAACTGTATCAGCCACGTTTCTCTTATCAATTATTAATTTTTTGCTATTCTTGAACTGTATTTACTATAATAAATGTCTATTTTTATACTTATATTTATTATTCATATTGTCTTTTGGTGTTATATCACCATTAGGGCCTCTAAAATACCACAAGGGGGAATCTTGCTTTCTGTACAAAAAAAACAGAATGCATATCTCATTATATGCAGAGACTGCAATGCACCAATGGATCCAATTATGAACACATCCAAGAAGGGAAAGATTTCCAGAAGCGGACTAACCAACATATTCTCAGCAGAAGACATGTATGATCCCTGGAGGTGTTTACACACTACAGAAAAAGACTATAACTATATTTACATACAGATTTGTCCATGTCATTATTTGTGTATTTTACCTACTACTCCAGACTATCTGACATACACTTTTATGTTTACAGTCAATACTTACCATGGACACAATGAGACAAATAGGGATACACATTTTCCATCCATGCAATGCTTTCCCTCCAAACTGCCCTGTGTGGGGTTCCTTCTGGCTCCGCCTCCTCAGCTCCCTGGCGAGACACCTGCTGCCGCTGTCTGGAGGCTGCACACCCGTTGGCTCAGCTATGTGTAGTGGTAACTATGGGGCCTTTACTCATTAGGCCCCTCTTACCCTCTGCCTTAAAATACCAATATCATGCCACATACCAAACTGCATCCTTTCACCTTAGGTATAATTCATACACATCTACCCCTGAAGAGTGAGCTGGGACTCCTGATGTTTGTATGTTATGTGATTGTTCATACATAAATGTACCATTATTACTATGATTACTATTTTTACTCTACCCATTTATATGTACTCTGTATGAAGTGGCTTTCTCTGATGATAGCAATGCATGTAATACTTTTACTGAATATATACTGTATTAACTGTTACTTTTATTAGCTTAGCGGTGCCCACCTCAGATAAAGTCCCAGGGCAAAATTTTCTTTTTTGTAACAAACAGAACCAGACAAGGTTGCCCATTGTCCCCACTAATATTCTCCTTAGCGATAGAACCATATATATAAGACCATCCCCAAATATCAAAGAAATTACCATAAGACAATATGAGCATAAATTCATTTTTTTGCCGATGACATCATACTTACATTAACCAAGCCTGAAAAATCTCTACCAACAGTACAAGCATTACTAGAAAAATTTGGGGAGGTGTCATATTAGAAAATCAATTAAAATAAGTGCTATACCCTCCCTATGAATCTCCCTACTGCGATAATCAATAATCTGCACACAAAACATGGATTCAACTGGGATAACACCTCAATAACCTATTTAGGAATACAACTCACTTTCCCACCAACAAAAATATAGGAGGCATATCCCCCCCCCCCCCATTAGAACAAGTCAACAAAGATCTGCAGAACATACAGAAAACTCATTTATCTTGGGTCGGAAAAATAGCTTCATTTAAAATGCAGACTTTACCAAAAATTTTATATTATTTTCGATGCCTACCTATCCCAATACCTACCAAATTTTTTCACACAATTGAATACAAAACCTAAACATTTTATATGGAATAGAAAGAAACCCAGAGTGGCATTTTCAATTTTAACTACCCATACATCTTCAGGAGGAATGAATCTACCAGACAACTATGCATCCTTGTTAGACCAGATGAAATTTTGGCTCACCACACCGGAAGACAAGTTATGGTTAAATATAGAAAAATAATCTACTAAAAGTTATGATCTCTATGCTCTAGCAATAGATAATGCTTTACTCCCTAAAGTAATCACACCCAATCTACTAAGTATCAAAGACACAATATTAGTATGGAAACACATCCTTTCTAAAACTAAAAATATAGAAATAAAATCCAAAGTATTTATCCCAACAGAAGTAATAAATTATTGTAGAATTCAATTATCAGTAGATGATCGGATCAAATAAGGCTACCGTTTATACAAAAATCTACCTTTGCACTTTAGGTCTGTAATTATGAGTAAGCTATAGAAATTCCATCAATATTGTGGGAGTTTTTTACGCACCAAAACGAACAAAAAAGGAAAGGAGTTTCTCTTTTCTATGATCTACTGACCTCCCATTCAAACAACAAAAATGTGCATATGATGAAATGGGAGAGAGATTTATATCAAGAATTTTCTTGGGACTAATGGAAAACATCCTTACAAA
This sequence comes from Aquarana catesbeiana, assembly GCF_042186555.1. Taxonomy (NCBI): domain Eukaryota; kingdom Metazoa; phylum Chordata; class Amphibia; order Anura; family Ranidae; genus Aquarana; species Aquarana catesbeiana. The sequence continues at coordinate 256,251,356 of NC_133329.1, forward strand.
TATTTAATAAATTATTGTTATGTATTGAACACTGGGACAACGCGCAAAAAATAACAAACAGATGGTATTTAACTCCATACAACTTATCAAAAATCTATCCTTCCACATCCGACATTTGTTGGAGATGCAATGAGCAAGCTGGCAACCTTCTACACATTTTATAGAGCTGTAAAAACCTGAAAAGCTTTTGGAATTCAGTAACATCCTTCATAGTAGATATTACAGGGAACCTTTCCACGCTTACTCCTGCCATAGCCTTATTAGGTATAAATCTTTATAAATATCCCATAATATACAGGACAATTGTGGTTCATATTTTAATAGCAGCAAGACTCACAATAACGAATCTGTGGAAATCTATTGATGCACTTAATCTATCTACGGTTATATCCAGAGTAAATACTCCAGAACAATTCGATTTGATGCTAGCTTACAAGAACTACTCCACCACCACCTTTAGAAAGAAATGGCACAACTAGTTCTCTTACCCTAGAGCCTCTAATTACTTAAAGGAATGTAAATGATAACTTTAACCCTCAGATTGGAATACTCTGAACAATCATTTAAGTAATACGTCGGTGTAGTTTATTATTTCTGGATTCCCTTATATTTCTGCTTTCCCCCCTTCTAATATTACTTCCCTAATTAAAGTTTAAATGAGCTGAATTATAGATTTAACTTGGTGACCTCCCAGGCCTAAAGTATGAACCCATTAGGGGTAGGCAGGTCCAGGACATCAAGAACTGAACGATCCTATAGTAAATTCCTTTATAGTATAGATATTACTACCAATGTTGATTATCGTATACAGCAATTTTATTTGTATTGTTTCTTAACATAAATACAAATGTATTGTTAAAAAAAAAGCCTAAGTCTAAAAAACTGCACAACTACTAGTGTTGCACTACAACCTAGCTTGTCCAACTGCACACATTTACAACAATCATTTAAAGATACACATTTTAAATCCTATATATCACTACAAACTATTATTCACACTAGACATAGTTCCAATAACAGCATACCACACAGACAAATTACTATTGTGCTCTTTCTCTCTCTGCTGCTCCTAGTCCTCTCTTTTTCTCTCATACAATGTAATCGAGTAGGTGCATTGAAAATTATGGTATATGCAATGTCATTTTTTAAACCTGCTTTTCTGTAAAAATATATACCCAGACATGACCATCAAGAATCTTCTCCAGTAATTGGGTTCAACACAGAGTGACAGAGTAATATAGGGAATGAATGCCAGGGGCGCTATGGGGAAAGCAGAAGCCAACTTTTAGAAGGCAGTTTAATATATCTCAAGAATAGTCAATAATTCTTTATATTCTATCTATCTATACACACACTGTATAGAGAGATAGATAGATAGATAAGAAGTCCCGTTTGCAGTTTGCGAGAAGTAATGTGGGGGACACAGCAAACATGTGGAAGAAGGTGCTCTGGTCAAATGAGACCAAAATTTAACTTTTTGTCCTAAAAGCAAAATGCTATGTGTGGTGGAAAACTAACACTGTACATCACCCTGAACACACTCTCCCCACTGTAAAACATGGTGGTGGCAGCATCATGTTTCCAGGATGCTTTTCTCCAGCAGGGACAGGAAAGCTGGTCAGAGTTGATGGGAAGATGGATAGAGCCAAATACAAGGCAATCTTAGAAGACAACCTGTTAGAGTCTTCAAAAGACTTGAGACTGGGGTGAAGGTTCATCTTCCAGCAGGACAACGACCCTAAACAGAGGGTTACCAAGCACCCACACACCCAGAAAATATGGAAACATCTTCTAGAAGCTCCTCGGTATCTCAGTCTTGTTCGCTCCACGATTTAACCGGGCGACAGAGTCAAAACATCCCGGAGATGTTTCGGACTCAGGCGGGCAAAATGGCACCTACTCATTCCTCAAAAGGATCCCAGCAACAAGCGAACGGCTCTAATGGGGCCACCACTACCTCACAGAATGATACAGCCAATGGAGGGATTGTTCTTTCCCCGCATCAACAGCCCAGCCTGAATGATCTTCGCTCTGTGGCAGCTGACATCAAGGACACCTTGACGGCAGCCATCACGGACCTGCTGATCGACATTCAGGCCATCACAGGCAGAGTACAGGCAGTGGAGAAAACAGCAGCATTACACTCCACAGCGATTCGCAGAAATCACCAGATTTTGGATACACACACCAGGCAACTCAGAGATATGAACCACCATCTAGAAGATCTGGATAATCGTTCCAGACGCCACAATCTCTGTTTGATGGGCTTATCGGAGAACATTGACGCGAAACACCTTCAGGCTGAGGTCACAAGCCTCTTTAACAATATGCTGGAGAGACCAAAGGATACGCCAATCACCATGGAACGCATCCACCGTGCACTGAGACCGAAGGGAAAGGATGAAGATCCACCTAGGGATGTGGTATGCTGTATAGTGGATCATCAACTCAAAGAGGAGCTGTTGAGGAAAGCCTGCATCTTGGCACCATTACTATACAACGGCATGGAGCTTCGCATATTCCAGGATCTTCCAAATATAACACTTCAGTGCAGGAGGGAATCGAGACCCCTATAGGAAGTTCTCCGCATGAAAGGTATCACCTATCATTGGAAATTTCCCTTCAGCCTCGCTGCCACAACACAAGAACGCTCTAAGCTCTGCTCAGAGTCCCGGAAGATCTCCAACATTTTTGTGAGACGCTGGAGTGGTACGCTGGGTTTCGTCCTCCTATGTCTCACACGTCTCATTCCAGATCCGAACCGATGGAGACTCAAGACGTCAGCTATCGCAGGCACAGATCACCCTCGGAAGCTAGGTCGCAACACCCAGGCTCACATCCATCTTCAATCAACAGCCCGACTAAACCTCTGCATACACGCAGAGCCAGAAGGGATCGACAGATGATCATCCAATGGAGCATCGAACAGTATTCATTAATCAGTTAAGCTGTTTCTTACCCCTACACTGCTTAGTTTACCCAAGCTCCGTTTTATCAGTCCGTTGCCAAACAGATAGCCTGGCTACACTAAGTTCACCCGTTGTTAGGGTTCAGATTGACTACAACACTTCCAAGTATAGCTCCGACAGGAATGAAACCCGGCATAGACGCTATTCGAACACAACTGGTTGCCACACTTCTGGACGTTGGTAAAAGACTTCCTACACCTGACATCAGAGACTTCTACAGTCTTTTTACACTAAAGTTCTGCTTTTACTTAAGGCTGTATGCCTGCACTGATTAGGGATGTATCCTTTTTACTATATACAGTAGTGGCGATCTGGACTACTGGCACTGCCATACCCCCGAATCCCCCTATGATGGATTGTCGAGAACCATAGCCCTATGTTCCTGCAAATATGGTTTTTATTCTTACTGTTAATTTTTTTACTTTAACAGTGTTGAACTGAATATGTTGTTATGTAGGGGGGTGGAGTTCGGGAGATGAACCGCTCATTGTTGCGACATAGGATAGCAACATACATACACCACTAATCACCTCCTTCGGATAAAGGAGTAAGACATAGCCATTAATTGGGATCGTACGTGATGCTCCAGAGCCATTACACTGCAATTTATTAATCTTTGAGGCTAACAATAATACCACAACAGATTAGACACAGCTCCAACTCACCCCTTGTGATTAAAGTATTTTCTGGGCGGGTGGTCCCACAAGCTCCTCCCTCTGTGAACCGCAATTGGTATGGTAGATATGTGCCATGATTCAACCTTGATTGTCACCTATGCTATAGCATATGCACGTAGAGCTCAGGCTGACATAGGTCCTGCCTACATATCAGGATACTAGGCCATATCCATGATATTCTTCTTTAGGGGCTAAGGCTAATGTTCTTGAATTTAGATCAAGGGGAGAGTAGTACTGCAAACAGCCTTCTCCATATCCCTATGGGCAAGGTCTGAGCTAATGATAAAGACCCAGACAGCCAACAGTTTCTTACTCCCCAGAACTCGCTCCTAACTCATGTCATCTCTAAAAATGACATGCTGGTAAATCCTTATAATAGTGCCTGGATGACACACACACGAGATTTCCTGTCAGGTTCGCTTACCGATCAATGTATATATAACCGGGAGGTAGAATGTGCCCTTTTCTATACCATGCCCTCTCGGACCAGAACGACCGATCAAAGCCTTATATAGTAGCAGGCACTACAATCTCCAGAGGTGAACAGGGGTGTCAAGATCAGAAGTCAAGTCTCACCGACGACTTATTCGGGTTTTGGCCCTATCAACATAAGGTGATGACTGTCCAGTTTGACTTGTGAATCATTTTCCCGCTCACCCTTAGAAGAAATTTATTTAACACGCAAACATTAGGTGACTACAGGCAATATGCTTATCACATGATGTTTAAACGAGCCTTGTAGCTATCATTAGGGGTATCTCAGGTTCTGCATGTTATATGTGAATTGCTTTTTGAATTTTTAGATCACTAAGGTCTTACTGTTATCAGGTTTTATGTTCTTTGTTATATTGTTCCTGGTTGCTCATAGCATATCCCTTTGCTCATAGAAGTCCTCAATTCACCATGTTCGCCTCTGAATGAGGCCGTAAGTTAATAGAACCTTCTGGATAATGCTGTGAACAAATCAAACTGATTCTCACTTACAACAACCCGGAGGATTTGAGGCACATGCTCACATCACATCACATCACCCCAACGCATCATCCCTCTCATATTTAATATCCATAATACAAATACTTATGTAGGAGCAATCTAAATCTTACAGCACATTCTTTTGTAAAACATACATGAACTCCCAATTATTAAGGTCCCCAAGCCTCGTACGAACCATCCTCACATACCACATTGTACTCCCTCAGTTAGCGGGACACGACCCATTCTGACAGGTTTCTATTTACACAAGAGTCAACCTAGCCTCCCACACAGTAGTTTCAGGGTGGTTCCAGATTCATCTGGATCACATTCCCCCTCGCACCACTGACCCAATCCGGATACACTGGTTTGCGGGTTCAAACCGAAATCGGACTAGTGGGCAGGCTCACCAGTCACCGGAAGTACTTCTGTACTCCCCAGCTTCTATAGCTCACGCTTACCAAACTACAGTCCAACCAACGCCCTCCCTTTTCCCTGTCCAGGGTCTCAACTATTCCTATAACCTTCCACTTTTCCCCCACAGTTCAACGATTACCCGTAATTCCTCATAGGGGTTTTTTGCTCCCGTTGCACTCCTCCTCTCTATACCCCAACATACATTTTTGGGAATCTTACTATTTAGATGCCGAAAGTTTAAAGGCGGATATTGGAGAGTTACAGTAGAGGTATTGCCCAGAACACATAATGTCACCTAACATGAAAGCTCATCAGCTTAACAGTAGACACAAAAACGGTACCAAGATAGCCTCCCTAAACGTACAGGGCCTCAACGTCCCAGAAAAACGCTCTCAAATTCTTCAGTCTATGCATAACATCAAGGCGGACATCATGTTTCTCCAAGAAACACATTTTAAAGCAAATTGTGTTCCTAAACTATCTAACAACCATTTCCCAGCGGCTTTACACGCTACCAATATGGAATCCAAAGCAAAAGGGGTTTCTGTCCTTTTCTCGAAAAATTGTCCATTCCAAATAGCAGACTCCCTCTTAGATGAAGAGGGGCGTTTCTTGTTCATCAAAGGCTCATTGTTAGGTAAACACCTTACCCTAGCTAATATATACGCTCCTAATGTCAAATAAGTCCCTTTTTTCAGACGCTCATTACACAGACTCGCATCTTTTCAGGAGGGTACCACTGGTAGTAGGTGGAGATTTTAATGTCCCACTGAACCCACTTCCAAACACATCTTCTGGTACCATCCAAATTACCCTTTAATGCACGATTACACTACATGATTCATGGCACACACTAAATCCTCAGGAAAAAGATTACACCTTTTACTCTAACCCACATGACTGATATTCCAGACTTTACTTTTTCTATCGCAAAGAGATCTCCCCATGCTCCTCAAAGCCACCATTGAGCCAATGTTCATATTGGATCATCATCCTATTACCGTGTCCATTGAATTAACAACATCCCAGTCTCACTCTCCAATATGGCGCTTGGATCCGTTCCTACTTACGGATACCCTGATAGCCGCTACAATTCAAGACTGACTTACACAATACTTCCAAGATAATAATGCCCCAGAAATCTCCCCAATGACAAAATGGGAGGCTATAAGGGGAATTAATTGCTATTGCCACCAAAAGAAGACGAGAGAGACAAGCCCACATATCAAAACTTTCAAACCACATTCAAGAGCTAGAAAGATCACACAAAATGATTAAAGCGATCTCCACTCTCCAGGAACTCACCCGAGCTAGGACCGAATTGGTAGATGAACTGAATAAAAGAACGAAACGTAACTTTATACTGTCACAAAAATTGTTCTACAAATATGGTAATAAAGCAGGTAGACTACTCTCCAGAGAACTCAAGGCAAAAAAACTACAACAACGATTCATTGTATAAACAACTTGGTGGGGACAAAACTAACCTTTAATGACAGCCTGACAGTAGGGTACTACAAGGCATTTATAGATACGCTTCATCCATATTTCCTCAATGCATTTAATACCCTTTCTGCAGACAACCCTCCTCCCAGAGACCTTTTAACAGCACATATTACTGTACTCCCAAAACCTAACAAAGACCCAATGTCCAATTTCCAATTATAGACCAATCTCATTATTGAATGTGGACCTCAAAATTTACGCAAAAATTCTAGCTAATAGACTCTTACCCCTACTATCTAATCTTATTACTCATGACCAAGTAGGCTTTATACCAGGGAGAGAGGCGAGAAACAATACCCTGAAAGCGATTAACATACATAAATGGCTGACTTCAACTCACCAATATGTATTTTTCTTTCCTTGGACGCAGAGAAGGCATTCGGCAGGGTGGCATGGGACTACATAGCAGAAGTTCTCAAAGCGATTGGCATGCGTGAACGTATGTTACAATTCATACTGGCATTATATTCAAGTCCAACAGCTAGGGTGCGAGCCAGCGGCCGCCTGTCGAGTGCCTTCTCCATCTCCAACGGGACACGTCAGGGATGCCCACTCTCCCCGCTAATATTTGTCCTCACTTTAGAACCTTTCCTCAAAGGAAACCAGGACATCAAAGGTATCTCAATAGCAGAGACCACTTACAAGCTTGCGGCTTTTGCGGATGACATTCTCTTACTCTTAAAAAACCCACATGTCACGATACCCAATCTTCTCAAAGACCTGGCATTATTTGACACATTGGCCAACCTACGAATCAACTTTGCTAAATCAGAAGCATTAAATATTTGAAGGGGGCATGGCCAGGCAGCGGATGTAGCCGGACGCATACTCGGTTCTCTCCGCCGAAACTCTGCTCTTTAATCCTGCAGGCTCACCTTACAGCCACGCAAACAAGACCTGCTGGTTGTCAGAATATCCCCCGAGTACTACCCAGCACTCAGCGACACAATTACCGCCCGATGTCCGCCGCAAGAAGGCAGAACGCGGCCCGGTCCGTGGACAGCATGGCCCAAAATGGTGCCCAGCCACAGTGCTCTGCTAAAGAGCTCCACAGAGAAGCAGCAGAGAAATTGTTTTCCAGGCCCCTTTCCGTGGATCCCACCATTGCATCAGGCACACCGGAGGACTCATCCGGAGGTATTTCTGAAGCCGATGACGCAGTGCCCCTGGAAGATGCCAGTGGATCGGGGTTTGCTTGGGGCGCAGTAAGTACCCCAGAGGGTGGCTCCACTAGGCCTCATATCCCCACCAGCCCCACTGCTGACAATGAACCCTCACTCAGAGACATTTTTGCGGCAGTAAACACATGTAATGCCTCTCCGACAGCCCTTACAGCTGAGATAAAAGGGGTAAAAGCTGAAATTACTTTCCTGCGGCAAGACATCCAAAATCTTAGGGAAAGAACTTCTGCACTAGAGGGGAGAGTCAGCTCCATAGAGAATGACATGGCACCCATGCAAAGGGATCTCACTTACAATAATCATCTCCTCACACAGCATTCCTCTCGTTTAGAGGAATTAGAGAATAGAATGAGAAGAAAAAATATCAGAGTGATTGGGCTGCCAGAAAGAATTGAAGGAAAGAACCCAGTGGAGTTTATTGAAAAATGGCTGGTGGCTGCTTTTGGCAAGGATGTGTTTACCCCCATGTTCTCTGTGGAGCGTGCACACAGAGTTCCAGCAAGGCCTCTGCAAGCAGGAGCCCCTCCAAGACCTTTCCTATTCAAGCTTCTTCATTATAAAGACAGAGATGCAATACTGCACAATGCCAGGGTTAAACCGGAGACCTTAAAAATTGATAATGCCAAAATATACCTTTTTTTCCAGACTTCTCTGCTGAATTGCAGAGGCAGCGCATAAAGTTTATGGATGTCAAACGATGCCTCAGGTCCCTTGATCTGAAATATGCTATGCTGTACCCTGCCTACCTTAGGGTAGAAGCACTGGGCTCAGTGCATTTCTTTGATTTACATCTGCGGCTGCACAATGGTTGGATTGGGAAGAACAGTCGATTCAGGAAGCTCGCAACCGGCGCCCTAACCCTCATGACGGGTAAAGTACCACTTCAAGAGGCATCCTATTGTTCTTTCATTTCCAAATGTCAAGGCGGAGAAAGCTGTTGATGTATGGACTTATATTTCCTACCAGGCTGCCTGTTCTAGCTGTTAAGAAGTTGTTAAGACACTAAAGTGCACTTCCATTGTTGCTCCCAAGATGGTCTGGTCCTTTCCTCCCATTGCCTTTTGGCGACTCAGTTTGGCCATGTTGGCCAGTTACTTTTTGTTTTTTTACTTCATTGACTACGCCACTGCGGGATCTCCACCATTATTACTCCTTTTGTTTTGCATTGCTTCCAATCCCAGTGAGACTAACTCGTCTCCCCTCTCATTGTTTCATCGCTCATTGGAACTGCTGACATCTAATCGCCATTTCCTCACAGGATACTGGGAAAAATGTTCCCCTTTATTTTGCTCATACCTTTTTCTCTCTAGTCATACTGCATTATTATCTAAAATTATCCTTGTTATTACTGATATACTGATGCAATGTCCAAGATAACCAGAATTTTGTCCTGGAATGTCCGGGGTTTGAATAATCCTGTTCGCCCAGTTAAGCGCATTAACGCGGATGTGATCTGTCTACAGGAGACTCACTTCCCCCGACTTCCACTCCTCAATTTGCCGTACGACAGTTTTGTCATCAATACCATGCTACTTATTCTGTGTACTTGAGGGGGGTGAGTCTCCTGGCGAAACGTGATACGTAGTTCTCTGCTGTGGAAATTAAATCGATTGATCCGGATGGCCGCTACATTTTTCTTTTTTGTTCCCTTTATGGGACTAAATGCATATTGGCAGGGTTGTACATTCCACCTCCATTCTCAACTAGTGTCCTCAAAAACTTAGCAGACTTTATGTCCCGCTTTCCGGGCATGCCGGTCTTGGTCATAGGGGACTTTAACAATTACATTGATCATGATAGGGACAAGCTGTATGCCCGGATGGGGGACAGGCCACAGAGACAACATGGTCCTACCCCCTTTGCTCGCCTCCTGTCAGAGATGGGTCTTACTGATTTCTGGAGAATGCGTAATCAAGAAGCCAGGATGTATTCATGCCAGTCAGCCTCAGTAGGGGGCTTATCCAGAATTGATATGGGGTTAGGGAACGACCTTCTGTTGCCATTGGTTAAATCCTCACAATATCATACCAGATAGGTATCGGATCATTCCCCATTCTCAACAGATTTACGGATGGGGGTGGTTTAAAGTAATACCCTATGGAAACTCAAGCCCTTCTGGCTAACGCTTATCCTGGACCCTGAACCGATACCAGAACTTCTCATGAATTTTCTCAGACATAATATCGACTCAACAACTATAGGTACGGTGTAGGGACACAGCAAAGGCATACCTACGCAGGCAGTTTATCAAAGTGATATCCCAGATCAAAACTTCCACTAAAAAATGGGAGACGTCATTATTAGAGGAAGTGCAGCGCTCGGAGGCAAAATATGTAGCTGACCCTTCTGATGACACTAAAAGGACATGGTTGGCAGCTCAATCCATGCTTAGGGACTTATCTCTACAGTTGGCAGAAAACAAAAGATTCTTTTTACAGCAGAGTCACTTTGAGGAAGGGGAAAACACAGGACATATGTTAGCACTGCTGGATAAATCGCAACAGTCGTCCTCACACATAGGGGTAGTAAATGACACACATGGTATGCCATGCTATACCACTAAATCTATTATAGATGTTTTTAAGCAATTTTTCCAAGATGTTTATTCTTTTAAAGTTCAACCCTTCCAGAAGGATATCTGCTCATTTTTAGACAAATATCCTATTCCCTGCTTGTCCGCCTCGGACTCTGCCCTGCTCAGTGCCCCTTTGATGGAGGACGAGTTGTTAGAAGCCCTAACTCATGCACAAAACAGCCGGGCACCTGGGGCTGATGGCCTTCCTTCAGAGGTGTATAACCGTTATTCTGCATACTCATCCCAACCCTCCTAAAAGTTTACAACCAAGCTTTTGAGACAGGGACTCTTCCTGCCTCTATGAACGAGGCCCTTATAGTACTACTGTTAAAGCCCGACAAAGATGCTTTATCACCAGACTCATATAGGCCTATTTCGCTACTCACATTTGATGTCAAACTACTTGCCAGAGTACTGGCTAACAGGCTGGCCAAATGTATTCAACCGGTGATCCACAGAGATCAATCCGGCTTCATACCGATAAGATCTACATCTCAAAACCTGCGTAGATTATTTCTTAACCTGCAAGTCCCCACTGACAATCCAGGTAATAGGGCCATCTTCTCTTTGGACGCCGCTAAGGCGTTCAGTAGCGTCAAATGGCCCTGTTTATGGGAGGTGTTGGCCAGATTTGGAGTAGGTGCATCATTTTTAAAATGGGTTCAGTTGTTATATAGCTCCCCATCAGCAAGAAGGCGTGTTAACGGAGATGTGTCCGGTTCCTTCAGGCTCCACAGAGGCACGCGACGGGGGTGCCCGTTGTCACCCCCTGTTGTTTGCCCTTGCCTTGGAACCCTTCACCATACATATTAGAGCAGCACAGAACACCACAGGATTCCGACATGGACCTAGACAAGATGTTATATCTTTATACGCGGACGACACGTTGATCTACTTGGGAGACACTGACAGTTCATTGGAAAATGTGATGAGCCTGATAGCTGACTTTGGAAAGCTGTCAGGTTTTAGCATTAATTGGAATAAATCAGTACTCATGCCCTTGGACCCCTTGCCGAGATCCTTACCTGACTATGCTGAGGACATAGTTGTAGTTAAGGAATTCCGCTACTTAGGTATTTAGGTGACCCCGGACCCTACGCAATACCTCAAGCTGAATATGGTTCCTTTGCTTAGAAGACTCAGACTGAAATGCTCTGCATGGAAAAAGTTACCCTTCACAGTTACCGGGAGAGTTAATTTTAATTAAAATGGTATGGGCCCCTCAACTTCTTTATATATTTCACAACTCCCCTATATTGATAACACACAAATGGTTCACTCAAATAGATGCTCAGTTAAGAGATTTAATATGGGGCAACAAACCTGCGCAAATCAGTTTGAGCTCCTTACAATTAGCTAAAGATCAAGGTGGCATGGTGGTGCCGCCACACCAGATATTATTTTATAGCCTCCCAGCTACAACACCTAGGTAATTGGGGGGAGTAGATATTTCAGACCCTCCCATATGGAGAAATAAATATTTCAAGGAACTTTTCAAGCTTGGGGGTTTTCGCCCTTGGAAGGAAGCAGGCATTCATCACATTACACAATTGTATACTGGAACCATACTTAAATCCTTTGCAGATATCAGAGACAAATTCTCCCTTCACAGGAATCAATTTTATAAATGCCTCCAATTGAGGCATGCAATCCAATGTGAGGGTAGAATATCTCCTCTTGTACCGATGGTGCATCCTTTGATGAGTGAGGTACTGTTGACAGATGAGAGGAAAGGTATGATATCAAGGGTATATACTAGATTGATTAACTTCACCCATGAAGCTAGCACACTCCCCTGCAGAAGGGGGTGGGAAAGAGGCTCGGGACCTATAGATGGAGACACATGGGAGTTATGTCTGACATCTGCACCTTTGGTATCAGTATCTGCATCACAAAGATTATCTCATCTTTATCTATTACATAGAGTATACAAAACTCCAACTAGACTACATAAATGAGGATTTAGAGAAACTCTGTTGTGTCCGAAGTGTTGTGGCCATAATGGTGATCTTTTACATATGATGTGGAAGTGCCCAAAGCTCTTCAGGTATTGGCAATACGTTCTCAATTCTATTACACAAGTGTACCAGTTCCCAATCCCGCAGGATCCAATTGTGCGCCTACTTGGTGCCTTGGAGATACCCTCACTCTCACCAAACGGTCATATTGCTGTATTACGCTTGTTATATATAGCCCGCAAGTCAACGGGTAGACAATGGGTGGAACTGGTGAATAGGTTGCTGATACGCGAGAAGCTTACTTAATACCGCAACTTTCTGAAGAAATTCTATTCAATGTGGCAACCATGGTTAGATACTCCAGGATTGGGCCCAAATCAGCTGGTGATGGACACACTTCTACAAATGTAAATGTGAGGATGGAGGGGCTTGGGTGTGTTATATTCCGGGATATGGTATATGCATAGGGTGGATTGTGAGAGGTGTCGTGGTGGATGTACCATACTTTTTGATAAGTTAGGTTGTTTAGATAATCTTATACCCTATGGGGTATAGTTGCTTCATCCCTTTTCTTCCTTTTTGATAAGCTAAACTCTAAATGTGTTAATTGGTCATAAACACACTTAGGATATACAGTCCAGTTAATGCCTTCTAATTTAACCGTGGCCAAGCAGTACAGCATAATACACTGCTTATATGTTTATAGTAGTTTATGCTATCATATACTTCTAAATGTATAATCTGACAGAATGAAAATGATGCTGTATTTTAATTTATTACTGCACATGTTTTCTGACTGTATGTATATTTGCTGGTTTTTGTACAATAAACTTGTTTTTTTTTTTTTTTTTTATTTAAAAAATATATTGTTTATAAAAGAGATCCAATCGCAATGCCAAACAAATTTCCTGTTCAAATGGCAACCAAATTCAATTACGTATCTTGGAATCCAAATACCGGCCCAGTTATGTGACTTATACAGCAAGAATTATATCCCAATCCTCCAAAATATTCAGAAAGATCTCAAATCATGGTCCACAGGACTATTTTCATGGTTCAGTAGAACATCTATTATTAAAATGACCATCCTATCAAAACTACTCTACATCCTACAGACAGTCCCTGTAAAATTGCCACAATCATTTTTTGCTTCATTTCGCAAATTCTGTACTGAGTTCATTTGGGGTGAGTCAAGACCCAGACTGAGCTTTGCAAGATTGACTCTACCCAAAATGAAAGGTGGTCTAGGACTACCGGACATCCGCAAATACTACTGGGCGTGTCAACTGACCAGAGTAGTAGACTGGAACATCCATGCACACACAAAAGCTTGGATCATCATAGAACATACTTTCTCACATTTACCACTTAGACAATTACCCTGGTTCGCCACGAGCCACATTCCACAACAATGCAAACAGCACCCATTAATTAGAAACACACTGCAAATTTTCAGTAAAACGTGTCACCAATTTAAAATCTCTTCCTCTCCGGGTCTGCTAATGCCGATAAGACAAAAATCTGATTTCCCACCGGGCAATGATGATACCTTCCTTCCAGAACTAAGGCCATACACTGACTTGAGAGCAGTAGATTTCTTCTCTGGAGATACCTTTTTACCGCTATCCACTATCGCATCACAGATGCCAGACCAACATATGTCGTTCTGGTCATACATGCAACTTCGACATTTTCTTACCGAAGCTCGGGTAAGCCCAGCATTTTAGAGATAACACTCACAATTCGAATCGCTCTGTATCAACACTGAACCTCAACATCATCTGATCTCAATCATTTATGCCATCCTCTTTGATAAGCATAGTGCTAAATCTAATATAGCGAGCATACACTGGGAAAGAGACCTCTCCATTAACCTTTCAGAAGTAGAATGGGTGAAAATGTATGCAAATATACACAAAGGTTTGATTAATGTATCTGCCCAAGAGAATGGCTTCAAACTATTCTCCAGATGGTACAAAACACACCTCAAGCTGCACAAACTTAATCCTGCGATTCCTCCCACATGTTGGAGATGCCATGCCAAGGAAGGCTCGCTTCTCCACATCTGATGGGATTGTCCCTCGATCCTACAATTCTGGACAGAGATCCACCGCCTTATGACCCAAATTACATCACGCCAAATAGACTTCTTACCAGCCCAAATGCTTCTCCACCACTCTACACTACCTGAGAAAACTTACCGTCGTTCTTTGGCCCTACGCCTACTTAATGCAGCAAAAATGTGTATCCCAGTTCATTTGAAGTCTCCCCACACACCTACAATAATGGAATGGATTAAGAGAGCGAACAAGGTAGCTGCAATGGAGGATCTAGTACACCAAGCACATGACACATCCACTACTTTCCAGAAAACTTGGGCTTGCTGGCAACATTTTCAAACAACGCCCAAATACACCACACTTATAAACAGTACATAAGATTGAAGCACAAGGAGATGGCAAAGGTAAAAGACAGAGAGTCGCTTGTATGCCTCTACTTTCTCATCCCCCTTGTGCTCATACTGATCAGCTTTGTTCCATTACCAGATCATATATGTATAACCCCTTAAGGTAACCCCAAAAATTGAACACTGATTGAGCCCGAGACCCTAAACCTGCACTATCATATAAGGATTATAGAACGATAACAGGGGTGTATGCACCCATCCCCCTGCCCTCCCACCCCTTACCACTAGAACCGAGTATACATGGACAGGGAAGAGATCACAATCCCTTTACTTGCACGTAAGAGATCTTACTCACCGCGCACACCTGAAGGTTCTTCGGAATTGGTATCAGACGCACTCCAGTTATCTCCTGGGATTGCTAGAGATCCGAAGACCACAACCCAGCTAACCATACACTGATAGGACCTTAGAAGTCCACAATCTTCTACAAAGTACATACTACTAGCTGCAGAAAAGCTAAAGTTATATAATTCTCAACACATAGTTACACCCAAATTCATTTTACCATAAGAGGAAAATTGAAAGTACTAAATCATCATCACTCCTATTCAGGGGTTACCCATTAACAACAAAATGATACTCAGTAGGACTTTTCTTCATAACACCGGCACCAGAAAAGGAAAATCTGAACGTAATATATTTTGGTTTAATGAATATTAATCTTACTGATTTGGAGTATCCTTCAAACTGGACAAGTTTTACAAGGGCGATTCTCCCTAACTACACTGTAAGACTCCCCAGTCTTCCTCTCCGTTTTTAATTGTACTTTTATTTGGCCTACGTTTGAACTAGTGCATTAGATATAACCATTTTATTTTTTTATTTTCTGTAAATCTAGCTCACATGTGATACTGATGTTTCTGTATGTTTGTTTTGACAATGCAATAAACTTTATCTTGGAAAAAAAAAATACATTTACGTTTTTAGTTGTAACATGACAAAATGTAGAACATTTCAAGGGGTGTGAATACTTTTTCAAGGCACTGTAGATAGATATGGTATATATATATATATATATATATATATATACAGAGAGAGAGAGAGAGAGAGAGAGAGAGAGAGAGAGAGAGAGAGATTTATATATCTATATATCTATCTATAGATATATATATATATATATATATATAGATAGAGAGAGAGAGAGAGATATCTCTGTCTATCTATCTATATATACACACACACACACACACACCATATGCTAAAATGTAACATGGAGATCTAACGCTTAGATCAGAAGATATAAACTGTAATATTTACTTAAAAACATTTAATATTTTAAATTCTTATTCTGCATTGACTGCGTAGACTAAATTATACTGCCTTAAGCACTTTGACGCCCTGGAGGAGGGGCGAAACGCGTCGACGAAACATCCGGCTCACGTCCAACCAGTGACTCATTTCCTGTTTCCGTGGAACGCACGCTGCAAGCGGCGATCGCCGAAGTATTCTGATATGCCTGATTGCAACCGGGAGGCTGTGAGTAGCACTGTGATGCGCAAGTGATTTCCCAGCTCCACAATATTTCACCATATTGCCTTTCTCTTTCTTTTGGGGTCAACATCCACAAGTATATGACTTATCTGCATGAACATCTATACAGGCTCCTACATTAGAGGCATCATTCACAACATCCATGGCGATTGATTGACACTGCAGGCTGAAGGGATGCTGTTTGCTTCTAGTGAGACTGCTAATGGGAGCCCTGTTTAGTAGCCCAGCCGGTATTTATTTAGGACTATTTATTAGCACTATATCAACTCTGTTAGCACATAAAATATATTTATTATTTCACCAGCAATTGGATAATACTGATTGCGGATCTATTGTAATTTGCACTTTATGTATGAGATTTATGGGGAATTAGCAGTCTATTTGTGTATTGCACCCAGTGTACACTAATATTCACTACCCATGTCATTTATGGATTTAAGTATATCAGTATTGCACAGAGCACTTTATATATAGGATATTCATGGTATAGCACATTTTTTACCAGTGCTGTATGTGTTTGTTTTATTAATATCTGTCCGTTTATCTCCTACTCTATTAGCTTTTAGACAATCCTTGAAAACCCTTCTCTCTACCCACACCTAACAACTGTATTTTCATTTTTTCCTTCAGCTCACCCCCCAAAGTTATTACCTTTTGTTCCACTTGACCCTCCCTCCTAGATTGTAAGCTCTAACGAGCCGGGGCCTCTGATCCCTCCTGTATTGATTTGTATTGTAACTGTACTGTCTGCCCTCTTGTTGTAAAGCACTGCGCAAACTGTTGGCGCTAAATAAATCCTGAATAATAATATTAATATGATATGGATCAATGAAAAGGGAATTAATTTGACTATAACATCATCTGACCCTAATGTTTGCACACAGCTTCCCTGCTATTATAATTTATATCAAAAAGCTTACCTTTCTTTCTGCTAAATGCACGATTCATTTTGTTTATTGGAAAAAGTCAGTCTGCGAGTCTTCTTTCTAAAATTAAATTACAATAATACATTAAGACAGTAACTGTGAACAACAAACATATGCACCCTTCTTTGCCAGAAACTTTTTTTTTATTCTAGTAGCGGACCTGGCATTAGGATATTCATTCAACTGCATGTGGAAACACCTTTGCACAAAACAATAATCACCTGCTGCAATAAATTTGATTCTAAAAAGAGATGTCCCTCTAAAGTAGAGAGTAAATACCTTTCTCCCTACCCGCACTGCTGAACAATACTCTGATGAAGAGGACACTGAAACTTCCAGGAATATGACCTCCTTTGTCCCCCACTGCATTTAGTGGTTTCACCTTCCCACCTCTATGACACGACAATAGCGACTTTGGAGTGTGCAGGGAAAACTACTGAGGTTATCCACACTCTCAGAAGAGTTACTTTCTTAGGGAGACTTTAGTAAGTGATTCTTATCACAGTGGTTGTGTTTAGAGATGTGCATGATGGAATTTTTTTTTTGTTTCGGTTCCATTCGTAAGGCAAATCATTTTGTTTCCTCATAATCTTAATGTTAGAATGGTTGGTTTTCAGAATTTCATATATTTGCATTCGTTTTGTATCTTTGTTTTTCTGAATCAATTCACATTTTTGGAAGTTCTGTTATTCTTTTGTTATTTCGGAAGATTGGCTATATCCCTGCTAGTCCAACCCACAAAGAGAAATGAAATAAGCTGATTGGACAAGATCGAGTGGAGTCGCAGGCGTCCGAAAGTAACAAATGGAATTACATTAATTTCAGATTAATTTGCTATGTTATGATTCAGAAATTATGATGGATCAACCTCCATTCAACCCAAACACAATAAGCAGGAATCATCTTATTTCACTTTTATACCTTACTGCAACATGTTTCCAGTTTAAGTGCCGGTTCACACGGGGCGACTTGTCAGGCGACCTAGCCTCCTGAGAAGTCGCCTCCCGTTCTGTACAATGGAACCGTTCTAATAGGAGCGACGCAAGTCGCTCCTACTTAGAAAAAGGTTCCTGTACTACTTTGGGGGCGACTTGGACTATACAGAAGTTGTTTTGCAAGTCGCCGTGGCAGTCGTGTGCAGGTCGACTCGGTGAGGCGACCTGCAAGTCGTGCCGCCCCTGTGTGAACCAGGGCTAAATGTTTCCAGTTTAAATGTAGTGCATTTTTTATAATAATGAAAAATGTTAATGCAAAAAGAATTGACTGATTATCCAAGAGTCAAAGACTACTGAACTACTCTCATCTGAATAAAACAAATGAATCCCAATTAATACGTATTCATCCGTTATGTTATTGAGTTGAATTAACTTCCCTATTCCCAACCTAGTTTGTTTGTTGGACTGCAAACATAGAAAATAAACGAATGGTCTCTCAAGTTCAACCCCAATACAAAAACAATCTTATTAGAATATTCACGCTACTTTCACTAAAATAAAAACAAATAGATCCAAATCAATTTGTATCATTTGTTATGTAGCTATGTTATTTTGGATGCTTCAAACACTAACAAAAGGCCCACACTATCACATTTTGTCATCCGAAGGAAACAAATGAATATGAATGAATTTGTTGTTTTCATTATAATTTATTTTGGACTGGTTGAAATTCATTGCTACTGTGATTCGTATACATCCGAGTCTCCAAATCACGCAAATTGTGTCTTAATTTCGATTCATAACAAAATGAAAGGCACATGTCTAGTTTTGTTCAGTGGCATGACCAGCGATAGAGGTAGGTATTTACTTCCTACTTTGCAAGGATATCTGGTTTTGGAAGTTTAATTTTTGAGAGAAAGTTGCTTTACGGTACTGTATTTTCATCATGAGACACAACATACTAAAAAAAATAACCTGCAGCTGAATAGAAGTCATAAGCACCTGCTTCCAACTCTGCCTTACCACCAGAGCCCCAGTAAATACCAAGTACCTCTGGGTATGGGAGGAACCATGTTTTTTGGACTTCCTGAATCCCACAAAGCATGAAATAAGTGCAAATGACCTATGGTATAGTATTTTTAAAATTACTTTTCCCAACATGGTCACCTTAAACCATACAGTTTACAGTTTTGAATATTTCTGGCAGCTAAAACATGGGATACAGTAGTGACAAGTATAGATGGTTGTGGTGCTATTCACCTTAATTGCTAATGCAGTGGCACCCAATTCATCTTCATGCAAGCTGTCTGTTTGCATAATTGCGTGACCCTGTGCTGTCCAGGGGTGCACTCCTTTGGACTATTAGCTTATGTATAATTACATACGTAAAGTGGATATAAAAAGTCTACACACCCCTGTTAAAATGTCAGGTGTCTGTTGTAAAAGAAATAGACAAAGAAAAGTAATTTCAGAACTCTTTCCACCTTTAATGTGACCTATAAACTGTACAACTCAATTAAAAAATAAACTGAAATATTTTGGGCGGGGGGTAAAAATAAAAAACAAAAATAATGTAGTTGCATAAGTGTGCACATCCTCTTATAACTGGGGATGTAGCTGTGTTCAGAATTGAGCAATCACATTCAAACTCATGTTAAATATGAGTCAGTACTCTCCTGCCATCATTTAAAGTGCCTCTGATTAACCCCATATAAAGTTCAGTTGTTCAAGTAGGTCTTTCTGGACATTTTCTTAGTCGCATCCTACATCAAAAGCCTTGGTCCGCAGAGAGCCTCCAAAGCATCAGAGGGATCTCATTGTTAAAAGGTATCACTCAGGAGAAGGGCACAAAAGAATTTCCAAGGCATTAGATATACCACAGAACACAGTGAAGACAGTCATAATCAAGTGGAGAAAATATGGCACAATAGTGACATTACCAAGAACTGGACGTCCCTCCAAAATTGTTGAAAATGCGAGAAGAAAACTCAGTCAGGGAGGCTGCCAAGAGGCCTATAGCAACATTAAAGAAGCTGCAGGAATATCTGGCAAGTACTGGCTGTGTGGTACATGTGAAAACAATCTCCCATATTCTTCAGATGTCTGGGCTATGGGATAGAGTGGCAAGATGGAAGCCTTTTCTTACAAAGAAAAACATCCAAGCCCAGCTAAATTTTGCAAAAACACATCTGAAGTCTCCCAAAAGCATGTGGGAAAATGTGTTATGGTCTGATGAAACCAAGGTTGAACTTGTTAGCTATAATTCCAAAAGATATGTTTGGTGCAAAAACAACACTGCACATCACCAAAAAGAACACCATTCCCACTGTGAAGCATGGTGGTGGCAACATCATGCTTTTGGGCTGTTTTTCTTCAGCTGGAACAAGGACCTTAGTCAAGGTAGAAGGAATTACGAACAGTTTCAAATACCAGTCAATATTGGCACAAAACCTTCAGGCTTCTGCTAGGAAGCTGAACGTGAAGAGAAACTCCATCTTTCAGCATGACAACGACCTAAAGCATACATCCAAATCAACAAAGGAATGGCTTCACCAAAAGAAAAATAACGTTTTGGAAGGGTCCAGACAGAGCCCAGACCTGAATCCCATTGAAAATTTGTGGGGTGCTGTGCACAGGAGATGCCCTCACAATCTGACAGATTTGGAGTGTTTTTGCAAAGAAGAGTAGGCAAATATTTCCAAGTCAAGATATGCCTTGCTGATAGACTCATACCCAAAAAGACTGCGTGCTTTAATAAAATCAAAAGGTACTTCAACAAAGTATTAATTTAAGGGTGTGCACACTTATGCAACCACATTATTTTATTTTTTTATTTTTACTTCCCTTCACCTAAAATATTTTAGTTTGTTGCTCAACTGAGTTGTACAGTTTATAGGTCACATTAAAGGTGGAAACAGTTCTGAAGTTATTTATCTAATATTTTTCCATCACAGAAACCTGACATTTTAACAGGGGTGTGTAGACTTTTTATATCCACTGTATACACTTATTAGTTTTGGAAAGAGTGAGGAAGGGTTAAACTTTTATTACTACCTCTGTCTGCTCTGGAAATATTCAGCTCTCTAGGTGCCCTGGTGACTATTGTCACTGAAACAGAAAGTAAGAGGAAATCCTTCTTTTTAGAGTATTTCTAACTGCAAGTACTGTAGTGAGAGAGAAAACTTCTTATATAAAACTTATAATGACAACTCTTTAGGATGGGAATTTCATCCACTTAGGGGAGCTTTTCTCCCACTTCCTGTTATATCTCCAGTACAGGAAGTGAAGGAAAATCTCCCTAGCAGCAAAAAATCTGGTAGGTGCTTTACCCCTCCCTGCTCTATTCAAAAATAAAAAAAAGTTTTGGCTACACATAAACTTTCACAAATACTGTATTACCACCATTAACATCATATTGTCTCCATTATCACAATATACAATAAGCAAATGTGGTCTATATAGGCAATATCAAACATATTGACTGACAAATCTGACAAATACATCTGTAAATCTATATTTTAATGTCAATCTATAATATGAAAGATCTGCATGCTTAAAATCTAGAGGCTTGAGTAAAAATTGAGTAAGCTATATACTAGAGCTGCAACAATTGGTGCCTTGACAGAAGAGACTAAAAGAAAATAGTGCTGGATCAGTGACTGGGTAAAATATCTTAGATGATATTATTTGCTTGTATTTATCTGAGGTTTGTAGGGATGTGTTTTAAAGGACTGGGTGGTATGGAACAGTATAAGAATGGGAAAGCCAAAGTGGGGGAGAGGCATGTTAGATGTCCCGAAAGCAAACACATAAAGAAAACAGAGAGAGAATTTTCTGTGTGATTAAGAACCATGCAGGTACTGGCAGAGAGGAGTAGTACTTGAGAGCGATGGGAGAGAGCCAGATGAACTGAGCAGCAGAGCTCAAAATGGATTGGAGTGGTGCCAGCCTTTTCATTAGTTTGTAGCTAATGGTGTAGTTAAGCTGTCAAATGTAATATATGATTTATTCATTATGTGAAATGTTGAGTATCAGAGGCATTAAAAATAAAAAAACGCAAACATAAAAATGTACAAGAGAAGCATGACTGGGAGCAGAAATTATAACAAGTTATAATTGATATCTATCAAATGATAATGTTAGGCTGCATGTTCAAATTTATATTTGCATATTTTACTGTTTTTCTTCTGGTACAGCTACCCTCAAAGCAGTATTTACTGTAGTTTTAATGCTACCTGAGGACCACATAACTTTTTCTGCCTTTTCATACGGGTTTTCCCAATTATCTATAATCATATAACATTATCATTGTCATAAAGATTAAAACATGATGAACTACAAGAGACAACATGCCAAATGCTTTATGTGCAAAATTTAGTTGCGCTTTCTTTCCTGCAACCTCCTTTCTAGCTCTCTGGATTTTTCAGTGTCCAGTGATGGTCAGGTATATAGCTGGATCAGGTATGGGGAACTTTATCTAGCCCCCTTGCAGATGTTCAGCAACCAAAGTCTTACTGTATAATTACTATGACAGTAATCTGTTTTTTAACCCCTTCGTGCCTAAGGGCAAAACAAATCTTAAAGCCTAAGCACAATTTTGCAACTTTTACATATGTTAGTAAAACCATACATATCATCACAATTATTTTGTGTATCCATGTGGTTTATACCTTGTTTTTTTCAGGACAAATTGGACTTTCATTTGGTGGTAATGGATATCTGTAATGGAAAACTGGCCCAAAATAGTAAAAAAATATATATATATACTTTTTTAATTTAGTATATTTATATTTGTATATTTCTTGCTACTACCATACTCTTCCACCAAAGAACAACCCAAAATAAACTCTCCTGTTCCTGACGTTCACATCGATACCACATATGTATAAAGGAGATTCACAGATAGAGAAAACATAAAGGTGGGATTCACAGTGACTGATCACTGTGGTAAGCCAATTAGAGGCTGTCACAGTGTTCAGGTAACCAGGAATCAGGTGTTCTGGCTCCCGATCGGAAGTACGGGCTCGGGGCTCTCGGTAAGACCCCAGTCTCTGTGCTGGGAGCGTGCCGTGTGGCGCGCTGTCAGCACAAAGGGAGATATGTGGTCTCACAGAAAAAAGCCCAGTCTAATGGGGCCACATATTTGTGTGAGGTTAGCGTCAAGGTGTTAAAATAAGAAATTAGGCATAACTGGATATCTACTGTGTCACAAAGATTGTCCATGTACACATAATGCTCTACATTAGGGTTACATGGCACTATAGTAGGATTATGAAGCACAAGAGCAAATTAACTCACCTCCTAGGGTTAATGCTGGATACCAGCTGTCATTTATAGCCATATATATAAAAGAAAACTGCGCTTAGTGTACACAACGTAATGATAAATTATATGAAATCAACAGCAGCACTCACAATATTGTACACAGCAATATAACCAGAAATATAGAAAATGTGCTGTGTTGTCACATAGAAGGTGCATTAATCTTCACAATTAATGAATGTTTATAAATGAAATAAAGTCCAAAAAAAGAATAAGATTAAGTGTTCAAAACCAAATAAAGTCCATACAGTGAAGTAAAAGGTGTCCTTCGATTCTTAATAGGTGCAACACCCAGTGCTCCCCAAAGGACAGACAGGGCAAATGTATCCTCTTACCAGATCAATAGACCTATCAAGGTCTGTATGCACATCAGTAATCACCCCCCACTTTAGGTATAAGCCACCTTTCCTATTCTAGGGGGATTACTGCCTCACAGAAGGCGCCCGTGGAATGTATAGGACGAGTGCATGTTTCTCAATGCCTGTTGTAACTTTTGCTGTTGTTCCCTAAGTACAAATGTATACGGCGACTTCCATCATTGGCATCCAGTAGGCTTATACCTGAAGTGAGGGGTGATTACTCACTGATGCGTATGCAGACTAATGATAAGGTCTAATGATCTGGTAAGAGGATACATTTGTCCTGTCTGTCCCTTGGGGAGCACTGGGTGTTGCACCTATTAAGAATCGAAAGATACCTTTTTCTTCACTGTATGGACTTTATTTTGTTTTAGGCACTTAATCTTATTTTGTTTTTGGACTTTTTTCATTTACAAACACTCATTGTGAAGATCAATGCACCATGTATGTGACAGCACAACACGTTTTATATATGTCATTTATAGCCAACAGTTCCACAACCTAAGAGTACTAATACTGCAAGACTGCAGGGGTGGGTTGGGTGTAAAGTGATCAAAACTGAAAGTTTTTTCTGCTTATATCTTGCTTCTATTTGTTCCTCCTTTTGCCCCTAAAGGCCTTGCTAATATTCTTTAATAAAACCTTTCAATTGTCATCACATTACTATTTTAAGAACAGTGATGTCATCATTGGATTATCTGTTCTTCTCTATGCAATTCAGGCAGATCATGGCAGATGGAAGGGGTAGGCAAGGTGCTGCTCGTAGCTTCCTGAAAAAATGACAGCGCCCTGGCTCAGTACTTCTCTCAAGGACCCTTCGCGCTGATAAAAATAGTCAACTGTCTTTTGAGAGGAGTTATGCAAATATCCAAATGCTTGGATGTCAGTCTGGAGGAGTAGGTGTTTCCAGTCAGGCTGCATTTTTATACACACCCCACTTAGGTCATGCCCACATATGATGCTGAGCTTCCATGATTGGAAAAATTTAAATTAACTAAATGAAAAGGATGGAACATGGACAATCAGGCTAGGTCGGAATAGGCTAGATGATGTTGGCCATACTCCAGCCTGGAATTGAGGTGGACTCTATCTCATTTATTGTAGTTTCTAACCACTTGCTGACCAGGCCTTTTCTGAAACTTTTTGTTTAAAAGCTTAAATCAGTATTTTTTGCTAGAAAAAAATCCTTAGAACTCCCAAACATATATATATATATATATATATATATATATATATATATATATATATATATATATATATATATATATTTTAGCAGAGACCCTAGAGAATAAAATGGCAATTGTTGCAATATTATTGCAGCGGTTTTTCAAATGCAATTTTTGTGGAAAAAATACACTTTAATGAATAAAAAAAAAAAAACACTATTTACTCCTATTTTTTGTATAGTATAAAAGAGGATGTTACGCCAAGTAAAAAGATACTGAACATGTCATGCTTTAAAATTGCACACGCTCGTGGAATGGCGACAAACTACTGTACTTAAAAAAATATTCATAGGTGACACTTTTTTTTACTATTTTTACAGGTTACCTGTTTAGAGTTACAGAGGAGTTCTTGTGCTAGAATTTTTGCTATCGCTGCAACGTTCACGGCGATACCTCAAGTGTGGCTTGAACACCGTCTACATATGCTCGCGCAACTTACATATGCATTCACTTCTGTGTGCGAGCACGCATGAATGGGCGTTTTGTTTTTTTTTTCATTTATTTTACTTTTTATTTTTACACTGTCCCTATTTTATTTTAGCACTTATATTCCTATTACAAGGAATGTAAACATCCCTTGTAATAGAAATAAGGATAAAATGTCCTCTTTATTGAGAGATCTGGGGTCAAAAAGACTCCAAATCTCTCATTTACCTTTAAAAGCTAAACATATATTTTTTAAAAATATATACTATGGCCCAGGAACTGGAAGTGACGTCATACATCGTTCCAGTCCCCTGAAGGTATAGAGACAAGTGACGGCCATCTTGGCCTCACTCTTCTCCATACCCAGCTAGCGCCAGCAATGGATCGCTCCTTGGCTTCACAAATCGGTCGGCGAATCCGCCCGCAGGACCACTTTTACCTAAAAGAGAAGCGGCCATAGTAAAAACAAAATACCAGGATTATGGTAGCTAGCTGCTGCCATAACCCCTGTATTTAACATCAAACAAATTATGTATTTTTACTATGGGCCAGTCAGCAAGTGGCTAATATACACTGCAAGAAGCCCATAGTGTGCAATGAGATTAAGTAAATAATTTTAGTACAAGAGAGGAGCCTGTACAACTTTGCAAGACTGAAGACTGGAGTTCAGCTTTAATCGAGCCCAATATTAGTTTTGACCACTGGCTAAAAAAGCCATTCTCTTTCCCAACAACTGAATTGTTCCTAAAGCGGAGTTCCACCGATATATATATATTTTTTTCAAAGCCATCTGTTTTGATGATCTTAATCTCATGTTGCAATCGCTAGTGTTAGTAATATCACCACTATATTTCTTATTTTTTTAATAAAAATAACATTTGTTTTCTATGTGTAGAACGCTTCCATCTTGTTTGTGGGCATGTGAAGCCCACTAGGACCCTTTTCCAGGATAAGGTGCTGCTGGCTACCCAGCATGCACCTCCTGATCTTGTGCATGCGCATAAAACACACGTTGCAGCACAAGAAACGCCTCTGGTTGCCATCAACCTTGCGATGCTGAGAGTTGGCGCTGCCCACTCACTCCAAGGAATTTTTACACACATCTCCCAGGTACCAGTGTGCTGCAGGAAATTACGTACATCGCCGCGGGGGGAAGAGACAGGAAGAGCTAAAGTAAAGAATTGGAAACAAGGTAAGCACAGAAAAAAAAAATTGCCCATTGCAGTGAGTATGGTCTGTTCTGAAGCGGATGATGTGGAGATGTAAAAGTGGGTGGAACTCCGAGTTTCAGGAAAAAACTAAAATTTTAAATAAAGAATTTTGAAGCAAAATATGGGTCAGTGCCCATGAATGCAGCCTTATCAGTGCCCATCTGCAGCTTCACCATTGCCCATTAATGAGGCCTGATCAGTGCCCATCTGCAGCCTCGCCATTGCCCATAATTGCAGCTTGATCAGTGCCCATCTGCAGCTTTGCCCATCATTGCAGCCTAATCAGTGCCCATCTGCAGCCTTGCCCATCATTGCAGCCTGATCAGTGCCAATCTGCAGCCTTTCCCATCACTGCAGCTTAATCACTGCCGATCTGCAGCCTTTCCCATCATTGCAGCCTAATCACTGCCGATCTGCAGCCTTGCCCATCATTGCAGCCTAATCACTGCCGATCTGCAGCCTTGCCCATCATTGCAGCCTGATCACTGCCCATCTGCAGCCTTGCCCATCATTGCAATTGATAGCAGAGAAAGAAATTTGCTCCTACGCACAAGTGGATAACCAGACGAGTAGTGCAAAGACACAGGCCTTGCTGTCCTCAAAGATGGTGAATCCTAATAGACAACAAGAAAGAAAGGAAAAACGGGCGCACCAGCCATGTGCATTATCTTTTGGGTAAAAAATTATTGAAAATAATGATAAAAAGGAACTACTCACAAGCAGTTATAGAAGATGGCACAAATGTAAAAGTACAGCGACTAGCAGCATGCAGTCTAGGATGAGCGGAACCTTCCAAAGGTCATAGAGGAACTCACAAGCATCACTACCAGCTGACCCGTTTTGAAGGGAACATCCCTTCTTCCTCAGAGCTCAGCAGAGTATAGAATAGGTCTTTACCATTATAAATAAAGACTGCATACTGTACACACCTCTTGATTTTTAAGCACTTGCATTTTCTATTGAAATGATAAGCATTAGTTATAAAAAAAGTCAATGTACATTTGTGTAAGTTGAAACTCAAAATCTGTATTAAATTGTTGCTGAAACACTTTTGGTGTGTTGATGTTAGTTATAATATGCGTAGACACACATTTTAATGCATTTTTATTCACAAAAAGCACAAAACTGTTAAAACCACTAAAATATAATAAACACTCAAAATTTTTATCATGATACATCAATATCAAAATGGGCTTTATGTTCCTGAACAAGTTTTACTTTCAGAGTATTACTGAATAATGTATATAGCATCCAGAAACTGGTGACAAGTGGAAGCACAGATTTTTTTTTTAGGAGGATGTGAGATGAGGTAAGTCATGGCTCCATCTTTTCAATAATTCACTGCAATGCAATCCCTATGCCAACAGAAAGTAATCCTCAAGAGAAATGAGGTATGAGTGAAAAGCACACATACGATTGTAATCCTCTATAAAGGAAACATTTTCTGCTACATTTTCATTATAGCTTTAAAAGAAAAGTAGGATGACACAAATGTTATATTGTAAAGGCAAGACTTCCTATTTATACATTGCTGATTTTATCATTGCATGTGCCAATAAGTTAATTCCACCTTCACCTTGGGGAATATGTGAAATCTAACAAGTAAATGACTGTATATATATTTCCTTCAACCTGTGGTGAAGGTTAGACGCATAAATCGCACAACTGATGTTTGAGCGCAATCTTTACTGTGATTACCTGCCTGTGGGCCTTTGTCTTACTGCTTCTGTTTTGTGAAAGTCAATGATGTGGCTTGTGATCATACATATTCTTGCAGAGGCAATACAATTGGTTTTAAAATATAATAGGATTTTTGTACTTACCGTAAAATCGATTTCTTTCGAGTTCATTGATGGACACAGTGCTCCATATTCAGAACCTATGGTCAGTCCTAGCTGGTATACATCCCCCTCTCTGCTATAGGCCTTCAGTTTAGTAACAAGCAGTGTCAGAAGTATTAAAACTCCATAAAGGGGTGGGTTCTGTGTCCGTCGATGAATTAAAAAAAAACAGATTTTACAGTAAGTACAAAAATCCTATTTTCTCTTTAGTTTATTGACGGACTCAGCACTCCATATTCAGAACCATAGGGACTTTCCCATGCAGTGCCAAACATGAGGGGTGGGATAACCAAAAAATCCCAAGGCTAAACACAAGAGCCAATCAGGTAACAGGTCAACAAAAAACAACTGTAGCCCAACCTGAACAAAACACCCCGAAGAGGCAACAGACCCTCTAAACAGCAGCCTGCAAAACCTTGCGGCCAAAAGAAGCATCTGCAGATGCCAGCTCATCCACTTTGTATTACTTAGTGAAGGCGTGCACCAATGACCAAGTGGCCGGCTAGCAAACCTGCACCACTGATGCCTGATGACGAAAGGCCCAAGGAGCACTAAGCGCCCAAATAGAGCCCATCATAACAGGGAAAGGAGGAACCTAACCCTTGTTAGAATAGGCCTGAGTTACCGTCTGTCTGATCCATCTGTAAATGGTCACTGAAGAAGCAGACAGCACTTTTCTTGGCCCGTCTGTGATCACAAATAGTAAGTCTGACCTCTGAAAAGACTCAGTGGCTGCCAAACACACCCAAATCACTCAAATCACATCCAAAGCATGCAGCACAAATTCCTTGGAATGAGTGGGCCTGGGACACAGGGATCTCCACGTCATCCATCTAGGCAGAAGAGGACTTCGCTCACAAGAGGAGGTCTTTCAGGTAGCACAGTACCACAATCCTCCTCTGACGTAGCAACGCCAGAACCAGGGCCAACACTTTTGTGAAGACCAAAGGGTAACTCCACAAACTTATAGTGTTCCTCTCCCACAGCAAAACGGAGGAAACGCTGATGTCGGGCACATATTGGAATGTGCAAGTAAGCATCCTTGCTGTCAATAGAGGCTAGAAAATCCCCCTGATGTAGGGATGCCACCATCGTGCGAATGGACTCCATTCTGAATTTTTACAAAGCAGTTGAGGGCTTTGAGGTCCAGAATTGGATGGACCTTGCCCTCCTTTTGTGGGACCATAAACAGTTTTGAATAAAAACCTTGAAACTGTTCCGAGACCAGCACCGGGACAATCACTCTCTGAAGCAACAGGTCCTGCACCACCCAGAAGAGAGCTTGCAGGAGGTCCGGGGACAGGCGTACATTGGAAGGGAAGAACCTTTCCAGAGGTCAAGAATGATATTCTATCTCGTAACTGGACAAAATCATTTTGTGGACCCATTTGGAATTTACCAAGGAAGTCCATGGGCCCAGAAACCAACAAAGACGTCCCCGCACCCCAGGCATGGGTGAGGGTGCAACTTTATGCTGAAGGAGCCTTGTCCGCAGGTCTAGATAATCCCGCTCTTGACTTGCCAGATCAGGGCTGCTTGGAACCTCCCAAGGAGGGCTTGAAAGGTTTTAAACCCTTGTCAGTGGACCCTGAGGGACGAAAAAACTTTTTGTGTGCAGAGAAGGAAGGGCCACGTCTGTGACAAGGTTCTTTCCCCTTTCCAGATAGCGGAAGAAAGATGCTCCCCCCCCCCATGAGGCTCCTAATGATGTCATTTAGGGTAACTCCAAACAGGCAATCGCTTTGAAAGGGTAAATCAGTGAGAGCTTTTTTAGAAGTCTGGTCCACAGACCATTACTTAAGCCACAATACATGCCTAAGAACCACTGCCGTGCCACTGATGGTTGCCACTGATGGAACAGTCCACTTCTTGAGGAGTTACTCTTCAAAGGGGTACCTCACCACAAAGCGTTTAGGAACCACAAAGGGGCATTTTGGAGGCTCCCAATCCTTATAGATAAACCTTTCAAAATAGGATTGCAGCGCAAGATGGCTTGTGGATGCCAAAGGGGACAGTCACCTCTGCAGCAGCTTCTGCTGCACCCTTCATATTCAAAATTTCTTGCACGGATGTAATCAGTGCGTCAACCAGTGCCTTCTCATGTGCAGCTACAGGAATGGAGGTATCATCCTTAATGTTTGATAGATCAGGGAGTGTGGCTACAGGCTCCGCAGGGTGGTCCACGTCCGTCGTGGCCGAGCTAGATTCAGCATCTGACGAGACAGAGGAGGGCGGGTAGAGCAGGGAGGTGCTTTTTGCTAGCCTGCTGCCCAAATGCCATCTCCACCCGGGAAACAAAGGACTCCAGGACTGCCGTCAGTGCATCAATGGAGGGCTGGGACGCCGAGGGACCTGCTGCATCCGAGAGGGGGTCAGGTGGGGAAGCGCACTCCTGAGACTCCATAAAATAAAGGGGGAACCCACAAGCTAGGGGACTCGCCACCTAAGGCACCACACCTGTATCACCACAGGGGCACCAAACAGAGCACCCCACAACCTGCAGCAGAGAGAGGGAGTGACTCCACCAGAACTCACCACCCCACCAGAGTAGCACCTGACTGCACCAGAGATAGTCTGTATCCACGTACGGTGTCCAGGGGAAAAGGAATCCCAGGAGTCAGCCCTGGGGGAGAAGATTAAGCCCCCTACAGCCATATTCGCCATCCAGAGGCTCCACTGTCATGGCCGCCACTCCTACTGCACAGCGGACCAACCAAAAATGGCCGCCAGACTACAAAAACATAGCCACCGGCCATAGAGAATCACACAGCAAGCTCATCATCGCTACATCAGTACCATCATCAGATCATCCTTCCTTCAGCAACTTTGTCTTTCTTACCATGTGCAATTTCAAATACACAGCGGACGCCCTCCACAGGCTAAGAAACACCACCTCAACTTTACCAACCGCCACTCAAAAAAGACTAAAAAAAGAACAATTACTAAGGATCAACCCACAATCAACCATCAAAAACAGGGAGACACCAATCCAACCACAACAACTAGCATGCGCCCTGATCAACACCAGATCTGCAGTCAAGCACACACTGGAAATCCACGACTTCATCATCGAAAACATAGATTGCCTCTTCATTAGGGAAAGCTGGCTAACACCCGACTGCAACACTATTCTAACTGAATTGGTGCCTGAGAACTACAGTATCCTAACTGAGCATAGAATAGGAAAAAAAGGAGGCCTAGCAGTGATCTTCAAATCACACCTTGTGTTCTCCAAACCAACTTTACAGAACTCAGTGCCTTTCATGGAGACACTCTCCCTGCATCTTCAAACAACACTCCAAGACACCATTCACATACTACTATGCTACAGACCACCAGGACCAAAGACCAATCTCCTCACATCACTCACACCTCTGGGCAAACTCTACCCAAGACCCTATCGCGACCGCCTGCATTCAACTGGAAGAACTAGGTCTTCAGCAGCTGATAAATGCTCCCACACACGGTTCAGGACACACTCTAGACCTCATCTTCAAACAAAATATGGACATCAACATATTCGACAACACACCACTACCATGGACGGACCACCACACTATCAAATTTAAAATCACCACTAACACCACCCTCCAAAAACAGAAACAAGCAACAACACACTGGAACAGATCTCAGAAGAAACTACACTCTTCAAAACCACATTATCAAACAAAATACCATTGCTGAACTTTAACCTCTCAACGGAACAAACACTCAACTCCCTAAACAAGGCATTACTACAAACAGCAGACTCAGTGGTGCCAAAACGCCGAACACTCATCCGCAAAAAAAACTTGAGATGGTTTAATGGCACTCTCACCCTACTCAAGCAAGAACGTAGAAGAGCTGAAAGAGCATGGAGAAGAAATCCTACCAAGGAAAATCATACAAACTACAAAGCACTCACTGTGAAATACCACAAAGCAATCTTCAAAGCCAAAAAAGAACTTTTTTCGAATACCATCTGAACTGCCTTAAACCGGCCGCGGGAACTTTTCAAAATGGTCGCCCAGTCAATGAACCCAACCTGCTGAGAGCCCCCAGCAAACGAAACTCAATAATTCTGCAATGAGTTATCAAATTTCTTCATCGACAAAATCGACAACATTCGGAAAACAATTCAACAGAAAAAAACAACCAGCCTCACTCAACTAAAGCAAAAAGAGGATATCGACATGAACATCACACAATCACAGAATTTCTCTTTGACCCCAATCACCACTAACACTACCAAAAACATCATCAGAAGCCTTCGAGACAGCACATCACCAAACGACATAATTCCCACTAAACTCCTGACGGAATGTTCCGACATCTTGGCCCCTACTATAACACACCTCTTAAATCAGTTGTTCAAAGAAGGGATTGTTCCAACCACCCTCAAGCGATGCATCGTCAAACCCCTGCTAAAGAAACCCAACTTCGACCCTAAGGACCCCAACTACCACAGACCGATAACAAGCCTCAACACCATCTCTAAGATTATGGAGAAAGCAGTAGTACAACAGCTACAATGCCACCTGGACACACACCAACTCCTGGACCCTCTGCAACCAGGCTTCCGCCCAGGCCATGGCACAGAAACGGCACTTCTCAAAATATGGGACAAAGCCCTTGAAGCAGCAGCTGACAAAGAATCAGGTCTCCTGGTACTGTTAGACCCCAGTGCAGCATTTGATACAGTAGACCACAGTACTCTACTTGTCCGCCTCACAGAATTAGCAGGAGCCACAGATTCTGGTCTAAAATGGTTTGCATCCTTCTTAGAGAATCGTTCTCAGACAGTGAAACTAGGAGCATTCACCTCTGAAACCCGCACAATCTCCTGTGGAGTCCCTCAGGGTTCACCCTTGTCACCAGTGCTATTCAACATCTACATCCACCCACTCCTCAAAATCATCAAAAAATCGGACCTCTGCCTCCACTCATACGCTGATGACACCCAACTCTACTTTTGAATCACCGGACAAAAAGACCATCATCAGCAATTAGAGAAATGCCTCACTTTGATAGATGACTGGATGACCAAAAACTCCCTCAAACTCAACGGTTCAAAAACAGAACTTCTTCAACTACACTCTAACCAAAATTACAAAACTAAGACCCCGTAGAGACCTCCCTCCATCTTTGGAAAGACCATCTCTCCAAGCACCAAAGCCAAGAGTCTCTGAGTCATCTTTGACTCAGAAATGTCAATGGATGCACAAATAGGATCAGTAGTTAGCGGATCTCACCATCTCCTCCGCCTGCTACGTAGACTCATCCCCTTCATCCCAGAAAAGGACAAAGCAGCAGTAGTTGGAACAATCATCAATTCCCGACTCGACTGCGCAAACTCCCTCTACATAGGATTACCAGCTTGCGCGCTTACAACTCATTCAAAACACGGCGACAAGACTGCTAACAGGAAAAAAACCCTGGGAATACATTTCCCCATCCCTGAGGAGCCTACATTGGCTAACTGTAAAGAATCGGATCACATTCAAGACCCTCTGCTTCACCCACAAATGCATACAAGGAAACGCTCCTTAATACCTTCGAGAGAAAATAAAACACTACACACCCAATCGCAGTCTTTGATCATCTAACCAAAACCTCCTCCTCATTCCCAAATACTGCTACAAATCAAAGGGAGAACGAAGATTTGCAGTCCAAGGACCACGGCTATGGAACGCTCTTCCCACTTACATCCGCATGGAAGAAAACCATCAGGCCTTTAGGAAAAAACTCAAGACCTACCTCTTCTAAGAAGTTTTAAGAAGCTGACAACACAGAAAGCATCTAGCGCCTTGAGGCGACTCAGTTCGCATTTGCAGCGCTTTACGAATCATTCATTCATTCACACAGGCCCCAAAGCAATGGCGCCATCCTTGGCAAAATGGCCGCCACATGCAGCATCCACAAGGCTGCCAGGAACCCAGGAGGGACCCCTGGAACCCAGACCACATCCAAAAAGGAGGTGGGACCGGGCACAGGACCACCATAACCACCAGCGCCCACCCCAGCTGGGAAGAGTGTTCCACCGGCAGCATGCCCACACGCCTCCCCCACAGGTACATAGCCCTATACCTGCCAGCCCATCACGCTACCCCAGAGGGGGGACAAAGAAGACCCACTTAGGGACCACTAACATAAAGGAGGGACTGGGGGTAAGTAGGGGAACCCACAGGTTCGACCGTCCCAGGAGGGGAGTCTGCGTCCGCCCCAAACCACATCCAGGGGAAAAGGGGGTACATGTATTCACCATACCAGGAACCAGGCGGGCATCACTCCAGACAGAACCTCCTCACCACCAAAATAGGGGGCTGTTGGCCAGGAGGAACGCTGTGACTCGGGCCAAGACCCAGTCATATGCGACCTCGCGAGGCATTTAACTACAGGCCAGCCCCGTCCAGTGGGGCTATGTCACAGCCAACCCAGTGCGGAGCTCTGGTCTACGCACGCTCGCTGGCCAGATGGGGGGACCACTGGATCTAGATATCCAGCCCGTCGCCCAGTCTGGCAGTTGATTGTAGATCTCACAGGACAAAAAAAAAGGAGAAAAAAGCCATTTACAAAAACAAAATTGCCAGGACCAAGGATGCCAGCAAGGAACTAAGCCTTTACTCCTGACTAGATAGAAAAACCTGAAGGCCTATAGCAGAGAGGGGATGTATACCAGCTAAGACTGCCCATGTCTTTTTTCTGCCTAGTGTCCTGTAGGGGGGTGATATAACCCTATGGTTCTGAACATGGAGCGCTGTGTCCGTCAATGAATGGAAGATAAATTGTATTTTCACTTAGCACATAGTTCAGTTTCAGTGAGCACAGAGTTATTACTGCAGTATTTATTTTAAAACAAAGTGTAATTATGGGCAAAGAAAAATAAATGCACATACAGTGCCTTGAAAAAGTATTCATACCCATTCAAATTTTCCACATTTTGTCTTGTTACAGCCGAAAATGTAAATGTATTTTATTGGGATTTTATGTGATAGACGAACACAAAGTGGCACATAATTGTGAAGTGGAAGGAAAATGATATATGGTTTTCAATTTTTTTTACAAATAAATATTCGAAAAGTGTGGCGTGCATTTGTATTCAGCTCCTGAGTCAATACTTTGTAGAACCACTTTTTGTTACAATTACAGCTGCAAGTCTTTTTGGGTACATCTCTACCAGCTTTGCACATCTAGAGAGTGACATTTTTGCCCATTCTTCTTTGCAAAATAGCTCAAGATTTGTCAGATTGGATGGAGAGCATCTGTAAACAGCAATTTTCAAGTCTTGCCACAGATTCTCAATTGGATTTAGGTCTGGACTTTGACTGGGCCATTCTAAAACCTGAATATTCTTTTATCTAAACCATTCCATTGTAGTTCTGGCTGTATGTTTAGGGTCATTGTCCTGCTGGAAGGTGAACCTCCACCCTTGTCTCTTTTGCAGAGTTTTCTTCTAAGATTGTCCTGTATTTGGCTCCATCCATCTTCCCATCAACTCTGACCAGCTTCCCTGTTCCTACTGAGGAAAAGCATCCCCACAACATGATGATTCCACCACCATGTTTCACAGTGGGGGGTGGTGTGTTCAGGGTGATGTGCAGTGTTAGTTTTCCGCCACATATAGCGTTTTGCTTTTAGGCCAAAAAGTTCAATTTTGGTCTCATCTGACCAGGGCACCTTTTTAACTCATGTTCGCTGTGTTCCCCACATGGCTTCTCGCAAACTTCAAACAGGACTTCTTATTGCTCTCGTTCAACAATAGCTTTCTTCTTGCCACACTTCCATAAAGGCCAGATTTGTGGAGTGCACGATTAATAGTTGTCTTGTGGACAGATTCTCCCACCTGTGCTGTGGATCTCTGCAGCTCCTCCAGAGTTACCATGGGCCTCTTGGCTGCCTCTCTGATTAATGCTCTCCTTGCCCGGCCTGTCAGTTTAGGCAGACGATCATGTCTGTGAGATGTATAAAACATTTTACAAGTAAAAAGGCGCAGTGCAAGAGTACCTCAATAAACTGTCTCACCGGTCTCACCATTGACCCTATTTAATCCTCGGTTTGCCATCTGGACAGCTGAAGGAGAACTTGCTGTGCTCAGCCATCCCACCCTATCCTCGTTGAATCTGATGTGGTGCCAGCATTCCATGGACTCATTGTGACCTGTAGTCATTATCCCTCTCTTCAGCCCAGAGATATATCTGAATTCTACACTACAGTCTCCCATGTGAGTGGATATTGTACGATTAATAGTTGTCTTGTGGACAGATTATCCCACCTGTGCTGTGGATCTCTGCAGCTCCTCCAGAGTTACCATGGGCCTCTTGGCTGCCTCTCTGATTAATGCTCTCCTTGCCCGGCCTGTCAGTTTAGGCAGACGATCATGTCTGTGAGATGTATAAAACATTTTACAAGTAAAAAGGCGCAATGCAAGAGTATCTCAATAAACTGTTACTAAAAGTCCAATGGCAGGGTCATATATGAGAAATACAAGAAGAGGGGCGCCTCTGAGTATATATCAATAAATATTTATAACAAAATCAATGGCTCTGGCGTCCCCACAGTCCTATTCCCGGAACCCACACCCGGAACCATTCCCGGAACCCACACATTACAATCCGATTGTACAATCTTCTATCAACAAGTATGCAGCGCAAAGGCCTGTCTGATTGAATAGCTTAGGTATCATATACATAGCTAACATATTAAATAGATTTGGTAAGTGTAAGGCCCCTTTCACGAGTTTGATGTGACTTTGACACAACTTCAACGTGACTTGAAGCAATGCCCGAGTAATCTTGAGGTCTATGGACCTCAAATCGCATTAAGGTCAGACCAATGTAGTGTAGGGAATACTTTGAGGTTTCTGCGACTTGAAGTCACACAGATATAAATGGTACTCATTGGAAATTATGGGGTACAACTTGTCATGTGACTTGAACAAAAAAGAAAAAAGGTGGTACTTTATATGAGGCATGCACCCCAGGCGATTACAGGTTAACAATGAATATGGCAGGTACCTAAAATAATATAATTGAACCAAAAACGTTGCAAGAAAGCATTACTTGACATCAATTGGCATTCAATGGTTTAATTGTATATAAAGTATGAGAGAGGTAAAAATAATAACATAATTAGTTCATAATGTAAATACTGTAAAAACCACATTCATTTAAGGCATGTCTCTATAACAGATAATTGTATCCCTGGTTGATTGGTATAATCCAATTGATATATAAGGTAATAATGCAATTATAAAAATAATAAGGGGGCAACTATTGGCTCATAATCCCATAATATAGCAACATAATTAGTTCATATTGTAAACATTATAGATGACCAAATTCATTGAAACGTGTCTCCATGATAAATAGTTGTAGCTGTGATTAGTTGGTACAATCCAATTGGTAAGTGAGGTAGTTAATAGTAATAATGTAGTATAAGCGAAAGGGCATCTATTGGCTCGACCCGTTGGTTGTACAAAAAAAAAAAAAAATGTATAATGTATGGCTTGCCTAAGACCTCATTGGGCACCCTGCTAGTGTCGGGAATCTTGGAGGAGAAGGGTGTTCATGGTGACCATGTCAATTCAGGTACATTTAGAGCAATAGAAAGAGAAGGAAGGAAACATTGGGAATGATTTACTAAAACTGGTGCACACAGAATCTGGTCCCCCTCTGCATAGTAATCAATCAGCATCCAGGTTTTAATTTTCAAACTTAATTGAACAAGCTGAAGTTAGAAGCCAATTGGTTACCATGCACAGCTGCACCAGATTCTGAGTCTTCAGTTTTAGTAAATCCCCCCTATTGGCCTTTGTGGATAAGGCTGTCTGTGTGGGAGATGTATCTGTGTCACCACCCAACTGTTGATGGTAATTATTAGGTACCATTACACTCTTAAATGCAAACAACTTAGCAAGTATGGAAAGCTACATACATATTTTTGCTAAGTAAGATATGGAGATGTTTCCATCTTTCCCAAAGTGCAAACTAAGGGAATACCAAATTATGCTATGCACACTTCTGCTGTCTCATATGCCAAAAGCACTGTCCCAGGCTACCTTTCAGGTCCTGTCCTGCCCACCCTCTGGCATTCAAAATGGATAATTTAATGTCAACCACTTCTCTTTGGAAAATCACGTAATTAGGTGCTCAAGCTTTAAAATCAGGAGAGCAACTTAACATCACAAAACTCCCTACCAAACAGACTTAAAAAATTAGCTCAAATTACTTACAATATGTAATTCATTTTGACAGTAAAAGACCTATAATGTGTAAAATAGTATTCTAACAATTAATAAAATCATGTAAACAAAAAAAAAACCTTAGGGTCTGGTATATTATATGATCATAATTTTTTATTATACAATAATGATATAAATAACCATGACGACTATCACAGTCTATTGTGTGAGCACTCATGTAGTGACAAACATTATTCTGTGTGATTTATAAATGTATGATTGCACATCTGTTGCTCCAGAAAATTGTGAGGTGCACCTGCATGTATATTCATGCCCCAAGTGACTCGTCCAATGGAAAGTGTATGACGTGCCAGTGAGAAGCACCAACAACTGTATGATATCATTTAATGACACCATCTAAACCCACAGACCATTAGCAAGTACATTTTTTCCTAATTATCACAAATTAATTTTACAAAGAAATATACCGCAGAAAATGTGTTAAATTGATCAAGTCAATATTACCAGGTGGTTGGGTGTCCTTAGTAAGGTTAATCTACCTTGACTTCAACTGTAACAACTTTTTGTTTGTGTCAAAATAAATGTAATTGTTTTAAGACAACATGTTTTATTTCATAATAAAAGATGTGTTTGAATATGAAATCTGGATACACCGAGCCTCCGCACTCTTGGGGGTTAATTGGAATGCAACAGGTTGCACATCAAAGCTTTGTAGCATATCAGAACCTTCATCTGAAAGAAGAAGTCAAGTCCCCTGGCAAAGGGAGTATGGGAACAAAAGAGACCAACTGGTGTAATAAAGATTGTAATGCGCGATTACCACATCTGCCGACAAGCTTCAAAGAGAACAATGGCTGCCAAGACGATTACAGAAGATCAAAGGGCTAGCTATCTCTGAAGATGACCCAGGTCACATAGCGATGATCCATGGACGAATACTGCCCCTAGAGGCCAATACAGCAGTACGGACAGGAAAATAATATATTAAGAAGGACTGGCTATTAACTACTTTGATTCGTCAGAAACCTAGATGGGCTGGCAATGGGGTTGGGTCTGGACGGTGGATGAATGGAGTTTAAAAGTGTTGACCGAAAGGAAAAGCTTTCTCTTTAGCCATTTTGAGCCCAGCTGATGAGACAATATATATAGGACGACCTTACGTAAAGCATAATTGAGGTCTAAAATCAGTCACAAAAGGAGATAGTAAGGCATTGATTAAGAATGTGCATGTCTCCTGGTGTGGAACTACAAGTCAATGTTAGCTTTTAAACAGCTTTATCTGTGTGTTTGTCTGTGTGTGTATTGTGTAAGCAACTGCTGTGTATAGACTGTTTAAGCAACCTTCAGTGTGGACTAATTAGCAAGTCAATGGAGCTCATTGGAATGTTCCTTAAAAAACATGCCTGTGTGAATTTCAACACTGTGGCAGAAAAGGATTTAACCCACCAATTTAATGATTTATTGAGACAAAGTAATATTCGTAATGGTGAGATAAAACATAAACCGTCTTTGAAGAAAGGCAAGAAAGCGAGAATGGCCAATGTTGAATGCATGTTATTGAAAATGAGAGACGTTGCTATAGGAAAAGAAGTGCAATGGTATACTGAGAGAAAGCAATTATTGGAGCATGTCAAAGTGTAACTAAGAATATACTAGCAATGGTTGCAAAGGCAGATGCAAATGTTTGTGATCACATTGAACAATTGGTGACTGAGAAATGTGTATTGGAACAGAAAATGAATGAATTTGAGGAAACGTGTAAACAAAGAGAAAGTTGTATTGCCTCTTTGAATCAAAGAGAGGCTGAGAATGAGTGTATTATAATACTGCTTAGGGGGGAATTACATAAAGCCCAGTCTGCCATAATGGAGTTATCCTCTGCACATGCTCAGTGCTTATCAGAGATAAAAGCTCTAGAACAACATGTAGGAAAGCCAAATACTATTGTTGCTGCAAGTGATGTTGACATCGTAGGAATCAATGTTGGAGATCTGAATGAGGAATATTTAAATAAAAGTGCGGTA
Organism: Aquarana catesbeiana; assembly: GCF_042186555.1. Lineage (NCBI taxonomy): Eukaryota > Metazoa > Chordata > Amphibia > Anura > Ranidae > Aquarana > Aquarana catesbeiana. The sequence goes on from NC_133329.1 coordinate 256,292,019, forward strand.
ACTGCGCTTGAAATTAATTCAGGAGTTGAAATGGAAAGCGAGCCTGATCTTTTTTAAGAGTAGTAACACAGTGACAGTGGAGACTTCTGATGAGTCTATTGCTAATGACTACTCCTCAGACAATGAAAGTGTAAAGCATGAGTTGACTCCAATTATAGTAATGCTATGCAGCAATGTGAGTCTCCATCACCATATACTCAGAGAAGGGCCTATGCAGAGAGACCAGCTCTCAAATGCTTTGTTTGTAAAAAGGGGGGGTCACATCGTTAGGTATTGTTTGGTGGCTAATAACGATATGCAAAGGAATTCACACTACTCTAAAATTACACCAAGGCGTTATGAAGTTTATTCTGCGAGATGGGGTAGCAATCCAAGGCATAGAGGCCATACTAATCAAACCCGTGTCCCTTTTAAAACCCAAATGCAGAGACTACAAACCGAAAATAGTCAGTTAAGGCAGGAAAGGCATCATTATGTAGAACAACTGCATAAACTCAAAATGGAGGTAGCTGCATGTTCATTCAAATATAGCACTGGGGGAAACAATGTAAACAGCCCTCAGTGAGCTACATGGATGGTAAGAATCTTCTGGTTAATGTTTCTTTGTTATGAATAAGGTTTAGATATGAGTTTCAGAGATTTGGCCTTCATGTTTGGAATATTATAGAGGACCTTGATGTATTTTTAGTATTTTCAAGGATAAGCCTCTGGATTTTTTTTTATTATTATCATTTTGTTTTGTTTTTTTTTTTTTCTTATTTTTATTTTTAATTTTTTTTATTTCTCTCGTTTTGATATTTTTTTATGATTATTGTTTTTTTTTTTTTTTTTTTTTTTTTTTTGTTTGTTATTTGTTTATTCATTTATTTTTGTTTTGTACAGGTGGAAAAATTGTTAGGTTTAGTCCATCGGAAAGGCAGGTCATTAGCTATGCCCTCAAGTAGCACCTGAAAGGGGGTCATTGGCTATGACCTCAATTAGAAGCTGAATACATTTTGTAAGACAAGAGTTGGTAGGAAGCCAGTTTAGCCGCTGGAGTTATTGTAGTTTTTTCTTTGTTTTTATTTTCATTCAGGTGGAAAAAAATCCAAAATGTTTAGGCTTTGTAAACCTGAAAGGGGAGTTAGTGCATAGTACTTAAGTAACAGATAAATGCATTGTTTTTTTTTTTTAGTGTTTAAAATTAGAATTTTTGGGAAGCAACGTTCACGTTAATTTTTTATTTTTTGCTCTTACCATGGGGATCCATTTTAGAGTGGGTTCATCCTAAAAAAAACATTGTTGTTTTGATAATTTGTTCAGAGTTTCAGAAGCCAGGAATAATAAGTTCCTGGGTTCCAAGGAGGGAACTATAAGTAAACATAGCAAGCAAGTAGATATTGTGTATAAGTATTTGATTCTGCTCTTGTTTTTCACTTCCAGAGTCCTGGTGGAGTGAGACTGGAGAGGTCTCTGGAACATGGATGACAGATTACCACATCGCAAATTTGTTCTGACAAACATTCAGAGGAGAAGGGACAAACTAAAAGATTCAGATTAATACTTGCAATATAAGGTTTCTTTTTCTTATGGACAATTTAGTGCTAATGCTGAATCTGAAAGACTGTGCCCATCAACAAAACTTGTGAAACATTTTGCCGGAGTCTCTCCTGTCATTTATGAATGCAAACGCACTGTGAATACAAGTGCAATTGGTTGGAGGTTGGGGAAGGAATATAACCTATCCAATCCTTCAGCACAAGAAATGTAAAATATGTTTTTTTGAAGGGAGGAATTGAAAGAAGGAAATCATGTTTTTAATGTGTCACGTGTATTGGCATAATTGAATTAATATAGTGTGGGTACCCAGGAGGCTGGCACTTATGCATGGTAAGGTGTCTGTTGGCCAGACTAAAGGGTGCCGGTGACACATCAATGGGGTGAAAATTTCCTTGTGGGGGTGGTGTCTCAATCTTAGCAGTCCTACAGAGAGGTTCTTGGTTATTGAACAAGTGGGACACCAGAACTGGATATGGGGGAGATACGCCTGGTTGAGGTCTCACCTGAGAGGTTGGAACCTTGCACAGGTAATGCCAGTGACTACACACAGAAACATGCTCCGTTAGAGAAAGGGGAACCAACGCTGGCTACCAGGGTACAGTATGCCTTCACCACGTGGCGCTTCAAAATCTCACAGTGTGTCAGGAAATGTTCCATCCGCTGGTAATATCTGTCATTTGGCGTGCAGTACTGAGGTCCACCAGCAGGTGTCTCCTGGCAGTTTGGAACTGTCAGGAGAGCTTTTCCCTGCTGATGTTATGTCATCTTTGGGCTGTAGTACTGGCGTCCACCAGCGAATGGATCCTGGCAGTGTGGAGCAGACAGCACCTCCTGCAATCAGGTGTTATTGAGGCCAATCACAGGCCTATAAATTCCCAGCAAGCACTCACATGTTTGCCTTGGTTTAGTCCTTTAGCCCTGACCTGCATCCTGTTACACCTGGTCCTGTTTATTCCTGCATCCCTGGAACCTTGTCCTGTAACCTGATCCCTTTCTCCTTGTCCCCCCATCTGCTGACCTCCTGTTTATGACCCTGTCCTGGCTTGACTATGATTCTGGTATCCTCTTTGTCATATATACTGGTTGGTTTGTTGTCACTGTCTTAGTTATTTGGTTTTCTCACTCTGGTATTGGTGGTGTATTCACATTATATGCATTTATCTTAATAAAATCACTTACTTTCACCTACTTATGTTTGGTTTACTCTGTCGCAGTCACATAGTTCTTGTCACATCCGGTTTATGACAGAAACGAAGGCCATCCCTGACCAGAAGTGGCTGCACAGAGGAACCATCTCGGTTCTGTTGGCTTTGCTGGAATGAATCCTAATGTGATTTCTTATTATGCTCTGCTGGCGTCAGAGAGTGGCAAGTATCTCCACCAGACACTGAAAGAGTGGACCAATGACCAGCTGCTTGAGATCATCCGTTTGGCCCACTCCCTGGTTGACCAGGGCTGTATGTTGTTTGGGGATGTGCAGCCTTTGATCCAAATATGTGCTGAGCTAGCCCAGTCCTGTGTTCCAAAGACCGGTGATGATTTTTCTCCCCTTTCAGTGCTGATCAGGTGGAGTCTCTGGTGTGGCTGTTAGAGGATGATTCCGCATGCTTTTTTGAGCACTATTCCGTTTGTCCTCAGCAGAAGCTTATGGAATGTATTCACTCAGTACAGACCCTTGTTAGACAGGAAGCATGTGATCCGTTCTTTGTCCAACCAATACTCTCAGCATGGTCTGATATGTTATAACCAGCCCCAACCAACCCACAACAAACCACCTCTGCCATCAGACACCTGCCTGCCCAAAAGTCTGTTTCCCCATTGCCCATGCCAAACTCAGTTGCAGCCCAGTATACGTTGCTCCCAACCAAATACTCAGATCCGGTCTCTGCTCCCTGTACCTATCCTGCATTCAACCCACCTGCCTCTTCTCAGCTGCCTACTAATCCACAAGAACTTCCCCCAGCTGCTGTTACCTCTTCTCTGCCATATCCCAATCCTCCTTTCCAGTCTGAAGCACCCCCCACCTACAGAGCTTCAGTGACTAAGCCAAAGAAAAAACAAGTTTTTCCCAACCAAAACGATCCTGCCATTAACCCAACCTGCCTCCACACCCACCAATCTGTCCCAGCCTGAAGTGCCAGAGTCCCAGCCTGAAGCGCTGGAGTCCCAGCTGGAGGTGCCAGTGTTCCAGCTGGAGGTGCCAGAGCCAGCGTACCAGCCTGAAGAGCCAGAGCATCAGCCTGAAGAGCCAGAGCCAGCGTACCAGCCTGAAGAGCCTGAGCCAGCATTCCAGCCTGAAGAGCCAGTGCCTACTTTCCAGTCTGATGTGCCCGCTTTCCAGTCTGATGTGCCCACTTTACAGTCTGATGTCTCATTGCCTGCTGCCCAGCTTGACGACCTGGAGCTTGCTGCCCAGCCTGATGAGCCTCTGCCTGCTGCCCAGCCTGATGAGCCTCTGCTGCCCAGCCTGATGTGCCACTGTCTGCTGCCCAGCCTGGTGTGTTCCTGTCTGCTGCCCAGCCTGATGTGCCACTGTCTGCTGCCCAGCCTGATGTGTTCCTGTCCGCTGCTTAGCCTGATGTGCCACTGTCCAGCCTGATGAGCCTCTGTCCGCTACCCAGCCTGATGTGCCACTGTCCGCTGCCCAGCCTGATGTGCCATTTAAGAAAAAAATAAAGTAGATTTGGCGCCGTTCAATACCTGTGTTGAAAGACTCCCAACTAGATAAATAAATAGGTGAATATGTAAATATTGGTGCTATTTTCCCAAAAAAATACACATATAATATGTTATCAAACTGTTGTAACCAAAATAATTTCCTGTGCTAGTATGTTAAATCAATAAATTCCCACTAAAAGTTACTATAAAACTTTACATGTTTCCATTGTGAATTTGTGCAAAACTTTGTGAATTAATTTGTAAATCTAAATATAAAAGTAAAACTACAAATAAAGAATATAATATTGCTGATATAAAGTTCTTTTGATATCCAAAGAATAAAGTGCTTCTATGGTGGTGCAAAACAATATAGTCCATTTTATAAACGTGATCACAGTATGCGTGCTCTTTCTGTGCTCTTATTGTGGCCACACTCACCGGAGCTTCCCCCCCTTCTTGGGGTGTTGAGCATTCACAGTATCTGCCACTGTGCAGCAATCTGAGGGCTGGTTATTCCTGGTGTATTAATAGTTGTCACTCTCGTCCCAAATGTCATATAAGGTATAGGAGAAAAAGGTGCCAATAGTGTGATATTGCTTCAACCAATTTATTTTTAAAAGCATGAAAAGGATACTCACATTTAGTAAGATACAAAAAAGCATTTGTTGCTGACACAAAGACCGGTGACCGGAAGTGATGTAAAAGGGTGTGCTGACCCCGCCACGTGCCATTGTCTGCTGCCCAGCCTGATGTGCCACTGTCTACTGCCCAGCCTGATGTGTTCCTATCTGCTGCCCTACATGATGTGTTCCTGTCCACTGCCCAGCCTGATGTGCCACTGTCCGCTGCCCAGCCTGATGTGCCATTGTCCACTGCCCAGCCTGATGAGCCTCTATCCGCTGCCTAGCTTGAAGTACCCGTGCCTGCTGCCCAGCTTGAAGTGCCTGCTGCCCAGCTTGAAGTGCCCGTGCCTGCTGCCCCGTTTGATGCGCCTGCTGCCCTGCTTGATGTGCCTGTGCCTGCTGCCCAGCTTGAAGTGCCCATGCCTACTGCCCAGCTTGCAGTGCCCACTGCCCAGCTTGATGTACCAGCTGCCCTGTTTGATGCGCCTGCTGCCCCGCTTGAATTGCCTGTGCCTGCTGCCCAGCTTGATGTGCCTGCACCTGCTGCCCAGCTTGATGTGACTGCTGCCCAGTTCAAGGTGCCTGCAGCCCAGCTTAATGACCCGGAGCCTGCCGCCCAGCTCGATGACCCAGAGCTTGCTGCCCAGCTTAATGACCCTGAGCCTGCTACCCAGCTCGATGACCCTGAGCCCGCTGTCTGCCCTGAAGTGCCTGATGCCCAGACTGAAGTGACTGATGCCCAGCCTGAAGTGCCTGTTGCCTAGCCTGATGTACCCATATCTGTTGTTCTGCTTGATGCCATAGACTATGGACAATTACAACCAGTTGGAGCGTCCGGAGGCCACTTCTTTGAGGGGGGGTACTGTCAGGAAATGTTCCATCCGCTGGTAATAGCTGTTATTTGGCGTGCAGTACTGAGGTCCACCAGCAGGTGACTCCTGGCAGTTTGGAACTGTCAGGAGAGCTTTTCCCTGCTGATGTTATGTCATCTTTGGGCTGCAGTACTGGCGTCCACCAGCGGATGGATCCTGGCCGTGTGGAGCAGACAGCCCCTCCTGCAATCAGGTGTTACTTGAGGCCAATCACAGGCCTATAAATAGCCGACAAGCACTCACATGTTTGCCTTGGTTTTGTCCTTGAGCCCTGACCTTCATCCTGTTAGCTGTTACACCTGATCCTGTCTATTCCTGCATCCCTGTAACCTTGTCCTGCAACCTGATCCCTTTCTCCTTGTCCCCCCATCTGCTGACCTACTGTTTATGACCCTGGCCTGGCTTGACTACGATTCTGGTATCCCCTTTGTTATATATACTGGTTGGTTTGTTGTCACTGTCTTAGTTATTTGTTTTTCTCACTCTGGTATTGGTGGTGTATTCACATTATATGCATTTATCTTAATAAAATCACTTACTTTCACCTACTTATGTTTGGTTTACTTTGTCGCAGTCACACAGTTCTGGTCACATCCGGTTTATGACACAGTGGTTGATAAAAACCTATTACCCTATATGTGCTGAGTATACATTGAATCGAGTGCGGTCATTGTACCCCGTGGTTTGCTCTCAGAGATGTGCGGACGCAGAATGAGATTCATTCAGGACGGTTATTTCTGAGAAGTAACTGAAAAAGGAGGGATGTGTTCAGCACTATATTGGGGGAATAGGAGCTGGGATGGGTGTTATTAATTAAATGGACATCGGTATCCTGAGGAACAAACTCTCAGCCATAGCTTCAGACAGTAAGCGGGGCTTTGTTACTCAGAGAGATTGGGGGCATCCTTAATAACATTCAACAAAGTCACATAAATACCCAGGTTAAAGCGGCTCAGGATTTTGACCACTATGTTGAGAGGTTGGTAGAGAGTGTGGTAGTACAGGACAATAATCTGTCATGGGCTCTGGCATGCAAGTAGGGCAGGCGGAGTTATCAACCAACATCAAGCCGATTGTACAGTCTCTGTATGAGGGGCAGTGGCCTTATGCGTTAGCATCACATGTCAGTAAGATTTTGCCAAAGCACATCTCTTTCACTAATCCAAGGTGGTGGTTGACTGCCTGGATGGGCTGCGCTAGTTTGAATTGTGAAAGGTGTTATGCTGCTTCATTGATCCTATATACAGAAGTGCAGACTCGGTCTGTATATTTGGTGGCATCAATGGGCTTACTGACTGGGGATTCTACCTTGTTGCATCTGAGGCTAAATTACCCACATGTGATCAGAGAGGATGGAAGCTGGAGGCAGGTTGATATTCCCCTCTGTTGGAGGCATGACCATGATGTCCTTTGTATGCCAGGTCAATGCACAGTGGTGAACGAGAAATGTTGGAAAGATATTTCACTCTGTGTGCTGGATGGAGAGATCATTGCTAGGAAGGAAGCACCTGGGTATTATTTGGGACATAGACGAGTTTGTTTCATTTGTGCCCAGGTGCATAGTATACCCTGGGCATGGTCTCTGAAATCCAGGCACAGGGATGGAATTTTGTGGTTTTGTCATTGTTTCAGGTTTATGTGTTAGTGGACTCGACATTTATATAGGAAGGTCTCGCATTTATCTATGCAATTGAGGGACGAATTGACGGTAAGGTCTTTTCGTACAAGTTAGAGGCTTTGCTGCCAATTCAGTGCCCTGAAATACCAATGACGTGCCAAAATTGCGGTAGGAAAGGCCATTGTGAGCAAGCCTGCCTAATCCGGACCCATATCTACAGTAAAGAGTTATAGGAGGTTGGGAGTGGGATGCGTAATTTGATGGGTCACATGTATATGCATATATTATGGTAATGGGTTGATTTATGTTATGGTATAGTGTGACATATGTGTATTTTAGCTTAGTAATATGCGTGAGTAAGGCCCTCCTCGAGACTCTGTATCTGAAAACTGGTTAATATTTTGCTCAGAGTGTGTGCTGGTGAATGGTGAGTGAATGGACACCCCTTGCCTGTATTGCACCCCGTCGTGAAGATGCCAGAAAGGAGCAGACATGGAATGGTGACATGGAAGCTGTTGCTGAAGAATGATGGTGGTGTGTCACTCAGTGGCAAAGCGGCACATGTATGGAAGCACAACACGTTAAAACCGTTATGGACTGTTCCATAGGAGCTGTTTCTGAAGCACATGTTGTGAAGCGTAACACGTTAAGACAGTTATGGACTGTTCCATAGGAGCCGTGTCTGAAGAAGGGTGATAAGCGCCCTTTAGGCGCAAAGCGGATTATGTTGGAAGGCAACATGATTTATTTCATAATACAAGATGCGTTTGAATATGAAATCCAACAGAGCCTCTGCACTCTTGGGGGCTGATTGGAATGTAACAGGTTGCACATCAAAGCTTTGTAGCATATCAGAACCTTCAACTGAAAGAAGCAGCCATGCCCCCTGGCAAGGGGAGTATGGGAATAAAATAGACCAACTGGTGTGATAAAGATTGTAATGTGTGGTTCTGCCGACAAGCTTCAAAGAGAACAACGGCTGCCAAGATGATTACAGAAGATCAAAGGGCTAGCTATCACTGAAGACCCTTTCATGACTAAGCCTATTTTTGAAATTTGGTGTTTACAAGTTAAAATCCGTATTTTTTGCTAGAAAATTACTTAGAACCCCCAAACATTATATATATTTTTTTAGAAGAGAGTCTAAAGAATAAAATGGCGATTGTTGCAATATTTTTTATCACACGGTATTTGTGCAGCGGTGTTTTAAACGCAAATTTTTGGAAAAGTGACACTTTCATGAATTTTAAAAAATCCAAACAGTAAAGTTACCCCAATTTTTTTGTATAATGTGAAAGATGATGTTACGCCGAGTAAATAGATACCAAACATGTCACCCTTTATAATTGCACGCACTCGTGGAATGGCGACGAACTACGGTACCTATGAATTTCCATAGGCGAAGCTTTAAAAAATTTTTACGGTTACCAGGTTTGAGCTACAGAGGAGGTCTAGGGCTAGAATTATTGCTCTCGCTCTGACGATCGCGGCGATACCTCACCTGTGTGGTTTGAACACCGTTTACATATGCGGGCGCGACTTCCGTATGCGTTTTCTTCGCTGCGCGAGCTCGCGGGGACGGGGGCGCTTTAAAAAATTTTTTTTTTATTTATTTATTTTATTTATTTTTGTACTTTTATAAATTGTGTTTAAAAATTTTTTTTTTTTTTTTTTTACTTTTATTGCTGTCACAAGCAATGTAAACATCCCTTGTGACAGTAATATGTGGTGACAGGTACTCTTTATGGAGGGATGGGGGGTCCGCTGAAAACAACGGTACCAGGATGATGCCTGCAGCTGCGGGCATCATCCCGGTATAACCCCGGAAAGCCGAGGACGCATATGTGCGTTCGGTCGGCGGGAAGGGGTTAAGGATGGGCTCGGGCATGTTCACACACACCACGTGCAGAGCCCACCAGGAAGTCAGCACGGCGCTGCGCTAATCACAGGCAGTGAGACATTTTCCCGATGTGCGACTGCAGAGATCGGGAAACGTCTCACTGCCTGTGATTAGCGCAGCACCGTGCCCACTTCCTGGTGGGCTCTGCACGTGGTGTGTGCGAACATGCCCGAGCCCATCCTTACTGAAGATGACCCAGGTCACATAGTGATGATCCATGGACGAATACTGCGCCTAGAGGCCAATAGAGCAGGATGGACAGGAAAATAATATATTAAGAAGGACTGCCTATTAACTACTTTGATTCATCAGAAACAGAAGCATTATTCGATGCAGTATTTGACAGAACACTGGCTGGAAGGAGACAGACAGACATAGTGTCAGCTGTCACTACGTCTCCACACTCATTTGCATAGAGCGGAAGACCTGCAGCAGGAGGAGGGATAGCAGTGGAAGGATGCAGTGATGAGATCAGAGAAGAGGGGAGAGGATGGGAGGCTGGGTTATGGGGCTAAGGAAAATTAATTTATGGGGGTACAGGGAACACAGTGTTATTTATGTCATATAATATACTCCCTGTTCCCACAAATTCATAACTCACCTCCATTATATAATACTGTGCTTCCTGCACCACCAGATTCATCACCCCCCCATATATGGCATTGCTCCCGCTGCACACCCAGACTTATCATAAGTCATATATGACACTGTACCCCCAGAGTCATTGCCCCTCATATATAACACTGTGCCTCCTGCACTCCCATTCTCATCACCCCTCATATATAACACCGGTGCCCCCTGTACCCCCAGACTCATCACCTCCCGATATATAACACTGTACTCCCTGCATCCCCAGACACATCATACCTAATGTATAACACTGTGCTCGCTGTACCCCCAGAATCATCACTCCCATATATAACGCTGTTCCCCCTGCACACTCAGATGTATCACCCCTATAACACTGTGCTCCCTGGACTCCCATTCTCATCACCCCTCATTTATAACACTGGTGCCCCCCTGTACCCCCAGACTCATCACCTCCCGATATATAACAGTGTACATCCCTAGACTTATCACTCCCCATATATAAGACTCAACTTCCCGCACCCTCAAGACTCATCATCCCCCATAGAGCTCCCTGCATCTCCAGACTCCTCACCCCCCCCTTATATAAGACTGTGCTCCCTGCACTCCCATTCTCATCACCCCTCATATATAACACAGTGCCCCCTGTTACCCCAGACTCACCACCCCCCGCAATGCAATTTTAGGTCTCATTCAAATGAATGGCATCTCAACTGTGACTCCCATCGATTTGTCATTCACACATCAGGGCTTTCAAATCGCGGGCAGAATCGCTGCAAATATGCCTGCGATTCAAAATGCTGAACTGTGAATGCAGCCTGAGAGCTTTGTTTTTGCAGGAGGGCTCTGCCACCAGTGTTCAAAAATCAATGGCAAACTGTCCCCCATAAGGTCACCTGGACAGAGCAGAAGGGCACTTGCTGCAGAAAAGCTCAATCTGGTTCATGAAAGATTTTCCTGAAGAGGAATGCTGTTGGTAACGAGAACAAGTCCTTCCCAGAGTAAAAGGGCCAAGGCCAAAGCATCCCTGGAGAGCAGCAGGGACACAACATGAAAAAAAAAGGAGGGAAGCAGCGCCACTAAGTGTAGCATTAAAATCAAGCACATTTATTCTCAAGGTAAACAACTCACATGTAGATAGTCTTGAACATGGCATATCAAATAGCAAGTCACTCTGTGTCCTAGAAACAGTCCTGCTGAGGGTCTGGAGACAAGCCGTCAGAAATCCGTGATCGTTCCGGCTGATCCCCACGATCCTCGGTTGGGTAGGCAGTTTACACACTGACACTTCAATAACAGCTCAAGAGTGATGTTGAGAGTGACAACATGGGGGCATGGTGTGCATTCAGAACATGCATGTGCCTTCCTCACCTGAGTATCCCTAGGACTGATTCTTCATGGACTGTCCATTTTAACAAAAATTACCTTTTTGGATATTATAGCCCTCTGAGCTATTATCCATCCCCTCGTCTCTCATCCTCTAAGCCCAGTGCGCCACTTTTGCTCACTTTAGGGACACATAAGCTACCTTAGTGCGGTCAAAAGGTAAATGCTGCAGTTTTAGTTCAAAGTAAATGTTACATTGGGTCACAAAGTAGCAGCAGACCTTTGGATCTCTGTAAAAGTGAAAAGATGGCAGCAAGTGCAAGGAAAATGCCATCAAGGGCACTGGCTGCAGGGAAGGAGGTGACAGAAATTGGGTCGGCTGTTCAGGTTCTACAGCAAGGGATGCTTTAATTTGATTTAGGTGATTGGTGGTTGAGTGGAGCTTACACACCCATCTGAACTTTGGTGGCCTCATTGCCAGAGGGTCTTTCAAAGAGACACTCGGCAGGATCCATGGGTTGCTGTTGAGCTTCTGAAGTGGTGGTTTAAAACAAATTGTCATGGGTTGAAAAATTGAGAACCTGCTCCAACTAGGGGAAGAGTGGCTGGCCAGGACTTAGTTGTAGCAGTTGGGCAGATGGTGGCAAAAGTCACACAGTGGACACAGAGAGCTTGGAATGCCCACTCAACTAGTGATGGTGGGAGGCCTGAGAAGGGCCAAAGTGCAGATGCTAAAATCTTCACCAGAGCTCTTACAGGTGGGACACTGCAGGCAAAATCCAGGTTGCAGTCCCCTGACTCACCCAAGCTGGCTACAACTAAGAGAAGGTGAAAGTTCCTTGCAGTACTGGAGCTCTTGATTCACTAGGCATTAGATAACACAGGCATGTTAACAAAAGGGATGAGGTCAGGCATGTTTGGACATGAGTCTGAACCCACCTGTGCTATCCCACATGGAAACTTTCAGCGCCAACAGAAAATCATAGCAGAGGCATTCTCCAACCCACGGCTGCCCATATGAAAAGGGAATGTACACGTGTGGGCAGGAAATACCTCCACCACCTAAGATTGCCGGACTTGACAGCTTCCCTGTGGGATAGCTCAGGTGGGTTTAGGTTCATGGTATTGCTGGCAGCCACATATTTATTGGCTGCATGCCAGTGGCCTCACAAAGGGAAGAAAACCCAGCAATGGAGCATAAAACAAGTGAGTGTAGCATCCCTGTCCATACTTGTTGGACCACATGTCCATGGTTATGTGAACTAGGGATGAGCCGAACACTCCCCGGTTTGGTTCGCAGCAGAACATGTGAACAGGCAAAAAATGTGTGCGAACACTGTTAAAGTCTATGGGACACGAACTTAGAAAAATCATAAGTGCTCATTTTAAAGGCTTATATTCAAGTTATTGCCACAAAAGTATATGGAGACCTGGGTCCTTCCCCAGGGGACATGTATCAATGCAAAAAATAGTTTTAAAAATGTCCGCTTTTTCAGGAGCAGCGATTTTAATAATGCTTAAAGTGAAACAATAGAATTGAAATGTTCCTTTAAATATCGTGCCTGGGGGGTCTCCTTAGTCTGCCTGTAAAGCGCATCTTTCCCAAGTTCATAACAGTACCACAGCAAAATGACATTTCTAAAGGAAGGGTCTGTTCTGGATTTTGGGTGGGACCCCTACACCATTTTTTTTTTAATTTAGCGCAGGGTTTCCCTTAATTTCCACATCAGAACTGAAGGACCTGGTATGGATTTTAGGGGGATTTTTTTTGGTTCGGGGTTCACCTTAACCACTTGAGCCCCGGACCATTATGCTGCCAAAGGACCAGAGGTCTTTTTCCAATTTGGCACTGCGTCGCTTTAACTGCTAATTGTGCGGTCATGCAATGCTGTACCCAAACGAAATTTGCGTCCTTTTCTTCCCACAAATAGAGCTTTCTTTTGATGGTATTTGATCACCTCTGCAGTTTTTATTTTTTGCGCTATAAACGGAAAAAGACCGAAAATTTTGAAAAAAAAATATATTTTCTACTTTTTGTTATAAAAAAATCCAATAAACTAAATTTTAGTCATACATTTAGGCCAAAATGTATTCGGCCACATGTCTTTGGTAAAAAAAATGTCAATAAGCGTATATTTATTGGTTTGCGCAAAAGTTATAGTGTCTACAAACTAGGGTACATTTTCTGTAATTTACACAGCTTTTAGTTTATGACTGCCTATGTCATTTCTTGAGGTGCTAAAATGGCAGGGCAGTACAAAACCCCCCCAAATGACCCCATTTTGGAAAGTAGACACCCCAAGGAAATTGCTGAGAGGCATGTTGAACCCATTGAATATTTATTTTTTTTGTCCCAAGTGATTGAATAATGACAAAAAAAAAAAAAATATTTACAAAAAGTTGTCACTAAATGATATATTGCTCACACAGGCCATGGGCCTATGTGGAATTGCACCCCAAAATACATTCAGCTGCTTCTCCTGAGTATAGGGATACTACATGTGTGGGACTTTTTGGGAGCTTAGCCGCGTACGGGGCCCCGAAAACCAAGCACCGCCTTCAGGATTTCTAAGGGTGTAAATTTTTTATTTCACTCTTCACTGCCTATCACAGTTTCGGAGGCCATGGAATGCCCAGGTGGCACAAAACCCCCCCAAATGACCCCATTTTGGAAAGTAGACACCCCAAGCTATTTGCTGAGAGGCATATTGAGTCCATGGAATATTTTATATTTTGACACAAGTTGCGGGAAAGTGACACTTTTTTTTTTTTTTGCACAAAGTTGTCACTAAATGATATATTGCTCACACAGGCCATGGGCATATGTGGAATTGCACCCCAAAATACATTTAGCTGCTTCTCCTGAGTATGGGGATACCACATTTGTGGGACTTTTTGGGAGCCTAGCCGCGTACGGGGCCCCGAAATCCAATCACCGCCTTCAGGATTTCTAAGGGTGAAAATTTTTGATTTCACTCTTCACTACCTATCACAGTTTCGGAGGCCATGGAATGCCCAGGTGGCACAAAACCCCCCCAAATGACCCCATTTTGGAAAGTAGACACCCCAAGCTATTTGCTGAGAGGCATGGTGAGTATTTTGCAGCTCTCATTTGTTTTTGAAAATGAAGAAAGACAAGAAAAAACATTTTTTTTTTCTTTTTTCAATTTTCAAAACTTTGTGACAAAAAGTGAGGTCTGCAAAATACTCACTATACCTCTCAGCAAATAGATTTGGGTGTCTACTTTCCAAAATGGGGTAATTTGGGGGGGTTTTGTGCCACCTGGGCTTTCCATGACCTCCGAAACTGTGATAGGCAGTGAAGAGTGAAATCAAAAATTCACGCTCTTAGAAAGCCTGAAGGCGGTGCTTGGTTTTCGGGGTCCCGTACGCGGCTAGGCTCCCAAAAAGTCTCACACATGTGGTATCCCCGTACTCAGGAGAAGCAGCAGAATGTATTTTGGGGTGTAATTTCACATATTCCCATGGCATGTTTGAGCAATATATCATTTAGTGACAACTTTGTGCAAAAAAAAAAAAAAAAAATTTGTCTCTTTCCCGCAACTTGTGTCGCAATATAAAATATTCCATGGACTCGACATGCCTCTCAGCAAATAGTTTGGGGTGTCTACTTTCCAAAATGGGGTCATTTGGGGGGGTTTTGAACTGTCCTGGCATTTTATGCACAACATTTAGAAGCTTATGTCACACATCACTCACTCTTCTAACCACTTGAAGACAAAGCCCTTTCTGACACTCATTGTTTACATGAAAAAGTTATTTTTTTTTTGCAAAAAAATTACTTTGAACCCCCAAACATTATATATTTTTTTTTAAAGCAAATGCCCTACAGATTAAAATGGTGGGTGTTTCATTTTTTTTTTTCACACAGTATTTGCGCAGCGATTTTTCAAACGCATTTTTTGGGGAAAAAACACACTTTTTTAAATTCTAATGCACTAAAACACACTATATTGCCCAAATGTTTGATGAAATAAAAAAGATGATCTTAGGCCGAGTACATGGATACCAAACATGACATGCTTTAAAATTGCACACAAACATGCAGTGGCAACAAAATAAATACATTTTTAAAAGCCTTTAAAAGCCTTTACAGGTTACCACTTTAGATTTACAGAGGATGTCTACTGCAAAAATTACTGCCCTCGATCTGACCTTCGCGGCGATACCTCACATGCATGGTGCAATTGCTGTTTACGTTTGACGACAGACCGCCGCTTGCATTCGCCTTAGCGCGAGAGCAGGGGGCGACAGGGGTGCTTTTTTTTTTTTTTTTTTTTTCTTTATTATTTTTTTGCTTTTTTATCTTATTTTTAAACTGTTCCTTTCATTTTTTTTTTTTTAATCATTTTTATTGTTATCTCGGGGAATGTAAATATCCCCTATGATAGCAATAGGTAGTGACAGGTACTCTTTTTTGAAAAAATTGGGGTCTATTAGACCCTAGATCTCTCCTCTGCCCTCAAAGCATCTGACGACACCAAGATCGGTGTGATAAAATGCTTCCCCAATTTCCCAATGGCGCTATTTACATCCGGCGAAATCTAAGTCATAAAATGCTCGTAGCTTCTGGTTTCTTAGGCCATAGAGATGTTTGGAGCCACTCTGGTCTCTGATCAGCTCTATGGTCAGCTGGCTGAATCACCGGCTGCATTCTCAGGTTCCCTGTTGAGACAGGAGAGCCAGAGAAAAACACGGAAGACGGTGGGGGGGGGGCATTCCCTCCCACGGCTTGTAAAAGCAGTCTGGAGGCTAATTAGCAGCTAGGATTGCTTTTACATGAAAGCTGACCGCTGGCTGAATAGAATGATACCAAGATGATACCTAAACCTGCAGGCATCATTCTGGTATAACCATTCAAAGTCGTGAATGGCGTACCCGAAGACAAAAAAATGGTTAACAATAAAGCACAGTAAACGGTAAAGTATAAAAAATTGCATACCTGAAAAGCAAACATGATAAAACATAATAACAATAAAACATTGCAGAATAGAATACAGTAAAAAAGAGCAGAACAATAGAGAGAGAGAATAGAGAGAGAGAGAACAATGAAACGACAACTATTTTTTTTTATTTTATATATATTTTTTTTTTTTTACACTTTTTTTGTAACTAACTTTTATAACGGTAACCGGTTCCAGGTTCGGGTCTCTCAAAATGCGATGGCATCTTGGGAGACCCTGTGAAAGTGTGCCTAGTCTGTGCAATGCTGTACCCTACGCTAATACTCAACTAGTGCATGGTAGCGTTCAAAACATTCACCAATGCAAAGACCAGGATTGTCAGGACAGGAGGGACAATAATAGCGGGTGTCACGCCTATATCCGCGCTTGCTGCAGACACAACATCTTTTTTGGGGGGGTTCGTTGGGTAGGGGTACTCGGGAGGACATAAAGAAAATGCCTCTCATGCAGCCGACTGCATTTGGTTGGGGATGTGAATGGGGGAAGTACGGGCGCTGCAGAAGCGGTGGGTTCCCAATTAGGATTGGCGAATGCAGCAGGAAGGGCATTATGGGCACGACGGGCCTGTGTTTGTCTTCTTGGTGGCAGCGGGACACTACTTGTGCTTGCCACCTCACCAGCTTGAACTGCACTTATGGGACTCGCCACGTCACCAAGTGTTACTGCAGTGCTGGTTTGACTACGACCGGGGTGTACTAGGCCGCTGGCGCTTGCCAGTTCAATAAAAAGCTACAAAAAAAACTGTTAGCGATCGCAGGGATCAGGCCTGACTCTGCGAACGCTGCAGTTATGCGTTAAGTGTTTTGTAAGTGACAGTGATCGATCGATACTGCACTTGGGTGGGCTGGGCCGGGCGGAGGGGCAAAATGCAGGTGCTAGCAGGTATCTGGGCTGATCCCGCTAACACTGCGTTTTTGGGAACCCTAAACTGCAGGGAATGCCAGTATAGATCTGATCGGATCAGATATTGATCCGTTCAGATACTATACCACTAAGGGAGTTGTACGGTGCGTGCGTGGGTGTTAGCGGTACTGGCGCTAATCTGACGCTGCTTGGGGCTGGTGCTTGCCAGTTCACCAAAATACTACCAAAAAAACTGTTAGCGATCGCAGGGATCAGGCCTGACTCTGCGAACGCTGCAGTTATGCATTTAGTGTTTTGTAAGTGTCAGTGATCGATCGATACTGCACTTGGGTGGGCTGGGCTGGGCCGGGCGGAGGGGCAAAACGCAGGTGCTAGCAGGTATCTGGGCTGATCCCGCTAACACTGCGTTTTTGGGAACCCTAAACTGCTGGGGACGCTAGTATAGATCTGATCGGACCAGATATTGATCCGTTCAGATACTATACCACTAAGGGAGCTGTACGGTGCGTGCATGGGTGTTAGCGCTACTGGCGCTAACCTGACACTGCCTGGGGCTGGTGCTTGCCAGTTCACCAAAATGCTACCAAAAAAACTGTTAGCAATCGCAGGGATCAGGCCTGACTCTGCAAACGCTGCAGTTATGTGTTTAGTGTTTTGTAAGTGACAGTGATCGATCGATACTGCACTTGGGTGGGCTGGGCGGAGGGGCAAAACGCAGGTGCTAGCAGGTATCTGGGCTGATCCCGCTAACACTGCGTTTTTGGGAACCCTAAACTGCTGGGGACGCTAGTATAGATCTGATCGGATCAGATATTGATCCGTTCAGATACTATACCACTAAGGGAGGCGTATGCCACGTGCGTGGGTGTTAGCGGTACTGGCGCTAATCTGACGCTGCCTGGGGCGACGCATATCACCGCCGGGCGATCAGGGGGCTAAACCTTTATTCGGTAATAAACGGCGGGTGCCCTGACACTAAAAAAAATAAACAAACTAACCAGCGTCACCCGTAACAGTTATACGGTGATCAGTGGTGAAAGGGTTAACTAGGGGGCCATCAAGGGGTTAAAACATTTATTCTGTAGTATATGGGGGTCCCTGATGCTATAAAACGCTGACGGCGAACCTAAATATTTAGGTCCCTAACTAGCGTCACCAGCGACACTAATACAGCGATCAGAAAAATGATCGCTTAGCGACACTGGTGACAGGGGGTGATCAAGGGGTTAAAACTTTATTAGGGGGGGTTAGGGGGGGTATCCTAGACCTACAGGGGGCTAATACTCACTGTCCCAACACTGTAACTGTCACAAACTGACACCAATGCAGTAATCAGAAAAAAAAAAAAAAAAAACTGCTGGTGTCAGTTTGTGACGGGGGGGTGATTGGGGGGGGATCGGGGGGGTGATTGGGGGGGGAGGGATCGGGGTGTTTTGTGTGCCTGGCATGTTCTACTGTGTTGTGTAGTGTTGGTGCACTCACATACCTGTCTTCTCTCCTCGGGCCGGAACGGAAATTACTGAGCCGAGGAGAGATGACATCATTTCCTTTGCTGCTGTTTAGCATACAGCAGCAAAGGAATGATTCGATTGTCCAGCGGCGATCGCGAGGGGGGGGCCACGAACGGATGGCCTCCCCCTCACCTCTGATCGCTGTGGGACAAAAGACGACCGCCTCGGGCACCGGGGGGGGGTCCGATCGGACCCCCCACCCGCGGAAGGCAAATCACGTATATGTACGTGATTTTGCCTGTCCGTGCCACCTTGCCGACGTACATCGGCGTGAGGCGGTCGTCAAGTGGTTAATATTCATACCGGACCCAAAGGGCCTGGTAATGGACTGGGGGGGAACCCATGCTCTTTTTTTCAATGAGTTTTAGCTATATTGCAAAGACCCGACAATTCATTACAGCCGCAATCAGTTTTAAATAACAATTTTTCCCTAGAAATGTAATTTTACTGTGGTACTTTTCTAAACATGGGAAAAATGCACCACTTTGCAGGCATACTATAGACACCCCCCAGGCACGATTTTTAAAGGAATATTTCATTTTTACTGTTTCACTTTAAGCATGAAAAAAAATCACTGCTGCCGAAAAAATGGCCGTTTTTAAAAAAAAAATTTGCATTTATACATGTTCCCTAGGGCAGGTCCCATGTCCCCAAACACTTTTTATGACAATAACTTGCATATAAGCCTTTAAAATTAGCACTTTTGATTTAAAAATGTCCACTTTTTCAGGAGCAGCGATTTTAATAATGCTTAAAGTGAAACAATAAAATTGAAATATTCCTTTAAATATCGTGCCTGGGGGGTCTCCTTAGTCTGCCTGTAAAGCGCATCTTTCCCCCATATATAACACAGTGCTCCCTGCATCTCCAGACTCCTCACCCCCCCTTATATAAGACTGTGCTCCCTTCACTCCCATTCTCATCACCCCTCATATATAACACTGTGCCCCCTGTTACCCCAGGGCGGTCTCCTTAGTCTGCCTGTAAAGCGCATCTTTCCCCCATATATAATCCCTTTGTTAAAAAAAAAAAAAGGAAGTGCATTATTGGTAGTTGGTTGCTATAGTGGTGAATAGCTACATTAAAGCGGAGTTCCACCCATTTAAAAGTCAGCAGCTACAAAAAGTCTACCTGCTGACTTTTAATAATCAGACACTCACTTGTCCCACAGTCCAGTGATGCGGGTGCAGGAAGCCTCGCTCCTCTCCCCCTCCTCTCTGCGGCGCCCGGCTGTGGCTTCAAAGCTTGGCGCGCACTGCGCATGCGCGAGCCACGATGCATGCTGTGAATGGCCCAGGAAATCTTCTGGGACCTATGACGTGTCCCAGAAGATTGCAGGGAGGGAGGGGGAGAGGTGATCTTTCTCCCGGCGCTGCGGAGCCAGAGGAGGAAAGTGGGAGCTTGGTGCCCGCTCTTCCCTCAAAAAAATGACATACCAAATGTGGCATGTCAGGAGGTCACCTGCACTTAAAGCGGAAGTTCCATTTTTGGGTGGAACGCCGCTTTAAGTAATACTAAAGGCTTTTTAAAAAAAATAAACATGTTATACTTGCTTGCTCTGTACAATGGTTTTGTACAGAGAAGCCCAATCCTCTTCTCTGGTTCCACACTGGCACTCCTGGTTCCTCCTCCCCTGCTGAGTGCCCCCATAGCAAGCCGCTTGCTATGGGGGCACTCAAGCGTGCTGATTCCCGAGCCCCGCTCTGTGTGTCTATTGATACAGAAGATGGGGCTCAGCCCCACCACCTGCATTCTCCTCACTGGCTGTGATTGACAGCAGTGGGAGCCAATAGCTCCTTGTGCTGTATCTGAGCCAATGAGGAAGGAGAGAGTCAAGAGAACCTCTGCTCTGGTGCACATTGCTGGATTAAGATTTGGCTCAGGTAAGTATAAGGGGGGTGGGGGGTAATTGGGCAGAGGGGCTGCACAAAGAAGATTTTAGAATGCATGAAGGTAAAAAAAACCTTCAGCCTTTAGAACCACTTTAGTCTGCCATTTTTCCAAATTGCAAACAAGTTTGGTTTGCTTCAGACTCATGTTTGAGCCTGACTTTAAAGGAGTTGTAAAGGCAGAATGTTTTTTTATCTTAATGCATTCTATGCATTAAGATAAAAAAAAAACCTGTGTGTAGCAGCCCCCCCAATTACCTACCTGAGCCCCTTCTCTCTCCACCGATGTCCACGATCCCCTCAGCCATTCAGGACAATCCTCCTGATTGGCTGAGACAGAGCAGCAGTGCCATTGGCTCCAGTGGCTATCAAAGTCAGTCAGCCAATCAGGGGTGACAGGGGCAGGGCCAGATCAGGGCTCTTTGTCTGAATGGATATACGGAGCTCTGACTCAGCTTGGGTGCCCCCTGTAGCATGCTGCTGGCTGAGGGGCACTCAAAGGAGGAAGGGGCTAGGAGAAGCAAACAGGGACCCGAGAATAGGAGGATCTGGGCTGCTCTGTGCAAAACTAACTGCACAAAGCAGGTAAGTATAACATGTTTGTTATTTAAAAGAACAAAAAAATAAAAACGAGCCTTAACAATCACTTTAACCTCATCCCTAGTGCAAAAGAGACTGGAAGGCAGGAAAACACAGAGGAGGCTGCAGTCGGTGAAGGAAGAGGGGGTACAAGATCAGAAGAAGCAGCAGGAAGTACAGTAGATAAAAACATTAGGAGATAACAACCAGACATATGACCCCTACACAGTTGACTACCCAACCACGGATCAGAATCAGACAGCCACTCAGAGAATGAGTATCAGATGCCTGAATTGATAGATCCATAGCAATTAACAGGTAGTTTTGTGAATGCCCTATTAAATCAGTACAACATCCCAAAAAAAATAATAATTATTAATTAATAATTATTTTTTGGGCAAAAAAAAAAAGAGGTTATACTTACTATTCACGGTGCAGAGGGGGCACCCACGCAGATGTACTCCTGATCCGAGCTGTGTGCGTCCATAGACACACATAACACTGGTAAGCCCCACCGCCTCTCACGCCTCACAGGAGTTTAACTGACAGCAGCAGGAGCCTATGATCCCCAATGCTGCCTGTGTCTCCAGTGAGAGAAGAAAAGAAGGAAGAGGGGATTGCAGTGCTGCAGTTTGATTGTGACAGGACTCAGGCAGGTGTTTAGGGATGGAGGAGAACAACTAGTGGGGAGTTTTACATTTTAATACTCACTTATCAGGGCACACCTTTTTCCATATGAATTGTTCACACCTTGTACATTTCAGTATACATCAGAAACAATTTTAATGTGCAAGGAACATAAAGGCTGGTTTCACACTGTCCCATGTGCATTGTAGCACCTGTGGTAGCGCACGCACTTAAGTGTGAAATAGCCAATATAGTTTCCCTTTCACACTAAACTATGGTGCACTGATCTTAACCAGTCCCAAAAATAGAATTTCTAGTTAAAGTATATTTCGCTGCACAAAAAACAAACTCAAGAATGGGCCCAAAAGGAAGGATTTTCCTATTCTCCAACATACACACTAGCACTACCACCAAAAAAAGAGCCTATAAAACATACTTGTTGCTAAAACTTGCAATTTGTTCCTAAACTTTGTTTCCAGCCAAAAACAAATTGATAGACCAATCAAGTCAAATATCCAGCTAGACAGAGGGAATACATGTACATATACATATATGGTACATATGTACAACAGGACCTGTCTAATACACACAAGCAACAATGGCATCTCAGACACAGCATGGCTACTGTATGTCTTTCTAAGCCTTTCCTTATTTAAACCAATCCTAAAGGAAGAAAGGTATGATTTTATAGAGGTTTATTGATACAGAACTAAAACTCAAACTATACTGCAGAAAGTAACTATAATACATTCAATGGCATCCTTTGTGTACTCTTATGCCCCGTACACACGATAGGCTTTTCCGACGGAAAATGTTCTATGGGAGCTTGTTGTCAGAAATTCCGACCGTGTGTAGGCTCCATCGGACATTTTCCATCAGAATTTCCAACACACAAAATTTGAGATCTGGATCTCAAATTTTCCGACAACAAAATCCGTTGTCGTAAATTCCGATCGTGTGTACACAATTCTGACACACAAAGTTCCACGCATGCTCGGAATCAAGCAGAAGAGCTGCACTGGCTATTGAACTTCATTTTTTTTGGCTCGTCGTACGTGTTGTACGTCACCGCGTTCTTGACGTTCGGAATTTCCGACAAGATTTGTGTGACCGCGTGTATGCAAGACAAGTTTGAGCCAACATCCGTCGGAAAAAAACATGGATTTTGTTGTCGGAAAATCCTATCGTGTGTACAGGGCATTAGTGGAAATATCAGCAAAACTGACCACAAGAAGTAATAGTTTTGCTTCATCTCCCAGACAAAAAGACCATAAAAATAGATTGCTTATTATAGAAGTTATTTATACTGCTCAGATGTAATAGCTTTTTATATTTCTATAACAAACATTTCCTTCACTACGGCTTTGATGTAACTACAACTCACTCAAGCTCAGTTGACAGTAAATTATTTTGGAAACAGTATTTCATTTTACAGTAAATAAATATATTAAACAAAATATATTTTTTCAATGCAGAATTAACAAGGAAACAAATGCAGACAACTGAGCAATGAAAGAGCACATCAAAGCAAGGCTTACAAGTACATGCTTAAATACACAACTCTTTGATTTTGGGAAAATATCCATTCTGAAAAGCTGTGATATTTCCTTTGGTTCATCCCACAAGAATACAGCATTCTCTTTCTGCATAACAAGCAGCGTTTCAGCACGTTGCTTATTGTGTTTTAGCACAGCAATGAACCGCTCAAAAAAAAAAAAAAATAGGACCAAGTTCTTTTATCCACCACGATCCATAAAATGAAAACCTTATGTCTAAACAAGCTGACGTTTGCATTTCAAAAGTGACTAAATGTTTCTGTTTTGCAGAATATAGCACAGCCTATGTTGGCTGAAGTACCAAATAAGCAAATCTCTTTCCCTGTACATTGAACAACTATTACCCAGATCCTCCGTGGAAAATAATTTAGGCAAGCTGCCATGTCATTGGTTTAGAAATGTAAGACTTGGAATCATGTGATCCCCTGACAGCTAACGCAGTTTAATATCAGAATCAAAGCCACGGCATAGTCCTGAGACGTCAACAATTTTAACAACTTCTTGTAACAAACACAATTAGTCTAGAAAAGACAAAAGAAAATGAGAGAAAACCTAGAGTACTTACTTAGTGGAAAAAGGGACAGGAATCTGAGACGGGAAGTGTTTCCACAAGTTTTAATGGTTTGCAGATGTTTGCTAGGCTTGGCTAAAGGCTCAAGGCACAGCTTTTTATTGGTAGGGACTTCTAAACTACTTAGTAACATTAGAAGTTCTATTTATTCATTCAAATACTGCCAGTCCCCGTTAGTATTTACATTCTACAACTGGCAGCCCTGTTAATGAGAAAACCAAAATGAAAGTTGAAAAAAATCTGCACCAGATATACCGAATATCAAAGAAAAAAATTTATTTATATCTACAGTGCACCTGGAAAGTATTCACAGCGCTTCACTTTTTACACATTTTGTTATGTTACAGCCCTATTCCAAATTGATTATTCATAATTTTCCTCAAAATTCTACAAACAATATCCCATAATGAAAACATGAATGAAGTTTGTTTGAAATCTTTGCAAATTTATTAAAAAATGAAAAAATCCCATGTACATAAGTATTCACAGCCTTTGCCACAACACTCAAAATAGAGCTCAGGTGCATCCTGTTGCTGATCATCCTTGATATGTTTCTACAACTTCAGTTAAATTCAGGTAAATTCAGTTGATTGGAGATGATTTGGAAAGGCACACACCTCTCTATATACAGTCCCACAGTTAACAGTGCATGTCAGAGCACAAACCAAGCCATGAAGTCCAAGGAATTGTCTGTAAACCTCAGAGACAGGATTATATCAAGGCACAGATCTGGGGATGGGTACAGAAACATTTTTGCAGCATTGAAGGTCCCAATGAGCACAGCGGCCTCTATCATCCGTAAATGGAAGAAGTTTGGAACCACCAGGACTCTTCCGACAGCGGGCCGCCCAGCCAAACTCAGCGATCTAGGGAGAAGGACCTTAGTCAGGGTGGTGACCAAGAACCCGATGGTCACTATGACAGGTCTCCAGCATTTCTCTGTAGAGAGAGGAGAACCTTCCAGAAGAACAACCATTTCTGCAGCACTCCACCAATCAGGCTTGTATGGTAGAGTGGCCAGACAGAAGCCACCCCTCAGTAAAAGGCACATGACAGCCTGCCTGGAGTTTGCCAAAAGGCACCTGAAGGACTCTCAGACCATAAAAAACAAAATTATCTGGTCTGACGAAACAAAGATTGAACTCTTTGGCCTGAATGGCAAGCGTCATGTCTGGAGGAAACCAGGCACCGCTCATAACCTGGCCAATACCATCCCTACAGTGAAGCATGGTGGTGGCAGAATCATGCTGTGGGGATGCTTTTCAGTGGCAGGAACTTGGAGACTAGTCAGGATCAAAGGGAAAGATGAATACAGCAATGTACAGAGACATCCTTAATGAAAACCTGCCCCAGAGCGCTCTTGACCTCAGACTGGGGCGAAGGTTCATCTTCCAACAGGACAACAACCCCAAGCACCCTAGCACAAAGGAGTGGCTACAGGACAACTCAATGAATGTCCTTGAGTGGCCCAGCCAGAGCCCAGACTTGAATCCGATTGAACATCTCTGGAGAGATCTGAAAATGGCTGTGTACCAACACTCCCCATTCAACCTGAGGGAGCTTGAGAGGTCCTGCAAAGAAGAATGGGACAACCTGCCCAAAAATAGGTGTGCCAAAATGACTTGAAGCTGTAATTGGTGCCAAAGGTGCTTCACCAAAGTATTGAGCAAAGGCTGCGGTACTTATGTACATGGGATTTCTTTTGTTTTTTATTTTTAATAAATTTGCAAAGATTTCAAACAAACTTCTTTCACATTGTCATTATAGGGTATTGTTTGTAGAATTTTGAGGAAAATAATTCATTTAATCCATTTTGGAATAAGGCTGTAGCATAACAAAATGTGGAAAAAGTGAAGCACGGTGATTACTTTCCAGGTGCACTGTATATACAGCTGTGCTCAAAAGTTTGCATACCCTGGCAGAAATTGTGAAATTTTGGCATTAATATTGAAAATATGACTGATCATACCAAAAAACTGTCTTATTTAAGGATAGCAATCACATGAGGCCATTTATTATCACATAGTTTTTGGATCCTTTTTAAATCATAATGATAACAGAAATCACCCAAATGGCCCTGATCAAAAGTTTACATACCCTGGAATGATTGGCCTTGGTACAGACACAGAAGGTGGCACACAGGTTAAAATGGCAACTACAGGTTCATTTCCCACATTTGGGGCTCTTTAAATCACAATTAGTGTCTGTGTATAAGTAGTCAATGTGTTTGTTAGCTCTCAATTGCATGCACTAAGCAGGCTAGACACTGAGCCATGAGGAGGTAGAAAATAACAGTCAAAAGACCGGTGTAACAAGGAAATGAAACTTTACAAAGATGGAAAAGGATATAAAAAGATATCCAAAGCCTTGAATATGCCAGTCAGTACTGTTCAATCCCTAATATGAAGTGGAAAATTTGGGGATCTCTTGATACCAAGCCAAGGTCAGGTAGATCAAGAAAGATTTCAGCCACAATTGTCACAGGAGCTGTTCGGGATACAAAGAAAAACCCACAGGTAACCTCAGGAGAAATACAGGCTGCTCTGGAAAAAGATGGTTGGTTGTTTTTAAGGAGCACAATACGATGATACTTGACATCCGCAGATGGGATCTCCCATCCTGAGCGGGTGTCATATGACGTCCTTGGCTTCTGGGCAGTATAGGGGGCGCGCGCGCATGCCCGCCGCATCACCGAGGAGCCTGTGCGCATGCCCGGCGGTCGCGATGTCCGCCGGGCACTCGCGATTGCTTGTGACAGAGAAGGAACGTGGATCTGTGTGTGTAAGCACACAGATCCACGTCCTGACAGGAGACAGATCATGTGTTCCTAGTATATAGGAACACCGATCAGTCTCCTCCCCTTGTCAGTCCCATCCCCCCACAGTTAGAATCACTCCCTAGGTAACACATTTAACCCCTTGATCGCCCCCTAGTGTTAACTCCTTCCCTGCCAGTGACATTTATACAGTAATCAGTGCATATTTATAGCACTGATTGCTGTATAAGTGTCAATGGTCCCAAAATAGTGTCCGATATATCCACCGCAATGTCACAGTCACGATAAAAATTGCAGATCGCCGCCATTACTATTAAAAAAAAATTAATAATAAAAATGCCATAAATCTATCCCCTGTTTTGTAGGAACTTTTGTGCAAACCAATCAATATACACTTATTGCGATTTTTTTTTTACCAAAAATATGTAGAAGAATACATATCGGCCTAAACTGAGGAAAAAAATTGTTTTTGTTTTTTTTAAATTGGGATATTTATTATAGCAAAAAGTTAAAAATAGTGTTTTTTCAAACTGCGACTGAGCTCAGTGATGTGCAAACTTGGTGCTCTATTGACTGTGGTACTAATCACGTGGCACTGAGCTCAGTCGCAGAATTGTCGCTGTTGTCACTTTCAGTGTCTGATGACGAATTTCCCCACGAATCACTATCGCTCAGTTCTGCAAGTGATTTTAATTCACTATCGCTGTTTTCTAGCTGGTCTAAAACAAGTTTTGACGTAGAGGGACGGTTTCCATTGTCCTGATTGTGACGTCGAACTTTGTGCAGTCCCATGTTTCAACATTTTTCATACCCAGGATGTTTACTAAACCAAAATACAGTGTCTAGTATTACAGTGACTAGTAATATTGCACCCTTGTTTGGACAAATTTCAGTGTTTTTGATTTGATTACATTATTGAATAAAATGCATTCTTATTTTTTATAATTATTTATAGTTATTTATTATATTATAATTTATGATTTAGTGTTTCTAACTTTATCATACCCAGGATGTCTACTAGACTCTTGCTTGGACAGATTTAAGTGAGTTATTCCTAAGAATTACAGGCCTACAATATAAAACGCCAAATTTCCACAAAAAACAATGTACCGCTTTGACATTCAAAAATCAGACATAATCAGACCACCAGGGAGGTTAAAGTGAATAACTCAACACCAATTTCACTATATGGACCACTTATGTATTTATACATGTTGATCATATCCCCCCTTAATCTCCTCTTCTCAAGCGAGAATAAATTCAGTTCATCTAATCTTTCCTCATAGCTGAGCTCCTCCATGCCTCTTATCAGTTTGGTTGTCCTTCTCTGCACTTTCTCCAGTTTCCTGATATCCTTTTTGAGAACTGGTGTCCAAAACTGAACTGCATATTCCAGATGAAGTATTACTAATGATTTGTACAGGGGCAAAATGATCTCTCTCTCTCTGGGGTTCATACCTCTCTTAATACAAGAAAGAACTTTGCTCGCTTTGGAAACCACAGCTTGGCATTGGATGGTGTTATTACAGTGATTGTAAAATCTTGTTTTGTTTTTTTTTTTTAAATAACATGTTATATTTACCTGCTCTGTTGCAGTGGGTTTGCACAGAGCAGCCCAGATCCTCCTCTTCTCAGGTCCCGTTTCACTGCTCCTGGCTCCTCTCACCTGTTGAGTGCCCCCACAGCCCAACAGCTTGCTATGGGGGCACCCGAGCTGAGCTGCAGCTCCATGTGTCCATTCAGACACGCAGCTGTCGTTTGTTCCAGCCCCCTCTCTCCCCTGGTAGGCTAACTGACTTTGATTGACAGCTGCAGGAGCCAATGGTGCCAAGGCTGTGCCACAGCCAATCAGGAGGAGAGACCTGGATGGCCACTGGAAAGAGATGGGGCTCAGGGTAAGTATTAGGGGGTGCTGGGGCAGCTGCTACATACAGAAGGTTTTTTATCTTAATGCATATTGATATTTCCAAGCTTGTAGACTTTACCTTACACATTAACTGTGTGTGGGGAACTGTGTCAAATGCTTTTGCAAAATCCAAATATACCACGTCCACAGCCACCCCTTTGTCCAAGGTTTTACTTACCTTCTCAAAAAATCTGGTTTGTTTGACAACTTCTGTCTTTCATGAATCCATTTTGTCTGTTGCTTAAAATATTTTTTTCCAGCAAGAACTCATCTATGTTGTCTTTTATTAAACTCCCCAATGTCTTCCCAACTATAGAAGTTAAACTAACAGTTCTATAGTTATTTGATCCCTTTTTTAAATATGGGCACCACATTGGCTCTACGCCAATCCAGTGGTACCATTCCAGTCATTAACGAGTCCCTAAAAATTTGAAACAATGGCTTTGAAATGACAGAGCTCAATTCTTTTAGGATCCTTAGGTGGATGCCATCTGGTCCGGGTGCTTTATCCACCTTTATTCTGTCTAAATTGTCATATATCACTTTTGAGCTATTGTGGATCATTTGTGGCTATGTCAATACCATCCCCATTATGGACATGCTTCCCCATGCTTCTTTGTATACACAGAGCTGAAAAAGTATTTAATAAAATTTGCCTTCTCTTTGTCCCCAGTCACACACTCTAGATTATTGTGTAAAGGGCCTACATGCTCAGACCTGACCTCTTTACTATTAATATATTTGAATAATTTTTTGGGGGTTGTCTTACTACCTCTTGCAATCTGTCGTTCGTTTTTAATTTTTTGTGGCCTTGATTTCATTTTTAGATAATCTGTTATATTCTTTGTAACATTTAAACAATTACAGTGTTCCTTCATTTTTATATTTTTTAAAAGCCCTTTTCTTATTATTTATAACTTTTTAACGTTGTCCATGAGACACATAGGTTTCATTTTTAGCCTTTTAAAATTATTGCCCATGGGAATATGCTTTGCAGTGAGTTCACATACAGTCTTTTTGAAGAATTCCCATTTCTGTTTTGTGTTCACCAATGCTAATTTGCTCTCTTAAAGTTAAGTGTTTTTATCTGTCCCGTATGTGTTTGCTGCTTACAGCTAACATTAAATGAAATCATGTTATGGTCACTGCTACCCAGATGGTCTTTTATATGAATATTGGTAATAAGCTCTGCATGGTTTGAGATTACCAGGTCCAGCAGAGCGTCATTCCTAGTCCGGGCCTCAATAAACTGGACCATAAAATTGTTTTATAATAGGTTTATACATTTTTGCCCTTTAACTGTCCCAGCAGTGCAATTCCCGAGTAGGTAAAATTCCCCATTATTATCACTGTCCCAGCCCTTGCAGCCCTTTCCATCTGTGCAAGGAGCTCAGTCTCCACCTCCTCTTTAACACTGGGAGGTCTATAACAAACTCCAATGATAACCTTTGTAGTATGTACACCCATGTACAGTTCCACCTATACTGCTTCAGACTCATCACACTCTCCATCAACTAGGTCCTCTTTCACACTCACATATTATATATTCACATTAGTCTCAGCCATCAAGGAGCTTACAATCTTTGGTCCCTAACTCACATTCATACATACACATATTAGGGCCAATTTAGACAGGAGCCAATTAACCTACCAGAAAGTCTGTGGAGTGTAGGAGGAAACCAGAGTACTCAGAGTAAATGCATGCAGGTACAGGGAAAACATGCAAACTTCAGGCAAGTAGTGCCATGGTTGGGATTTAAACTGGCGATCCTAGTGCTGTCACTTTGCCACCATGCTGCCGTGGGCCAGTTTGAAAGAACAAAAAGAAAAGCACCCTCTGCAGAAGGTATTTAACACAAGAGTCTCACAGCTTTCTACCATTTTTTAAGAATTGGATTCAACTGGAAAAATATGAGACTTCTTGAAACAAAATGAAGAAAAAACATTTATCAATATTGCCACAATGTTTTTGTGAAATATAATTGACATTGAGTTACCAAGGCAGTCTGTGAAGGCAAAAAATTGTTTAGAGAACACTTTCACAGTTTTTCATGCAATTAATTTAGATGTGTTTTACATGTACTGTATTTTACATGTGTTCACTGTGCAAACCTTCCAGATTGTCAGCACATGAAAGATAACATACTCAATTGACCAGCACAGTGCCTACTGAAAACATCATTAAAAAAGTCACGGCTTGATGTCACTAGCTACATAAGTACAAGCAAGTTATGTGTTTAATTACATGTAAATGATGTAACAATTGACACAAGAAGTGTTCTGTTTTCATAGATGATCTGGAAAAAAAATAAGGGAAAATAATTACAAAAAATATTATGAAAATAGTATGATTTAAAAGGGGGTAGCAGAAAATTCTCATATACAGCTACACAAAATATTTACGCTTAATAACACAAAGACATTCCTATGCAGATCTTATTTTTGTGTCATGTAAGTTACCTTTAATAAGATTTCTTAGGAATCAATAACTCCTTAAAGACAAACACAATGGGGTTTATTTTCTAAAGCTAGAGAGGGCAAAATTAGTCACAATTCTGCAGGGAAACCAATCAGCTTCCAGGTTTTATTGCCAAAGCTTAAAGTGATAAAGGATCATTTTTTAATTTTTTTAAAATAACAAACATGTCATACTTACCTCCATTGTGCAGCTCGTTTTGCACAGAGTGGCCCCGAACATCCATTTCTGGGGTCCCTCGTTAGCTCTTGCGGCTCCTCCCCACATTAGATAACCCCCTTGGAGAAGCGCTCTACCGAGGGGGTTGCCTCGCGGGTGTGCTGCTGAGTCCAGCATTCGGCCTCCATAGAAGCCGAATGCAGGACTTGGCCCCGCCCCCCCCAGTGCCCGTGTCATTGGATTTGATTGACAGCAGCGGGAGCCAATGGCTGCGCTGCTATCAATCTATCCAATCAAGAGCCAGGAACCCCTGGAGAGAGGGACGGCGGAAATTCGGGGCCCAGGTAAGTAAAATGGGGGGGGGGGCTAGGAGGTGGGTGACTACAGGGTGTTTTTTTCACCTTAATGCATAGGATGCATTAAGGTGAAAAAACACAAGGGTTTACAACCTATTTAATTAAACAAGTTGAGATTAGAAGCTGATTGGTTTCTATGCAGAAATGTGACTAATTTTGCCCTCTTTAGCTTTAGTAAATAAACCCAATGGCTGTAGCAAAACTATAAGTCCTCCACATACTTTGTAGAGAAGGCTTTCTGCCAAGAGATTCAAATACCAGGAGATTTTGATATATGTGTGTGTTTGTGGTTATGTGTCATAGGACATCAGGTAATAAGCTTCTCCAGGTACAAGAACTGACCTTGATGGTTCATGGTTCTCTGTGAATTTCCTACATGCATGGTAATGTGCTATGTAAATAAGTAAAATAAATAATATCCAGTTTTCATGTCTTGCATACTGGTTTTTAATATCTTTCATCACATGAATTGAAAGTTGACCATAAATATTAGAGAGATGTCACATGCACAGCCCCTGATCTGTCTGTCTGAGGATCCTATTTTATCTAAAGTCACATAACTATTAGGGCTGCGGAAATTAACAATTAATTCCTCGATTAATCCTTAATTTTTTTGATCTATCAAAATTTTTTTGATCGGTAGGCTGCCTGCCATGGGGCCGCTTTGGGCCAAGCTGTGGCTGCAGCATAGTGCTCCGCTCCCTCCTCCTCCATATGTCATACACAGTCTGCGGGCATCTTCCGCTGTGTGTCTCCGAGCTGAGTGTGAAAGCTTTGGCCGCACTGAGAGAAAAGTCCTGCCCTCCTCCTAGATCAGCTTGTGTGATAGACGCAGTGTTCTGTCTATCAAATGAGCTGATCTAGGAGGAGGGCGGGACTTTTCTCACAGCGCGGCCAAAATTTTCAAACTCAGCTCCGAGACACACAGTGGGAGATGCCCGCAGACTGTGTAATCCAGGCACAGGCACTGACTACAGTGAAGCTGCGATTATGGGCACGGTGAGACTGCATTATGGGCACGGTGAGACTGCATTATGAGCACAGTGAGGCTGCCATTATAGGCACAGCGAGGCTGCGATTATGGGCATGATGAGACAGCATTATGGGCATGGTAAGGCTGCAATTATAGGCACTGCGAGGCTGCGATTATGGGCATGGTGAGACAGCATTATGGGCACGGTGAAGCTGCGATTATGAGTAGGGTGAGGCCGCGATTATGGGCACGGTGAGGCTGCGATTATGGGCACGGTAAGTCTGAGATTATGGGCACGGTGGGACTGCATTATGGGCACGGTAAGGCTGCGATTATGGGCACGGTAAGGCTGAGATTATGGGCACGGTAAGGCTGAGATTATGGGCACGGTGAGGCTGAGTTTATGACGTGTGATGTCCTAGCCATGCCCCGCTAAATCAGCTAAAAGTAGTTGGATCTGTATGTGCGTTATAATTAATCGAAATTAGTCGATTAATCGATTTTTAAAAATTGATTAATCGAACACGAAAATTTTAATCAGTAACAGCCCTAATAATTAATAGATTGTCTGAGTGTGCATATACATTAAATTACTATGGAGGTAGAAGCAGGGAACACATCAAGGCTTATCTATGCAGATAAGCAGTAGCTATCAGGTAAGATAATCCATCACAGTCAAATGCTATTGGCTCTCAGGTTCTTCAGCTGTGTTGGGAAACAATCAGCTCAGGTCTATGCTCACCTACAGGTGAAAGGAAAAAATATTTAAACACAGGCATCCTAACTTCATTAAGGTTTATCCCCTTTGATTACTGTTTTTGGAAGTAACTTTTGGTTAAATAATGTTGTAAAAGTATCCAAAGGTAAGAAAAGATTATGGCCCAGTGGTGCAGATTATGCCCATAATGGAAAATAGTGATATCTGTATGGACATCCAGTAATTACTACAGACAATCACCTAGGATGTTTTTTCTTGCTTGATAACTATTGCTTCCCTGACATAAAGCTGGCACTGCTATCTACACAGTACATAAACACACACATTCAGCCAAAAAATGCATGTTTTTGCCTTTTTTAATTTTTTCGTTTTTTTTTTTTTTAATGTTTGATAGTCAGTCTACCATCTCATATCTATGGGTATCTTGATTCAGTATGGACAAGTTGTAACCTAATAAACTTTTTTACCCAATTCTTTAGAATATTTCAAACGCCATTACATGTTACACACTTATGACATTAAAATTTGACGCATATGATCCAAAAGTATAATCATAGGGGACCTTTGTGGAAAAATGCATGTTAGAACAACCAGATGCGATATAGACAGCTAAAGTATTGTTCGAATCTCACCTCTTCCTGCAAATGGTAAAGTTTTGACTGCCATCTTAAAACTTTAAAAATGTTTTTGTTGGTCATTTAAAAAAGGAGCTAAACTCTTTGGGCTGCGCCCAAAAAAGAGAAGGTAAAGGGCAAAGGACTAGTCACAAGAAAGGATG
Organism: Aquarana catesbeiana; assembly: GCF_042186555.1. NCBI lineage: Eukaryota > Metazoa > Chordata > Amphibia > Anura > Ranidae > Aquarana > Aquarana catesbeiana. The sequence goes on from NC_133329.1 coordinate 256,325,867, forward strand.
ACCAATTGTGCCTTAGATTGGTTCAGCCACTTTTGCGTGAAGTCTGAAAATTCCAAACATTATATTGAGCCCAACTGAAGTCAATAGGAGAAAATCTTGATAATTGATTCTGCCCATTTGCAAAGCTAATAGGCAATGATTTTCAAGCAAAGGCTTGGGCAACTGGGCACCTCCATGTCTCCTCCTCTTCATTGCCCCTTTCTGTGGGGGTCCCCCAAGGCTCTGTTCTTGGACCCCTTCTCTTCTCTATCTACACCTCCTCCCTTGGTCACTTGATAACTGCCCACGGCTTCCAATACCACTTATACACTGATGACACCCAAATCTATCTGTTTACTCCTCACCTCACTCCTTCAGTCTCCTCTTGCATTACTAACTTACTAACTGACATATCAGCATGGATGTCACACCACTTGCTTAAACTAAATCTCTCTAAAACTGAGCTATTAATATTCCCCACTGCCCGTGCCCCCCTCCATGACTTTTCCATTGAAAATCAACAATGCAACCATCAGTCCCTCCCCTCACGCCAGGGTACTAGGTGTAATGCTAGACTCTGACTTGTCATTTCAGCCTCAAATCCAATCGTTGTCAAAAGTTTGTAGAATTCACCTCCGTAACATCTCTAAAATTCTCCCCTTTTTAACAAATGAAACCACCAAGCTCCTCATCCACTCCCTTGTTATCTCTCGCCTTGACTATTGCAACTCCGTTCTCATTGGCCTACCTCTCCATAGGCTATCCCCTCTTCAGTCTATCATGAATGCTGCTGCCAGACTTATCCACCTTACCAACCGCTCAGTGTCTGCCAACCCTCTCCTCCAATCCCTACATTGGCTCTCAATCACCCAGCGAATTAAATTCAAAATACTAACCACAACATACAAAGCCATTCACCACTCTGCCCCGAGCTACATCACCAATCTTGTCTCCAAATATCACCCAAATCGTCCTCTCCGCTCTTCTCAAGACCTCCTGCTCTCAAGCTCTCTCATCTCCTCCTCCCATGCTTGTCTCCAGGATTTCTCCAGAGCCTTTTTCCATCCTCTGGAACTCGCTACCTCAACCTATCCCCTGCTCTTGCTACCTTCAGGCGATCCCTGAAAACTCATCTCTTCAGGAAAGCCTATCACGTCTCCAACGAATCTCCTACCACTTCCAACAGCTCATTCCCCACAGTTACAACCTTTTGTACCACCTGCCCCACCTTATTAGATTGCCGCCGGTTCCACCCCCCTGCATCGTGACGCAAGGGAAGCCAGAAAACACAGAGCAGAAGATGCGGCCGCCGGGCACAGCGGGAGTACATTAAGGGATCTTGGGGACAAGATAAGTCTCTTCCAGGATCCAGGATCCAGGATCCAGCGATGCAATCCCGGGTGTGGCTCAGGGTTACCGCTATTGGTATTGAAATTTCCCCCCGGGCCACACTCGGGAATACCGCCAAGGAGGTTAATTCAGAGGAAATAGGCCTGAAATGAATGGTGGAAATACAAGCCAAAAAAGAAAACTAAACTAGTTCTCAAATTTGGAGAAATTAGCCAGTGGCAAACCATTTTATAGTAGTTTGTGAGCTTCTTTTTTTTGCATTACCACATTCATTGTCTTAAATGTTTAAAAAAATGTCAAAACCGTGCACAAAAACACTTAAAGCGGAGCTTTACCCAAAAGGTGAAGCTCCGCTTGTTCGCACCCTCCTCCCCCCCCATCTGCCGCATTTGGCACTATTTAGGGGGAGCAGGTACCTGTTTTTGACAGGTACCCGCTCCCACTTCCGGGTAAGATTGTCACACAGGCCCGGCCCCTTCTCCCTGCTGCCTTCTGGGATGCACAGAGGTCCCAAAAGACGGTGGGACCATTCAGAAGTGCAGCAGGACTCACAAATGTGCAGTAGGAAACAGGCTGTGAAGCCACAAAGGGTTCATTTCCGGTTTCCCTTACTACAGATGCTGGTGCCTGCACCTGAAACCGATTGACGAATCAGCTAGGGGTACCGACAACATCCCTGGACAGGTAGGTAGATAGATAGATAAGTTTTTTTGTCATTGTAAAACAAATCACAATGAAATTACATTTCTTCTCCACACATTATTCATACTGTACATCACAATTTCCAACCATACATTTACTACATAGGATTTAATTATAACAAAAATGTGTAATATATATAAATATATAAAAGTGTCCCCATATTATAAAAAGTATAAAAAGTGCCATCATATTAGAAAAAAAACTAAACAAGACAATAAAATAAAACTATGTAACCTCTTTTATTTCATTCCTGCATTGACAGCCTTTACAGCCCTGGGAAAGAAGTTCTCTTTAAATCTATTTGTCCTTGTTTTAATCACCCTAAAACGTCTCCCAGATGGCAATAATTTAAAGAAATGACAACCAGGATGAGCCTGGTCTCTAACTATTTTTCCTGCTCTACAAAGGCAATGAGTCTCATATATTTCTTCTAGAGAAACAAGTTCATACCCTACAATTTTCTGCGCTGTTCAAACCACTCTCCTTAGAGCATTTGTATCTGCCTGCGTATAACTAGGATACCAAACTAAAATACAATATGTTAATGTACTCTCAATGGTAGAGCGATAGAAGATCTCCAGCACCTTCCTTCCCAAGCCGTTCAGGTAAGTGTCCTTCTGTTAAAAGTCAGCAGCTACAGTATTTGTTTCTTTTTTTTCTTTTACAGACTGGAACTCTGCTCGTTTGGATGTACTTCTCCTGTGGATCACAGGAGTGCAGTACATTTTGCACTACTGTGACCGTTTTCAGCAGACAGCAGGTTGAAGCCTGCTGTCGGCTGACATCACATAGTAGGACCAGGCTGGAGCAAGATCACGACAATGAAGTTGGGATCCACCCACATACCTGGACTGCCACCTGGCTCAGCCTCTCACTGAGCTGCTGAGAGCCTGAGCTTGTCACTCCCACACCCCCCACAGCCCAGCATGCCAGTGAGCACTAGAGGGGGAGAGCAGACAGCTGTGACTGAAAGTCACCAGCTCTATGCTCAGGGAGCCTTGAGAACCGAGCAATTGGCAGCGTTTGAGTTCTTAGAGCCAGTGGTGGATGAATGCAGCATGGGACCATGCTGCACCCACCTAGGTAAGTATGATTCTGGAAAAAAAAAACATACTTCTCTTTTTCAAAAAAACACAACCCCATATTCCATGAACCCACTCTCATCTCTGTATCCTAAATCATTCACACATTTTTAAAATATAGGCTTTAGGTGTGTTGTTGTTAGCAATTGGCTAGCATCAGGACAGTACATGAGCAACTGAATAGGCAGCAAAAAGAAAGGAGATCTGCAGTGTGGGCCTTTTTTTAACACATCTGCTGCTGACAGCATTCTTGTGGTCTGCAGCCTCTGCCTGCACCATATTAGCTGTGGTAAAAGTACTAGCCATTTGGTTCCTGAAATGCAGTATCTGAGCTCTCCAGGATTGTGCAGGCTATATGGCTTATATGTCCTTCTGGCCTCAGACCGTTAATAGTACTGTTTTCCACAGACCTCTTCATTACCTGAAGCTTAAACACTTCCATGTGTGACCTAAGACTATGGGACAACTGTTCAGGGATTTAACACCCTCTGAAACCTTATGCATCGCATAGTAGCCCATTATCCATCACTTACCTGAAACCGAAGCCCGCAATGTCTCTATTGTCCCCACTAGCAGGGAGCATCCATCTTCGCCCCCCTTCCTTCTGGGGCCGCAAACTCTGGCTCTGTGACTGGCCAGAGTCGCATGATGCGCGGAGCCGCCAGTCACAGCATGACCCCTAGTAGAAACAGCACTATGTGCCCTTTCTAAAGGGCGCATGCGCCGTCGTCATCTGCGCTCGGCTTTTTAGTAAATGTCTCCTAAACCGTGGAGGTTTAGGAGATATTTCAAGTACCTACAGGTAAGCCTTAATATAGGCTTACCTGTAGGTAAAAGTGGTTGTACAGAGTGTACAACCGCTTTAAGTAAATGGTATAGATTCCCTGCTATGTTACACAAGCTATTTCCACTGATCCCTAATCAGTGCTGGATGTGTAAGAGGTACAGGAAAGAGGTTGGCACTATGCTCAACACTTGGTGGACTTTACGCCATATTAGGCTTTATTGGGGAACCATTTTTCAAATAAGCCATGAAACTACGGTTACCATCTGGCCAGAAACTCCAGAGGTGCCCTTACTAGCTATCATCTCATGGTCAGTTACAACCATCAAAAAGGGCCTTTCTTGATTTCTATTATCAAAACAAGAAGGGCCCTGACTCTTAGGGACTGGAGATCAACAACGATTGCATGTATTCAGGAAGAGGTAATGAGCTCATTTACATTATATGTTTTGGCAGAATTAATAGCTAATCTACAGAAGACACCTCAACTTGATGGAAACATGAAGCACTTAGAATGACTTCCATTTTTTTTTCTCATGCCTTCAGCCTTCCTTATGATTTGCATATTGTTTTTATTATAATAGCACATGTTCTATTGACTTCTCTTCTTACTTCACTGTTTTTCTTTGTGCATTCTTTACTCACCTGTGGTAGCAGAGGCAGTTAGTTTTCCATCCCTAACAAGTACTGTAATAGCATGACCCACTTATCTAAGCAGAATTGTGTAATTTACTAATTGGTTATATTTGGTATATTTTACGGTATAGGGACTTAGAGGGATATTTGCAATCATCCCTGCAAGGACCTGCCTTTTGCCCCTATGTACCCCCGTTACTATCTTTCCTATTTCCTGCACATGTATCTAAGGTGGAAAAACTAAAAAAAAATGCCAGCTATTTGGGTACCACATACATGAGGAAACACATGGCAGTTTCTGCAGATTTGCAGGGTTAAAGAAGAACCCCCAAGGCGGAGCATCTTACTACTGCTACTGCTTGTGTGGGAGGGATGTGTACTGCTCTGAACCCCTGCTGGCCCTCCTCCCCTATTCATCCCATGTGATGGATGCACTACACATCCTGTCCATGCAAGCAGCAGCAGTAGTAGGAAGCTCCACCTTGGGGTTCTTCTTTAACCCCTGAAAATCTCTGGAAACTGTGGGAGGAAAGTAGTGTGGGGAAGATGCCATTCTGATTGTAGATTTGGCCCAGTGACACGCTGCTGCTGTCCCCACAGCCTAGATTCTGGGAAGCTGTAATGCAAGATTATCATGGGGCCCCTGGGCAGTGCCCAGGAGTGCCTATGCATTAAGACGGCCCTGTCCCTGATACAAGGGGCTAATTGGTTCATCTCCTGCCACAATCCCAGAGGGAGCCAAAAATGTCTCACTTTGAAGAAGTGGTGCAAAGAAACTCTTTGCTGCATTTCCTAATAGTAACAGGATCCCCTACTCCTGAAGAAGAAGGGCAGTTTCAGCAAAAGTTTGCAGTGTATAATCCTATGGCCATAGACTTCCCATCCTTCCTCAAATCAGGTATATGCGATTTTGGTGTATATACTTATTACTGGCTCAGAAAAATCTTCCCTTTGTTTGCAGAATGCACTGCATACTTGTGTGTGGTAAAGGTATGTGTACTAAACACATATGTATCACCCCTATTGCTATAACTGCTTAAAAAATTATTCTTAAGCAAGAAGGCAGTCCTAGACCGCAACACTGGCTTGTCCCTATGCAAAAACACAAAAGAGTTCTTACAAGAAAAAAATGCCAGTTCACACACGCACATCAAATAATGCAGTGGTATGTAGTGAACAAAAGGCAGTTCCAAGACCAGATAGTCAGTGACAAGTGAATAATGCCCTTTTTTCAGCACCCCAAACGTAAAAAAACCCATTAACATTTAGCACCCTCCTAGCATAGGATGCTAGGCAAATTTAGTTTTTTCACTTCTTCTGTAGTCAAAGGAGCAGTGATTGATTACTTTGACTGCATCTCTCTACTTCTCAAAGTTGTCTTCAGAATATGGGGTTGGGTGAGTCAAATGACCAGACCGAATATTTATCATGTCCTAGCCCAGGGGTAGGCAACCTTGGCACTCCAGCTGTGGTAAAACTACAAATCTCATGCCTCTGACTCTAGAGGCATTCTGGTGATTGTCAGGGTCTTGCAATGTCTCATGGGACTTGCAGTTTCACCCTGAAGGGGGTTATCCAGAAGGTGTCTGGGCGGGTGATAAATAAACTGGAGCTCTGAAGAGATTGCTCCTCCCTCGCCAGGGAGGGTTCCAGAACCTCTGGGGCTGCTGCCCCCTGGGGCAGCCTGTGGACTGATTTTGAGGTCTCAGCTGTGGCAGAACTGAGAGCCTGAAGCAAATTATTCAAGAAGCTGACTGTGGATAAGGGATATGGTCTGGAGAAGGATTGTCTCCCTCATTAGGATATGTCCATAGGAAGCTGGAAGGTGTGTAGCTTTGCTGCCGATCTGTGACCCAGGTCTTAATCAAGGCGTGAAAGAAAAGGCAGAAACCTGACCTTTGATAATGCTGAGATACTGGGCCAGAGACTCTAGACCAGTGATGGCGAACCTTGGCACCCCAGATGTTTTGGAACTACATTTCCCATGATGCTTGACTACACTGCAGAGTGCATGTGCATCATGGGAAATGTAGTTCCAAAACATCTGGGGTGTCAAGGTTCGCCATCACTGCTCTAGAACTAGCCATTTGCCCACCTGGCATTACTGTTTTGTTATGTTTTTATTTTTTTATGGTTTAACTTTTTCACATAATTTTTTCATTTTCTTTTTTTTGCTTTGCATTTTCTTCCTCATAAAATGTTTACAAGTGATCTTGTCCACGGATGAGCCACTGGCTGAAGGTGGCCCAATATGCACTTGAGGTACTAGTCTGCCTTGATGCACAAGTCATGTTGAAGAGGGTCTTTAGCACAGCAGTGAGGATTTGTGATTATGAACCTGACTTTTAAGAAAGAAAATAGTACCCAATTCATAGATAAACATAGTGGCACGAGATCGTTATCAATTAGTGGTTGCTGACAGATATTTCTCCTTTAAAGTAAATTTGGGTGTACACAAAATTACAATCAGAGCACATAAGAAAATGCACCCCATCACTGCAATTCAAAGAACCCAAACATAACGTGTAAAAAGCAGATGTAAGCCCAACTACAAAATCTTATACTGTATAAGCTTTTACTAAATTGTCTATATTATGTGTATGCATGAATGTGAGATAAAGATCTTAGATCGATAATCAACAGCAATCAGCGCAGTCACTTAAGTATCATCAAGCATGCACAATAAATCAGTATAATGAAATCAATACGTTAGTCCAAAAAGTGCAAAAAAATATAAAAATTTGCAATTAAACATTAGTTGCTGCTCCAACACTTTTATGTGATTTCACTCCACCCCTTGAATGTGTGCTTTACCCTTAATGATGTAGTGCAACTCATAAAAACAATAATAACACAATATAAAAAATAGTAACACTCACAAGCAAGTGCATTGTGCTCAGGGGAAGCCTGTAGATTTGGTGCAACACATATAGGGGCGGAACCATGTCAGTGGTGTCACACGGTGGCCATTTGCAGTCAGCAGAGGGATGCTACCAAAATGTATGTAATGCGCTGTTCATAGCACTTTGTGTGCACTTGCCTATAATTGTTATTTTTAGAGATTTATATTAAATGGTTTTAAATGTAGGGGGAGCACTATAGGTTTTAATTATTTTTGCATGAATGAATGCCCACATTTGGTGAGGCTGGAAAAGAGAAGGAACGTCTTAAGGAACCTACCTACCAGTGTATACTCCATAAAGGGGCAAACATGCTATTGACCTTGATTTATAATTGGACTCAAACACTGGAAGTGAGCATATGCGGTTCCCAGGAGGTGAATTGCATGCTGCGCACGAGTGTGAAGATAAGTGGATACGTCAATTTCACCAGTGGTTGGAAGCATGGAATATTTTGTAGACTTTTGTTAAAGCACAAACAGTTGCGTGGCTTTTTTTGTGTTGTATATATTTTTTATTCTATACTGTTTTTATGAGTTGTGCTAAATCATAAAGGGTTAAGGGACATTCTCCTTGATGGCAAGAACTGATGTGAATATACAGTATATGCAAAGCCCTGCATAAATTGTTGGCGCTATATAAATACCTATAACAAATAAAATAAATAATAAAAAATAAGAAATATTTTGAAATGTTATTTGTGTCCAGGCTATACCCTGAAATTTTCCTTTAGTAAATCAACCCCATATCTGATGTGTGAGATCAAAGGAACTGCTGCTAGTGACAGGAAATTTCAAATGAAATTTGGTGATGTCACTACTGTGGTATTCACTTCTTACTGGACGTTCTGATATGAGGAAGCCACACCATGCTTGTAAGAAGATGGCTGCCTCCACACAGAGACACAATTGAGAACAAGACATGGTAAGTCAGTAACAAGGAAAGGATCTGCTGTAAGGATGCCACAGGCAAAACTAATCATTTGACCTCTTCCTGGCTTTTTTGGCACAGCTTCAAGAGTTCAGTTCTGTAACCACTTCAGCCCCGGAAGGATTCACCCCCTTAATGACCAGGTCCCGCGATTTGCGATACGGCGCTGCGTCGCTTTAACTGACAATTGCGTGGTCATGCGATGCTGTACTCAGACAAAATGTATGTTCTTTTTTCCCACAAATAGAGCTTTCTTTAGGTGGTATTTGATCACGTCTATAGCGCAAAAACTAAAAACCGCAAAGAAAAAAAAGACCGACAATTTTGAAAAAAAAACAATATTTTTTTACTTTCTGCTAAAATAAATATCCTAAACAAACAACACATTTCCTCATCAGTTTAGGCCAATATGTATTATTCTACATATTTTTGGTAAAAAAAAAAAAAATTGCAATAAGCGTATATTGATTGGTTTGCGCAAACATTATAGCGTCTACAAAATAGGGAATAGATTTATGGAATTTTTATTATTCTTTTTTTTTTAACTAGTAATGGCTGTGATCTGCGATTTTTAGTGGGACTGCGACATTGCAGCAGATAGATCAGACACTTGACACTTTTGTGGGACCAGTGACATTTATACAGCGATCAGAGCTAAAATTAGCCATTGATTAATTTATAAATGTCACTGGCAGGGAAGGGGTTAACACTAGGGGGCGATCAAGGGGTTAACTGTGTTCTCTGGGTGTGTTCTAACTGTAGGGGGGATGGGCTAACTAGAACATGGCAGAGATCGCTGTTCCTGATGACTGGGAACAGAAGATCTCTCACATATCACTAGGCAGAACAGGGAATTGCCTTGTTTACATAGCCAGTTCCCCGTTCTGCCTCTGTAAACAGCGATCGTGGGTCGCCGGCGGACATCAAGTCCGTGGAACCGCAGGCATGCTCCTGCGGCAGGCGCGTGCCCGCTAGCCTCCCTGCACAGACCAACGTACACCTACAGTAGGTGTACGGTGGCCACTTTAAGGGCTATAGGGGCGCGCAAGCGCCTGCGGCACGGCGCCAGAGCCGATGCGTGTGGCCGGCAGCCGCGATGTCCGCCGGTAACCAGAGATTGCTCTTCAGAGAGCCAGAACAGGGATCTGTCAGTGTAAACAGGGAAGTAGAAAGCGATCTGCCGTTCCTAGTGATCAAGAACAGCAATCTCTCTCTACTTCCTGTCAGTCCACTCCCCCCCACATTTAGAAACGCCTCCCTAGGACACACTTAAAGCGGACCTTTAGTCATTTTTTCAACATTCCATCTATTAAATCTTCTGCCCTTGTTGTTTTAATTTTGGATAGTAATTTTTTTTTTTTGTTTCTGCCAGTAAATACCTTATACAGCCCACTTCCTGTTTCTTACCTGGTAAAAAGCCTAGGCCTATGACATCATGCACAGCTCTCTCTTACTCTCGTAAGAGTTTGCCAGGAAGTAAGGGGGACGAGTCATACGAGGGCCAATGAGAGTTGCAGACCTGGAGGTGTGCCTCTGTGTGTCAGTGTAAATCCAGGAAGTGAACAGGCAGCAGCTTCAGCTGCTCACAGTTAAAATGGATGCAGCCAGACTTTGTGGAGGGAGATTTCTGCAGCATATTTGGCAAGTACAGAATCACAGTATATATAAAATAATATGCAAAGTGGTTGGAGGGAAGCTTCAAAATGGCAACGTTTTTATTGCAAATTTAGTGAGCAGACTGCAGTTCCTCTTAAACCTCATTGATCGCCCCCTAGTGTTAACCCCTTCCCTGGCAGTGACATTTATACAGTAAACAGTGGCTATTTTTAGCTCTGATCGCTGTATAAATGTCAATGGTCCCAAAAAAGTGTCAAAAAAGTGTCCGATCTCTCCACCTCAATGTCGTAGTCCCGCTAAAAATCGCTGATCACCGCTATTACTAGAAAAAAAAAAAAATGCCATAAATGTATCCCCTATTTTGTAGACACTATAACTTTTGCGCAAACCAATCAATATACACTTATTGTGATTCTTTTTACCAAAAAATATGTAGAAGAATACATATTGGCCTAAAATGAAGAAGACATTTTTTTAAATGATTTTTGGATATTATAGCAAAAAGTTAAAAATATAGTTTTTTTTTCAGAATTGTCGCTATTTTTTGTTTATGGCACAAAAAATAAAAACCGCAGAAGTGATAAAATATCACCAAAAGAAAGATTTGTGGGGAAAAAAGGGACGACAATTCTGTTTGGGTACAGCGTCGCACGACTGCGAAATTGTCAGTTAAAGGGACGCAGTGCTGTATCGCAAAAAATGGCCTGGTCAGGAAATGGGTAAATCCTTCCGGGGCTGAAATGGTTAATATAAGATTTTTTTTTTTTTAATATGAAAACTAATTCTCTGTATTAGCCATATTATATTATGCAATTAATCACAAAGTATTTTTTTTGTTTACAGTAACAAAAATAAATTAAGCATCTTGTCCATGGATACATGATGACCAGCTGAAAAGAGATGCTACATTTTTGGTACTTTATTTACAAAAGGCCTTGTCACAATGACCATTTGGACTAGTTTTAGTTTGTGACCAGGAATAACACTAAGGGGTCCAATTTTATTATTTGTGTTGCAAATGTCTCTACATTGGTGCTAATGTAATACCTATAATGTTTTTAATGTGTGTGTAATAATTTCCTTGTTGTCATTTGTCCGTGAATGTACCATTCCCTAACATTCAATCCTAAGAGAAAAAAAGCTATATGGAACATTCTACAGTGAGAGTTTACAATCACCAATTCATAAAATAGCCAAACACTATAGGCTGAGATTATTTGACCAGCAGGGGAAAAGAGATCTGGGAGACTTCTGCACTGTGTGCTGTCTGTGAACAATCACGTGCAAACAAATCTCAGTGTTACAGTGTGAAGCAAAACATTTAGTGGTCATATTAAATGTGACAGCTTCCTCCTGGTTGTTAGCGATCCAGGAATTCCCATGTTGTCATTTACCAAATATGGTCAATGTCGACACCCAGAAATCCTGGCCTTTGCCTATATTGCAGCGACAAGTACAGGGGATTGACATTCAGCGGGAGTCAAGCAATAGGTTCAGGCGTGTTGGTAGATGGTAGGTGTTTTTTTTTTTTTGTTCAGCAGGTTGGCAGGCATCAAGTATCATGGCTGACATGTATCTGCATCACTGGATGATGCGATTGACAGTGAATTTACATTATGGGACTTTTTTTTTTTAATAAAATGACTTTTCAAAAAGTGTGTGTGTATTTGTTTACTTTTATTTTTTGATTGAGTATGGGTACTACCCCTTCCACATTCACATGGGGATGACAGTATCTGTGGGCCCCTTTATTTTTAAAGGGGCTTCCAGATTCCTATAACTCCTCTGCTCACAGGCCCCTACAATGACCAGGCCAGGGTTGTGAGGAAGTGATCCTTTCCTCATCAACACTCAGAAAAAGGTGCTCTGCAAGGGGGCACCCCCTATGCTGAAGGCATATGGCCTGCTCATCCCCTCCTTCCCTGACCACTTAGGCTGTATGTTCAGATAAGGGTCTGGCATGGACTTTGAGGGGGTCTCACACCTTCTTTTATTGTTCTTTTTTTTTTTCTTTAACACTATCTCTGTGGTTTATTCACCTTCACCTGTCATTTGCAAATCACCAGCTAACAGCTAAATGTGCTGGGCAGGGATAAGACACTGGTCATTAGGATGCTGGCAGGTGCTGGCTCCCTAACTTCCAAGAAGACGCTGTCACATTTAGCAGTGGTAATACCAGGGCAGGATTTAGTTTGGTGGGGGCCCCTGGGCTTGAGTCATTTCAGGCCCTACCGTCTATACATATGCACAGCTCTATAAAACAGAAATAGAAAAGGACAAGTTGCGCCAGACTCAGTGCAGTATTAAAGAACTTTTGTTTAATTGGACAAGACAAAACAGCCAAATGGCTACTTACAAAAGTAGATAATATATAAGCGTATAAGTGGGGGATACTATACTGGTATTCGTCCTGGGTCCACAATTAATAAAAGTAATAAAAATGGATAAAATGATAATTACTGTATTTATCAGCGTATAACACACGCCGGCGTATAACACGCACCCCATGTTTAGGAGGGAATTTTAACCACTTCAGCCCCGGAAGGTTTTACCCCCTTCCTGACCAGAGCACTTTTTACAATTCGGCACTGCGTCGTTTTAACTGCTAATTGCGCGGTCATGCAATGCTGTACCCAAACGAAATTTGCGTCCTTTTCTTCCCACAAATAGAGCTTTCTTTTGATGGTATTTGATCACCTCTGCCATTTTTATTTTTTGCGCTATAAACGGAAAAAGACCGAAAATTTTGAAAAAAAATGATATTTTCTACTTTTTGTTATAAAAAAAATCCAATAAACTTAATTTTAGTCATACATTTAGGCCAAAATGTATTCGGCCACATGTCTTCGGTAAAAAAAATGTCAATAAGCGTATATTTATTGGTTTGCGCAAAAGTTATAGCGTCTACAAACTAGGGTACATTTTCTGGAATTTGCACAGCTTTTAGTTTATGACTGCCTATGTCATTTCTTGAGATGCTAAAATGGCAGGGCAGTACAAAACCCCCCCAAATGACCCCATTTTGGAAAGTAGACACCCCAAGGAAATTGCTGAGAGGCATGTTGAGCCCATTGAATATTTATTTTTTTTGTCCCAAGTGATTGAATAATGACAAAAAAAAAAAAAATTTACAAAAAGTTGTCACTAAATGATATATTGCTTACACAGGCCATGGGCATATGTGGAATTGCACCCCAAAATACATTCAGTTGCTTCTCCTGAGTACGGGGATACCACATGTGTGGGACTTTTTGGGAGCCTAGCCGCGTACGGGGCCCCAAAAACCAAGCACCGCCTTCAGGATTTCTAAGGGCATAGTTACATAGTTACATAGTAGGTGAGGTTGAAAAAAAGACACAAGTCCATCAAGTCCAACCTATGTGTGTGATTATGTGTCAGTATTACATTACATATCCCTGTATATTGCGGTCATTCAGGTGATTATCTAATAGTTTCTTGAAGCTATCAATGCTCCCCGCTGAGACCACCGCCTGTGGAAGGGAATTCCACATCCTTGCCGCTCTTACAGTAAAGAACCCTCTACGTAGTTTAAGGTTAAACCTCTTTTCTTCTAATTGTAATGAGTGGCCACGAGTCTTATTAAACTCTCTTCTGCGAAAAAGTTTTATCCCTATTGTGGGGTCACCAGTACAGTATTTGTAAATTGAAATCATATCCCCTCTCAAGCGTCTCTTCTCCAGAGAGAATAAGTTCAGTGCTCGCAACCTTTCCTCATAACTAAGATCCTCCAGACCCTTTATTAGCTTTGTTGCCCTTCTTTGTACTCGCTCCATTTCCAGTACGTCCCTCCTGAGGACTGGTGCCCAGAACTGGACAGCATACTCCAGGTGCGGGCGGACCAGAGTCTTGTAGAGCGGGAGAATTATCGTTTTATCTCTGCAGTTGATCCCCCTTTTAATGCATGCCAATATTCTGTTTGCTTTATTAGCAGCAGCTTGGCATTGCATGCCATTGCTGAGCCTATCATCCACTAGGACCCCCAGGTCCTTTTCCATCCTAGATTCCCCCAGAGGTTCTCCCCCCAGTGTATAGATTGCATTCATATTTTTGCCACCCAAATGCATTATTTTACATTTTTCTACATTGAACCTCATTTGCCATGTAGTCGCCCACCCCATTAATTTGTTCAGGTCTTTTTGCAAGATTTCCACATCCTGCGGAGAAGTTATTGCCCTGCTTAGCTTAGTATCGTCTAAAAAATACAGAGATTGAACTGTTTATCCCATCCTCCAGGTCGTTTATGAACAAATTAAATAGGATTGGTCCCAGCACAGAACCCTGGGGAACCCCACTACCCACCCCTGACCATTCTGAGTACTCCCCATTTATCACCACCCTCTGAACACGCCCTTGTAGCCAGTTTTCAATCCAAGTACTCACCCTATGGTCCATGCCAACGCACCTTATTTTGTACAGTAAACGTTTATGAGGAACTGTGTCAAATGCTTTTGCAAAATCCAGATACACCACGTCTACGGGCCTTCCTTTATCTAGATGGCAACTCACCTCCTCATAGAAGGTTAATAGATTGGTTTGGCAAGAACGATTCTTCATGAATCCATGCTGATTACTGCTAATGATATCATTCTTATTACTAAAATCTTGTATATAGTCCCTTATCATCCCCTCCAAGAGTTTACATACTATTGATGTTAGGCTAACTGGTCTGTAATTCCCAGGGATGTTTTTTGGGCCCTTTTTAAATATTGGTGCTACACTGGCTTTTCTCCAATCAGCTGGTACCATTCCAGTCAATAGACTGTCTGTAAAAATTAGGAACAACGGTCTGGCAATCACCTGACTGAGTTCCCTAAGTACCCTCGGATGCAAGCCATCTGGTCCCGGTGATTTATTAATGTTAAGTTTCTCAAGTCTAATTTTAATTCCGTCCTCTGTTAACCATGTAGGTGCTTCCTGTGCTGTGTCATGAGGATAAACACTGCAGTTTTGGTTACTGAAGCCCCCCGATTCACTCGTGAAGACTGAGGAGAAGAATAAATTCAATACCTTTGCCATCTCCCCATCCTTTGTAACCAGATGTCCTTCCTCATTCTTTATGGGGCCAATATGGTCTGTCCTCCCTTTTTTACTGTTTACATACTTAAAGAATTTCTTGGGATTTTTTTTGCTCTCCTCCGCTATGTGTCTTTCATGTTCTATCTTAGCCATCCTAATTGCACCCTTACATTTCTTATTGCATTCTTTATAAATTCTGAATGCTGTGGATGATCCCTCAACCTTGTATTTTTTGAAGGCCTTCTCCTTTGCTTTTATATGCATTTTTACATTGGAGTTAAGCCATCCAGGATGTTTGTTCGCTCTTTTAAATTTATTACCCAATGGGATACATTGGCTAATGCCCTTATTTAATATGCTCTTAAAGCAAACCCATC
Organism: Aquarana catesbeiana; assembly: GCF_042186555.1. Lineage (NCBI taxonomy): Eukaryota > Metazoa > Chordata > Amphibia > Anura > Ranidae > Aquarana > Aquarana catesbeiana. The sequence continues at coordinate 256,341,261 of NC_133329.1, forward strand.
TCTCCTCCGTATTCTTTGTTCATTCTTTGGCATAAATTTTTGATTTCACTCCTCGCTGCCTATCACAGTTTTGAAGGCCATAAAATGCCATGATGGCACAAACCCCCCCCAAATGACCCCATTTTGGAAAGTAGACACCCCAAGCTATTTGCTAAGAGGCATGGTGGGTATTTTGCAGCTCTCATTTGTTTTTGAAAATGAAGAAAGACCAGAAAAAAAATTTTTTTTTTCTTTTTTCAATTTTCAAAACTTTGTGACAAAAAGTGAGGTCTGCAAAATACTCACTATACCTCTCAGCAAATAGCTTGGGGTGTCTACTTTCCAAAATGGGGTCATTTGGGGGGGTTTTGTGCCACCTGGGCATTCCATGGCCTCCGAAACTGTGATAGGCAGTGAAGAGTGAATTCAAAAATTTACGCCCTTAGAAAGCCTGAAGGCGGTGCTTGGTTTTCGGGGTCCCGTGCGCGGCTAGGCTCCCAAAAAGTCCCACACATGTGGTATCCCCATACTCAGGAGAAGCAACAGAATTTATTTTGGGGTGTAATTTCACATATTCCCATGGCATGTTTGAGCAATATATCATTTAGTGACAACTTTGTGCAAAAAAAAAAAAAAAAATTTGTCTCTTTCCTGCAACTTGTGTCACAATATAAAATATTCCATGGACTCGACATGCCTCTCAGCAAATAACTTGGGGTGTCTACTTTCCAAAATGGGGTCATTTGGGGGGGTTTTGAACTGTCTTGGCATTTTATGCACAACATTTAGAAGCTTATGTCACACATCACCCACTCTTCTAACCACTTGAAGACAAAGCCCTTTCTGACACTTTTTGATTACATGAAAAAATTATTTTTTTTTGCAAGAAAATTACTTTGAACCCCCAAACATTATATATTTTTTTAAAGCAAATGCCCTACAGATTAAAATAGTGGGTGTTTCATTTTTTTTTCACACAGTATTTGCGCAGCGATTTTTCAAACGCATTTTTTGTGGAAAAAACACACTTTTTTAAATTTTAATGCACTAAAACACACTATATTGCCCAAATGTTTGATGAAATAAAAAAGATGATCTTAGGCCGAGTACATGGATACCAAACATGACATGCTTTAAAACTGCGCACAAACGTGCAGTGGCAACAAAATTAATACATTTTTAAAAGCCTTTAAAAGCCTTTACAGGTTACCACTTTAGATTTACAGAGGAGGTCTACTGCTAAAATTACTGCCCTCGATCTGACGTTCGCGGTGACACCTCACATGCATGGTGCAATTGCTGTTTACATTTGACGCCAGACCGACGCTTGCGTTCGCCTTAGCGCGAGAGCAGGGGGGACAGGGGTGCCTTTTTTTTTTTTTCTTTATTATTTTTTTGCTTTTTTATCTTATTTTTAAACTGTTCCTTTCATTTTTTTTTTTTTTATCATTTTTATTGTTATCTCAGGGAATGTAAATATCCCCTATGATAGCAATAGGTAGTGACAGGTACTCTTTTTTGAAAAAATTGGGGTCTATTAGACCCTAGATCTCTCCTCTGCCCTCAAAGCATCTGACCACACCAAGATCGGTGTGAAAAAATGCTTCCCCAATTTCCCAATGGCGCTGTTTACATCCGGCGAAATCTAAGTCATAAAATGCTTGTCATAAAAAGCTTCCGGTTTCTTAGGCCATAGAGATGTTTGGAGCCACTCTGGTCTCTGATCAGCTCTATGGTCAGCTGGCTGAATCACCGGCTGCATTCTCAGGTTCCCTGTTGAGACAGGAGAGCCAGAGAAAAACACGGAAGACGGTGGGGGGGGGGGCATTCCCTCCCACTGCTTGTAAAAGCAGTCTAGAGGCTAATTACATGAAAGCCGACCGCTGGCTGAAAAGAATGATACCAAGATGATACCTAAACCTGCAGGCATCATTCTGGTATAACCACTCAAAGTCATGAATGGCGTACCTGAAGACAAAAAAATGGTTAACAATAAAGCACAGTGAACAGTAAAGTATAAAAAATTGCATACCTGAAAAGCAAACATGATAAAACATAATAACAATAAAACATTGCAGAATAGAATACAGTAAAAAAGAGCAGAACAATAGAGAGAGAGAATAGAGAGAGAACAATAAAACGACAACTATTTATTTTTTTCTATTTTTGTTTGTGTTTTTTTTTTTTTTTTTTTTTTTTTTTTACACTTTTTTTTGTAACTGTAACTTTTATAACTGTAACCGGGTTCCAGGTTCGGGTCTCTCAAAATGCGATGGCATCTTGGGAGACCCTGTGAAAATGCGCCTAGTCTGTGCAATGCTGTACCCTACGCTAATACTCAACTAGTGAATGGTAGCGTTCAAAACATTCACCAATGCAAAGACCAGGATTGTCAGGACAGGAGGGACAATAATAGCGGGTGTCACGCCTATATCCGCGCTTGCTGTAGACACGACATCTTTTTTGGGGGGGTTCGTTGGGTAGGGGTACTCGGGAGGACATAAAGAAAATGCCTCTCATGCATTTGGTTGGGGATGTGAATGGGGGAAGTACGGGCGCTGCAGAAGTGGTGGGTTCCCAATTAGGATTGGCGAATGCAGCAGGAAGGGCACTATGGGCACGACGGGCCTGTGTTTGTCTTCTTGGTGGCAGCGGGACACTACTTGTGCTTGCCACCTCACCAGCTTGAACTGCACTTATGGGACTCGCCACATCACCAAGTGTTACTGCAGTGATGGTTTGACTACGACCGGGGTGTACTAGGCCGCTGGCACTTGCCAGTTCACCAAAACGCTACAGAAAAAAACTGTTAGCGATCGCAGGGATCAGGCCTGACTCTGCGAACGCTGCAGTTATGCGTTTAGTGTTTTGTAAGTGACAGCGATCGATCGATACTGCACTTGGGTGGGCTGGGCTGGGCCGGGCAGAGGGGCAAAACGCAGGTGCTAGCAGGTATCTGGGCTGATCCCGCTAACACTGCGTTTTTGGGAATCCTAAACTGCTGGGGACGCTAGTATAGATCTGATCGGATCAGATATTGATGCGTTCAGATACTATACCACTAAGGGAGGTGTACGGTGCGTGGGTGTTAGCGCTACTGGCACTAACCTGACGCTGCCTGGGGCTGGTGCTTGCCATTTCACCAAAACGCTACCAAAAAAACTGTTAGCGATCGCAGGGATCAGGCCTGACTCTGCGAACGCTGCAGTTATGCGTTTAGTGTTTTGTAAGTGACAGTGATTGATCGATACTGCACTTGGGTGGGCTGGGCCGAGCCGGGCAGAGGGGCAAAACGCAGGTGCTAACAGGTATCTGGGCTGATCCCGCTAACACTGCGTTTTTGGGAACCCTAAACTGCTGGGGACGCTAGTATAGATCTGATCGGATCAGATATTGATCCGTTCAGATACTATACCACTAAGGGAGGCGTATGCTGCGTGCGTGGGTGTTAGCGGTACTGGCGCTAATCTGACACTGCCTGGGGCGACGCATATCACCGCCGAGCGATCGGGGGGCTAAACCTTTATTCGGTAATAAACGGCGGGTGCCCTGACACTATAAAAAATAAACAAACTAACCAGCGTCACCCGTAACGGTTATACAGTGATCAGTGGTGAAAGGGTTAACTAGGAGGCAATCAAGGGGTTAAAACATTTATTAGGTAGTATATGGGGGTCCCTGTCGCTATAAAACGCTGACGGCGAACCTCAATATTTACCTCACTAACTAGCGTCACCAGCGACACTAATACAGCGATCAGAAAAATGATCGCTTAGCGACACTGGTGACGGGGGGTGATCAAGGGGTTAAAACTTTATTAGGGGGGGTTAGGGGGGTACCCTAGACCTACAGGGGGCTAATACTCACTGCCCTACCACTTCTAACTGTCACAAACTGACACCAATCAGTAATCAGGAAAAAAAAAAAAAACAGCTTGGTGTCAGTTTGTGACAGGGGGGGGGTGATTGGGGGGGGATCGGGGGGCGATCGGGGGGGGATCGGGGGTGTTTAGTGTGCCTGGCATGTTCTACTGTGTGTGTTTGTGTTTTACACTTACTCGGATGTCTTCTCTCCTCGGCGTCGGAACGGAAACTGCCAAGCCGAGGAGAGATGACATCACATCCTCTGCCTGTGTGTACTATACACAGGCAGGGGATGTTTCTCATTGGCTGGGAGCGATCACGAGGGGGGGGCCACGATCGGATGGCCTCCCCCTCATCTCTGATCGCTCCTAGACAAATGCCGACCGCCGCTGGCACCGGGGGGGGGTCCAATCGGACCCCCCGCCCGCGGGAAGGCAATCACGTACCAGGTACGTGATTTTGCCTGCCCGTGCCGCTCTGTTCACGTATATATGCGTGAGGTGGTCGGCAAGTGGTTAAGGAAAAAACTTTTAGGAGGGAAGTTTAAGGAAAAAAAAATTAAATGTAAATGCCCATCAATGCAGCCTTATCAGTTTCCATCTGCAGCCTTGTCAGTGTCATTGCAGCCTTGTCAGTGTCAGTGTAGCCTTATCAGTGTAGCCTTGACCCAGTGTCATTTGCAGACTCGTCAGTGTAGCCTTGCCCCAGTGTCATTTGCAGCCTTGTCAGTGTAGCCTTGCTCCAGTGTCATTGCTGCATTGCCATTGCAGCCTTTCAGTTTAAAAATGATGCCACCGAGATACTGAGCCGGATGTCCTGTGTATCTCGATGGCTTTCGGCCACCCTTGGCGGCTCTCGGCGGCTTTCGTCCACCCTCAGTGACTTTCGCCAGCTTTCGGCCGCTCTCAGTGGCTCTCAAAACGGGCGGGGCCCCCTATTGGCCGGGGCCCATGGGCTTGAGCCCAGTCAAGCCCAATGGTAAGTCCGGCCCTGGGTAATACCATAAATGTTTTGCTCCCACTGCAGCTGGAGGTTCGATCAGCCAATAACCTATTAGTTCAGCACTTCGCACAAGATTGCCCATAGACTGTACACAGTACAAAAGTCTCCATTTTATTTCCCCTGCTGGTCAAACGTTCTTAGCCTATAGTGTTAGGCCAGTTTCTCTATTGGTGAATGCTAACCCTTATGGTTGAATGTTCTTACAGCTATTTTTCTCTTAGGATTGAATGTAAGCGAATGTTAAATTAGCCTGGCAAAAGGCAACTAGGAAACAATTACATATTACAAATTATGGTTATTACGTATTGCGCTTGCATAAATCTGGAGACATTCGCAAAGTAAATTTTTTATAAACAGACTTCTAACTATCCATCACTTAGCAATCACATCTGTGCAATATTATCATGATTACAAAACTGTAGAACAGACTTTGACTACCTCAGAGGGGTCAGAGACATGATTTTTTTATTAATTTAGATCTAATGTGTACAATCACAAATTGCTCTATTTACAGCTCACGGGAAATGCACTCTATCAAATAAGATTTTTTTTCTTTTACAGCTTTGTATAGCTATAGAGTTCCGATATTTTGTATGATTTGAAATGTGCCTCAATTAGTTCTCTTACACAACAACCTAAAAACTAAAACCTAACTAATAAGTTGCATTTTTTGATAAATTTATTCCTATACTATACTCAATATTTTTCTTTTTATATACTTTTTATTTTTTAGAGAACCAGATGAGAAGACAGATTATTTTTGCTTTTTCATTTTTCAGTATACATTATTGATGTCTTTCCAGTGTAAGCTATAATTATTTGTGCAAGAAAATGAATTAACATCTAATTCAAGACAAACTCACTGCAATAATTTCTGTTATTTGTTCTGGCATTTCTATACCCTTTAATTAAGTAATTAGAAAGCATAGCGTTATAAGCAAATTAAGCAAATGTTTCTTTAACATAATTTTGTTTCCTCTTCTAGAAAAACTTGCAGATTACTGAGGTATTTCTATATATTAAGTCAATGTAAGTTTAAAAAAAAATCCATTGTCAGCTGAAAAAGTTTACAGCACAGTTGTATTGAGACTTAAAAAACATAGGTGTTGATTGAACACCCCCCGGTTTGGTTCGCACCAGAACCTGCGAACGGACCGAAAGTTCGCGCAAACATTAGAACCCCATTAAAGTCTATGGGACTCGAACGTTCGAAATCAAAAGTGCTAATTTTAAAGGCTAATATGCATGGTATTTGCCCTAAAAAGGGTTTGGGTACCCGGGTCCTGCCCCAGGTGACATGTATCAATGCAAAAAAAAAGTTTTAAAAACGGTCGTTTTATCGGGAGCAGTGATTTTAATGATGCTTAAAGTGAAAAAAAAAAAAGTGAAATATTCCTTTAAGTATCGTACCTGGGGGGTGTCTATAGTATGCATGTAAAGTGGCACGTGTTTCCCGTGCTTAGAACAGTCCCTGCACAAAATGACATTTTTAAAGGAATAAAAGTCATTTAAAACTGTTTGCGGCTTTAATGTAATGTCGGGTCCCGGCAATATGGATGAAAATCAGTGAGACGAACGGCATGGGTACCCCCCACCCCCTAGTCCATTACCAGGCCCTTTGGGTCTTGTATGGATATTAAGGGGAATCCTGCACCCAAATTAAAAAAAGGAAAGGTGTGGGGCCCCCAGACAAACAAGACAGGGACTGTAGGTTTGTTGTTAAGTAGAATCTGTTTGTAATTTTGAACTGGTACATTTTTAAAGTGTAGCTCCAGCCAAAAAATCTATTTTTAAGCTTTTTGGAAAACATAGTGAAGGGTTATCACCCCTGTAACATTTGTTTTGCTGTCTGTGCACCTCTTGAGAAGATTTCACCTCACTTTCTGTCCCAATGACAAATGTTTTTTTGAAAATTTGGGGTTTTTAGTGAAAAAAGGGTTGGTGAGAAAGCATCAGTGGAGAGAAGACACATTTTCCCATATTAACTCTTACAGGAGAGAATTTCCCTTCCTATGGGTAGATTTAATCTCACTTCCCATTGTCTCCTTCCGTTTGCAAGTAGGAGTCGTTTGTAAGTTGGATGTTTGAAAGTAGTGGCCTGCCCTATATACTCTGCAGAAAATGGAGCCTTAGGTATTGGTGTTGCCACAACACTGTAAGCCCTCACAGTTACTCTTGGTGGGCGCAGGAACGGGCCCTGCTGTGAAATATTATATCAAGAATTGTAATTACATGCCATTGTTGAACAGAGGCAGAAAAATTGGGCCTTTGGTGGTGGTGCTCGTGCCACAACACTGTAAGTCCTCACATTTACTCTTGGTGGGCGCTGGAACGGGCCCTGCTGTGAAATATTATATCAAGAATTGTAATTACATGCCATTGTTGAACAGAGGCAGAAAAATTGGGCCTTTGGTGGTGGTGCTCGTGCCACAACACTGTAAGTCCTCACATTTACTCTTGGTGGGCGCTGGAACGGGCCCTGCTGTGAAATATTATATCAAGAATTGTAATTACATGCACCTGTTGAACAGGGGCAGAAAAATTGGGCCTTGGACACTGGTGCTGGCGCCACAACACTGCAACCCTTCGCAGATACACTAGTTGGAGCGCAGGAATGAGCCCTGCTGCAAAGTATTGCATCAAAACTTGTAATTACACTCCCCTGTTAAACAGGGGCTGAAAAATTGGGCCTTAGCCACTGGTGGTGGTGCCCAGAACCAAAATTGTTCTTACAAGCTATCAGCATGATCATTGAGGAGGAATAGGATAATCACTCAGCATAACAGGATAGTCACTCAGCATCAGCATAGGCAGTCTTGAAGGGATCTGACATTTCAAAAAAACTTATTCGGTTACATCAGCATCAGGTGCCTGGTAGCTGGTGGTGATCCAAGACGGATTCATTTTTATGAAGGTCAGTCTATCGACCGAGTCGGTGGACAGGCGCACCCTGTGATCGGTTACAAAGCCTCCAGCAGCACTGAATGTGCGTTCCAAAAGAACACTGGATGCAGACAGGCCAGTAGCTCAATTGCTTACTGTGCAAGCTGTGGCCAGTGATCCATTCTCAAGAGCCAGTAACCCAGAGGATTTTTGGTGGGAAAGGTGTCCAAGTCAGATCTTGCCCCTAGGTATTTCTGCACCATGTAAAACAGACACTAGTGATGGTTGCTGGAACTGATCATACTTTGGGGCTGCGGACTAAAAAATTGTCTGAACACATCGTTCAGACAGCCACCTTCTCCACCGCTCCTTCTTTGACTGACCGAAGCCTCAGCAACACGTCCAGGAACAGGAGTTTCTAACCTCCCAGTCTCTGGGAACGCGTTGCACAGACCTTTCTGCAAGGCCTCCCGAAGATGTTTCATCCTCTGCTCCCTCTGCGACAGCAAGATAAGGTCCACAACCTTACCCTTGTAACGTGGATCAAGGAGGGTTGCCGGCCAGTATTGATCCCTCTCCTTGATACCACGAATACGAGAATCCTTACGCAGGCTTTGCAGGATCAGGGAGGCCATGCAGCGTAGGTTCGCTGAGGCATTCGGTCCGGAGTCCTCTGGGTCACTAAGAAGGACATGATCCGCAGCCACCTCCTCCCAGCCACGTACAAGTCCATGGGTTTCTTGGGACTGTAAATGATGCTTTGAAGACTGCTGCTGATGCTGAGTGCCAGGCTCCACCTCCATGCTGACACAATCCTCCTCCTCTTCCTGTGTGATCGGCGGGCACGCAGGAACACTATCTGGATAAAGGGGGCCTTGAGATGTAAGGAAGTCCTCCTCTTCCTCCATCTGTTCTGACTCAAGTGCCCTGTCCATTATTCCACGCAGCGTGTGCTCCAACAGGTGGACAAGAGGTACAGTGTCACTGATGCATGCACTGTCACTGCTCACCATCCTCGTGGCCTCCTCAAATGGTGACAGGACAGTGCATGCATCCCTGATCATAGCCTACTGGCGTGGGGGAAAAAAACAAGGTCCCCTGACCCTGTCCTGGTGCCATAGTCGCATAGGTACTCATTGATGGCCCTCTGCTGCATGTGCAGCTGCTGCAGCATGGCCAACGTTGAGTTCCACCTGGTGGGCATGTCACAGATTAGGCGGTTCTTGGGCAGGTTAAATTCCTTTTGGAGGTCAGCCAGCCGAGCACTGGCATTATATGACCTGCAAAATGCACACAGACTTTCCTGGCCTGCCTCAGGACATCCTGTAATCCCGGGTACCTGCCCAAGAACCGCTGAACCACCAAGTTAAGGACGTGAGCCAAATAGGGCACATGGGTCAGTTGTCCCTGTTGGAGGATGGTGCCATTGTCGCAAACCACCATATCTGCCTTAAGCTGGCGTGGCGTCAACCACCTCTGAACCTGCCCCTGCAGAGCTGACAGAATCTCTGCCCCAGTGTGGCTCCTGTCGCCCAAGCACACCAGCTCAAGCACCGCATGGCATCTTTTGGCCTGCGTGCTTGCGTAGCTCCTTGAACACCTACGGAGCACCGCTGGTTCCAAGGACAAATCAGCACAGGAAGAGGCCATGGAGGAAGAAGAAGAGGAGGGGGTGGAGGAGAGAGGTGTGGCAGAATCACCACTAGTAGAATTTTGGAGGCGTGGCGGCGGAACAACCTCCAACACTACTGCACCCTGTCCTGCATCCTTCCCAGCTGCCAGAAGAGTCACCCAGTGTGCGGTGAAAGATAGGTAAAGTCCCTGTCCATGCCTGCTGGACCATGAGTCAACGGTATTATGCACCTTACCGCTGACCGCCCTGTCCGGCAAGGCCAAGACATTGCCTTCCACATGCCGGTAGAGAGCCAGAATCACTTTCCGTGAGCAAAAGTGGCGTTTGGGAACCTGCCACTGAGGAACCGCACATTCCACAAACTCACAGAAGGGGGCAGAGTCTACCAACTGAAAAGGCAGCAGCTGAAGTGGTAGCAATTTAGCCAAGCTAGCATTCAACCGCTGGGCATGTGGATGGCTGGGAGTGAACTTATTTTGGCGGTGCAGCAGCTGGGTCAGGGAAATTTGCCTGGTACAATCTGATGTCGGTGTACCGATAGCAGATTGCCCCCAAGTACTTGGCTGTGACACACCTAATTCTACACCTTCATTCCTCTCAGTGCAGGTCTCAGAGAGGCCTGAAGGTATAGTGGGGTTGGAGAACCCAGCTGATGAGGAGCAAGGAGAGGTCCTCTTTGTTCTTTGGTGTGGGTCTTTTAGGTACGCTTGCCAACGAACTGCATGGCAGGTCGACATATGTCTGTTCAAGCATGTGGTGCCCAAGGGAGTGATGTTTTGGCCACGCGAGATACACTTGAGACATATGTAGCAAATAGCAGCGGTGGGATCTGATGCACTCATCTCAAAAAAGGCCCACACCAAAGAACTTTTGGAATAACGCGCAGAGACAGCAGCGCCCTGCACATGTGGAGCTCTGCGGTGTGATGCAGTCAGTGTGCTACCCTTAAGGTGGCCCCTGGAGGGCATCCTGCCTCATTGGTGATGTGCCTCCTCCTCCTCCTCTCTCCTATCAGGCACCCACGTGGAGTCAGTGACCTCATCATCCCCTCCCTCCTCATCACTGCAGCAAACCTGGAAGTATGCTGCAGCTGGGGGAACATGACTGCCAGATTGCTGTCCTTCTTGGGCACTCCCTCTCTCTGGGCTCACGTTACGTCCTTCCTCTAGCTGGGTACCATCATCGGAGCCTTCAAAATGCTGGGCATCCTCCTGGAGCATGTACCCAACACTGTGGTCAAACAGTTCGGGGGACTCCTCAGGAGGACATGGTGGGGCTAGGGAAGGAGTGACTGATTTCATTGAGCCGAAGGAAGAGGCAACGTTGGCAGCTGCTTTGCCATACTGTAGCTGCCTGCCTGTGGTATTAATAGGATCAGAAGAACACCACCAATTTTCTTCAGGTAGTTTTAGGTGCACACTGTGCAGAGGACGCATATACACTAACCGTAAATACTGCAGCTGCCTGCGATACTAATAGGATCAGAAGCACACCACCAATTTTCTTCAGGTAGCTTTAGGTGCACACTGTGCAGAGGACACACTTCACTAACTGTAAATACTGCAGCTGCCTGCTACTAATAGGATCAGAAGAACAACAGCAATTGTCTTCAGGTAGCTTTAGGTGCACACTGTGCAGAGGATGCATATACACTAACCGTAAATACTGCAGCTGCCTGTGATACTAATAGGATCAGAAGCACACCACCAATTTTCTTCAGGTAGCTTTAGGTGCACACTGTGCAGAGGATGCGCTACACTAACTTGTAAATACTGCAGCTGCCTATGGTACTAATAGGATAAGAACACCATCAATTTTCTTCAGGTAGCTTTAGGTGCACACTGTGCAGAGGACGCACTACACTAACTTGTAAATACTGCAGCTGCCTGCGATACTAATAGGATCAGAGGAACACCACCAATTTTCTTCAGGTAGCTTTAGGCACACACTTTGCAGAGGACGCACTACACTAACTTGTAAATACTGCAGCTAATAGGACTAATAGGATCAGAAGAACACCAGCAATTTTCTTCAGGTAGCTGTAAATACTGTAAAAACACCTGCCTGCCTGTCAGTAGGAAGAGAATAACAGGAACGGATCTAGCTAAACTGAATACAGTAATATATATATATATATATATATATATATATATATATATATATATATATATATATATATACATACACATATATATATACACACAAACACATAACACCTATGGTGTATATATATACACAATACACTGTAAGTGCACCTAACTGACTCGCCTGCCTACTCTATTTAACTTAAATCAAATGACACTGTCTCTCTCTCTCTCTATCTCTCTCTCAACGCCGGAACACACTACACAGGGCCGATGTGCAGGCGGCCTTATATAGTGTGGGGCGTGTACTAAACCCCCTGAGCCATAATTGGCCAAAGTCACCCTGGCTTTGGCCAATTACGGCTCTCTGTACAGATGGCGCTGTGATTGGCCATGCATGCGGGTCATAGTGCATGCTTGGCCAATCATCAGCCAGTAATGCACTGCGATGCTGCAGTGAATTATGGGCCGTGATGCGCCACTCGAATTTGGCGCGAACGGCCCATATCGTTCGTAATTCGATGAACGGTCGAACATGCGATGTTCGAGTCAAACATGGGTTTGACTCGAACTCAAAGCTCATCCCTAATGTTGATTTACTGAAACTGAAGAGTGCAAAATCTGGTGCAGCTGTGCATGATAGCCAATCAGCTTCTAACTTCAGCTTGTTCAATTAAGCTTTAAAAAAACCCCCAAAAAAACAAAAACGTTGTGCTGTACGATAAAGCACAACTTTTCTCTGCAATAAAAGCTTCATACCCTCTTGTTTACAAAATAATTTAGAATGTAGTATATTCTCGACATGCCTTAGTACTGGGATGAATTCACTTTCATGTGAATGCACAGGAGTTAAGTTGTCCTGGTTTGGTCAGTCAAAATGGCTGAAGAGGCTGAACCTAGGGGAAGACTGGGCGAAGATGGCTCTCATGATCTCATGGACATTGTATCACTGGAGAAGCAAGTATATATGGACATTTTGTTCCACTTTAAGTACTCCTAACCACTCCACTGTTTATGCTGGGAGCTCAGCAATCAGAAGTATGCAATATACATCATAATATACATAAAGCAGTGGTCAGGGGTGTGAAATATATGCCACAACATACAATTATGCAGCAATCAGGAATATCTAATGAAAAGTGTGCAGTACATACTCCTGACTACCATACTCTGTATACTGTGCTGTATGTACATAACCTTGACTTCTTCACTCTGTACTCTGTGCTGTTTATTACATACCTAGAGCTGCTGCCTCTGTACATTACATACTCCGACTCCTGCACTCCGTACACTAGGCTGTACATTACATACTCCAATCCACTACACTCTACATGATGGCCTGTGTGTTACACACTTCTGAATGCTATGCTCTGTGCATTAGATAATCCTGACCCCTGCACTCTGTGTGTTATACACTGCTAACTAAGCGCTTTGTGCATTATACACTCCTGACCCCTTCACTATGTATGTTACATACTGTAGATCCCTGCACTCAGAGCTACAGCCTCCCAATCCCTGAACTATGTACACTGTTGTACCTTACACACTTCTGACCCCTTTACTAAGAACATTACATACTCCTAAACCCCTGCACTCGGTTAGCTAAATACTTCTGATCCCTTACACTATATACATTACATACTCTTGACTCCTACATCATATGCAATATGCTCTACATTATATACTGCAGATCCCTGAACTCTGTGCATTACATATTCTTAACTTATGAACCCTTTATGTTTTATTTTACATCAGTGTATGACCAAAGGTACTAAGTAGTTTGCTTTAATGAATTTGCAGATGAGTGTATGTAATACAAAAATTTTGTTTATTGTTTTTTTTTTTTTTTTTAACAATTTTGCTGAGGCTTTTGTGTCTGTTAGACACTATTGCTTGTAGTACAGTAACTAAAATATATTTTGTGAATACAAAGATTGTAGCAGGAGTAAGTAGTCCCAGTAGTAACCTATGGCTGTGAAAGTTGGACCATAAGGAAGGCTGAACCTTGAAGAATTGATGCTTTTGAACTATGGTGCTGGAAAAGACTCTTAAAAGTGCCTTGGACCGCAAGAAGGTCAAACCAGTCAATCCTGAAGGAAGTGAACCCTGCATATTCACTGGAAAGACAGATCCTGAAGCTGAAACTTGAATACTTTGGCCACCTAATGCGAAGAGAGGACTCACTGGAAAAGACCCTGGTGCTGGGAAACATGGAAGGAAAAAGGAGAAGAGGCCGACAGAAAACAAGATGGATAGCATCATTGAAACAATGAACATGAAGTTAAGCAAGCTTTGGGAGGCAGTGGAGGACAGAAAAGCCTGGCGCGCTATGGTCCACAAGGTCACGAAGAGTCGGACATGACTAAAGGACTGAACAACAACAACAAGTTTGGGTTTAATTTAACCATGCCCCTTTGAGCCCCAGTGTGGTTTGCTGGAGCACACAATGAATGCCACCTCAGTCCTCTCCTCACTATGCCCCTGTTTTTTCCGCAAGCTAGCAACACCCTGTATGTGTGTCAAAACAAACCAATTAACAAAGGTATACCCAATATGTCCCTTATAAAGCAAAGTACTATCAAATCCTCCAATATATTTTCTTTACAATTAACCATCTTTTTCAGTCAATAAAGACAGACAGGCAGCGTTTATCACAAATGGTGGCTGTGCTCTAAAGTCAAATGCTTTTAGGCAAGTATATATGCCCTTATAAATATGATGACTCATATTAATGAACCTAGAGACCATCATGTGAATGTGTTAAATTATCACTAGAACTCTAAAGACCTTACAACCTTTCAGTACTGTATTCTTTTCATGCTCCAAAATTGGTTAACAAGCATTGCCGAGGACTTCCAGAGGGCTTTTGAGAGGATTTGAAATCCAATGACTGATTATTATTATAAATATAATCTCTTCACAAACAGAGATATTAAAATATTGATGTATTATCTTTTTGGTGATGGTGGAGAAAGAGAAGAGGCAAGGCACCCACTCCTTTTAATTATATTTTCTTTCCCTTTTTCTGGTATTCACTTTTTTCTTTTTAATATACCTTCTGCAATTCTTCTTTAAATTTTCTAAATAGATTTGTTTTTCCACTGTACATTTAGATATCGACATTTTCAACATGTTAGTGGGAATGTGCGTTCCGACTACGCAAAGTGGCAATGGGTAGTTTTCTAGCTCAACTTATGTGACTATTATTATAATGAAATACATACACCTATATTGTCATACATCTCAAATTAATTTGATATTATTCAAGAAGGGACCCTGGGTGGTTCCAAAATGCTGTCTGTCAATAAATATTTGAACTTGTTGTTGCAAAGTGCTGTTGGCTAGAACCCAAGAAGAGTTTATAAAAAGTAAACTGGGCAGTAGAGACATTGTTCTATTTTAGAAAAAAAAAATATTTATATGATATATACCTGTGCTTTTGATGAAAAAAAAAAACATGAGGAGGCGGAGCCTAGCGGAGCAGACATGCATTGTTAGAGCTCCACACCGCTGAGGAGAGAAGAGAAGGACAAAGCGGAGCCTGCAGGCTCAAAAGGTATCCATTTGAACCTTTTTGCCCCAGGGAACAAACTGTGAAAGTTTGGGCAGGAAATATGGTACTGGGAGGAAACCGTGGCAGAAATAATAATCACCTTACAAAGAGCTCACAGGCACTCACTGCAGCTGAAGCAGCTCCAGTCACCTCACAAGATACAGCATCAGGGCGCTCTCACAGACAGAAAATGTCACAGCAAGACTCTCCATTTGAGTCAGATACAGAACAAATCCTCTCACAAACTTCTCCACAAGCCTCCTCAGCATCCCCAGTAATATTATTACAATTTGAAAAGATGCTTCATAAGGCTTTAAAACAAACCTCAGACCAAATAACAAAAAGCCTAACCAAAGAAATAAGAGAGCTGGGAAACCGCACCGCAGCCTTAGAAATAAAAATGGATGAAATTGAAATTACAACCCAAGAAAATATAACAGAATTGGAACAATTAAAAAAAGAGAATTTAATACTTAAAACTAAGCTCGAAGATTACGAAAATAAAGCCAGACGTTCAAACTTGCGCATAAGGGGAATACCTGAAACTGTGACAGACCTGCAATCTACTATTACTGCTCTATTACAAGAACTAAAGCCAGATATCCCTATTGAACGTTTAGAACTGGACAGAGTACACAGAGCCCTCACAGCCAAAAAGAAAGATGGACCCCCACGTGATATAATCACAAAATTTCATTATTACAGAACGAAAGAACAAATACTAATTGCTGCAAGAGAAAAAAAGGAACTTAATTTTCAAGGACACAATTATCAAATTTTTGCTGACCTATCCCAACTTACTATTACTAAAAGACGATCCATGAAACCCCAACTAATGGAACTGCAACGCCACAACATTATGTATCAATGGCGCTTCCCCTTTTCAGTCAGATTTAACTACCAAGGTGCAATTTACAGAAGCAGATCAGCAGATGAACTACAACAAACCCTTTTAAAATTAAATCTGACAGAACCCACAAGCAGCAACACTCCCACACGCAGAAGAATGGCATCATCTTCACCTTCAGGCAGCACCCAGAAAATTTCAGAACAAAATGGGAATCATCATTCTCACAAAAGAGGCCGTTATGCCACATCATCCATGGACCAAGAAGATTCAATGGACTGACATCCTAATTCCTGATATCTCTTCATTTATTATACTAAGAGATGGTTCTCTATAAAAAACCTATATTTATAACTGAATGTAACTGCATTCTGATAGTCAAACACTGTGTGGGATCATGTTACATTCCAGTTATATTTCTTATTACTTCTGATTCATATAGCCTTAGAATATATAAGTGAGATAAGGAAATTCTTGTTCAGTTATATATTTTCATGTAATAACAATAGATTTATTACTTTTTAGGACAAATATGTTCAATAATCCAGAAGTAATGGAAGCTTTTTCTTTCTTTTCTTAAAACAAATATATTATTACCTAACTAGTTCCTAGAATTATGTTTTTGTTTATTCTAATCTGAAGCAATACAACCTCAATTTTATGAGTTAACATTTCTAAACAGTTGCATATGAATAAAATATGTAATTGTTTACTCTAAAAGGGTTAAAATCCCAAAATAATTCAAACTATCTTCATCAATAACAATGTTATTAACAGTACCTTTCTAACTGAATTATTTAGCCTAGGGCAAGACTAACCATATACAACCACCCTGGAATAAATAATTTCAACAAAAACTATATTCTGCACTCCAATTAATGAAACATCATTTTGATGTCTTTTGACATAGCACTTCTCTCCTGTAAGCGGAAGATCCGTGTACCCCCATTAGCCCTCCTCATTCTCCCAACCATATTATGTGGGAGTGTGACGAAGGCACTTATTCCCCTGAGAGAGATATTTATTCTCTTTCACGGGTAAATTGTGATTACTTGCAAAAAATAATTTATACAATGTATCATCTAATCTCATATGTTTTTTGTTTACTCTTTACTCCAGAATTCACTGGTTTCTTTTCTATCTATTCATCTCTTCAGTCCACACAGGTTGATCTGCGCAGTCAGCTCTGCATAACAAAAAGTAAGTCAAAACTATTTGATCTATTGCCATGGCACCACTGAATATACTTTCCCTGAATGTTCAGGGAATAAATGTCCCTCAAAAAAGGACCAAAGCCTTCCGTACTTTCCATAACAAGGCGGCTCACATAGTATGCCTCCAAGAAACACACTTCACCAAAGATTCTACTCCAAAATATATTTCTCCTTTTTATCAACAAATTTACACGGCTTCTGCCTGTACCAAGCAAAGGGGAACTCTAATTGCATTTCACCGATCCACACCATTCACCTTATCATCAGAAATTAAAGACCCAGAAGGTAGATACCTGATACTCATGGGTTATATAATGGATACAGCAATCACGGTGATTTCCTACTATGCTCCTAACAAACAACCTACACCATTCCTCTCACATATATTACAAGTGATTAATACACACAAAATAGGAACAGTGATAATGTGTTGGGATTCGAACCAGGTCCTCCTCCCATTTCTAGATAAATCACCTTTTACACCATCCAAAATAACCTCTAGATTACCTTTTTCTCAACTTCTTTCCAAATACAATCTGGTAGATTCATGGAGAGAAAGTAACCCAATGAAAAAAATTCACTTATTTCTCGCACCCTCATCAAACCTTCACCAGAATAGATCATATTTTTCTAACAATAGGAATGATACCAGAAATTATTGCATCAGATATAATTCCGATTCCGTGGTCTGACCATAATGCAGTATACACTACTATAGCCTCAGCCATACCAAAAGCGCATGACCCAACGTGGTACTTACCGGACATAATGCTCAAACACCCACTACATCAGATGGCCATTGAACAAGCTTTAAAGGAATACATATCAATTAATAATACAACAGACATCTCCCCAATAACACTGTGGGAAGCTCATAAGCCTGTCTTGCGTGGTACAATACAAAGACAAATGGCACTATTTAAACGGGAACGCAAAAATCTAGCAAAAAAACTAGAACTCAATTTTAATGCAGCCTACATATCATTTCAAGATAATCCATCTCAGAGTACAAAATCTCATCTGGAAAAATCTAGATTGGAATACGATCTATTTCTCACTGAGTCAGTTGATAAATCCCTCAAACGCTCCAAACACAATTTCTACATGAATACAAACAAACCAGGTACATATTTGGCTCGGGCATTAAATTCAACTAACAAATCTTTCAAACCAATACGTTTGAAATTATCAAAAAATGTTTACACTTGTAATCCAGTTAAAATAGTCCATAAATTTCACTCACATCTCGCAACTTTATACAAGACAAACAATGAATTTAACCCTACAGAGGCTGAATCCTTCTTCTCAAAAATAACCTTACCTGAGTTATCTCAGAATCAAAAAAGCAGTTTGGATGAGCCTATAACTATAGATGAAGTTGCTAACGCCATAAAAGACCTAAAACTTAACAAAAGACCAGGCCCAGACGGCTACTCGGCTTTATACTATAAAACATTCTCAGAAATACTCTCTCCCATTCTCACTGAAACTTTTAACAAACTTCTAGATGGACATTCTTTTCGGCAAGAAACACTAATGGCAATTGTTTGTATGATCCCAAAACCCCTTTCTGATGATACTTCCTGTGTGAATTATAGGCCTATCTCTCTGTTAAACCTTGATATTAAATTATTAGCAAAAATAATAGCAAAACGCCTCAATAGCATTATAGGAAAATTAATACATAGAGATCAAGTAGGCTTCATGCCAAATAGACAGGCAGGCGATAATATACGCAGGGCAGTGTTATTGGCACATATTGCTAAAAAACGGAAAATCCCTTTATGTTTTCTATCTCTCGATATTAAGAGGGCATTTGACACAGTATCCTGGCAATATATGCAATATTCATTACAAAAATGGGGTTTTGGACCCCACTTTTTAACATGGATCAAAGCATTATATAATAAACCCAAAGCCTATATAAAATATGCTGGATACAAATCTGAAGCCTTTAATATCGAAAGAGGTACCCGACAGGGTTGCCCATTATCTCCCTTATTATTTGCCCTTATACTCGAACCCATGGCCCAATACATCAGAACAAACCAAACTATAACTGGCATTGAAGTAGGAGGTATTACACACAAATTATGTATATTTGCAGACGATATATTACTTTTTCTATCATCACCACAGGTCTCTGGTCCTAACTTAATACCAGCTCTTGATGGATTTGCAGCCCTATCCGGCCTTATGATTAATCCTAAGAAATGCCTAGTGCTTAATATTTCACTCACAAACATGGAATTGATCCCGGCTAGGGCTGCACTCCCATTCACATGGGCAGAAAAATCAATCCCATATCTTGGAATTCATTTAACAGCATCTCATTCTGACTTATTCTCAACCAATTATCCTCCTGTATTAAGACAGATCACAAATCTAATAAAACAATGGTCGCAACTTCCTTTATCCTGGATAGGGAAGATTAATGCAATCAAAATTACTATTCTACCCAAATTGCTTTATCTATTCAGAGTCCTCCCTATTCCAATTCCTTCCTATTTTTTGAGAATAGTACAAAAAAGAGCAACTTCGTTTATATGGGACTCTTCTAAACCACGTATACCTATACACACACTACATCTTCCCAAAAATAAAGGAGGCTTGGGATACCCTAATTTTACTAACTACTACAGAGCAGCACATTTGGCCAGTCTGTCCAAATACCATGCAAAACAGGAAATCCCATTATGGGTATTTATAGAAGCTTCAGAAAATGACCCTCTATTAATATCAAATTTATTATGGCTTGATCCTAAAGACCGCTTTAAAATTCATAATCCCATAACTAAACACTTCTTATCTCTCTTGGATAAACTAAAAACCAAATATCAGTTACAATCTCCACACAATCCTCTCCTTTCTTTTATCAGAAATCCGGCCTTTTATCCGGCATGGATCTACCCAAATTCTTTTAAAGCTTGGACAACATCAGGCATTCAGACACTAAATGACTTCATAGCATCTAAATCATTCCTTTCATTCCCATCGCTTAGAGAAAAATATGATCTACCAAACTATTTTAGATATCTCCAAATCAAAAATTTCTATACACCATTCCTAAAGGGGGATACACCATTATCCCAATTATCCAATTTTGAATCAATCTGTACAAAAGATCCATTTGCTAAAGGTACAATTTCATCACTTTATAATCAATTATATGGAGTAGCAAATCTTAATAGACCCTCTTACGTTCAGAGGTGGGAGGAGGACCTGGGACGAACTTTAGAAGACACGGACTGGTCTAACATATGGCTCACATCTAAGTCATCTTCACCCAACATCTTAGCACTGGAGACAAATTATAAAGTCCTAACTCGTTGGTACCTTGTACCCGCTAGAGTGGCAAAATATTCACCTAATACCTCAGCTCTTTGTTTTCGAGGATGCCCAGAAATAGGCACATACAGGTATTTACACATATGGTGGACGTGCCCAGTAATCCTAACCTTCTGGAAGGAAGTCTTCGTGATTGCATCTAAAATATTTTAAAAAATAATACAACCAGATCCATATTTAACTTTACTTAATCTAAAACCGGAATGGTTAACACTCTCTCAATTCAAACTTATGATCCAACTAATAACGGCTGCAAAACAAACAGTGGCCAAGGCATGGAAATCTCCTACATTGGTACTAGCAGAAACAATTCACAGAATGAATAATACAATGTCCCATGCTAAGATGGTAGCCATCGATCAAAATCAAATTCCAAAATTTGAAAAACTTTGGCATCCTTGGATAAAACAACAGTTCCTGTCAAACTTCAATGACTCTGTCCTGTTGCCATGGTAACAGATTAAATGACTTACAGAGACACCCATTCTAAGGCTTCAAAGAGAACTAAAAAGAATAATAAACTGACGAGCGGGACAACCTTGTGGACCATACCTCTACCTTTCAACCCTTTTTCTTCTTTCTCTTTCCTTTTCTCCACCTTACGATTAAAGCTCATTATCAGAATTTATTTGATCTATATACACTCTACTTGTAAACAATATGTATAGTAGGTATAAATCATTTAAATACCTGCAAAAGTAACTAAGGAAATGAAATATATCTTTAATTTAGGTTTACGTGAACCCAATGTTTAATATTTGAAATTTCATGATATTTACCTATATAAACCCTACTGTAAAACAATAAGCTTACTTTATAGATCCTTGTAAACTTACTTTATGTATCTTTATAACATTGTATACTCAATAAACTTCTTTTGACAAGGAAAAAAAAAAACATTTGATTTCATAAACCCAGTTACCTTTGGACTAGCTCAGGTAGACAACATGTAGATTATATTAGGATAATTTACATTAGGTTAAATAGACAGGGAATTTGCCATTGAGGTTTATTAGTGTTTTTGATTAGGGGTGATTAATCTCCACAATGAATATACTCTGTTGGGTTTTTATTGCCATCATTAGCCGATTCAGTTAATGAATTGATGGTCTAAAGTTTACATATGATTAATTAAACAAGCTTGCTTGAGAATAAAGAGGTTGAAATTATTTTACATAGTCATGTGTACCAAAGTGCATTTTTTTTACTTGGTTTCCTTTATAAGAGAGAAATGCTGGAGCTCTATTAACTCTAAATGAAAACATAATACTGCATTCAAAAAAGAAAATTATATATTTTTCCATCCATATGCTTTTTTATTTAGGTATCCAAGTGTGTGAGCAGTTCTTTCCATTGACTATTGTTTTATTGAGGGCACATCCCTAGTGTGGGCCATTGTACACAGAAGAGTGGACATGCACAGAGCTAAATGTAAGGAACAGGAGGCAATGCTACACATTACACATTTTTGTTAAACATTGCTTGAGTAAAGATAATAAAAGTATCCACTGAGGCACACTATCCTAAGTATCCACAGCCTTAGTATACACTAAGGCTGCCAACACACTGCCAGATATCTATCTGAAGAGAAAAAAAGCTGGGAGATAACCTATAAGGAATTGCTGGAACATACATATTCCTGACTAATGATAAGAGTGAGACACATTTGGTACTTTCATTGTTATTTGTCATAGAAGAACAGAAAGTTTCACTACCTGCTCATAGAGATTTTTTACGAAAAGTTAAAAGTATGCTGTCTCTAATAATGAGCATTATAAATGCTGGAGGAACTCTGTCATTCTCTAGGGAGGTCAAAAACATTGTTTAAAAATGCTGTTCTGGTAATAAAAATAACCAAGGACAAACCTTTGCTTTCTAATGCAATGGAGACTAGTACATGTACAATGATTGATTTAACAGTTTTATTCAAACGTAAGCAGTGCCAGAAAGAGGACAATGTAGATGCCCACTTAGAGTATGCTAAAAAGGTACTGATTGCAGATGTCAAACATTCTGTGTTCTGTCCTCAAAACCCACAGACTCTGTAGTCTACATGAGGCTTCATTACAAAGCTGAAGAGCCCTACAATGGACACAGGCTAATACTGATACCCATCAATTATATTGACAAAAAGCAAAACCTAGAACCCTTTTCTGTCCATGCCATACGGTCTCTTTCATCATCATATAAAAAGCCAGAATACAGATTATTAGTATATGTACATTTTATAGATCTTATACTGGATAAGAGGCCACAATTACCTTAAGTCATACAGTATATGGTCTACAGAAATGGAAGAGACTTTGCAATCACTGTAACTGTTGGAAGTTCTCCTGAATCTGCTCCTAAACTAGAGCTATGACTTGCCTAGATTCATTGGAACATTGTATGTCACATTTCCCGAAGGGGTGTTGGAAACTGAAAGAAAATTATTCAGGGAGCAATGAAAAATATCCTGGCTAAAGATAAGAGAAGTATGCTTGTCAAAGGGTTTCATTTCCTAAAGGACTACATGCTAGTCACTTAGCAAAGTATATGTTTATGCTGAAAAATAAATTACAGTGATCAGGTAACATATTGTCAATATGAATACCAAAGCACAGCGTACAGGTTTTTTGGAGCTGCACTTTTGTTTGGTGCATGTGCCTTTCATACATAGTGATCAGTCATGGTGCTTGTTGCATTATAATTTTTAGGAAAAAAGTGCATAAAAAACACTGCACTAATACGTGAAAAAACAAAACCAAAAGGGAGCAGCTACATACAATCTGACAAAGACCATGAGAATATAACTTAAAAAATGCAGCGCATAATATATGTATAAGTAAATAGAAACAAGTGAATTGTTTCAAATGAGTGCTTCAAAGAAGAAGATAAAAAATAAAAATAATTAAAAAAAAAAAACAGCCTGATGGCCTGTGCTAAACATAAAATCAATAATATATGAACAATAATGTCCCACAACCCTGGGAGGTGAATAAGCTCCAAAGTTAGGCGTTGTTCGGATGATAGTCCCAAATTGAACTTCATGAAAATCCAATCAAAACGGAGGGATGAGGCAATGGTAAAGGGATGGTAGAAAGGATGGTATGTAGGAAAACTCTTACCAGATCCCGTTGATTCCCGTGTCAGCGACAGGGAATCGCATGTGCGTTATGCCACTCAGGGCATGGAGGGCAACATCTCCTCACTGGAATCTTCCAAGTTTGAATCTGCTTGGAACTCCGGGGGCCACCAGGAAAGTCCTCACAGCAAGACTGGGATGCAAATCAGGTGAAGGGAGACGTCTCGGATAAGACTCAAGTCAACCATTGACTTGTAGGAAGGGTATGTGGAAAGAAAAAACATGCCTCCACATAGTGCAGATGAAAAAGGGGAGTATTTTTATTTCTAAAAAAACACCATTTAACAATAAAAAAACGTGATCACGATACATTAAAATAAATGGGCAACATGGAGGGTGGTGTAGAGCCCTATTATACATTATAATTTTTATTTTTTAGTACAGAATTTAAACATATGCTTTACTTAGTTCACCTTATCTGCATAAGACACAAAAATAGCACAATGTATGATCTGAATATGAGATAAACTTTAGCGCAGCCTTTCTCAAACTTTTTTATTCCAGAGGAACCCTTTAAGAAATTTTTAGGTCCCAGGAACTCCTGCTAAAATTTGTTTATCAGAGGCCATTAGAAAAATGTCTCTTACATTTGTTGTCAGTGGGAAGAATTGTGGTGGTCAAAATGTAACCTTTAGACCCCTTTCACATTGAGACGTTTTTCAGGCGCTTTTGGGCTAAAAATAGCATCTAAAAAGCTCCTGAAAAATGACACCCCTGTAGTCTCAGCGTGAAAGCCGGAAGGCAATGTGCTGGCAGGACGTTAAAAAAACTCCTGCAAGCAGCATCTTTGGAGCAATGAAGGAGCGGTGTATACACTGCTCCTGCCCATTAAAATGAATGGGCACCACTGCCGAAACGCTGGCAAAGCGCCACTAGCGGGGGGTTAAAAGTGCCCCGCTAATGGCCGAAAACCCCCGCAAAAACTACGGTAAAGCCAATGGTACCGACACCCCAGTGTGAAAGGGGCCTTGGCCTCTTTCACACTGGGGAGTTGAGGGCATCTGCGGTAAAGCACCGCTATTTTTAGCGGAGCTTTACTGTCGCCACTAGTAGGGCACATTTAACCCCTGCTAGTGTCCGAATAAGGGTTAAAATCGCCCGCAAAGCGCCGCTGCAATGGGTTTCGATGTGCAGGAGCGGGGGCGCTGTAGGAGCGGTGTATACACCGCTCCTACAGCGTCTCAAAGATGTGGCTTGCAGGACTTTTTTTGACCATCCTGCCAGTGCACCGCTCCAGTGTGAAAGCCCTCGGGCTTTCACACTGGAGTGGGAGGAGAGGCTCTTTACAGGCATTATGCAGGTGCTATTTTTATCGCTATATCGCCTGTAATGAGCCTCAATGTGAAAGCAGACAGCTAAAAAATATCTTTGCTATTATGCTGCTGGCTCTTCTATATGGCTCTGAACCTGCAATTTTACAGGCACCATCAGATCGGAGGTCAGTCAGCCATAGCTAAAGGAACCCTAGAAACCTCTGAACTTTTGCTGAGAATGGCCACTTTAGCATGTAAGTTAGGAGATTACATTTCTTAGATGTGTTAACAGAGGTGCTTATGTGTATGGAAACCTCTAACATGCCTGTGCCAGCCATCTTCATAGTGACTTCTTCCCACACTTTTGCATTTCCTTTTAGTAAATCAGGCTATCATGCTGCGGCTCTCGTGGCTCATTCCCACCTGACAGTGTTGGCAAGCATTTTGCTGCATTTTCCAGCATTGGCCAAATGCATGCATTTAAAAAAAAAAACAAGTCTGTTCCCATATTGCATTGTATTTCAGCAAACTAAATACAAATCTTTCATGCTGCATTCTGGTTGTATTAACCTGCTGTTTGTCAACCAATTCATTTCAAATGCAGTTGCTAAAACACAAGTCAACACAGAAAGCAACACATGTAAATTAACGTGTTCTGACAGGAACCAGCCCTCATTACAGCACACTGGCTGATTTTACTTGCGTATAGAGTGGTGTACCTATTCTAAAATTAGTTATAGTTCCCTGCTTTAATAGATGAGCAAACACAGCGATTTTCAATTATTTAAAATAAAGTGGTTTTAAAACTTGCTGGTGCATATCTGCAACATTTTGTAACCATTTACTATCAGCATCTACATGATTGGATCTGAATTCCTGTAAGACAGAATTTATTTGTGCTTCTATAACCTAAATTTCTCCAAGGCACAAAGAGATTAAGCAAGTCTTGTGGTACCAGTATCATGCAGTCACTGGTAAAAAAAAAAACAAAAAAAACCCCAAAGTTTTATCCCTTTAATTAAACACGCTGCAAAAAAATAAATACAAAAATATCTATTGATATGCCAGAAATATAGTGGGCTCTGACAACCTTCCTCTTGAAAATGACAATACAGAGTATTTTGTGCTCTGAATTCCAAAGCACGTTGTCAGCCCTGATTACAGTCCCGATGGATTACAAAAAAAACACAGACCTCTCTTCATCTTCTTCCCCATCCTCACCTCCATAAAACCTCCTTACGTTAAGGCATTTATCAGCTCCCAACTTTTTACACTTATCAAATAGATAACAAAAAACTTTTAATGGCATATTTATTAGGCCAAAAGGGAACAGTCAAGAGAAGGTGATAGGGTATACATGAACTTTAAGTACTGAACTGCTTGAATTCCTGTAAATATACACAGGGCCATCTTAAGAGCATTATAGGCCCCCGGGCAATACAGTGCACTGGGGCCCTGTCTACACAATCACGCACAAGAATGAAAATGCAAATGATCAAAAAGGCTATATTTATTGGTACTTCCAACAAAATCAGTGTTTAAACATTAACACAATGTTTGGACAATATAACACGAGTTTGAAGGGTAGAGTGACAGCGTTTGATGGGCAGAGTGGCAGCGTTTGATGGGTACAGTGGCAGCTTTTGATGGGCACAGTGGCAGCTTTGATGGGCACAGTGGCTGTGTTTGATGGGCACAGTGGTAGCTTTTGAGGGACACAGACAGTGGCTGCGTGTGATGCACAACTTGAACGTACTTAAGTAGACCGTGTTAGACTTGAGGCCACCGACCTGGTGCAGTACAGTGTGTCACTCACAGCAGCAAGGCAGCGCCAGCTATCAAGGGCCATCTTTCCGCTCCCTCTCCACGCTGTCTGAAGAACATGGCAGAGGTGGGCGGACTTGTACACTAGCAGCTGGGGTGGCCACGGTGCACTATGAATGCTGGGGCGGCCGCAGCCTCTGACTGACGTCATTGGTTGCTAGCTAGACACTGGGCCGCCGGCGATTCTAGCAAGTGAGCAACCAGTGCAGTCAACTTAAGCAGCAGATTGCAGCACTGAGGATCAGCCCTGGATGGGGCCCTCCAGATAAGTGGGGCCCCCGGGCAACTGCCCAGTGTGCCCAGTGGAAAAAACAGCCTGGATATACAGCAGTTATGTTGCAAGGAATTAGTTATTTCTTATGTCCAACAATAAATCTTAAATGTTAGTGATACATTATTGTCCCCAAAATGCTATTCTGTGCTAAGTGTCCATTTAGCAATGCAGAGCAACATTTAAACATCCAGAAAGGTAATTCTTCTTTGTTAGTATCAATACTAAATTTCATTTTTGGCAAAAATTATTGGTTAAACAGCCACAGTGTAGCGCAGAAAGCATTTTTGAGTACTAATTTATTATCTTACTGCTTTCATCTAACTGCTTTACTCATGTATTTGTGTCATTATCTTTGTACTTCCATGTGTCATAATGTCTTTCTTTTTTAATTTATATGTCATGTAATGTAGCTCCTGTACTGTTAAATATAAGCAAAAGCATACTGTAAGAAGCTCTCAAGGCTAATTAACTCTGCTTGGAAACTACTTTTCAATGTATTAAAGCTTACCTCAAGCTAAAAAGATATGCCATAAACTCGCTAAAGGTGGATGGGGGACTCCAGAGAGAACCAAGGAAGTGGTAAGCTGCCACAGGATATATATATATTTTTTTTTTACAGATCCCTTACATGTTAAATCTAGAACATTGAAATATGTTTTTTTTTTTTTTTTTATCCAACAAAATTTTATTAAGCTTACAGGAAAGACAATACAAGCATTTTGGGCAGACCCATAGGATTTCTCTTATACACCACACAATCCAGTGAACAATCATCGGCAACAATATAGCACCTTCAATACATGGTTCCAGTTACACTCAACCTCAATTTGTACCTCACTCGGCATTGATTCCTAGCAGCCTATCGTACACCAGCTCCATATGGGCCAATCCTGGTACATCCAACCATGGACCCCATATTTTTTCAAATTTTTGCATGCTACCTCTATGTTGATATATCAACTTTTCCAACTTCAGAGTTCTGTTAACATTATCAGTCCATTCTTTAATGGCCGGGGGCTTATCAGACTTCCAATGAGTCATAATCAATTTTCTGGACTGAAAAAGTACTCTATGAATAGCCTCTCTACATTGTCCTTCCCATTCATATTCCTCCAAGGCCCCCAGGAGACATGCTCTAGGGTCCTGTGGAAGATTCACATTAAAAACTGAGTTAATGTTCCGCATCACTCCTGTCCAGTACGTGTGGAGCTTGGGACACCTCCACAGCATATGTATAAGATCCCCATGCTTACGTATGCATCTAGTACATGTTGGTTCCGCCTGCCGACTCATTAAATGTAACCTGTGGGGGGTATAGTACGTTCTCAACAGTATATATAGTTGTGTACGTTTTTGAGACACATTA
The DNA here is from genome assembly GCF_042186555.1 of Aquarana catesbeiana. Classification (NCBI taxonomy): domain Eukaryota; kingdom Metazoa; phylum Chordata; class Amphibia; order Anura; family Ranidae; genus Aquarana; species Aquarana catesbeiana. Next base: position 256,369,508 of record NC_133329.1, read on the forward strand.
AGTGAACATAAGTTCACCGCTTGAAAAATCTCTTCCCACTGATCCTCGTCAAACTGTCCCACCTCCATTTCCCATTTCTCTCTCACCCTCAGGGGATGCCGCTTCATCACAGATTGCAACAGGATGGTATAGCATTGAGAAATAAATCCTTTAGATGAGTCAGCATCCATCAGGAGGTTAAATATCGGGGCTGGTGACAAGTGCCATTCCGAGGAGCGGCCCTGAGCCATCAATGCGTGCCTGAGTTGCATGTAATAAAAAAACATCGATGCAGGCAAATTATACGCCTCTTTTAGATCAGCAAACGTACGCAACACCCTATCCCGAAAAATATGTTTAATATGTGTAACTCCAAACTGTTTCCATCAAGCCCCACTTTGTAATTTAGCTAATTCCCCATAAGTGTCATTATGCCACAGGGGACTGTATTCCGTATAGCCATCAATACTCTGGAGATATTTGGATTTATTCCATACCTTTTGTACCAGACTGAAAGTAGGGTATTTTTTATGTGGCCTAGTGAAGGCCTAAATATGTTTTAATTAGAGTGTGTGATTTCGTTTTCTCTATATTTCATATACACATATACTAATGAATGTTAAAGTTGTTCAAAGGACAAGGAGAAGTTGGAAACCAATTGTCCAATAGTACAAAACAGGCACATTGCACATAAACCATGTCCCTCAAGCTAGCATTTCTACTGGGCATTGGGTCTTTTTGGGGGACCTTTCATTATATTCAGTAACATGTTTACAGAATCTTTTACTTTTGAAAATAATACTTTTACCTCTTAAAATTTGTAGTACAAACATAAAAAATGTAAAATATAATTATGGCTGAGAAGCATTATTTACACTAGAATTCCCCTTACATCAGTAATGTAAAGCAGGTGACATCAGGTGTCTACAAACATTTTCCATTATCTTTCCAGTTCCTCTCACCTTCAAGACCAAACTATTGGTTCTCAAGCAAGATTGGTTGGTTGCAGTATGGGGCTTGCAAACCACTGACAAAAACAAATTTGGTATTTATCATATCACAGTGCTCCATGTTTTGGAGATCCCGAGCTGTTGGAAACATATTTGAAGGCACATACAGGCATGTGATGGTGCCTGTCACAAATTAATGTGGAATTACAGTATTGTATTTTTAAGCATGCGGAAAAGTTCACTTTTCATAAACTTATTAAGTGAAAAATTATAAAAGACATTTCACCTTCACTCATTTCATTATTCGCTGTAATTGTTTTCGTTTCTTTCCATTGCCTTCCCTCTAACCTGGTTACTCTGCCAGTAAGACACTTCTTTTCCTAGGGTGACAATGCCCACTCACTGTGAATATAAGGAGAAGCAGCTCTGCCAGGTTAACACTACAGGTAAAATCACAGACTAAGCCTAAGGAGGCGTTGGCTCCATGCCATTGGGTTTTGCATCTCACATAGGATGCAGGTGCATGAAAATTAAGCCACAAAGCGAAGAGCCATGTGGATTTTAATGAACAAAAAAGGCAAGTAAAAAAAAAATAAAAAAATCAGGCAGGCTACTATTTGATTGTTATTTAAGCCTGGGTACGTTTTCTTTTTCCCCAGGGTCTGGTCATGTTTAAGGATTGCAAGGACTGTATTTTTCTATGGGTAGGAAGTGGAAAAATAACTTACTGTCACTTATTTTCAAGGTTGCTTTGTTATCCAGGCCCTTTTGTGAAGTGACACCACATTTCATACTGTGTGACAGGGATCTACAAAGACAACAGCAGAAGAAATATAATTAGCACCCCTCTCTATACCACTCGGCTATCTGCTATTTTAGCAACCATCAGTTTCTTCTTAACTATAACAGTGCACAAGCTTACTATATTACATTTGTAATGGTTTATGTGTGTAGGGGAAAAATGTGTTCAATAAAACCAGTGTGGTGTGTAATACACAGGAATTTTACTCAGCTAAGCAAATTATTGCCAACACTTTATAATCTGAAGTATTCAATAACTCATCATCATTTCTGATTATTGTTCAACAATGCGTAACAAGATACTTGATCATGAAGCGATGTTTGATGCTGCTTCAGTCCTGTCTAGAGATTCTTTCTTATGACCCACTTGATTTTTGTACTGAAGGTTTACATATTTTATGAAGTTTTTTTTAGTTTTCCTTACCTTCAATTTTAGAATCTGTAATGCATAGAGTTCTGTAAAGCTGGCTTGGAACCCAATCTTTCCAATCCTATTTCAAAAAAGCATTGTGTAGGGGTCTGAACAGAAAATGCCTTGGATCTCATTAAAGATGTAGCATAGCTGCTAGTTATTATAAAACAACATGCAGATAGAACAAGACACGCTCAAGAAATACATTAAATATAAATCACACAACAACACTATTATTTTTCTAATAAAGCTGCCTTAACAGGCAAGAAAAAAAAAAAAACGTATGTATTAAAAAGTGGCAAGTAAAAAGGCATTGCTTTCATTTTGTTTGTTTTCATAGGACAAACAGGATACATAATTTGCGTTTAAAGTAGTATTAGTGAATAGTACTAAAATTTTTCACTACACAAATGGAACACGTGCTGTGATACGAGTACAATTTAGTATGCATTGCGCTCCTATATAATATGCTTGTGAATCCCAGTGCTCCATATTAAAAGTACACTAAATTTAAAGTTGAAAGTTATGTCTCTTGAGTTTGGTAGATTCTCTAGCCTTTAAAAATGTGATCTGCACCCTCCTCATGCTGTTGCTATTCTATGCCAGAAAACTGATGTAAGAAAATATCACCAATAGTAGTGGCCTGGAAGTCACCGGTAAATAAGGTGGTCCCCTCATAAAAGGCCACTTACTCAAATAGAGGGGCATTCACCAAATTTAAGAAAGTGTGGGGCAGATGGCTCTCCTCCACTTCTACTGTCTCAGATTGACAGGAAGCATATTTAGTAAATCTTTTAGTAACCACATTGTATAGTTTCTTCCACTAGCTTCATTTTTTGTGTGTACTGTTACTTTTTATGTAATGCTGAAAAATTTCAATAAAAAGGAATTTACCAAAAAAAAAAAAGTTGAAAGTTATATTTCAGTGAACACAAATTATAGACTGAGTAGTTCAGCTTTTATCGAAAAAATTGCACTACTGCATCAATCCACCACTTTCCCTATTGATTGTACCCCATTAGTCCTATAGGCTCTACAGAAACCAGATTAAGGTAAACTGAGTAGACATTCACAGCACTTCAGCCTGCGTACACATAAGCACTTCTGCCTGGCAGCAGTAGGGTCGTCGGTTTGAATTCCAACCATGGCACAACCTACCTGGAGTTTGCATGTTCTCCCAATGCCTGTGTTGGTACTCTGTATTCCTCTCACACGTCACAAATGCTGGTAGGTTAACTGGCCCTAGTATATATATATGTATGAATGTGCTTTAGGGACCTTGCATTGTAAGCTCCGTGAGAGCAGGGGCTAATGTGGATGTACAATATATATGTAAAGCGCTGTGTAACTTGCAAGTACCTAATAGGTACCTGTAATAAATAAATATCACATTCTGACTTTAAAATTTGTTTGCTAACTGGATATTAGAATTAGTAGCTTCCCAATCATTTTTCTTGGTTCCTGGAGGTGTTCTAAAAGCAAATATTTAGTACCACATAGAAACACGCACACAAGTGTGAACAGGGTTTTCTATTCTGGTAATATTGACAAGTAAATAAGCTGAATCAAAGATGTTATTTTGAGATATGTTAAAACTGTATTAAATCCTAAAGCAACAATTAATATATTGCAGATTACCTATGCTTAGATGTAACAGCTGCATTCATTTTTTTAGGCTTTCTTTCCTATATTTTCACATGGTGAACTGGCTAGTAAACCATTTAACACTGACAGCGGTGCTTAGAATAATCAGCTTTTATTTGTTTAGAACCTTCATCCCAAAAGGAAAAGAAAACAAAACGGTTTGCTGTATCTGCTTAGGCTTCATGTACACGGGATGTTGTTTAACCTCTCCTGAACTATTTAACTTGACAGCTAGAAACCGGCGTCTAAAAACATCCCTTTAGCCATGTTTACATGCTGCGTTTAGCCGCATTTGCGTCTAGAAGCGTTTAACAATGAAAAACGTCTGTAAACGAAACGCTGTTTACAGGCTGTTACAAGCATTTGCAAGCATTAGAAACTACTGTAAATGACAATGTGTACAGGTGCTGATAACATAAAGAAGAGTTCAGGGGCAGCTGAAAAAAATGCCCAACGGCTCTTAAACGTCCATTTACCAGCAGCAGTGTACATGAGGCCTTAAGTTTTACCTGGAGTTCAGCTTCCGTTTGTTAGTGTATCTAAATCTGCTAGTATATCTTACACTACCTACTCCCTAGATTGACAGTGCTGCTGTCCAAAGGTGTCTCTGTTGTCCCTTCATCCAGAGTGTATTCAATGAAAGGCCTGATGCACACAGCAGCTCAGAAACACAGAAAAAAGGCCCGACACGTCTAAATGCACCTAAGCACTAGGAGCATTTAGCACTTAGGTGTTTAATAATTTCAATGTCCAGAATAAATTATTATCCTGGCTAATGAAGTTAACAAACACCCAAGCACTTGACACACCTCGACACGCCTAAATGTTTGCAAAAATGTGGCCTGGTATTGTTTTTGATGTGGTTTTTCTCTTCCTGGGAGAAAAGTGTTTAGAAGAGCTGAGCAAACGTCAGTGTGTGAGGGAGGATTCCCCCATCCACCTCAAGTGTGTGGATGGGGGAATCAAGGCAACCTGCTGGTTGAACAAAAAGTCTATGGGCTGCCTTGGTGGTATCTTCCAAAGAGGAGGATCAGTCAATCTAAATTCTGATCATGGCCTTCAAAAGACATCACATGACCAGGTACCAACATCTTTAGACCCATATTCAATAACTGTAGTCAGGGAACCAGTAGTTTTTTTTTTTTTTTTTCAGTAAAGGTCTGTATTTCAGCCTTTCTGTTGGTCTTGATCCATTAGTGCAGGGGTCTCCAAACTGCAGCACCATGGCCAGATGTGGCCCTTTACTTGCCTTTATTTGGCCCTTGGGGCAATATTCCTCTCACTGACACTAACAATGGGGCACCATTTCTCCCACTGACACCAATGATGGGGCACTATTTCTCCCTCTAATACTAGAGATGGGGCATTGTTTACCCCCACTGATGCCAGGAAATTTCTACTTTCACCGGCCACACTTCGGCCCCCCTAAAGTCTGAACAACAGTAAGCTGGTTTGGAGACCCCTGCATTAGAGCAAGAACGTTAAGCTAAAATTAGACTTTCACTTTAACAGCAATGTTGTTACGAGGAATAACAATTTGTATACTGACATTTACCATCATAGTCTTTATAATGTTTAAAGTACACAGTACGCAGGCCGGTAAAAAAAAAAGAAGATCATATAAGACAAACTTGTAACGTCAAAAGATAGTTTCAATCATTTTAGGGCCTCATGCACACTGGACAGTTTTTCTGCTGCTCCTAGGGGCATATTTTTTTTTTCCTGCCTCTAAACACCCCTACATGTTATCCTGCATGTAAACACAGGCAAATAGAGGAGTTTAGAGGCAGGAGCATTTAAAAGCAGAAGAAAAAAGAAAACACAGCCAGTGCGTTCAGGAGCAGTAGTGTTTTGGCAGAAAAAATGTTTGATGTGCATACACAGATGTAGATGCATCTAAATGTGCCTAAGCACTAGAATATCAGTTTATTCAATTGCCAGAATCCATTTTTTTATTTATATATTTTTTAAAGTTTTTATTGAGTATAGAAACAACAATAATAAAAAGAAGAACATAATATGTAATACAGGAATGCGGACGCAGCCAACGTTAAAAGCATACATGTGTATAGGTGTCAAAATAGATAGAGGTGTACAAGTCATATATGGTATAACATTGCATTTCTTTGTTTTCTCTTCTTCTTTTGTTTTTTTTTAAATCCTCCTTTTCTTCCCTCTCTCTCTCGTTTGGTTTAATTGTATTTTTGAGGAACATTGTACATAACAATTTTTGAACGCAAGTGTCAATGATCAGGCGATAATTAAAGATAGGTTTATGTTCTATGAATTGACTACATTGGTGTTAGTTTTGACCATGTTGATATCAGGTGTGAGAATCTGAATAAAAGAGAGTGGGGTTATGAAAACGGGGTGGGGGGGATGTTGGGTATCAAATGGTTCATGAAGGTTATGTAAGGAATTTCTCTGTGTCATTTTGCGGTGTGTGATGGGGGTCCGGATAAAGAAAGAGGGGGGAAAGGAATGGGGAGTTGGGGGGGTGGGTTTCCTCTATCTCCCTGCCACAGCTCCCGTGTTCCTTTGAGGTCAGGACCTTTTTGTAGTCATCTGTGGTGATGAAATGTAGCCAGCATGACCATGTTTTGGTGAACTTGGCGGGTGTGTCTTTTGCTTGATGTATGAGCTCCTCCATTTCCGCTGTTTTTTGTATACGCTTAAACCAGTCTGCTATAGATGGTGGATCAGGAGAGTGCCACTTGAATGGGACACACATCTTTGCTGCGTTAACCATGTGCATGGCTAGTGAGCAAAAGTAGGAACGTGTTGGAGTCGTGGAATGGTGAAGGAGGAACTGCGCTGGAATGTAGTCAAGTGTGTAAGTGGTTATTTGGTTGGTAAGCCTGTGGACCTCTTTCCAGAAGGGCTGGAGTTTAGAACAAGTCCACCAGATATGTATAAGTGAACCTGTCTCTGTCTTGCATCTCCAGCATTGCTGGGAAAGAGATGGATAGAAATGGTGTAGCTTAAGGGGGGGTTCTGTACCACCTGGAGAATACCTTGAATGCATTCTCCTGTACATGTACGTTGATTGTTCCCTTATGTATGTGTGTGTAAATGTTTTCCCATTCTATATCTGTAAGATCAATAGAAAGTTCCTGTTCCCATTTTTTGATGGTCCAGTGTAGTTTGGGATTTTGGTCTGAGAATAGCAAGGCGTAGGTAAGAGAAATTAAGTGGTTTTGGGGCTCTTCTTTTAAGCATAAGGATTCGAAGGTGGTGGTACGTCTAATTCAATCAGGTCGGGGCTTAGGTTTGTCAAAGAAATGTCTAATTTGTACATATGTCCAGAAGGGGAACGAATCTGTGGTCATTTTGGCAGCAAGTTCTGATTGAGAGAGGAGGCAACTTTCTTCAAAGAATTGTTCTGCTCAGATGTTTGGGTGAGGCCAACCGTCTGCTAAAAAGGAAGTATGTGTTCCTGGGGTGAAATCTGGATTTCGTGTAAGTGGTGTCATTGGGCCCAGAATTGAAGAGATTTTATGTTTGTTGCATGCATTCCGAAAGGAGAGCAGTGTTGGCTTAATGAGTGGGTGGAGCTTACAACCTGGGGGGGTGTTGTGGGGTGATCCAGGGGAGTTGAGCTAATGGAAGAGGCAATATTGCTTGTTCTAGCTGGATCCAATCTTTATGTTTGGTATATATGTTCCAGTCTATGATCCTAGCAAGGTGGCTTGCTTGTTGGTATTTTCGTATATCTGGTAGACCTATTCCTCCCTTGAGTTTGGGAGAGGTGAGCCTCAAGTAGCTTAGTCTCGGTTTTAGTTTGCCCCACACAAATGTTATGCATGTTGTTCGATAGGTTGAAAAAGAGGCAGGTGGGATCTTGATTGAGATCGTCTGTAGAAGGTACAGTATTCTGGGCAGGATATTCATTTTAATGATGGCGGCCCTACCAAACCAGGAAAAGAGCCCTGAAGCCCATTTTGTTAAGTCTCTTATTATGGTTTGTAATAATGGTAAGTGTTTTAGGGAGTACAGGTCAGATAGAGAGTTTGGGAGTTGTATGCCTAGGTAGGTGATCGCACGATTGTGCCAAGTAAACGGAAAAGTTGTTTGGCATTGCTTACATGTTTCGGAAGATATTGTAATGTTTAAGGCATTGGATTTCGTAAAATTAATTTGCAGGTTGGTTAGGGTCTTAAAAGTGTTGAAATCTTTGAGCAAGTTCGGGAGTGTTGTGAGCGGTTCGGTGAGAAAAAGGAGAATGTCGTCCGCAAAGGCTGCTAGTTTGTAAGTCCGTTTTTTGATATCTATGCCCTTAACATCTGGGTTAGCTCTGAGTCGTCTCAGAAGCGGTTCAAGGGTGAGGATGAAGATGAAGAGGGGAAAGGGGGCAGCCCTGGCGCGTTCCGTTTGAGATAGAGAAGGCATCCGATCAGGTGGCCATTTACTCGGACTCTAGCGGTGGGATTAGAATAAAGCGTTAGTATGAAGTTTAGCATTTTGGTAGGGAGGCCAATGGCCCTTAAAGCTTCTGTCATGTAGTCCCAGGCCACTCTGTCGAATGCCTTCTCTGCATCGAGGGAAAGTAGGAATCCCTGGTTTTGGGTGGATGTAAGCCAATGGTGAACGTTAATGGCTTTTAGAGTATTGTCTCTCGCTTCTCTGCCCGGGACGAAGCCAACTTGGTCGAGATGGACTAGTTGGGGGGAGGAGGGGGAGAAGCCGGTTCGCTAGCGTTTTGGCGTACCATTTGAGATCTACATTGAGTAGCGAGATGGGTCTGTAATTAGAGACCACAGCTGGGTCCTTACCTGGCTTCGGGATTACTGCAATGTGGGCATTTAGTAGATCTCGCGGGGGTTCAGAGGGAGTTGTGGACGATCGGGTCCGGGACTTTTAGCCGTTTTCATTTGCTTCAATGCTAGGTGAACTTCTTCTCTTTTCAAGGGGGTATCTAGATCTTGTGCTATGGATTCAGAAATGGGAGTTGGGCTATATTGTCGTAGGAAAGCAATGATCATTTGTTTCCTTGTGTTCTCATCTGTGGGTGGGTCTGTTGGGGGGAGGTTGTAAAGTTTAGAATAGTATTTGACGAGCTGTCTGGCTATGTCTGGGGTTGAGTTCATTTTCTGTCCTGTTGCATCTGTGATTGAATGTATCATCGTAGAAGCTCTTTTGGTTTGCAGGGCTCTTGCAAGTATTTTACTGGCTTTATTGCCATATTCATAGAATGTTTTCTGAGATAGGATATATTTGCTCATTTCTGGCTTGAATAAGGTCAGTTAAGGTGTCTAGAGCTTGCGTATGTTTGTGCGCCCTTTCTAGCTTCTGGATCCGATCAGTGAGGTCTGTGTAGTGTTGTCGTCTTTCACGGTTTCGTAAGGAAACCACGGATCACACATTTGTGGGCTTCCCAATTAATGATTGGAGAGGTGTCGGGGGGTTTGTTCTCTAGGAAGTATTGTTTGATACGTTGTTCAACCTCTGCTGCGATATTAGGATAAGTAAGTAAGGAGGGGTCTAGTCTCCATGTCTGCGAGCAGGGGAGAGAATCAGGGAACGTCAATGTCATGGAAACGGGGTGGTGATCCGATAGGAACATAGGGTCTATGGACGCGTGGTTGAGCATGGACAAATCTTTTTGTGACATGAATAGGTAATCTATTCTGGAGTACCTGCAGTGCAGTGCCGGTACGCCAGGTGTCGTGGAGTAATAGATTTTGAAGGTGGGATTTAATTGTTCGTAGGGCTGCATAAGGAAGAGAGGATGTGCCAGAAGAGGTGTCTTGAATAGGGTTGAGCGGGACATTAAAGTTTCCTCCCAGTATAAGAATACCTTCCTGAAAGGTGGTTAGCAAGTCAGTGATGGTACGGAAGAAGGATACTTGGCTGATGTTTGGGGCATAGATGTTAGCTAGCGTGATCTTCCTATTTAGGTATGACCCTTTCAAAAAAAGGTATCTGCCATCCTTGTCTATTATTGCATCGGTAGGTTGAAAAGGGCAGCGTTTTGCTATAAGTATAGAGACCCCTTTAGATTTGGACAACGGGTTGGTTGCATGATACACCATTGGGAAATGGTGGTTTTGTAATTTCGGTGTGGAGTCAGTGTGGAATTGCGTTTCTTGTAGGAAGATAATGTCAGTTTTGCTTCGTTGTGTGGTCAGGAGAAGTTGGGATCATTTTTCCGGTATATTGAGTCCTCTGGCATTAAGTGAGACTATGGCTGTATTGGATAGTGAAGAGCTCATCTTAAAGAATTATCAGTGAGTCCTTCTGGTTGTAAAGTGAGGAATGTTTCAGGAGCCGTAGCAGGGAGGCAGATGGGGGGGGGGGCTGGGGGGCTGAATTCAAGTAGTGTGTGTTGTTTGTGTGGGATTAGAAGAAAAAGGAGCACGTGGGACAGTGTGTTGGGGTTAGAAGAAGTTAAAGGAGGGGTGTTCCGAAAGGCAGGTGGCAATTTGCTCACCTGTCCAAGTGGGCAGGTGCCACAGATGTGGGTGTTACGGAAAAAAATCAGTGGCTTGTGATATAAGTGGTAAAGTGCGAAAAACAGTATCTATATATTGCCACTGTGTGGGAGTTGGCTTGTCGAAAGAGAAGGGTAAAACAAGTTATTCAGTATGATCCATCATACCAGTAGCCTAAACGTGCAAAAGCGTGAGCAAGTGGGGAATAGGTTTAGCAAGTGGACGTGCGGGTTGCTAGGAGTGAGGCAGTGGGCTCATGCGTTACGTGTCAATGTGTAGGGAATAATTACGCTAGGGCATGTCTCCACTTTGCACTGTGGGTGAGGTTATTTTGGGGGGTGACAGCTATGTTATTTCTGGATTGCCTGAATGAGTCTTTGCGGCATGTGTATTACAAAACATGAGCTAACTGGAAAATGAACAAGTAACATGTAACATTAAACATTGTCAGATCCATAGCTGGAGTGCATCCTATGTAGATGAGGTACTGCCAGAGAGGGGAAGAAAGAAAAAAGAAAAAGGGCCCTTTCTCCCTTCCCCCTCCCTTTTTTTTGTTTTAAGATTGCCACTCAGCAGCATGATAACAAGTTCTCGAGAACAGAACAAGAGATAATGCTTATAGAACTGCAACCAAGGAGGGAATTCAAAGGTGTTTTGGAGAGGTTGAAAAGACAAGTGATCAGCTTCAACTGGGGATTTCTTAATATTAATTATAAGTGTGGGTCATAGCAGGTATTGCCTCGATAGTCGTGTATAGAGGCGTTGTGGGCGGGTATATTCCTTATGGGGGGGATGTAATGTTATCAATCGATCCTGATATGTATTAGGCATCGTGTACATCGCTCATGAGTGGGCGTGCAGTGTCATATAACATGAGACGTCATTAGTTGGCGATGTGGGGAGAGTTAGCAATCTAATCGATCGTTAGTAAATCTCTGAGCTCTAATCTTGGCTGGGCAGATAAAACAAATAATGGTGAGTGGGGAAAGCAGAGCAAAATGGCCTGTTCACAACATGTAACAAACAGCATCGTATTTAATCAGGAGTATAAAACTTTCATATTAGAAGAGCCATAACTAATTACCCATATTGATGACTACGGGTGGAGAGAGTTGGAGCATAGGTATCAGCCGATCGTCAAGCACAGTGTTCTAGGGTAGGTTAGTTCGATCTTGTAGCTGCGGTCGTGAAATTCATAGACGGAATCATAAGTAGGCTCTTTTATCGTGTCTCTGTTATTTATCATGGGCGGAAGCAGGCGTGAATGGGAAACAGAGTCCAGGGGGCTCGGACTGTCCGGGAGATGGCAAATGATCCATTTGTGGAATCCCTAAGACCTGTAGGGGGATCGGTCCTGGTAGTGCTGCTGCTGGAGTCGTGCTGTAGTAAGGTGTGTCATCGCTGAAGGGTCTCATGTTGATCTACAGGCTGGCGGTGCATGAAAATTCGGAGGCTGTGTTGGTTTGTGTGCACCGGTTAGAGATGTACTGTCAGGTGCAGCCTGTCACCAAGATTAATCATGGCGCGAATTGTTGGAGCATAGTACCTGCTGTGTGTTAGGTTGATAAGAGTAGCAATAAGCACTGCTGTGTCCTCCGTGTATTGCTGGAGGGGGTTATGGCAGCGGAGTGAGCAGTTTCTCAGCATAGTGAGGGGATGATTTGCGGGTTCCCTTTAGAGAAAAACTGACGGGTATGACAGGGTCAGAAGCAGAAGTGAGTATATCATCTGGGTGTCCTGGGCGTCTTCTATGAAATATGTCTCAGTAATCGCGGCGTGCCCTGCAAGGCAGGGGGGCAGTCATGGGGCTCGTGGGTTGGTGCCGAGACAAGGCAGTTGAGCTGGGTCTGGTTGCCGATGGGGATCGTTGCCTCCGGAATCTCGTGTCCTGAGCCTCCATCGGTTCTTCTCTAGATAGGTGGTCAGGATCGGAGATGTTAAAATCGGTATACCAGTTTGGGACATCAACATATGGAATGTTTAGGGTTTGGCAGAAAGCATCCAGTTCTTCAGGGACTCTTGGAATGGCCTTGATGAATAGCCTGGAGTCTGAACGGGAACTTCCAGCGGTATCGGATTCCTTTGTTCCGTAGGACCTCCAGCAGAGGACACAGGTCTTTACGGTGTCTGAGCGTGATTGCCGAGAGGTCTTGGTAGATGTGTATTGTGTGTCCTTCAAAGTTTAGTTGCGTTTTATCACGGGCCTTCTGGAGGATGTCTTCCTTGAGAGCAAAATCATTTATGTAGCAGACGATATCTCTTGGGGGGGTCTGTGTCCCTGCCTCGTGGCCTGAGGGCCCTGTGTATGCGCTCCATTGCAATAGGCGTGTGGCGAGGCTGGTCAAGGAGACGATTGAACAGATCCATGACAGCAGGAAGAATCTGGTTGTTGTCAACAGATTCGGGGAGACCCCTCACCCTCAGATTATGTCGTCTTCCTCTATTATCCAGATCTTCAACATGGCATTGAAGATCCCGGAGTTGCATGGCGTGCATATCTAACTTGTGGTGGACTCTCCGTATTGCGGTCTATTTTTAGCAGCGTTTTAGCGGCGCTATTCGGCCGCTAGCGGGGCACTTTTAACCCCCGCTATCGCCCGAAAAAGGGTTAAAACCGCTCAAAAAGGCAGTTTGGCGCCCCTGCCCCATTGATTTCAATGGGCAGGGGTGCTTTAGGAGCGGTGTATACACCGCTCCTACAGCGCTGCAAAGATGCTGCTTGCTGTTTGTAAAGCGCCTCAGTGTGAAAGTAGCCTTACTGTCCCTGGCCTTCTGCTTTCATTCATTGGATTTCAGCTCTTTCAATAATGCAGGCTCAGCACTGAACGTGGGAATTACGGATCCAGTATGTCTAGCAGCTCAAACTCCTCCAGGCTGATATCCACATATGAAAGCATATTGATATTTGTAGAATTCCTCCTACTATTTGCACTGGTGTGAAGGACTCTTGAGAGGAGTACTGAAACAGGAAGCTGTGTACAGCACTCTGACAGGCCCACCCAGCCAAAAACTGCTTGGATTGCACCGAGTAGCACAGAGGCCCGGTGGTGATGTCATAGGGTTTGAAATAAGGTACATAATGAAAATGGAATGGTTTTATTTTACGCTTGCCTACCGCCCGCCATCGTTTCACAGCGGCGGAATGGCTCCTCTGCGTGAATCCGCTTTAAGGGGTATAGGGGGCGCATGTGCCGCGGTGCTGATTAGCCAAAGCACGTGCAATGTCCGCTGGGCACACGCAATCGCTCCTGACAGAGCCAGAAGGAGAATCTGTGTGTGTAAACACACAAATCCACATTCTGACAGGGGAGAGGAGACAGATCGTGTGTTCCTAGTATATAAAAACACCAATCGGTCTCCTCCCCTAGGCAGTCCCATCCCTCCTACAGTTAGAACACACTGAGGAAACACAGTTAACCCCTTGACCGCCCCCTAGTGTTAACCACTTCCCTGCCAGTGACATTTATACAGTAATCAGTGGCCATTTTTAGCTCTGATCACTGTATAAATGTCAATGGTCAATATACGATTATTGCAATTTTTTTTTACCAAAAATATGTAGAAGATTACATATGTGCCTAAACTGAGGAAAATTTTTATTTATTTGTTTTTTAAATTTGGGGATATTTATTATAGCAAAAAGTAAAAAATATTGTGTTTTTTTTTCAAAATTGTCGCTAATTTTTTTATTATTAGAGCAGAAAATAGAAACTGCAGAGGTGATCAAATACCACCAAAGGGAAGCTCTACTTGTGGGGAAAGAAAGTACATCAATTTTTTTTGGGTACATCGTCGCACAACCACGCAATTGTCACTTAAAGCGAAGCAGTGCCATATCGCAAAAAATGGCCTGGTCAGGAAGAGGGGGGGGGGGTAAATCCTTCCGGGACTGAAGTGATTAAAAAATTTCATTACCATAATGATTGGAGGAGCAGCAGTAAAAAATATAAGCAGGTTAAATTTCTGCTTTCTTGCTTTGAATTATTTTTTGGCAGTAAATGTTAGAGATGCAAGTGTTGTTTTGGGTTTTTTTTTTTTTTTCCTCCTTTATTTGATACGTCTGCTATCAGTTTTTAAAATACTTTTTTCCCTTCTTTTTTTCTGACACTTTTTAAACAGCTTTTTTTTTTCCTTCCTGCTAATAAAGGGGAGTGGTTAATTGTTCACAGGTGTATAAAAGTATTTATACAAACTCCCCTAGAAGCTTGCATGTGGATTTTGTGAATATAAGTGGAATTTTGAACTAAAGTGGGGAGTTAATAACCAGGAGTTAAGACAGGAGTCTTCTAACCTGTAAGTAAAATCTTAAACTTCCTTTAAGTAATTGTATTGTAACTGGAAAATCAGTGCTAGCAGGGTTGAAGGTTTTGCTCAGTGCACAGTGTGCCACATGTATGCAAAATTGGTGCAACAGCTCCAGGATGGATACCGCTGTGACAGATGTGAGCAGGTTGCCCTTCTGGAAGCTCGTATTAGAGATCTGGAGGAGCAAGTTGCAACACTGGGCATAAAGGAGAACCCTGAAAGGGGTCCTCTGCTCACTGAGCAGGTGGTCAGTAGGGTTGATGTGGAGGGTGGAGGGGCAAGTCAGGATTATCAGATAGGAAGATGGGTTAATGTAGTTAGAGGGAGTAGAAGGGGCTCGTAGAAAAGGAAGGCCAGTCCTGTATTTGTGCATCAAAACAAATTTGCCAAGTTGGATGAAGATGTGGAGGTGGCAAACACAGAGGAGGCAGCCCTAGATGTCACTGCTACCCTTAACAGCCGGGAGAGCAGCCCATCTAGTATAGGTGGTGAGGGGAGTGCAGGTAGGCCTAGACAGTTGGTGGTTATAGGGGATTCTGATAGAATAATTTGTCGCCAGGATCACCTCAACCGAATGGTTTGCGGTCTCCTTGGTGCTAGGGTTCGGCATGTGGTGGACTGGGTGAATAAATTACTGGGAGGGGCTGGGCATGACCCAGCTGTCATGGTCCACGTTGGAACCAATGACATTATACATGGAAGGTGGAGGCTCCTTAAGAATCAATTTAAAGAACTAGGCTGCAAGTTGAAGGGAAGGACCTCCAAGGTGATATTCTCTGAAATATTGCCTGTGCCATGCGCAACACAGGAAAGGCTTGGGGTGATTAGATTGCTGAATGCATGGCTAAAGACCTGGTGTAGGGAGGAGGGATTTGGGTTTCTAGAGCACTGGGCTGACTTTTCATTGGGGTGCAACCTATATGCTAAAGACGGTTTGCACTTGAATGGAAGGGGGTCTGCTGTGCTGGGGGAGAGGTTTATGGGAAGGCTGGAGGAGTATTTAAACTAGAATTGAGGGGGGAAAGGTGAACTAGAATTACATTGGGCAGATAGGTCAGTTAGGGGTCAGACATTAATGGAAGGTGGAATGGGGATAGATGGGGGGAGGGTTATGGCAGGTGACAAGAAATTTCCCATGTTGCAAACAGCCATTGGAAACTATAGTGCCATTTGTACTACTAAAATGATATGAAAAACACCAGAGCAAAATGTAATAATGCATTAAAGTGTTTGCACACCAATGCCAGAAGTCTGCCAAGCAAAATAGGTGAGTTGGAAGCTCTGGTGCATGAGGAGAGCTATTATGTAATCGGTATTCCTGAAACTTGGCTTCAATCCTCACATGACTGGGCTAATAATATTCCTAGCTATGCACTCTTTCGGAGAGACAGGGTAAAAAGGAAAGGTGGCGGGGTCTGTATCTATGTGAGAAGTGATCTCAAAGCAAGTGTGAAAGAGGATCTGGTTGATGGAAAGTGTGATGAGTCTGAAGCATTATGGGTGAAACTGCATATAGATGGGCGTAGTTCAAAGTTCTTCATTGGAGTTTGTTTTAGACAACCCAATGTTAATGAGGAGGTGGAGACTCACCACCTTGCACAGATGCAAACATTTGGAGAAATTTTTTTTTTTTTTACTCACCTCAAAATGCCTGTTGCCAGGGGGTCCATCGTAGTCTGCCTCCTTCGGTGCCTGGGCTCCTGACGTCACTTCTCACGGCACAGGAAGGGAGATCACCTCTCCACCCTCCCTCTTGTCAATCATATGGGACATGTGACCGGATGATTGCGGGGCCAGTGACGGCGCGCGGCATGGCTCGCGCATGCGCAGTGGGTGCCCGGCTATGAAGCCACAGCCGGGCGCCCACAGTTGAAATGCCGACGAGCGGGGCTTCAATCCCCCGCATCGCTGGACCCTGGGACAGGAAAGTGTCCAATTAAAAGTCAGCAGCTGCAGTATTTGTAGCTGCTGACTTTTAATTTTGTTGTTTAAATGGGAACCCCGCTTTAACTTCAAGAGAGCAAATTTTCCAAGGATGAGGGCTGTTCTCCAGGATTTAGATTGGGAGGGAATATTTGCATTGATAAACACAGAACAGAAATGGGAATTCTTCAAAAAGACTGTTTGGGACCTCACTGCAAAGTATATTCCCATGGGCAATAAGTTTAAAAGGCTAAAAACAAAACCTGTGTGGCTCACGACCAAAGTTAAAAAAGCTATGAACAATAAGAAAACAGCTTTTAAAAAATATAAAAAATCTTCAAATATATTAATAGTAAAAAGGTCAGGTCTGAGCATGGAGGCCCTTTACCAAATAATCTGGAGTGGGTGACTGGGGATAAAGAGAAGGCAAATTTATTAAATACTTTCTTCAGCTCTGTGTATACAAAAGAGCATGGGTGAGCTTATGTCCATAATGGGGGTGGTAGTGACACAGCACCGAATGATCCACAATGGCTCAAAAGTGATATGGTCCAGAAATATTTAGTCAGAATAAAGGTGGATAAAGCACCTGGACCTGATGGCATCCACCCACGGATCCTAACAGAATTGAGCTCTGTAATTTCAAAGCCATTGTATCTAATTTTTAGGGACTCATTAATGACGGGAATAGTACAACTGGATTGGCGCAGGGCGAACGTGGTGCCTATATTTAAAAAGGGATCAAAGTCTTTACCAAGTAACTATAGACCTGTTAGTTTAACTTCTATAGTCGGGAAGATACTGGAGCGTTTAATAAAAGACCACATAGAAGAGTTCTTGCTGGAAAAAAACATTTTAAGCAACGGATAGCATGGATTCATGAAAGACAGAAGTTGTCAGACAAACCTGATTTCTTTTTATGAAGAGGTAAGCAAAACCTTGGACAGAGGGGTGGCTGTGGACGTGGTATACTTGGATTTTGCAAAAGCGTTCGACACAGTTCCCCACACGCAGTTCATGTGTAAGGTGAAGTCTACAGGCCTGGAAATATCAGTTTGTAAATGGATAAAAAACTGGCTAAAAGACAGAAATCAGAGAGTAGTGGTTAACGATTCTTACTCTGAATGGTCTAAGGTTATCAGTGGTGTACCCCAAGCTTCAGTGCTGGGACCCTTACTTTTTAATATCTTTATAAAATGATAATGGGTCTGGGATCAAAAGTAAAATTTCTGTCTTTGCAGATGACACCAAGCTATGCAGTGGAATAACGTCCTTACAGGATGTCTCCAATTTACAAGCCGACCTCAATGCACTGTCTAATTGGGCGACTATGTGGCAGATGAGGTTTAATGTTGAGAAATGTAAAGTTATGCACTTGGGGGCTAAGAATATGCATGCATCATACATGCTAGGGGGAGTACAACTGGGGGAATCCGTGGTGAAGGATCTGGGGATTTTGGTAGATCATAAGCTCAATAATAGCATGCAATGTCAAGCTGGGGTTTCCAAAGCGAGTAAAGTCCTTTCTTGTATTAAGAGGTATGGATTCCAGAGAGAGAGAGAGATATAATTTTGCCCCTGTTCAAATCATTAGGAAGACCTCATCTGGAATATGCAGTTGTTTTGGGCACCAGTTCTCAAAAAGGATATCGGGGAACTGGAGAAAGTGCAGAGAAGGGCAAACAAACTGATAAGAGGCATGGAGGAGCTCAGCTATGAGGAAAGATTAGAGGAACTGAATTTATTCACTCTTGAGAAGAGGAGAATAAGGCGGGATATGATCAACATGTTCAAATATATAAGGGGTCCATATAGTGAACTTGGTGTTGAGTTATTCTCTTTATGGTCAACCCAGAGGACACGGGGGGCACTCTTTACGTCTAGAGGAAAAGAGATTTCATCTCCAAATACGGAAAGGTTTCTTCACAGTAAGAGCTGTGAAAATGTGGAATAGACTCCCGCCAGAGCTGGTTCTGGCCAGCTCTGTAGATTGCTTTAAGAAAGGCCTGGATACTTTCCTAAATGTACATAATATAACTGGGTACTAACATTTATAGGTAAAGTTGATCCAGGGAAAATCCGATTGCCTCTTGGGGGATCAGGAAGGATTTTTTTCCCCTGCTGTAGCAAATTGGGGCATACTCTGCTGGGGTTTTTTGCCTTACTCTGGATCAACTGTGGGTATAAAATTTGGGTATATTGGATTGTACGATATATATATATTTTTTTTATTGTTTTTATGGTTGAACTGGATGGACTTGTCTCTTTTTTCAACCTGACTAACTATGTAACATTGAATTGACCAACTGTCATGACCTTGCAGTAATACATTCATGACCTGTCTGTCTCTTACCTGGTCTGTGTATCAGCCTTGAGGCTTGTACTCTCATGCCTGCATGCTTAAGTAATCTTCCCTCTCTGTGGCTCCACCCTAGCCTCAACAGAAACCACTATTTAACACCGTATTCTCCAAGCCTGCCTTGCCGTGCAATATTGTGTGTTTGGCTTCCTGTTTGCCGTGTGCTCTAAGTTTGTCTCTGTTACCGATCTTGGCGTGTTCCCGACTATCCCTGTCTGCTTCTGACCCTGACCTTCGGCGTGTTCTCAACTATCCCTGTTTGCCTGTGACCCTGACTTTTGCTGTGTTCTCTGTTATCCTTGTCTGCTTTTGGCTACCATTTGGCTACCTCCTTACTATCCCTTGCTGTCCTGGGCTGCTGCTTCTTCTCCATCCTCCTGTAGCCTACCGTGAGCGTGAGCTGGGAGACCCTGGAAGCCGCGACCTGGAGCCAGTTGCAGCTTAGTCCATCCTCACCACTAGAGGCTCTGGTGAACACCTGCTGGCTCTTAGACTCCACGCCCTGGGGAATCTATGCTGTAATTCACTGTGGGATCCGTGTTGGTGCTCCAGGGGACCTGCCTTCCTGAACCACCCCGAGTTCCATCCGCAGCAGTCAGCCTTAGGGTCCACTATCATAGCAGTGCACTCCTGACCCCAACAGGGTGCATCTGTCAAATGGATACAGGTGACCTGACAGTTTGCACGGCCATGGACCCGTCTGATGTGCCGCTACCTGCCGATGTTCAGCTGCAGGGCATAGTCCACAGACTCGAGACCCAGGAATATAATCAGACCCAGGTGATGCGATTCCTTCAGGATTTGGCTTTGAACAACTTCAAGCCTCCTTAGGCTCCCCGGTTCCACAACTGCAATCGGCTTCCGTATCAGCTCTGCTTACAGTCGCAGCTGCTAACCGTTTGCACTTACCAGCTCCGTCCCATTACTTTGGGGATTCCAAGGCCTGCAGAGTGTTCCTTAGCCAGTGTACCATTCATTTCGAACTCCAACCCCAAAACTTCCAGTCTGATCGGGCAAAGGTAGCCTATATTATTTCTCTCCTGTCCGGCGAGGCTTTAGCTTGGGCTGCCCCTATGTGGGAGAGGAAAGACCCAGTGGTTTCCAGGCTCTCTAATTTTCTGAAATTCTTCCGGAATATCTTTGAGGAACCAGGTCGTGTCTCTTCAGCGGCCAGTGCCCTCTTACGTCTCCGCCAAGGGTCTGCTTCTCATACAGTATGCTCTTCGTTTTCGCATACTGATGGTTGAGCTGAGCTGGAACAATGAGGCCTTAGTCGCAACCTTTCTGCATGGCCTTTCTGATAGAGTGAAGGACGAATTAGCAGGAAGAACCATCCCCACTGATCTGGACGAAGTTATCTCTCTGTGTAACCAGATTGATATTCGTTTTCAGGAAAGGACCCTAGAAAAGCGACGCCAGCACTCCTTGGTCCTTAGTCAGCCCGAGCTCCCCTCTTTTCATCCTGTGGAGCATCTCCTGCCGACTAGGAACCCATGCAGCTGAGCCAAACCAGGCCATCCCCCGAGGAACGTGCTAGGCACAGAACTCTGGGCCTGTGTCTTTGCTGTGGGGGCAAAGGTAATTTTCGTGACACATGCTCATTTCATCCAGGAAAAGCTTGGGTAATACATCTGGAAGGTAAAGTATTGGACCCAGAAAGTCATCTTCTCGTCTCCTCCTTTCGGTGTTTCTTCATGTTGGCGTTTCCTCCCATTCGGCCTTGGCTTATCTGGATTCGGGAGCCGCTGGCAACTTTATGGACTGGAGAACTGCATCTTCCATGAACCTTACTCTTTTACCCCTCACCACTCCATTGGTGGTCTCGGCGATTGATGGCACTTTTCTTCCAGGGGGGCCTATCCGCTTCCAGACCCCTCCTGTTAAGATGCCGGTAGGGATACTCCACCAGGAGTGGATATCCTTTCTTATCCTTCCTAAGGTCTCAACCCCTATCGTATTGGGGCTTCCTTGGTTGCAGCTCCACTCTCCACACATTGACTGGACTTCTGGGCAGATCCTGGCTTGGGGTTCCTCCTGTTTCTCTTCCTGCCTACTCAAGGTTGCCCCTAAGGGGAGACTTCCTGTGGCTACCACCTCAGTATCCTCTGCCCTTCCCGCTGCATATAGCGATTTCCGGGATGTGTTCTGTAAAAAGTCAGCTGAGGTGCTTCCTCCTCACAGGTCCTTTGACTGTGCTATTGACCTTGTTCCCGGAGCAGCTCTACCCAGGGGTCGTACCTACCCTCTGTCCATCCCAGAGACCCAGGCCATGTCTGAGTATGTTGCAGAAAATCTAGAAAAAGGATTCATCTGGAAATCCTCATCGCCTGCAGGAGCAGGGTTCTTTTTTGTTGCCAAAAAGGATGGTACTCTAAGACCCTGCATTGACTACCGAGGTCTAAACGCAGTAACGTTTAAAAATCTATACCCCCTACCCCTAATATCGGAACTATTTGACAGGTTGAAAGGTGCCTCCATTTTTACCAAGTTGGATCTCAGGGATGCATACAATTTGATCCGAATATGGGAGGGGGATGAATGGAAAACTGCGTTTAACACTAGAGATGGGCATTACGAGTACTTGGTCATGCCCTTTGGTTTGTGTAACGCCCCAGTGGTGTTCCAAAACTTTGTTAACGAAATCTTCAGGGATCTTTTTTACCAATTTGTTGTCATCTACCTGGATGAGATTCTCATCTTTTCGGATAGTCTGTCGGTTCAGAGACCATGTCCGGATTGTACTTCAGCGCCTTCGAGAAAATAATCTGTCCGCCAAGCTGGAGAAATGTTCTTTTGAATGTTCTGAAGTCCTGTTTCTGGGATGCTTCGTCTCTAACTTCAGTCTTCGTACGGATCCTGGGAAGGTTTTGGCCATTACCAACTGGCCTCTTCCTCACGGCCTCAAGGCCACACAGCGCTTTCTTGGGTTCACAAACTATTACAGGCAGTTCATTAGGAATTACTCCTCTATTACAGCGCCAATTATTGCCTTGACCAAGAAGGGTGCTAATGCCAAGGAGTGGTCCCCCGAAGCTGTCTCTGCCTTTCGTGATTTGAAACAGGCCTTCATTTCTGGACCTTTGTTGAGGCGACCTGACCCGGGGGATCCATTTTTTATTGAAGTGGATGCTTCCTCAACTGGGGTGGGAGCTGTGCTTCTTCAATCCTTTGGGAAAAAACGTCTACCATGTGCGTTTTTTTTTCTCCAGAAAACTTTCTCAGGCGGAGAAGAATTACGCTATTGGTGATCGGGAACTTCTTGCGATTAAATTGGCGTTGGAGGAGTGGCGTCATCTCTTGGAGGGTTCCCCACATTCCATAACAATTTTCACTGACCATAAAAATCTGCAGTACTTACAGAATGCCAAACGATTGAATCCCAGACAAGCCAGGTGGAGTCTCTTCTTTTCCCGTTTTAACTTCACCATTACATTCAAA
The DNA here is from genome assembly GCF_042186555.1 of Aquarana catesbeiana. NCBI lineage: Eukaryota > Metazoa > Chordata > Amphibia > Anura > Ranidae > Aquarana > Aquarana catesbeiana. The sequence continues at coordinate 256,391,750 of NC_133329.1, forward strand.
CCTGGTTCCTGCAACAGTCGGGCTGATGCACTCTCTAGATCTTTTGACATTCAGGATGAGGAGCCTACCATTGAACCTGAGCCAATTATCCCTACTTCATGCATCCTTGCCCATTCTACCACCCTGAAGTAAAAAATTTCTCCTGGCAGGACCTTCGTCCCCACTGAGCTAAGAGCTAAGATCCTTCGTTGGGGACATGACTCCAAGGTGGCAGGTCATGCTGAGTTTCTTCGATCCTTCCTCATCAGTCGCCACTACTGGTGGCCTACTCCCATTCGGATGTCAAAGACTATGTTAAGGCTTGTCATGTCTGTGCCCAGTCTAAGTCCTCCACGCAGGCTCCTGCTGGTCTTCTCATGCCCTTGCCCATTCCCAAGGAGCCCTGGTCTCACATAGCCATGGACTTCATCACCGATCTTCCACCTTCTGAGAAGAATACGGTCATTTGGGTGGTAATTGATCGATTCTCCAAGATGGCCCATTTTGTTCTTCTTCCTGGTCTCCCTTCTGCTCCTGCCTTGGTTCCCATTTTCGTACGAGAGATTTTCCGTCTTCATGGTGTCCCTTCCCATGTCATTTCGGACAGGGGTGTTTCGGACTTCTCGGTTTTGGAGAGCCTTTTGCAAATCCCTCAACATTACCTTGGATTTTACCTCTTCTTACCATCCCCAATCCAATGGTCAGACTGAAAGGGTTAATCAGGAGTTGGAGGTCTTTCTCCGTACCATGGTCTCGGCTCATCACGATGATTGGGCATCATTACTCCCGTGGGCAGAGTTCTCCCACAACAATCATGTCAATGTCAGTTCTCAGAAGACACCTTTTGTCACTGTTTATGGAAGACATCCTCAGCTCCCTCTTCCTATGACCTGTTCTTCTGACATCCCAGCTTTGGCTACTGTTCAGGAATCATTCAATTCCTTGTGGGTTGACGTTCATGATTCCCTCCAGAAAGCTGCCAACAAGTTCAAAAGTTTTGCTGACTGTCGCAGGCCGAAGCCGCCTTCTCTACAGCCAGGAGACAAAGTTTGGCTTTCTACCAGGAACATCAGACTCCTGGTTCCTTCTCTTAAGTTTGCCCGAGATTCATTGGTCCTTACAATATAATTTCTAAGCTGAATACTGTTTGTTTTAAACTCCAGATCCCTAAAAGCCTCAGGATCTCAAACTCCTTTAATGTATCCCTTCTGAAACCTTTAGTTTTCAATAGGTTCTCTCGACCTCTCCCTATCTTGGCTCCGGTCTCTGAAGATGATCAGGAGTACGAGGTTAGTCAAATTTTGGATTCTCGCTTCTATAAAGGTGTCCTTCAATATCTCGTGGATTGGAAAGGTTTCGGTCCTGAGGAGAGATCTTAGATTTCTGCATCTGAAGTCTTCGCACCTCTTCTTCTGAGGAAGTTCCATTTGAAGGTCCCCTCCAAGCCTGGTCCAAAGCGGGGGAGGGGGAGGCCTCGTAAGAGGGGGGGGTACTGTCATGACCTTGCAGTAATATATTCATGACCTGTCTGTCTCTTACCTGGTGTGTGTATCAGCCTTGAGGCTTGTACTCTCACACCTGCATGCTTAAGTAATCTTCCCTCTGTGTGGCTCCACCCTAGCATCAACAGGAACCACTATTTAACACCGTATTCTCCAAGCCTGCCTTGCCGTGCAATATTGTGTGTTTGGCTGTTTGCCGTGTGCTCTAAGTTTGTCTCTGTTACCGATCTTGGCGTGTTCCCGACTATCCATCTGCTTGTGACCCTGACCTTTGGCGCGTTCTCGACTATCCCTGTTTGCCTGTGACCCTGACTTTTGCCGTGTTCTCTGTTATCCTTGTCTGCTAGTCGCCCCGACATTTGGCTACCTCCTTACTATCCCTTGCTGTCTTGGGCTGCTGTTTCTTCTCCATCCTCCAGTAGCCTACCGTGAGTGTGAGCTGGGAGACCCTGGGGGCCGCGACCTGGAGCCAGTTGCAGCCCAGTCCATCCTCACCACTAGAGGCTCTGGTGAACACCTGCTGGCTCTTAGACTCTGCGCCCTGGGAAATCTATGCTCTACTTCACTGTGGGATCCGTGTTGGTGCTCCAGGGGACCTGCCTTCCTGAACCACCCCGAGTTCCATCCGCAGCAGTCAGCCTTAGGGTCCACTATCATAGTGGTGTACTCCTGACCCCAACGGGGTGCATCTGTCACCTGGATACAGGTGACCTGACACCAACATTCCATCAGTGTTCTACCTCTCAGCCTTGGAACAACCTCACACAAGCCCATCATGGTAGAAGGTTGAACAGCACATAAGCATGTGACCAAAATGTCTTGTTCCACTCAGAAACACAGTAAAAAGTATTACACACCTGTTTCCAATGAGCTGTATACAATTCATATAATCGTTATAACAAGAGGAATTTTATGTAAGTTTTATAATACTGTTGTACTTTTTTAATTACGAAAATGGCAAATCTCTTATGAGTGCACATAACTCATAACTGAACGAATGACAGTTAAATGGTTTTTCCATTAATTTCCTTATGCTGCAGACAATGGTTGACCAGTGGCAAGCATAGTTTTCAAATTAATTGGCTTTATTTATTCCTTTCTATTAGCTATTTGACAACTGCTAACCATTTTAGCGGCAATTATGCGAAGACTGCCTTTCAATTACAGATGTTTGTTGAGTAGCAGAAGTATCACGTGTTTTATGACCTTTATTAAATTGCTCCTGGGGGACATCCCCAAGATCAGGTGAGACATATTACTGCATAATAATGTTCTCTGGTACTATTATTAATGGATCAGGATTCCCTAATGAATCTTTTGCATCAATTACTTCCTTAACAAGGGCTTTGGTCAAACCACACTGCATCTGAAAACTGTATAGAGCCTGATAATAAATGACATTTGTTTTGAAGCAAAATAATTTTTGCAAAAGAGTACAGCTTTACTTGGATGATACAATACAGTATATATATAGAACAAGTAGATGATACATAAGCAAATAATACTACTAATGCATGTGATTTTCATGCAGAGAGACAACAATAAAACACCTACTTTGGGGGAAATGATATCCAAACAATGACCGCAAGGCATGTTATATTTTTAAAAGTACCGTTAGCTTGTTAAAGTAGATGTAAACCCTAAATGAATGAGACTTATTTGCTAAAACACTTTGTATCAAACATTTGCCTTTTATAATAGTTTTCACCTTTTTATCATCCTTTGTTATATTGAAGTTCTGTTCATCTCCTGCAGCGTATTTGCAGCCACTTCTGTCTACATACATAGTCTCAAGTGAAGAAAGCATGGCATTTCTCAGAGAAAATTTCCTGATAGTGACAACAGCAGGCTATGCCTGCATAATGTGTGTGTTGAAATGGCCACTTGTAGTCTCCACTTGGAGCCTGTATGACATGGTGACAACAAAGGAGCACAACTGGAAGATGATGACACAACATTGTCACCCTATAACAGGAAATGCCTTTATAAGGATCTTCAAGGCAGAATCACCAAGTACTATTTTGATAACAGTTGCAGATTTAATAAAAATATTGAAAACGACTTTAGAAGTTACGGTAACATTTTGGCGTGTAATTGAAGCCAAAAACTGTTACTGTGTCCCAACTGACACAAAAGGGAAAGCCTGCATGCGGATGTATGGAACACCTGTGCATCCCTGTGCAGGGAAACACAATAGCATGTCCATGTAAACGAGGGCTTACATTCTTTTTCTGTCTAGTAAAACAATAGCAGCTGGACACATTGCATTGGTACAATTCATTAGTGGACCCCTCAATATCAGAAAATACCTGACAGGACTTCTAACACTTCCCCACTTTATCCAAAACTGATGGAAGAACATACAGTTTAACGCTTATATGAGATTTTCATGACAGTGTACACAACCACTCAGTCTGCTGCTACATAGGGGATACCACTCATCTCCTCTCCGAAATCCTTTCCAGTACCCAGTTTTGTCTGATGGCAAAACAGTAACTGAGTATAAATGGTCCACTGCCCATTAACCTTCAGAATCCAGGTTTATTAGAAGCTTGTCAAATTTTTTCAACAGTCATCTACAAAACACCTTGACACATTTGCATGCTTAATTATAAGGAGCTGCCCTTATATTTCCACCTACTTTGTTTTAACTTGCAGCATAATCCCTCCTCTCCCCCATGTTCCAACAGGCATGAAGAGATTGGAGATTACTGGAAATAGTAGGATTGATAAACTTTTGGCAATTCACATATTAGGTTAAAACAAAAGTGTTATTTTTTTTTTTTTTTTATTGCTAGCATCACTACTTCATATTCTTCATCGTTCTCATTGTACACACATTGGCAGTGTTGCTCTAACCATTCACTATTATTAAATACCGGCTTTTTTCCACTTTCATCATTATCCTCATCTGTATTGTGTTAAAACAAGGCTCCTCGGAATCTTCAATGTTCCCAATAACATACAGTGGGGTTATTTATGAAAGGCAAAACCACTTTGCACTACAAGTACAAACTACAAGTGCAAATTTAGAGTACTAAATTGGGGTGATTGGCGCTGTTCGACTAGGTCCACTATGATGTACACAAACATATATAAGTGTGAAATAGAAAATAAAAATTTAAAACATTTTTTATGTATATAGGAATGGTAAAAGTTCCAAACCTGTAGACAAAATTTAAGTGCATGCGTAAAAACTGACCACAATCTGTAAAGTGCAGTGTGTAATACCGCATAAAATGCAGACACTAAAAGATTAAGTGATAAAGATTAAATCATCCCAAAAAGATGAATAAATAAATATAAGGAAAATAATACAAATTACTTGAAAAACACTTATTGGTAAAATCCTGTGCTGATGTGTACACACAATAGTGCTAAAACGTATTGGTAAAAAGCTTTTGTTCATATGTACATACAATGGTGTTTAAAACATAAAAGGTGAATGATCAGTTCATAAAAGCAAGTGTCCCCAAAAAAGAAATTCCATAGAAAGTTCTTCTTAAAGTGCAATAATGTGTCTCTTCATTCACATAGCGATATTCTTGATGAGATAAGTGCTCCCAGCCTTCCAAAGGACCCCCCCCTTGTGCCCTCACTCACCGGAAAAATTCACCCCTGCAGGGGTATCAAGCCTGTAAACTGTATCCAGCAGCAATGGTCCGTGGTGACAGTCCTCCGTTCTCCTCTCCTTATCTGGTGTCCCGATCACCTCCAATCACTCCCCGGTATGAACATCCATATGTATTGAAACAAAAATAACCCCATCTCGTGAATCCGAAAAAAACTCAACTTTATTGCAAACAGGTAGATTAAAAACGGAGCGAACAGTCTTATACAAGTGCAAATTGCATTCGAAATTGCACTGAAGGTGCACTTGGAAGAGCAGTCGCTGTAAATCCGAGGGGGACATGCAAGGAAAATAAAAAACAGCATTTTAGCTTGCACAGTATGATAGGATGATGAAACGAGCAGTGCTTCCCCATATATCTACAGCGACTGCACTTTCAAGTGCACTTTCAGTACAATTTGCACTTGTAGTTTGCACTTGTAGTGCAAAGTGGATTTACCTTCCATAAATAACCCCCAGTGCTTCTTAAGCCTCGTACACAGGATCGGATTGTTGGCCAACATAACCATGGACTTTTGTGCGAAGGGCGTTGGCCCAAACTGGTCTTGCCTACACACAGCCACACAATTGTTGGCCAACAAATACGAACATAGTGACATATTACGTTGTTTTTCAGCTCTTTAGCGCCACCCTTTGGGCTCCTTCTGCTAATTTCGTGTTAGTAGAAGCTTGGTGAGTGTTAATTCGTGCTTTTAATTTCGCACTTTTCGTTTCATTTCTGAACAGCCATTCGTCAACCAGCCATGTTAGAGAACCAGAGGAGATAACATGTTATTATTGCCTTGGAGTTATTGCTTTGACATAATTTTTTGGTTGAATAATGATTTGATTTGGTATATTTTTGGATCCATAGAATGCTCTTTTTTGATAAGATCTATTGGCAGATGTAATTTTATTTGTTTTCGGGGCGTGTCCAGGATGGTAACGGGAGAGGATGCTCAGTAAACGAGCTCTTGGAGTCCGGCCACTAATCCTGCCTTTAGCCCGGTGCCTGGGCTGAAATTCATAGTGGAAACACTCCGAGGACACGGCGGGAACTCCGGGCCATGCCCAGTGGTAAATCCCAGAGGTCAAAGTCAGCAGCGGCTCCACTGGACAAGGCTAAGACCAGAGGCCAGGCTGCCATCACTGCCCACATGGCGTCGCAGACAGGGGCCGCGGACTCCCCTTCAGCAACGACAGCAGACCTTGCGACCGCCATGTAAACAATCGCCACAGGCCAGACAGCGCTGATGGATAAGATTGATCACCTGCAGACAAATGTGGACTTCATCCGCCGGGATCTTGACTCCTTCCGTGGCTGAGGTGAAGCAATAGGTGTCGGTGACCAAGGATACAGTGTGGGAATGCACCGGAGATCTGCACACATTGAAAGCCAAAGCAAAGGGCCTGGAAAGCTGTGCGGAGGACTCCAAGAACCGCAATTGGCGCAATAATCTGCACATCGTCGGCCTCCCAGAGGCGTCAGAAGGTACCGATCCCACTGCTTTCATTGAGCGCCTTCTTAAAGAGCTGCTGCCGAGGGTGTGCTTCTCCCCCTTCACTATTGAGAGGGCTCACCGCATGCCAGCTACACATGGGCCGCAGGGCTCTCCCCCCCGCACATTCATCTTCAAGCTCCTGCACCTTAAGGACAGAGACATGGTGCTGAGGGAGGCAAGGGCACTGCAAGAGCTGAAATTTGAAAACGCAAGGCTGATGATATTCCCAGACTATTCTATGGAAGCCCAGTGCCAAAGCAAGTTGTTTGATGCAGTGCGCGCCAAACTGCGGGCTAAGGGGCTCAAGTACAGCATGCTCTTTCCAGCAAGGCTGCGGGTGGAAGATGGGGAGACCACACGGTTTTTTACTTCACCCGCGGAGACCTCATCCTGGGTTGAAACGGTACGCAGACAAAGAAATGCCTTTTTTCACTCCTTTTACTGCTGCAAAGACTGCCTTATTAAGATGACTTAACTACCTGCCTGCACTATGGGAGGGTCTAAACCGTATGGTGTACAGTGGTACATACTTCCTTATTTGCACCCTGAGGATATTCCATGCACTGGACAGCTGAGCCATTTTTCTTCTCCTGCGGGCCTCCTAACAAGGGCTCCGACATAAGATACCCCTCCCCCCCCCCCAATCCCTCTTCTGGTAAGGTCTAGGTTACTTCACTACTGACATTGCGGGGGATGCAGAGGGTAAGGGATGCACTGACTAATTTATGGCCTTGCAGTGTCTGACTTTGTCTCCCTGGTGGCTGTGGATTCTCCTCCCCTCCCCCTTCTGGTTTATGTTGCCTGGCTGAGCTACACTATGCCTATGCACATGTATGCCTACCTCACAGGACACTTCATCCTCAGACACCAGGGGGGCGGGGAGAATGTTTCTACTCTGTTGGAAAGTTGTCCCCGGACCACTCAAGTTAAGTTTGTAACCTTAAGTTTGTTGCCCCCAGCTTAGGCTGGGAGACTGCACTGATTCTAAATGCCGGACTCCATTACCCGGTCCATGTACTGTACTCCAGAGGACCGGACTCCGGTGCCTTCTTGCACATTGCACCCCCACAGGGGCCTGTTGCCCCTTTATGTTTTGGGAGGAAAGCCCCCTCTGGTTTGGGTGGGGGGTGGCGGGGTGGGGGGGGGTATGTTTGGGTTTTTGTTTGGTTTGTTCAATTCACTGCCTGAGTCAGTTTGCTCTATGTACTAAATGTTTAATGCTTTGCACAGGGATTATTCTACAGGTGTTTGACAATGGTGGCGTGGTGGGAGCCCAGTGGGCCCCAGGGGTGTCTCTCCCTTCTTTAGAACGGTTTATGAAGCTCAATGTCTGTGTGTAAAATTGTGTCCTGGAACACCAGGGGTCTGAACTCTAAGATTAAGAGGTCACTGGCGTTTCAGTTTTTGCAAAGACAATCCCCTCACATTTGTATTCTCCAAGAAACCCAATTGACTGGGGGAAAGACCATGAGCCTACGGAGACCCTGGGTGGGCCACTCATATTACTCAACCTATTCAAATCTCGCAAGAGGAGTGAGTGTACTTGTACGTAAATCCCTACCCTTCCGCCTATTGGCACTAGAGGTAGATCCCGGTGGGAGATATGTCATTATCCATGCAAACATCGTGAACTTAGAGGTGGTTATGGTGGGATTGTATGCTCCTCTTCCTGCTTCGATTTCCTTTCTATACCAAATGGTATCCAAAATTACATAATATGCCACGAACAACATTCTGCTGCTGGGGGAATTTAACATGGTCCCAGACCCTGAAATGGATAGGCTGACCCAGTCATCCGGCTCTGCCACTGAATTGAAGACATGGGCAGAAGTGTTTAACTTCACAGAAGTCTGGCGATGGAGGCACCCCTAACTGAGGGCATATACCTGTCACTCGGCCTCGTATAAATCGTTTTCCAGGATTGACCTGGTGTACTCTGGTGGGCCTGTCCTCTCTAGGGTGAAGGACATCACTATCCAGCCTTGAGGGGTCTCGGACCATGCTCCGGTCTCCCTGCTGCTTAAAATGTCATGCCCACCGCCAGAGGGCCTGTGGCAACTCTCCAGGTTTTGGCTGTCTGACTCGAGGGTGGCCATCCCAGGTAAGGCTGACATGAAGGCCTTTTGGAACTCACAAGATAGATCTGTCCCTATCCCTGATATCTGGGATGCATTTAAGGTCTGCATGAGGGGTAGCTTCCAGACACACATTGGAAGTGTCCGTAGGGGAGCCCACAGGGGATTACAGGAAGCTGAGGCCAGGGTTGAGGTACTAGAATCCGCCTATGTTAGCGATCGTTCCCCTCAGACATACTCACTGCTCAGGGAAGCTCTGAGGGACATGTCTCTTATCCGCATTTCTACTACAAAAATACTTCTGCTCCATCAGAGCCAGAGGATTTTTTAGCAGGGTGAAAGGAGTGGCCGCATGCTGGCATGGCTGTCACGGGAGCACTCCTCCCCCGTATCCACATCCCGGATTCAGTCACCCAGGGGGAATCCTGACTGACTCTTCCCAAATTAATGCCCGGTTTGCCGCTTATTATCAAGAACTTTATAGCCCCAGGACTCAGTTTACAGAATAAGAGATGCATGAGTATCTGGAACAGGTGGATTTACCATACCTTACAGATGCCTCCAGGGAGAAATTGGATAGCCCTCTGACCCTTACAGAGATCCAAGTGACGGTAAAATTTCTGCAAAGTGGGAAGACGCCTGGATGGGTACCCGGCGGAGTTCTATAAACAATATGCGGACGATCTCCTTCCCACATTTCATGAGGTCCTTGTAAAAGCACTCAAGGGTGGTACCTTGTCTCCCTCTATGTCAGAGACAATGATTGTTGTCCTCCCCAAGCCTGGCAAGAATCCCGAACTGTGTTCCTCCTACCGGCCAATATCACTTTTAAATGTTGACCTAAAAATACTTGCTAAAGTACTGGTGGGCCAATTGAATTCAGTAATTACAGCTCTAATACATCCGGACCAATCTGGGTTCATGCCGGGCAGGGGGACAGACATCAACATACGTAGACTGCTGACACATATGGATAGAGCTCCAGAGGATAGCCTCGGGGTGGTGGTGTCCTTGGACGCCAAAAAAGCTTTTTATTTGATTGAATAGGAACACCTCTGGGCTGTCCTCCGGAAATTTGGGTTTGGACCAACGTTTATTAAATGGCTGCGTATGGTGTATACCTCTCCAAGTGCTCAAATGCATACTAACAACTCCCTCTCACAGGCTTTTCCGCTGGGTAGGGGACCCTGATAGGGGGCCCCGCTCTCACCTGGGCTGTTTGCGCTGGCAGTGGAGATCATGGCCTCGCGGATTCGAGATGCATCCGTGGTCCGGGGAATTCAGGTGGGAGTGGTGGAGGAGAAAATATCCTTATATGCAGATGATACTATCCTGTATTTAAACAATGTCTCCTCACTCCCAGCAGCTCTACAACTAGTCAATGAGTTTGGATTGTACTCAGGAGTTAGAGTAAACTGGGATAAATCACTAATTTACCCCTTGAATCCTGCCAGGCCTAAGCCACCCATGCAGAGTCCGCTTGTTTGGGTGAACAACTTCAAATATCTGGAGATACGTATGGGTGGGCCAGTAGCCAGGTATATGGAACTTAATCTGACTCCCGTTAGCAAACTCCTCAAAGCGATGCAGATTGGAGGTCACTGCCCCTAACCCCGGTAGGTAGAGTAAATCTAATAAAGATAGTTTTCCTTCCAAAATTTTTGTACCTTCTTTAGAAATAGTCCACTCCTAATTCTGGCGTCCTACTTCAATAAATTGAAATGCATAGTCTCCTCCTTTATATGGTTGGGCAGGGTGCCAAGACTGGCACTGTCCATACTGCAATTGCAAGTGGGACAGGGCGGGCGGGCTCTTCCCAACTTCCAGCAATATTACTGGGCAGCCATACTAGTGACAGCCCGCTGGCCGTTTTCACAATCTAGAGACAACCAGGCGGTGACCTTGGAAGCAGCGATCCTGGGATTGTATGCTGCACTTAGTAACCTAGTGTCCCGTGGAGTTAAGGCTCACCCCAACCTGATAACCCTAATGCACACAACCATTATGGTTTGGCATCAAGCCAGGGCAATTTATCGCTCCCCGGGTACTACCTCTCCCCATGCGCCCCTATAGGGCAATCCTAATCTTCCCCATTTCCGTAGCATACCAGATCTGCAGGTGTGGGCCAATAGAGGAGTAGTGGGCTTGAAGCATCTGGTAACAGAGGGTAGACTGAGCATGTTTCCAGAACTTAAAACAAAATACAACCTACCAAACTAGATGTTTTTTCATTTCCTACAAGTGAGGCACGCCTTTCAGCATCAGTCTACTGGCAGTGTCAACCTCGAGTCGATCCCGGTGGAGCGGCTGCTAACCACCAAGGTCCTAACGACCCCCCTGTCATCAATATATTTCCACATATCAGCCTCCATACCCACTAAATTAACCAAACTGTATGCAAGATGGAAAAGGGACCTGCCATCCCTTGAGGAGGAGGACTGGGAGACTTGTGTCACCTCATATGTCTCGATCATGATTTCAGCTAGGGACCGCTTCCTACAGTTAAAGTTCTTACACCGGGCCTATTAGACACTTCAGAGGTTGGCTGTTATCTACCCGTACAGGTCCCCAAATTGCCCTAGATGTGGAGATACAGAGGCCTCCTCTGTACACATGACATGGTCATGTCCCATGTTGCAGGGGTTCTGGGAACAGGTCCTAGCAGATGTTAACCAGGCAGCAGAAACCATGTTGTTAAATGTGATTAATGATCCTAGTGTGGGAAAATACAAGAAATTTCATGGCGTATGCCACCTATGCCCATAGGGAGATTTTGTTGAAATGGAAATCTGAGCTGCCACCCACCATCGCCACCTGGAGGAATACCCTGAATGCCGTATTGCCACTAAATAAAATAACATATTTCAATAGAAACTGTCCAAGTAAGTTCGACAAGATATGGTCCTCCTGGCTAGACTCCTGGGGATCCCTGCCACTGGAGATGTCTCCTCCTAGCCCAGATACAGACCCTTAGTTTGATAGGGCGGATTACAAACTAGGAACCATTGGTACGTGTGTTCCCTCCCCTCCCTCCCCTTTTTTTTCTCCCTCATGTCTCTCCTCTCCCTTTAATTCTGTCCTCCTCCCCCTCCCCCCTGGGAAACCCCCCTCCCCTTTCATACTGCACTTACTCAGCATTTACTGATTCGGGTTGGGAGGTCCTCTTGGTAAAGACTTACTAATCTCAATTTTTCTATTCATGTTGCACACTTGTCGACTATTGATATTATAACTACTTGGGAATAATATTTTGTACTCATACCAATACTTTAATCTCATTTGCAATGTACTATAAACTGATCTGTATATACTGACTATGAATAAAGTTCACCTTTGTTAAAAAAAAAAAAAAAATTGTTTTCTTTTTTTAATGCACAATAAAAAAATTGTGTAGAATAATACTTGGCTATGTGTTTTACGTCAAATGACAGTTTAGGAGTAGGCAGTTACACTTTAAAAAATACAATGTAAAATTGACAAGGGACACCAACAAAGTTGTATTTTTGACCTTAAAAACTACAAGATAATGGTGTTGTGGTAACTTGCCCATATAAAAAAAAAAAAAAAAAACATAATCATATTATTCTTGTTATCACTAGAAAAAAAGAAACTTTGAAAATCCTTTTGCTATAACTCCATCAATATCACCAGCAAAGCAGCTTCATTATTATCCCATTAAAGAAGAAGAGAATGTGCTCTGCATTTCGAAATTTTAATAATTTGCCACGTCACAAATGTTAATTCTCCATTATGAACGCTAGTTTACAAGACCGACCGCTTCTGGCTCATCCTTGCTTCCAAGCATGCATGTTTGTACTTTGGACTTTTGTCCGACGGACTTGTGTACACACGCTCCGGAAAATCCGCCAACACACATTTGTCCGCAGAAAATTTTAAAACCTGCTAGCCAACATTTGTCTGTGGAATATCTGACAACAACTGTCCAATCGAGCATACACATGGTCAGATTTTCCGCCAACAGCCTGTCATCACACATTTCCCGTCGGAAAATCCGATCATGTGTACGCGGCTTAGTCTTCTTACTCATCATCAATCACTGCACCAATTTTCAACTTGTCAGAAATGTTTGTTATTTTGTAACTTTTGCTAAACTGTAATTCACAGGTTTTTGGTAATTATTTGGTGGTACTAAGTGTCATCAGTTCTTCTGATTTAATCTTCCTCTAACTTTATTTAGGGTGCCCTGGGTATTTTCAACCACAGGCAAAGCAGGACTTAAAGCAACTTAAAAATAAAGACTGTAAAGAAAAGACTTTTTTTGGTTTGTATTGTTTTCAAGCCTGATCGTGTTTTTAATTTTTTTAATTTTTTTGATTTTACATCCTGAATATTTTTGGGTGTGTTTTGTGTGTCAAGTTACCACAACACCATTATTATCTTGTATTATTTAATCTCAAGGAGATTGCTTGGTGTTGGTGTCTCTTGTTAATTTCACATTGTATTTTTGAAATGTACCTGCCTCCTCACAAACAAACTGTCCTTTTTGAAGGAAAACACACATAGGCAAGTATAATTGAAACACAAAATCCTTTATTAAGGGCTCAGAACCAAACAAAGAGGGAGGCAACGCTGGAGAAACGGCAGAAGTTGGCGAAGCCTTTGGCCCCCAGGGCACACATCAATTATTTTACTGCAAAATTGGTGGCCTGTGGAGTCCATATCTAAGGGAGTGCAGTCTGGTCCAGAAGTCCCAGAGATCCTGAACAGCAGCAGATGACATCTGTGTCCCCAGGCTGTGGTCATACAAGAGCCTGCATCTTTTACCAGACCAGACTGAACCCAGGCCATCACTCTCTGGACTTCCTTCCACACTTTCCTCCACGCTGTGGCTCTGGTGGTGGAGTTGTGGCAGGAGGAGGAGGAGGATGGTCCAACTCACACAGGTGGGTTTTGTGTGTGATTTCGCCCCTTACCCCCTTAGTGTTTTGTCCTCACACAGGAGGCGTTGACCCTCCTGCATGCCCTGCAGTTTTGTGGCAGCCATGCAGGCAAAGGCCTCTTCAGGAGTGGGTAAGGCTCTAAGGGACGCAGAAGCCTCTTGTATTAGCCTGAGTGCTGAATCCTGCACATTACTCCCCTTACTGGGTCTTTTGGTTGGTAGGCAAAGGGGAGGAACCTGCGATTCTGTCAGGCTCCTACTGGGCACGGCCTTCTCCTGGCTGCCACTTAGCCCCACCTCCTCCTGGCTGCCACTTAGCCCCACCTCCTCCTGGCTGCCACTTAGCCCCGCCTCCTCCTGGCTGCCACATTCCACAGCCTTCTCCTGTGTACCACATTCCAGAGCCTCGTCCTGGCTGAGGTCTTCCTGTGTATGGAAAAGGGACATAGTTTTAGTTTTCTTCATCAATCACACACAATTTTCACCTCATGACTGTTGCAAATTGAATGTTCAGAAATATAACTGATGATCATTCTGAGCCCAGCATTTTTCATTCTTGTCCCAATTATTTTTGCCCACTACGGTCTATTGATATGTAAAACACTTTATGAAATCAGCAATTAGTGATCAATAATAACATCTAGTAAACATCATTTATTTATTGACCAGAAATTTGTAGAGGAATGCTATACCTGACTCCAGCTGGGCTCCTCCACTTTTTCCTGGCTGGAAGTCCCAGGTTGGACATCGGAAGCCTCAGCTGGGGTGGAAGATAGGGTAGAAGGAAGAGTTGAGAGGGATTCCCTGACTCCAGTGTGGTCTGACAGAAATCGCAGTCTCTCATAGTACAACAGCCTGGGGACATAAACGTCATCTGCTGCAGCTCCGGATCTCTGGGAATCCGTGACCTTCTTGCGCTCCCTAAGATAAGTGCTCCTCAGGCCACCAATTTTGGCTTTTAAATAGGGGATGGTTGCTGTGGGGACCACCGGCTTCACCAACTCCAGCAGTTTCTCCAGCGCTGCCTGCCTCTTTTTGTTTATGATTATAATGTGGATGTTTCACCTGCCACAGACAGGGCAGCTCCCTGTACTTGTCTATGAACAGGGGGAGGAAGTTGTGGTCATTAAAGCCATCCATTTTATCTGCAAAACACAACACAAGACAAACCCTAATGTCAGGCGAAACTCTCATAATCTTGTTACAATTTAGGCCTCAATCTAGAAGCAGTATAGGCCCAAGTTTAGATCTTACCTTCGTTATCACGATCGGCGTCTCCGATATGCCTTCCTCCGCTCACAGATCATACGTACTACAAACGCTTGTTACGCTTTATTACACTGCGCATGCGTGAAACGCCGCCCGTCCCTGACGTTCTTTCTAGTCTATTCCCCGCCCCTTCTCGTTCGGTGCAGTGGGGAAAGAGCACATGGCGGAGACACAGCAGGTGCGTGCTAATTACAGCAACGAGGAGGAGGAGGAAAGCCCGGAGCCAGAAACGTCCCGATCCCGGATGAGACAATTTAAGGCCTCAAATATGTCCTTTGGGGAGATGTTGGAGATGGTCGACATACTGAAGAGGGCCGACTATGACGGGAAGTATGGACCTTACCCCAACCCCAATGTCAGAAAGGTCAAGATCATGGGAAAGTGGTTAAAGTCTGCAGAAGAAATTTGGGGTACGTCGATCGAAAGATCAACTCAGGAAGCGGTGGTCGGACCTCAAATTAAGGGAGCATGAGCAGTACAGAAGGATCAGGAGAGTGCTGCAAAAAAGTAGTCCTGTATTCCTATTCTTTATTTTTTTAACGTTCGTGCTGCTCCATGTGCTTTTCTTTACTGTTGTACAGTTTAAAATGGCAACTTTCATGTACATGGGCACATTATTCGTTCATATGAAACATTGTTCCTTCGGCATAGAAAACACCATGTTTTGGACATATGCATTTGAATACATTTTTGCTAGCCTACTTCTCGTCAAATAATTTTGGTGTCTAGATGGGTTGGTAACTAGAATTAAATGAAAACTAGATTCTGGGTAAGGAGAGGACACTCAGCAGCTGTTTACACATCTGGACAATGGAGCACTAGTGTGGGACACAAGAACACCCTTTTTATTAGGGGGCCCACACAGGTGCTCCAGTATATACTATAGGGGTGACTCCATCTGTGAAGCTTGTACAAAACAGGTAAGTATTCAAGCTTGCCAAAGTGACAAAAATATTTCTTCATCTTGGAACTCTGCCATAACAGACAATTGTACCCCACTTCCAAGCAATGTTTCATGTTCCTATTTCTGTCATCAAATATCTGTGTGCTAAGTATACCTATTTTTTATTTTTTTTACATAGGGGAGAAAAGACTCGGAGGACACCCCTCATCCGCGGAGACCACAGACCTCCCACCTCATGAGGGAGTGGAAATCCAACAAAGCCAACAGGAGGAGGAGGAGGAGGAGGAGGAGGATGGAGACGTGGTGGAAAGAGTCACCACAACAGGTGAGTGTCTGCGACCACAGGCTCAGGTAAGAGATGGATGCCGGAATATTTATAATACATGGTGTTTTTTTGTTTTTATATTTTTAGGTGATCGTGATGTTGTGGATGAAGGACATTTCACCAGTGAGAGTGCCCAGATCCTGATCAGGGAGATAATCGGGTGTAATAGGGACTTGGAAAACATCCAGAAAAACATCAATGATGTTAAAAACAAAATGAAGAACATCATTGATGTTTTAGGGAGAGTTTAAAACACCTCCAAATCCCTTACTTTTTTTGGTTTTTTGAATTGAAAAATTTTTCAGATTTTTGGACATATTCGCGAAAAGCCAAATTTTGAAGATGCACACAGTGTGTCAACATGTGCTATCTGCCATCACGGGAGATCTATGTAGGCATTTTGGGGGTGCAACCCCTTCCTCAATAATAAAGTAGCTGTGAGGAAGGGGTTTCACCCCCAAAACACGTCCCTTGATCCCCTGTGATGGCAGCTAGCACATGTTGACATTCGGCAATTTGTGTGCATCTTCAAAATTTGGCTTTTCCAGGGGTGACTTCACCCCATCTGAACGCAATATCAAACACAGTTTATAAATACTTATGTCTGATATTGCCTTCAATTTCTACAAAAGTTGAACTTTGTAAGTTCCAGATTTGTGTATTTCTTGTTGGTTTGAAACATGCCTGTTTTACCTTAAATGGACGTTTCTACTTTTATTAATGTGACCCAAAAAATTGTTATACAACAAACGTGTTGGTTTGTTTTAAAAACCTTTTATAAATGCACATGTGATTGTGCTGGTATTAAAAAGATTGATACTCAAGAATGTGTGGATTATTGTTTCAATGCTCCTAAAATTTTGTTGTTGTAAAATTGGTGTTTTCAGTGACAATGGGGGTTATTTCCTAAGGGCAAATCCACTTTGCACTACAAGTGCAGTCTCAGTGCAGGCTCAAGTGCACTTGTAGTGCAAAGTGTATTTTCCTTTAGTAAATAACAACCAACAGTGCTTTTTTAGGTTACACAATCATGCCATTTTCAGGACTCCCCATATTTCTGAGAGGGTCAGCTAAAAGAAACACAAGCAGTAAATATCACCAAAGATTTTAGTAGTTAAATTTTTTTTTTATTTGAAAAATGTATCAGACATTGTCTGGCATATTGATGGCCCCCCTACCCGCAAAGTAATCAAGGTACGGACCTCGCGGGCACTCAGGGGGGGGCAAGCCAGGGCGGCCAGCCTCAAGCGCCGTCAGGATTGGTTCATTTACTTGAATTCCAGCCTCAGGCCCAACTGAGGCAACATAGTTGGCAGAATTTCGCCTTAAAAAGTTGTGGAGGACACAGCACGCCAGGATGATATGATTCAGTTTATACTCTGCCATGTGTATGGGTGTAAGAAATAGGCGGAACTAGTAATTAAAAACCCTCTGGTCCGGGGTGAGGGTCCTCATAGGGAATGAGCGCATAAGATGGTCCCCCAGCGCAAACGCTTTATCCGCAACTAAGACGAATGGGAGTCCTTCCACATTGTCTTCTGGAGGTGGCAAGTCCAAGCTGCCATTCTGGAGACGCCTGTAGAACTCCATCTGGGCGATGACTCCACCTTCGGACATCCGGCCATTCTTCCCCATGTCCACATACAGGAACTCATAAGTAGCCGACACCACTGCCAACATCACAATACTATTGAACCCCTTGTAGTTGTAATAGTATGACCCCGAGTTAGGTGGTGGGATGATGTGGACGTGTTTCCCATCAATTGCCCCTCCGCAGTTAGGAAAGTCCCACCGCTGGGCAAAGTGGGAGGCCACAGTCTGCCATTCCTGTGGCGTGGAAGGAAACTATGGAGTCAAACAAGAAAAATAAATTAGGGGGCGCATGCGCGAGGCTCGACATGGCAGACGCTTCACTGTAGAGCTCCGCACTCCCCGCCGCATACTCGGAACCCATACGGACGACTGAACCACCTTTCCAGCTTCCTTCTTTAGGGATCGCTTTCACGTAAGCCAGAGCGCCCTCCGGTATGGTTCTAACGGGGCACAGAGGCAAAACAAAGCCAAAACCCATCAAAGAGGCATTAGCCCGCGCCTCCTCCAAGATGGCGGCCAAGGCCCGAGCCCTAGCAGAACAGTCTGCATCCTCTCCCGCCCGCTCAGATGTGCTGGATTTTTTTTTTTTTTTTTTTACTCTATCGAAAAGCCAGTGGCGTGCAAAACACACCTCAAAAACTTCCACCCGGTGCCAAAAAAAAGTGCCCACACATAGAGAGTGAAACACAAAAACGTGCAACGGGTGTACAGAGTCCTCCACTAGGGAAGGACCTTACCCTGATCCCCCGGGGCGTTAGGCTCCAGACAGGGACTGAGGTACTCAAAGGGTCTATCCGGCCGAAACCAGGCGGACCCCCACAACTGGAAGGACTGCCGAAGCAGACCAACCCAAGTACAGTGGGGCTCTCCCAAAGAGAGACCCCTCCAAGGAGAGGGCAAACCAAGCCAAAAGGCCTATATCCACCCCCTCCCAAGACTTTCAGACTCTCAGATGTGCTGGATAGTGAGGAAGACAGCGATATGCACCCTATTCCAGGTGATTCTCCTCTCATCTCACAGCCTGGTATGTCACAGGCAGCTTTTATCAGACTTATGGAGTCAATGCTACATAAAGCCCTAAAATCCACATCTGACCAGATCACTAGCAGCCTGACTCGTGAAATTCGTGAACTAGGTCAGCGCACAGCAGACTTAGAAACCAGAGTGGATGACATGGAATTAACTATTCAGGAGCAGGCCCAAGAACAAATGGCTCTTCGTGAGGAGAATGCTATGTTACTCTCTCGTTTAGAGGATGCAGAAAATCGATCTCGCAGATCCAATCTGCGCCTCCGTGGTATACCAGAGTCGATCGATGATATACAATCTTTTACCACCGCTTTGTTCCAGGAACTCTCACCCCCCATACCTATCGAGCGCCTTGAGTTTGATAGAATCCACAGGGCACTAACACGACGCCAGGCGGATGGCCCGCCACGTGACATTATTGTTAAGCTGCATTTCTTTCGTACAAAGGAACAGCTGTTAACAGCAGCCCGCAACAAGAACTCTTTACAGTTCCAGAACCACACGTACCAGCTGTTCTCTGATCTAGCACCTCTCACTATCGCAAAGCGCCGTGCTATGAAACCCCAGCTGCAAATCTTGCAACAACACCAGCTCAAGTACACGTGGCGGTTCCCGTTTGCCCTACAATTCTCCCACCTGGGACAACAGCATACCTGTACCACGCCGGAATCACTCCAAAGGCTCCTGGAATCGCTCCACCTGACACCACCGGCGCATCAATCAGAAACATCCCTTCCTCGCACACCGGCTCGATCAGCCTCCCACCCATATGCCACGACCCCGAAACGAAGCAATTTCCGATCCCGCTTCAATCCGGAAGGGAACCCCGGCCCGATCGTCTGGAAGCTACCACCCAAGCCCGAAATCCCAAGCTCTACGTTGATAACCTACGAACTGCCTTTTGTCCATTTTTTCTTTTTTGCACACAGGTCCTCGGTGGTACTCGCAGTAACTGACTCCTGTTATCACCAAGAAGACTTGGCAACAGCCGAGACCTGTTTGACGACCACAGCTCGCCAGGTTTTCTTCGTGTCCTGAACATTAATCCCCAGGGCATCTAGGCCCCTTTGGGCCCTCTCAGGTTCAGTTATTCTACTACTGTTCTTTTTTTTTTATGTTTTATGTTTTATGTTTTACTGTTCATTATGGTATTGTTCTGCAAACTCACACACGTGACAGTAAGGTGTATACCTTCAATTTACGTTAAGTAGGTGCCAGTATAAGAGATCTGCTTAGCTTCATGGTCTTTGCTGCTCGCACCCCTTTCACTAAATGATGGAATGTTAGCACAGTCTAGGCTATCGGTTTTGCGTTTATACACTATACTTAATGTAACTTATCGTATCCAGTCCTTTTATTCGTTCCCTCCCCCCGCCCCATTCCCCTCCTCATTCCTCTCCTCCCCCCCACTCCCCTCTCCCCCATTCCCCCTCCCCCCCCTTTCAATGTCCCTCTTCCACCCACCCCAGCTCCTCCTCACTCCGTTTTTTCCTTACCTCTTCCTTCTTCCCATCCCCTCTCCCCCCCTCTATCCCCCTCCCTCCTCCCCTTCCTCTCCAGTTCCCGTTCCGCTACCCCCTTACCCCCTGATATGAATAACCCGTTTCTTAAACATATTCCTACTTAAGTATTTATGGCTATCTGGAATTACTTTGATGTCAGCAGAACTTACAAATTATATTGATGTTGTTATCTCCGTTTGCGGCGGGGAGCAGTCATTGCACCCCTCTCTTACAGCGCACCCGGTCTTTGACTGAATTACTGGTCGTGGAGTTGGTGCACTACCCAGTCGGGCGGTACTGACCCACAGTCTCCCTATATGGACTGTGTCTCAGTGTATTGCCCTACGCTCACGTTCCTTCCCCCTCCTTTCCCCTCTTTTCTCTTTTCTCTCGTGGAGTTGGTGCACTACCCAGTCGGGCGGTACTGACCCACAGTCTCCCTATATGGACTGTGTCTCAGTGTATTGCCCTACGCTCACGTTCCTTCCCCCTCCTTTCCCCTCTTTTCTCTTTTTCTCACTTTACCTCACTACCCCCCCCCCCCCTTCTTCTTGGTCGGTCGGCTCGCGCGGGCCCCTTACCACCTGATAGGGTCCCCCCTTATACCCATCAATGGCCCCACTGAATATACTAACCTTAAATGTTAAAGGACTGAACTCACCCCATAAGCGGGTGAAGGCTTTCCAAACGTTTGCATCCCTAAGAGCTAGTGTGGTAGCCCTCCAGGAAACTCACGTTTCCAAACGTCACACCCCGGACTTCTTTAGCTCTAAATACCCACAGGTATTCACCGCTTCAGCGGAAACAAAACATAGAGGGGTTCTACTCGCTTTTCATCACACCACCCCATTCACCCTACAGTCCGAAATAAAAGACCCGGAGGGTCGGTATCTAATTTTAGTGGGGTTACTACAGGATATAACGGCCACCTTTGTTTCCTATTATGCCCCTAATGCAAACCCTAATCCCTTCTTCTCACATCTTTTACAGGTAGTAAAAACACACAGTAAGGGAACCCTGTTTCTGTGTGGCGACTCCAATTCAGTTCTACAACCACATCTAGACAAGTCACCCTATACTCCTGAGCACTATACCCCCTCGGTGCAATTTCGCAGACAAATACTAAAGGCTTCTCTTCTAGACACTTGGAGAGAATGCAACCCCAGCAAGAAAAATTTTACATTTTACTCCCACCCCCATAAATCCTTCTCCAGGATTGATCATTTCTGCATTTCCATAGCATCTGCACCAATCCTACTTCAATCCCATATCCAGCCAATCACATGGACGGACCATTGTGCCGTGATCACCGCAGTATCTTCCTTGATACCACAACCCACAAACAGAACATGGTGCATGAACGATAGACATCCAAACTGCCCTCAAAGATTATCTGCTACACAACACCACTCCAGATATCTCCCCCACGCTCCTTTGGGAGGCGCACAAACCAGTAATCAGAGGCACATGTATCTCAGTCGCATCTCACCTCAAGAAAGACAGAATCCGCAAACAACAGCAGCTCGAGACAGACTATCACCAGAGTTTCCTCCAGTTTCAATCCTCCCCTACAGAAGCCCATAAACGAATTCTAGACAAAATCAAATTAGAACTTGACATCCTACTAGCTGAATCGGCTGATAAGGCTATACGCAGGTCCAACCACACAATCTACACCAAAGCCAACAAACCAGATACCTTTCTGGCCTTGCGTCTTCGCAGACCAGATCGTGTTCGTGTCCCCATCAGACTCAGATTGACTAAAGATAGTGTTACTAGTAACCCGATCAAGGTGCTCTCAGAGTTCCGTAAACAATTGTCGAAACTCTATGAGGCAAAAGCTGCTTTTCCCTTGCGTCAAGCAGAAAAGCTTTTCCACAATCTGCCAATCCCTACGCTATCCAATGATGGTCGCGAGTCTATGGAGAGTACGATCACGGTCGAGGAAGTCTTAGCAGCCATTAAGACACTTAAACCACATAAACGTCCGGGCCCGGACGGCCTCCCCAGTCTCTACTATAAAAAATTTGCGGCTGAATTCGTCCCTCTCCTCACTAACACATTCAACGCTTTACTCAGACAGCATTCCTTTGGTCGTGACACATTGACAGCACTTATTTCTATGATTCTGAAACCAAACACAGACAATACAGTGTGGTCTAATTTTAGGCCAATTTCTTTGCTAAATGTTGATATAAAGATCCTGGCCAAAATTTTAGCCTTGAGCCTTAACCCGATTATTGGCAGTCTAATACACAAGGACCAAGTTGGTTTTATACCCAAGCGGCAAGCCAGTGATAATGTTAGACGTGTAATCCTTCTGCAACATTTAGTCCGATCACGTAAAATACCGATGCACCTCCTCTCCCTAGATATAAGGAAAGCTTTCGATACAGTTTCCTGGCCCTATCTTCTTTATATCCTCCAACGCTGGGGCTTCGGCCCACATTTCCTTTGTTGGATCAATGCCTTATATAACCATCCACAAGCATACGTACAATACTCAGGATTCCGCTCAGATCCCTTCCCCATCTCTCGTGGAACCAGACAGGGTTGCCCCCTATCTCCCCTATTATTTGCTCTCGTAATAGAACCCTTGGCAGCCTTGATCAGAGCAAACCCTGATGTTCGTGGTCTGGAGATAGCTTCTACCACGCATAAATTATGCCTTTTTGCAGATGATGCATTATTGTTCGTCACGTCGCCACACACAACCTTACCAAACCTCATGAGTATCTTAGATAAGTTTGCTCTGGTCTCCAGGTTAGAAGTCAACCAAGCGAAATCCAAGGCCCTCAATGTGTCACTACCACAAACCGATCTCGAGTTACTTTGCCAAAACTACTCTTTTAATTGGTCCACAACATCCATATCCTACTTGGGGATTAAATTGACCAGTGACCCACTGAACTTATTCCACTCCAATTACCTCCCAATGCTAACCCAACTCTCTTCCTTGCTTAATTCCTGGCAGCCCTTATGTGTCTCCTGGCTTGGACGAGTGGCAGCTGTGAAAATGTCCTTGCTACCGAAATTACTGTATCTATATAGGGTATTCCCGATAGCGATCCCCCCTTACTATCATAGGACCATACAAAATCGAGTTTTTAAATACATTTGGGGCCCCACTAAACCTAGAGTGGCCAGGCCGGTATAACTCCGCCACAAGCTTAATGGAGGTCTTGGTATACCCAACTTCTTACATTATTACCACGCAGCCCGACTGGCCCAGTCTATTCTATATCATTCTAAGACCGAAACTCCGCTCTGGGTCAGCCTTGAGGCCATAGATCTCCATCCAATTACAGTTACCAATTTACTGTGGCTACCCCCAGCGGCACGTGGCACTATAACCAACCCAAAAACGCAATGCACCCTCAAACTTTGGGATAGACTGCGAACCCCCTTTAAGTTGATCTCTCCACACTCCCCACTTTTATCCTTTTTAGGCCACCCGCTGTTCTACCCAGCATACAATGAACCAGCCCTGTTCCAAACCTGGGCCCAGGCTGGTCTGACTCGTATATGTGACATACTTAGTGGTAACTCTATAAAATCTTTTCCAGTTATACAGGCGCAAGCGCATCTTTCACCTAGAGAGTGCTTTCGTTACCTCCAAATTGCTCATTTTGTCAAAACAAATTTAAAATCCAGTTCTGGGCTGGATACCCTAACTGAGTTTGAGAATATGTGCGATTCAGACCCGCACGCACCAGGTATCATCTCTCGCCTTTACACTCACCTCACGACACCATCCACAAATCTCCCCACCTACGCGCAGCAATGGTCTAAAGACTTAAACATCGATCTAGAGACAGAAGACTGGTCCTCCATATGGACTAATACGAAAAATTCATCTCAAAATGTTGTTGCCTCAGAAGCAAACTACAAGGTGCTCATGCGATGGTACCTGGTCCCATCCAGAATTGCCAAATTCCTACCTGAGTATCCCCAGACCTGCTTCAGGGATTGCAAAGATAAAGGAACACACATCCACATCTGGTGGACATGTCCACTAGTGCAATGTTTCTGGGCAACAACATTCCAGATGGCTTCTACTCTCCACCATGTTACCCTAGAACCTAACCCAACTATAGCTCTACTCAACCTTATACCCCAAGACTACTCCAGAGCCCAACGCCGTCTCCTTCTCCACATATTTACAGCAGCCAAGCAAACGATAGCTTGGAAGCTTGGAAGACACCAGCACTTAGCATAATTGAAATGAAAAATAGAATTACCCAGGCAATGATACACAGCAAAATTGAAGCAACAATAATAGATAAAGTCCCACAGCACTTCAAAATTTGGCGACCATGGATAGAGCACTTCTTGCCCCCAGACATCGACAAGACCCTACTAGAACCCTGAGATAGTTCTAATAACCACTTATAATTTTTGAAACCACACCGGTGCCCGCGCGTCCCGACCGCCCCACCACCCCTTCTCAGCTCTTCCTCACTTCTTCCTTTCTGCTCCCCTTCTCTCTATGCTCCTCACTCTCTTACCACTTCCCCCTTACTTATCCCTGATAATATGGGTAGTATACTCTGTCTCTTTTTCTTTTTTCTTCGTTGAGTTGGTCTCGGCTGTTTTTCAAGACCGACCCTATGTCTATAATCACCAGTGATATATTGTGTCTAAATTAGGGACCACGGTCCCTCTTAATGTTAGCATGCTCAGTTTTACTGGATCTTGAGTTATTTGACAGAGTATATAATGTTTGTAAGCTTTTATCCTTCTTATGTCATCGTTATCCTAATTTGTTAAGATACACACTGCTTTATATGTACACAATACCTCGTACTGAAAAGCTTGTAACAAATGCTTGTTATCCACCAATAAAAATTATTTGAATGAAAAATAAATTAATAATTTTGCACATAAACATGGAAAGCAGATTAGACACAAACAATTTAAAGACCAAGGTATAAGGTCCACCTATCAGATTCCTCCTCCCCCCTCTCATGGGCCATTTGTAAATTTTTATGTGGGGGGGGGTATGTTTGGGACAGATAACCCTCTCCACTCCATTGTGAGATGAATGGCGAAATAATGTGTATTAGTTTGGCCAGCCCCTCCTTACTTATACTATTGGCAGCCCATTGGACAGGTAAGAAGTGTCATAATACAAAGATATAAATTCACATTTTTACATTCTGCTATTACCTATCAAGATAATAATAGGATACCAAAACTTTAAATAGTACCATTTGAAAGTATTCAGGCAGGCCCTTGCCCTACATGCTTTGGGAAATTCATCCATAAATCTGACCACAAAAGAGGTGGGTATAGTGTGTATGTTTTTGGCAAAGTCAGCAGATAGAGGATTGTTATCAGCTGAGTTAGCAGTTGGGGGGAGGGAGGGTTCCAAATGATTTTTGGACACCAAAAAAAAGCCTCTGGCACTCTGCCTGAATTTCAAACACACATCACAATTTTCTAAATTTTAGGGGGTGTTTGGGGTTAAGCACTACTATGAAGCTGACAAAATACATTGTTAAGTGACTACACGAGGTGAATATAGAGCCAGGAGAGCATGCTGGGGAGGTAAGTGAAGGCAAATATGCATGAAGGACAAAAAATAAAAGCTAAAAATCCAGCATGGATGAGGACAAAGGGGACATTCACAGCATATTACAATCATGGTAATTAGGGAATGAGGAAAGAAATACAATATATTATCAAACATTAAATACAATAAAATGTGATGTTAAAGGATACATCTTACCTTAAAGGGGTTGTAAAGGTAAACATTTTTTCACCTTAATGCATTCTATGCATTAAGGTGAAAAAACTTTTGACAGTACCGCCGCCCCCAGCCCCCCCGTTTTACTTACCTGACGCCTCGAATCTTCGCTGCTCGTGCTCGTCATCTTCATTGCAGCTCAGCCTGGTCGCTGATTGGCTGCAGTGGATGGATTGAAAGCAGCGCAGCCATTGGCTCGCGCTGCTGTCAATCACATCCGATGACGCGGCGCGCCGGGGGGCGGGGCCGAGTGATACAGCGAGCGGCTATAGCCGCCAGCTGTATCACGGGAGCGCGCCCGCAAGCACTCACCACCGTGCGAGGGAGCTCGCATGAAGGTGGTAAATGCTTGCGGGGAGGAGCTGAAACAGCCGCCGAGGGACCCCAGAAGACCAGGTTCGGGGCCACTCTGTGCAGAACGAGCTGCACAGTGAAGGTAAGTATAACATGTTTGTTATTTTAAAAAAAAAAAAAAAATAACTTTACAACCCCTTTAATATACTCCTTCTGCAAGACCTGAATGATGGCAGAACAGATCTCTGGGATAATGATCCCCAGAGCCTGGGGGGAGATGCCTGTTGAGAACTTGAGGTCCTGCAGGCTTCTCCCCGTTGACAAGTACCGCAGGGTGGCGACGAGCCTCTGCTCCGGAGTGGTTGCTTGCCTCATGCAGGTATCCTGCCTGCTGATATAGGGGGTCAGCAAAGCCAACAAACAGTGAAATACGGGGTCCGTCATCCGGAGAAAGTTCCTGAAATCATCAGGATTATTCTCACGGATCTCACGGAGCAAAGGCATATGACAGAACTGGTCACGCTGGAGCAACCAATTCTTGGTCCATGAACTCCTCCCCACCCTGTTCATGGACTGGACTTGTGTCAAGGTAAGGACCCCAACACCAAGCCCCCGCACAGCACAAACTCTACAAGGAGTACGTATACGCAACATGGCTAGAAAACAGTCAGCTGCTCAGAACGAAGTAACAGAACGCACTGAAGAACAGCAAGGCCTGTGAAGAGCGACCTGAAAAACAGCAACAAGCGGACAAGAACGCACTGAATAATCAAATACGAACTCACTGCACGCACTGAAGACCAGATACAAACCCACAAGCACAAACTGAACAGCAGAAAATGATCTGAAAACCACGAGTCTGAAAAAGCGCAAATCGTCTCTCACCAAACTTTTACTAACACGAGATTAGCAAAAGGAGCCCAAAGGGTGCCGCGCTTGGTTCTGAACTGCCCTTTTATAGTCTCATCGTACGTGGTGTACGTGACCGCGTTCTTGGCGATCGGAAATTCCGACAACTTTGTGCGATCGTGTGTAGGCACGTGTGTAGTTTGAGCCAACATCTGTCGGAAAAAAACAATGGATTTTGTTGTCGGAATGTCCGATCAATGTCTGATCGTGTGTACAGGGCATTACTGTAATGTGCGCACTCTCTTGAATCTTATTGAGCAATTTTCACCTTCTGACAACTCTGGTACATCTATGCACCAGACCCTGCATCACAACTGGACACAGTAGTAATTTAGGGGCTGGTGAAAGTAACAACAGTGTGAAAGACACATGAAGCACATGAAAAACGCCTCCCCTGCACTCCCAGTGTGAAAGCCAGTGTGCTTTTACACTGGGGAGCTGTGCTGGCAGTGCCCATGTAACAATGCGCCCGTGTAGCAAAGCGCTTCGGCAGCAGCATCTTTGGGGTGGTGGAGAAGCGGTGTATACACCGCTCCTCCACCACTCCTGGCAATTGAAATGAATAGGGACTGCTGCCGAACCGCTTTGCTACACGGGCGCATTGTTACATGGGCACATTTAACCCTTTATTTGCCCGCTAGCAGGAGTTAAAAGGGCCCCGCTAGTGGGCAAAGTCAGTCAGCCAATCAGGAGAGAGAGGGGGCAGGGGCCGAACTGTGTCTCTGTGTCTGAATGGACACTGAGCTGTTGCTCGGCTCAGGTGACCCCATAGCAAGCTGCTTGCTATGGGGGCACTCAACAGGAGGGCAAAACCATTACACAGAGCAGGTAAGTATGACATGTTTATTATTTTTAAAGAGAAAAAAAACAAGATTTTTAGTATCACTTTATGTTTGCGTAAAAGAATAAAAAATAATAAAAAAAAAAAATCAGCACAGGGGAAAATACTTACATTTAATGAGAAGTGTCCCTAGTTGAAATCCAAAGTCCTCTGCCCCCCCCCCCCCCCCAATAATCCTGGAGCAGTTATCTTCCTATGCTGCCGGGGTTAAAGCAGTAGTAAACCACACCTTTAAAAAAAAAAACCTGCAAGACAAAGGCATAATGTGCTAGTATGCTAGTACATTATGAAGTACTTACCTTAGAACGAAGCCCTCCAGCAGTGCGCTGTGACTGCTGACATGGCTTCCATCTTCACCCGGTCTTCCTTTAGGGTTCGAGTGCTCCTGTTGTCTAAATGGCCGAGTCCTGATGACGTCACTCCTGTACATGCACACGGGAGTCATGGAGCTCTGAAGGAGTGCATGGGCTGGTGACATCACTGGCTGCATGCAGTGTGAATATCTCCTAAACAGTGCAAGATTAGGAGATATTCATTTTACTTACTGCCAAGCTTCATTATATGCTTACCTGTAGGTACAAGTAAGAAAAAAAACTTTTCTACCACTTTAATATGAGCACCGGACCTGTCACAGGTACTTGCCAAGAGCACTGACTATGCCTGCCCTTTACGGATCCATCCTATATTCATAGAAGCTGTAATATGTACTAAAAGCACTCCATGAATAGACAGGCAGGCCTTTCATTCATCCACCTATCATTCATACAGCACTTTTCACTGAATAGAGGAGGGAGCCAGATAGGACAGGCAAAGTCAACGTTCTCGGTGAATTCCTGTGACAGGTCAGGCAATCATATTAACCCCCACAGATCTGGAAGATAACAGCTGCAGGGGTATGAGGAGCCAAGGAATGAATATTTAAACTAACACAGCCAGCACAAGAGGCACTTCTCAATAAATGCACTCATTTTTTATTATATTTTACTAGTCTTCTAATGCCTTTCTTTACAGGAACCTCTTATTTTCAAACTTTCATTCTGGCAATAGAGTCATTTTAGTGGGGTCTTTTTTAGGGTTTTTTTTTTCTTTAATTAGCTCTAGGAAACTGGCACTGAGAAAAAGTACCATTACACATGTACAGAGTGAGACAAGATGTTAAACATACCATAGCTCCCAACTGTCCCTTTCTCCTCCTCACTTATGTCTCATTTTGATCTGATCTATATAGTTGTTTATAAAATGCACTTTTTGCTTTCAAGTGTTTCACAGTGCTAAACCTTTTATCCAATTTCTAAATTGCTGCGTAGCAGGGTATGTGTCCTCTGCCTACATACTTTTGCTAATAGGTGTCCCTCATCCCTATCTCAAAAAGTTTGAAGGTATGACACACTGAAAGATGGATTTTGGGTTTACCAGCAAAAAACATTGTGAACAGATCTCCAAGCCCATACCAAATATAGTTATTAAACAAAGATAGAAAAAACTCTTTTTCAAACCTACATCTGGAGCCCAATGCAGAAAAACTCTAGAGACCACTACTGTAAAAAATATCTACTTTGCAAGGCTACCACACAGGTTCAAATATAAAGAAAAACTGTATATCTATGTGCAACCAGCTGCTTAACAAACATTTGTTTTGTAGAATAGTTTTATAAACACAAAACACGTATTAAAAACAGGTATACATATTAAAAACAAGCTCTACCCTGAATGATCCTTAAAAAGAAAAAATGCATGAATACATCCTAAAGAATAAATATGTATTAAACATATACTGTACATCAGAAGATGAAGAGGATGCATATATTACATAGTGGTGGTGCTCTCTCAGGAAACAATAGTTCCTTGAATACTTATATAAAAAATGTTATTAGTCTTGGAGTGAATGAAGGTGAATGTAGAGCATTAAATCATATATGTAATAGGTCTTCCATTTCCTCCATTGAAACACTAATTGTAAACCTTTCAGATCAAACTCAGCCTCAGGAAGGGCTCATTGACAGCTTTGTGTATTGCTGGAAAGATAGGGCAATCTTGAAAGGCAAATACAGTATATAGGATAATTTAACCACATGCCGACCAGCGCACGATGATGTATGTCGGCACAAGGGCACGGCTGGGCAAATGGGCATACAGGTACGTCCCCTTTAAATTGCGGCATTGTGGGCCCACCGCATACTCTGCTACCATGCCCGCGGGTCCCGAGGACGCGATTGTCTCACTGAGCGGCAGAACGGGGAGAGGTCTATGTAAACAAGGCATTTCCGTGTTCTGCCTAACATGACAGAGATCTACTGCTCCTTGTCATCGGGAGCAGTAATCTCTGTCATGTTCTAGTGAGACAATCCCCCCACAGTTAGAATCACTCCCTAGGACATACTTAACCCCTTGATCGCTCCCTAGTGTGTAACCCCTTCCCTGCCAGTGTCATTTACACAGTAATTAGTGCATTTTTATAGCACTGATCACTGCATAAATGACAATGGTCCCAAAATAGTGTCAAAAGCGTCCGATATGTCCGCCAAAATGTCGCAGTCACGATAAAAATTGCAGATCGCCGTCATTACTTTTTTTTTTAATCAAATCCTTTTCTATTTTATATGAAAACGACATGTGATACAATACAGACAAAACCACAAAAATAGAAATCACACCAAACCAAAACCCCCCAGGAAAAAAAAAAAAATTAAACCCCAAACCCCTTCCCTTCAACAAAGACCGCCAACCCCCCCACTCGGAGTATATATGACACACAAAAAAAAGGAATAACAATATCCAGCATTACAAAGTACACAGTACACATTGGTTGACATGATACCTAAGTCATAGATTGAAGCCATCTAGTCCAAATAACATCAAACTTTTTCAGGGAGTTCCTTAGGGAATATGTATGCTTTTCAAAAAGAATGATCCTATTGAGATCTACAATCCAAATCGGACACAGTCGGTGGATGTGGAGAGGTGTCCACTTAAGTGCAATCTGTCTACAGGCAACAAAAAGTGTGCGCCTTATAGTATTACCAGTAGGGGAGGTGTAGATAGAGGTGTCACAGTAACCCAATATACAAATAAGCATTTCAACTGGAATATTAATATCCAATACCCTATTTAAGGTACCAATCACCTCCACCCAGTATCTTTGAAGTTTTGGACATCACCACAAAAGATGTATTAATGTACCTGTGTTACCGCATCTAGCACAGGCTGGCTCAGATTTCAGTCCAATTGCACAGAGAAACTACGGAGTTCTATAGACCCTATGGAGAATAAAAATCTGAGTCAGTCTGTGTGATGGAGAAAGAGACACCCTGCACGGGGACCAGAGGACATCGTCCCAAATCTCCTCAGAGATGGGGCCAACATCTTTCTCCCAGCCAACCCGAGAACGGATGGGAAAGTTCAATAGAAACCCATCTGACAGTACCCTATAAGTAACCGAGGTAAGACCCTTTGTTGACCCTGCCCATACTATTTTATCTAAGACAGGGAAAGAAGGGAAAAATTTCTTGGCAGAAGAAAACTGGGAATGTAGAGCATGTCTTAATTGAAGGTATTGGTAAAACCAGTTGGATTCTACAGAGAACTCTACCCTCAGATCTTCAAAGGATTTAAGTATACCATTCTTATATAGCTGAGCTAAAGTAGTTATTCCTAGTTTTGCCCATCTCTGGAAGCCTCCAAGAGCAGAAATTTGAGAAAGTCTATCATTTTCCCCATATGGGAGTGTATCTAGTGGGATATGAGACACACAACATTTTTTTAACTGTATCCCATACTTTACAGATTAACATACAAGTAGGCATATCAGCAAGCGAGACACCCCCTCTTGCATCATCGAGGACAAAAGAGTGGAGACCGACCCTTAAATGCAAAAGAAAATAATCGTCGAGCAGGAAAGGATATCTGTTCAGACTCTCATCTGGCAAAATGCTGTAACTGGGAGGTGAGAAAATATAGCCTTGGATTAGGAACTGCCAGGCTGCTGGCATTTGTGGGATGCTGTAAAGTCTCCAGTTTGATATGAGGGGTTTTGTTCTGCCATATTAATCGCCTAAATATAGTGTTTATCTTAATAAAGATCTGGATAGGTATCCAAATCGGGGCATTGTGTAAAAAATAGAGAAGCTGAGGCATCCATATCATTTTTATTAAATTCATACGACCTATTAGCGATAAAGGGAGCTTAGTCCAGGTTTTACTCTGATTTTGAAATCTAATAAGTAATGGAAATATATTATCTACAATATATGACTGTGGGGAGTCCGACATAGTTATACCCAAGTATTTTATAGATGATACAACCTTAAAATGAGAAAGTATAGGTGGTAGTGGATCCAGAATGGGGTCCAAAGGCATCAACATGGATTTCTCCCAGTTTATACTTGATTTGTTGTAGCCGCATTAGTGCAATTGTGACAGAGAAAATTGAGTACTGTCCGTGATACTTTTTTATTTGCACTAACATACAATTTTTCAGGACAAGCTTTTGGGGTATGTCCCCTTCTTCAAGGTCCAAGCAGTACTGATTCACAAATTTTTAAGCAGAATGTTAAAGAAAAAAAAAAAAAAAAGACACCACTGATTTTCTGAACAAGCTTAACAATATACAACAATTACCACCTAATACACTTCTAGTCACTATGGATGTAGAATCTCTGTACAGTAACATCCCTCACAAGAATGGGTTGGCGGCACGTCACAGATTCTTATCATCCTCACCAGACCACAAATACACTGCTGAGGATGTGACACGGCTCATTGAATTCATTCTTACACACAACTACTTCACTTTCAATAATGACATCTATCTCCAGTGTATGGGTACTGCTATGGGAAGCAAAATGGCACCCCAATATGCAAATTTATTTATGGCTGACCTGGAGGACAAATTTCTGAACAGCATACAACAAAAGCCATACAGATATTATCGCTATATTGATGATATATTCATGATATGGACTGAAGGTGAAGAAAATCTAAACCAATTCTTTTCATTGATCAACACTTTTCACCCATCTATCAAACTAAAAATGGACTATTCGAACACACATGTCAACTTCCTGGACACTACAGTATACATCAGGGATGACAAGCTACACACGTCAATATACAGAAAACCGACTGACCGATGCAGCTATCTTCATAGTTCCAGTTTTCACCCCCAACACACCAAACTGGCCATCATACACAGCCAGGCCATCAGATACCACCGAATTTGTTCAGACCCAGAAGACAGAGATAAACATCTCAGAACACTGGCAGACTCCTTCCATAAGAAAGGTTACAAAGACAAAACCATAAACAACAGCATAAACACAGCCTTGAAAACCCGAAGAGAAAATCTCCTCCAATACACAGAGAAAAAAACAAATAACCGAGTACCTCTAGTCACCACATACAACCCAGCACTTGAAGGGATCAAAAAGATAATCAAAGATTTACAACCCATTATAACAGAGGATGAAACTCTGAAAGGAATATTCCAACAACCCCCATTATTGGCTTTCAGACAACCACCCAACCTCAGACACAAACTAATCAGCAGGAAACTTCACTCTGATTATGAAGTCAAAAATAATGGTAGCAAACCCTGCAATAAAAAACGCTGCAAACTATGCAACCAGATAAATCTATCCAAAAGTGTTACACACACAAATGGGACCTTCAATATCATGGGATCTTACAGCTGTACCTCAAGTAATGTTGTGTACCTCATCCAATGCAAAAGGTGCAGCAAAGGATCTTATGTTGGTGAAACAGGACAGAAGTTGCAAGCGAGGATGAATTTGCACAGACATACCATCAAAGAACATAAAGACAGTTTATGCACACCTGTGGGACATCATTTCTCACAATCGGACCACACCATAGAAGACCTCAATGTCTTAGTTCTTAAAGGGAATTTCAGAACTATCCAGGAAAGGAAAACGTTTGAACTAAGAATGGTACTTCTTTTTGACACGAAGAATAATGGCCTGAATTTAAATATTGGTTTCCTTACACATTATGCTAAAGTTTTACGACCGCTCTGTGATTAGTATCCCCCCCCTGCATTCCCCCCCAGCTCTCCCTCTGTCTTATCTCACTAACTCTGCTGCTATCTTTATTACCATTGATTTGTATGTGTTTGGTTTTCTCTTCTTTTTTTTTTTTTTTTTCTTTAACATTCTGCTTAAAAATTTGTGAATCAGTACTGCTTGGACCTTGAAGAAGGGGACATACCCCGAAAGCTTGTCCTGAAAAATTGTATGTTAGTGCAAATAAATAAAAAAAGTATCACGGACAGTACTCAATTTTCTCTGTCCCAGTTTATACCTAGACTGGAAAACCTTCCAAACTCCTTAACGTGTTCCATTACTACCGGCATGGATGAATAGACATTAGACATGAAAAAGAGAAGATCATCCGCATATAGTGATATCTTTTCCTCCATGTCTCCCCTAATCAGACCAATAGCATCAGGAGAGGCCCGCATAAGACATGCCAAAGGCTCTATGGCCAGGGCAAAAAGCAGGGGAGACAGCGGACACCCCTGCCTAGTTCCCCGGAAAAGTATGAAACTAGGAGATTGAAAGCCATTCATCCTAAACCATGCCCCCGGAGCAGTGTACAACAACCGGACCCACTTACAAAAACCAGAGCCAAGCCTGAATTTATCAAGAATGGCCCACAAATATGGCCATTCGACAAAATTGAAGGCCTTGATTGCGTCTAGTGCTAAGAAAGCACGGTTTGAATGGCCCGGGGCTGGAACCTGCATATTTAAATATGCACGTCTGATATTAAATGCAGTTGATTTGTTGGACATAATCCTACCTGATCTGGATGAATAATACTATTAATAACCTTATTTAGTCTAGTTGCAAGTATCTTTGCAAGAATTTTAACATCTGTAGATAATAGAGAAATTGGTCTATAAGATTCAGGGTGTAGCAAATTTTTATCCTTTTTTGGTATGACTACTATTATGGATTGTCCCATAGTGTCTGGGAGCTGGCCCGTATGAAAAGCCTCATTTAGTGTGCTAAGAAGAGCGGGAAGCAATATATTTTTTTAGGTCTCAATAGGGAGGCCATCGGTCCCTGGGCATTGGAAAAACTAGCCACTGCATTTTCTACTACCATTAAAGTGAGTGGGGCATTGAGAATTTCTCTCTCTTCTATTGAAATAGCCAGGAGATCAATAGTGAACATGTAACTAGATAGCTCTGCAAGGGTAAAATCTGCCCTGGAAGTATATAAATCTTGATAATAGGACTTAAAGATAGATATAATTGAACTAGTCTGGTTACAAACCTCCCCCTCTACATTCATTAAAGCTGAAACATGTGTAAGGTTAGATTGGGACCTTATTACCTGAGTCAATAATCTACCGTTCGCTTCTCCCTCAGCCCAGCTAAGTCTCTTCTGAAAAAAGAGTTTATTCCTGGCCCTAGATTCCAATAGTTCGTTCAGCCTATTTTGAGATGAAAGCCATTTCTGTTGGATATTCAGGAAGGATTTTGAATATATATGGCTTCCGCCGCGGAGGTGTCAGCCTTCGCCAGCTCGAGCTCTCTACGGGAAGCACTTTTAAAAATGCTTATATTCTGGATCCCCAAAGATAGGCCTTTAGCGCATCCCATACAACTTGAATGGAAGTGGAGCCTAAGTTGAGGGACCAAAAATCCAGGATACGGTTAGGAATGACGTCCTCCTTAGGAAATAATTCCAACCAAAAGGGATTTACCCACCAAGACATATTAGACGCCTGACGCCCTGATGTTAAAGTAACTAACAGAGGAGAATGGTCTGAGATACCTTGAGGTTCGATACTCACACCCAACACATATGGTATAAAATCAGCCAAGCACAGAGCCAAATCTATTCTTGATAGTGTGTTATGTGTTTTAGAATAGCATGTATAGGCATTTTCTTCAGGGTGTAGCTTCCTCCACATGTCATACAGTCCTACCTCCAGACATATTCTTCCAAAGGGGGAGAGGCGCCCATTGGTCACTGACCTTGGAGCTGGGCATCTGTCCCACCTCATATTGAAAACACTATTGAAATCCCCAAGTACCAATAATGGTATCTGAGGAGAGACCTCTGCAAAGGAAATAAGCTGACAAATTATTTCTGAATTATATGGGGGAGGTATATATATATATAGCGGCAAGAATCAACACAAGATCATCCATCATTGTAAAAAAATATATTTGCCATTATCATCTACCATAGTCCTACTACAGGAAAATACCACACCAGCATAGACCAGGATTGTAACCCCCCTTGAGTGTGTTGCCTTATTGGATTATGTGAAATCTCCATTAATCTCTGTAAAATATTGCAATTAGAAATATATTTCAGTTAGAGGGA
This sequence comes from Aquarana catesbeiana, assembly GCF_042186555.1. Taxonomy (NCBI): domain Eukaryota; kingdom Metazoa; phylum Chordata; class Amphibia; order Anura; family Ranidae; genus Aquarana; species Aquarana catesbeiana. The sequence goes on from NC_133329.1 coordinate 256,428,090, forward strand.
AATATATTTAAAATACTGAGTGTTGTGTTGGTGTTATTGTAATTAGTTCAACTTCAAAGGTTGGCTTTTTGTTCTCCCTGAGAACATCTTCCCTGGGTAGTAAACAACAGCCTTCTTTGACTCATCCAATCAGGCTGTGCCCAATATACATTTACTAGGTACAGTGACCAATTAGGGAGAATTATATTAGCCACACTACAGAAAGGAGGGGGGGATATAATGCTTTGTGACCAAGCTAACTCACTCTTTGGTGAGGGAACAGACAGCAGTCACCATGGGCTGACCTGAAGTTAACAGGTAATCTAATATACTTGTATTTTATACTGTACTGTAAATATGGGTGTTGTGGGTAATTTGTAAATACCATGTAAGCCAGGAGACCTACACTGTACATTGTGTTGTAAATACTGTTGGGTGTGTACTTTGTATAGATTATGTAACCCTATTAATAAATGTGTATTGCGGAACGAACCACCTCTTTGTTGTAAGATCTCTCAGATCTAGATATGTATATGTCCATACTACTACCATGATTGAGGTGTATGCACAAAATACAGAACTAGTCAACAAAATGGCGACCACGAAGGGACAGAAAAATTTGGTGGTCTCTTTCAGCAATATCTCAAGGGGTTGCAATATCTACAAAAGGCACACTTTGAAAGGGTTTTTCATTTGAATGCTAAAAAAATGAACATTGGGTGCTCTATGTGCTCGATATAGAAATGGGCTATAAGAAATAGCGGTGTTCTACAGTGTGTAATTAATAGGGAGCCTACGAGGAACACATAACTTTTGTTAAAAGCTAAATATAATATAGAATTGGTACATGAAGAGTCCAGATGCATTAGAAGGAGATGAAAAGAGCTGTTGCCCAATGTTTCTATGCATGAAGATTCAGTCTATTTAAAAAAAAAAAAAAAGAGAGCTGTTTCCTGTATGTATGCATATCAACAGGAATTGAGAGCACAGCACAAAAGATGGATAGGGAGGACAGACAGTCTTTAGAAAATGTGCTACTTGTAGCTAACAATATTGGCAAACTGTTGCCAGGAGTGCACATAACATTTCATGCAGATAATGTCTTGCAACGATGTAAATTGCTGGGAGTTGCCAACTCCAGGGATCAGGTTAAAGTTTTACTATTAACAGTTAACTTAGACACATGGTCTTCCCTACCAGACCATGTTAAAGAAGGAAGAGCAGATTACAATGAAACTGTAGATGAATTGCTAAAAATAATATATCCCTTTGACCTAGGCTTAAAAGCAGCGTATAGAACAAAACAGGAAAATAATGAGAATCCACTTCTTTATGCAAACAGGCTATGGTCAGCTTACTATGTAGGCAAACGGAGAAACGTACACAGAGAGGACCCAGAGTACAAAACCCTCCTAATAGCTAATGCCCATCCAAAATTTAAAATTAAATGTGCATTTTTTATAAATCCCCTTAAAGATTCATATCAATGCATCATGGACTGTATGCACAAATTTTTTCATGTAGCCAAAAGGTCTAATTCTGTGAAATCAAAGATTTATCACCAGAGTGCAAACAACAAAACCTGTTTAGCAAGTCACACTACAGAAAGGAGGGGGGGATATAATGCTTTGTACTGTTTATGATTATTTTATTAATTTTTCTCGTTTGTAATGAGCTCAATACTGGTACCAGTTTAAATTAATACTTTTTTTTTACAAGTTTATATGTATTCGCGAATAAATAACCTGTGCACAGATAAGAGATCTCGATCCCTATAACTCTGAGAAACTGTAGGGATTTTGTTTTGATAATTTTTCCTTTTCTGTGGCTTAGAGTGAAGTTTCATTCACTCTGATACATGGAAAATACATAACAATGCATTGCTTTGCACTTTGTGGCATCTTATGGATTCAGTAGGTCTGGTGTTTTGTTTTTCCTTCCAAATTGACGCATATGCTGTTAATATGTGTAAAGGTTTTATGTCTACAGGTTGTCTTCTTAAACTTTAAGTACTTACAAACACACCAGGTTTCCTATAACTTTTTGTTTGTCAGAGTACAGATATGTGGGTGTGTCGGTACATTTTTGATTGTACTTACTGTGGATGGACGCATTATCTCAGCTGGAAGTCTGTTCCAATCATCCACTACTAGTTTAGTCCATTATGAACCTCTCAGAGAGGTACAGTGAGGTGTTATTAATTTTTGAGTTTTGTATTTTAGGAGAAATACACAGACAAGGACGAATGATTGGACCCAGACTGGACAAAGTACTTTGAAACACAGAGGACCTTAAAACATAATTTTTATTTTCGTTTTAAGGAAAAGCCTTGAATCTAATTAATTGCAGTCAGGTCCAACTAAATTCTAAAAAGAAAAATTTTTAAACTTTTTTTAAAACAGAGATCCTGCTCTCTGTATTACAAGTTCTTGTGGCCTGATTGACTTGCAAACAGATTTGCACTGAGAGTCAATTAATATGTTAATCACCACCGACAGAGGGTGTTGCCTTTTGAATAGCTACAATGTTTGAAGGCAGTTTCAATGTTTTTTTTTTGACAGAATACAGATTCAATTTTTTTTTTAATTTGTTACATTTTTCTCTCTCATTTTTATTCTTTTTTTTATTCTTAACGGTAATTTTTTTTTGTTTACAAAAAAAAAAAACAAAGGGGGGAAGAAAGATTTTAAATTTTTTTTATTAATTCTTTTTTTAATGTTTAATATTTTTCTTTCTTTCCTATAGTACCTTTATTTTTATTTATTTTTTTTTATTTTTTATTGTGATTCTTGAGTTTGGTGTCACCAGGGTGAAATAAATGAATAAATAAATAAAAAAAAAAAAGAGGGGAGTAGGGGGAACATTATATGGAGAACATTTAAAATGGTTAGAAATGTTGATATAGAATATTAAAGCTTCCCTATAGCATTTTGGGGATGGACCAAGTTCCAACAGTTTTTCTTCTTCTCTTTCGAAACTGGATAATTGTTTTATATAAATGTATGTCATGGTAGTTATTACCAACTATGACAGTAACACCTGGGTGTTAGCAAAAGTCATGTGACTATTTTCTCTGTATATGTGACATACAATCCTCTCTACAGTTCTAATATTGGGCAGTCATCATATGTGGTCATTGATCAAATTTTTTTTTGTTTGTTTGTTGGTCAGTTTTCTTTTTTGTGCCATAACCAAGTTCAAAGAGCATTGTGTGAATATCATATAGATATACTGGGACTGATGATACTCATAGTGATTGGCAAATAGCAGGGAGTATAGTACAATTGTACTTAAGAGTAATTTAGTTTGATTGTTCCTGAAGCCACTAGTGACTGATGACATCACACTCATCCGTATTCCGAATTATTTTTGTCTGCGTAGGCGACACTGCCTAATCTGCACGGAGAACTCCTAAAGTGATGACCTCTTCTGTAGCCTGCTAAAGGCAGGACGGAGCTATATGCCCAAAGGTTTGGCACCAGCCAAGGTTGAACGGAACACAGTTCCAGTAAAAAGGAGTTAGTGGTGAGTTGCGATGGCAACAAAACTCCCCGGAACACGTGAAGGGTCATACACGCACACACAACGTGGTATTCCACAGAAGGTGGGGCAGAGGTACTTGCAGGCATATGACAATGGAGGAAGAAAGATGGGGGGATGAAAATCAGACACCTGGCTGAAGGGCGTAACCATTCAAATTGTTACACATGTCACTGGGAAAGGGGTCTCATTAGTATGTTGCAGTATATCTATGACAATTCTAATCAAAAGGTCCTTACGGCTTAGACTTACCAGACAAGCATTCAGTTGAATGCATATGTTTTAAATGTACTTGTGTTTTTATTTCTCTACCTTTGTCCACATTAATAAAGTATAATCTTAGAAAGCCAGGAAAAGCTGGTCCCCAGGCTATTATTGCATGCTGTATCCACTTGGAATCACCAGTGAAGGCCGTCCCAGAAGCAAGGGCAACATGACCAGATTCGCCTTATGGACTTTCGTACTGTTATTATCGGACTATTGTTATTATTGGACTGTTGAGAACAAGGATCCTCATGTTTGTGGTTTTTTTTTTTCCTTATTGTTTTGTTTTGGTGCTGTTTCTCATGATTTCTATTTTGGACTTATGACATCCAGAACAAGTGATGACTACCAATACTGGGATCCAGAAGTGTGAACTGTAGAGATGGAGAGTTTAAAAGTTTTTTTTTTTCTTCTCAAAGAGTTTTATTTCATTTCAGAGGACAAAGTCAAACGTGCCAGATATTGAAGGAGATTGCACATAAACCATTATTCTAGGTGTGGCCGAGTCTCATATTTTCAACTGGCCACAAGGGGCCATCTGTTGCCTTATTGGATTATGTGAAATCTCCATTAATCTCTGTAAAATATTGCAATTAGAAATATATTTCAGTTAGAGGGAAATATATTTAAAATACTGAGTGTTGTGTTGGTGTTATTGTAATTAGTTCAACTTCGAAGGTTGGCTTTTTGTTCTCCCTGAGAACATCTTCCCTGGGTAGTAAACAACAGCCTTCTTTGACTCATCCAATCAGGCTGTGCCCAATATACATTTACTAGGTACAGTGACCAATTAGGGAGAATTATATTAGCCACACTACAGAAAGGAGGGGGGGATATAATGCTTTGTGACCAAGCTAACTCACTCTTTGGTGAGGGAACAGACAGCAGTCACCATGGGCTGATCTGAAGTTAACAGGTAATCTAATATACTTGTATTTTATACTGTACTGTAAATATGGGTGTTGTGGGTAATTTGTAAATACCATGTAAGCCAGGAGACCTACACTGTACATTGTGTTGTAAATACTGTTGGGTGTGTACTTTGTATAGATTATGTAACCCTATTAATAAATGTGTATTGCGGAACGAACCACCTCTTTGTTGTAAGATCTCTCAGATCTAGATATGTATATGTCCATACTACTACCATGATTGAGGTGTATGCACAAAATACAGAACTAGTCAACAAGTGGGAGGTATATAACGAGTGATAAGCCTCTGTAACCGATCGGCGCTTCAGAAACCTGGTTGTGTTGGATGTGGCATGTGTCTCCTGCAGACAGACAAGGTCAGGGCGAAAAGAAGCAATATAGTCAAATATAGATTGTCTTTTTAAAGCATTGTTCATACCCCTAACATTCCAAGAAAGTATTGATTGATTGATTTACCATAGGTACAATGGCATAAGAACATCACTAGTCAACCAACCTGTACTGTACACAAAAATATGATATATATAAATGCAAAACATGAAAATACTCCAAGATGAACCCCCACAAAAAATGGCATTACTAATAAAAAAAAATAATTAAAATGCCATAAATCAATCCCCTATTTTGCAGACGCTATAACCTCTGCGCAAACCAATCAATATATACTTATTGCGATTTTTTTTTTTTTACCAAAAATATATATTTTTTGGGGATATTTATTATAGCAGAAAGTAAAAAATATTGCTTTTTTTTCAAAATTGTCGCTCTTTTTTTGTTTATAGCGCAAAAATAAAAACCGCAGAGGTGACCAAATACCACCAAAAGAAAGCTCTATTTATGGGAAAAAAAGGACGTCAATTTTGTTTGGGTGCAACGTTGCATGACCACGCAATTGTCAGTTAAAGCGACTCAGTGCCGTATCGCAAAAAGTGCTCTGGTCAGGAAGGGGGTAAATCCTTCCGGGGCTGAAGTGGTTGAAAGACCCTTTGCTGACATAACCTTTCAGACAGACATACTGGTTGTAACCAAAAACTGGAACCAGCACACGGGTTATACAGCTGATCTGTAAATATTATATAGATGTTATCCAGGATCCCTTGGCACTCTAAATATCAAAAGGGTCTCAATATGGATTTAGTATGTGATCTGTAATATAAGCTATGAGTAAGCACTAACGCTAGTGCGAAACGTCAGCTCTTCTTTGTCTGCTGTTATCTCTGATTTTGATGTGAACTTTTTCTAATAAACGAAGCTATTTTTTCAAGAGTGCAGCTGTCCAGAATCTATTATTGTCTAGAAAATGAATGCCCTCACTTCTACAGGAACCATCAATACCACATGAGTGCGGATTGCACGTTAACCCTGTGGCATTAGTATGGGGGTGTGGGGGATGTTGCCCGCACCAGAGGGGTGACACCATCAGGGCTGCCATCAGGGGGACAGCCTATACACAAATAGGGGGCCCGGGCATTCCGAGGGTTCCATCGCCCGAGCTGCCAGCTCAGCTAAAGCTTCCTTTGTTTGACCGGTGGCAGGTGGGCAGGGCATTGGTCATCACATGACCGGTGATGGAGCGTGGTTTAAACAAATTGAGAGAAATGGAGAAGGTCTTAGAGGAAGGGGCCGCATCTGGTATCACTGACAGCCAGGAACGGAGCTTAGTTGGTTGGTGGGGGTTAAGAGGAAGGAGGTAGCTTTCAAAGACCGGCCTTCCAATTGAATGTGTACATGCCCCATTGCTGCTGCACAATTCCTTTACCTGTGAGCTAAGCTGACATTGCAGCAGACTAGAATTATATAGATACTGAGGGGGTAAATGTGAATGTGGGCCTGTGATCTGACTGTCTCTTTGCTGGATTGGGCTGTCTCTTTGCTATAAGGGAATGTCTCTTTGCTGGATTGGGCTGTCTCTATGCTGGACTGGGCTGTCTCTTTGCTGAATTGGGCTGTCTCTTTGCTGAATATATGGAGATGTCTCTTTGCTGGATACATGGGGATGTCTATTTGCTGAATATTTGGGGATGGCTCTTTGCTGAATATGTGGTGTTGTCTCTTTACTGGATTGGGCTGTCTCTTTGCTGAATATATGAGGATATCTCTTTGCTAGATTGGGATGTCTCTTAGCTGAATATATGGGGATGTCTCTTTGCGGAAAATATAGGGATGTCTCTTTGCAGGATTGGGCTGTCTCATTGCTGGATAGGGATGTCTCTGCTGAATATATGGGGTTGTCTCTTTGCTGGATTGGGATGTCTCTTTGCTAAATATATATGGGGATATCCCTCATGGAATGGAATGAAATGGCCATGTGAAGGACGGAGTAGGGGAATGAAATGGGCAAGTAAAGGAAGGTAGTGTGAAAATTTTACACCCCCACCTTATCTATATATGCCCATTTCACTGTGAGGTGAAATGTCATGGTGGCAGGCTTCATATTTTTTGCCCAAAATATAATGCCTTACTGTTAAATCTTGATAGCACTGATGACTTGGAATACACTTTTCATTTTCATATACTAAGTTGTAAGAGTGTTAAAATAAAAGTGGCTGCACTGAAGGACTTAGTGGGACGGCTAGTAGGTGGATTCAGTTGGACGACTAGTGGGCAAGGCCTCGGGAATGTTTGTGGTCAGGCCTGGGGGGGGGGGGGCTGACTAGGCCCAAAGCTGTGTAAGGGCCCCAAAGTTTCTGATTGCTGCCCTGGACACCATCAAGTAGGAAGTGATGGTGTCACCCCCATCCGTGACAGCGTACGGATCAGCGCGCCGGCACCTACTGCATCATTTTCAGGGGCTAGTTTGGGGGTGCACCTTGACCTACTGTGCGCTGCTGGCTCCTGCTGTCACTCCGCAGCGGCATGGCAGTGCACTGTGACAGGCTATGGGGGGAGGCACACAAAATTATTGGGGGGTGATACCATGTTTTACTGCACCATGTGACACCAACCCTAGTGATGCCACTGCATAGCACACCCCTATAGCACCTATGAAACCCCCTACTACCTGAGATGGCAGGCTGAACCATACAGTTCCTGAAGGGACAGCGTGATAATGGGAATGCACTAGATATTCACGCTGTTCCCAGACACAAACAGCTCAATGGCTAGCCATGGTATCTGCAGTCAGTCAGTCAAAGGAAAACATGGGTGGTAAAAAATGGGTGGTAAAAAATAGGAACAACTTGGACAAAAACAAAAAACAATGGAAGGACAAAGAATATATATGATGATAAAGTGCTGTGATATAGAATGAAACAAAGGGGCCTGATTCCGCCTGGTAGAAAATTGTATCCCGAGATGTAAGTCCATCCAAAAGTATCTTCCTGTGTTATTAAAAACAGGGATATATCAAGTGTCCAGTATAGTTTTTCCTGCTGGATATAAAAGTGGTGTGTAACCACACTAATGGGGAAGTGAGTGAATGAGTCAGGTAGTGGTTCAGTACCCCAATTCCAGATGTCAGTGTAGGCTGCGGGGGGGTGGGATGCATGGCGGGGGTGCTCTCCCAGCATAGAGCAGCTTACATGTTTCATTCCCTTACTTCACGGAACTTCTTCAGAGCTCTGAACCACTACCTGACTCATTCACTTGGATATGAATATATCCTCTTTTTCATACTAATTACCATGGATCAGACCAGCAGCAGGTGTCAAGGAATGGAACACAGCCCTGTTGATCAGCTAAGCAGCCCAGGTGAAGAGGCACTAATGCTTTGCGTTTAAATATGGACATATTGGAATACAGTCTGGAAATACATACCATGCAGATCTGCATCCAGGTTGTCTATCTTTGAGGGACATCCATATTCTTCTACCAACTGTTAGTAACCCTGGTCTTTTTGCATATACCCTTTATTTGCATTTGTGCTTACTACAATATAAGGAGGACATACAGCTATCAATTGTGTATTGGAATTGTGTCCCTATCTAGCACCTATTCAGCTATTCAACCGTGAAGACATTTTGTCTTATAATAGACTCTTCAGTCTATGGGTATAGTGCATATCTATTCACTCACTTGTCCCCATTAGTGTGGTTACACACTGCTTTTATATCCAGCGGCAAAAACTATACTGGACACTTGAAATATCCCTGTTTTTAATAACACAGGAAGATGCTTTTGGATGGACTTACATCTCAGGATACAATTTTCTACCAGGCGGAATCAGGTCCCTTTGTTTCATCCTATATCACAGCACTTTATCATCATATATATTGTTTGTCCTTCCATTGTTTTTTGTTTTTGTCCAAGTTGTTCCTATTTTTTACCACCCATTTTTTCCTTTGACTGACTGACTGCAGATACCATGGCTAGCCATTGAGCTGTTTGTGTCTTGGAACAGTGTGAATATCTAGTGCATTTGCATTATCACACTGTCCCTTCAAGAACTGTATGGTTCAGCCTGCCATCTCAGGTAGTAGGGGGTTTCATAGGTGCTATAGGGGTGTGCTATCTATTGGGGTAGGGAGGATCCTCCCCCACATGCGGGCTTCCTCGCCTTTTTTATGAGGGGTTTTAGGTTTTACATACACATTGATTTAACTAGGGAAACATTTAGAAATTATGATAGGGTTAAAAGTGCATTTGAAAAAAATGCCAAGTATGATCTTTTCTGAAAATGTAACAATTAGACAAGTTCAAGCTGAACTTGCCCTTTAATGTGTTTTAATGATTCAGTGACAGGCTGAATTGTTACACTGCAAAAATTCTGTGTTCAACAGCTTTAAAGAGAATCTTGATGAAAATCTACTCTGTCATACCTAAATTATGCACCAAAGGATTCTAAAATACCATTTGTATTTTTCATAGTTAGAGACATGAGAGGTACGTACGTACATCCATTTTCTCAGCCATTTTAATCATTGCTAGGAATTTCCTAATATTATGCTTAGCCACTTTCCATTATGTTCAAAAGTTCAAGGTGTCTCTGCTGATGTCACAGCTAGAGTATTTTTTAATCCATGGAGCTGTGATTAGAATACCTTGGTAAGCTTGCACTGATTTTGTAGGGCTATTAACTACTGTGACAATCTACCTTAAATCCCATCTGTCAAATAGTGTTGCTTTCTGTCCCCTACAAACAATAATTCTAATCAATTCCTTCAAAGGCAGTTTGTATCTGATGGGATTAGCACATTTCACATTGACTTGCACAGTCGGATAATGCAACAACGAGGAGTTTGCTAAGGATTGTGCACACTGTTTCAATTTTGAAATAAAAAAAAAAAAAAAAAAATCACTCACATGAAAAGCTCTTGTGTGACCCTAGCAGGGATCAACTGATTGCTTTCTGTGCCAGTTTTTCAGAATTAAACTCACACTGTAAAAATGCCTGTGAGCTAATGATGACTGCATTTTCCCAGTCAATGATAGTCACCAAGAAAAACTGCCTTTCCATTTCTCTTCTTCAGTTACAGTGTGTTCATAATGAGCTGCACCCAGGCTAGTAAGACATGGGCGTGTGTATCGTGTGTGTGTGTATATATCTATATATATCTATATATATATAGATATATATAGATATATACACACACACAGCCAGCACAAGGTCCTCTAGGACCCAGGGTAAAGAGGCCAAACTACGCACCCCCCTCTCACCCATGATGGTGAGCATCATATGTCAGCAAAATACCCTCCCCCCCCCCCCCAAAAAAAAAAAAATAAATAAATCATGCACTAGTTTGAGAATTTTTGCTTAGGGGTGTGAGTGTGCAAGCTAAGATTCTCTCCTCTCCCCAAATTCCTCCTTCTAGCACAAATGCCCCTCCCCAATTCACTCCTCCCAGCATAAATCCTCTACCCCTTAAATGTTCCCCTGTGGGCTCAAATCTCCCTCCCTCTCCAAAATTCCCTCTCCTAGCACAAATCCCCCAAAATTCCCCCTTCTAGCACAGATCCCCCCTAACCCCCACCCTAGTACAAATCCTCTCCCCTAGCACAATCCACCCCTTTCAAATTCCCCCCCACTAGCACAAATCCTCTCATCACAAATCCAACCCCTTACATTTTTATCAACATTCCTTGCTGCCGGGAGAGGAGCAAGGAGATGGGAGAGGATAAGCAAACACCGCACTGTCCGAATCCGACAGTCCCAATACGATAGAACTACAGTAGCAGGGGGTGGAGCTGGAGGGGGAGAGAGCATGTCTTGCATCTCCTCCCAGCTGTCTCCTCCACTTTAGATTTGGTATGCCAACTTCAGTGCTAATAGGAGTAGTGAGATGCTACCAGGGGCCAGGACCCCTTGTCCCGGTCCTGTATATATACACTATACCTTCAAAAGTTTTTGAATGCCTGCCTTTACACGCACATGAACTTTAATGGCATCCCAGTCTTAGTCCATAGGGTTCAATATTGAGTTGGCCCACCCTTTGCAGCTATAACAGCTTAAACTCTTCTGGGAAGGCTGTCCACAAGCTTTAGGAGTGTGTCTATGGGAAGGTTGACCATTCTTCCAAAAGTGCATTTGTGAGGTCAGGCACTGTTGTTGGACGAGAAGGCCTGGCTTGCAGTCCCCACTCTAATTCATCGCAAAGGTGTTCTATTGGGTTGAGGTCAGAACTCCTCCTCAAGTCAAGTTCCTCCACCCTAAACTCGCTCATCTGTGTCTTTTCAGGGGTTAAGCTTGGCCCTTAGTTCCAGTGAAGGGAACTCTTAAGGCATCAGCATACCAAGACATTTTGGACAATTTCCTGCTCTCAACTTTGTGGGAAGAGTTTGGAGCTGGCCCCTTTCTGTTCAAACATGACTGTGCACCAGTGCACAAAGCAAGATCCATAAAGATATGCATGAGCGAGTTTGGATGGAGGAACTTGACTGGGCTGCACCTCAACCCAATAGAATACCATTGGAATGAATTCGAGTGGAGACTGCGAGCCAGGCCTTCTCGTCCAACATCAGTGTTTGACATCAGAAATGCGCTTCTGCAAGAATGGTCAAACATTTCCATAGACACACTCCTAAACCTTGACATCCTTCCCATAAGAGTTGAAGCTGTTATAGCTGCAAAAGGTCAACTCAATATTGAACTAACCTATGGACTAAGACTGGGATGCCAATAACATTTGTGCGTGTAAAGGCTAAACCTGTTTCCAGTTCTGGGGACTACTCACTAATTTCCTGAATTTCCTGACACTCCTTTATGTTACATAAAAATGCATACTTTGGCAATATATGTGTGCATGTTCATGACAACTGCTGATTGACAACCATCTAATAGCTATGACCAACTTAAAAGTGGTTATGGGCATCAAGGAATATTCAGATGTGCTGCCATAATCTATACATCTGAAAATATATCTAGGTCAGCTTCAGGCACAAACATGGATCACGAAAGTTTACTTGTTTATGCTATGGATCAGAAAAGATGGAGGAGCATGCATACCTCCATCATCAAATTATCTTGGGAAAAACAGTGGCACTGACCTTTCTTGTTACTATTTTCACCCCAGATATTTCATCCAGCAGTGTCTGCAGGGCCCATGGACAAGAGTTTATTACATGATTCATGAAAAAAGAATTTCTATTGTGAATGTAAAAATAATTGGAAGCAGGGTGGTAACTGCAAGATCAGAGTGGCTGAAGATCAGGCTTCTGGGGGGTAGCAGAGTTTATTTGATTGTGCCAATGATTTACATGTATCTGCCCCTAAATAACCATAGACAATTATGCAGCCAGGAAAGTCGTAAAGGGAATGTATTGTGTTTTTGTACATACTTTTAAAATGTAAACCAATTCAACCACCCAACAGTGGATCAGAAGAGTGGAGGACTTTAGGATAATGGAAAGTCTCACTTCCTCATTGAAAAAAATGCAAGGGAAATTTACCTCTATCTCGTTTCACTGGTCAGCAAGGCTTACTTTAAGCAACTGCTGTTTGTGTGATCTAAGGGTTTCGTACCTAGACTGTTGGTTCTAACTGGACTCTTATAGCAGTTCTTCAAATATCGAGATATTTTTGGGTTTCCTTCTGGTTGCATCTTGGTTCCCCCCCCCCTTCACTTTTTCTATCTACCATACTCTAGGCCTGTCTCTATTTACTCTTGGCCTTCTAAGCTGGACTTTGCCTATCTCTTTACTTGTTCTGGCTCTATTGTCTTCTTTTGTCTATATTTGCTTCTCTAGCCTCTCTCTGTTATATGCTCAAATACTGATGGTACTTGCCTGAAAAAGGACTATCGTGTTGGTCCATTGTCTGCAACACTGTTTTAAGGCTGCTGCAAAGCCTATGATTTATGGTTTTAGTCTGTATCTACTGTGATTATCATTTCCCAAAAGCTTAATGTCCACATTTTCTTAATTTTCCCAAAAAATAAAAAAAGTAAACCAAATGAATTTCTTTATTTTAGTAAAAATAAAAGATTGCATATATTGAATATTTTGTATTGACTTTTTTTTTGTAGATTATGTAATCCTGTATCCAGTCAACAAGTTAGGAGTTATGCCGCGCACACACAATTGGAATTTCCATCAGAAAAAACTTGGATGGTTTTTCCGACGGAATTCTGCTCAAGCTTGCCTTGCATACACACAAAAGTTCTCTGAACTTTCGACCGCCAAGAAGGCGGTGATGTAAAACACTACGATGAGCCGAGAAAATGAAGTTCAATGCTTCCGAGCATGCGTCAAATTGTTTCCGAGCATGCGTGATTTTTTTGCGCGTCCGAATTGCATACAGACGAACGCATTTTTGGATAGGAACTTTTCCCGGCCAAGAAATAGAGAACATGCTCTCAATCTTTTGCTGGCTGGAATTCCGCCAGCAATAGACCGATAGAGCATACACGTGGTCGCATTTTCTGACAAAAAGCTCTCATCGGAGTTTTGCTGGCGGCATTTCCGATCGTGTGTATGTGGCATAAGGCTTTCCCATTTTTTCAATGATTGCGTTTGCTTTTTACAGAGCTCCTAAGTTAAAGCTGACAATCATTACATACACAAGTAAATGACTACATATTACAATGTAGCTGTCTGAGGGAGTTTTTAATAAGAGACATAGGCCTCATTCACACGAGGCGGACTCCGCTTCCACGGAGCCCGCCTCGGTCTGCCGGCTCAGCAGGAGATCTCTCCGTTGATCTCCGCTGAGCCGGCGGATGACAGGTCCCTCTCTGCTCACTGAGTGGGGAGGGGCTTGTCAGGAGCCGCTGCTGCCTATGGAGGGATCGGATGAAAATGGACAGCATGTCTGTATTCGTCAGATCTCACCTGATCCGATCCGCCAGCGATGGTTCAGGACGTAGAGCCATCTGTCTGCTTTTAGCAGATCGGACGGGGTTGGATGTCAGCGGACATGTCTCCGCTGACATCCGTCGCTCCATAGGCTAACATGGAGCGCCCATTCAGGTCCGCCGTCGAAACTGACAGGCAGATCTGAACGGTCCGATCGTGTAAGGGGCCATATGGCTTAATTCATAAAGCTGATTTCCTTTTTTTTTCTGTACTGCACCTTACCCTGGTAAAATCGCTCAGATCTCAATTCATAAAGAAGCAGAATACACTTTTTTTTTTAGACCATTCTGTACGTAGTGCATGTCACCACTTCTAATGCGATTATAACACACTCAGGGGTGTGATTTTTTTTTCACCCAAGATTGACATAATATTTACCCAGTATACATGCATAAGTCTAACTGAATAAAAATAGAACATGTTCACACAGGTTGTCGTTCCTTAAAATTATACCACCTTCAGGTTGGTAATTAGTCATTTTTAATAGTGGTCTATGGAGGAGAGCAAGAAAAACGCTATTTAATCCTGGTTTAACAGCTTGGTACAAACATTAAAACATTTATTGGTTAGAAGCATGAAATACAGCCAACACATCTCAAAGGAAAAAAAGCCTCACTGTCAAGGCTATGACTTGGACTTGGGATCTCTGCTGTATCTGGCACTGACTCTTCTTGCTGAGCTAGCTGAAATGATGGACAGCACCCTGTCTAATCCATTGGACAACCCTACCTTATGCCCGGATTTCTGCTGAACCTTGAACTCTTTTGCTCCTCTTATGAACTTCCTGATTTAAGCCATGTCTCTGCACATCCTGTTTGTCAGATTATTGTGCTCTCTTCAGCCAATATATTGCTCTGGTCTTCCCTGCTGCCGTCCATATTTTTGCTACACTCATTACCAACCTTTGGCTTGTCCCTCAACTATGCTTCTGCCTGATCCCAACCTGCAATCACTTGTCTTGGTTAGTGACTACGTCTTGGTTAGTGACTACACTTCTGTCTGAACCTTATCTGCTATATCCGCGACTGGACCCGGGTTGCTCACCTCCTGGTGGGGCAATCTTGTGGACCGTGACCTGGTACTAACGCGCATCAAAACCCATATCCACCATCAGGCGCTCTGGTGAACACCAGTTAGTACTTAGATTCTGCACCTCAGGTGAGCCTGCGTCATCTGCCAGGGTGATCTGCTCGTATACAGATACAGTGCCTTGCAAAAGTATTCACCCCCCTTGGCATTTTTCGTATTTTGTTGTCTCACAACCTGGAATTAACATGGATTGTTTGAAGATTTGCATCATTTAAATTACAGAACATGCCCCCAACTTTGAATATATCTTTTTTTTTACTGTGAAGCAAACAACAAATAGGACAAAATAACAGAAAAAGTCAATGTGCTTAACTATTCACCCCCTAAAATCAATATTTTGTAGAGCCACCTTTTGCAGCTATCACAGCTCCAAGTCGCTTTGGATAAGTCTCTATGAGCTTGCCACATCTTATCACTGGGATTTTTGTCCATTCCTCCTTGCAAAACTGCTCCAGCTCTTTTAAGTTGGATGGTTTGCGCTTGTTAACCACTCCAGCCCCGGAAGGTTTTACCCCCTTCCTGACCAGAGCACTTTTTACAATTTGGCACTGCGTCACTTTAACTGCTAATTGCGCGGTCATGCAATGCTGTACCCAAACGAAATTTGCGTCCTTTTCTTCCCACAAATAGAGCTTTCTTTTGATGGTATTTGATCACCTCTGCCATTTTTATTTTTTGCGCTATACACGGAAAAAGACCGAAAATTTTGAAAAAAATTTATATTTTCTACTTTTTGTTCTAAAAAAAATCCAATAAACTCAATTTTAGTCATACATTTAGGCCAAAATGTATTCGGCCACATGTCTTTGGTAAAAAAAATGTCAATAAGTGTATATTTATTGGTTTGCGCAAAAGTTATAGCGCCTACAAACTAGGGTACATTTTCTGGAATTTACACAGCCTTTAATTTATGACTGCCTATGTCGTTTCTTGAGGTGCTAAAATGGCAGGGCAGTACAAAACCCCCACAAATGACCCCATTTTGGAAAGTAGACACCCCAAGGAAATTGCTGAGAGGCATTTTGAGCCCATTGAATATTATTTTTTTTTGTCCCAAGTGATTGAATAATGACAAAAAAAAAAATTACAAAAAGTTGTCACTAAATGATATATTGCTCACACAGGCCATGGGCATATGTGGAATTGCACCCCAAAATACATTTAGCTGCTTCTCCTGAGTATGGGGATACCACATATGTGGAACTTTTTGGGAGCCTAGCCGCGTACGGGGCCCCGAAAACCAATCACTACCTTCAGGATTTCTAAGGGCGTACATTTTTGATTTTACTCCTCACTACCTATCACAGTTTTGAATGCCATAAAATGCCCAGATGGCATAAACCCCCCCCAATGACCCCATTTTGGAAAGTAGACACCCCAAGCTATTTGTTTTGAGGCATGTTGAGTCCATGGAATGTTTTATATTTTGACACAAGTTGCGGGAAAGTGACAATTTTTTTTTTTTTTTTTTTGCACAAAGTTGTCACTTAATGATATATTGCTCACACAGGCCATGGGCATATGTGGAATTGCACCCCAAAATACATTTAGCTGCTTCTCCTGAGTATGGGGATACCACATGTGTGGGACTTTTTAGGAGCCTAGCCGCGTACGGGGCCCCGAAAACCAATCACCGCCTTCAGGATTTCTAAGGGCGTGAATTTTTGATTTCACTCTTCACTGCCTATCACAGTTTCGGAGGCCATGGAATGCCCAGGTGGCACAAACCCCCCCCAAATGACCCCATTTTGGAAAGTAGACACCCCAAGCTATTTGCTGAGAGGCATGGTGAGTATTTTGCAGCTCTCATTTGTTTTTGAAAATAAAGAAAGACAAGAAAAAAAATTTTTTTTTTCTTTTTTCAATTTTCAAAACTTTGTGACAAAAAGTGAGGTCTGCAAAATACTCACTATACCTCTCAGAAAATAGCTTGGGATGTCTACTTTCCAAAATGGGGTCATTTGGGGGCTTTTTTTTGCCACCTGGGCATTCCATGGCCTCCGAAACTGTGATAGGCAGTGAAGAGTGAAATCAAAAATTTACGCCCTTAGAAAGCCTGAAGGCGGTGCTTGGTTTTCAGGGTCCCGTGCGCGGCTAGGCTCCCAAAAAGTCCCACACATGTGGTATCTCTGTACTCAGGAGAAGCAACAGAATGTATTTTGGGGTGTAATTTTACATATTCCCATGGCATGTTTGAGCAATATATCATTTAGTGACAACTTTGTGCAAAAAAAAAAAAAAAAAAAATGGTCTCTTTCCCGCAACTTGTGTCACAATATAAAATATTCCATGGACTCGACATGCCTCTCAGCAAATAGCTTGGGGTGTCTACTTTCCAAAATGGGGTCATTTGGGGGGGTTTTGAACTGTCCTGGCATTTTATGCACAACATTTAGAAGCTTATGTCACACATAACCCACTCTTCTAACCACTTGAAGACAAAGCCCTTTCTGACACTTTTTCATTACATGAAAAAATTATTTTTTTTTGCAAGAAAATTACTTTGAACCCCCACACATTATATATTTTTTTAAAGCAAATGCCCTACAGAATAAAATGGTGGGTGTTTCATTTTTTTTTTTTCACACAGTATTTGCGCAGCGATTTTTCAAACGCATTTTTTGGGGAAAGAACACACTTTTTTAAATTTTAATGCACTAAAACACACTATATTGCCCAAATGTTTGATGAAATAAAAAAGATGATCTTAGGCCGAGTACATGGATACCAAACATGACATGCTTTAAAATTGCGCACAAACGTGCAGTGGCGACAAACTAAATACATTTTTAAAAGCCTTTAAAAGCCTTTACAGGTTACCACTTTAGATTTACAGAGGAGGTCTACTGCTAAAATTACTGCCCTCGATCTGACCTTCGCGGTGATACCTCACATGCATGGTGCAATTGCTGTTTACGCTTGCGTTCGCCTTAGCGCGAGAGCAGGGGGGACAGGGGTGCTTTTTTTTTTTTTTTTTTTCTTTATTATTTTTTTGCTTTTTTATCCTTTTTTTAAACTGTTCCTTTCATATTTTTTTTTTTTAAATCATTTTTATTGTTATCTCAGGGAATGTAAATATCCCCTATCATAGCAATAGGTGGTGACAGGTACTCTTTTTTGAAAAAATTGGGGTCTATTAGACCCTAGATTTCTCCTCTGCCCTCAAAGCATCTGACCACACCAAGATCGGTGTGATAAAATGCTTTCCCAATTTCCCAATGGCGCTGTTTACATCCGGCAAAATCTAAGTCATAAAATGCTCGTAGCTTCCGGTTTCTTAGGCCATAGAGATGTTTGGAGCCACTCTGGTCTCTGATCAGCTCTATGGTCAGCTGGCTGAATCACCGGCTGCATTCTCAGGTTCCCTGTTGAGACAGGAGAGGCAGAGAAAAACACGGAAGACGGTGGGGGGCATTCCCTCCCACTGCTTGTGAAAGCAGTCTAGAGGCTAATTAGCCGCTAGGATTGCTTTTACATGAAAGCCGACCGCTGGCTGAAAAGAATGATACCATGATGATACCTAAACCTGCAGGCATCATTCTGGTATAACCACTCAAAGTCGTGAATGGCGTACCTGAAGACAAAAAAATGGTTAACAATAAAGCACAGTAAACGGTAAAGTATAAAAAATTGCAGACCTGAAAAACAAACATGATAAAACATAATAACAATAAAACATTGCAGAATAGAATACAGTAAAAAAGAGCAGAACAATAGAGAGAGAATAGAGAGAGAGAGAGAGAGAACAATAAAACGACAACTATTTTTTTTTATTTTATATTTTTGTATGTGTTTTTTTTTTTTGTTTACACTTTTTTTTGTAACTAACTTTTATAACTGTAACCGGTTCCAGGTTCGGGTCTCTCAAAATGTGATGGCATCTTGGGAGACCCTGTGAAAGTGTGCCTAGCCTGTGCAATGCTGTACCCTACGCTAATACTCAACTAGTGAATGGTAGCATTCAAAACATTCACCAATGCAAAGACCAGGATTGTCAGGAGAGGAGGGACAATAATAGCGGGTGTCACGCCTATATCCGCGCTTGCTGCAGACACAACATCTTTTTTGGGGGGGTTCGTTGGGTAGGGGTACTCGGGAGGACAAAGAAAATGAATCTCATGCAGCCGACAGCATTTGGTTGGGGATGTGAATGGGGGAAGTACGGGCGCTGCAGAAGTGGTGGGTTCCCAATTAGGATTGGCGAATGCAGCAGGAAGGGCACTATGGGCACGACGGGCCTGTGTTTGTCTTTTTGGTGGCAGCGGGACACTACTTGTGCTTGCCACCTCACCAGCTTGAACTGCATTTATGGGACTCACCACGTCACCAAGTGTTACTGCAGTGCTGGTTTGACTACGACCGGGGTGTACTAGGCCGCTGGTGCTTGCCAGTTCACCAAAACGCTACCAAAAAAACTGTTAGCGATCGCAGGGATCAGGCCTGACTCTGCGAACGCTGCAGTTATGCGTTTAGTGTTTTGTAAGTGACAGTGATCGATCGATACTGCACTTGGGTGGGCTGGGCCGGGCTGGGCGGAGGGGCAAAACGCAGGTGCTAGCAGGTATCTGGGCTGATCCCACTAACACTGCGTTTTTGGGAACCCTAAACTGCTGGGGACGCTAGTATAGATCTGATTGGATCAGGTATTGATCTGATCAGATACTATACCACTAAGGGAGGTGTACAGTGCGTGCGTGGGCGTTAGCGCGACTGGCGCTAACCTGACGCTGCCTGGGGCTGGTGCTTGCCAGTTCACCAAAACGCTACCAAAAAAACTGTTAGCGATCGCAGGGATCAGGCCTGACTCTGCGAACGCTGCAGTTATGCGTTTAGCGTTTTGTAAGTGACAGTGATCGATCGATACTGCACTTGGGTGGGCTGGGCTGGGCCGGGCGGAGGGGCAAAACGCAGGTGCTAGCGGGTATCTGGGCTGATCCCACTAACACTGCGTTTTTGGGAACCCTAAACTGCTGGGGACGCTAGTATAGATCTGATCAGATCAGATATTGATCCGTACAGATACTATACCACTAAGGGAGGCGTATGCTGCGTGTGTGGGTGTTAGCGGTACTGGCGCTAATCTGACGCTGCCTGGGGCGACGCATATCACCGCCGGGTGATCAGGGGGCTAAACCTTTATTCGGTAATAAACGGCAGGTGCCCTGACACTATGAAAAATAAACCAACTAACCAGCGTCACCCGTAACGGTTATACGGTGATCAGTGGTGAAAGGGTTAACTAGGGGGCAATCAAGGGGTTAAAACATTTATTAGATAGTATATGGGGGTCCCTGTCGCTATAAAATGCTGACAGCGAACCTAAATATTTAACTAGCGTCACCAGCGACACTAATACAGCGATCAGAAAAATGATCGCTTAGTGACACTGGTGACAGGGGGTGATCAAGGGGTTAAAACTTTATTAGGGGGGGTTAGGGGGGTACCCTAGACCTAAAGGGGGGTAACACTCACTGTCCTACCACAGTAACTGTCACTAACTGACACCCTGCAGTAATCAGAAAAAAAAAAAAATACTGCTTGGTGTCAGTGTTACAGGGAGGGGGGAGGGGTGATTGGGGGGGATCGGGGGGCGATTGGGGGGGGATCGGGGGTGTTTTGTGTGCCTGGCATGTTCTACTGTGTGTGTGTGTGTGTGTGTTGGTGCACTTACATGTCTTCTCTCCTCGGCGCTAGAACGGAAACTGCCGAGCCGAAGAGAGATGACATCACATCCTCTGCCTGTGTGTACTATACACAGGCAGGGGATGTTCCTCATTGGCTGGGAGCGATCGCGAGGGGGGGGGCACGATCGGATGGTCTCCCCCTCGTCTCTCATTGCTCCTAGCCAAATGCCGACCGCCGCTGGCACCAAGGGGATCGGACCCCCCGCCCGCGGGAAGGCAATCACGTATGGGTACGTGATTTTGCCTGCCCGTGCCATTCTGCTCACGTATATATGCGTGAGGCGGTCGGCAAGTGGTTAACAGCAATCTTTAAGTCTGACCACAGACTTTCTATTGGATTGAGGGCTGGGCTTTAACTAGACCATTCCAACACATTTACACGTTTCCCCTTAAACCACTCAAGTGTTGCTTTAGCAGTGTGTTTTGAGGTCATTGTCCTGCTGGAAGGTGAACCTCCGTCCTAGCCTCAAATCGCACACAGAGTGGTACAGGTTTTGCTCAAGAATATCCCTGTATTTAGCACCATCCATCTTTCCCTCAACTCTGACCAGTTTATTTCAACCATGAATCTGCTTATTTGAAGGAAAAATTAAGAAGAATTTGAGGAAAAAAAATTTATGGTAGATCAATGGGAATCAACTTTCACTTCTATCACTCCAGCACTATCACACATACATCAGGCATCTTTCATGTCAGTCCTCTGATCCCTATGTCAATGCTGAATATAATTCCTATTTCAGGGAACTTTTTCTTAATTGAACTTACAGGGTTGCTTTACAAAGAGCAATGGCAGCTCCCATATTTCTCTCCCCACTTTTTTTTTCTTAAATAACACCTTTACATTCAACACATTCTTATGAATGTGTTACAAATTGTGCCATGTGTGGTAGATAATATTAACAAGAAATATTGATTTCCACTTCTGTTTAAAAAGAGCATTATATATTGCTTCAGAAAAAAAAAAAAAAAAAAACATGTAGCATCTGTTATTGGTCGTTGAGGTGATGAATAGTTTATATAGAAAATAGCAAAGTTGGTAAATGAAAAGCCATTCCTTATTTTCACATTATTTGCTCCTTTTATAGCAAATTCAGTAAAGTTGCCGACTTCTTTACCTGGCAAACAGAAAACCATGTCTAAGTAAGATGTCCATCAGCCCCATAGTGATCTATCACTTGAAATGTTTCTAATCTGAAGTTATTCCCATGAGCCCCACAGTGGTAACTTTTCACCACAGGCATCAAAAACTAGGTAGTCTGGAGCTATCACAATTAAAATTAATGACCCGACCACGAGCATGACAAAATCAATAATGTTCCCTTGCTTCTGTAACTCACTAAAACTACTGTGATATAGGGCACACTTTTATGGATTTCTCTCCTTGTCAGTCTAATTTGCAATAAAGAATTGGGTAAGAAAAATAACTTCTTTAAAATGCATATTAAAATTACTTTTGGTAAAGGGGTATACAACACAATTGTGCTATTATATAATATTTATCACAGATGTTTAAAAGCAGTATATGATCCATTGTAGTACCATTAGTCAACTTTTAGGCCGGGTTCACACCTATGCAAATTAAATGCGGGTTTCCCCGCATCCAATTCGCATAGCATGGAGAATGTGACTGGCTCCCTATGGAGCCGGTTCACATATCTCCGTTGCGGCTGCAGAGTGCACTGCACAGAAACACTGTGAGTCTTTGGCTCCATTTCAGGGCTGAATTCAGGCATAGATTCGGCCCTGAGACGGGCAACAGGGACGCACATCACTCCTGTGCGATTCACAGCTAGTTGCAGTGTGAACCCAGCCTTAAAGAGCAATTCCACCTTTTCAACAAAAATTTGAAGAGGACTTCCCAAAATCCTCCCCACCCCACTCTTCCATTCCCTGCTGCACTTGTCTGCTGTGCTGATAATCTTCTACCACCCATGTATGCCGGTGTACTGACTGATCCATACAAAAGTCTGTGTAGCAGCATAATGCCAGCAATGGCTAGTGGACATTGGTCAGTGCTGTCATTCCAGCCATTGCTGGCATTATGATGCCATGCAGATGTGCATGGAGTTTAAAAGCATACAGATCAATATACCAGCATTTGTGGATGGAAGAAGCTTATTGGCACAGCAGATAAGTGCAACAGTAACTGGAGAGGTGGGAAGATGTTGGAAATTTATCTTTAAACTTTTGGTGTAAAGCTGGAATTACCCTTTAAAAGTATCTATTACTATGAGCAGCAGATAGCATTTTGAGTTATTAAAGCAGTTCTGTAGATTAGAAGAGCCCCACACTGCTCACCCTTGCTCTCTTGAAGGGCTTCTGTAAGTATGTTCTGCATTCAAAACATTTCCAGGTGTGTCAGAAACCTAGTCCTCTGCAACATTCTGTGGCTTCAGTCACTGGGACCTTTTAGTGCATTTTTAGTGCAAAAAAAAAAAAAAAAGCGCATGGAACTGCATCTAGTGTGAACTGGCCCTTAATCCAGCCTTAATGTTGCTTTAAAACAGAGTTCCATCGACAGATATTAAATTTTTTTTTTTTTCAAGGTTTTGATGATCTTAATCTCATGTTGCAATCGCTAATGTTAGTAATACCGCCGCTATATTCCTTTTTTTATAAAACAAACCTTTGTTTTCTATGTGTTGCGCGCTTCCATCTTGCTTGTGAGCATGTGAAGCCCACTAGGATCCTTTTCTGGGATAAGGTGCTGCTGGCTACCCAGCATGCACCTCCCGATCTCGCGCATGGGCATTAAACACACGTTGCAGAGCAGGAAACGTCTCTGGTTGCTATGAACCTCGTGATGCTGAGAGGCAGCGCTGCCCACTGACTCCTGAGAATTATGACACACATCTTACAGGAGCCAGTGCGAGCAGGAAATTGCATATATTGCCGTGGAGGGAAGAGACAGGAAGAGCTAAAGAAAACAAGGTAAACACAGAAAAAAAATGCCCATTGCAGTGAGTATGGTTTGTTCTGAAGCGGATAATGTGGAGATGTAAAAGTGGGTGGAACTCCGCTTTAACTTGTGCTTAAAATAATAAATGTTGTTGAGGATTTCCTAAAGGAGTAGGGACTGTTCCGTTAACAAAATCATGGAGCTTAGTAAATTAGGTGAAACGCAATTTACTTTAAGGATGTTGTCATCCACTCCTTTCCTTCCCATGGCTGGGTATTCAAAGCAGTGGCAGCTGGTGCTCCATTTTTTGGGGGGGGGGGGCAAACAAAGCGGTCGATCCCCCTACCACCCCCCGTTGCTCGCTCGTCTGCCCACCAGCCCTGCATATACCCCATCTAGGTCACGGCCAGCTTTGGCTCCTTACTGCATCTCCTTACTCGGCAGCATCCTGAGTTTCCTCCTCCTCTGCGGCTTCCACCTCAGTGGCCAATATGGTCGCTTCTCCTCTTAAGATGCGCTTCCCGATTGGCTGGGAGGAGAATCAGGAAGACAATAGCGAATATTAATTTGCTTTTGTCAAAAAACTGGGTGGGCTCGGGGTGCAGTGCTCTGCACCCCAAGCCCACCCTTTTTTGAAGCCAATTAGAGCCTCAGGCTCTAATCATGTGCTTCCAAAAAAAAAAAAACATTGAAATAAATGCATCCAGTGCCCTGCATGTAGATTAGGGGTCAGGCGCCTCAGAAAGAGAAAAGTCCTGCCTAGCTGTCAAATTTTTTCAGGATAGGTTGGGCTTTCATTTTGTGAGACATGTTAATGGATATCTCCTTATTTTTATATTATGAAAGGACAACTGGCCCAAAATAGTAAAAAAAATATTTGTTTTTAAATTTAGCTGTATATTTTTATGCTATTACCATAACCCATCAACCAAAAAAAGCAAAATAAATTTTCCCACTCCTGACATTTGCAGCAGTACTACATATGTGTGTATGATTTGTTCTTTGTACCCGTAGTAGGGCCAAGAAACAATAGTGCGTATTTTGTTATTTTTTTTCTGTGTCCTACCCAAACCCACTGACACTAGCAATTTCACTGACGCTAAGCACATCAGTGCTATTTGCACTGCCGACTTCATTTCACAGAAGTCTATGCAAGTCACAAAGAAATCTGTAAAAAAGTGCAGGAACCTTTTTCATAACCGCTCTGACATGAGTCGCGGCAATATGAATGGTTCCATTGCTGGCAATAGGATGGGACTTGTCATGTGATTTTGGAACTGTCAAATCGCATGACAAGTCGCACTGATGCAATAAAAATCTCTCCTGCGCTCAGGTGTCCATGAACTAGACATGTGGTGCAGCCACCTAAAAAGGTAATGCCTAGCGTCTTGCAGCCCTCGTTTGAACAATGGGTGTTCAAGCTAGAAAAAAACAGAAAAGAAGGAGGGTGCACCAACCTAGTGCATTACAACTTTAATGCAGCATAAAAACAGCAAAAATTATACTCACAAACGAGCTTATAAAACCAGCTTTAAAAGGGCGCAAAAGCGCTGTTCTGTGGATCGACACACCAGGACCTGTTGCCGAGAGGGTCAGACCGGTGCAAATGGCCAATGGCTAACGTGTTTCGGGGGAGCACCCCTTTCTTCAGAGCCTAGGCGGGCAATGGTTGGTCTCTCGAAATTCCCTCTCTATAAATGTATATATGTATGCATATATGCCTGTGTCTGTCACACCCAATTGGTGGCAACGCCCCCTCCCACAAATAATAGGCACCACCCACCCATTCAGGTTAACCCTCCCTAGACCCATCCCTCTGAGTAGGATCCCCATTTGTAGCCAAATAGTAGAAAACAAGCATCCGTCTATGTTATCTGCTATATAAACCGAGCCAACAGATCACTATCACTCTCAGCATAGACCACATAACACAGGGCGCAGCCACTCTGGACGACCACCCCAGGGGGGGGGAGGGGGGGGCGCGCCAAACACAATTACCTCACCTCCTGCATGCAGCTCGAATAGTGTCCCCATGCCATAGATAAACTGGGGTGGATAATGCGGGGCTTCTCCGGCTCCCAGGAGCCATAATAGTACTGCATGCAACGTGTGGAACGCACGCCGTCCGAAGGACCAGGAAGTGCGGGCGTTCCTGCGTTCCACCCGCAACTTCCGGCCGATCGCAGCGTCATTTCCCCTTCCACAAGTGTCAGAGGTCACTGTGTGCAGGGGACACGGCCCGGAAGCGCGGGTGTGTTTGCGTTCCACCCGCTGCTTCCGGCCGTCATAACTAGGATTGTTGGTGCGCGCGCATCTCAACATCGTCGCGCGCCCTCCACCACTCGCTCTGCTGCTGTCAGTTGACAGAGACAGACTCTGACTGCACAGGGCAGGCCGCATTCTGGCGTTGACTACATACAGCTCTCAGCCCACATCTCTCTACAAAGGACCATTTATGAAATAGAGAGGGGAAAAATGTATTAATAGAACACATATATTTTGTAAAATTAAAATTAAAATTAAGATTGAAATTGATATTAATATCAATTCCAAATAGGGAAGTAGGTGAAAAAAGCCCGAACCGATATTGTTAGTAATAATTATATATAATGTATAATCAACAAACAATATCCAGTCAGTTAATGTGATCCGCAGAAGTATTCTTCCAAGGTGCAATAGATCATACAACATATAATATATCTATATAATTTAAAAATTAAAATGTGATTGATTATACAACATGTAATATATATATTTATTTCATAAAATACATCATTAGATATGATATCTTAATGTTAAAAAGTCAACACATGGAAATCCATAGCAATTAGTCATATAGATAAGACCGAGAAGGAATCCGTGCATAATGATATCTACATGATACTGATCTAAAGGGAGAAAAAAATAATAATAATAGATAAAAATAAATAAAAATAAATAGGAGATCTAGAAGTAAATACAAAACCTCATCGGCCTATACCATTATTGATCACCATTAGAAACAGCAATAGAGTGTACCTACTAAGAAGCTACACACCACTCCATGTATATAATAAAAAAATATATATAAATATAATACAAAATTTATATATAAAACATATTATAGAATAAAACATACTATGCCAAATGACAATAGTGACAATCTACCCAGCATATACCCTGGAGGATACCTCTGCGGACTAACATACCAAAAACGAGAGAGACCATTGCCCGCTAGCACCTAATGAGAATTAACACTATACCCCAATGGCGGTAAAGTACATAAAATGACAAAAACTACATCATGTTATCAAATTAACCAATTGGCAACTATCTAAAAACCAACCACAACCTAATAACTAGCTTCTAAACATAGAACTAAAGGCTGTATACCTACTGCTACACCTGTCTAAATGATCTGCCCCAATTCCTGGTCCCTAAACCTAGTAAATCCCATAAGACCCAAGAATAAGCCCCAACCTGCATATTGAAGGCAAAGAGCACACTAGAAAGGTCAAACCATAATTAGCCTGACTGATGCTAACAATGACTCGGGAACTTGAACGGGAACTGAAGGAGTTATGCTACATTGTGCAGTTCGATTTCCTCGTTCAGACCTTTCGGGGCCAAAGTTCCTAGGGAAAATATCCAGAAAGCCTCTCTATTGCACAGCATTTGATGTTTTTTGCCGCTATCCAGGTCGCTCGGCATCGCTTCTATGCCGAACACTTTGAGGCCCTCTGTACTGCTACTGTGGGTTTTTTTGAAGTGTTTCAGTATTGAGTAGCTTTTCCGTCAGGATACTGCTCCTGTGCTCGTTCATTCTTGTCCTCATGAATCTTGACGTCCGTCCAACATCAATCCGTCCAAGTCGCACTGATGTGAATGGGGGCTAAAAATAAAACCTTTTTTTGCTTACCTAAAACACACGTACCCCAATACTGACACTAACTG
The DNA here is from genome assembly GCF_042186555.1 of Aquarana catesbeiana. Lineage (NCBI taxonomy): Eukaryota > Metazoa > Chordata > Amphibia > Anura > Ranidae > Aquarana > Aquarana catesbeiana. The sequence continues at coordinate 256,455,638 of NC_133329.1, forward strand.
CTATTAACTGACACTTGCACTGACACTTAAGCTTTGTACACATGATGAGAACATTGGATGAACGATTGTCCATTTTTTTTTTTTTTTGCATGCCAGTCTCATATCGAAAATGAAGAGATTACTAAGTTACAAAATGTTTTTGTACGACAAAATACAACTTCAGAAGTGATATAATGTATTGTAATCTAATGTATTGTTTCATTTTTGATCATGTGTGACCTTGGTTATCCGATTTTTTCCAGATAAATACTGTACTGAATAAATGAAAAACGTACCTTATGGTATTCATTTTGTAACTTTTGGTTTTATAATTTTCGTGTTTGCCACTTTGGATAATTTTGCATGAACTATCATGATTGCACAGTATGTAAACTATACAGAGCTCTGTCCAGTCAGCGATGGGATGTGCTGTTTTTTTACGTAATGACTAAGCACCAACATTTGCGTGAAACACATCTACCTCTTTATCCTCTGTCAACCACTTGTCCTATGAAGCTTCAATAAAAAGGATTATTGGAAGTGCAGCCATCCTGAATCATTTCCTTATGTGCTGGTTTTTGTTTCCCTGTAAAGAAGCAAATAAAAACCAGCACATCCCTCAGTGAAAGCACCTCACAGTAAACACAAACACTGGTTTGCCACACATTTAACCCTTTGATCACACTAGATGTTTAACCCCTTCCCAGCCAGTGTCATTAGTACAGTGACAGGGCATATTTTTAGTGTCACTGGTTCCCACAAAGTGTCAAAACTGTCTGTGTTCATTTGCCCACCATACTATCGCAGTCCCGCTATAAGTTACTGATCACCACCATTACTAGTATAAAAAAAATGTATTAAATAAAAATTCCAGTATATATACAGTATCTCACAAAAGTGAGTACACCCCTCACATTTTTGTAAATATTTCATTATATCTTTTCATGTGACAACACTCAAGAAATTTCACTTTGCTACAATGTAAAGTAGTGAGTGTATAGCTTGTATAACAGTGTAAATTTACTGTCCCCTCAAAATAACTCACCACACAGCAATGTCTAAACCACTGGCAACAAAAGTGAGTACATCCCTAAGTGGAAATGTCCAAATTGGGCCCAAAGTGTCAATATTTTGTGTGGCCACCATTATTTTCCAGCACTGCCTTAACCCTCTTGGGCATTGAGTTCACCAGAGCTTCACAGGTTTCCACTGAAGTCCTCTTCCACTCTTCCATGACAACATCACGGAGCTGGTGGATGTTAGAGACCTTGCGCTCCTCCACCTTCCGTTTGAAGAGGCCCCACAGATGCTCAATAGGGTTTAGGTCTGGAAACATGCCTGGCCAGTCCATCACCTTTACCCTCAGCTTCTTTAGCAAGGCAGTGGTCATCTTAGAGGTGTGTTTGGGGTTGTTATGTTGGAATACTGCCCTGCAGCCCAGTCTTCGAAGGGAGGGGATCATGCTCTGCTTCAGTACGTCGCAGTACATGTTGGAATTCATGGTTCCCTCAATGAGCTGTAGCTCCCCAGTGCCAGCAGCACTCATGCAGCCCAAGACCATGACACTCCCACCACCATGCTTGACTGTAGGCAAGACACACTTGTCTTTGTACTCCTCACCTGGTTGCCACCACGCACGCCTGATACTATCTGAACCAAATAAGTATATCTTGGTCTCATCAGACCACAGGACATGGTTCCAGTAATCCATGTCCTTAGTCTGCTTGTCTTCAAACTGTTTGCGGGCTTTCTTGTGCATCATCTTTAGAGAAATCTTCCTTTTGGGACAACAGCCACGCAGACCAATTTGATGCAGTGTGCGGCGTATGGCCTGAGCACTGACAGGCTGACTCCCTACCACTTCAACCTCCGCAGCAATGCTGGCAGCACTCATACATCTATTTCCCAAAGACAACCTCTGGATATGACGTTGAGCACATGCACTCGACTTCTTTGGTCGACCATGGCAAGGCCTGTTCTGAGTGGAACCTGTCCTGTTAAACCGCTGTGTGGTCTTGGTCACTATGTTGCTGCTTAGTTTCAGGGTCTTGGCAATCTTCTTATAGCCTAGGCCATATTTATGTAGAGCAACAATTCATTTTTTTCAGATCCTCAGACAGTTCTTTGCCATGAAGTGCCATGTGGAACTTCCAGTGACCAGTATGAGAGAGTAAGAGTGATACCTAATTTAACACACCTGCTCCCAATTCACACCTGAGACCTGGTCCAAAATACGGGCGGACCAGAGCCTGATCAACTCTGGAGAAAACGGTAAGACATTTTCCTTAATAATTTGTCTGCTGTTTGATCCGCATCCGTATTTGGTTAATTTCTGTCTCCGTATCGGCTTCCCGCGGTCCACAAAGACATGTATATATCTCGTCTCGAGCCTATTTATATAGTACGAACCTGCAATTGTTTCTGACCCGCCTGTATTTGGAGTGTTTTGTGTTTTGTTTTATCGATCGATCTTGTGTTTTGTGACGGCCGTTGTGAATGAGGGATTGATTATATAGTCACGGATAGAATAATTGACGTGGTTAAACTTCTCCTGAGGATTTAAGTCAGGAGAGGGTGTCGGGACGCGGTAAACTCCTCCTGGGGGGAAATAATTGTGCGGTAAAGCACGGGTAACCAGGAGGGGGCGTCAGGAATACGCCCAGCGGTGGCGTGGGATCCCGTGAGATCTGAGCAATCCTGTATTCCTCTACGGTTGTCACACATTGCTTGTTGTTGGTTGTGGGTCACATTTTTGTTGTTGGTGGTAATGTCGTGTCCTAAGTGTGTTTGTGGTCTGTTATTTGGGATACATGAAGAGGGTTGGGGGTTGATTGAAGTGGTAGAGCCAGGATATAGAGCTGAGTCTCTTGGTTACAAACCCCTACTGCCACATACTGCGCATTTATTGGTGTTTAGATTGAATGTGTGTAGTGTAAATATCAGCTGCTGGTGTTTCATGTCTGCTCATTAAAGCGGGGGTCCACCTATCTATCGTTTTGTTTTTTTGGAGTTCATTCACAAACTTTTCTTCTCATGATTATCTACTCACATGTTCTGTGTAATAAGTCCGCCTGTGTCCGATTTCGTGGTAAAGAATAACTTATAAAATTCACTGAAGGCGGTTTCCATCTTCATTGTGGGCATTTGAAGCCCACAAGCATGTATTTCCTGGATGCGATGAATGCTGTGCTCCCAGCATTCACCGAGATGTTGTGATGACGCTGTTGCACAATGCATGCTGGGAAGCCTGAGACTAGCTCCCAAGGGACTGTGGGAGGTCTGGGAGAGGCTAGAAACACGCCTACTCCCATGGGAGGAAAACCAGGAAGTGCTAAGAAGATTAGAAAAAAAAAGGTAATTACGGCGATTTAAATTTTTTTACACAGCATGTCAGCATCTAGGCAAGGAAGAGAATGCATAGAGATAATGTTCAAAATTTGGGTGGAACCCCGCTTTAAGTGTTTTATTAGAGATCTTCTCAGTTCCTCATCTCCACATCACTGTGTATTTCTATTCAGTTCTCTTTTTCTCTCTCTCTCCAGTGTCTTATTAGAGATCTACTCAGTTCCTCATCTCCAAATTACTACTGCGTATTCCTACTCAGCTGTGTCTCTTTTTCTCTCTCTCTCTCTCGTGTCTCATTCTTGTTCAAACCTAAGAATTGTGACATGGGACACAAGTTAGCGAAGCCAAAAAAGGGCAGTTTGGCCTGTGATTTGGTATTAGAACGGGAGGGAGAGGATGCTGTGAAAAAGGGAAAGAAATTAGCAAAAGTGTGTGGGATTGATATGCATTTGGGTGGGAGATTACAAGTAGATGAATGGCGTACTGTTTTTTGAAACGTAAATAGGTCTGTTGTCAGATTATGGGTTGCTACGAGCAGCAGATGCTTGGTTTAAAGTTGCAAACGCTATTCATGAAGAAGAGGGTGGATGGAACAGGAAACAAACCAAAATGGTTGCATTGTGTACGTGTACAAGAAAACTAGAAAAGGGGAAGCTAAGTAGTCAGCCACCGCCCTATAATGGCATCTGGTCTTCTCCCCAGGAAGTAGACACTGCCCTCGTCTACCACCCCTTTGTTCTAAGTGACACCTCCCACTGTGGCAACACGCCCTATGCCACCGCCCCATGAACCGCCCACACCGAAACCCACCCACATGTTTCCAGTGATGGAGAATAGTAGCAATCAATGTAGCATTTTAATTAAATAAATAATTTATGTATAGGATGTATTGAATATGTCTGAATATTTCAGTCAGAGTCTGAATTTAGTTGTAATTGCTTACCCTTGCATTATTGAAGCTAAAAGGTGTTTCTTTTGGTTTTAATTGTGTTTAAGCTGTATTAGCAATAATTGGGGAGTTTAAAATGTTCAATTTCAATATTTAACAGTATTATAAAGAGGAAGTTTATGTATTATAGGCGTTATGCCAGAAGAGCAAAAGAGGAAGTGCTTTCTTTGCTTAAATTTATGTGCTAGATTTAGGTAGGCCCCATTCACATCTGAGCATTTTGTATTCTGAAAAAAAAAAAGACTCAGTATCTAATTAGAATGTTTAGAAAGAAAAATAAATATGTATGTTGTGGAGATTGGCTGGACCGAGGCTCCCTATAAAAAATTATTCTGCATGGAGATGGTTCACATCTCTACTCTAAAACGCCTGAAACCAATATGTGTACAAGAAGTTTACTGATTTGGGTTTTAGCATGCTGAACAGAGCGCATAGACACATGTTAGCTGCCGCATTTATTTCAGGTCTTAAAGAGTCAATCCGAAAGGGTCTGAGTATAGAGAACCCACAACCTTGGAGCTTGAGATGTTGTTATTAGTAGTTATTAGGTCCAGAATCCTCACAGAACAGTAGAGAGTAGCTCCTCTCATGATGGCCTCTGACACACCCTATCTGCGCCCACCGGTACCAACTCCACGTGTCTGCTACAACTGCGAAAGACCCAGCCACTCCAGAAGGGAATACCGAAGCCCATGGAAATTCACCCACAGTCAACCAAGCCCCAACCGTGGTCCACATGAAAGCGCCCAGTACCAGGGACATGACACCTCACCTCGCCTACCTCTCCGGATCACATGGACCTTCTCCACAAGGATTCAGGCAAGCCTGTTTCACCTGCCAGCTACACCTGGACTGTTATGCCACAAGGTGCCCAGAACTCCCCCTCCCAATTCGCCAAGGCAACGGCCCTCATTCTGGACACCTGGATGAAGTTACACCCAGACATTGTACTCCTTCAGTATGTAGATGACCTCCTTCTTGTGATTGCCTCAATCTACACTGAAAGCCTCCTCCACTACCTGGTTGAGCAAGGTTGCAAGGCCTTAAAAAGCAAAAAGTCCAGAAAGAAGGTGATTTTCCCAGGCCTCTGCATCTCCCAAGGCACCTGACATCTCACTGAAGAAAGAGTTGCTGTAATCAAGGGCATCCCTTTGCCTCAAGGTCAAGCAATCCCTTTATGATGCCCTGAAATCTGACCATTTCCTGCTTTCTCCAGAAGCTGTGGACAATTTTGAACCTCTGAAGGAGATCCTCTCAACAGCCTCTGCTTTGGGACTAAAAGACTTTCAAACTGTTTGTCTCAGAGAAGCAAGGACGTGCCACAGGAGTTTTGGCTCAGGCCCATGATAACAGACTCAGGGTATCACTCCTGTCAACTGGACTCAGTGGCCAGGGGGGGCCCTCCTGCCTTAAATCCGTCTGTGCAGCCCAATGCCCCTCATGACATAACTGCCATACTGAACCAAGTACAGCCCAAACACCTGTCCTCAGCAAGACACCTTAGACTTCAGTGTGCCTTGCTTCTCCCCGATAACATCACCATCCTCCGATGTGATACCCTTAACCCATACATACTCCTTCCTCTTCTCCAGGGGGGAACCTCTTTGGAAAATGATTCTCATCTCACTGCTCATGACTGCTTCGAAGTGATGAAGATGGACACAACACACTTACCGACAGTCAGTGAAATAGCATGCAAATTGGCAGAAGAAATTTTGGGATCATCCAGAAAACCAGAGGGTTCCTGACAGCAGCAGGAACACCTGTAAAACACAGTTCAGCTATCAAGGACTTAATAGATGCCCTACTCCGCTGGGAAACAAGCTGCAGATCGAACGCGAGAAGTGGTCAGCAGAGTGAATGCACCTATCCTGGATGACCCAATAGACACCCCTGAAGAGACTGTACAAACCATTATGATTCTACAAAACCTTCCTGTAAACAGGCCTTACCTCAAGGAGCAACAAGAGACATCTAACAAAGAAGAAAAAAAAGTGTGGATCAAAAAAGGAACCACAGAAGTTGAAGGAATCACGGAATTAAACAAGAGACTGTGTCTGCCACGTAGCCTATTCCGTTACCAACATGAGGGCGAAGACCACAGCTAAAAGACTTTTAACAGAAATAGTGTGCAGATATGGTGTCCCAGAAGTTATAGAGAGTGATCAGGGGCCGGCTTTCACGGCCTCAGTAACCAAGGAGATATGGACAGCTCTAGGTAGGGGTCACACTAGCTTTCCACACCCCATACCATCCTCAGAGTAGTGGGAAGGTGGAAAGACTCAATGGCACAATAAAGTCTAGAATGCTGAAAATGTCTCAGGAAACGGGAATGAGTTGGCCAGACAGCCTACCCATTGCCTTTGCCATTGCCTTGTTCAGTGTTAGGTACACTCCAAGGGGAAATCATGGTTTGTCATCCTATGGGATATTGTTTAGTTCAGTCCTCAGTCTAGGTTGTTATTTTCCACAACAGTTGCAACTTCAATCTGATGTATTAACTGATTATGTGATTGCTTTATCTCGAGAATTAACCCGTATCCATGTGCAAATGTTTTCTTCCATTCCAGATCCTGAGTTAGACACAGGATCGCACAAGTTGGTCCCTGGTGACTGGGTCCTGGTAAATAAGTTTGTTTGTGTCCTTCTGACAACTACCACATCAGTAAAAGTGGCCGTAAGGAACTCGTGGATACACGCCTCTCACCGCAAGTCCTGTGCCCGAGGAAGAGGCTGAGGAGACCAAGCCATGATCCTGTTTATCCTTTTTATTGTGATTGTTGTTCAAGCACAAGAAGTAGCCATAAACAGAAAGATGGCATAACCCAATTCTGGTATAATTCATCCAACACACATGTTGCCACTTTCATATCCCCTTATAGTAAGATACTTCCAGGTACTGATTACAGTGTCCGGTCCAATGAAAGAGCAATAGGTCCCATGACTGTGTATGTATGTGTCACTGACACATATTGAAGTCACTCTTAGAATGACAATCAACAAGCACACAGATCAATACTTCACCAAAGGTTATTGAGTGTCTTATGCCCCATACACACGGTCGGATTTTCCGACGGAAAATGTGTGATAGGACCTTGTTCTCGGAAATTCCGACCGTGTGTAGGCTCCATCACACATTTTCCATCGGATTTTCCGACACACAAAGTTTGAGAGCTTGCTATAAAATTTTCCGACAACAAAATCCGTTGTCGGAATTTCCGATCGTGTGTACACAAATCCAACGCACAAAGTGCCACGCATGCTCAGAATAAAAAAAGAGATGAAAGCTATTGGCTACTGCCCTGTTTAGAGTCCCGACATACGTGTTTTACGTCACCGCGTTCAGAATGATCGGATTTTACGACAACTTTGTGTGACCGTGTGTATGCAAGACAAGTTTGAGCCAACATCCGTCGGAAAAAATCCTAGGATTTTGTTCTCGGAATGTCCGATCAATGTCCAACTGTGTGTACGGGGCATAACAGTGAGGTGTCTGCAGATCTAGCGCAAAATCAAGTTCAGTCCTTAGGGGACGTGTACTGGATCTGTGGAGTCATGAAAATTAGAAGTAGAATGACAGGACAGTGAACAGGCTAAAACCATAATGGCCCTGCATATTCTCTCAGAGAACCCAGAGCCAGAAGCAAGCGATGTACCCAAACCCAACAGAAGATGCAGGAGTGCCCCAGCACGAAGTTTTGACCCCCACATATACATAGATGCCATAGGGGTCCCAAGGGGGGTCCCAGATTAGTTCAAAGCAAGAGACCAAGTAGCAGCGGGTTTTGAGTCACTGATTCCCATTATCACTGTAAATAAAAATGTAGACTGGATAAACTACATCTACTATAACCAACAAAGATTTGTTAACTACACCAGAGATGCACTCCAAGGTTTAGCTGCACAGTTAGAAGCAACTTCGCACATGACTTTCTAAAACCGTATGGTCTTAGACATGCTCCTAGCTGAAAAGGGGGTGTATGTAAGATGATCCCTGAGACAAGTACATGCTTCACTTACATCCCAGACAACACCGGCCCAAATGGTAAAGTGACTTTAGCCATCCAGAAACTAGAGGACCTGTCCAAAGAATTAAAACAGAATTCAGGGCTCACCAACCCCTGCGATCAGTACTTTACCTGGATAATGGGAGGATGGCAGGGATTGTTGACCCAGATAGGAATAGCTATCCTGGTAATGGCTGCCATAATCTGCTGTGTTCTCCCCTGTATTAGGAAGTGTGTAGAAAAAGCTGTCGATCAAACTACCCCTACGTTCATGAACCAAGAGATACCAGATGATGATGACGATGTCTATGTAAGGCTTGATAAAAATGATGATGATAATTATGTGTTACACTCCGTTACAGTCACCCTCCCCCGAGATGCAACACCGTAGGGCTATAGGGACAGATAGCATTTGGCCGCACTCCCCCAGCTGTATCGAGAGGGGTAGTGAACTAGTCGCTGCCCTTTCTCTACATACAGTTTAAAAGAGTTGCAGAGGGGGATGGGCTGGGTGGTGTAGGCCTTTCAGTGTGAGGGGCAGTTTTGGGAAATAAGCATTTCAAGGGGGGAACTGTAATGGATGTGATTATGAGTGTTATTGTGAAATGCCTATTTCAAATATAACCATATAGATATAAGTGCTTATCTCTCTCTCGTAGCTATCAGCCTTAACCATACTCAATTAGATGTCTGCCAGCTTACCCCCCCCCCCCTTCATGTGGAAGAGAATTGCAAGAGTTAAGAACAAGTTAAAAGAAGATTGCGCCTGTTTTCAAGAACTGGAAACAAGACACCCCATTTAGCTATGATAGTCTGCTATTCCCTTATATAGATATAACCCAGCTAAAAGCTTATACTTTGTCACAATAATGAATATGTATATCTTGTGGTCTGCATATGCCTGTATTATTTGATATTTGATTTGATAACAAAATATCCAGCTCACAGTATATTAGCCGGGGTCCAGAAAGTAATAAAAGCAGAAGTATCAATCTACTGAAATTGTGTATGTGTCAGTAATTTGCTTCAAGTGTGCACACTTTTACATTGAAGGTTAATTTGGCCAGGGGGACAGAAACAAAAGTACCGAACGGATCTGGTTCGGTCCAAAACAGTAACACTAACGAGTCACATGACACCGGAGAGGGAAAATGGCTAATTGGGCCCAATTTGGACATATTCACTTAGGGGTAAAATTTATGAAGACATTTTATATTTTACATTTTTTTTTTTGGATTTGTTTTATAGCAGAAAGTAAAAAATATTATTTTGTTTTTTTTTTTCAAAATTGTCGATCTTTTTTCATTTGTAGCGCAAAAAAAAAAAAAAAAAAACAGTGGTGATCAAATACCACCAAAACAAAGCTCTTTATGGGAAAGAAAATTATATAAATTTTGTTTGTGTACAGTGTTGCATGACCTCGCAAATGTCAGTTAAAGTAACGCAGTGCCGTATAGCAAAAAATAGCCTGGTCAGGAAGGGGGTAAATCTTCCGGAGAGCAAGTGACTATATAACCATGTACAAATAGTAATACATTTTTATTGCTGTATGATAAGTCTGTGTCTATAGTTTCCTGTTTTATAGGGATTTGCAGCACACTAATTTTTCTCAGTTTTTATTGACATTAAGAAAATCACCTGCGCATACCAAGCCATTTGAGTGCATCAATAAATGGATGCAGTCAAGTTCTGGAGTACTATTTATAGTTATTTTAAATATTTAAGACCATCAAATGTGTTTTGAAAGATGTTTTCTGTATGTGATGGACACATATTGTAAATGCATTCAGAGTCCCTTTCTAAATATATTATCTTCCCTTTTGTTATGGTAATTCACTATCCTCAGCTTGTCAGCATCATCAGAGATTTCAGAAAAAGCCTTTCATTGTCTACTATCTTGTCACAAATACTACATCTTTTCTTTGCATTAATTATCAGTTGACAGTAGGCTAGATAGTGCCCACTGTGCCACTGGCTGTTTTGCATCTATGTCGATTTGAGATCATCCTACTCTGTGGAAAGATATCAAGGAGTCATGCGACTGAACAGATGTGCTGAGTTTTCCTGAGTGCTTCCGTAGGGAGTCATAGATGTGGTTTCTAGTCAAGCTATTCAGACTTTAAAGAGGCTTTGTTGATGAAGATTCTCATGACTCCTGTAAACTTTAATGTTGCATAAAATCAATAAATAGTTATGGTTATTACCTGGAAACTAAGTAGGTAGCCTGTTTCATGTGGCCTGTTTACATATATAAAAAAACAGAAGACAGAGAAAGTTCTCTACTAGAGTGGAGGAGATGTCCATAGTGACCAATGAAATTCTATGTTTTGTTCTGAATAGAAGAGGAAATCCAATTGGCACATCTTCAATAGTACACTTTATTCTGGCTTGAAAACAGTTTAAAATTTAAAGAGTATGTATAGCTAAAACTTTATTTATTAGATTTAGAGTAGGTTAATAGACTTAATAGAGAAGTTTTTTTTGTGTCCTGGTAGGAAGTTTATCCTTTACTTCCTGAAATGGAGATGCCACAGAAAGTAAAAAAAAGTTCTACAAAGCGAGGAAAATTGCCCTCTTAGACAAATTTTACCAAAACAGATGTCCCCATTTCAAGATTTACCCTCAACTCATGTTCTGGAGGCAATTCTAAAATTTTGGTTTTGGTCCCAGTGTTAATGTCCCTCAGGACAAAAAGAAATGATGAATCTAATGCCCTGTACACACAGTCGGATTTCCCCAATGGAAAATGTGTGATAGGACCTTGTTGTAGGAAATTCCGACCGTGTGTGGGCTCCATCACACATTTTCCATCGGAATTTCCGACACACAAAGTTTGAGAGCTTGCTATAAAATTTTCCGACAACAAAATCCATTGTCGGAAATTCCGATCGTGCGTACACAAATCCGACGCACAAAGTGCCACGCATGCTCAGAATAAATGAAGAGACGAAAGCTATTGGCGTACGTGTTTTACGTCACCGCATTCAGAACGATCGGATTTTACGACAACTTTGTGTGACCGTGTGTATGCAAGACAAGTTTGAGCCAACATCCGTCAGAAAAAATCCATGGATTTTGTTGTCGGAATGTCTGATCAATGTCTGACCGTGTGTACAAGGCATAACAAGCAAGGACACATACAGCAATAAAAGCTTGAAAGGGTCCTAATGCTTCCCTACTCTATTTAAAACTAAATGAAAATGACTATAAGTTCACCTGAAGCACTTAATGACCACCTGCCTGCATTGTACTGTGGATGGACAGCCACTGTAGGCAACGTGACGTACTGGTACATTGCTGCCTACTTCTGGATTTAGGGTGCGTGCTACAATCACAGTGGGAATCTGTGCCAATGATTCATGGCTGGGACCTGCTGATTGGCTGTGTACATTCACAGCCAAGAGCTCTATGTTGATATTCAACACAGAGCTCTGTACACAGGGAGCGATCTGTTGGTTTCTCAAACTGGGAGATCATTATTAAAAAGCAGTGCATAATACACATATTAAACATAGTTAGGCACATATTTAACCCCTTGATCGCCCTAGATGGTAACACCTTCCCAGCCAGTATAACTACAGTAACTGTGTATATTTTTATTGCAGTCCCATTATAAGTCATTGATCACCACCATTAGCAGTATAAAAAAAATAAAAATTCCAGTATACATACCAATCAATACAGTATACACTTATTGGGATTTTTTTTTTAATCAAGAACATGTAGCAGAATACATTTTGGCCAAAATTTATGAAGAAATTCGATTTTTTTTAATTGGATATGTTTTATAGCAGAAAATAAATTTTTTTTTTTTTTTTTTTTTCAAAATGTTCAGTCTTTTCATTTACAGTGCAAAAAAATAAAAAAAACTGTGGTGATCAGTGGTGAACCAGTTTTGATCACGAAAAGAAAGCTCTATTTGTGTGAAAAAAATTATATAAATTTTGTTTGGGTACAGTGTTGCATGACCGTGCAATCGCCAGGTAAAGTTGCACAGTGCCGAATAGCAAAAAATGGCCTGGTCATGAAGAAGGTAAAACCTTCCGGAGCTTAAGTGGTTAAGGTATAGTATTTTTTTTTTTTTTACATATTAATTCTACTATACTAATATATAGGGAGCACTTAGCAGCAGGCTTCCTTTTTTGTTAGAGACCCAAACCTTTAGAACACAATTTTTTAATCCCATAGAGAATGCTAACATGTTAGCTGTAGATGCAAACATTTCTAGAAAAAAATATTTTTATCCTAATGCCACTTCCACTTACATTGTGGCCCTTGTTGATATTATATTACAATTAACAATCCCCGCCACCTGCATTGTTGCTAAGACATGAAAAAACATTGGGTGACCACTCCCAGCATTACAGGTATGAAAGCCAATAGTTTTGCATCCTAGAAACAAGCCAAGATGTAGAGATTGCTAACTGGGAACTTTTTGCCATGCTTCCGAGGGGGCCATATGGCCTACGGGTATGACAATAAACTTAATGAATACTTTACAAAGCTGCACTTTTTTTTTTCCTTTTTAATACCTATTGAAGCAACTTGACCACATAGAATATTTTCAGGAAAAGATCAACTTAAGCCTTGTACACACAATCGGATTTTCCGCAGACAAAACCTCAGGCTTTTGTCTGAAGGGCGTTGGCCCCAAACTTGTCTTGCATACAAACGGCAAACAATTGTTGGCCAACAAACACGAACGTTGTGACATACTACATGGTTTTTCAGCTCTTTTGCGCCACCCTTTGGGCTCCTTCTGCTAATTTTGTGCTAGTAGAAGTTGGGTGAGTGTTGATTCGTGCTTTTCAGGTCGTGCTTTTCAGTTTGTTTCTGAACGGCTGTTTGTCAACCAGCTATATTGCGGAATCGGAGGAGACAACGTGTTATTTATTATTGGCCTTGGAGTTATTACTTTGACCCAAGTCAAGTCCAGGAACAGGAGGAGGATTTATTGGACCAAAAATTGGTTGCTTTATTAATCGTGACCAATTATGTCATATGCCTTTGCTGCGGGAGTTCCAGAAGAATAATCCAGATGATTTTCGGAATTATCTCCAGATGACGGACTCCTGCTTTCACCAACTCTTGGCATTGTTATATTAAGAAGCAGGACACATGCATGAGGCTTTTATTTTATTTTTTGGTTGAATAATGATTTGATTTATTTTCTATATTTTTGGATGCATAGAATGCACTTTTTGGTTAAGTTCTATTGGCAGATAGCATGTCTAATTGTATTTGTTTTCTTTTTTTAATGCACAATAAAAAAATTGTGGAGAATAATACTTGGTTATGTGTTTTACTTCAAATGACAGTTTGGGAGTAGGCAGTTACATTTTAAAAACCAACATAATTGTATCTTTTATCTTAAAAACTACGGGATAATGGTGTTGTAACTTGCACCAATAAAAAAAAAATTAAAAAATAACAAGCATAATATTATTCTTGATATCACTAGAAAAAAAAGCCTTTGAAAATGTGTTTGCAATAGCTCCATCAGTATCACCAGCAAAGCAGCTTCATTATTATCCCATTTTAGACTTTAGTCCGACGGACTTGTGTACACACACACTCGGAAAATCCGACAACAGACATTTGTCCACGGAAAATTTTAAAGCCTGCCATCCGGCATTTGTCCGCGAAAAATCCGACAATTGTCTGATGGAGTGTACAAATGGATTTTCTGCCAATAGCCTGTCATTACACAATTCCCAATGGAAAATCTGATCGTGTGTACGAGGCTTTAGTCTTTAATTGCCAAATGCTCATAAAGAGAAACTGTAAATCTGCGGCTCCTGCCATATTGTAGACAGCATATTTGCACTCTATGGCAGACACATCTGGCTGTCCATCCTTGCTCTGTCCACCACCATATTCTTTTGGTTTTCTTCTTGGTCACCACACTCTTTTTCATGCATTGGGGCGCTACTGATGTGAAAACTCCTGTGTATGTGCAGAAACTGGGCAGGGAGTATATTCTGTACTGTGCATGTACACCAGAAAAAAAATTCTATATGCATTTTTTCCCACTCTGCTAGATTTTTTTCCACTAAAGTTCTACTTTAGACATAATTGTTTTAATCATTAAAAAAAAAGACACAGAGCAATTTAGTAATCCACTATTTGCTATAAATTTGCAATAATGTATTCAGCTATTTAATTATCTTGGCAGGAATTAGCTAGGCAAATGTCTGCCTGTTTTAAGTGAAGAAAACTATTTTTTTCCTTTGTTTGCACACCTTCACTTAACCCTTTCGCTTCCACTGATGTACATCATACACAGGTGACAGAGGGAAGTTTTACACACACTCTCAGCTACTGCAGCCACCGGGAGTTTGTACATATCTGACAAGCTGGCTGCCTGCTGTCAGATGGAAGCAATTTGCTTTGACTCTGCAGCTGTTGGATTGCTTCCACACACCCCTGATACTATGTGCCACTCCCCACACATGCTCCCCCTATGTATCCTAGGTTCCGTGCGCCTATTGGCATGCCTGGGACAGGCATTATGGGTGCTGCTGGGTAGAGGGGAGGCAGTCCAGCAAACATCGGTTCACTGCCCTCCCCTTTCTTTTACCGACCAAGAAGCGTTGTGTAAAATGTCACTTAAGGGTCCCCGTTTCATTTTCTTCATTTTCTCCTTTCGGCATGGCTGGGGAAGTGTCTCGTTTCCTACCGTGCCCTGTAAACGGCCAGGCGTGGTCATGCCCCAGGTGGCTCAAGGAGGTATGGAACCCATGACTTTCTGTGTACTGCTTCTGCTGTATTGCCTCTGAGCCACACCTCAGCTCATTATTCAGCCTGGTTTCCAGCTATGCCTTGTCCTGCATTCAGCACTGAGGGCTATACTCTGCATCTTGATTTGCAATTAGCACCCGTCACTCCTGTTTCAGCTGAAGAAGTTCATCTAATCAGCTGGGTATAAATCACTGCCTCACTCTGAGGGCTGTGTCAGTTCATTGTCTCTTGTATTGCCAAAGGTTCCTGGTTTCCTGTGTTCTTATTTTCAAGTTTCAGTGTTCCAAGACTGACCCCGGCTACTGACCCTGGCTGTGTTCATCGTTAACTCTGACTTCTGAAATCCCTGACTACGACTTCACCTCGACAATCCTTTGGTAAATTCCCTGTCAAGCCCCCATGCTCAGATTCACAGCCCAGGTAGCCTTTTACCTAGTTACCGTGGGCTGTGTGCATTTGCAAGGGTGAGCATAAATCTCTGCACTATGGACTCCAACCAAGGTAAGCTGTTACAGGAAGAAATTAATGTAATGCGATCTGCACTGTATTGGTCTAACTGGAGGACTGGTAAGACATCAGAGGTCTTTTGAATCCCTGGTGTCTCATAAAAGAGAACCTGTCACCAAAAATCAGCACATAGAGGGCTTTTTTAAATTAA
Source organism: Aquarana catesbeiana (assembly GCF_042186555.1). Lineage (NCBI taxonomy): Eukaryota > Metazoa > Chordata > Amphibia > Anura > Ranidae > Aquarana > Aquarana catesbeiana. Next base: position 256,471,317 of record NC_133329.1, read on the forward strand.
AGTTCCTCCAAGCACTTAAAATTCCCCTCACAAAAAATATTAAGCCACCGCACTCCCACATACATGCACATATGCACAGTGAGGCGCCAGCTGTGAGGATACAAGGAGTAGCAGCAGGCTTTCCACAGTAAACATGCTGGTGCCGGAGACTCAAACACCACCGAAGAACCCGCTCAGGTGCAGACAGTATTTGTAGCCGCTGACATTTATTTTTTTTCTTTGCAAGGTGAATATCCTCTAACTCTAAACTGATGACCTGTAGGAGCTTTCAAAAGTGTCAGCTATAGAAAATATAGGGTATTAAAGCTTGTCACCGGTTAACGGGTATATGCAATTTTGAAGTTTGATGTTGGGTAGCTAGTTACTTGGTACAAGCTCATGTTTTATATTTTACCAAAAATGTGTAATTTAATACTTTTGTGTGCCCTAAATTAACTGTTTACATGTATTTTTACTGAAATTGTGCATTTCCTAAACCATTTCATTAATATTGCGTGGCATTTTTTTTATTCTCTAGGGCAGGGGTAGGCAACCTTGGCCCTCCAGCTGTTTTGAAACTACAAGTCCCATGAGACATTGCAAGCCCTGACAACCACAGGCATGACTCCTAGAGGCAGAGGCATGATGGGATTTGTAATTTCACCACAGCCGGAGTGCCAAGATTGCCTACCCCTGCTCTAGGGTGTCTGCTTTCAGGAAATATGTAATGTTTGGGGGGTTTATGTAATCTTCAGGCCCAAAATGAAATTTTAAACATGTGTGCAAAAACAGCTCTGGCATCCAAAGGGTTAAAGTATATTGCCAAGAACAATTGAAATGGTATCAACAAGGTGGAAGGACTTACACTCTGGATAGCCTTTGGTGGTGATTGGTGGGTGAGAGGGGCTGGGGCGCATGTTCATTTAATTTATAAGAAAACACAAAAGTATAATAAGAAAAGTAACTGGCAGAACTTTAATTAGATTTTTTAGTTATTTGCTCACTTTATAACTATAATGTTAAAAGTATGTTTTTCTTGCAAATAATATTGTTCTTTCAGATTTTTATGGACCCTAAAGGCAGGTATTTGCTTGATCTAATTGAAAATTTCTAATATCGCATGAAACACCATATGCATACAGCACAGCAGAGAATTCAACATTTTCCATATACCCACAAGTACAAAGCAACAGTTTCTGTAGTCAACATGTGAAGTTTTTCAAGAAACACATACTCACATGTTGGCTGCTGGCATAAAGCAGGCCATAGATGGTTTAAATCTTGGCCGAGAATCAAATCATGTATGGGCAAGGCTGAATGCACCCAAACTGATAGATCAATCAACTTGGGTACAACCAGCCTGTCGGATTTTACATGTGATTATTGCTAGTGGCTATTATAGTGGCAAGCAGGGCTTTTTTCACTGGGAACACGGGGGAACGCAGTTCCAGCACCTCCAGCACAGAATGTATGTATAGGCAAGGGGTACTAGAGTGTGCTGGAGAGTCTACTGATGCTGGCTGCTAGGGGGAGCTATGATCATTGGGGGGTTCTATTGGTGTGGTGGGTCTAGTATTGCTGTGAAGGTTTATTATTGCTGATGGAGGGCCTATTTTTGCTTGAGGGGGCTAATTGTTGCTAGGAGGGATCTACTGTTGAGGGAGGGGTCTATTGTTGCTGGCTGCTGTGAGATCTATTGTTGCTAGTGGGGGTCTATTTCTGCTGGGTTGGGGGTATTTTTTGTGGTGGGCAGATCTGTTGTTGTTATGGGTCTATCATTGATAGTTGGGGGAGGCATTATTGTAGTTGACTGCAGGGAATCTATTTTATTGCTTTTCTTGCTATCAAATTCCATATAAATTACTTGATTCTGTATTCTCTAAAAGGGATAGTACTGGAAGGTGGGTAGGGGGTGGAACCAAGGGACGGTGCTCAGAGGTGGATAGGGGGCGTAGACAAGGGGTGATTCGAAAGGAGGGAGTACCTGCACCCATTCCCTGAGAAAAAAAGCCCTGGCTGCTAGCAATAATCACTACTGTGTTCTTCCTGCGGGGACGGCTTCGCCCGCAACCCCCCACCACCACCATGAGAAAACAATAGCTCCGTAGGAGGTATCCCCCCATCAACACTGACTGTGTTGATTGGGGAATCAAGCAATTTTCTTTCCTGCAATCTGTGGTTGCAGGAAAGAAATTTACTCTGTCTATAGCTGGCCCAAGGGACCATAAACTATTAATTTTCCTAGTTGGATCAATATACTGTATAAACAGTGCTTTGAAAAAGTATTCATACACCTTGAAATTTTCCACATTTTGTCATGTTACAACCAAAAACATAAACCTATTTTATTGAGATTTTATGTGATAGACCAACACAAAAGTCGCACATAATTGTGAAGTGGAAGGAAAATGATAAATGTTTTTCAACATGCTTTAGAGAAAATTGAGTACTGTACGTGATACTTTTTTTATTTGCACTAACATATCATTTTTCATGGCTGAGCTTTCGGGGTATGTCCCCTTCTTCAAGGTCCAAGTAGTACTGATTCACAAAAGTTTTAGCAGAAGGTAAAATGATAAAAAACACACAAAAAAAAAAATCTCTGAGGGAAAGGAAAAAGAAAAACAAACACATACAAATCAATAGTATGGCAATGGTAATAAAACTATCAGCAAGTGAGATAAGACAGGGGGAAAGCTAAGACTGAATGGGGGAGGGAAGGATCACAGTCACAGAGGGGGTCATAAAACTGTATCTAAATTTAGGCCATTGCTTTTTGTGTCCAAAAGAAGTATCATTCTTAGCTCAAACGTTTTCCTTTCCTGGATAGTTCTGAAATTCCCTTTAAGAACGAAAACATTGCAGTCTTCTATAGTGTGGTCCGGTTGTGAGAAATGATGTCCCACAGGTGTGCAGAAACTGTCTACCTTATGTTCCTTGATGGTTTGTCTGTGCAAATTCATCCTCACTTGTAACTTCTGTCCTGTTTCACCAACATAAGATCCTTTGCTACACTGAAGAAGGGAACGCACCCTGAGGCTCCATTCACACTAGCGCGTTTTTTGATGCATTTTGCAGAAATGCATGGAAATTTTCACATCAATGCATTTTTGTACCTCTGCGTTTTTGGAAAGGGTCAGGGACTTTTTTCATGCAAAATGCAGCATTTTGCATGTAATAGGATTTAATGGACCAGCATCAAAAACGCAAGTACAGCCTTTTTGCAGCGTTTGACGCGTTTTGCTTTTTTTTTTTAGACTGTATACAGCCAAAAAAAACTGTAAAAAAAAATGCAAAACGTGGCAAAAATGCAGCAAAACGCTGGAAAAACGCAGCAAGCACCACAAAAAACACTGCAGAAACGCTCAAAAGCAACATGCATAGGTGTGAATCGAGCCTGAAAGCTCATCCATAAAAAATGATATGCTAGTGCAAATAAAAAAAGTATTACGGACAGTACTCAATTTTCTCTGTCACAATTGCAGTAATACGGCTACAATCACTTCAACATGTTTTACAAATAAATATGTGAAAGTATGTGAAAAGAGTGGCGTGCATTTGTATTCAGCCCCCCCGAGTCAATACTTTGTAGAACCACCTCCCGCTGCAATTACAGCTGCAAGTCTTTTTTTGGGAATGTCTCTATCAGCTTTGCACCTCTAGAGAATGACATTTTTGCCCCATTATTTATTTGTAAAAAATTTTGAAAACAATATAATTTTCCTTTCACTTCACAATTATGCGCCACTTTGTTACATAGTTACATAGTAAGTGAGATAGAAAAAAGACACAAGTCCAACCCATGTGTGTGATTATATGTCAGTATTACATTGTATATCCCTGTATGATGCGGTCGTTCAAGTGCTTATCTAATAGTTTCTTAAAACTATCAATGCTCCCCGCTAAGACCACCGCCTGTGGAAGGGAATTCCACATCCTTGCCGCTCTTATGCCGCGTACACACAAGCGGACTTTTCGACCGGACTGGTCCGACAATTCGACCGTGTGTGGGCTTCATCGAACCTGCAGCAGACTTTTTCGGTGGAAAATCTGACGGACTTTAGATTTGGAACATGTTTCAAATCTTTACGTCAAAACTCCACCGGACCCAGTTCCTATCGAAAAATCCACTCGTCTGTATGCTAGTCCGACGGACGAACACGGACGCTAGGGCAACTATTGGCTACTGGCTATGAACTTCCTTATTTTAGTCCGGTCATACGTCATCACGTATGAATCCGTCGGACTTTGGTGTGATCATGTTTAGGCAAATCCGTTCGTTGGGAAAGTCCGTCAGAAGTCCGTCGGACCAGTCCGGTCGAGAAGTCCGCTTGTGTGTATGCGGCATTACAGTAAAGAACACTCTACATAGTTTAAGGTTAAACCTCTTTTCTTCTAATTTTAATGAGTGGCCACGAGTCTTGTTAATCCCTTCTTCAAAAAGTTTTATCCCTATTGTGGGGTCACCAGTATGGTGTTTGTATATTGAAATCATATCCCCTCTCAAGCGTCTCTTCTCCAGAGAGAATAAGTTCAGTGCTCGCAACCTTTCCTCATAACTAATATCCTCCAGACCCTTTATTACAGTGGTCATCAACCCTGTCCTCAGGGCCCACTAACAGGCCAGGTTTTATGTATTACCTTGGAGAGATGCAGGCTAAAATACTGCAATCACTGAGCAGCAAATTATATCACCTGTGATGTATTTCAGTTATCTTGCAAACCTGGCCTGTTAGTGGGCCTGAGGACAGGGTTGATGACCACTGCTTTATTAGCTTTGCTGCCCATCTTTGTACTCGCTCCATTTCCAGTACATCCTTCCTGAGTACTGGTGTCCAGAACTGGACAGCATACTCTAGGTGCAGCCGGACCAGAGTCTTGTAGAGCGGGAGAATTATCATTTTATCTCTGGAGTTGATCCCCTTTTTAATGCATGCCAATATTCTGTTTGCTTTGTTAGCAGCAGCTTGGCATTGCATGCCATTGCTGAGCCTATCAACTACTAGGACCCCCAGGTCATTTTCCATCCTAGATTCCATAGAGGTTCTCCCCCCAGTGTATAGATGCATTCATATTCTTGCCACCCAAATGCATTATTTTACATTTTTCTACATTGAACCTCATTTGCCATGTAGTTGCCCACCCCATTAATTTGATAAGATCTTTTTGCAAGGTTTCCACATTCTGCGGAGTAGTTATTGCCCTGTTTAGCTTAGTATCGTCCGCAAATACAGTGATTGAAATGTTTACCCCATCCTCCAGGTCATTTATGAACTAATTAAACAGAATTGGTCCCAGCACAGAAACCTGGGGGACCCCACTACCCACCCCTGACCATTCCGAGTACTCCCCATTTATCACCACCCTCTGAACTCGCAATTGTAGCCAGTTTTCAATCCATGTACTCACCCTATGGTCCATGCCAAATACCTTATTTTGTGCAGTAAACATTTATGGGGAACTGTGTCAAATGCTTTTGCAAAATCCACATACGCCACGTCTACGGGCCTTCCTTTATCTAGATGGCAACTCACCTCCTCATAGAAGGTTAATAGATTGGTTTGGCAAGAACGATTCCTCATGAATCCATGCTGATTACTGCTAATGATACTGTTCTCGTTACTAAAATTTTGTATATAGTCCCTTATCATCCCCTCCAAGAGTTTACATACTATTGATGTTAGGCTAACTGGTCTGTAATTCTCAGGGATGTATTTTGGGCCCTTTTTAAATATTGGTGCTACATTGGCTTTTCTCCAATCAGCTGGTACCATTCCAGTCAGTAGACTGTCAGTAAAAATTAGGAACAATGGTCTGGCAATTACTTGACTGAGTTCCCCAAGTACCCTCGGAAGCAAACAATCTGGTCCCGGTGATTTATTAATGTTAAGTTTCCAAAGTCTAATTTTAATTCTGTCCTCTGTTAACCATGGAGGTGCTTCTTGTGATGTGTCATGAGGATAAACACTGCAGTTTTGGTTATTGAAGCCCCCCTGATTCCCTCATGAAGACTGAGGAGAAGAATAAATTCAATACCTGCGCCATCTCCCCATCCTTTGTAACCAGATGTCCTTCCTCATTCTTTATGGGGCCAATATGGTCTGTCCTCCCTTTTTTACTGTTTACATACTTAAAGAATTTCGGGGGGTTTTTTTGCTCTCCTCCGCTATGTGTCTTTCGTATTCTATCTTAGCCGTCCTTATTGCACCCTTACATTTCTTGTTGCATTCTTTATAAAGTCTGAATGCTGATGATGATCTCTCAACCCTGTATTTTTTTGAAGGCCTTCTCCTTTGCTTTTATATGCATTTTTACATTGGAGTTAAGCCATCCAGGACTTTTGTTCGCTCTTTTAAATTTATTACCCAGTGGGATGCATTGGCTAATGCCCTTATTTAATATGCTCTTAAAGCAAACCCATCTCTCCTCCGTGTTCTTTGTTCCTAAGATTTTATCCAAATTTATGCCTTCTAGCAAGGCTCATAGTTTAGGGAAGTTGGCTCTTTTGAAATTCAGTGTCTTTGTATTCCCCTTATGTTTCCTATTTGTGTTATTTATACTGAAGCCAATTGACCTGTGATCGCTGTTACCTAAATTGCCCTGTATTTCCACATCCGTGATCAGGTATGTATTGTTGGTAATCAGTACATCCAGTAACGCTTTATTTTCTAGTTGCTGCGTCTACCATCTGCCCCATAAATTTGTCCTGCAAGACATTTAAGAACTGGAGAGCCTTAGATGAATGCGCGGTTCCCTCCACCCAGTCTATGTCTGGATAGTTAAAATCCCCCATTATGATAACACTTTCCATCCTTGCCGCTAATCCAAATTGTGATAGGAGATCTGTCTCCCCTTCCTCCCTCAGGTTAGGGGGCCTATAGCATACTCCCAGTATTATTTTCCCCTTAGCTTCATCCCTTTGGAGCTCTACACATAAGGATTCCACCTCCTCCCTAGCTCCCTTAGTGATGTCATCTCTCACATTCACTTGTACATTATTCTTGATATATAGGCATACCCCTCCCCCTTTTTTACCCTCTTTATCCCTGCGATAAAGGGTATACCCTTGAATGGTTTCCAGCCAATCATGAGAGCTGTGGAACCAGGTCTCTGAAATTCCCACAAAATCCAAATCCTTCTCGTACAACAGTATCTCTAGTTCACCCATTTTGTCCGCCAGGCTCCTGGCATTGGTGAACATGCCACATAGTTTAGACCGGTCGCATATAATCCTCTTATTGGGTGTTCCGAGATTGCAACTAGGACTTGCTACTATACTTACCTTGAGTTTATGTACTTTGGTCAACCTACCACTAATGCCCCCAATACTACCCTCTGGAATATGTTCCGCGCTGACTATCTCTACCTCTGGACCCTCCCCCCCATCGCCTAGTTTAAAAACCCCTCTTTTTGGCCATCTTCATTCCCTGCTGATCTGCACCCTCCTCATTTAGGTGCAGTCCGTCCTTTCTATAGTACCAGTTATCGACTTAGAAGTTGGCCTAGTCTCCAGGAACCCAAACCCCTCCTTACTACATCAGCTCTTCAGCCACTTGTTTACTTCCCTAATCTCCCTCTGCCTTTCTGGTGTGGCTCGATGTACCGGTAGTATTCCTGAGAATACTACCTTGGAGGTCCTTTTCCTCAATTTAGCTCCTAAGTCCCTAAAATCATTCTTTAGGACACTCCATCTGCCTCAGACTTTGTCATTGGTGCAACATGCACCATGACAGCTGTCTTCCCCAGCCCCTCCCAATAATCTGTCCACCAGATCCGTGATGTGCCGAACCCGAGCGCCCGGTAGACAACATACTGTTCAGCGCTTCAAGTCTTCGTTACAGGTCTTTGTTCGCTTCCCCCCCCAACTCTCACTGGAGGAGTTCTTCCCCGGGCAGCTAGGGGAATCCCTCAGCTCCAGCAGTGCTGGTCCCTGACTGGTTTCACCAATGTCACTCAATGGAGCCTACTTATTAGGATGCTCCAGCCCTGGATCAGCCTCCCTGGGACTTCCCCCTCTTCCCTTCCTGTCACCCATCTACTCTTTGCTAGTGCCTGCCCCTCTTTGTTTCCACCGCCTCTGTGCTGGCCCCAGTTGGCACCTGCCTTGTACGTTCCTGGCTCTTCCTTAGTATGGAGGGACTTCTCAGTGCTGACAGTGCTTTGTGTTGGTCTATCACATAGAATCCCAATAAAATACATTTTAAAAATGTACGTTTTTAGTTGTAACATGACAAAATGTGGAAAATGTCAAGGGGTATGAATACTTTTTCAAGACACCGTAAAGGAACCATATCGATCCAAGATATTGTGGAATTTATATTTAATTTAAAATTATACCTGAGGCTGATGCTGTTTGAAAGTAGGTGTACCCTAAACTCGTGCACTGTACTCAGTAAGGGGAAATGTAAATGAAAGATCTACATACTTACTGACATATATAACAGTCTTCTTTAAGCCACTCCATGTAATTGTCACATTTACCCCTAACACAGGATGTCAGGCACTATAGCTAGCTTTTGTGTTCTTCACCTATAGCAGTCTCCTACCGGTACTCGGTTGCACCCAGGACTTATACACAATGCTATAATGCCTGGCTACCATGCTGGGACAGGCAAACTGAGCACAGCAAACAGGTACTTGCGGTTGGCAGACAGGCAGACTTTTTCAATGACAGTCCAGGTACAAGGCAGGCAAGGTTCATAATAGAGTCAATTCTTGGTAAAAAGGCAAGCAGAATTCAGACAATAGAGTTTCAAACCAAGGTCATAAAACAGGAGAATCCAAACAGCAGACAAACAGGGAGCTTGGAGCACGTGTTAAAAATAATATCACAAGCATGAGACTGCAGGCTTGGCTGGCCTAAATCAGGTTTGGTCTCCACCCAGAGACTGACTATATTAATCACCTTGCAGGTGGTCAAACAGACAAGGAGAATGCATCACAGCCAAAACCAGGATGCTGAAATGAGATCAGCAACTATCAAGGAGTAGGAGCACTTACACCCTCCTGACAGTAATGCATTGAAAATGTAAATTTTCAAAGCATATCAGGTATACATGGTACACCACAGACCCACAGTTCATGTCATTACTATACACACAAATCCAATAAACAGGAGGAGCATGCTTAGTGGATGAACTTCTACCATGAGTGCACTGTCACTTTAAATATTATGTACATTCAGTGCCATAAAAAACTCAAACATAAAAAATGATTGTAGAATTCAAATGACTATTCAACTAGATTCATACATCAAAAATGTATATAAATTAAGTGCAATAAATGAATAAAGTGCAATAATTAACATGCAAAAGAAAGACATCAAGGTGCAATTGCCAAAAGTTAACCAAGCCAAAGTCCCAAATATGGAATCTTCCAAAGTAGAAATGGTGACTGTTTCAAACAAAAAAACTTCTTGCGGAGAGTCCCACCACCAATATATACGCTCCTTACCAAAATGCTCAGACCTCTAGGTTATAGGAGATCAATCTACCATGGAAGCATTACAAGGCAATGAACAGCTGCCCAGGATCAATCACACTATATGGCTCCAACCCTCCTCACAATACTCCAGCAGACCGCCTCCACAATCATCAACCAGGTAATGCTCAGAGAAAATAAAAAATACTCCATGGCCCAGTATTTGTATACGTTTTATTTAAAAATAATACTCACAAGAGAGAACATGTGAAACATGGCACCCAGCATCAAGCGTGTGTGATGATGTCATAGGTAGCACCACCCAACCCAGCATTTCATGTAAACACATGTCTTTAGGGGAACGCAGCCTATGCCTTACTATTGATACCTGCCTGTAAGGGAGTAGGGGGTGTCTCGCCATAGAGTGCCCTTGCTTATCCTGATTTTTTTCCTGAAACGTTACATATAATACTCCCTATTGGTTGGTTAGGGGAAATATTTACATGACTTCTGACTACACAGTTGTTTACATGTCAGCCCTGAGCAGCAGCCACAGGGTTCAATACATGTATAGTGTAAAAATGCAACCAAACACACTACACTGGATGCAGATTTTTCTCATTTTATTTATGCAGCTAAACCCTGTGGACCAAAATGGACCAGTTTGTATGGACCCATAAGATACAGTTATGCTGCTTTCAGATCCTGAACTCAGAAAGTTGTGCGCTCATGACGTGCATGAGCCCAAAACCTTTCTCCTTTTTGGAGACTAAATAACTCACTACTGGGAGAGGTAACTATGATAGAGGTTATTAACAAAACTATCACAGATTTTAGAACTGAACCACTGCACTTCCGAGTCAGTCCTAAACATACCCTGCATGGAGTATTATTTGCCCAGGAGCCTAACTTTAAGAAAGAAAATCTGCCCACATCATAGCACTCTCTAATCATACCTTAGAGAATGTCCACAAACAAATTAACAAAGTGTTAGTACCAGGATTCGGACTGTCCCTTTAAGAATGGGCAAAACTTACTTGGGGCAACCCTTACATGGAAAATTACAGTGACTGGCCAACGCATTACTGCCCACTTAAAAAAACAACTGTCTTAACACATCATTATTACTTGTGATAGTGGATGCTACCTTGTGTTTTCTGCTTGATCCGGCTTATATCTGCTCAGTGTATTGCTGTATATGACTCAGCTTGTGCTAATCCTGCTATCTCCTCACTGCTGATCGTATCCCGTTCTAACTCTGAACTACACATGTGTGACCAAGCTTGTCTAGATTATGCCTCTGCTTGACCCTCCTGTATATCAAACTCACTGTACAACCAGGCCCGTTCTGACTTGCTTCTGCTATATACCAGTCTCAGTGCTGCTCTATTGACATCTGCAGCACTACAGAACAAGTACCTATAAAGCCTGCTCTGCCTAGAGATCTGCTCATGGTATGTGTCGTTTACTACTACTACTGAACTACCTGCATATTCATCACTTCTCAACTGTTGCACTATTACCTGTATTCTTGATCTGACACAATGGCCCAACTTGCCGAATTCTGCTCCAAAAGAGAAATTATTTAAAAAAAACTTGTAGGCCTATTTTATCTTTGACACAGAAACTGCACACTTCATAATATGTGTGAATATGGCAATAAATGTGGTAAGCCCTTGGCACACTGTATATGAACCAAACAATTTTGCACCTACATAAATTAGTCTAAAATATTCTGTTCTCACAATGACATGGTTAAAGGTTGGAGGAAATTGCCTCAGTTATTTAGAGGTACTATACAGAGCTCTACAATATTATGTGACAAGGTGACAAACATCATCTAAGTGAGCTTCAGCGTAAACAATATGGTTACATTATCACTACTGAACTTGCTGACCTTGGATTGTGAAGTAGTGGTGTGTCACGAAACTCTGCTTTAGGATCATGGGGTTTCAGAAACACTCTGCCTCCTGGAAAAAGCCCGGGATTGATGGTTTCTTCAGGACCCAATGCAATGTTCTAGCTATAGACCCATCCCTCTTACTAATGTGGACATAAGGTGTATTGTCAAGATCATCGCGAACAGGCTTAAAATCCACATCTTCTCACTGATTAATGCTGAGTACGATTTTTTTTCCATTCTGTGAGGCACAAGACAACAACATTAAGCTGTTAATCTTACTGATTATGCCATCAAATCTAAGCACCCTCTGGGTTTGTTTTCTGTAGACGCAGAGAAGGCATTTGATTGCCAGGGCTGGGATTTTTGATCAGCCACTCTACCATAAACAGGAAAACCCACCAGCCTCTTGGACAAAATAATGGCTATATATACCTTTCACACATCCAGAGTAGAGGGCAACATTTCTCTCCTATCTTTGTTCAAAATGGAATGTTCAGGGCTGTCTCCTTTTACCTTATCTTCATATATTGGCTATGGGACACCTGGCCAATACAATATGACACAAGAGATCCAACAAAAGGGCTAGTATTGGGACAACATCATTACAATCTAGGGCTCTATGCAGATGACCTTCTGTTGTTCGTGCCAACCCTAGAATTGCCTCTCTCTTTCAACCCAAAAAATTGACAGATTTGGATTTCTTAGTTACTTCACAGTTCACACACAAATCTGAAGCCCCTAATATCTCCATGGCTGAAAAAAGATCTACCAATTTAAGGAACAAATCCCATTGTGCTAGGTCATTCAAGCTATTAAATACCTAGGGATAACCTTGAAGCAAATGTCAAACACCTATTTGAGCTACAATATCTTCTGCGCCTGAGGTCATCCCAACAGCATCTGCAGTAAAATCTTCCTATATAAAATGAATAAGCTCCCCTGTTTTTTGGACCCATTTCAGAAAGTGCCTATAGTGGTTTCAGGAGTTTTGTTTCCTATTACCTTGTATTTCCACTGAGTCTAACACACCTGGATTTTTACATTTTTTTTTTGGAACATTATTTTTGTTACATTTACCCATACAAAACAAGGTAAGAAGACAAAAAAACACAATAACACAACACACAAAGAAGAGAAATTCAACCCGGTAAGAAATCTCACCAGGTTGATGAGCCTCACTAACTAAGGAAGCTAACTATGCATCAAAGAAAAGTAATAGGTAACAAAAAAAACAAAAAAACACAACAATCCCCCCACCCCATTTGTGCAATATTTCTTAAAGTGCAGGAGATAACTATGCAATGACTAGTAGCCCTATCAGTTGAAGACATCATCTTCAATAAATGTTAACCACATGAAAACAGTAAGGATCCCCTAGTCAAGACACATTAGTTCACATATGAGACAGATATATCAGTGCCGCTGTCATAATACTGAAGAGAAATTCAACCAAGGGTGTCAGTTGCTGAAAGCCAAAACTGACACACTTTTTCAAAATGTTTGGGACAACATCTACTTAAGCACGTAGCCTTGTACAAAGGCAGAACCCTATTAATAATATCCTTCCAGTAAGATAATGTAGGGGCCTCCGTTTTTTTCCCACATAGCAAAATGGCCTTATGAGCATAAAAAAAAAAATAAACAAAAAAAAACCTCCTCTACTAGATCCAGTATACAGACAGTTAGTGCGACCAGAAGGGAAAGCGAGTCTTAGAAAATATGAGTGACCCCTGTCCAGAACTCACACCTGGAACTTTAATATAAAACAGTATAACTGGGACATGTGATTGATTGGTTCACGCACAGCTAACATAAGCTATGGACAGCATTGAAACAAACCCTTATGCCTATTCTTGGCACATCTCCTCCCTGGTAATACCCTCCCTTCCCCGAAAAAACAAAGATCTACTGATATGCGTAAAATGTTTCCTCAAAACATGGGACACTAACTGAAACATATCATTCTTCAATGTACATCGGCTCATTTATCCTTATTCTAGGTAAACATGAGTCCCCCCTGTGGCTTTATTGCACAACATATTTTCTCTGAATATCAACCTTACTCTCCCTTATTTCACAATCCCTTAACCCCCATGACCCTAAGCTGCTTGCACAAATCAATGAAGAACATCAATCACACCCAGGTCGCTGGCATATCATTTCCAATCATGTGAATTTTTTTTGTCTTAACTACAGGGTACCCTTAAATGGGATATTACCCCAATTAAAACAGTTTGCCTCTCAGAACATTATAATATATTTCTTATTCACCCCCCAAATGCCTATTCTATAATTCCATATAGCCGAGTAGGAATATAAGCTAGGATGTTCACAAATAAAGATGATTGGTAATAAACCTTTTATTAAACTGTATAACTAACTGAACCCATAAAAAAAATAGCAAAACACAACAGTACTGCTGCTCAACCATTCAAAAAAAATTGGAAATATTCTTATCTAAGGCCCCATTCACACTAGCGCGTTTTTTGATGCATTTTGCATTTTGCAGAAATGCACGGGAATTTTTTAACATGGGTTCCTATGGAACATGTTCACATCAATGCTTTTTTGTATCTCTGCGTTTTTGGAAAGGGTCGGGGACTTTTTTTCATGCAAAAAGCAGCGTTTTGCATGTAATGGTTTTCAATGGACAAGCATCAAAAACGCAAGTGCTGCGTGTTTGCAGCGTTTTTGATGCGTTTTTGGTGCGTTTTTGGTGCGTTTTTGCCTTTTTTTTTTTTTTTTTTTTGTAAGACTGTAAAAAAAAATGAAAAAAAAAAAAAAAAACGCAAAACGCAAATCGCGGCAAAAACGCGGCTCAAAAACGTGGCAAGCATGAAAAAAAACCCTCCAAAAACGCTCAAAAGCAACATGCATAGGTGTGAATCGAGCCTTAGTCAACATTAGAGGTGTAGTGGTGTTAAGGGAACCATGCTCCAAGTCCAGTGGGACTGTGAAACCATTCAGACATGTTGTCATACAGTTTTTTTTCCATATTTCAACAGACTACAGGAGTGGGTTTGTAGGTGTCCTCAGAAACGTCCTCCCCCAAAAAATGCTGGGATCAAAAAAAGGCAGAATGTAAGGAGATTCTTAATTTTTTCCCATCTGTTGCCAGAACCTTGATAACCAGACACTGGAGAACGACCTCTGTTCCACTGGTAACAGAGTGGGCCACAGAGGTCAACGGCATAATGCACATAAAGGAACTTACAGCTCGTTTAAATGACAGACATCCTACATTTGTTGAAACATTGAGTACTTGGGTCAACTTGGCTAGATCACAACAATTCCAACCCTATTTAACATAATGAAGCCAAGTACAAGAGACATCTTATCAGTATGTTAATTGGGGTAGACCCCATCCAGTTGCTACCCTGTCCTATTCTTCCACCCCATCTACTGTCTAGGATCTACATTTTACCTCTTTCTTTTTTTTTTTTCCTATCCTAGTAACCAAATGTATTGCTGTGCCTCAGAACAACCCCTGAGCCCCCGATTTACAATGAATAATACAAGATTGTTGGCAGGGATCCACTCACTGATATATAACTTATGATCCCATTATAACACTTGGATACTGTAGGAAATTAGATCAAGTGTAGTGATTCCAAGGATGCACTCCACTTTCAAAATCTTCTTTTAGGGCCCGTTCACACCACTTGCATTACAGGAAACGTGTTTCTGTGCGTGTTTTCCGCGCTGCATGGAAACACACTGCCCTCTGTAGACGTATGTGGGTGCCGTTAATTGTTAATGGCACCCAAAGTGCATCTAGCAAACATATATGTTTGCAGACACCAAAACGTATGGTACCACAGTACCATGAAGTTTGATGCTGTGCGATTTAAAACGTACTAACTTTTGCACTTTTCCATGCTTTTGGCAGATCATAGAAATAGACTGTCAAAAATGTGTCACATGAAAATGTGCATTCTGGTGTGAACTGGCCTTAAGGGGCTTTCTTGACCACTTTTATTAAAATAAAGTTTCAAAACACATGGGTTATCCCATCCAATGCCAAACACAAATACTCAATTACTTTGCACACATGCATTTCTGGCTGCTCCCTTGCAGCCACATAGACTCAGACTCCTGAGAAGGGCGACAGCCTGAACTGTTGCCCATACCTATTTTAAAAGGTCTGTGCACACCTACACAATCAGTGTACTGAGTGCTGTCAAAACATGGACCCAGGATTGGGGAAATCATCCTGCTACAAAGCCTCTGGGCTCCAGGACGTATACCAGAATTTACTAATCCCAGGGAACACCGAACAATCAGTTTTTTTCTGTACCAAACACGCATCCTGGAGCCCCTCAGCCTGTATGGATGAGGACTGTGGGTGCCACTTAACCCCGCTCACACTGTGACAGGGCATCATACTGTGACAATATTCTTTCTTACATTTTAAGATAGCGGGCAGAGCCATGCAAAACATTCCTTTGCACTCCTGTAGCTAACTGTACATACAGAACCACTTGCTTATAGAACAGTTACAGTCCAAATGTACTTTATCAATTTCATCTTCAAAGCCATAAAGTTATTTTACGCTTTTTGATCTTTTTCCCAAGGAAATCCCAACTGTGGCATTTATTTACCTCTAGGGTCAGGTAGACCACTGGGTTGCTGCAGGACACCTTTTTTAGCTGCTTGTGCTGCTTTTCCCTCCTACAGTCTGATCTCTGCTATAGAGGGACTACAAGAAGCTGACCCCAAGTTAAATTCAGGTGCTTACATTGCTTACATAAAAAAATACATTTAATGGGGGCGCATGCGCGAGGCTCAGCATGGAGGACGTTACCTCTTAGAGCTCCGCACTTCCCGCCGCAGAATCGGGACCGTATAACGCCCTCAGACCGCCTAACCGCACCTAAATACCGGCGATCACCCCCAGCGTCACCCGAGCCACAACCGGGATGGTTCTGACGGGTCACAAAGGTAAACATAAGACCAAACCGATCAAGGAGGCCCTAGCCCGCGCCTCATCCAAGATGGCGGCGAAAGCCCTCTCCAAACAGCAAGCTGCATCTCCAGCCAGAACGGAGCAGGCAGACAGCGAGGAGGATGATGCTGCAGACTCTATATACAGCGGTTCTCCCATCCCTGCACAACAAGGTATGTCACAGCCTGACTTCCTGAAACACATGGAGAAGATGTTAAACAAGGCCCTGAAAGCCACATCTGACCAAATAACAAACAGACTGTCACGGGAGATACGAGAACTAGGTCAGCGCACAGCAGACCTGGAAACCAGAGTAGATGATATAGAGCTTACCATTCAAGAACATGCTCAGGAACAGGCAGCCCTCCGTGAGGAAAATGCTACATTGCTCTCACGCTTAGAGGACGCCGAGAACAGATCTCGCAGGTCAAATTTACGCCTCCGGGGTATCCCTGAAGTGGTTGAGGACATACAATCCTTCACTACAGCCCTATTCCAGGAACTTTGTCCTTCCATACCCATTGAACGCCTGGAATTCGACAGAATTCACAGGGCGCTTACCCGCCGCCAACAAGACGGCCCTCCGCGGGACATAATAATTAAGCTGCATTTTTTCCGCACAAAAGAACAACTACTCGCAGCAGCCCGGAATAAAGACGCTCTCCAGTTCCAAGACCACAACTACCAACTTTTCTCTGACCTGGCACCCCTTACCATTGCTAAACGGCGAGCCATGAAGCCGCAACTACAAATCCTGATACAACATCAGATAAAATATACCTGGCGTTTCCCCTTTTCTCTTCAGTTCACGTACCAGGGGCAGCAACACTCCTCCACATCCCCAGAAGCACTGCAGCATCTTCTTGAATCACTGCATCTGTCGCCCCCTGCTCATCAATCCGAAACAGCGCTACCACGTACTCCAGCCCGCTCTGCAGCCTACCCTTACACCGCCACTCCTAAACGGAACCAAGCTGGCCCTTCCTCGATCCGAAAAGGAACACCGTCTCATCAAGCAAGCCTTTTTGATCCTAAAGCACACACGTCTCGCTGAAGAACCTAACATCTAATGCTCTTATTCAACACCTCAGGAGAACTCCTGGTTTCACGGTTGATATCTCAATGAACTGAGATAGTTGTGATTTTTTGTTTCTTCCCTTTTTTTTTATTTTTATATATTCCTTTTTTATTCTTTTTACTATTTTACACCATCGAGACTCAGACGTTTGTATCCTGGTAAGATTTCCCACTGTTGTGGGACTCAACATGTGTGATTCCCCTAATCCCACTATAGGGTGCATATGTTCTGAATACTCTTTTTTCCTTTTTATTTTTCTTTTTGCTTTGTTTGGTTTAATCTTGCTTGTTTAAACCTAAGGTTTCAAAAATGCTAACTATACAACTTATATAGGCATAGTTAAATTGATACCAATTACTCTTAGATCTCCTTATCCCCCCTGGTGATTCTGAGCTCAGATGTACCACTTGCTTGGCACTGAAACCTTTCTCACCAAAGTGGGGTTATTGCCGATATCTTACAACTGAATACAATAACACGGTCTTAGTGTGTACTGTTTGTATTGTTTGAGCACTACAGTTCCTTAACTTTTCCCGTCCTGCGGCGGGGAATTGTCACTGCACCCCCCTATAGGATGCACATGCTCCCTCGCCAGCTGGCTGGTCTGGAAGTATGGGCATCCACCTGTTGGGCTAACATGTCCAACGCACCAAGTGTTATTACACTTCCTTATTCTCTCTACAAAAAGCATGCTCTATCCTCTCTCCCCTCCTTTTTCTTTTCCTCACACCTTTTTTTTCCATTCCCTTCCCCATTCTCCACTAGGTCGGGTGGGCCGCATGATCCTCGGACATCTACCCTTAGTATTTCTCCCTACCCACATCAATGGCCCCTCTGAACATACTCTCCCTTAATGTTAAGGGACTCAACTCCCCAAATAAAAGGGTTAAGGCCTTTCGTACCTTCGCACACCTGAAAGCCAGTGTAGTAGCCCTACAGGAAACACACTTTTCAACCCAAGCAACCCCTAAATACTACAGTTCCAAATATCCCCAAGTGTTCTCCGCCTCGGCTGCCACTAAACAACGTGGCGTCCTCATAGCATTTCATCGCAACCTTCCATTCACCCTCACAAAAGAAATTAAAGACCCTGAAGGTCGCTATATTATTTTAGTTGGTCAGTTACAAGACGTGATGTCCACTATAGTCTCCTATTATGCCCCCAATAACAATCCTAACCCTTTCTTCAAACATCTCCTACAAGTAATACGAACACACTGCAAGGGCACCCTTTTTATATGCGGTGACTCCAATCAAGTGCTACATCCGCACCTTGATAAATCTCCTTATACCCCTGAACAATACTCCCCCTCTATATTATTTCGCAAACTATTCCAGCAAGCCTCTTTATTAGACACATGGAGAGAATGTAACCCAGCCAAGAAAAACTTTACTTTTTATTCATACCCACACAAATCCTTTTCAAGGATCGACCATATCTTCATACCTGTTGCATCCTCACCAACCCTACTCCACTCAAACATTATTCCAATCACCTGGTCAGACCACTGTGCAGTGATCACAACTGTCTCTGCCCTGATCCCTCAGTCTAGAGACTGTACATGGTGTATAAATGAGGCATATTTAACTAACCAATCATACTGTTTCGATATAGAACTGGCTCTTAAAGAATACATAAAACATAACTCCACTCCTGACATTTCACCAGTCCTATTGTGGGAGGCACACAAACCCGTAATTAGAGGGACCTGCATATCTGTATCTACTCACCTCAAAAGAGATAAAAAACTTAGAATCCAGCAATTGGAAGCAGATTTTCACCGCCTCTTCCTCCAATTCCAATCCACTCCAACTGAACCTCATAGAATTTTGTTAGAAAAGACGAAAACAGAGTTGGACCTGCTCTTGGCAGAATCAGCAGACAAAGCCATTCGCAGATCCAACCACACAATTTATAATAAAGCCAATAAGCCAGATACCTTCCTCGCATTGAGACTACGTCAACCGGAAAGAACGCACAATCCCATTAGACTCAAACTGGCCAAGGATAATTTCACGAGTAATCCAGTGAAGGAGCTTTCTGAATTCCGCAGAAAGTTAGCTGAACTATATACCCCAACACGTACCTTCTCGGCGACACAAGCTGAGGTATTGTTTCAAAACATTACACTCCCGAGGTTGTCAGAGGCCAGTAAAGAGTCTATGGAATGTCCCATCACGTCCGAAGAAGTTCTTATTGCTATAAAGTCTCTTAAACCACACAAAAGACCGGGCCCTGACGGTCTTTCTGCTTCATACTTTAAAAAATTTGCTCCCATCCTAGCCCCCCTTCTCACTAACACTTTTAACGCCCTCCTTAAACAACACTCCTTTGGTCGGGACACGTTGACAGCTATTATCTCTATGATACCTAAGCCTAACTCAGACAATTCTCTGTGGTCAAATTACAGGCCTATATCCCTACTCAATCTAGATATAAAGATTCTAGCCAAAATTATGGCGTTACGCCTCAACCCAATTATAGGTGGCCTTATACACAAAGACCAAGTAGGCTTCATTCCAAAACGCCAGGCCAGTGATAATATCCGTCGTGTCATCCTGCTCCAACACTTAGCCCGAACACGCCAAATCCCTATGCATCTCCTCTCTCTTGACATTCGTAAGGCGTTTGACACTGTCTCTTGGCCTTACCTCCGCTATATACTACAAAGATGGGGATTTGGCCCTAACTTTCTACAATGGGTAGACTCCCTTTACAACCAACCAAGAGCATATGTTAAATATTCAGGATACCGATCGGACCACTTTCAAATACAACGAGGCACAAGACAAGGGTGCCCCCTCTCCCCTCTAGTGTTCGCATTAGCGATCGAACCACTAGCAGCTCTCCTTAGAGCAAACCCAAATATTAAAGGCTTAGAGGTAGCCTCCACATCGCATAAATTATGCCTATTTGCCGACGATGCACTACTATTTGTCACATCCCCACGAACCACACTTCCGAATCTAATTCACCTTCTAGATAAATTTGCGCTAATATCTGGATTGGAAGTCAACCAATCCAAATCTAAGGCCCTCAACGTGTCCCTTCCACATTCAGAATTAGAACATTTACGAGAACTCTTCTCTTTCACCTGGTCTACAACCACAATTCCCTACCTAGGTGTCAAGCTAACTAGCGACCCAAGCCACCTGTTTCGTGCCAACTACCTCCCTATGTTAAAACACATAACCAGTCTATTAGAATCTTGGCGCCCACTATGTATCTCATGGTTAGGCCGGATTGCGGCTGTAAAGATGTCTATGCTACCAAAACTACTTTATTTATATAGAGTCCTTCCGATCCCTATTCCATCATACTACCACCGCATTATTCAGACAAAAGTGTCCAAATATATATGGGGCTCTACTAGACCTAGAGTAGCTAAAGCTATATTACTTCGTAGTAAACTCAAGGGAGGGTTGGGTCTGCCTAACTTCTTGAGATACTATCACGCAGCTCAGCTAGCCCAGATAACTCTATATCATGCAAAAAGTGAAACTCCACTCTGGGTTAGTTTGGAAGCCATTGACCTTCACCCCCTCAAAATGTTTAACATACTATGGCTGCCCCCTTCAACGCGAGGCCCAGTCAGTAACCCCGTCACAGGACACTCTCTTAAATTATGGGACAAACTCCGAGGTCCATTTAAATTACAATCGGCTCACTCCCCATTACTCTCGTTCCTAGACCACCCAAAATTTTATCCGGCCCAAATCAATCCAAGATCGTTTCAAATCTGGCTTAGGGCGGGACTATATCGTGTGTGCGATCTTACCACAGGATCTACCATTAAGACATTTACTTCGCTACAAAACAATGATGACATTCCCCCTACAGAACTATTTAGATATTTACAGATAACCCACTTTATTCGTACAACTATAGGCACACATACCTCACTAGATGATCTATCTATTTTTGAAGGAATCTGCAACTCGGACCCTCATGCTCCGGGACTGATTTCCCTCCTATATACTTATCTGACCTCTCCCCCAACCAACCTTCCCTCTTACGCCGTAAAGTGGTCCACAGACCTCTCATTAGATCTTAATGCAGAGGACTGGTCTGATATCTGGTCCAATACGAAAATATCATCCCACAACATCATAGCTCAAGAAGCGAACTACAAAGTACTTATGAGATGGTACTTAGTCCCGGCCAGGATCTCCAAATTTCTCCCAAGCTATCCTGATACCTGTTTCCGTGGCTGTAACGAAAGGGGTACACATGTACATATATGGTGGACGTGCCCAATAGTACAGGAATTCTGGGCTGCAATATTCCGTATGGCTTCCACCTTATTTCAACATCCCTTTGATCCTGATCCGGCTGTTGCATTGCTGAATCTTATCCCCTCGGATTTCACCAGATCCCAGACCCGCCTTCTCCTTCAGCTCACGACAGCAGCCAAACAGACGATTGCTAGGGCCTGGAAAACCCCAAAACTCACCCTAGCCGAAGTTATCAATAGGGTCACACAAGCTATGATCCACAGTAAAATAGAAGCAACAATCCTTGATAAAATTCCCCAACACCTTAAAATATGGAACTCCTGGGCCGAACACTTCTTACCCCCGGACTTCGACAAACAACTCCTTGAACCATAAATTGGTCACAACAACATTAGACAGACTTAATGGTGCTTCTTTGGTTTGTGCGGCCCCCCCGACCACTCCTTCCCTTTCCACTCCTTATTCCTAGTCTCTCTCTAACTATCCTATCCCTGTCACTATCCTCACTCTACATTTTCTACTTTACGTTTCTCCTCCTGATACATCACTGGTAATGTTTTCTACAATTTACGAAACAACTCCCAGATTTTGACTATGCATATACTCGCAGATGCTCATTTCGAGCAAACAAGTAAAACTTTAAGTTTTTGTTATTATTCCAATACCCTTCTAGCTATTAATCGAAACAGTTATGTTACGTCCACAGATATCTCTGCGAGGAATATCCTCTGGACATTTTTTTTTTTTCTGATATATACTTGTTGCCTACTGTAATGCACATGTCGCAGAACAAAAACCTGTATAATTCTTACTACTATATGTCACACAAACATTGCCTGTTGTAATTTATGTCTGCTTTTCAATAAAAAAACTTTGAATACGAAAAAATACATTTAATGATGAATTACTGAAGACAGAGCTACATTGATATGTGTTTTTTTTTTTTTTGTTTGTTTTTTATCTGCTTGGAGTTTAGCTTTAAAGGACTAGTAATGCAAAAAACAGAATGTTATAATTGCATATTAGTATCACAGTATGAAATTTATACATGTAATTATAACACTCAGAATATAGTTTTTCTTCCTCTCATCATTTACATGAAGACTAAACTGTCCAAGAAAAGTTCTGGTCTAAACAGACATGGGGTAGTCTGTCTGCAGATACAGTGATGGGATGAGGTTGGGTGGTGTTGAGGGGGGATGCAGGTGAGTTGGTGAGAAAACAGAGGGAGCATAGGCATAAAGGTGAGAAAGAGGGAGTGATGTACTTTAAGTGCATGGGGAGAGGAGAGGGATCAGGCACCAAGGAATGGGAAGGTATGCATGTTGGCGAGAGTAGGGGTGGTGTTTGTGCCGATGTGGTGGCGAGAATAGGAGTATCGTGCCAAGTGTGAAGTTCAAGAGTTGGGAGGGGGGGGGATCAGGCATGCAGATTGTTGCAGACAGCAGGGGAAGGGTTGTTTAACTGGCAAAGTGGTGAATATTGCTGGCAGGGTGGTGAGACAAAGGGGCTGCTGGCAGAGTACGACCCTACAGGTCTAGTAGCACCTCTGTTTGTTATCCTCAATGGCAAATTCAGCTACCTCTTCTCCTTGGAGCATCCGGCCAGTCAAAGTGTAGTTCAGTGATAATACTTTAGCACTGTATCTATGTCCACCTTAATCTCCTCCACTCTCCTCCATTCAAAGCTCTCAGATCTGTGTCTCAGCATTGGAGGTGTAACCCTTTTTCAAAAAAACATGGTGCCACAGCACTGTGAATTTTGGTGCATGTGAATATGCACATGTCAGCAGATGCGTGAGGGTGTCATTAGCAATTCCTGCCGTGTATCTGCTAAAGGGCAGTACATTTCTGTGGTGTCAGGAAAGGGATTTTGCATGCATTCCCTACACAAAAAAATGTGAACGCAGGCTGAATGTTTCAGTTACATTGGTGGTCAGTGTAAATCTTCTCATTACACGGGGCTTCGTGTACAATCCTTTCATTCAGGCTGGGTACAAACTATTGCGAATTGGATTCGTTTTTTCTCCGCATCCAATTCGCATGTCAGGAGATTGTGACCAGCTCTCTATGGAGCTGGTTCACACATTTCTTGAGCGGCTCCGGTACGACTTAAACGGTGAATGGGGATGCACTGGATCCCTGCTGGGAGCAGTTCCTGTGCAGCAGTGTGAAACCAGCCTTACACTAGTGGCCAGTGTGAAGGCCCCCCTTACATTGGTGGTCAGTGTAAATTCTTCATTACATTGGTAATCAGTGTACACTTCCCTTTACATTGGTGGTAAGTGCAGAATTGCCCTTACATTGGTGGTCAGTGTAAATCCCCCCCCTAAGGTTGGTGGTCATTATAGAATCCCCCACTATATACTTGCCAACAATTTCCAGCTTTGCTCTACATGATTCAGAATTTGCCATAGTGTACTGCCTCCTAACTAATCACAATCCCCTCACCACTGCCACTGATCCCATCAACCACTCAGCAGTGTTACTGATCACCCCCACCCTTCCCCAGAATTGCCACTGATCACACCCCCTCCCCCAGCATTGCCACTGATCCCAGGAGTCCTAGGATCCCTAGGAGTTTTCTGTCTATTGATAGGTCCTCTCACCTCCCCAGTCCATGGTGTGCAGGCAGTGAGAAGATGATGTGCTGTAACCTTTAGCAACCAATCAGTGAGCAGTATTGATGTGCACTAACTTCTAGCAATCGGGGAGCAGTAATAGCGTGCAGTAACCTCTAGCAACCAATTAGTAAGTGGTAAGAATGTCCAGTAACCTCTAGCAAACAATCAGTGATTAGTACTGATGTACAGTAATCTCTAACAACCAATCAACAAGCAGAAGTAATGCGTTGTAACCTCTAGCAAATAATCAGTAAAACATAATGTGTGCTGCAACTTCTAGCAGCCAGTCAGTAAGTGGTAATGATACACTGCAACCTCTGGCAACCAATCAATCACAATCGCTGCTTTATATGATTCAGTAAACTGATTTTGAGTCTAGCTGCTCTATATTGTAAGCCTCAGATCAGGTGGAGAGTGAAATTATATGGAAGGGGGGCCCAAGAAAATGTTTGCCCAGGGTCCAATCATTATTAAAGTCGGCCCTGAGTTTGGTTGCACTTCTTTGCACTTTCTCCAGTTCCCCAATATCCTTTTTGAGAACTGGTGCTCAAAACTGAACTGCACATTCCAGATGAGGTCTTACTAATGATTTGTACAGGGGCACAATGATATGTCTCTCTCTGGAGTCCATACCTCTCTTAATACAAGAAAGGACTTTGCTCGCTTTGGAAACTGCAGCTTGGAATTGCATGCTGTTATTATGCATTATGCTTATGATCTACCAAAACCCCCAGATCCTTCTCCACTATGGATTCCCCCAGTTGTACTTCCCCTAGTATGTATGATGCATACATGCATACATAGCAGCGTGTGTTCACAACACACAACAGGACACAGGTCATGCAGTGTGTGGTATCAATGGGCCCTTAGGGCTGTAATTTATGCACTGTTCAAGGAAATAGAAGGACGTGCAAGCTTCATCTGTTTCAGCATCCATGGTGGGGATGAGGGCGCATTTTGTCATCCTCACCTTGGGCGCCACAAAACCTTGTCTCACCACTGCACAGTTTATTTTAACTTTTTGGGTTAAAGTTAGGGTTAGGTTTTAGGTGTCTAATAAAGTATTTGAACATAGGTGAATACTGTAATAAAGGGCTTACTTTTAGAGGCTAAGTGTTGGGGGAGGAATATAAAAGTTAAGGGCTCATGGTAAAGGCTAAGTTCACCTTGTGAATGAGTTCTCCAGGTCTTGCTTCACGAAATGTGCAAAATAAGTAAATTAATGCTAATGCTGGTACAAATAGGAGCTGGCATTTAGGAAAAACAAATGTGAACAAAGGTGAACTTAGCCTTTCAGGGTTAGGCCAAAGAGATCCCGCTGCTTTGCGCATTCAGGAAATTAATGAGATGCATAGAGAAGGTGAGTATAAGTTTTCCTTTCAAGAGAACCTGTTACATTGTTCTGACTAGGCAAAATGAGTCTATTTAAAGTAAAACTGAAAATAAATAATTTTTTTCTTGTTCAATTGTTTTCATTGACCATTTCAGGCAGAGCCGAGTCTGTGAGGTCACGCAGTCACAGTGGTGAGCAGGACTATACAGAGCTGGTTTTAACTGAATATCTTGTAAGTGTTTTTTAATTGGGGTATTTTAATAAATGTTGCAAACATAGAGCACTATGTATTCTCTATTTATTGTTGCATGAATGTGGAGCCATATCCTATCAGGAATACTGAGCAATAATGCTGGTGTGGAGGAAGGAGAAAAGCAGTGGGGTAGTATATATGAGAGATCTTTCTTGCGATCCCCCTGGGAGGCTACTGATTGGAAGGTGGATACAGGAGAGCTGGTCGGATGTGGAAGAGATGAGACCATAGCTGAAAGAAAGAAAGGAATTTTTTGAGTCTTTCTGATTCATGTATGAGGTGAGCAGGTATAACGGCTGGTGAGTGTGTGCACATAATCTGCTGAAGACATGATTTGCACAGTGGTGGATGATATATGAATATGAATTGAGAAGTCACAATAATTCAACGCAGAAAAGTTTCAGCATATGAACTTTAATTGAACACATTATTATATAGATTTGTTTAGTTATTTGAATATAATTTGATATCACTGGATATTTCACATGATAGAATAATAGCACTGCACTTATATTTTTCATTTTATTTTATATGTTGTATGGTGAGGTGAATTCTCTGGAAGTGTACAGCAGCTGTGGAGTACTAATTAGTAAACTTTATAGTTTATTTATAGCACATAACACTTTAGGTAGGTGGCGCTAATTGTCTTTTAGGCATCATTCTCATAAGGCAGATCTGCTGCCTCGGAGTCCGCCTCTGTCCACCAGCTCAGCGGGAAATCTCTCCACTGAACTGGCAGAAGACAGGTCCCTCACTGCTCACTGAGCGGGGAGTGGCTTGTCGAGTGCCGCTAGTTACTATGGAGAGATCGGACGAAAAAGGACAGCATGTCCGTTTTCATCAGATCTCATCCGACCCGCCAGGGACAGATGCGAACGTAGGGGCATCCATCTGATTTTAGTGGATCAGACCGGGTCGGATGTCAGCGGACATGTCACCGCTGACGTCCGTCGTTCCATAGACTAGCATTGAGCGCTTGTTCAGGTCCGTCGACAAAAACTGACAGGCGGACCTAAACGGTCCGACAGTGTGAAAGGGGCCTTATACACAATTTCAGGCAATACAATTTAAAAAAGAGTGGAAACAACCCCATACAAAATGTTAGAGTAAAATTAAATCATTTTTTTCAAAGACCCCACACATTTTACCACATATAGGAGCATATTTACAATAATTAATCCCTAAACAAACAAAACCTGAGCTGGCAACTTATACAGCAAAGAGATAAATATATATATATATATATATATACATATATATATATATATATATATATATATATATATATATATATATATATATATATATATATATATATATATATAGTTGATAGTGATGTTGCTAGTAAAATGCGACTATATATATAATAGATAGTGATGTCGCTAGTAGAATGCGACTATACAAATGATATTCAATAAAAATTGTGATAAATTATTTGGTGTTTGCTATTTGTGACCATTATTTAGTGTTGCTATCTATAAACATAAATCCTCTAAAGATATATATGATATATGTAGCCGTAAACTAACCAAGAAAGTGATAGTGATGTTAACCTTAGTAAATAAACAATAAAGTTCAAAGATGGATAAGAATATTCCTTCAACAAAAACAACAAAGTTCAAAGATGGATATGAATATTCCTTCAACAAAAACAGCAGACTTCCATCTTCTAATCCAGAAGGTTAATGACAATCATCCAGAATGCTGTGTTGGATATAGTGAGATGGAATAAGGCTTAGACTGCTGACACTATAATAAGACCTTGGGAGCTGCGGACCTCATGTTCCACCCAAAAAATAAAAAGAAATATATATAGTGTAATCCTGTGAGATACGAGATCAATTGCGCATAATAGCGATACTCACGGAACGGACATGCAGAGCAGGCATTCAGAGTTCGTCAGTGACCGCCGCTGAATGGCGTGCGCTCCACTGACTACAGGAAATGGTGTCACTGGTTTTCAGACGTAAGCCGGATGTTGCTTCGATGCGTTTCGCCCCTCCTCCAGGGTGTCATCAAACATCCGGCTTACGTCTGAAAACCAGTGACACCATTTCCTGTAGTCAGTGGAGCGCACGCCGTTCAGCGGCGGTCACTGACGAACTCTGAATGCCTGCTCTGCATGTCCGTTCCGTGAGTAGCGCTATTATGCGCAATTGATCTCGTATCTCACAGGATTACACTATATATATTTATTTTTATTTTTTGGGTGGAACATGAGGTCCGCGGCTCCCAAGGTCTTATTATAGTGTCAGCAGTCTAAGCCTTATTCCATCTCACTATATCCAACACAGCATTCTGGGTGACTGTCATTAACCTTCTGGATTAGAAGATGGAAGTCTGTTGTTTTTGTTGAAGGAATATTCTTATCCATCTTTGAACATTATTGTTTATTTACTAAGGTTAACATCACTAACACTTTCTTGGTTAGTTTACGGCTACATATATCATATATATCTTTAGAGGATTTATGTTTATAGATAGCAACATTAAATAATGGTCACAAATAGCAAACACCAAATAATTTATCACGATTTTTATTGAATATCATTTGTATAGTCGCATTCTACTAGCGACATCACTATCTATTATATATATAGTCGCATTTTACTAGCGACATCACTATCAACTATATATATATATATATATATATATATATATATATATATATATATATATATATAATCTCTTTGCTGTATAAGTTTCCAGCGCAGGTTTTGTTTATCTATTCAAAGTCACAGTACTTGTATCCAGCAGCTGCAACGCAATTTATGGTGTATTTATTGATTTATATTTTTTTGCGAGCGCTGTCTTTCATATATAAATAATTAATCCCTGTCATTTAAAACACATGCACCTGTATGGTTTGTCTGTAGTGAATGTATAGCGAATGTCAGATTCACTCATTTATAAATATGCCCCATAGAGTTCATTATAAAAGCAGACCCCAAATCAGAGCTTTAATTCCACCAGGCACAATTATGCAGCTAGTGAAATTATAGAAAGGTCACAATTGATCTGCAAATTTGTTTCAAGCCAGTACCTAAGAAAGTATGAAAGCCATTTGCATTCACATAATACTCAGACATCTAACATGTTTAGAAGGAGAGTTTAGAAATGACAGCCTACATATTTTCTAGTACAGGATTTTTATCAGAATCAGGAGGTGCTTTATTGTGAGAGACACTTTGCAGCTTTAGTGAGATGTAGGGAACAATTGTGATTTGTACTTATTTTGTGGACTAAAGGCCCCATGCCAATAATCCCAGCGCTCAAATCTAACCTATTGTAAGCATACCACTGATTGTCTGGTTTGCACAACAGTTTTTATTGCTTCTTGCGGTTATATATTGTTAGCTATAATATTGTCGGTTAAGGTATTTACTGTGTCTGAGTACCACACAGGTGCTACTATGTTGCCTTCAGTACCTCATTGAACTCGTTGTGCTTTGCTATGGAAAGTAAAGCCCAGCATACACTCTACAGCAGAATTTCTCAATTTTTTTTCATATCATGACATCCTTTAAAAAGGTATGCAAAATTTCGAGGCACCCCATCTTGAGATTTTCCTTGAGAAATTCTGATAATTAGCATTGTGACAGACCTAGCCGGGAGAGAGACTTTTGGAGGGGACTGTATGCTAGCCTCTTGCCGATCGATCGGGGGCCCTTGCATTTGGGGGAACGGTGCTCTTTGTGAGCTGTATGCCTGGGGAACCTTGAGGTGGTATTACCGTGGATTCGGGTCCTGGTCCCCCAGGACACACAGACTCTGGGGACCCTGGATTTGCTATATTGGATTAGTGGCTGATTCATAATGCTGAGACAGATACTGTTAGGAGATGTTGATGTAAATTCCAACACCTGTCTGTCTATTGTCTGCTAAAATGTGTATTGTAAATAAGTCTACTATGGGATCTAAGAGTCATTAGATCCCCATTGTTATTTGTGTTAATTAACTCTGCTATTGTGTGAAGAAGAGTCTATGTTGATTGTGATAATGTTGATTGGATTTTCTGAACTACAAGACGTCCAGTCTGGCCTAACGGTCATGTCTGAGTCATCTAGGCTGTCTAAAGGGATTAGTTAATTAGCTCATGTTAATTAGGTTACAGCTGTATTGTTAGAGTAATATGAGTGTATAAAAGCCTGTATTTTGCAATAAAGTCAGATTCCTGGCTGAACTTACATACAGCCTGCCTGGTGTTTGTTCTGAGCTGTCACAACTGGACTAGAACGGCACAGAGCTGTAGTTCTAGTCCCGGAGCATCGAATGACCGAACCATCAGACGTTGCAATCTGATTCAATAGCTGCAGAGGAGTGTTGGGAGAGTGGAACCGAGCGAGCAAGGGGCTCGTTACAAGCATATCATAGATTGCTATGCAATGCAAACATCAATACCAACACTCAAAAACACAGTTCACAGTTGTCTATCCAGGGGACTTTATTAACCGCTTACTGACTGGCTCACGCCGATATACTTTGGTAGAATGGCACGGCTGGGCAAAACAATGTATGGGTACGATGTTCCCTTTTAAAAGCAGCTGGAGGCGGCGCCCGTAGCACGGCAGGGGACCCAATGCGTTTGGCCGGCGGGCGCATTACCGCAGGCCACGTACGATCGCGGGCACGAGAGCCAGCACGGGGATTTGTGTGTGTGTAGACGCCGGGACCAGATGGCTTGCATCCGAGGGTACTTAGGGAACTCAGTCAAGTGATTGCCAGACCGTTGGTCCTAATTTTTACAGTTCTACTGACTGGAATGGTACCAGCTGATTGGAAAAAAGCCAATGTAGCACCAATATTTAAAAAGGGCCCAAAATACATCCCTGGGAATTACAGACCAGTTAGCCTAACATCAATAGTATGTAAACTCTTGGAGGGGATGATAAGGGACTATATACAAGATTTTAGTAATGAGAACGGTATCATTAGCAGTAATCAGCATGGATTCATGAAGAATCATTCTTGCCAAACCAATCTACTAACCTTCTATGAGGAGGCGAGTTGCCATCTAGATAAAGGAAGGCCCGTAGACGTGGTGTATCTGGATTTTGCAAAAGCATTTGACACAGTTCCCCATAAACGTTTACTGTACAAAATAAGGTCCGTTGGCATGGACCATAGGGTGAGTACATGGATTGAAAACTGGCTACAAGGGCGAGTTCAGAGGGTGGTGATAAATGGGGAGTACTCGGAATGGTCAGGGGTGAGTAGTGGGGTTCCCCAGGGTTCTGTGCTGGGACCAATCCTATTTAAATTTGTTCTTAAACAACCTGGAGGATGGGATAAACAGTTCAATCTCTGTATTTGCAGATGATACTAAGCTAAGCAGGGCAATAACTTCTCCGCAGGATGTGGAAACCTTGCAAAAAAATCTGAACAAATTAATGGGGTGGGCAACTACATGGCAAATGAGGTTCAATGTAGAAAAATGTAAAATAATGCATTTGGGTGGCAAAAATATGAATGCAATCTATACACTGGGGGGAGAACTTCTGGGGGAATCTAGGATGGAAAAGGACCTGGGGGTCCTAGTAGATAGGCTCAATGGCATGCAATGCCAAGCTGCTGCTAACAAAGCAAACAGAATATTGGCATGCATTAAAAAGGGGATCAACTCCAGAGATAAAACGATAATTCTCCCACTCTACAAGACTCTGGTCCGGCCGCACCTAGAGTATGCTGTCCAGTTCTGGGCACCAGTCCTCAGGAAGGATGTACTGGAAATGGAGCGAGTATAAAGAAGGGCAACAATGCTAATAAAGGGTCTGGAGGATTTTAGTTATGAGGAAAGCTGGCGAGCACTGAACTTATTCTCTCTGGAGAAGAGACGTTTGAAAGGGGATATGATTTTAATATACAAATACCGTACTGGTGACCCTACAATAGAAATAAAACTAGTTCGCAGAAGAGAGTTTAACAAGACTCGTGGCCACTCATTAAAATTAGAAGAAAAGAGGTTTAACCTTAAACTACGTAGAGAGATCTTTACTGTAAGAGCAGCAAGGATGTGGAATTCCCTTCCACAGGTGGTGGTCTCAGCGGGGAGCATCGATAGCTTCAAGAAACTATTAGATAAGCACCTGAATGACCGCAACATACAGGGATATACAATGTAATACTGACACATAATCACACATAGGTTGGACTTGATGGACTTGTGTCTTTTTTCAACCTCACCTACTATGTAACTATGTAGTTTAAATTCTATAGTCAGGAAGATACTGGAGCTTTTAATTAAAGACCACATAGACGAGTTCTTGTTGGAAAAAAACATTTTAACCTGTTCCTGACCGGCCGCGACAATCGGATTCATTCAGGAACCGATCAATCCCCAGGCCCAGGCCAATGAAATCTGGCCTGGACCTGGTGATCACTCCTGACGAATGATATCCTTCCCCTGTCTGTGTAACTGTAAACACTGACAGGGGAAGTGATGTCATCTCCCTCGTGTCGGTCTTTTCCATTCCAGACCGAGATGAGAGAGCATCAGAAAAGTGAGTTGCTCAACACTACACTGACACCAGGTCACGTAGGCCATAATTCACCCCCGATCACCACCTGTCACTGTGTCACCCAGTACAGCAATCAGATTTTTTTTTGATCGCTGTACTAGTGTCATTAGTGACACTGATCAGTGTTAGGGTAATTAGTCTTAGGCCCAGATAGGTCTAGAGACCCCCCCTAACCTCCTCAATAAAGGTTTAACCCCTTGATTACCCCGTCACCTGTGATCACAGTATAAGTGTCACGGGTGATGCAGTTTAGCTAGATTTATTTTTATAGCGTCAGAGCACCTGCCATATTTTACCCAATAAAGGTTTAACCCCCCTAATCACCCGGCAGGTGATCAAAGTTAGGTTTTAGCGTCAGATAGGGTCTGTGTCGCCCCAGGCAGTGTCAGATCAGTGCCAGTACCGCTAACACCCACGCACGCACCATACGCCACCCTTAGTAGTACATTGTCTGAACAGATCAATATCTGATCTGATCAGAACTATATTAGCATCCCCAACAGTTTAGGGTTCCCAAAAATGCAGTGTTAGCGAGATCAGCCCAGATACCTGCTAGCACCTGCGTTTAACCCCTCCGCCCAGCCCACCCAAGTGCAGTATCAAATTGATCACTGTCACTTACAAAACACAACACACATCAGTCAGGCCTAATCCCTGCGAACACTAACAGTTTTTTTGGTAGCTTTGAATTAGTCGCAAACAGGAGCTTTTTTACCTGTGAGTCTCACTACTGTACCACTAACTAGAGACCAAAATGTCAAATCGACGGTAAAGTAGTGAAGAGGCCTACACGTTTCTGAGCATGACAGCTAGTGAAGAGGAAGTCACTCATCTGTCAGATTCAGGCTCAAAATATGATCCTGTAGACGACAGTGACACCCTGACAGATAGCTCTGATGATGGAGTTGTGGTCCCTGTCAAGGTCAGGCGTACCAGACCCCGATCTTCTGCTGTTGTTGAGGTGCAAGAACCGCAGGGCTCTCGTATGGAGCAGAGAGCCAGTACTAGCGCCGCTATTCCTTCTAGTGAACTGGCAAGCACCAGCGGCCTAGTACATCCTGGTCGTACATCCAGCACTGCAGTAACACTTGGTGATACAACAAAGATTTTTATGCTTTGGTCGACTCTGCCTTTCTCAACAATATAATTACCAAACAAACATGGAATTTCATCAGAAATAATTTTCCAAAGGTCCCTACGTTTTACATACTCCCCAAAATTCATAAGAATCCCCTAAACCCACCGGGTAGACCCATCATCTCGGGAATTGATTCCATCAGCGACAATGCCAGTAAACTGGTAGACGAATTTCTCAGACCCTATGTAACCTCATTACCATCTTACGTAAGGGATACTGTCCACCTTCTACAAATCATAGAGGAATGCAACTTTCCTGATCAAGCTTTACTCGTCACAATAGATGTAGAAACCTTATACAGTTCGATCCCACATGAAAGAGGCCTGGCAGCCATTAAACATATTCTCCAACAAAATACCGCCACTGATCCGGTCTACAATGAATTTATTCTTTCATTGCTCGAGCATATTCTTAAACATAATGTTTTCACCTTTAATGACTTCCACTACCTCCAGGTGCAGGGGGTTGTGATGGGGACATGCTGTGCCCCATCGTATGCCAACCTGTACCTGGGGGAGTGGGAACGAATGTTTTTGGCTGACGAGAATCTGGCCATCTACACTGATCACATTGTGGGATGGTTCCGCGATATTGATGACATTCTGATTTTTTGGGATGGCCCCTCTGACATGCTCGACCAATGTCTCCTAAGAATGAATAAAAATGACTTTAATCTTAATTTCACCATGTCCTATGATAGGAATCTAATAACATTTCTAGACATAGAAATTTATAGAGGCAAACAGGGGGACCTTTGCACCAAACTTTATAGAAAAGACACTGCAGGGAATACAATACTGCACGCCACTACCTTCCATCCACAACCCCTAATTAATTCTATTCCATACTCTCAATATTTGAGAATTAAACGTAACTGCACTGATGAAGAAAACTTCATCAAGGAAGCAGCTAAGTTGCGTGACAGACTCCTTGCCAGGGGCTACTCACACGCCTCCCTAAAAAGATCCTACAAACAAGTGCTGATGAAACCAACACTTTATTCCACACTACCAAACGCACTGACACTAATAAACTAAGGAGCATCACCACATTTAATCAACAGAACAATTGTTGAGAAATATTGGCACATGTTGACCTTAGATCCATCCATAGGACATTTTGTCCCAGACAAACCCCTTTTTTACTTTCAGAAGAGCTTCATCTATTGGTGACAGGGTTGTCAGCAGTGAATTTAAAAGTGAATCCACTAGACCATATTGCAAATATAGAGGCACCTTCATATGTGGCACCTGTCACTACTGTAAATATATGTTAACCCAAAGAAATCCAACTCTCCCCAATGTCAAAACATTTTATCCAAAACATTTTGCCAATTGCAGAACCCCCGGGGTAGTCTATATGCTCCAATGTAGTTGCAATTGCTTCTACATTGGAAAGACTAAACTAGAGTTTTGGGGGGGGGCTTACAGACATATTGGCAGTATGCAAACTTGCAATCCAGACCTCCCCCTTGGACGCCATGTGTCCATTGTACATGGCGGAATCTTCCCCAGGGTCAAATTTTTGATCCTTGACAGGATACATCCCAACCCAAAGGGGGGAGGGACTGGAACAAGACCCTCCTCCAAATGGAAGTAAGATGGATCTATTCATTAAAAGCTACCCTGCCCCCTGGTTTGAATGAAGCCATATCCTTCACACCATTTCTTGAGGGATTTTCATCTTGGGGAATGGAAAAGTAAACCCCCCCCCCATTAATCTCTGTTCCTCACTATGTGTCAGTGATCTTCTTTCTCCCTTTTTTCCCAGCATACTAGCCCTTTCTAGTAAGATCTCAATTTATGTATGTTCGGATAGCATACTTTCTCAATCATTACTACAGAATTTCCCTTCCTGATCTGCTGCTATGTAATAAGAATAATGTAATATTAGTAATGTCTATGATTGCTATATTCTTGTTTGGGTGATATATTTTTTCAACCATTACTATAGAATACTTTTATCTGCGGCAATTTAGCAAAATAATGTAATATCAATAATCTTTATGACTACTCTAGGTTATAACATATTGCCAGCATTGCCATATCATGTAACCATCCAATAAAGGATTACGCAAATTTCATCTAGCCCAATTTGTATCTTATAAGCAGTATCTATATGTCTAGATTGATATCATATAATTATCTGATGTACAAGGCATGCAATTAGATCTAGCCCATTTTTTCTATGTTTTAAATAAGAATTTAATCATATTACTTTCTTTCGTGTTTCCTCCCCCCTCCTATCTCTTTCTCTGTCTATTACTGCTGCTTATTTAAGATTGGCTGCTCTTTATTTTCCAACGCATCAGGCCCTTTCATGGCCCCCTCCCCTTTGTATATATGCAATACGGATTAATATGTATTATTTATGTTACATCTTTACAGACTATCCTTGTAGGGCTGATGTGTCCCCTCCCATGGCCCTCCTCTGGCTGCGGTCGACCGAAGGAATTGCCCGGCACGGAAAGCCGTCTAGTTTCTCTCTGGGTGGCGCCTTTGGAGGCTGATGGACGTATTACATCACCGCCCACAGCCTCCATCTTGCCACTTTGGCAGACATGCGCAGTCCGCCGAGTCGGCATTCCATGTTGGTGGACTGGGTGTGCCTGACGACGCTCCGACGTGCAGGCGTTCGCGCATGCGCGGTGGGGGCGCGCCGCGCACATCCAGTTCAGGGGGCAGCTTCACAGGTTTCCCTGGCAACCATCCCGGTCATCAGCTGTGTGCAATTTTGTGCGCCAGCTGACCGGGATTTACCACTGTTTAAATACCGTGACCACACTACTCCCAAAACAGGCACCATTTTGCTGGATTTGGGTCGTGCCGCTGGTCTCTCCAACTCTCCTTTAACAAAGGTACTTATTGTTTGTTCATTCATTGCTAACCTTTATATTAAGTATTAATTTATATGGAGACGAAGCAATGCTTTATTTAGTCCTATTCACAATACATTCCCCTATCTATGTCTATACAGATTTATACATTTTCTCATCCCTTATGTATCTATATATGAAGAATCAAACTTTCACCTGCTATAAATGTAATATTTCAACTTCATTGAACTTAGCTATCTACAATACCCTACCATTCATTTTGTTTGTATTAACCTAATACTCCATCGCAAACAACATTGAGACTAATTCACTAGTACCTGTATGTGAATATCTCTGCACCTGGGTATTTTTTCTAGTTACTTAATATTTATATAATCAATGGGCATCCATACAAACACATATACATAAAAAATATTATATATATATATATATATATATATATATATATATATATATATATATATATATATATGTGTATATATGTATATGTGTGTGTGTGTGTGTGTATATATATATATATATATATATATATATATATATATATATCCCTATATCCCCATATATGTCCCATTATATTTCATGTAATTCCTACTCTCTCATCATATATTAATTACACTTTATTAAGGAGATCTATATATTTAGTTTACTTTCTCTTTACTCCCAGGAATCCCATTTTGCCTCATTATATTGCTTGGGCCGTACCGCTGCTGTGGAGTGCAGGAGGGACCTCCTTCTCCCAAGGATACCAATACTCATCCCTTTTTGCATAGATCACTCTGATGCTCTATTGTTTACCCTAAGACAGCCATCCCACCAGCTCAAATATTTGGTGCTACTCTAATTGCAAGCTTTTATGTGAATCAACGAAGCATTGTTAAACCACTCTATCAACCAATCGTATGTAAGTGCTACAATATCAATGCCTGAAACATGCAATTCTCTATGATCCCATACACCATACTGCTGTCTAACTGATTTTATATCTTTAATTACATCTTAGATGAACTCCTCCTAATTCGCTACACCCCTGAAGGACTAGATATATATACACCGAAACGCGTTGGGTGTGAGGTCTTGTTATATACTTTTTCATGGCGTTATATACGCACTGCATAGACTAATCAATGTCTCGTTATAACTGTTTTTAATGTTTTTCTACAAATATAATTTGTTTACTTTTATATATTTTTGTATACCTTGCTATATATTTTTCTTATACAATATGAATTGAGTGCCTTAAAAGTCCATTTAGGGAAACCCTTTGTACTTTTGTGGCGAGTCCCATAAGTGCAGTTCAAGCTGGCGAGATGGCAAGCACGAGTAGTGTCCCACTGCCACCAAGAAGAAGACAAAGACAGGTCCGTCAAACCCATAGTGCCCTTCCTGCTGCATTCGCCAATCCTAATTGGGAACCCACCACTTCTGCAGCACCCATACTTCCCCCATTCACTGGCCAACCCAGCATTCAGGTGGAAACAGTTGATTTTATGTTACTTGATTTTTATTTGCTGTTTTTCACTGAAGATCTCTATAGATCTACTGTGGACCAAAGCAATTTATATGCTGGTCAATACATTGCCGTTAATCCCCAGCTGACCCTTGCCAGAGATTGGAGACCAATTACAGTCTCCGAATTTAAGACCTTCCTGGGCCTATCCCTCCTCATGGGCGTAACTAAAAAGAGTGAGTTGCGGTCATATTGGTCCACTGACCCAATTCACCATACGCCCTGCCTCCATGACCACGACACGATACAAGCAGCTCTTGCGGTTCATGCACTTCAGTGACAATGACCTCTGTCGCCCTCAGGGTGACCCTGAATTTGATCGGCTCTACAAAATTCGGCCCCTCGTAAACCACTTCAACCAACGTTTTGCAGCCTCGTTTACTCTCCATCAAGTTGTCTGCGTTGATGAGTCCCTGATTACGTTTTCTGGCCGCCTGTCATTCAAACAGTATCTTCCCAGCAAGCGTGCCAGATACGGGGTCAAGATGTATAAGCTCTGTGACAGGGCCACAGGCTATACATGTAGTTTTATGGTTTACGAGGGAAGAGATAGTTAGGTAGAGCCGACAAACTGCCCTGACTACATAGGAAGCGCTGGCAAGATTGTGTGGGACTTGGTGTCACCCTTATTCGGAAAGGGGTACCACTTGTATGTGGAAAATTATTACACAAGCATGCCACTTTTTAGTCACTTGTTTGATCATCAAATTGGCGCATGTGGCACCGTGCGATCTAATTGCCGGGGCTTTCCCCAGCGGCTTGTAGATTCCCGTCTTAGGCTGGGGGGGGGAGAGCCTGCTTGAGATGTAATAATTTGCTCGCTGTGAAGTGGAGGGATAACAAGAATGTTTTTGTTCTTTCCTCCCTTCATGCAGACACGACTATCCAAATTAGTATGGTTACTGGTGTTGTGGAGAAACCACTCTGTGTCCATGAATATAACCTCAATATGGGAGGGTAGGACCTCCTCAACGACCAGTTGTTGGCGCCGTACCTAATTGCCCGTAAGGCCAGACGCTGGTATAAAAAAGTGTCTGTATACTTATTTCAATTGGCTTTGCTAAACACTCATGTGCTGTACAGAGCTTCAGGACAAACTGGATCCTTCCTTAAATTCCAGGAAGAGATCATCAGAGCCCTTCTGTTTCCAGACGGTGCTCTGGCCCAACTTCCCAGTGCAAATGCAGAAAGCCGGCTGCATGAGAGGCATTTTCCGCATGTCCTCTCTGGTACCCCTACCCAAAGAAACCCACAAAGAAGATGTTGTGTCCCTCCTGTCCTGACCAACCTGGTCTTTGCATTGGTGACGGTTTCGAACGCTATCACACACTAGTTGAGTATTAGCGTAGGGTACAGCACCACACAGTCATAGGCACACGTACACAGGGTCTCGAAAGATGTGATGGCCATCACATTTTGAGAGACCCTAATCTGCAACGTTCAGTTTATGTTTTTTTTTACAGTTTTTATAAAAGTGAAAAAAGTGGAAAAAAAAAAACACACACAAAAACACAAAAAATTTTTTTTAAAAAAGCCAAAAATAGTTGTAGTTGTATTCTTGTTCTCTCTATTGTTCTCTCTCTTATGTTGGCTGTCTACTTTCCACTCTACTGTTCACTCACTATTGTTCTATATCTATCGTTCTCTCTCTGTTCTATTTTTACTATGTTTTATTGTATTTGATTTGCTGGTATGGTATGTTATACTGTAATGTTTGTTTTATTGTTAACCATCATTTGCTTAGCAGGCACGCCATTCAGCTGCAGCGCAGATTTATTTATCTTGACAGCAACAGCGTTTGCTCCCACGATAGATAAAGCCGTGACTCCAGCCCTGTAGGAGGTGATTTCACCAGCACAGTTAAAAAAAGAGCATAAGCATGGGGGCAGCAGGGGTGGTGGAGCGATTTGCTCCTAACTTTTGGGGTGGATGCACCCATGCTTCGGCATATATATAATTTAGGCACAGATTGCGTTAAAAAATGTTTTATTTTTTACTATTTTTTTTTTTTGTATTTGCTTTGCAGGTATGGTAAGTCTTATGCCCTGTACACACGGTCGGATTTTCCGATGGAAAATGTGTGATAGGACCTTGTTGTTGGAAATTCTGACCGTGTGTAGGCTCCATTACACATTTTCCATCGGATTTTCCTACACACAAAGTTTGAGAGCAGGATATAAAATTTTCCGACAACAAAATCCGTTGTCGGAAATTCCGATCGTGTGTACACAAATCCGACGGACAAAGTGCCACGCATGCTCAGAATAAATAAAGAGATGAAAGCTATTGGCCACTGTCCTGACGTACGTGTTTTACGTCACCGCATTTAGAACGATCGGATTTTCCAACAACTTTGTGTGACCGTGTGTATGCAAGACAAGTTTGAGCCAACATCCGTTGGAAAAAATCCTAGGATTTCGTTGTCGGAATGTCTGAACAAAGTCCGACCATGTGTACGGGGCATTACTGTTATACTGTAATGTTACTTTGTTTTATTGTTAACCATCATTTGCTTAGCAGGTACGCCATTCAGTTGCAGCGCGGATTTATTTATCTTGACAGCAACATCGTTTACTCCCATGATACATAAAGCCGTGACTCCAGCGCGGTAGGAGGTGATTTCACCACCAGTTAAAAACAAAATGGTGCATGTATGCCCATCATTAGAAGTGGGTGGATGATGGGAGGTATTATAATGGTGGGCATACCCACCGATCAATCTCTTTTTTCCTTCAGCCTACAGGCTGCATGAAAAAAAGATTACAATATATGCCCAACAAGGACCAGCAACGTACTGGTTTGTTGCTGGACTTTGAGTGGTTATACCAAAATGATGCCTGCGGGTTTAGGTATCATCTTGATATCATTCTTTTCAGCCAGCGTTTGGCTTTCATGTAAACGCAATCCTAGCGGCTAATTAGCCTTTAGACTGCTTTTACAAGCAGTGGGAGGGAATGTCCCCCCCCCCATCTTCTATGGTTTTCTCTGGCTCTCCTGTCCCAACAGGGAACCTGAGAATGCAGCCTGTGGTTCCGCCAGCTGACCATAGAGCTGATCGGAGTCCAGAACAGCTCCAATCATCTCTATGGCCTAAGAAACTGGAAGCTACGAGCATTCATGACTTAGATTTCACCGGATGTAAACAGCACCATTGGGAAAATGGGAGATTGGGAAAGCATTTTATCACACCGATCTTGGTGTGGTCAGATGCTTTTGAGGGCAGAGGAGAGATCTAGGGTCTAATAGACCCCAATTTTTTCAAAAAAGAGTACCTATCACTACCTATTGCTATCATAGGGGATATAGGAAAGGGTACTGATACAGTAACCAAATGTCGGACTTTAAAGGCATGGAAACAATGGAGAAGTAACAAAAATTATATACATAATATTTATTGAAAAAAGTTCATCGTATAAACATAGTGTATAAGAAAGATAAAAAACATGAAATTGATACAGTTTGTACAATGAGCCCTTGTGCATATACGTGTTTCACCGTTAGGTTTCTTCAGGACACGATCAAGGTTCAGAGACATAACAGAAAAAGAAGAAAAGAGAGCGAATCTCACTGTCTTCAAGTTGGTTAGGCCTCATGTACAAATTCCCAATAGCCGGAGAATTTCCAAAAGTGTGGAATGCTTATAACAAATGGTGTAAATACTTCAAGTATTGCTACAACAGGGGCAGATATGTGTCTTGTATCCAGGAAACTGAATGACCACCAGAACAATAATACTGGAAGGTCCAAGATCCAAATGAGGGGAGAAACCCTAATAAATTCAGCAAAGCTAGCGGTGTGTAATACAGCCCAAACTAGCATGCACTGCATAAGACGTCAGAGAACTGAATATGCCCCTGGGAGACAGCCAGGTCACCATTTGCACCATTTACCTTACACGGCTCATGTGAATTGTCTCCAATTTACAAGCCAACCTCAATGCACTAATCTAGCTGGTGATGTGTCATCAACTTCCGTGTGGAAAAGGCCCAGCCAGGGCCTTTTCCACACGGAAGTTGATGACACACCACCAGCAGAGAGGAACCTGGACCTCCAGGAAACTCCATAGTGTAGACTGTACCACAATATACCTCCCTTTGGGAAAAGGACGTACTGATCGCGCTTCTTAGTGACAGGTGTTCGCCTGCTGGCTGGCCATTTTTATATGTTTGCTTTTATCCTGTACAATGTAAGTGCACTACTTTTACTTAAATCATATTGTGGTACAGTGTACACTATGGAGTTTCCTCCTTTATTTTTTTGGGCAAAATCCTTATTAAACCCTGGTGGATGATGTTCGATCTATGAGCCATTTGGAGTGTGGTCCAGGCTCCCCTCTGCTAGTGGTGTGTCATCAACTTCCGTGTGGAAAAGGCCCTGGCTGGGTATTAGCCGCAGGCTCTCTTTTAGCTTGCCTCTGGTAAGCGCATGTGGTGGTGGTGCACTGTCGTCAAGAGGTCTTTGGTCAGCACTTAAATATGTGCCTTTTTGGACTGTGTCTTCAATATTTATTATAGTCACATTAAATTGTTTATTCCAGACACATTGAACTGTTTTGGACTCACTCATTAATTTCATTCACATTAGCACTGCTACATTGTTTTATTGTATTTGTTCTATGTGTATCTCATAGTTTTAGCAGCTGCTTCTTTACTATTTTTTATGTACTTTAGCGCGGTATTTTTTCCTTTTTTTCACAATACAAAAGGGCTACAAGGCACTATATATAGGCGTGGCAGGGCACAATACATAGGGATGGTAGGGCACAATACAGGGGAGGTGGCAGGGCACAATACATGGGGATGGCAGAGCACAATACATGGGTATGGCAGGGCACAATACATGGGGACAGCAGGGCACAATACATGGGGACAGCAGGGCACAATACATGGAGGCAGCAGGACACATTATATGGTGGCAAAAGGGCACAATACATGGAGGTTGGCAGGGCACAAAATATAGGGTCAGCAGGGCACAAACATGGGGCAAACATGGCAGGGCAAAATGCTTAGGAACGGCAGGGCATATTACATAGGGGCAGTAGGGAACATTACATGGGGACAACAGGGTACAATACATGTGGGTGGCAGGGCACAAAATATAGGAGCAGCAGGGCACAATACATAGGGCCAGTGGGCACATTACATTGGGGTGGCAGGGCACAATACTTGGGGCAGAAATCTATATTACAAGTCTATATTACAATTAGTATAGCTGTGCCGTTTCCTGCAAAGCGGCACAGGGAGACTGCTGTATTTTCTTTTCTGGCACGCTATTCTACGTCAGTCCTCCTCTCTCATCCACCCCACATGTCACCACATACAAGCACCTGGGAGGGACAGGAGGGGAGGAGGGGGTCAGCAGGGAACAGCACATACATTGGTTGCTTGCCTGCTCTGCATTTTGGGGAGAGCATAACATGGTATGAGTATGTGATAAGTGGGGATGTGATCTATCCTTCACCTGTCTGCAATTGACAGGTAGATGACAGTGGAACCCCTGGGGACTTCTCGCAGAACCCAGGCCAGTCACACACATAGAAGTGTTCAACCTATTTTGTCATTGCTGTTGTCCTGCTCGGGCTCTCCCCATCCTCTACTGGGCTCAGACATGTCATTGTGGTGAGCAGATCACAGTATTAGCAGTAGGTAAGTAGATACCCAGAAGCAGGGAGAGAACAAACTGTGTATTTCTCTGAGAGTCATCCAAGAGGTGTGAAAGGATATGAGGTCCTTGGTGGTTGCTCCTAGCGGTTAGGACTCTGTGCTGGATAGCTGCCTGCATACTGGCAACTGACTGCATCACCCTTGATTCACCAGCCAGTTTGTTGACAATTTTGTTTACTGAACCTGATAAACCAAGCACCCCAGTGTGCCATGTCACACCAGCTATGAATGGTTACATTTTTTATATTTCTGCCTTATATAGAACTGAAGAAGATAAGTAATACACGCTAAAAAAAGTGCCAACTGTATGAAATATTGGGATTAAGGCTGGTTTTAGAAAGATTGTTAGGGATCTAAACTGATAATTTAAACTGTTATTGTATACTACTGCTTTTTTACTTGACCTATTTAGCTAGCAATTAAAGATTTTTC
This sequence comes from Aquarana catesbeiana, assembly GCF_042186555.1. Classification (NCBI taxonomy): domain Eukaryota; kingdom Metazoa; phylum Chordata; class Amphibia; order Anura; family Ranidae; genus Aquarana; species Aquarana catesbeiana. The sequence continues at coordinate 256,515,181 of NC_133329.1, forward strand.
TCTAGCTTCTAGTAATTGTATATCTGAGAAAGCCTCTTCATCACTCAACTACTAATTGGTTGTAACTTTTCTGGTTTGCAGCCCTGAATATATTTAAAATGTGGACAGAAACAAATAGAAAGGAAAACAAATCTAAAAACTCAGCCAATAACCATTTTCACACATCAGGCCAGTTTATTCCACTTCAATCTACTAACTAAATTATCTTTTGTAAATGTACATGTACCCAGCCTTCCCATCTTAGAGCAATTAGCTTTTACTATAATTGCATCCGAATACACAAAATTTATCAGCTGAATTACACTATATATTTACGTCTGTAAATTTGTATTTGCTTGTGGAATTTCTATAGATAAAAGCAAAGCTTTATACACAATGTAATTATGGGATTTTCCAATTATTTTACTGCTTTTAAGGTAACAATGCAATCATGTTACATAGCAAAGCACAAAACATAAGCAAACATATACATTGTTTCCCTTTGTAATTGAAATTACAATTAAATGCTAACCCTGTAATAGTGGATGCTGTTAATCTTCTGGTTCCTTGCTGTGCACAGCGATTCCACCCACCGACCCTTCTACTGTGTCCCATAGCGATGTAGGAAGCGGTGAGGTAACTATCCACCATCTTTATTACAGTGATATCTTTTATTTAAAATTTCAGTTTAGCAAGAGAGTACATTAAAAGGGGATCTAGACTCAAAGGTAAAGGAAAGCTTTATTTAAATATTCATCCTCTCTGCTGAAAATTAATAATAAAGTAATTTCTCTCAAAAGATTATTTTTTATCTCAGTATGACAAAATTATGAATCTCTCCGGTGCCTTTCTTGATGGAGAAGATCCTGGAAACTGTCATGAAACTATTCAGGTAGAACTGCTCACCATTCCTGAACTTTAGTTACCAAAGATACTCATTCATTCATACAATGCTTTAGGCCTACTTGCACATGGTACTGATATATGAACATCTGATAATCCTGGCAGAAAAAAACATGAGAATGGGCCATATTTCACCTGCATGCATTTGCGCATACGTATACACATGCATATAATTCATCAACTCTTTTTAAATCAAGAGAAAGTGGTGTTGGCGCGTATCTGTGTGCATATGAATGCATTTGCATGTAAATATGCGTAAAAATACTGACCGGCAATGCATTTTTTTGATCTATATGCAGTACAAGTTTATGCGCCTGTGTGTACAGGCCCATTAAAAACAATGGGCCACATTTAGATAAGTATGATTTAGATATGCCTAAAAATATGTATAATCATTTTTTTTTTTTAAATAGAGTGAGAAAGAATTAGATTCTGTCAATCTTTTTTTCTTTTCAAATGTGTTTCTGCTCAGTGGCATTTACCTTCACAATTTGTCCTGGTGACCAAAATCACTGAGACAGAAAGTTATAGGAATTCAAAATGTTACAAATGTTAAAAGAACAAAAAGGTGCACCTAAGGCTTTGTGCACATGGGCGCATTTACTCACACAATGTAAAAATACTCAATTTTTTTGTGCCTGGGGATGACCTGGTGCTATGTACATATAGACATGACCCATAGACACGAATGGCTGAAAGTAGCTTTGTGCAGCTATGTGTGACATCATGAATGAAGCACACAACTGTGTAAAACTGGCTTCACCCATTCATGTCAATGGTTGGCTGTACACAGCACCAGGACATTCCTGGGCACCAAAATGTGTAGTGTGTATATGCTGTACGGGCAAATGTGCCCATATACATGAAGCCTGAGTCTTCCAATTAGTACACCTGTTCCTGTGCCAGCCTTCTAAGGGGGACATTTCACTCACATTGTAACAATTTCCTCTCACTTCCTATCATGTCTCTGGAAAGGAAGTAAAGGGAAATCTACTCACTGGGAGACAGGAGCAAAAAATAAACCAAAATTAATTTTAGCCCTATACTACTATATCCAAAGTAAACAATTGCTATTGTGACAGTGTGAGGCCCTATCACTGAAAATGGATATAAGAATGACACCGGGTTCACACTAATGCAGACTGAAAGGTTCTGCAGTGTTAATTGTGAGAAGAGAAAACTCTTTACAGCTTTCTCCAAGTTTTGTAATCCTGAATCAGGGCCTGGAGCTTGAAGGCTTCAAAGTGTTATGGTGGAATTAAGCCTTCAATCCTGTGTCCAGGTGTGCATTTGCATTATAAGGCAGGAGCTGGCCATAGCTCAGGCTCCTTGTGCGGAGATAGGTATGTACCCTTGTGTGGAGATAGATGTGTGCCCTTGTGTAGAGTCAGGGGTGCACTCCAGCCGGGAAAGGTGATCCACCCAGGAGAAAAGACTCAATATGTTGGTGAGCTTCCCCACCTGTAGGACTGGGAGATTTGAGACAGCTAAGTGAGTCTGCAGGACCGAGAAAGCTGATGCAACTAGCAAGTCCAGGAAACTTGAGGGATGCTGGTAGTCTCGGAAGAGTAAGGGAGCCTAGAGTGGAAGGAGAACCCCTATCTAGAGGCCAGGAGTGGGTCATGCAGGGAGGTGCTGCAACAAAGAGGCTGAGTGAGCAAGGAGAACCAGAGAGTTGGGTCTGAGGGATCAGTGCCAATAGCAGCTTGGCTGCTGACAATACAGCCAGGTGGCTTTGAACTTTTCAGTTATCTGTTTGCTGGAGAAAATCCCTGGGCAATTTTGTTTAAACTTTTACTTTCGTTTGCATTTCCTTTCAATAAAAATGGATCAGGAAGCCCTAAAACCACTTTTAAGACTGAGGTGAACTCACTAAAAAACACTCACCACCACTGAGCTTAATCACCCCATATGACACAATCCCTGGAATTCATAAAGACTGGCATAGGCAGATTTTGCAAAAAGGTCTCTCATTCTAAAAGTGGTGCAGAATGGGCCAAATTTGTATATCGGTCTAGAACTTGTACTTGAATTTAGCTCATGCCGAGCTACTTTTAGAATGCATGAGAGACACTTTCTCAATCTGTCTGGAGCCAGTTTTTCTCTTTGCTTGCCAAAAGAGAGTTGGCCCTTCACTTTTACATTTGATGCATTCAATGCGATACAATTTTTAAAGTGGTGCATTCAATGTGACACAATGTAAAAGTGGCACATTTTAAAACTACCTGAATTTGGTACAGGAGTCGCTGTCAGAACCAAAAGTATAGCAAATGCTTCATGAATGTGGCACAATACATTAACGAGGGATTCATGTGACAAAAAGCGGCGTAGCAGCGTTATTGAATCCTCCCCAGTATATACATACTTTAAGGCATGATGAATGAATGTTTTTATAAATAAATATGCCATCAATTTTATTGAAAGTTCCCTTTGAACTGAAGTTGCAGATTAAGGGAACATCCCTTTAAGAGGGAAAAAAATGCACAAAAAAGAAACAAGCACGCCTCTTATATAAAAGTTAAAAATGTGTACCTTGACAAGGCTATAATGGCTCATGCACATGGTGGTTTGGTTCATACAACATAAAAAATAGGATTTTTTCGTCATACTTACCTGTAAAATCCTTTTCTTTAACCACTTCAATACAGGGCATTTGCACCCCCTTCCTGCCCAAGCCAATTTTCAGTTTTCAGCGCTGTCGCAATTTGAATGACAATTGCGCGGTCATACAACACTGTACCCAAAATAAATTTTTATCATTCTTTCCCCACAAATAGAGCTTTCTTTTGGTGGTATTTGATCGCCTCTGTGGTTTTTATTTTTTGCACTATAAACAAAAGAAGAGCGACAAGTTTGAAAAAAAACACAATAATTTTTACATTTTGCTATAATAATTATCCCAATTTAAAAAAAAAAAAAAAATTTTCCCCAGTTTAGGCCGATTATGTATTCTTCTACATATGTTTGGTAAAAAAAAAAAATCGCAATAAGCGTATATTGATTGGTTTGCGCAAAACTTATAGCTTCTACAAAATAGGGGATAGTTTTATGGCATTTTTATTATTAATTTTTTTTTTTACTAGTAATGGCGGCGATCTGCAATTTTTATCGTGACTACAACATTGCGGCAGACATATCGGACACTTTTGACACTATATTGGGACCATTCACATTTATACAGTGATCAGTACTATACAAATGCATTGATTACTGTATAAATGTCACTGGCAGGGAAGGGGTTAACACTAGGGGGTGATCATGGGGTTACCTTGGGAGTGATTCTAACTGTAGGGGGCAGGGACTCACAAGGGGAGGAGACCGATCGGTGTTCCTCTGTACACGGAACACATGATCGGTCTCCTCTCACCTGACAGGATGTGGGTCTGTGTGTTTACACACACAGATCCACGGTCCTGCTCTGTTAACAGGCAATCTCGGGTGCCTGGCGGACATCGCGGGCTCCCAAGGGACGTGGTTGGGGCGCGCGCTCCCCAGATGGCCGGTAAGCCCAGGATGTCATATGATGCCCGCCCAGGATTGAAGATCCCTCCTGCGGACGTCATATGACTATGGCTGGGATGGGAAGTGGTTAAAGTGGATGTAAACCCAATTTATTTTTTTATTTAGGCTTGTTACTTGTACATTATAGGATTTCATATCATCTGTGCCTAGTCTTGCCACAAAGAGTTAATCCAGCTCTGAGCAATCCTTTTATCATGTTTTCAGTGAGATAAAAATGGACAGACAGAGAAATACCAGTCAGTTCTTCCCCACTGCTGTGAGTGACAGGTGATTTACATATCTCATGCACCAGCCTTAGAGAGGCACTATGTATAATTCTCATCCCCTCCTTTCTTCTCCAGTTCTCCCAGGATTGGCTGGTCCACACCTCAGCATGACTGGGCATTCTGAAGTCATGTGGTGACTTTTCTGGATGTTAGTTATCATAGCAGAAGTTCAATGTAAGAAATACACGGGTGAAAATTCATGTTGCCAAGGGGAGTGTAGAGGTGGGTGGGGAGTCTAATGACATCAGGACTCCACCCACCGAGCTTTGGCCAACAGACCCACCCACAGAATCTGCAGTTTTTCAGGTCTCATAACAGACAGAGGGGAGACATTTGACAGGTAAAGATACATGCAGGAGGCATGTATATCCTTATAGATAACCACTAGAGCAGTAGTTTAGAAACAATGAGAGTGGGTTTACATCCACTTTAAGTACATCATGAGACACAGAGTTAGGCTAACATTCATTACCTACTGGGTTGTACACCAACTCTAGGTGAATGGACACTGGTATACAAAGTCTGAGACAGGAAGTGATCCCCTATATAACCCCTCCCATACAGGAAATAGATCAGGTTTGTATGATTTTTACGTCATACTTACCTGTAAAATCCTTTTCTTTGAGTACATCATGGGATACAGTCAGGCTAATATTCATTACCTGCTGGGTTATACTCCATCATTAGCTGAATAGACATTGGTAGACCAAAGGTCTTCAGACAGGAAGTGATCCCCTATATAACCCCTCCCATACAGGAAGTACTTTAGTTTTGTAGCAAGCACTAAATCCTCAAAAAAGAGGGGAGGGATCTCTGTGTCCCATGATGTACTCAAAGAAAAATATTTTACAGGTAAGTACGACGTAAAAATCCTATTTTCTTTTTCATACATCATGGGACACAGAATTAGGCTAATATTCATTAACTACCGGGATGCCCCAGAACAACAGCCTTGAGGGAAGGGAGACACCCTACCATACAATAGCCATACAGAGCTTATACGGCAGTCCGCAGTACACTGCGGCCGAAAGCCGAATCCTCGGCTTCTCAAACATCCACTTGATAAAATTTTGGAAGCTGCCTGCCCCTTCTTGGGTCCCTTTGGTAAAACAAAAAAGGAGCCTGATCCTCGGATCTCCACAGATCTAGACAAATAAACCTTGACTGCCCGGACAACGTCCAAGGAATGCAGTCATCTCTCTTCCGCCTAACGAGGCTGAGAGAAAAAAAGAGGCAAAACAATGTCCTGATTTAAATGAAAGGCTGACACCACTTTTGGCAAAAAGGACTAGAACGGGTTGTAACATGACCCTGTCATGGTGAAGGCTCAAGTATGGTTTCCTGCATGAAAGGGCCGCCAACTCCGACACCCTTCTAGCCGAGGTGATGGCCATCAGGAAGGCTAGCTTGCGTAACAGCAAATCTAATGGAATTTCCTTGATAGGCTCAAATGGTTGTTTCTGTAACACAGACAGCACCATGTTCAAGTCCCAAGGCGACATAGGTGACCTAATGGGGGGGAAACAAATGAGTTGCCCCCTGCATAAAGGTTTGGACCAGCGAATGGGAGGCTAAAGGCCTTTGGAAGAATACTGACAGGGCTGAAATCTGACCTCTGATTGTACTCAAAGCCAATCTGATTTCCACAGCTGACCTTAGAAAAGAGAATTCTCCCAATCACGTATTTCCGAGGATGCCATTTTCTGGCTTCACACCAAGCAATACAAGTCTTCCAGACCTTATGATAGATCTTCCTAGTGACAGCTTTTCTAGCAGTCACTAGAGTAGACACCACTGGTCCCGAGATGCCACAGTCCTTCAACATCTGGCTTCAATAGCCATGCTGTCAAATTTAGAGACTGTAAATTGGGGTGGAATATAGGACCTTGAGACAGTACATCAGGGCGATGTGGAAGCCTCCATGGCCCATCTATTGTCAGTCTCACAATCTCTGGGAGCCAGGGCCTTCTGGGCCAGGCTGGTGCCACCAGAATGACTGGAACCCCCTCTCTCTGTGTCCTCCACATCAAATGTAGAAGGAGAGGGATCGGGGGAAAGCATAAACCAGGGAGTACTGGCTCCATAAAAGAACCAAAGGATCTGCTCCAATTGCCATAGGATCCCTTGTTCGAGACACAAAATGCTGCAACTTGTTGTTGAACATGGATGCCAATAGGTCGACCTCTGGCCATCCCCAACGCTGGCAAATTTCCTGGAACACCCCTGGGTGTAGGGACCATTCCCCCGGGAAGATCTGCTGGCGGCTGAGATAATCTGCCTTCCAGTTTTCTACTGCCGGGATATGGACTGCTGATAGAATCGGCACATGTCCCTCTGCCCAGGCTAGTATGTGGTTCACCTCCTTCAAAGCTAAATGACTCCTGGTACCGCTTTGGTGGTTTATATATGCCACTGCAATGGCATTGTCAGACTGAACCCTGATAGGGCAGTCCTGAAGCTCCACCATCCAGGACCGTAGGGCCAGACGTACTGCCCGTAACTCCAGGACGTTGGGCAGGATCTGTTCTGTCCTTTACCATTTCACCTGAGCTGTGAGCCCCTCTAGGGTCGCTTCCCTGTCTGAGAGACTGGCATCTGTAGTCAGTACACTCCAAGTTACCAGGAAGAAGGATCTTCCCTTTCGCAGGTTCTGATACTGCAACCACCAGTTTAGGATTAAGCGTGCTGGAGGAGATAAGAACATTGGATAATGCAGGGCTTGTCCTCTTCTGTTCCAAGCCAACAAGATGTCTTGTTGTATAGGCCTGGAATGGAACTGGGCATAGGGCACTGCCTCGAAGGAGGACACCAGCCTTCCTAGAAGACTCATACAGAGCTGAATGGAGGGTTGTCTGGTGCCCCTTATCTGATGCACTGGATCCTTCCGGGCACAGATCCTTACGATTTGGCAAAAATACCCTTCCTTGAACCGTATCTAAGATCAGACCTAAATACTTCAAACTTTGAGCTGGTCTCAAGGTTGATTTTTTGGTATTTATGACCCAGGCTAAGCTTTCCAAATACTGCACTGTGCAGGTTATGCTCTGTTCTAGAGCATGTAGTGAGTGATCTGAGCAGAAGGTCGTCCAGATACCTGAGCACCAAGATCCCTTGGGTCCATAAAAGACCCAGTACTGGTGCTAGGACCTTTGTGAACATCCAGGAAGCTGTGGCAAGCCTGAAGGGTAGAGCCACAAACTGAAAATCACGCTCCTCTATTGTAAATCACAGGAACCTCTGATAAGGCTGAAAGAGAGGTACGTGTAAATACGTGTCCTTTATATCGATGGAGGCTAGAAAGTCTCCCATCTGGAGCGAGGCTACAACTGAGCAGAAAGACTCCATCCAAAAGGACTGGATTAGTAGATACTGGTTCAGGGATCTTGGATCCAAAATGGGCCTTGTGTCCCCGTTTGATTTTTGAACCATAAACAGGTTCGAATAAAACCCCATGCCCCTTTAGGATACAGGAACCTGTAGAATCACTCCTTGATGCACTAAATGATGTAGTGCCTGAAATAGTAAGTTTATTTTTGGAGGATCCGAGGGAATGCTGGATCTTAGAAACCTCTGAGGGGGAACCCCCCTTAACTCCAGCTTGTAACCGTGGGATATAGTCGAGGTGATCCACTCGTCCTGAACCACTGTTCTCCAAATATCCGCAAAGTGCAGCAGCCTTCCCCCCACCAGATAGAGTGGGGGCGTCCCCTCAAAAGGAGGGCTTGGTGCCGGGCTTAGAAGAGCTTTGGAACCCAGGTCTTTTTCTGGCCCTAGCCTTGCAGCTTGTCCCTGGCTCTAGCGCCCTGTTGGCGGCAGAACTGCCTTGACGCTGAGACACCTAGGGAAGCAGTGCCTGAGGTTTTAAATGGGGGATGCCTGGTACTTCTATTCACCGGAAGTAGAGAACTCCAGAAATCTTTTGGATATATTTGTCCAAATCATCACCAAACAAATGTACCCCATGAAAGGGGAAACCTGCCAATAACTTCTTACAAGGAAGTTTGGCTGACCAGTTCTTAAGCCACAAAAGTCTGCGCATATGTACAGACAAGAGAGCCAAACGAGAAACCTGCTGTATTGAATCCTTTGAGGCATCAACAGCAAAACACAGCGCATGGGGAATATCTGTCTTATTTTCAGCAATATTATCCTCCTGGTTAGGCCTGTCAGGCCGTCTGATCTGATCCTTTATGGACTGGCAGATACCAATTGCTGCAACAGCTGGCTTAATAGCTGAACTGGCCAAAGAAAAAGAAGCCTTTAATAATGACTCCAGTTTCTTGTCAACAGGGTCTTTCAAGTCCTGTGCATTATCCACCGGACAAGTTAAGTTCTTGTTTAAAGGAAAAGACTGATGCATCTACGGCTGGCATGCTCCACTTCTTAACAAACTTTTCGTCCATAGGATATAAAAGGGAAAACCTCTTAGGAGGTACAAAAATCCTGTCAGGACGCTCCCAGTCAGCATAGACCGTCTGTTCCAACTCTGGGTGTAAGGGGAAAGCCTGTGCAGCCTGAAGAGGCCTCAGGGACCCCAAAGAGGACCAGGGGGGTCTTTTGATATAGAGCAAACAATGTTTATTTCTCTGCAAGAGGCTACTTAAAACCTCAAACCTTTCCTGCTCCAAACTAGGAGGCTCGGGGGGGGGGATCTGTCACGCTTCCTGCTACCCTGCGGGATGGAGGCAATCATGCCAGTAATCCTGTGGTCTAACCCGGCTAGGGCCGAGGACAGTTCATCCTTGGTGATAAAGGGTGAAGCAGCAACGTTGACTGTAGGCACAATACCAGATAGGCGCAGCGGCTCAGATTGCCCGGAAGCCTCTGGTCTTTCAGGGGATACAACACTAGGGATACGACTAGAAGCTACTGACGACATAGGTGTGCCCTTCCCTGTAGTGTTAGTCCCGCTCCTCTTTTTTGAAGACATTTACAAGCCACAAAAAGGGAGTACTTGCATACAGTATTAACACACCTCAGAATGGAGACCCTTTAATAGGGCTCACCAAGCCCCTGTGCAACAATCCTGCTAAGCACCTTAGCCTGCCAAGCAACACCTGCTGACTCACGTGACCCATGTAAGGAGAAATGAACTGCTGCAAATGCCTGGTTCAGAGCCTGCTCTGTGCCCCACAGCTGCCTTCTGGAAGCACCCCATGCTTGGCATACACAGCTTAAATAAGCTGGCTGTGCGCCGGGATGTTCTGCGCATGCGTGCGCACGCACGTGCACAGTCCTGGCAAAGTGGCGCAGCTGTGTTGGCATATGACGCAAATCTCTGTGCACCCAGATTAGGCTACGGCGCATGTGCGGCTCCGAGTGCGCACAACGCCTATGGCAAAGCCGCGTGCGCCATGGCCAAACTGCTGAGCACAGCAGCACTCTTGCGAATGCACGTACGTCATGGCAAACCAAGGCGAAATAGCACACCGTCATGTGCCATCATACAGGTAAGAAACAGCCAGACACAAGCAAAAAAGGTACACTTTGCAAACACCCACAGCTAACCCAAAACTCCCCTGTATGGTCACAGCACACAGGTGACCAGCCTCTAGCTAGCTTGACTGATTGTTACAATCACTGGGACACCCCACAATAACTAAATAAGGGGGTTTCACTTACCCGTCCAGGCGCAGGGCATCTTAGAAACTAAGAGCCCAATCTTCACCCATCACGGCGGGTTCCTGTCACTTGAGGACCTTTGAGGACTGGGTACCCTTTTTTAATGCTTAGGGTCCACTCCCTTGAATATGCAGAGCACCCTGCAGGAATGCCTTAGCGTTGTGGTGTCCAGGATTCCACTTCACAGGGTCCAGCGCCTGGAGGTTGCATTACAGGCAAAATCTTGCAGGATCTTAAGTCTTCTTTGCAAGGCTCGGGTACCATTTATCTAAGCATATAAAGCCTGTGTCAAATGGATCCGATTGGTCAATCCCTTGATTCATTTAAGAACTGTTTGTGGGACTAAAGACCTAGAGCTCAGAGAGCTCAAACAGACGAGCCCATCCACCTTGCAGACACTGGTAAAAAACTGATGTACTTCCTGTATGGGAAGGGTTATATAGATCACCAAAAAAGTTGTAGAAAGTCCCCGTAGGGTTTTTTAAGCAGCAATCATCAAAAAAAGATTTTTGTAAAAGGATATGTTTTTATTAGCAAAATACTCTGAACATAGTTTAAAGAATACAGGAATTTAAAAATATGAGCTCCGGTTTCACATATAACGAGACATATTGGGTACATGTGCAAATCGAGCAAATGAGTTATCACATGGTTGGTTACAGGGAGTGTATGTATACTACCACTCCAAACAATATCACTTATGATTATGGTAGTGCTTGCCAATGATAAAGACCACAATGCATTTCAACATTTATAAGGTCATTGTCTTCCTCAGGGGGTCCTTTAAGCTCTGTAAGGGCATCAAAGAAAAAGTGATCATATATTCTTTATATGTTGTTTGGTATAAATATTTTATGATAATCACTTGATATTTACCCTTGGTGCCATGTATACTCGTTTAACCGGAGGTATCTTAAAAGCAATGAAAAAAACAAAAGCGTCCCCCACTTCTGATGCTGGACTCCGTTACACCGTCATCCCTCCCTGCGCCTCAAAGGAAAGCAAGGCTGACCCGTGGGGCTTGCGAATGGTCACAGATGGGTGGCTCTCCTCCACAGATGGAGGAGGAAGCAGGAAAAAACAGGACACCTATAAATTTATCATAATAAAGGAGTTTCTTAACCACTTACCAACCGGCCCATAGCCGAATGACGGCTGCAGGGCGGTTGGATAACTCTGGGTGGACGTACTATGACGTCCTCCCAGAATTCCCCTCTCGCGCGCCCCCTGGGGCGCGCACCCGAACACATCCGTGACCGCCGGGTCCAGAGGACCCGGCGCATCACGGATCCCGGTAAATGGCTGCTGATCGCGGCCGTTTACCATGTGATCGCGCCGTCATTTGATCACTGCCGTCATTTGATCACATGTAAACAGACCGGCGTCATCTGATGACGCCGGTTCCTCTCCTCCCCTCCTGTGTACCAATCGGTACACAGTGAGCGGGGAGGGGGATGGATGGATGCATGAAGCGCTGTGGGCTGTATGTGTAGTGCCCACAGCGCTGCACAGAGACATCCATCCATCCATCCATCCATGCTCAGCCATCCCTCACTACTATGCAATGCTGTGCAATACTCTGCAATACCCCCACAATACTCTGCAATGCTGTGCAATACTCTGCAATGCCCCCACAATACTCTGCAATGCTGTGCAATACTCTGCAATACCCCCACAATACTCTGCAATACCCCCACAATACTCTGCAATGCTGTGCAATACTCTGCAATGCTGTGCAATACTCTGCAATACCCCCACAATACTCTGCAATACCCCCACAATACTCTGCAATGCTGTGCAATACTCTGCAATGCCCCCACAATACTCTGCAATGCTGTGCAATACTCTGCAATGCTGTGCAATACTCTGCAATGCCCCCGCCATACTCTGCCATGCCCCCGCCATACTCTGCCATGCCCCCGCCATACTCTGCCATGCCCCCGCCATACTCTGCCATACCCCGCCATACTCTGCCATACCCCGCCATACTCTGCCATACCCCGCCATACTCCGCCATACCCCGCCATACCCCGCCATACTCCGCAATACCCCGCCATACCCTGCCATGCTGAGCCATGCTCAGCTGTACTCGCCCTCTGTATGTGGCCAGGCTGTGGAAGTCTCACACATGTGGTATCGCCGTACTCAGGAGGAGCAGGAGAATCTATTTTGTGTGGGGATATCTGAATGATGGTTGCAGCTACAGGCATCATTCAGATATCAGCTTTTTCAGCCAGCGATTCCCTACACCATGAGAATGATCATAGCAGCTGTTCCGCTGCTTGATCGTTCTTACGGGAGGCGAGAGGGGATGTCCCCCCCTCCGCGCTTCTACCGACTCACCACTACGATCGAAGCCAGGATCGTTTTTTTTTTTTTTTTATTTCAGGCTTCCCAGCCTAGAGGTGAGATGTGGGGTCTTATTGACCCCATATCTCACTGTAAAGAGGACATGTCATGCCATATTCCTATTACAAGGATGTTTATTATCCTTGTAATAGGAATAAAAGTGGTCAAAATTTTTTTTTTTTTGGAAAAAAGCATCAAACTAAAATAAATAAAGTAAAATGAACAATAAAAAAAAAAAAAAATTTTTAAAGCGCCCCTGTCCCTGTGTGCTCGCATGCAGAAGCGAACGCATACGTAAGTCCCGCCCACATATGAAAACGGTGTTCAAACCACACATGTGAGGTATCGCTGCGATCGGTAGAGCGAGAGCAATAATTTTGGCCCTAGAACTCAAAACATGTAACCAGTAAAAAATTTTAAAGCGTCGCCTATGGGGATTTTTGAGTAGCAAAGTTTGGCGCCATTCCACAAGCGCGTGCAATTTTGAAAGGTGACATGTTGGGTATCTATTTACTTGGCGTAACTTCATCTTTCACATTATGCAAAAACATTAGGCTAACTTTACTGTTTTGGTTTTTGTAAAGCACAAAACAGTTTTTTTTCCAAAAAAAAACGCGTTAAAAAAATTGCTGCGCAAATACCGTGCGAGATAAAAAGTTGCAACGACCGCCATTGTATTCTCTAGGGTCTTTGCTAAAAAAACATATATAATGTTTTGGGGTTCTATGTAATTTTCTAGCTAATAAATGATGATTTTTACATGTAGGAGACAAATGTCAGAATTGGCCTGGGTGCTCCAGAACGCCTGAAGGTGCTCCCCTGCATGTTGGGCCTCTGTATGTGGCCACGCTGTGTAAAAGTCTCACACATGTGGTATCGTCATACTCGGGAGTAATAGCAGAATGTGTTTTGGGGTGTAATCTGTGGTATGCATATGCAGTGTGTGAGAAATAACCTGCTAATATGACAATTTTGTGGGAAAAAAAAAGTAAAAAAAAAAACCTTGATTTTGCAAAGAATTGTGGGAAAAAATGACAACTTCAAAAAACTCACCATGCATCTTTCTAAATACCTTGGAATGTCTTCTTTCCAAAAAGGGGTCATTTGGGGGGTATTTGCACTTTTCTGGCATGTTAGGGTCTCAAGAAATTAGATAGGCCGTCAGTACTTCAGGTGTGATCAATTTTCAGATATTCGCACCATAGCTTTTGGACTTTATAACTTTCACAAAGACCAAATAATATCCACCGATTTGGGTTAATTTTACCAAAGATATGTAGCGGTATAAATTTTGGCCAAAATATATGAAGAAAAATTACTAATTTGCAAAATATTATAACAGAAATGAAGAAAAATGTATTTTTTTACAGATTTTTCTGTCTTTTTTCTTTTACGGCGCAAAAAATAAAGAACCCAGCGGTGATTAAATACCACCAAAAGAAAGATCCATTTGTGTGAAAAAAAGGACAAAAATTTCATATAGATACAGTGTTGCATGACTGAGTAATTGTCATTCAAAATGTGAGAGCACCAAAAGCTGAAAATTGGTCTGGTTAGGAAGGGGGTTTAAGTGCCCAGTTGTCAAGTGGTTAATGTCTTATCAGTCATTCAAAAAAAATTATAACAGATATGTAAATTAATTCACCTGAGTATAAGAAAAGATAAATGAATATGCCAATGAGTGGAAGGTATTGGATGTCTAAAAATCTATATTAATGTAGTGTATATAGCTGGGGATTTAGATATAGATAGCCTGATGTATATGGCCACAAAAGTGGAATAAATATTAAAATAAATATTGGACCATGCTATAACTATATTATAAATGGAATACATTTTAAGATAAATATTAGACCATGCTATAAATGGATAAATGAATGATGGTGACCAGTATAAAATAAACACCACTTAGGGAAGTGGGGGAGAAGGATAGTGAGATGATATGGCATGGCTGTGTGCAAAGTCAAAGACAAGTAAATGATGGTGGCTAGTATATGAGTGGTCACCCGTATAGGTGCAGAGATTTGAGTAAAGGGATGAGAGTGAAGCCCTGCTGCGGATCAGAGTTATACTAAATGGGAACAGAAAAACCCCTTAGCTATTACAAAATGTGTGAAAAATAACTTTTGCATTACACTAAAGAAACTAAAAAGAAAAGGCTCACCTATTGATTCTTAGTGGGAAAATAATAGGTGTCTGTAGCATACCACGGATGTATGCACAATATCTGATGGCCGGGTTTAGCAGACATGTGCATAACAAGCCTTTAATGGACAAAAAACAGTGTCAGATGCATAAGGGATTTCAAAAGCAAACTAACAGCGGTGCAATGTGACCCTCTGTTTTCATGTGTTCTTATCTCATGGATTTGTTGCCATCATGCTCTGTCAGGGATCAGCTGAACTATCTAAGCCAGGGATATCTCTAAATATACTGCCTAAATTAGTGTGTAATTGCTGTCAGCTGTTTAGAATAAGCCTGCAATCCATCCTGGGGAGGCAAGCATGCGTCCCCTCTGTGGTCATCCCGGTGTTCTGGCGAGCGAAGCGCTCCGGAAACCTCTGACACCCCCGCCGTAAAAGACGAGGCTGGGGACAAGCCGCGCGCATGCACGGTAATCACATCGCCGACCTTGGCCGAAGAGTCCCCCCGCGCATGCGCTCTGCCCAGACCCCAGTCCGGTGGTGTGCACAGAACGCCGCCGGCAGGGAAAGAAAGCTCCACCTAGTGGAAGAGAGACAAAACCACTGGTGTCGCTAAACAAGGGGAGATGTAAAATCTCCCTACCCTGCCGGGAAGCCGCCGAGTCAGTAATTGCAAGACCCAGAGACACAGAGGGAGGATGGAACGGTAATCCAGCATCTGGGGGGAAAAAGGAAAAAAGAAAGAGATCAAAAAATATGTACATAGTCTTTCAGAAGGTTATACTTCAGTGTTCCGGAGTTATACAAAATTGCAAAGCATTCGTTAGTATTTGTATATGTAGTGAGCAAAGAAAAGAGGGTATAAATTGCAAAAAACTGTAACAGAGAGGGTAGACCCAAAACATATTTTCTTATAGGAACCATTCCCAAGGGCTTCACCTCTAACGGGGGAGACCACCAGAGAGGACAGGCGAGTAAATTCTCGTGAGGGTCTGGGGAGATGTTACAATTGTGTATTGCCATATTAAGTACATATATTTGTTTTATTCTATTTTATTTTATATCCCATGTCTCACCGAATACTTTTTGGGTAAGACGGCAGATATTATATGGCAAAATATCTAAGTATCCCTAACTGTTACTAATAACAAGGAACAGCAAAGGGATATTATTTAAAAAGCATGACTGATATTTGAAGAAAAGAGGAGTTGTATTTTTGTGACCTTTTAATCTTTTCACTAACTCCCTCGGCTGTATCTCTCTAGTTCGTCTTCCCCGAGCTGAAGCCCATGAGAAAGGGGGTGTATGAAATAGACTCATTTAAGCCGGGATATGAGGTAGCCCCCAATCTGTATATCCACTTTTGCTCAATTTGAAGAAGACGTTTGTTCCAATCGCCGCCTCTTCCCGGAATATGGATCCGGTCTAAGGCAGCGAATGTCAATTTGGGCATTCTATAATTATGTTTAGTGACAACCTGCCTTCCCAGGGGGAGGTAGATGTTACCTATCTCCATGCTGTAAATATGTTTTGATGTGCGGCACCAAAATTTCTGCCTAGTTTTTCCAACATAAAATGCTCCACATTCGCAGGACATTAGATATACCACTTCGGGGGTCTGGAAATTCACGAAGTGTTTGGGTTTGAAAACCTGCCCGTTGGGGAGCGTAAAAACGTTTTCTTTCCTTATCCATGGGCAGTGGGCACATTGTCCACAGGGAAAGGTACCACATGTCAAGCAATGTTTCTTAATCGATTTACGATATTCGCTTTTTACCAGCTTATCTTTAAGGGACATAGCGTGATTGAAGGTAATAGAGGGAATAGGAGACACGAAGTGCCTCACCTTGTCGTCATCTGTAAGAATAGACCAGTGTTTGGTAATGATATTACGGATATGCTGATGTTGTCGTGAATATCGTATGATTATACGTGAGGGGTTTGCTTCTTTCCTCCTTGTTTGTGGTCTGAATAGCAATGTTTCTCGAGCTTGAGAGGGGGTACGGTTGTATGCTTTTTTTAAGCAACGACTATAGCCCCTGTCGAGAAGTCGCTTCTGGAGCCTGCCGGCTTCAGTTTTAAAGAGTGTGTCATCTGAACAGTTTCTTCTCAATCGAAGATACTGTCCATATGGTATGGACCTTTTGAGGGGGGTGGGATAAAAAACTATCCATGTGCAAAACGTTTTTTACTGCTGTACTTTTTCTGTACAGTGTGCTGGTTAAATTTCCTTGTGTGTCATATTCAATTTTAACATCTAAAAAAGTCACCGACTTGGCATTATGGTTCATGGTGAATTTTAAATTCCAACTATTTATGTTAATCTGGTTGAAAAATTGGATCAGCATTTCTTCAGAACCTTCCCAGATGACGAAGATGTCATCGATGTACCTGAGCCACGTTGTGACGTGGCCCAGGTACAACGCGAGACCCTCGTCACTGAAAAGTGACCACTCCCACTCCCCCAGGTACAGATTGGCGTAGGATGGGGCACAGCATGTCCCCATCGCTACGCCCTGCACCTGGAGGTAGTGGGAGCCATCAAAACAGAAATAATTATTGTTAAGAATGTGGTTTAAGCCCTTCAGAATGAAATCATTTAGGTCCCTATTATATCTTGATCCTTGTTGTAATACATTATGAATCGCTTGAAGACCTCTCCCATGTGGGATTGAGCAATATAGGGCGTCAACATCAATTGTCACAAGAATTGAATTTTCAGAAATTTTTTGCTCGTTTATTATTTGTAAGAAATGAATAGTATCCTTCGTGAAGGAAGGCAACAAATGGCTGAAGGCACGAGTCAGTTACCCGACTTACATTTTCGGAGATTCCACCATTACCTGAGACGATTGGTCGAGCTTTTATGAATCTTCGAAAGACTATAGAATGTAGGGGTTCGAGGATGTTTGACACAAATGAAATCATATGTGAAAGTATTTATTGATCGTGCCATTATGATATGCATGATCAATTAGATTATAAAAAGCTTGATTAGATTTTGTAATGTACATCAAATGTATTTTTTTGTACCATTCTCTGTTGTCCAATATATTTAGGCACATAGTTCTATACGTCTTGTTGTCCATTAGGACAACGTTGCCTCCTTTATCCGAAGGCTTGAAAATGATTGAAGGATTCATGCGTAAGAATTCTAGAGCTTCATTTTCTTCAGGAGATAAATTTTGTGGAGTATGGGTACCACAGTATATTTTTGCAATCTCCTTGAGTGTTTGTTTAATAAATGTAGCTATACTGGGGTTTGTATGCAAGGGCAGAAAATTAGTAGATGTTTTTTTTTAAAAAGGATTACTGGGGGCGTGTCCAAGATGGCGCTGGGAGCGGACGTCTAATACCAGAGCTCCCACTCCGAACTTATTTCCTTCTAATATCCTGGTGTGGATTTTGCATCTAACTCCCTGCCACATATCTCCAGAAACCCCCGGTGGCTCAGGGAATGCGCAGAAACAAAAAAGGAGCACAGAAATCGCGAGCTCCTGTACATACAAGTACGCCGCCGAAGTTTGGGCCTTCCCCACCTAAGGCCTGTAACATGGAGACGCAGACCTCTGCCCCGCCGGATGGCGCGATCCAGGCTGGATCCCAGGCATTCGAGGCCCTGATGCAAGCTATCTCCACTTGCCAGTCCACTCTCACCATCAAGATAGATCATGTCCAGGAGGAAACTGCCCTCATTCGACGCGACATGGATCGATTTAGAGAGCGAGTGGGTGAGGCGGAACGGCGGATCTCCACTACGGAAGATGTGCAAAGAGAACAACATGAGGACATCCAGATCCTAAAATCGAAGGTTAAGGCACTGGAATTTAGGGCCGAGGACGCTGGGAACCGGAATCGGAGAAATAATCTCCGAGTTCTCGGCCTCCCGGAAGGCGCAGAGGGGACGGATCCGGTCGGCTTTATGGAGAAACTACTCCCAACCCTATTACCGAAGGCACAATTTTCCCCACACTTCTCTATCGAACGCGCCCATCGAATGCCTGCCAGCCGAGGCCCGCAGGGAGCGCCGCCGCGCACTTTCATTTTCAAACTTCTCCATTACAGAGACAGGGACACTGTGCTCCGCTCTGCCCGCACGCAAGGAGAGTTACATTATGAGAACACGAAACTCCTCATCTTTCCGGATTACTCTGTGGAGACACAGAGGCAACGGAAGTCTTTTGACCATGTCCGTGCCATGCTCCGAGAAAAAGGGATCAAATATAACATGCTATTCCCTGCCAAACTCAGAGTGCAGGACGGCGAAAAAGTGCACTTCTTTACCTCTCCCAGAGAAGCTGCCGCGTGGGCTGACACCATCCAAAGATGATTTCCTCGGGGTAACTGTGAGTACACTGCTGGAGAGGTTGCGGGGGGTTTTGTTTTTGGAGGGGTGAATCTGCTCCTTTGATTGCCTCTCTGGACCCCTCTCATGTCATTAATGGCTAGCGGGGCCTAGATGTTCAATACTCCTGCTGGTTCTATGCCTATGGAACTGAGTCATGCTTCCCCCCCCTTAAGAGCATACCCATCGGCACACCAGTATCCTCCATTCCCAGCATGGAAGCAGACAAGGCATCGGACCTGAACCCTGAACTTCACCTCCGAACGGTCTTCCCTCATTGATGCTGTCTCACAGGGAAGATAAGCTGGGAACCTTATTTACACTGCGATCCCACTTTGGATGCGGACATGACACTTTATCCTTGATGAGACCGATCCCAGTCTGTATGGACACCTCTCTTGTTGCATTCCCTCCTCCCTAGCACTTCCCCTGCCATTCTCTCCAGCATGGCCTCGACCCCGGCTGGGGTCGGGGGTTCATATGGACCAATGCAAGTTTTGTGCCCCCGGGGCTCCGGGTGATCCACACCATTTTTTCTCCTTACCGGAATTTAAAGTACACTTATTTTTCTTTGATTTACAGGGGTTGGTTGCCTCTAGTTCGCTGCCTCCATGATCAGCCTTCGGGCTGTAGCAAGTTTGGGGTTACAGACCTACCTCCTTTTCTGGGGTCGGGTGGGGTGGGGGGAGGTTTGGGGATATTGAGCCGTGTTCCTGGCTCCCAGTTTTTTGTTTTTGGTTCTGTTTTTATTTTATATTTTTTGACAGTACGGTGTTTGCTCTTTGTACTTAAAGTAATGACAAGCTCTGACTCGCCTCGGGCATTCCCTGTGATGGCTTGTGGTGAATCAGGAGGGGTATATAAGTTGTATCCTGTTTCTCTTATAAATTAAATGCATGTATGACTAACCTAGATATCCTCTCCTGGAACACACGTGGCTTAAACTCTCCACTGAAGCGCTCTTTAGTGTTTCAATTTATAAAGAAGCATAATCCCCATATCTGTGTGTTACAGGAGACACATCTGATTGGTAGCAAAACTCTTAGTCTGAAAAAACCGTGGGTGGGTCATCACTATCACTCTACTTACTCCAATTTTGCAAGAGGGGTTAGTGTTTTGGTCCTGAAGACTCTCCCTTTCAAGCTCCTTGATTTAGTCCTAGATCCTGATGGGAGATATGTATTAATACATGCCTTGATTTATGACTTACCATGGGTATTGGTGGGAGTATATCTGCCCCCCCCCGGCCTCCTTCAGTATCCTCAATTTGATCTCGGGGGTGCTGGCTCGTTTCCCCCCGGATAACGTAGTGTTGATGGGTGATTTTAACCTTGTTCCGGACTCTGGGTTGGACAGGAGCACAGCGGGAGACACCACACGCCGCGACCTGGCAGACTGGGCTGACGCATATGGCCTGGTGGATGTATGGAGGTGGAAGAACCCTCAGGCCAAGGCCTTTACTTGCCATTCTGCCACTCATAGATCCTTCTCTCGCATAGACCTGGCCTACGTCGCGGCGCCTGTCCTCCCCAGAGTTCGGGACATCGGCATACTTCCGCGGGGGATCTCGGACCACGCCCCATTGCTGTTGTCCCTGGAACTGACGGTGGACCCGTCGGATAGACTCTGGCGGTTGTCCAGGTTCTGGATATCCGACGTAGATGTCGACTCTCGGTTTCGGGAAACGGTGCAGCAATTTTGGGAGGTCAACCCGGGATCTGCCTCTGATAATGTGGTTTGGGAGGCCTTTAAGGCCTCATCAAGGGGACATTACCAATGTATTATTGCCAAGGTGAGGAGACTTCATAGAGCGGAGCTTACCAGACTAGAGGCTGAGGCGATCAGACAGGAAGCCCTATATGTCCGTTCCCGTGACCCACGAGACTATATAGCACTCCAATCTCTTACCCAACAAACCCTACTGCTACAGACCTCCCTGACACAAAAAAAACTGTTATACCAATCCCAACGCATATTCGAACAGGGGGAGAAGACAGGTCGTCTTTTGGCCTGGCTATCCAGGGAACAATCTGGGGTGACGGCAATAGCGCAGATTCGTGACCGAGATGGGACACTTCACTCTTCCCCAGCGGAAATTAATCGGTGCTTTACCAATTTCTACCAGCAACTATATAGCTCACGAGTAATGTATGACCAACAAGACCTTACTGACTACTTGGAAGACATTGACATTCCAGTTCTCACACAATCTGCAGCAAACACACTAGACGCCCCCATTCAATTAGAGGAGATACAAAAAGCCCTCAAAACGATGCAGGCAGGGAAGACCCCGGGTCCGGACGGATTCCCGGTGGAATTCTATAAGGCTTACATGGAAGAGATAACCCCTAGATTGCAGACGGTTTTTGCCTCAGCTTTAAAAACTGGGACTCTCCCGGCCTCGATGAGCGAGGCGGTTATAGTACTCATCCCTAAGCCGGGGAAGGACCCTACCCTCTGCGCATCTTACCGCCCTATCTCTCTCCTAAATGTTGACGCAAAGGTCCTGGCCAAGATCTTAGCCATCCGCTTAAACAAAGTTATCACTGCCCTAACACATCCAGATCAAACGGGGTTCATGCCCGGAAGAGGCACAGATATAAATATACGCAGATTACACACTCACATCGCGGTGGCTGATCCGGGGAACCCTGGGGTGGTGGCCTCACTCGACGCAGAGAAAGCTTTTGACTCGGTCGAGTGGGGCTACCTGTGGAGGGTCCTCTCCAGATTTGGCTTTGGGCCAGTCTTCCTCACATGGATTCAAATGTTGTATGCGCAGCCCAAGGCTCGTATACGCACGGGCAGTACCCTGTCGGAGCCCTTTCTTCTGGAGAGGGGAACCCGGCAGGGATGTCCCCTGTCCCCGGCATTATTTGCCTTGGCCTTGGAGCCCTTGACGGCTCATATTAGAAAAGACAGAACTATTAAAGGCATTAAAGTAGGCCCGTTAGAGGAGAAATTGTCCCTTTATGCCGATGACTCCCTCCTTTATTTGGCTGATGCATCTGACTCCTTGAGGGCTGCCTTGTCTCAGTTTGATACTTTCAGCCGTTTTTCAGGAGTTCGTATCAACTGGGACAAATCGGTCCTCTTCCCACTTCATCCATCCATGCCTCGCATCGATACCCGAACCCCCCTCCGATGGGTCGAAGAGTTTACATACTTGGGCGTAAGGGTAGCCTTGTCCCTGGACAGATACCTCGACCATAATCTAATTCCGGTGTTGGACAAACTTACCAAGCAGTGTACAACTTGGCGTAGACTTCCTCTTACGCTAGTGGGCAGAGGGAATTTAATCAAAATGGTGTATCTACCTAAATTGTTATATTTCTTTCGTCACACCCCTGTCCATATTCCCCGGTCAGTGTTCCGGAGACTGGATAGTACTGTGAGCGACTTTGTCTGGGCTGGGAGACCTCCGAGAGTGGCCAGGCGAACCCTTTATCTTCCCCTCTCTAGCGGGGGTTTGGCCCTTCCGAACTTCCTTATATACTACTGGGCGGCGGTCTTGGTCACCGTCCGCTGGTGGTTCTCCCAGCCCAGACAGAACCCAGCGGTCACCCTAGAGGCGGCAATACTTGGTTCATATGCAGCCCTTTCTAACTTAGTCTTCAGGGGGTGTAAGGCACATCCGGGTGTCACGGTCCCTATGAAAACCACGATTCGGGTTTGGCAATGTTCCAGGGCGGCCCTTCGGGATCCTTTGGTGGTCTCCCCTCACACTCCCCTATGGGGCAATCCCCTTCTTCCCCACCTAAACACAATACCTGACCCGGCGGCGTGGGCAACGAGGGGTATTGTTACCCTCAAGCAAGTAATGCCAGGTGGTAAGATTCTAACATTCCTAGAATTAAGACAAGCATTTAAACTCCCCCATTCCTTTCAATTTAGATACTGGCAGCTCCGGCATGCCCTCGCCACCCAGTTCCCCACCCCAATCACTTTAAATTCAGACTCTATCGAGAGACTTCTCACTTCGGAGCTCCTGCTCAAACCACTCTCCACCCTATACATGTATCTCACAGTAGCTCTTGACACGGACACCTCACACCTGCTGGCCAAATGGAAGATAGATATCCCCAATCTATATGAAGACACATGGGAGGAGTGCGTCTCTACATTTATTTCCTCTATGATAGCCTCTAGAGACCATTTTGCCCAATTAAAATTTTTACACAGGGCATACTACACCCCACAAAGGTTGGCATCCATCTATCCCTCTCTCAGCCCACTTTGCACGAGATGCTCCACTGAGAGGGGCTCCTTCTTCCACATGGTCTGGACTTGCAACAAGATCCAACCTTACTGGAGAGGGGTGGCGGATGTATTGACAGATATTTGCGGCGCCCCGTTGACAATGGACCCTCTTGTCTTCCTGCTCAGTCACCTTGGGGACGTTGAGGGTGACCGTTATATTAAACTAGGTTTGACTTTTGCCCTCTATTACGCTAGGAGAGAAATCCTCTTGAGATGGAAGGGTACGGATCTCCCTACAGTAGCCTCATGGAAAAGTGCAATTAATAAAGTCCTTCCTTTATATAAGATCACATATGAAAGTAGGAACTGCCCCGCGAAATTTGAGAAAATATGGTCACATTGGTCTGACGCTTGTTGAATCCCTAATTTATATAAATGTGATTGTACCGTTTATACTAGCTAATAGGCGGCTGGGGGTGGTGGTGGGGAGGCCCGTGGGCTTTTCGCCCCCTCCTCCCCTCGCCTTCCCCCTCCCTCCCTTCCCCAACTGAAAACACTTTCCATTCTCCATATTTCTAGCAGAGGAATGTTGGGATCAAGCTTGGCTCCATTCAGGACTTCGGTCCGCTCCATAGAATTTACGCATCCCTCCTTTCGTTTTGTACTGCTTCACAGGTTACCTGTAACTAGCTGAGAATATAGTTCACATCACAGGCTGTATTCCACCCTTGGGTACCCCGACCTCAATGCTGCCTGGTAATAAATACTTTTTATAGTGATGTAATATGATGGCAAATACTGTACTGTTCATGCTATTGCTGTTTTGTATTCTTATGATTTCTGAATAAATAAAAAAACTCTTACTGTCAAAAAAAAAAGGATTACTGGGTTTAAGGTGGATTTATTTACCTCTTCAAATAATTTGTCTAGGTCCAACTGGTCTATCAAATCATCTGAGTTGCTCTCTTGAAATAGTAGGGTCAGGTCTCGTAGGGCTCTAAACTCCCTCATGGTGTACTTTGACCAATCGGTTGTGTCTATTTCCGTAGGTGTTGACTCGTATTGGCATTTAAGCAGTAATTTTCGAGTGAACATGTGTAAATCCGTGACTAATTCGAACATGTCGAAATTTTGTTGAGGACAAAAACTTAAACCCCTTGACAGGAGACGACTTTCGGTCTCCGTCATGGGGTGTGAAGATAGATTGATCACATTTAGGGGTTGTGTTGTAACCGAATTACATGCGCGTCCACCCCCCTCCCAATTTTGTGTGGTTGTGGGGAGCTCACTCCCCTTATGGAGTTTAAATGCTTTTGGGGTACTTGGCGTTCAGGGACATTTGGAGGTCGATTCATTGCAGTGGGGATATCCGATAATGATGAATCGGATTCACCAGGAGCTGTATAGGAGGATTCCCCTCCTCTTTGTGATGTGGAAAAGCATTCATTGAGATTGCCTTGTTGAGTGTAATCCGAGTCAGTGTCTATTGAACGTTTTTTATAGTCTTGTTCTAGAGAGCTTCTGTTAGTTCTGCTTCTCTTTTGGTGTCCTCGCCCCCTATTGCTGGTGCTCCTATCCTGATTGTGCCTGGACGAGGGGGAATTAGATTTAGAATGGAAATTGAACTTGTGTGATTCGGGATGATTGCGTGCTCGACCTCTCAAATATGATTTATTGCTCAGCCATTTATAGGCTCTGCCTTCTGAGAAGGATTTCTGAATGAATATATGGGATCACTTCCTGCCTAAGACTTTGTCTACCAGTGTCGATTCACCTAGAGATGGCGTATAACACAGTAGGTAATGAATATTAGCCTAACTCTGTGTCCCATGATGTATTTTTGGGCACAAGGAGGGAAAAGATGCAGCCTGTCAAAATCAAGGATAGGCTGAAATACACGATGAATGTATGCAGCTGGTCACTGTTCCAAGTGGTGTGCACATTTAAAGCCATATGGGTTCAGGACTGTATATCCCGAACACAGAATTCCTGTTTTGGGGGCATATGTCCCTGAACACATGCAGCCCAAATAGTGAGTACCACTTGGAACACCATACAGATGTGTACAGCTGTCATTGATTTTGAAAGGCTGCTGGTAGCGGGCTGCAATCTGAACCTGGGCTTCCTGTGCCCCCAAAAGTGCCTGTTTTTAATGCTGCATGAGCCCAACTGCCTGTGAGAGGTAACCAACCTCAAAGGCAGTAAATGCTTTTGAGAACACAAAACGACTAATCAGTATATTATATCATCAGGGGAGAAAATGTTCAACATATAAATGTAATAAAAATGCTAACAGTGCTAATTACACTCATATAAATACTGCGTTGTGTAATATTGTATCTGAAGAATTCATTATTTATATATTAGATGATTTTATTTTTTTTTTTATTTTGCACAGTATTCTTATTCAATCTCTACTTAGGTTTCCTTTTTT
This sequence comes from Aquarana catesbeiana, assembly GCF_042186555.1. Lineage (NCBI taxonomy): Eukaryota > Metazoa > Chordata > Amphibia > Anura > Ranidae > Aquarana > Aquarana catesbeiana. Next base: position 256,540,945 of record NC_133329.1, read on the forward strand.
TCTAAAATAAAACAGTGATGCATTTTCTAAAAATCTTAATGCATGAAGTATAGATCTTCCTATTACTGTTTTTAGAAGTATGCATTACCACCGCAATTTGTTGTTTACTGATAATTACGTCAGCCGACAATTTTTGAAAAACAGATAAACCTCAAATTCCCAGCTATAAGTTCATACATAATCTTGTTTGTTTATGGAAATGTAATTTGCTAGCGAACATTGCCAGCAAAGGCACAGCAACATTTCAAGAATTTATATATACAGACTATGTGGAGTAAAGAACACTTTAAAGATAACCGCCAAAGAAAAAAAATGCTCCCTTGCTCTGGGGCTTCCCCAACACTGCAATGTTTAAATGCTTGTTTAGGTCTAGGGGAACAAGAGAAGCATTGTTACTAAACTGATCCTGCGTTACTGCCGGCTGCTCTCTGTGCTGCAAGTGCGGTCCCCCACAGCCTCTTTTCCTCTATGTCTGCAGACTTCACAAAGACCAATGGAAAGCCCATAGTCTTGTACCTGATGTGAGAACGCCAAGGAATAGTCTACCAATGGAGTGTAGGGAAGTACAGGGTTGCTGCAGGAGTGGAGGACTGAGAAAGTAAAACTGCTTTACCCATCCCCTACACCTAAGCAAGCATTTAAGCCTTGCAGTGTGTGGGCCCAACTCCAGAGAAATTATAAATCCTCCCAATGCAAGGGAGGATTTATAATTTCTCTGGAGTTGGGCTTTAAGACCGCCACTTGAAAACTTTTCCTTTGTCTATCTGCCAACCAGCTAGGGCATGTCCACGTTTCATATGAAACAGAAATTCCATGACTTGCATAGAGTGTACAAGACTTTCTACGTTAGGATGTATGACAGCACTTGGGTGCAATGACCAGGAATGTCAGACGGTGGCAAACCAACCAAAGTGATACACACAGGTGGTGTGCAGATACAAAGGCAGTATTAAAAAGCAATATAAAAACAATATACTTTGTTCTGGAAAGCCTAATTGTTAGGGTCCCATTGAAAGTCATTATAAACGCAGCCAGCTGTCAGATTAGAAGAGGGCTCTGAAATCAATGGAAGAAAAGAGAGAGAGGTGCTGCCAGTGTAGCGTTTAAAAAAATAAGTTTTAAGGCATAGCCTGATGAAAGAGCACGCATGCTCCGAACGCGTGCACTGACACGCCCCCTGTCCATTGCTAATGATGCTGTGAATACTCGCTCTGCATCCTATTCTGCCTCGGAGCCCTGGCATCCACCAGCGCGGTCAGGACGGACAATTGCACAGTACACAGCAACATGGACGGACGGTCATCTACGTGATTTACTATACCATGTGCTTGACTTTCTAGCATCATAGATTGGTGCCCCCTCTCCCTCAAGACTTTCTAAGTCCGTTTTTTATATAAAGGTGAGTTTAGACACTGCTGTAAGAACTGCATAGACATACTGTATTCAAACATCAAATGTTTATTAACCCTTACGCCGTACGGACCTACAGAAGTGCCTGCAGGTGGCCAAGTCCGTATGATGTACAGACCTAATTTCTCCCTCTCCTATAAGCTTATGATCACTTCAATAACCATAAGCTTATATCAGAATTGTTCAGCAGACTCTGCTGAACAATACAACCCGCTGATCAGAGTTATTAACCACTAATGTGACCCCCCCACCTATGCTGCCGCTTCCATGTCCCCTGCCTCTCCACCCCGCCACTCCCTTCCATCTAAAACTGCCCCCCGCTCTCCTCTCCTATCTCCTTCAACCCCCTTCTTCCCCCAGGACTCATTACACCCCCTCCACCCAATATGACCCCCCCCCTGCAAACCTGCTTCCCGCAGCTACCATCATTAGCTGGCATCCCTCCTCTTCCACTCCCGCCAACTTCAGGTGCTGCATGGGGCTTGGGGGGGGATCCAGATGTGCCCCCCACAACTGCCCCCGCACCCCTAATCCATGGCCACTCTGAGTGGCATCTCTCCTTCCCCTCTCGCTGCCTGCAGCTTCTCCCTGCACTGATCTCCGTAATCTGTCAGGCTAGGGAGCGCAGCGAGGGGGGGGGGGGGGAGTGGTACTGGTGGGGATAAAGTAGGAGCTTGGGGGGGCTTAGTAAACATGTGTTTACTAAGCTCTCCCCTGTAGTACAGTGGATATAGACAGCAATCGCTCCTATATACACTGACAGCTGATACATAGTAACCACAAATTTTACAATGTATCAGACTGTCATTTTCTGAATGAATGAGAAATCTCTATACAGATTCATTAGTTCTGCAGAGAAAAAGGGACTAACTTCAGTCCCTTTCTCTGTCTCAAAAAAAGAGATATGGGGGTCTGTTTAGACCTCTGGTATCTCACCAAAGACCCCCCCCTCAAAAAAAAAAAAAAAAAAATGTAGAAAGTAAATTTTGTTTTAAAAAAAAACAAACACAGTAAGACCCTCCCAGGTCTGCCCACACTCACCCCTCCACAGTGACGGCCCCCCGCACTCACCCCTCCTTCCTCAGCTTCTCCTCCTAGCCAACTCGATCCATCCTGATTGGCCAGGAGGAGCTGGAAGACGATAGCGGATATTAATTCACTATTGTCACAAGTGGGTGGGTTCAGGGTGCAATGATCTGTGCCCCGAGCCCAACCTTTTTCAAGCCAATTAGAGCCTCAGGCTCTAATCATGTGGCTTGTAAAAAAAAAACCTACGAGTCTGGTGCCCTGCAGGAGGGGTGGTGCCCTAGCTCCCCTAATGGACAGGCTGCTCCTGGTAAGACCCCTTTCACATGGAGTGGACGCTGTCAAGCAGACCTGCCTGCTCAGCGGGGGATCTGTCTGCTGATCCCCACTGAGCAGGTGGATGACAAGTCCGTGACACGGACACAGCCCATTGCTCTCTATGGGACGGTCGGATGCCATCCGATCCGATCTGCTAGATGAATGGAATGGAATCCCCATCTGTCTGTTTTTAGCAGACTGGATCGGATGCAGGTGGGTGTAAATGAACACGTCCATTTACATCAGTCTCTCCAAAGAGAACAATGGGTGGATCGGTGTGCTTGTGTAAAAGGGGCCTAAGGCCTTGTTCACACAGGGCATACACAGCGTCCCTTTACAGGGACGCACAGGTGTTCCATGCATCTCTGTGCAGACAGTCCCATTGATGTCGTTTGGGATGTAGCACCTGCACGAACAGAGCCATTGCTCCCAATTTTAAATCCATGTAGGTCCACATGCATGTCCCTGAGCTCACACTGTGTGTTCGGGGTCATGTATGCACACGGATGTCAGATTGGGAACAGCAGCTATGCCTGTGCAGCCATTGCATCCCAATTGACATAATTGGGACTGCCTGTACGGGGATACATGGAACACCTGTGCATCCCCGTGCAGGTAAACATGGCCCCCCATGGGCGTACACTTTAGTATGTCACATGTGAATGATGCTTAGAACTAATTTAGCAGGAATTTTGAAAGTTACGTTGTGTTTATGTGCACTATTAAGGGTTTTGGTGTGTTTTTAGTAAAAATAGCGATATGATGAACATTTGCGCAATTATTGCGGGGCCCAAAAAATCTGTAGCACTTTTTTTATTCTACAGGTCATGTGCTTTTAGTAAATGTCTAATTTCAGGGGACTTTTCAAATTCTGAAAGCTGTAAGTGAAAAATGGTAACCTCCAGATTTTTAGAGTAAATTGTTGTTATTTACCGTTTTTGCGTACCTTTAGTTTTCACCATTTCACAAAAAGGTGCAATTTAAAATTTACAAATATTTGTTATTTATTAACGCAATACAGTATTAACTTTTATATTTACTAGGAATTTAGGAGGAATTTTGTACATTTTGACATGTATGCATCCACGATTAATGATTTTAGTGTATTTTTAGCAAAAATATTGCTTTGGTAAACATTTGCGCAATTATCGTGGGGCCTTAAAAATCAATAGCACCTTTTTTTTATTCTACTTGTCCTATTAGTTTCAGAAAATATATGGTTGGAGGGGTGTCTTTCACAAATTCTGAATACTGTAAGGGAAAAATTAAACCTTCATATTTTTTGAGAAATTTGTATATTTACATTTTTGCGTATGTTCAATATGAACCATTTTGCAAAAAGGTGCAATGTAAAAATTACAAATATTTGTTATGTATTAACTTCATACAGGTTAAGCTTTTATATTTAGTTGGAATTTAGCAGGAATTATGTAAAATTAGCTGTGTCTTTATCTGCTAATAATGGTTTTAGTGTATTTTTAGCAAAAATATTGTTTTGATAAACATTTCGCAAATACCGCAGGTCTAAAAAATCAGTAGCACCTTATTTTTATTCCAGAGGTCGTATATTTTCAGAAAATAAAAAAAAACCTTCATATTTTTTGAGAAATTTGTATATTTACATTTTTGTGTATGTTTGATTTTCACCAATTTGCAAAAAAGCACAATTTAAAATTTACAAATATTTGTTATTTATTAACTCCATACAGGTTACATTTTTATATTTAGTAGGGATTTAGCAGGAATTTCGTAAAATTAGCTGTGTTTTTATCTGCTAATAATGGTTTTATTGTATTTTTTGCAAATATATTAGCTTCATAAACATTTGCGCAAATACCACGGGGTCTAAAAAATCAGTAGCACCTTCTTTTTATTCTACAAGTCATATGCTCTCAGAAAATATATGGTTTTTGGGGGCATTTCACAAATTCTGAAAGCTGTAAGGGATAAATGAAAACCTTTAGATTTTTAGAGAAATTTGGATAGCTACACTTTCGCGTCTGTTCAGTTTTCACCATTTTGCAGAAAGGCACAATTTAAAAGTTACAAATATTTGTTATTTATTAACCACTTCAGCCCCGGACCATTTGGCTGGCCAAAGACCAGAGCACTTTTTGCGATTCGGCAATGCATCATTTTAACTGACAATTGCGCGGTCGTGCGACATGGCTCCCAAACAAAATTGATGTCCTTTTTTCCCCACAAATAGAGAATTCTTTTGGTGGTATTTGATCACCTCTGTGGTTTTTATTTTTTGCGCTATAAACAAAAAAAGAGTGACAATTTTGAAAAAAAAAAAAAGCAATATTTTTTACTTTTGCTATAATAAATATCCCCAAAAAATATATAAAAAAAACCATTTTTTTTTCCTCAGTTTAGGCCGATACGTATTCTTCTACATTTTTTGGTAAAAAAAAAGAAAAATCACAATAAGCGTTTATTGATTGGTTTGTACAAAAGTTATAGCGTCTACAAAATGGGGGATAGTTTTATGGCATTTTTATTAATAATTTTTTGGGGGGCGGCGATCAGCGATTTTTATCATGACTGCGACATTATGGTGGACACATCGGACACTTTTGGCGCTATTTTGGGACCATTCACATTTATACAGCGATCAGTGCTATACAAATGCATTGATTACTGTGTAAATGTGACTGGCAGTGAAGGGGTTAACCAGGAGGGGACGCTGAAGGGGTTAAGTGTGTCCTAGGGATGTGTTCTAACTGTAGGGGGGATGGGCTTTGTGTGTCACAACACTGATTATCGCGCCCGATCACAGGGAGCTGTGATCAGTGTCCTGTCACTAGGAAGAATGGGGAAATGCTTGTTTACATCAGCATTTCCCCGTTCTTCCTCTTCGTGAGATGATCGCGGGTATCCCCACCGACTTCGAGTCTGCGGGACCCATGATCACACTCACAGAGCTCATGGCGGGTGGGCGCGCGTGCCTACAATGCCGCGTCTTAAAGGCGATGTACAGGTATACGTTGATATGCCTGTCCGTGTCATTCTGCCGACGTATATTGGCATGAGCCGGTCGGCAAGTGGTTAACTCAATACAGGTTAAGCTTTTATATTTAGTAGGAATTTTGTAGCATTTGCTGTGTTTTTATCTGCTAATAGTGGTTTTAGTGTATTGTTTGCAAATATATTGGTTTGATAAACATTTGCGCAAACACTGCGGAGTCTAAAAAATCAGTAGCACCTTCTTTTTATTCTACTGATCATGTGCTTTCAGAAAATATATGGTTGGGGGGGGTCTTTGACAAATTCTTAAAGCTATAGGTGAAAAATAAAGCAAAGGAAAAATTACAAAAATGGTCACGCCACCCGACTGTACAAAATGGGCCTGACAGCGAAAAGGTTAAAGGGTAACTCCACTTTCATGAGAAAAAAATTAGCAAATAAAAAAAATAATATAGTGTATACAATTGTGATTCAAGTTATACTGTATTGGAACTGAAGGTTATTAAAAATTACCTTTCCTTTTCAATCTGCAGTGCTGTAATTTTCTGTAAAATGCAATGCCATATGGTTACCTAGAGGAGTTCTGTACACAGATGGTGTACAGAACTCCCTCTAAAAATGTCATGTATTGCTTGTTTGATTGTCTTTCTGATTTTCCCAAGTCTGCACTAAGATACTGTACATGTCAGATTTTTGGCATACCCTGCAACAAAAATGTAATCTTTAGTGAGGTACTCCAAAGAATGAAAATTACGTCTAAAGGCGAAAGGGATGCAGGCCTTGCCAATTTCCTCATTAGAGCCCTGCAGGTGCAGTAGCCGATTGATAATTATAAAATAATTATAAAACCACTCCCATACAGATTCACATAGCACATGGACACAGACAAACAAACCCCTATTTCTTCATAACAAAAGGTAGGAATCTGCAACAAAGTTTGTAAAAATCCTTGCCATGTACACAGATAGGGAATGTTTTTTTCTTAACAATAGTGGAGTTACTTTTTAGGCTCCATGCACACTGGGCTTAAAAAAGGTTTGTTCTCTTGGCAGTAAAAAGTAAAGAACATTTTTTGTACAAAGTTTAGACAAGTTTAGGAGAGTTTTACTTTTTTTTTTGCCAGTGAGGTCCAATCAGAAACCTGTACCAGAAGGTTTTTTATCCTGCCTCTAAACGTTGAGCTCAAAATATGCCTATAATCATCCTAATGTCATGGACACATGGGATAACATTGAGTAGCTTCTAGAAGCAGAGCACAAAACTCCTGTAGAAACAACATTTTTAAGCCAGTGTACATGGAGTCTTAGGACTCATGCACAATGCAGCTTTAAAAAAAAAAGCTGCTTTACAGGCATTTGAGCTTTTATTTCAAATAGAAGAAGCCTGTGCTTTTTTGTGCTCTTGTGCATGTTTTTATTGAGCTCCTTTGAGCTTTTTTCAGATTTTTTGAGCTTAAGCGTTTTTTTTTTCACGAACCTTCCTAGATAGTATTTTCTTAACCACTGCATAAACAAAACAAAAAACTGGAACAAACATGTTCTAGCTTTTTCAAGCTTTTTTGAGCTCTTTTGCGCTCTTTGGAGTACTAGCTCCTCTCAATCACATGAATTTGGTGGGGGGGGGGGGTTTCTGGCTGTAGAAACGCCAAAGTGTGCATGGACACATTGGCTAACATGAAGGGGAGTTTCTAGGCAGAAAAAATAAGAGCTCAAAAGCCTACAGGAGCAGCTTCTTTGAGCTGAAGTGTGCATGAGCCCTTAAAGTCTAAATGCATTCTGTTCTATACTGAATATTGTTGAAGGAATATTTCCTTGTCAAAAGAAGTTTATTGAGTATACAATGTTATAAAGATACATAAAGTAAGTTTACAAGGATCTATAAAGTAAGCTCATTGTTTTACAGTAGGGTTTATATAGGTAAATATCATGAAATTTCAAATATTAAACATTGGGTTCACGTAAACCTAAATTAAAGATATATATAATTTCCTTAGTTACTTTTGTAGGTATTTAAATGATTTATACCTACTATACATATTGTTTACAAGTAGAGTGTATATAGGTCAAATAAATTCTGATAATGAGCTTTAATCGTAAGGTGGAGAAAAGGAAAGAGAAAGAAGAAAAAGGGTTGAAAGGTAGAGGTATGGTCCACAAGGTTGTCCCGCTCGTCAGTTTATTATTCTTTTTAGTTCTCTTTGAAGCCTTAGAATGGGTGTCTCTGTAAGTCATTTAATCTGTTACCATGGCAACAGGACAGAGTCATTGAAGTTTGACAGGCACTGTTGTTTTATCCAAGGATGCCAAAGTTTTTCAAATTTTGGAATTTGATTTTGATCGATGGCTACCATCTTAGCATGGGACATTGTATTATTCATTCTGTGAATTGTTTCTGCTAGTACCAATGTAGGAGATTTCCATGCCTTGGCCACTGTTTGTTTTGCAGCCGTTATTAGTTGGATCATAAGTTTGAATTGAGAGAGTGTTAACCATTCCGGTTTTAGATTAAGTAAAGTTAAATATGGATCTGGTTGTATTATTTTTTTAAATATTTTAGATGCAATCACGAAGACTTCCTTCCAGAAGGTTTGGATTACTGGGCATGTCCACCATATGTGTAAATATGTGCCTATTTCTGGGCATCCTCGAAAACAAAGAGCTGAGGTATTAGGTGAATATTTTGCCACTCTAGCGGGTACAAGGTACCAGCGAGTTAGGACTTTATAATTTGTCTCCAGTGCTAAGATGTTGGGTGAAGATGACTTAGATGTGAGCCATATGTTAGACCAGTCCGTGCCTTCTAAAGTTCGTCCCAGGTCCTCCTCCCACCTCTGAACGTAAGAGGGTCTATTAAGATTTGCTACTCCATATAATTGATTATAAAGTGATGAAATTGTACCTTTAGCAAATGGATCTTTTGTACAGATTGATTCAAAAATGGATAATTGGGATAATGGTGTATCCCCCTTTAGGAATGGTGTATAGAAATTTTTGATTTGGAGATATCTAAATATCTCAGAGTTTGGTAGATCATATTTTTCTCTAAGCGATGGGAATGAAAGGAATGATTTAGATGCTATGAAGTCATTTAGTGTCTGAATGCCTGATGTTGTCCAAGCTTTAAAAGAATTTGGCTAGATCCATGCCGGATAAAAGGCCGGATTTCTGATAAAAGAAAGGAGAGGATTGTGTGGAGATTGTAACTGATATTTGGTTTTTAGTTTATCCCAGAGAGATAAGAAGTGTTTAGTTATGGGATTATGAATTTTAAAGCGGTCTTTAGGATCAAGCCATAATAAATTTGATATTAATAGAGGGTCATTTTCTGAAGCCTCTATAAATACCCATAATGGGATTTCCTGTTTTGCATGGTATTTGGACAGACTGGCCAAATGTGCTGCTCTGTAGTAATTAGTAAAATTAGGGTATCCCAGGCCTCCTTTATTTTTGGGAAGAAGTAGTCTGTGTATAGGTATACGTGGTTTAGAAGAGCCCCATATAAACGAAGTTGCTCTTTTTTGTACTATTCTCAAAAAATAGGAAGGAATTGGAATAGGGAGGACTCTGAATAGATAAAGCAATTTGGGTAGAATAGTCATTTTGATTGCATTAATCTTCCCTATCCAGGATAAAGGAAGTTGCGACCATTGTTTTATTAGATTTGTGATCTGTCTTAATACAGGAGGATAATTGGTTGAGAATAAGTCAGAATGAGATGCTGTTAAATGAATTCCAAGATATGGGATTGATTTTTCTGCCCATGTGAATGGGAGTGCAACCCTAGCCGGGATCAATTCCATGTTTGTGAGTGAAATATTAAGCACTAGGCATTTCTTAGGATTAATCATAAGGCCGGATAGGGCTGCAAACCCATCAAGAGCTGGTATTAAGTTAGGACCAGAGACCTGTGGTGATGATAGAAAAAGTAATATATCGTCTGCAAATATACATAATTTGTGTGTAATACCTCCTACTTCAATGCCAGTTATAGTTTGGTTTGTTCTGATGTATTGGGCCATGGGTTCGAGTATAAGGGCAAATAATAAGGGAGATAATGGGCAACCCTGTCGGGTACCTCTTTCGAAATTAAAGGCTTCAGATTTGTATCCAGCATTTTTTATATAGGCTTTGGGTTTATTATATAATGCTTTGATCCATGTTAAAAAGTGGGGTCCAAAACCCCATTTTTGTAATGAATATTGCATATATTGCCAGGATACTGTGTCAAATGCCCTCTTAATATCGAGAGATAGAAAACATAAAGGGATTTTCCGTTTTTTAGCAATATGTGCCAATAACACTGCCCTGCGTATATTATCGCCTGCCTGTCTATTTGGCATGAAGCCTACTTGATCTCTATGTATTAATTTTCCTATAATGCTATTGAGGCGTTTTGCTATTATTTTTGCTAATAATTTAATATCGAGGTTTAACAGAGAGATAGGCCAATAATTCACACAGGAAGTATCATCAGAAAGGGGTTTTGGGATCATACAAACAATTGCCATTAGTGTTTCTTGCCGAAAAGAATGTCCATCTAGAAGTTTGTTAAAAGTTTCAGTGAGAATGGGAGAGAGTATTTCTGAGAATGTTTTATAGTATAAAGCCGAGTAGCCATCTGGGCCTGGTCTTTTGTTAAGTTTTAGGTCTTTTATGGCGTTAGCAACTTCATCTATAGTTATAGGCTCATCCAAACTGCTTTTTTGATTCTGAGATAACTCAGGTAAGGTTATTTTGAGAAGAAGGATTCAGCCTCTGTAGGATTAAATTCATTGTTTGTCTTGTATAAAGTTGCGAGATGTGAGTGAAATTTATGGACTATTTTAACTGGATTACAAGTGTAAACATTTTTTGATAATTTCAAACGTATTGGTTTGAAAGATTTGTTAGTTGAATTTAATGCCCGAGCCAAATATGTACCTGGTTTGTTTGTATTCATGTAGAAATTGTGTTTGGAGCGTTTGAGGGATTTATCAACTGACTCAGTGAGAAATAGATCGTATTCCAATCTAGATTTTTCCAGATGAGATTTTGTACTCTGAGATGGATTATCTTGAAATGATATGTAGGCTGCATTAAAATTGAGTTCTAGTTTTTTTGCTAGATTTTTGCGTTCCCGTTTAAATAGTGCCATTTGTCTTTGTATTGTACCACGCAAGACAGGCTTATGAGCTTCCCACAGTGTTATTGGGGAGATGTCTGTTGTATTATTAATTGATATGTATTCCTTTAAAGCTTGTTCAATGGCCATCTGATGTAGTGGGTGTTTGAGCATTATGTCCGGTAAGTATGCGCTTTTGGTATGGCTGAGGCTATAGTAGTGTATACTGCATTATGGTCAGACCACGGTATCGGAATTATATCTGATGCAATAATTTCTGGTATCATTCCTATTGTTAGAAAAATATGATCTATTCTGGTGAAGGTTTGATGAGGGTGCGAGAAATAAGTGAATTTCTTTTTCATTGGGTTACTTTCTCTCCATGAATCTACCAGATTGTATTTGGAAAGAAGTTGAGAAAAAGGTAATCTAGAGGTTATTTTGGATGGTGTAAAAGGTGATTTATCTAGAAATGGGAGGAGGACCTGGTTCGAATCCCCACACATTATCACTGTTCCTATTTTGTGTGTATTAATCACTTGTAATATATGTGAGAGGAATGGTGTAGGTTGTTTGTTAGGAGCGTAGTAGGAAATCACAGTGATTGCTGTATCCATTATATAACCCATGAGTATCAGGTATCTACTTTCTGGGTCTTTAATTTCTGATAAGGTGAATGGTGTGGATCGGTGAAATGCAATTAGAGTTCCCCTTTGCTTGGTACAGGCAGAAGCCGTGTAAATTTGTTGATAAAAAGGAGAAATATATTTTGGAGTAGAATCTTTGGTGAAGTGTGTCTCTTGGAGGCATACTATGTGAGCCTTCTTGTTATGGAAAGTACGGAAGGCTTTGGTCCTTTTTTGAGGGACATTTATTCCCTGAACATTCAGGGAAAGTATATTCAGTGGTGCCATGGCAATAGATCAAATAGTTTTGACTTACTTTTTGTTATGCAGAGCTGACTGCGCAGATCAACCTGTGTGGACTGAAGAGATGAATAGATAGAAAAGAAACCAGTGAATTCTGGAGTAAAGAGTAAACAAAAAACATATGAGATTAGATGATACATTGTATAAATTATTTTTTGCAAGTAATCACAATTTACCCGTGAAAGAGAATAAATATCTCAGGGGAATAAGTGCCTTCGTCACACTCCCACATAATATGGTTGGGAGAATGAGGAGGGCTAATGGGGGTACACGGATCTTCCGCTTACAGGAGAGAAGTGCTATGTCAAAAGACATCAAAATGATGTTTCATTAATTGGAGTGCAGAATATAGTTTTTGTTGAAATTATTTATTCCAGGGTGGTTGTATATGGTTAGTCTTGCCCTAGGCTAAATAATTCAGTTAGAAAGGTACTGTTAATAACTTTCGTATTGATGAAGATAGTTTGAATTATTTTGGGATTTTAACCTTTTTAGAGTAAACAATTAGATATTTTATTCATACGTAACTGTTTAGATATGTTAACTCATAAAATTGAGGTTGTATTGCTTCAGATTAGAATAAACAAAAACATAATTCTAGGAACTAGTTAGGTAATAATATATTTGTTTTAAGAAAAGAAAGAAAAAGCTTCCATTACTTCTGGATTATTGAACATATTTGTCCTAAAAAGTAATATATCTATTGTTATTACCTGATAATATATAACTGAACAAGAATTTCCTTATTTCACTTATATATTCTAAGGCTATATGAATCAGAAGTAATAAGAAATATAACTGGAATGTAACATGATCCCACACAGTGTGTGACTATCAGAATGCAGTTACATTCAGTTATAAATATAGGTTTTTTTATAGAGAACCATCTCTTAGTATAATAAATGAAGAGATATCAGGAATTAGGATGTCAGTCCATTGAATCTTCTTGGTCCATGGATGATGTGGCATAACGGCCTCTTTTGTGAGAATGATGATTCCCATTTTGTTCTGAAATTTTCTGGGTGCTGCCTGAAGGTGAAGATGATGCCATTCTTCTGCGTGTGGGAGTGTTGCTGCTTGTGGGTTCTGTCAGATTTAATTTTAAAAGGGTTTGTTGTAGTTCATCTGCTGATCTGCTTCTGTAAATTGTACCTTGGTAGTTAAATCTGACTGAAAAGGGGAAGCCCCATTGATACATAATGTTGTGGCATTGCAGTTCCATTAGTTGGGGTATCATAGATCGTCTTTTAGTAATAGTAAGTTGGGATAGGTCAGCAAAAATGTGATAATTGTGTCCTTGAAAATTAAGTTCCTTTTTTTCTCTTGCAGCAATTAGTATTTGTTCTTTCGTTCTGTAATAATGAAATTTTGTGATTATATCACGTGGGGGTCCATCTTTCTTTTTGGCTGTGAGGGCTCTGTGTACTCTGTCCAGTTCTAAACGTTCAATAGGGATATCTGGCTTTAGTTCTTGTAATAGAGCAGTAATAGTAGATTGCAGGTCTGTCACAGTTTCAGGTATTCCCCTTATGCCTAAGTTTGAACGTCTGGCTCTATTTTCGTAATCTTCGAGCTTAGTTTGAAGTATTAAATTCTCTTTTTTTAATTGTTCCAATTCTGTTATATTTTCTTGGGTTGTAATTTCAATTTCATCCATTTTTATTTCTAAGGCTGCGGTGCGGTTTCCCAGCTCTCTTATTTCTTTGGTTAGGCTTTTTGTTATTTGGTCTGAGGTTTGTTTTAAAGCCTTATGAAGCATCTTTTCAAATTGTAATAATATTACTGGGGATACTGAGGAGGCTTGTGGAGAAGTTTGTGAGAGGATTTGTTCTGTATCTGACTCAAATGGAGAGTCTTGCTGTGACATTTTCTGTCTGTGAGAGCACCCTGATGCTGTATCTTGTGAGGTGACTGGAGCTGCTTCAGCTGCAGTGAGTGCCTGTGAGCTCTTTGTGAGGTGATTTTTATTTCTGCCACAGTTTCCTCCCAGTACCATATTTCCTGCCCAAACTTTCACAGTTTGTTCCCTGGGGCAAAAAGGTTCAAATGGATACCTTTTGAGCCTGCAGGCTCCGCTTTGTCCTTCTCTTCTCTCCTCAGTGGTGTGGAGCTCTAACAATGCATGTCTGCTCTGCTAGGCTCCGCCTCCTGCCCTGTTGAAGGAATATTTCATGTAGCTTGTTTTATTTTGCCATTTTTAGCCTTGACAACTGCATTCAGTAATGGACATCAGTGTTGCAATTAAAATGGCTATTTGTAAAGAGTGAAACTGCTTTGTTAATTCCTTTTAGCTATATAAATCTTAATTACATTTCATCTTTATGAATTTTTAAGGCTGAGATCATGGATGATATAAAAATTCAATATCATTTATAGTGTATGTAAAGCCAAGCACTTTTTTTTAAATTTTGCATACAGTATATAAACATAACCACATACATACTATACATAGTTGGTAAAGTTGAATAAAGACACTAGTCCATCTAGTTCAACCATTGGGTTTGGGTGCATGCGTGTGTTTATGTCACTACCATTTTCCATAACCCTGTATATTGCATTTTGCTTATATACTTATCTAAGAGTTTTTTTTTTTATTATTTACACTCCGCTCAGACACCACCCACTGTGGAAAGGAGCTCCACATCCTTTTTGCTCTTGACAATAAAGAACCCCCTACGCAAAAGTTAAACCGCTTCTCTTCCAACTTCATTGAGTGGCCACGTGTCCTCCTAAGTGACCATAGGCTGAATAGTTTCCTCCCTGTGCTAGAATCATCATTAAGATATTTGTATTTCACTAAAGTATCCCCTTTTAAACATTTCTTCTCCAGTGAGAATAGGTTTAGTGCTTGTAGTCCTTCCTCATAACCAAGGTCCTCCAGTCCCCTTATTAGCTTGGTTGCCCTTCTCTGGACTCTTTCCAGTATATCCTTCCTGTGGACTGGTGGCCAGAGCTGGATGGCATACCCAAGATGTGGTCGGACCAAAGTTTTGTAAAGTCGTTTAATTATAGCCTTATCTCTTGCGTAAATACCCTTTTTAAATCATGTCAGTAGTGTGCTAGGTTTAGATAAGTGAAATGAGACCATAAACGGCGCTGCCCTCTATAATATTAATGGGTACCAGGTAAAAATAAGATCCACACTGAATCCAGATGACTCCATTACATAAAAAAACTCAACCAGTATCAAAACGTACTACGGTTTAGGCCAGAAATGAACCATATATTTGGAGATGAGCAAAATTGCAAAAAAACAATACTTAAAAATTACTAAATAAGATGTGTTCCCCCAACGGGATATAAGTGTCATCCAAAGTAAAATATGTAATACCTGAGTGAAAAAATATAATACCTGAGTGAAGAAAAATTAGGTTGGACAGTGCAAACCAAAGGACAGTGTAAAAAAGGGAACAAGTTAAAAAATTTATTTTAAAAAACTTTTTACCCCAAAGTTCAAAAGTATTGGGACAAACTGACGCCAAAGGAAACCTATTAGGTGTAAGGATATTTGTGCTTAATATTATCAGTGTGGTGTCTGTGTGTCCCCTTCCATATATATATGCAAACAATATTAAGTAGAATTGTGTTTGACTGTGCTAGGTTTGCTTACTGTAGCTTAGCATTGCATGCTGTTGTTGAGCCTGTGATCCACTAGGACTCCCAGATCTTTTTCCATCCTGGACTGCCCCTAAGGCTCTCCTTAGCGAGTAACCTGCATTCATATTTTAAGCCCCAAGTGCATACATTTTTCAACATTAAACCTCATTCGTCAGGTAGTTGACTATCTCCTTATTTTATTGAGGTCACCTTGTAAAGTTTTTATACCCTGCTGTGAAGTTATTGTCCTACTTATCGTATTTTTTTCGCTCCATAAGACACACTTTTTCCCCTCCAAAAAATGGGGGAAAATGTCTCTGCGTCTTATGGAGCGAATACTGACCAGGCACCGCTGCCGCCGAGCAGTATGGCCGCATAGATCCAGAGCTCCGCTCTGCACCAGGGAATCGGCTTCAACATCACAGCCCAGGACCTCTCCAGCAGTGATCCATCTAGCTTCCTGGCGTGCTCATACCCTGCTGACTGTCCAGACATGTGGAGATGCCGCCAAGACCCGCCAGCGGTGAAAAAATGATTGCTTTCTACCCGACCATGCAGGGCGGGCTTCACCAAAATAGCAGCGGGAGTCACAATGCACCACCAGCTGCTGGACCTCTAGAGACTTCCTACTCGGCTCGAGCCACAAGCGCAGGCTCAGAAGAACCTGTCATTACAGGTGAGCAAACTTCAACCATGCCCTAGAGGTTAACCCCTTATCTCCCTCCACAAGCAAAGTGAAATCAAGGACCCGCATAGATTCTGGGAAGCCAGATGTATCTTCTCCTCTTATGGATGAGGCAGACTCCTCTCCTTCACAGCACCCTCCTGCCACTCTCCCAGATGCACTGCACAGTTTCCAGCTACAGGCCATCCCAGCTAAGATGTGTCACTATGAAAGACATGCCCATGTCACTGAGGGCCTCTATACAAGCATACAGCGGTGGAATGCACCCCAACCTGTCAGCACGAGCCAGGTGGCTATCGTCTCCTCAGTCTACAGTTTTAGTACACCAAAATTATTTTAGTACACCATTTGGTTCAGAATAATTTTTTTCTTGTTTTCTTCCTCTACAACCTAGGTGCGTCTTATGGTCAGGTGAGTCTTTATGGAGCAAAAAATATGGTAGCTTTGTATTGTGAGCCAACACTGAAATTGAGTTTAAATTTATACCAACCTCTATATCATTAATGGATACATTAAACAGAATTGATCTCACGACAGAGCCTTGGGGTAACCCATTCACAACTCCAGACCATTCTGAGTACATATTATTTATCACCACCCTTTGGACCTGCAACCAGTTTTCTATCCAGGTACATACATTATTTTCCATGCCAAAAAACCTCAGTTTACAAATTAAGCATTTATGAGGAACTGTATTAAATGCTTTAGCAAAATCCAGATACACCACATACACAGGCCTTCCTCTATCTAGATGTCAGCTCACATCTTCATAAAATGCTATCAAATTGGTCTGACAAGAATGAGCTTTTATAAATACATGTCGATTACTATAATGATACTGTTTTCATAAGCAAATTCTTGGATATAGTCCCTTAACCCCTTTAACCACTTGCCACCCGCCATATAGCAAAATGATGGCTGCAAAGTGGTTTCAATAACCTGACTGGGCGTCATATGACGTCCTCAGGATATTAAGCCACTGTGCGCTGCATCTATTGTTTACCCATAGATATTATTATTATTATTATTATTATTAAAGCAATATTAAACCTTGAGTTCTTTAACCACTTTCTGCCCGCCATATAGCAGAATGACGGCCGGAAAGTGGTCACATGACGTCCAGCAGGATAAGCTGCAATCGCGCACCCACTGGGGCACGCAGCGCGGCGATCGTTGTTGCCGTGTGTCAGTCTGACAAACCGCAACTCCGATCTAGGTAAAGAGTCTCTGACGGAGACTCTTTACCACATGATCAGCCATGTCCAATCACGGCTGATCACGATGTAAATAGGAAGAGTCGGTGATCGGCTTTTCCTCACTCGCGTCTGACAGACACGAGTAGAGGAGAGCCGATCGGCTGCTCACCTGACAGGGGGGATTTGTGCTGATTGTTTATCAGCACAGCCCCCCCTCGGATCCCACCCAGGACCACCAGGGAAGCCGCCCAGGACCACCAGGGAAGCCATCCACACTGGACCACCAGGTATGTCCCCTAGACCCCCAGGGAAATACTAATCTGTGCCCAGGCAGCTGCCAATCAATGCCCAGGCAGCTGCCAATCAGTGCCCAAACACAATGCCTACCACTGCCAGTGCCACCAGTGATGCCTTTCAGTGCTGCGTATCAGTGCTCATCAGTGCCACATATCAGTGCCTAGCAGTGCCGCCTATCAGTGCCCAGCAGAGCTGCCTATCAGTGCCCAGCAGTGCCGCCTATCAGTGCCACCCATAAGAACCCATCTTTGCAGCCTTTCAGTGCCCATCAGTGTCGCCTATCAGTGCCCATCAGTGCCCACCAGTGCCACCCATGAGTGCCCATCAGTGCCGCCTATCAATGCCCATCAGTGCTGCATATCAGTATCGCCTACCAGTGCCCATCAGTGCCGCATATTAGTGCCCATCGTCAGTGCCCGCTCATTGGTGCCACCTCTTCTGTCTCAAGGAGCAGATAGCTAAACTTTCTTATCCCAATAACTGTAGATACCATATTTCTTTGATCTCAGTTTTATTAGAACAAGCCAGGTGAAACTACAAAATAACAGAAATAGACCTCAATAAGTATAATATTGCATACAATACAGCATACATTGCATAAACAACAACATACAGTACAAGATGAGATAATAAAAACTTACTTTTTAAGTTCTCTAAGAGGTGATGGTGATAGATTGAGAAATACATGTGTTGCTTCCTTCAATGTGTATAAAGAATGGTGACTGGTTCACTTCCTGCTAAGATTCTACCCATAATTCCCTGCTTGCTGACAACTTCCTTATTTACACATACAATAAACAATTAAACAGAACTGCAGCAATACCAAAAAGGAACACTACATGGAGCCTGCACACCACATATGATTGTCTTAAGTAAATTACACATTTTGCATGTAAATTTAACAACACAGGTACAAATAACCATTATAAAACATCAGCAAGACATCTGGTGGACAGAACACTCCCCGCCTGACATCAAGTGATGTCACTAACAGAGTCCTCCGTGGAAAGCAACAGAATAAGTTAGGTCACTGGTCTCAAGAATACTTTAACCTCATTCTGATGAAAGATCTTGACCTCGACCTTACGGACACAATTATCCTTGCTTGGCAGTACTTTGGTGATCAAACCTAAAGGCCACATATTCCTTAGTGTCTGGCAATCTTTCATGAGCACAACATCACTAGGTTTAAGATTAGGCTTTTCAGTGTGCCACTTTCTCCTTACTTGTAGAGTAAATATATATTGTTCTCTCCACCGGTTCCAGAAGGTATTGGCGAGATTTGTTCTTGTTTCGATTGACGTTTGTAAAGGTCCTTCTCACAAAACTCTCCAGCTGGAGCACCGGCAAGACTAGTCATTTGCGTGAGTAACATGGCAGGTGTGAGGACCACTGGATCCTCAGAGTCACTTGAAATGGATGTCAAAGGTCTGGCGTTAATGATAGCTGTAACCTCTGCCATAAATGTCACTAAACATTCGTTAGTAAGCCTTGCAGTTCCTACTTGTAGGAAGATAGAATCAAGAATTCTGTGGGCTATGCCTATCATCCTCTCCCAAACATCTCCCATGTGAGAAGAGTGAGGTGGGTTGAAGATCCACGTGCAGTTTTGCTTACTCAAGTTTTTTTTCTATACTGAGAACGTCCAAATAAGAAAAAAATTGAAGTTCTTTTATTGCTCCTACAAAGTTAGACACTCTGTCAGAGCGAATGAGTTTCACTGGGCCTCTGATTGCAATGAATTCAGCTAGTTCTGTGGCTAATACTGCAACACAAAGTTCCAGCCTGGGTATGGTGTGTTCAGGAAGTGGTGAAAGTTTTGCTTTCCCCATTACAAACCCTATGTGGCATTGTCCTTTAGTGTCTATGGTTTTCAGGTAAGCTACAGCAGCAATTGCTTTAACAGAAGCATCCGAAAACACACAGTCTTTGCATCTGAACATCAGCAGATGACAGAGGAGTATATGGTCGTGGAATTTTAAGGTTGGATAGAGTTGTTAGTGACTCCTTTCACTCTAGCCATAGGTTCTTCTTGTCAGTGGGGAGAGGGTGATCCCAATCTAGTGACTCACAGGTGAAGTCTCTTAGCAGTGCCTTGCCCTGGATAGCGACAGGTGCTTCAAAGCCTAAGGGATCATACAGGCTGTTTATGGTAGACAGGACACCTCTACGGGTAAAGGGTTTTTCTTCTGTGTTTACTTGGAAAGTAAACATGTCAGATCTTAAGTCCCAAAGCAAACCAAGACTGCGTTGCATGGGAAGCGAGTCTGTGCCTAGATCTAAGTCCTTTAACTCGTTAGAATGATCTTGGACAGGAAAGGCTTCTAAAACTTCTTTACTGTTGGAAGCAATCTTGTGGAGCCTTAAGTTGGAACACGCAATCGTCTACATAGAAATCCTTGTCCACAAACATCTGACCCATACTCTGACTCTCCCTCTCTAGCAGAGTGTCTGAGGCCATATATAGCAACTGCAGGGGGAAGAACTGTTGCCAAATATGTGTACCCTCATGCGGTATTCTGTGATGTCTCCAGAGGGGTTGTTGTCCCTGAACCAGAGAAACCTCAGAAAGTTACAGTGTTCTTCTTTAACAAGAAAGCAATAGAACATTTGCTGTATGTCTGCCATGAATGCGACTGAATCCTTGCGAAAGCGAAGAAGTACTCCTAATAGTCTGTTGTTAAGGTCAGGGCCAGAGAGAAGGACATCATTTAGAGAGACACCTTCATGTTTGGTGCTGGAATCGAACACTATTCTAAGCTGTCCTGGCTTCTTAGGGTGCTAGACCCCAAATATAGGTAAGTACCAGCATTTCTCTGAGTCTATGAGGTTTGGGGCTATCTCAGTATGACCATTCTGGAATATTTTCTCCATGAAGGAAAGGAAATGTTCTTTCATCTCTGGTTTCCTTTGAAGATTGTGTCTTAGGGAAGTGAGATGTTTATATGCTAGTTCTCTATTGTTAGGCAAACGTCGTCTTTGTGGTCTAAAGGGAAGAGGTGCAATCCAGCTATTAGTCCCGTCTTTCTACATATGCTTTTCCATAACTTCTAGGGAGAGCCTATCCTCAATAGACATTGCTACCTGGTTATCTTCCTTTGTTCTCTGGAACACTGTGCTTCCTAAGTTGCTTTGGTCATTGTCATAGGTATCGCTGTCACAGAGGGGACTTAGGAAAGGAAGAGGTACAGGGTTGTTGTGTGGTAGTTCATTTATGAGGATGTGATTTTGACAGGGTTGGAAAAGAGAAGGACGACCATTCTTGAGGGTACTAGTAAGCAGGTTATTAACAGATGCAGGTTTGTGTGTACCTCCCAGGTAAACATCATCTATAATGACCCTTACTTTGTGGGCTTGCAAGATATCCCTCCCTAGGAGTAAGATTATCTGAGCCTGATCATCTAGTTCTGGTATAAGATGTGCTATGTGGTTCAGGTGAGTCTGGTGAGCTGCTGCCTCTGGTGTGGGAATCTCTGATCTGTTGTCTGGCAACTGGCTGCACTCGATTATGGTCGGTAAGGGTAGGCATGTCTTACCATCCATAGATTCAATTTGTAGGCTGTCAGCTCTTCTCCCCGCCGTTTCCACTGTACCTGCACAAGTCCTAAGGGAGTAAGGGCTGCTGGGGCCTTTAAGGTTTAGAATGTCAATAAACACAGATCTAGCTAGTGACTTATTACTCTGATCATCCAAGATGACGTAGAGCTTGACCGCTTTGTCCCTGTGTCCTTTTGGGTAAACTCTCAGAAGACAGATTTTAGAGCAGGATCTGCCACCTGTACTTCCTTTGCAGACTTCAGTACACTGTGAAGTGATTGCTATGGCGTCTGTGCTAGAGTCTTTGGTCTCCCCGCCTTGCTCCTTGTCCCTATGAACAGGTGGGAAAGTTCTTGGAGTAGGCCTTGGGTGTAGAGCTGAGTTGTGCTCTGTGCTGTCACATGCTGTACGTTTGACACTGACCTTACAGTCCTTGGCGAAATGTGTGGATGAAGAGCAGCACTTGTAACAGATGTTGTTCTCTTTGAGGAAAGCTTTGCGATCCTGGATGATTTTTGTCCTGAAGGCTTTGCATTTCAGAAGGGGATTTGGCATCTTATGTAGAGGGCAGAACTTAGTAGGGTCGCTGTCTTGATCCTCTGGCTGAGACTCTGCAAATCAGTGGGAAGAAATGTTAGTTTTGTGCACTGCTACTGGAGCTCTGAGTTGTTTAGGGCCAGGAGAAGTGGTATAAGACACTGGAAAAATGAAGCTGGGGTCATCTTTCATTCCTGCTTGTCTGTCTACAAAGTCCACAAACTCACAAAAGGGTGCAAAAGGCACATTGTGTTTTCGTTTGTAGTTATAGCCATGAGTAATCCATCTTTCATGTAACTCATAAGGAAGTTTTTGTGCTAATGAGTTAATACCTCTAGCAGAGTCAAGATAAGAAAGGCCAGGTAAGTCTCCTTCTGCTTTAGCAACTTGTAACTCCATACACAGGTCACTGAATTCTCTGAGTCTTTGGTAACCTCTGCTAGGTATTTTTGGGAAGTCTTCTATCCTTTTAAACAGTGTACTCTCTATAGCCTCTGGTGAGCCATAACATCTATCCAGACTGTTCCAGATGTTTGCAAGGCCTATCTCAGTATGGTTTATATTAATGTCTCTGATCCTTTTGGCATGTTCAGCAGAATCATTGCCAAGCCACTTTACAAGGAGTTCTATCTGTTCCCTGACAGATAGATCTAGACCTTGAATGACACTCTGGAAAGCAGATCGCCACACCCTGTAGTGTTGAGGGTGATCACTTAATTTGACAAGTCCTTGGGTAACTAACTATTTTTTTGGCCAGGAACTTGGCAAGGTCTACAGTAGCCTGATTGGCATTGGGGTAGGCTGATGATGTATTTTGGTGCAGTGTAAAGGCATACCTGGTAAAAGTCTCTTCTGTAGGCACGCTGGGTTCAAACTTACATAAGGTTGGCAGTTCATACCTGTTCGCTGCATACACCTTTGGAGTGAAGACTGGTGTTTGATGCTTGTATGAAGGCTGGGTACCTGGGTGGAGTAGAAGGTTTGGTTGGAACTGGAAAGTCTGGAACTCTGTCAGATTTTTCTTGCTTGCAGTGTTGGGTTCCCAGGTCGTCTTGTTGCTGCTTTATTTGATGTGACTCACTGACGTTATGTTTGATTTCTTGTTGTGGGATGCTGCTTGGGTCCCAGTGCTGGTAGACATAATCTGACGTGCGTTGTAAAGAATCTTGTTGGTCCTCTTCTAGACCCGGTATGCTGTTGCCTAGTCTTGGCTCATCGTAGACGGCTGCTTCTAAAGCTTCTGCCACTGCAATGGCGGCAGCAGCGTTGCTTTCTACTGCCAGCTTCTCCATGTTAGCTTCTAAGAAAGCTTGCTGCAATTTCAGAGATGCTTCCTGCTGGGCTAGCTCTTCTTCCAGGCGTATTCTTTTCTTCTCTCTCTCTTGTTCCATGTGTATTCTTTCTTGCTCTCTCTCTTGCTCCAAGCGTACTCTTTCAGACTTCTCTCTCTCGTGCTCCCGTCTCACCTTTTCTGCATCAGACACAGGTCGGCGCCGAGCCGTGACATCAAGCATCGATGCTTGAGAAAAGAATGCGGCTATCTCTTCCATCCATAGCCAGCTAGTTCAGAAACGCGTTGCATGTTGATGACATCAGGGCTCGGCACCGGCCTGTGTCTGCACTCCAAGCCTCGCTTTCGATCTACACACACGGCCGTGTCTCTCCCTCCACCACACAGGGACAGTGCGAACGCTGTGGAGATACAGCACGGCTCAGCCATCCGCCCAGATGTCCTTCCCCCCTCCTCCCACGAACACCCTTGTCAGTATCTGACTGATCTTCCCTTTTCCACCGGACTGCAGTTACTACCTGCCAGGAACACTGAATTACATCAGACTGTGTTTGTGCTCAGCTATATGCACCCCTGCCTGCCTGGATTTGATTGTGTATCAGCTACACTGGAACTGCTGCTGGCTACAGTCCCACATCATCATCTCCTCAGCCCTGATCATGCTCCTGTATATGACTCCTCTTTCTTTCATGTGAGTGGATATTGTGATTGTAATAAATTGTTTTATGATATATTCTCAGAGGCGCCCCTATTCCTTGTTTTTTCTCAGCATATTGGAACTCGCTTTTGGTTTCTTGGTGGCTGCCCTGACTGACGTAGCGACTTTACACTACTAGTGTACACATATGTACATACATCCATGCCCCTGGACTATTGGGTACTACGCTCTGAGGTATCTGAACATTGCGCCTTTTTACTTGTTTAGTACAAAACATCAGCAAGACATCTGGTGGACAGAACACCGCCTTATCAGTGCCTGTCAGTGCCACCTTATCAGTGCCCATCAGTGAAAAAGAAAACTTACTTATTTACAAATTTTTTTAACAGAAACAAAAGCAAAACTTTTGTTTTTTTCAAAATTTTCAGTCTTTTTTTATTTGTTTAGCAAAACATAAAAACCGCAGAGGTGATCAAATACCACCAAAAGAAAGCTCTATTTGTGGGAACAAAATGATAAAAATTCAGTTTGGGTACAGTGTTGTATGACCACGCACTTGTGATTCAAACTGTGACAGCACTGAAAGCCGAAAATTGGTCTGGGCAGAAAGGTGTATAAGTGCCCTGTATTGAAGTGGTTAATAGTTTACATACTTTTGATGTTAGATTGACTGGCCTGTAGTTATCAGATATACAATCACCGGCCACTTTATTAGGTATACATTGCTAGTACCGGCAAATAAATAATTGTTGTTCATAAATTTAGGCCAACATGTTTTCTGCTACATTTCTTCGGTGAAAATAACCCAAATCAGTGTATATTATTTAGTCTGTATGAGTCCACAAACTATATATATATATATATATATATAAATTGACCAATCCTGATGCATTGACCCCATTTCTTGAGGCCCAAAAATGTCAGGACAGTACAAATATCTCCCAAATGACCCAAGGTATTTAGTAAGAGACATGGAGAGTTTTTAAGTTGTAAGTTTCCACAATTTTTTTTTTCAATTTGTTTTATTTTTTTTTTTCTTTCTTACGATTTAAACACTGTGACCAGAGCAATATAATGTTACTATAGTAACATTGTACCACTCTGGGGGAGTGATCAG
This sequence comes from Aquarana catesbeiana, assembly GCF_042186555.1. Lineage (NCBI taxonomy): Eukaryota > Metazoa > Chordata > Amphibia > Anura > Ranidae > Aquarana > Aquarana catesbeiana. The sequence goes on from NC_133329.1 coordinate 256,565,613, forward strand.
GATTTTTTTTTACACATTATGGTTGCTTATAGCAGTAAATTTCTTGACTATAAGCAAGCATTTTACTGAATGAAATTGTTTCATTCAGTTTTTTTTTGTTGTGATTAGCCAGAGCTAATCACATGGTACAGATGGGCTGTGATTGGTCCTGTCTGTGCCATGTGATCACATTGACCAATCACAGCTAGCAACTCAATTGTATACAATGGATGGCATGAAAGGAAGCCATCCATTGTTTACAACTGTCATGTGATCTGCTGTGATTGGTCACATGGTAAAGGCAGGAAGCCAGTACACTGATCAGTCATTGGACACAGCTAGTGACAGACTGAGCCAATGCACGGGCCCGTGAGTGGCACCTTCTGGGAGGATGCCATATGACATCCATTCATTAGGACGAAAGGCTCGCCTGGCCATCAATCCGCTATAGGCCACGCAGGAAGGTGTTAAAGAGCTCTGCCTTTCAAAAGCTATTGTAATTTAACTCTGTTACATTGCTGTCTGGGTATGGCAGCAATTGACACAGACATTTAAAGGTTAGAATGGCAACAGCCAGTGCTGTGAATGGGGTGTGTGTGTGTGTGTGTGTGTGGGTTGAATGCTCAGTTGACCTGCCCCATCTGCAAATCTTTGGATTGTTGTCCTATGAGCTGGAAAATCTCTATGCAGGCTGAGACTGACAGTGTCTCTATCACCAGGGATTTTAATCATGCCTTACTATTTACAAAATTTTAAACCACTTTTGGATTTAAAGACACGTTAAATATTTTTTACTTCTTGAAAAAGTATATTACATGTGTTTAAAAGCAGCAAGTACTGTATTCATAATACTGTTGGTCCAGCACTGGGGTCTTGTTGTTAGGAGACACCAGAGAGACAACAGAGCGAAGCCCATCAATATGACACTCCTTCATTGTCCAATCCTCAGTCTGGAGACTGGTTGGTGATAGGATTTATCCTACAGTGGAGACAAGATCACTGATCTGTCTTTATCTAGCAGATCTGCTTGGATCACAATAATTCTAAATCCCAATAAACAAGTAAAACCTTTCACCTATATGCATATCCGCTTTGTATTCCTCTAAAACTGTTGAAACAGTCAAAACTGTCCCCTAAAAAGCAGGAAAAATCAATCTGCAGATATGTGCAAAGAAAGGGGAGGCAGGAGGTAAGGAACGGCAGCAGTTAGCTGCTTCTGTCGGCCAGCATCTCAATACCCCATGCAAAGGAGAAAAAAACCCCCCTGGGGGGGGGGGGGGGGGGACTATTGCGGTACTAGGTATAGCCAAGTATTCAGTAAGGAAAGATAAAGAAAAAGGTAATAGTATAAAAAAATTCCATTTTAATAGAAAACATAGTTAAAAGATTATAACAATGTCACATACAGTTGTAATTAAAAGCGGAAGCAGTAAATACAACCAATTGGATTACAACCCATAGTGATAGTGGACACAAATAGAGCTTGGATTCTCGACCGGTTTCGCGGTTTTCACCGCTTCCTCAGGAGAGCAATATCTGTGGTACAACATATAATAATTGTAGTAAATACATAACTCAGGAGATACATAGCAAGATTATCGATGCAGCAAAATCATTAGACAGTGCATTAAACAATTACATACAGTTTAAATATAGAAAGGATGAGCTCACCCGTTCAATAATTCTCTGTGGGTGTGTAGAGCCCCAAGTGGTTCCCCCTGCGGCGAACACAGGGGATAACAAACAGCCTCTGGATGGATAAATTTTAGATGATAGGATTATATAAGTCAATGGACTGGGGAATCAGTCAAGAGGAGGGATAGAATAGGGGGGTGCCAATAGTGTACCTCTAAAGTTAAAGCCAGTGCGGGCGAACAGATCCGGTGACGTCAGGGACCGCCCCCCGTGCCGTCCCTGACTTCCGGGTTGGGGTGCTCTTATAGCGGCCGTTCGTGGTTTGTGATGGGGGACACACACACTACACTGAAACATTAGCTAGGCACAGAGTTAACACCTTGATCACCCCTGATGTTAACCTCTTCCCAGCCAATTTCATTAGTACAGTGACAGTGCATATTTTTAGCACTGATCACTGTATTAGTGTCACCGGTTCCCAAAAAAGTGTCAAAAGAGTCAGTCAGGTGTCCGATTTGTTTGCCAAATCGCAGTCCCATTATAAGTCACTGATCGCCACCATTACTAGTAAAAAAATAAATAAAAATATCCCATAGTTTGTAGACGATATACAGTTGTGTCACAATATAGTGAAAACCTAGGCCTTCTCCCACTATCTTGGCGCTATGGAAATATTAGATTATATAAATATAGACAATTCAGTAATCACAGTGATTCGATCTTTCACAGCGATTCAAAGTATCAACTGCCACTTAAAGTGCAAAATGCAAAACAATAATCCATACAATATATTAAAATGTCCACAGGTTCTCCAAAAGGTACCTCTGATTACAAAAGTGGCGCTACTGTCATTGCTTATTATGACCAGCTTTCATATGGTAATGGAACATGAGAAAATTGAAGAATGACAGATGGTGATAAAAGTCCAGGAAGGGGGGCGTGGTCTGGACATGGCTGGATAGAGACGTATTTCAGACTTGACTTGTTTCAGATGATCTAACACAATATGCACTCCTCGAAGAAGAAGGCATCAAAGAAGAACACTAAATCTACAAAACCCTCGCTTCCAACACCACCTGCGAGCGAAATCAAACGGTTATTCCGGCTCTCACTACCAAACTCGCCGGAGCTCAAAATGGCGGACTCACATGTCAACCTGGCGTGAGCCAGGCCTCCAGCTGCTCACCTTCCTCACACATGGAGCTATCGACCTCCGATGCCCTCCTGGGTATGCTGCCGGACATCGAACCTGACCATGGGGGACCATCACAGTCCTCAGCACTGACTTACCAAGTGGACGCGGAGCTGAGATCCCTGCTGCAGGCCCTCCCAACTCCCCAAGGTGGAGGTGGCCCACCAGAAGGAAATGAACGCAAGGAAATCAGATGCGCAGGCACTTACTGTCAGACTTACTAAGGGGGAGACTTTGTTGTCTGCACTGGACCGCCGGGTGTTGGCATTAGAAGAGCGCCAGGACTCACACACTGAGGCGCTGATCACCCAACAACTGCACCTTGAGGACATGGAGGACCAGAGTCACATGAATAATTTGCGGCTCCGGGGCTCCCGGAGGCCACGAGACCCGAGGATCTAGCGGAAACGACTATTGCCATTTTCCGGAATGTGGTGGGAGCCGACCTTCCAGACAGGGTAGAGCTGGAGCGGATCCACAGGGCGCTAGGTCCCAGGCCGACTGACCCTGTGAGGCCCCGCAATGTTATTTGCAGGCTCCACCACTACGCTCATAAAGAACTGATTGCACGCAAGGCCTGGGAAGCAGGAGAGCAGGACTTTGATGGAGCCACCATTAAGGTTCTGCCGGACCTCTCAAGGGCCACCTTGCAACGCCGAGCCATGCTCAGGCCATTGCTGGACCTCGCCAGATGGATGGATGCCTCTTACTGCTGGGGTTATCCCCTCTCGGTCACTTTCCGCAAGGACCAGAAGTTCTCCACCTTCCGTGTGCCAGAATCCCTGCTTGCTCTTTTCATCTTCCTAGGCGCAGCGCCGATACCGCTCCCGAACTGGCTTGTCCTGCTACCGAGGTATTCCGGTCGCCCAAATCAATCAATGCAAGGAGGAGGATTCTCCCCTAGACCGCAGAGGAACCACCACCGACCTAGAGCACTGTCACCAGAGGATAACCATGAGTCCTAATTCACTCCTGCACTGTGCTCTTCCCCTGTAAGCCACACGTTGAGCCATTGTCACTAAGCCTTGACTTGATTAACTCACCCCCAGACCAGCGTTACCCCCCCTGCACTGGTTCGACATCCTGATTTAACTGCCGCCACACCGGGCAGGCCACAGCCACAATACCTGTTCCGGTCGGAGACGTCCCCCCCTCCCGGGGAGCCATCCTCTGTCACTAGAGAATGTATAGCGACTGTTGACTGTATATCAGGAGTGGACCCCGGAGTCCATCCAACGACACTGTGGAGCGCCACATGGGGGGTGTCGACCCTCAGGCTCTGCACTGGGGCATCCATCCTGGTTCTATCACATCATCTCTCCCAACACACTCTCGGGAACGTCCCAGGATTCGGCCCTCCGATGCACTGAGCCGATGCACCGACTTCCGTGATACCAGGCATAAGGGGTGGTGCATTCCGACACTCTCAGATGACCCAGGTACTGTCACCAAGACAGGGTACAAATAGAAGAGAATCAAACTACTATCCCTCTAAAAAGCGCTTTATGGTGCTACAGTTCCCTACCCCAAGAACTGAAATCACACCCATTGATAAGTAATATGCTACGCCAATGCTCACAAGCTACACTGCATGCTTCCTTAACGACTTCTTTGTCGCCCCTGACCCCGATTCTGGGACACCCCGACTTCTCCCCGGGCCTTTCGCCTACAGGATTCCAAACATTACGAGACTCTGACTGCATCTCTGCCTCCAGGTTTGTGATGGGGGACAGATGGCCCTCTATTTCAGAGCTGATGGACCCTGTGGGCCCTTTTCACCTCACGTTCTGGAGTGCGGCACAGATACATCACTTCCTCCATTCGATCCCAAACCCTCAGATCTACACACAACAATTGACCAGCTTTGAGGAATATTGCTCAGGGACAGACCCACTACCCCAAGTTCTCTCAAAGACGTATGCACTCCTGAACACTCCCCTGAGGCAACCACCCCTACCTTGTATAGCAAAATCGGAGACAGACCTCAGCCATACTTTTACTGAAACCCAAAAGCAAAACATGATCAGGTTCTCCCTTAAATCGTCATAATGCACTAAAATACAGGAGACCAACTTCAAGATTCTAACAAGATGGTATCTAACACCAAGTCGGTTACATGCCATCTTTCCTGACACTCCAAACTATTGCTGGCGTTTTGTCAGAGGGAAGTAGGAACCATTCTGCACATATTCTGGGCCTGCCCTAAGCTGATGGCCTTCTGGACAGCGGTCCGCACTATCTCCCAAAAATTTAAAGACCTTAAACTCCCTGATGACCCTCGTTCTTTCTATTACACATATCAACGATCCCTCCCAGAATCTATAAAAAGTCCATACTACGTCACTTACTAAACGCAGCTAAATCTTGTTCCCCGTGCGCTGGAATCAGCAGTGTCCACCGACCACAGCATCTTGGCTAGAGAAAGTGGAGGAAATAAATAGGATGGAAGACCTGGTCATGTCCGCACAAGACAGACATGAGACATACAAGAAAACCTGGGATCTCTGGAATATGTTCAAATTCTCAGATGACGGGAAAGCCCTCTTCAGGACATGAGTTGAGGCCTCGTGCAGATACCCAAATAGACATGCTGTCCAGAAGCACGGTGTTACCCAATCCCTAACCCCCCCCCCTTTGCTTTTCCAACTGCTTCTGCCATATTTCTCCCTATCTCTCTTTCTTTACACAACTAGTAAGATTCAAGGAAAAAAAAAAAAAAAAAGGGAAATGGGAAGGGGTGGCCCTATACCTACTTTACATTACCAGACATTACAAGCTGACAGAGTGCAATTATGAGACTTCTAGCATTTAAAATATTTGCTGTATTGTACTCAGTGTGAAATGCTATTGTGAGGCCGTGTCCTCAATTATTTGATGCTTACTGTGTGTCTTCCAGAAAGGAAGACACACAGGGCCTGACTCCTCCTCCTTTCTGGAACTTAATAAAAATTATATTTGAAAAAAAAAAAAAAAAGTCCAGGAAGACACAGATTGTGGTCCTAATGTGGTATAAAAGTTGTGCACCTCACACCAGAATCTGCAAGCCGTGCGTCACACTCCCCTTAGAGGTTCTCCCTCACAAGAAAGATGAACACATCAAGCTTTGATATAGTAACCACGGCTGTCTTCCACATCATGGAGGGTGTCAGAACTTGTACTGGATCTCCCACAGGTACTCAGACAGAAAAAAGGGGCTCAAATAGCGTAATTCCGTTTTTCTCTCTTGTTTATTTTAAATTCAAAATGACATGACATAAATTCCGTCAATCTGTACTTAAAATTATCAGCATTAAAAAAGCGTTCTACACTTCACAGGACCCACGAGAATCACAAAATGAAGGAAGACAGCGTCCACTGCTTACTTCCGGCTGTCTCTTCCTGGCCGTGGAACGCAAACATCACTTCCTGATGGTAGGTTTGAAATTGCAGAACCAAATCCTTTTTTTTAAGTCCAAACAGAGCGTGCTCTCTCTGATTCTCTTCTGACTCTCTGGCCTGAACGTACTTAGACAACTTATAAGCACAACTGTAAATCAATATACACTTATTGGGATTTATTTTACCAAAAACATGTAGCAGAATACATATTGGCCTAAATTTATGAAGAAATTAGATTTTTTACATTTTTTTATTGATGCGTTTTAGAGCAGAAAGTAAAAAATATTGTTGTTTTTTCAAAATTGACAGTCGTTCTTTGTTTATAGAGCAAACAATAAAAACACAGAGGTGATCAAATACCACCAAAAGAAAACTCTATTTGTGGGGAAAAAAAATGACATACCTTTTATTTGTGTATTGTGTTGCACAACCGTGCAATTGTAAATTAAAGTAACGCAGTGCCATATCGCAAAAAACGGCCTGCAAGGAAGGGGGGTGGTAAATCTGTCAGAGGTCAAGTGGTTAAAGGACGCTGTTCACATATCAGTTCTTGTTTTCTTCAACAGGGAAACAGGGAGCAGTGACATGGCAAAAATCAAGTCAGTAACAATTCTCAAGAGCACTTGAGCTGAAAGGAACATCAAAATGCATTACATAATCTCTTGCTGTAAAGCACTCAAATCATGAATGTTCTCCACAAAATTGTTACTGATGACAGGAAAAAAAACTCTTTAACTGTCAGTGAAATCAATTCTTGGTAACGTTATTTTAACTAACAAGACTCAGGTAGTGCCAAATCACACAATCTGAAAATAATACACTTGTGCTACCTGGTTAGAGCCTATAAAGTCTTCCATCTTACATGCATAGAGAGTTATACTCCGTTCTGCTTGAAGATTTCATGCTTATTGACCTGTCCGACAAGCCTTAAAATGTAGATTTATATTTAAACCTTACATTAAGTTTTACGTTTTAAGTATATACATTATATATAAAGCATTGTGAAGAAACTATATTTTAAAGCATTTGTAAAGGAAAAATTTGTAAATAACAAATGTGTCATACTTACCTGCCCTGAATCTTCCTCTACTCAAGTCCCCCACCGAAGGTTTGTGCCCTTCCTTCTTGCAGAGTGCCCTTCATAGCAAGCTGCTTGCTATGGGGACACGTGTATGTGCTCGCTCCTGGGCCGGCTCTCTGTGTCCATAAGACACAGAGTGCGGCTCAGCCCCACCCCCCACTTCTGCCTCACTGGCTGTAATTGACAGCAGTGGAAGCCCATGGTTTCTGCTGCTGCATCTTAGCCAATGAGGGGGGTGAGAACTGGTAGAGCGACGGCTTTCATGCACATCGCTGGATCAAGATCTGGCTTAGGTAAGTATTAGAGGGAGCTGAGGGGGGAGCTGCTCACTGAAGGTTTTCACCTTCATGCATTGAATGCATGAAGGTAAAAATCCTTCAGCCTTTACAGCCCTTTTAAAGGTCACCACACAGGTATTGAAATATTAGCATTTTATAGGAGTCCAGATTTTAACAGCTTGCTAGCCATCTAGAGTAATCAACCAGCAGATGTTTCTAAGCTGTTAGAAACCAACTGAAACCCAACTTCAGTCTTTGTTGTGATCCTTGAGTTCCTTTGAGAATAAAAAAAACTTTTAATTAATAGCAGCTAGAGAGCTCAGGGTGGCTTGCTTTAAAACCTGATTTACTGTTTAAAGCGGGGTTCCACTCCGATCAATTTTTTTTTTTGGCCAAATTACAATTTTACTTATTACTATATAGCAATATGGAACTCACTTGTTCCGTTTTTCAGTGACATTGCTGTCTGTTTTCGCCCAATAAATGAACTTAGATAATTAAATCTACATGATTGTCATCTTGCCTGTGGGCATGTGAAGCCCACAGGCATCCTCTTCCGGGATACGGTGCTGCTGATCGCCCAGCATGCACCGCCCGTTCTTTTCCTGATCTCGTGCATGCGCATTACACAGAAATCGGAGCGCCGTCAACAGCTCTGGTTGCCATCACAACGAGCAGCGTCGTAGGAGGTCCCGCCCCGTTGTGATGGCAACGGAGCTGTTGACGTCACTCCCACTATGGAAATCTCTCGATGACTCTTGTAACAGGCCGCCGCACTGACTCCTGGGAACAATGACACAAGCTCCCAGGAGCCAGTGCGGCTAAGAGGAAGTGAGTAATTAGCCACTCTAAACACACCCCTAACCGCAGCCTGTGCTTCCTGCAAAAAAGAAAGAGATCTTCTACAAGAAAGGTAAAGCCTGCAAAAAAAAAAAAAGTGCCGTTTTGTCATTAGGACATTGCGGTAATCAGCTGCAGTTAGTGTAGAAAAATCGGGTGGAGCTCCGCTTTAAGAATATTGAACATGTTGTTGTACATATTCTGTGCACAGGTGCTAACTTGCAAAAAGAAGCAGAGTCAACGTAATATATTAGGGTCTCTGTTCCCACTGTAAATAGCAGAATTATTGTTGGAAAACGCCAATAGTTATCAAATGTACTTATCGTACCCCAGCTTCTTCCTGGGGTGCCTAGATGAAATCACTACCCTTCTGGGGAAATCCCAGGGGATGGTGCATATGCCAAATCTCACGAGAAGATTCTCCTGTACTGTGCTAGATTTTGGGTGTTCAATATTCATCAGATTCATCAGATTCTTGTTGGAAGGATAGTGACCTCATCCCCTTGAATATGGAAACTAAAGTATATTAACCACTTCAGCCCCGGAAGATTTGACTAGGCCATTATTTATGATATGGCACTGCGTCGCTTTAACTGACAACTGCGCGGTTGTGCGACACTGTACCCAAATAAAATTTACGTCCTTTTTTTTCCTACAAATAGAGCTTTCTTTTGGTGGTATTTGATCATCTCTGCAGTTTTTTATTTTTTGCACTATAAACAGAAAAAAGTGACAATTTTGAAAAAAAAAAAACACAATATTTTGTACTTTTTGCTATAATAAATATTAAAATATTAAAATGTTTTCCTCAGTTTAGGCCGATATGTATTCTTCTACATATTTTTGGTAATAAAAATTGCAATAAGCATATATTGTGCAAAAGTTATAGCGTCTACAGAACAGGGGAAAGATTTATGGCATTTTTTTTATTATTTATTTTTTTACTAGTAATGGTGATGATCAGCGATTTTTATCGGGACTGCGACATTATGGCAGACAGATCGTACATTTTTGGGACCACTGACAATTATACAGTGATCTGTGGTATAAAAATGCACTGATTACTGTGTAAATGTCACTGGCAGGGAAGGGGTTAACACTAGGGGGCGATCAGGGGGGATGGGACTGACTAGAGGAGATGACAGATCGTTGTTCCTAGCTAGTAAAAACACACAATCTGTCTCTCCTCACAGAATACGGATTTGTGCTTAAACATGCACATGTCCCTGTTCTGGCTCTCGTGCTCGCGACCCCCAGCCACGCGCATCGGCACCCCCGCAGTGCAGCATGCGCACCTGCTATCCCCGCTTAAAGGGCCGACGTACAGCTACGACGGTTCGCAGGAATGTGTTGACCTGCCGCAGCATGACAGCGGCTGGTCGGCAAGTGGTTAAAGGGGTTGTAAAGGCAGAAAGTTTTTTATCTTAATGCATTATATGCATTAAGATAAAAAGCTTTCTGTGTGCAGCAGCTCCCCTCACACTTACTCGAGGTCCCTCTCTGTCCAACGATGTCCACAAGTGTCTCAGCTGTCTGAGATTCTCCCTCCTAATGGGCTGAGATACAGCAGTGGTGCTATTGACTCCAGCTGCTGTCAAAGTCAGCTAGCCAATCAGGGAAGAGAGGGGGCGGGGCCAGGATGGGGCTCCGTGTCTGAATGGACACAGGGAGCTGTGACTCAGCTCGGGTGCCCCCATAACAAGCTGCTTGCTGTGGGGGCACTGAACAGAAGGGAGGGGCCAGGATCACAGAAGAGGGGCCCAAGAAGAGGAGGATCTTGGCTGCTCTGTGCAAATCCAGGAAAGTATAACATGTTTGTTATTTTTATAGGAAAAAACGAGACTTTACCATCACTTTAAGTATATATTACATGTTCTTTTTATGCGCTAATGTTTATATTTACAATGTGGGAAGCATATTAAAATGTATATGGTAACCAAAACTTTTTAAAAAAATTTTGGATAGCAAAGGAATAGAATTCCTGTCATGTTTATTGCCATAAGAGGCTCTGTTAGAGAGATTCCTTAATTTCCTGTCTGTTAAAAAAAAAAAAGAGGTTGTTTAAAAGCAAGTACAAACTTTTTAACATTTTAAAACATTTTTTTAAATTTTGGATAGAGAAGGGCTACAATCTTTGTGAGGCTTTAACGTCTATCTTAGTTGTCCTTGTACCCACTGTCAACAGAACAGAAAGTGATGGGAAATCCTAAATTTTATAGTGGTCATAACAAGGTAAAGGAAAGTCTTCCAATAGAGACACCTGTTCCACTAACAACTGTCAGAGAAAGCATTCCCCTTTGCATTGGAGAGATTTTCTCTCACTTCTTGTGTCTTTAGGACAAGAAGTGGTGGAAAATCTCCCCAATGTGGGACAGACATCAAAAACAGCGGTTTTAACCCTTTTCACTTTTTGCAAAACTAAAATAAATGGCTTTACATAAACTTTAATCCTATGATATAGAAAATAAAACTCTGCGGCAGAAGAAATTAATTGTAGAGAAATGTTAAAGAAAAAATAATTAGTAATAAGCTGCCCCCCTTGTTGAGCATAACATTTGTCAATAGATTGTTAATAAATAGGAAGCGCTAGTGGTTAGCAGTGAAAGAAAAAAACAGTGAAACAACTAAGTCTCAATGAAGATGACTTTTCATAAACATGCAAACATAGGTTGTACCAGAAATAGGTGAAAATAATAATAACACACAATATTAGAACAAAAAATAGTGATATTAAAGCCCCAATGATTGGCTAAGCACAATAATAGCAGTGAAGAATTAGTAATCTTGCGAGATAAGTAGATTCCTCTATATAGACAAATAGAAAATCCTTCACCAAGAAATTAGATGCACCTCACAGTGGTAGATGGATATCTGCTTACCAGATACCAATGACTCCTTTAGTTAAAAAGAGATTAGCGCTTGTGCAGGATTGTGCCTGCTCACATGGAATGGCTGGATGCTGGATGATAATAGACAGAGAACCCTTCTTGCCCTGGTAATCAGAATAGGATATATGAAAAACAATAGGATCTTCCATAGTCTAATACAGTTTATTAAAAAATGTTAAAAACAGATGGTAAACACAAATGGCCGCTTACCTGAATAGGTGCCTACCTGGCACTGGGGCTGCTCGCTCATTTAGGCATGGATCTCAGCATGGATGCCACCTCGATGGTCGGCGTGCGTTCCACCTGGCAAAAGCAACAACTAGGACTACCGCACGTACAGTAGGAGATCATGTGACCAGGTACAGCTATGGGTAAACTATTAACTTTATAAGCAAACACTGTGTCCAGCTCCCCCAGTTCAAGTCATGGTTCCTATGTAATAGTTACACGATCTGCCTCCCAGTATGGTGCCACTGTTCTCATCTGTAATATTTGAAAACCAAACCACTAAACACAATGTAATGTAAATAATCCCGCATGCTGGAAATGTTATCCTAAAATATCCCAAAGTGCATTTTTTTTTTTACTTAACCAGTCTTGCGTACTGGAAAATATATGTGCAATACTGTAATCAATATATTAAAATCAATAATTCTAGGTATTATATAATGTAAATTGAAAAACGTTTCATTTAAGGCTCGGTTCACACTGGGGCGACTTGGGATCCGACTTGTACGCCCTCAAGTCGCCCCAGAAATAGTCTCAATGGGAGTGAACGCTAGCGTCTTAATAGACGCTACTGAAGTCGCTCCGACTTCAGAGCGTACTCCCTGTACTACTTTGATCCGACTTCAGCCCATTGACTATCATTGAAGTCGGATCAAAGTCGGTTCGCCGTCTCGCATGATCCGACTTCGGCATGCAACTTGTGCTCAGATGATCTTGAGGGGGAACTCCGCGCCAAATTTTAAATAAAAATCCGGCATGGGTTCCCCCTCCAAGAGCATACCAGGCCCTTGGGTCTGGTATGGATCTTGAGGGGAACCCCCTACGCCGAAAAAACGGCGTGGGGGGTCCCCCAATCCATACCAGACCCTTATCCGAGCACGCAGCCCGGCCGGACAGGAATAGGGGTGGGGGACGAGCGGGCGCCCCACCCCCATCCTGAACCGTACCAGGCCGCATGCCCTCAACATGGGGGGGTTGGTGCCTTGGGGGAGGGGGGCGCGCTGCGGCCCCCCCACCCCAAAGCACCTTGTCCCCATGTTGATGAGGACAAGGGCCTCTTCCCGACAACCCTGGCCGTTGGTTGTCGGGGTCTGCGGGCGGAGGGCTTATCGGAATCCGGGAGCCCCCTTTAATAAGGGGGCCCCCAGATTCCGGCCCCCCACCCTATGTGAATGAGTATGGGGTACATCGTACCCCTACCCATTCACCTAGGGAAAAAGTGTCAATTAAAAAAAAAACACTACACAGATTTTTAAAGTATTTTATTAGACAGCTCCGGGGGGTCTTCTTCCGACTTCGGGGGTCTCTCCGGTTCTTCTCCGCGCTCTCCGGGTCTTCTGCCGGGCTCCTCCGCTATTTTCTGCTCTTTTGCTATAGCGAAGGAGCCCGGTCTTCAATCTTCTGCCTTCTGCCCTCTTCTCCTGATGTTGACACGACGCTCTCTGGGGCTAGAATGCACTCTGAGCGCTCCGCTCTGACTTATATAGGTGGTGACCACGCCCCCTTATGCCGTCACAGTCCCTGGGCATGCTGGGACTGTGACGTTTTAGGGGGCGTGGTCATCACCCGATGACCACGCCCCCTTATGTCGTCATAGTCCCAGCATGCCCAGGGACTGTGACGGCATAAGGGGGCGGGGTCACCGCCTATATAAGTCAGAGCAGAGCGCACAGAGAGCATTCTAGCCGGAGAGAGCGTCGTGTCAACATCAGAAGAAGAGAAGAGGGCAGAAGATTGAAGACCGGGCTCCTCCGCTTTAGCAAAAGAGCAGAAGAGAGCGGAGGAGCCCGGCAGAAGACCCGGAGAGCGCGGAGAAGAACCGGAGAGACCCCCGAAGTCGGAAGAAGACCCCCGGAGCTGTCTAATAAAATACTTTAAAAATCTGTGTAGTTTTTTTTTTAAATTGACACTTTTTCCCTAGGTGAATGGGTAGGGGTACGATGTACCCCATACTCATTCACATAGGGTGGGGGGCCGGGATCTGGGGGCCCCCTTATTAAAGGGGGCTCCCGGATTCCGATAAGCCCTCCGCCCGCAGACCCCGACAACCAACGGCCAGGGTTGTCGGGAAGAGGCCCTTGTCCTCATCAACATGGGGACAAGGTGCTTTGGGGTGGGGGGGCCCGCAACGCGCCCCCTCTCCCAAGGCACTAACCCCCCATGTTGAGGGCATGCGGCCTGGTACGGTTCAGGAGGGGGGGGCGCTCGCTCGCCCCCACCCCCATTGCTGTCCGGCCGGGCTGCGTGCTCGGATAAGGGTCTGGTATTAATTGGGGGGGACCCCCCACGCCGTTTTTTCGGCGTAGGGGGTTCCCCTCAAGGTCCATACCAGACCCAAGGGCCTGGTATGCTCCTGGAGGGGGAACCCATGCCGGTTTTTTATTTAAAATTTGGCGCAGAGTTCCCCCTAAAGATTCATACCAAACACAGTGGCGGGGATCCAAGTCGGATCCCCGTTCATTGAAAGTCGGACACATGTCGCAGGGCAAAGTCGGATCCACAAGTCGTGTTGAAGTCGCGTTGAAGTCGCGTTGCAAAGTCGCGTTGAAGTCGTGTTGCCCCTGTGTGAATCGAGCCTCAATCACTCCATTTGTATAAATTTCCACAGGCATCAATAGGCTAACCCTCTGGGGAATAAGGCTGTAAGTAATATCAATAAGGCTTGTTAAATCTGGAGGAAATTGAAGGTCTTCGGCTACTTTTACACTGGCTTCTGATTTCTCAAGAATATTCATAATACTATTAAAAACATACAAATCTGTTGACAACTCTGCCCCACACCACGCTACCAACCTTCTTTCAATATATCGCCCAAACCATTCTCTCTGCTCCTCCCAAGACCTCCTGCTCTCTAGCTTCCTTGTATCCTTCTCCCTCACCCATCTCCAGAACTTCACCAGAGCCTCTCCCATCCTCTGAAACTCCCTACCCCAATCCGTCTGGCTAGCTCATACTCTCTCGACTTTTAGGCGATCCCTGAAAATTAATTCCTTTAGGAAAGTCTATCCTGCCTTCAGCTAACAATTGAATAATTTAATTCTCTCATCAGCTCACCCATCACAGTTATTACCTTTTGTTCCGCTTGCCCATCTCTATTAGATTGTAAGCACACAGAAGCAGGGCCCTCCTAACCCACTTGTATTGAATTGTATTGTTACTGTACTGCCCCCTTTATGTTGTAAAGCACTGTGCAAACTGCTGGCGCTATAAAAAACCAGGGCGGTAGATAATATTTTGTTCGGGGGGGGGGGAGGTTCAGCAGCAGGTACTAAGTAAAAGTATTTTTAAATAAAGTAAATTGTGCAAAAATGATAAAGACTGGAAAAAGGAAAAACGATATGTGTTGCAATCACATCCTTAATTGTATTGTTCCAGGTCCTTTAGAAAATCAAACCTGATTTCAGTTTTTTCCTTCTTCCAGTTTTTATGAACGCTGTTGGCTATTGTCCAGTATTAGTGCCCAAACTGAATAGGTGCAAAGTGAGTGTGCTGCCTACCTACAAGGAGATGGTGCCCTTTGCACTTGCTCAGTAGGGTTGGCTATTATGGTGCAAAGTGCACCATGTTGTGTCAGACAGAGCACTCACTGACTTTTTACTTTTACAGATTAAAAAAAAAAAGGGGGGAATGCACCGCCTACCACAGGATGGTGCACTGTAATAGCCATTCTTACTGTGCAGGTACAACGGGCACCATCTTTTGGAAGGCAGCACACTCACTGTGTTCACATTAGTTTAATTTTCAATAAGACCCCTTTAACACTGGGGTGTTTTTCAGGCGCTTTTGGGCTAAAAATAGCGCCTGTAAAGCACGTGAAAAATGCCTCCCCTGCATCCCCAGTGGGAAAGCTTTCACACTGGAGCTTGCAGGATGTTAGAAAAAGTCCCGCAAGCAGCATCTTTCGGGCGGTAGGAGCAGTGTATACACCGCTCCCACCCATTGGAATGAATGGGCACCACTGCCGAAGCACCTGCAAAGCACTTCGGCAGCGGTGCTACACGGGCGCATTTAACCCTTTATTCAGCCGCTAGTGGGGGTCAAAAGCGCCCTGCTAGCAGCCGAATAGCACCGCCAAAACGCCGGGAACTAGCAGCATTTTACCGTCAACGCCCGCTCACCCCAGTGTGAAAGCAGCCTTAATCACAGAATAAAAAATTAAAAACAATCAACTGAAAAATTACCAGCCTTGAATACACTGACTTTTCTTTAGGCTAGGTTCACATCTAAGCGGGTGAGAGAAGGAGTGTAATTGCACACCTTCCTGCACTGGTAGAGGAAAAACACACTACTGCTTAGGAGATATGAAGATGTACACTACAATGCAGGATACCCTCAATCCACGCATGTTTCATGTACCTCATTCAAATTGCACCCCCCTTGCAATCTGCACTGGGTGTCAGTGCTATCTTAACGACACCCCAAAGATTGCAAAACACAGTGTGTTTGCCTGCACCAGATCGCATTCACAAAACGACCATGCGAACCAGTTGCAAAATTGGTGCATGCATGACTTTGGTGCGATTAGAGCCCATTCAAAATGAATGGGCCTTGATTGCACCCCAATCAACACAGTAAGCCTGGTTTCACACTATAGTTTGCATGTAAATCGCACAGGAACTGCACCGCATTCCTGTGCAATTCACATGTGATTCTGTGTGGTGTGATTTGAGCCCATTTTGAATGGGCTGAATCGCACCACATCGCACCAAACACGTGCAGGCACCTTTTTTTTAAACCAACCATGCGATCTGGTTCAGACAAAAACTGTGTTTGTGACTTTCTTTTGGGGAGTTGTTAACTTTGAATTGACACCTGCAGCAGATCAAAAACACAGTGTGATTGCAATGCAGTGTGGGAAACGCACAGGGATCACAGCGTTTCCTGCACCACATATGTATGAACCAGGGGTAAAACAGGGCCAAGGCATGCCACTGAGGTCAGCAGAAAGTCCAGCCTGGCTCTGGCATTGGCAGAGGCAGACATGTTGTGGTGTCAACTGCTGAATCAGTAAGCCGGTGAGCACAACAAGCTTGCCAGTGCCAAGCTGGACTGTCAGTAACACAAGCAATGCAAAATTGCTGGAGGTACACTCAAGGAATTCTCAATAAGAAAGAGAAGGCCTACCTGATACCTAAAGCCCCCCGTACCCCTGTGATATATTACCTGCCGAAAGTGCACAAACATCCCACCTGCCCCCCGGGACGTCCCATTGTGAGTGGGATTGATTCCCTCACGTCCCGGGTGGGCAGGTATATAGATTTTTTTCTACAACCCCTGGTGGGTAAAATGCCTTCCCTCATTAGGGATTCCAAGCATACTATCAATATACTAGCCAACTTTACCCCTACTCCCAACATGTGGATGGTGACGGCGGACGTTACGTCCTTATACACGATTATCCCCCATGAGTTGTGTTTTTATGCGGTTGAATATTATCTAAGAAGGGACTCTGATCTGTATGATGAGCAAATTAATTTTATTTTGGCACTCTTAAGATACGCCGCGTCCCATAATTACTTTTGGTTTGATAAGTGTTTCTACCGACAGGACCGTGGAGTTGCGATGGGGGCTAAGTATGCCCCCAGTCTTGCAAACCTGTTTATGGCCCTGTGGGAGGAGGATGTCGTCCATGTTTGCCAGAGGCCCCAGTTAAAACTGTGGGCTAGGTACATTGAGGACATCCTCCTCCTGTGGGATGGCGATCGCAATGACCTAGACCTCTTTATGGAGGAACTTAATTCCAACAATAGGGGCATTGTGCTTAATTGTGAAGCCAGCCAGTCCAATATCCATTTTTTGGACCTTAATATTGATATACAAGGGGACCGGTTTGTAACCTCTACCTTTTTCAAAAAAACAGACTGCAACTCGTATATTCCTTTGAACAGCTGTCACCACAGATCATGGCTCCGGTCGGTTCCCAAGAGTCAATTTTTGCGACTTAAACGTAACTGTACTGACAATTCCCAATTCTTGCAACAGGCCGGAGTCCTGATGAACCGTTTTGTGGAAAAAGGGTACAATATGGAATTTTTAACCCAAACCTTGGATGGTATTAGGGATATTGACAGGGAACAGTTACTTAATCAGGGGGCACCCCCCAGAGAGAATTCCGTTGCTCTCCCCTTTATTACCACCTACTCAATACAGCACAGCAACATTAAAAGCTTACTTAACAAACATTGGCACCTATTGGGGAATGATCCGGTCTTGAGAACTATTGTTCCAGATAAACCACAAGTGATCTTTAGGGGAGCATCGTCACTTAGGAATAGATTAGCTCCTAACGTTCTTGATCCCCCCATCAGAGGCATTCAGGGCCTTTTTGACAATTTGAAAGGGTACTATAAATGTGGTAGATGTCGTGTTTGTAAGCTCAATTCTGCGACATCCAGGCGAACCCAGAAATTCACCTCCTATAGTACTCATGAGGAGCATGATATTAGGCCCTTCATTACTTGCGCAACGGAGGGGGTCGTCTACCTGCTGCAGTGCCCGTGCGGGTTACAGTATGTGGGCAGGACTAGGCGACCCCTCTCCGTTCGTTTAAACGAACATATCACTAACATTCTAAATGGCTTTCCTAAGCATTCTGTTTCAAAGCATTACTTGACCACCCATAGTAAAGACCCCTCCAAAACACTCTTTTTGGGAATCGATAGATATCGGCCCCATTGGAGGGGCAGCTCTTTGGTTAGGAGCATCTCAAAACTTGAGATGCTCTGGATACATAAAATTAAGTGCTATGCCCCACACGGGCTCAATGTAGATACTGACACCAATGCTTTCATTGACAACTCATAAGAAATGATCAAACCCTCAAAATTTCTGGTCTAATAAATAGTCCTTTATTCACTTATAGTCCTGGATTACCTCTAAAAATTATCCCATACATCTAATAAATGGCCAATACTAGAATTATTCCTGGGTGGGTATATGCTCCATTAGTTATTCCTAGACTCCACATAATGGGGTATGTGCCCCATTATTGGTTGGGTAGACTTGGTATTCTAGGTTTGGGATTGGCTAATGTCCAATGTTATTTTATTTTGTTTTGATATTTATTATGTGATTTATGCTACGATGTTTTTAGTGCTCTGTGTATTTACTCTTGGGGAACAAATCACCTTCCTCTCCCCTAGGACTAACCATCTAGATAATTTCTTATCGTGGTACGGCGTGCGTTTCGTTTCACTTGTCCTTTAGAACCCAGTACAGATATGAGTGGCTTTAAGAACGCCCTTGTTTACCCTCTAAGCAATTGACTTCCTGCTTTTATGAGCCACCCACACGTGGTATATCATATAAGGATGCCATTCAACTACTTAATTTCAATTAAGGTTGTTACAATGTTGAAGGATGTCATCCAATTATTAACTTTTTAATTAACTTTAATTTTAACTCTTATCTATTTACCTTAAGGTTTCGATTCTCTTGTTAGTCTATGGATCTACTTACTTATAATGTTAATATACACCTAACATTATCATTTGGCCCATTCTTGTTTGCATCAGAAACGGGTATAAGATGTAATTATAATCCCACATCTAAGATGGCGTTTCTTTGCCATCCGCCCTTAACTAGTGGAACGCAAGGTGATTTCCGGTCCCGTCTTCAGTACGAGGCCTGGTTACGATGTTATATTATTTAAATGCAACACGTCAGTGCATCGCCCGTGCCCCAGACGACGTCAGAGTGTGACGAAACGTACGTCGGGCGTGCTGACGTGCTGCATCCACCGTCTGCAGGACGGGCGTTCGCTTCTAGCCGGCCGGCTTTATGTGCTTTTGTTTATCCATCTGAGTGTAAGTGCGATTTTATTAATTTTATTAAAAGGTGAAAGCAGGATTACGCTATGTTGCTCTTCTTTTCTCTTTGGTACACCTCCCTCGAGGTTTATCCCTAGCCAGGGGGTCACATCTCTACATTACAGTGAATACTGGATAATTGGGGAACAGCGTGCTTAATCCAAGCGAAGGTGGTGTGTTTTCCTTTGGTGTTTCCATCTTGAAAGGCCCCGACCGGGTTAAGGTCGCAAGCTCCCCTAAGCTTGCCGTTTGGTAAGCGCGCATTCCTATCAATACCACAGTGGTGCGGTGAAGGACACATTGATTTATTTTTATTCCCACCTATCTACGTTTCTCACTATATCTACTATCTGAAATTGATTCTGGATAGGATTTTTTTTACCTTTTGGTACTATGGACTTTAATATGAACTCTGGAGTTAATCCTAATTTTGGGTCCAATATTCATTTTATCTGATTTGGTTATATCATACATACCTTTTTTGTCACAGCGCTGCTTCCTATTCTATATATTTTGTAATGTGTGTATCCCACTTTTAGCGGCTGCTCTTGTGTTTGTTCTTGATCATTGAATTGTCATTTTTGGTTTCTTCAATTTTGTTTTCTCAATATGTTTTTTATGTATTAATTTTTATATATAGCGCGGTGGTTTGTTCTCTCTTAATGCAAAATTTAGCCCAGCCAGCCTCAATCACATATTTTGCCAGTTGCCACACAGAATCACAGTCTCTCACTGACTCACGATTACCTAGTATGCACTGCAGAATGCCAGCATCAGCACAGCAGTCTGAGCAGTGGTAAGTCTGAAGACACTCTCTGAGACTAGGCCAAAAGAGAAAGAGGGACATACCTGGACAGGACAGCAGCAGTTCATCCATGTGGGGGGGGGGGGGCTGGCGGCTACACAGCACTTTACAAGCACTCTGCACTCCAGGGCCCAGGCAAAGCTCCTCTCCCAAGCCCAAGGTGGGAGTGGCACTGCAAGCCAACTATACATGGTGTGCAATGGGAAGAACACCCCTGACCCCACCCTTATCTACGCCCCTGTATAAAACCTGTATAATAATAATAATAATAATGATAATAATAATTAGGAATGCTATAAAAAACTTGCAAATTGTCAGGGCACACAGAATTGCATCAACTGATGTTTCCTGATGATGCGCGCACGAGCGTGAAATATATTGAAAGTGAGACTCGACAAGCAATACATGAGTCCTCTGTTTCCGCATTTGAGACGCACGCCGAGTATCACGCGCATTCGCATGGTATCGGACCGGCTTCTGCTCCTTTCTACAGCTGCATTTCGCTTTTGCTGTACCTTATTTTAAGCTATTAAAAAGACGTTATTACACTATCCAAGCCTTTCTGTGGCTTTGTATGTGGAGCCACTGTTTGCAGATGATTTGGATGAATTTTATGTGAGCTGGTTATAGTAAGTAGTAACACATATATATACCATCCGTGCTTGGATTGAGACCTGGACGATCCACAAATAGCATACTTATGCTGTAAAACCTATGAAGGGGCACATCGGATGAAAGAGGTTTCTTTGTATACTACATGGCTGGTGGCCACTTGGTGGCCGATGCAATCTGGTGAGTGCTTTGATACCACTTCGGGTGAAGCACTTTATTTGAATTAATTGCACTTTAGCACTGCACGGTGTTTGGAGCACATACAGAAGATTCATGATTCATGTCTTATAGCAATGTTTGATAGTATCATGGACTTTTATTTACGTTAATTTAATTTATTTTATATTCACTCTATGAACATTCAGCTTGTTTGTGATTGTACTACTGTTGCGCCCTTAAGAGCCGGTTCACACTGAGGCAGCACGACTTGCAGCGCGACTGCCTCAGGCGACCTGCACACGACAGCAGCGGCGACTTGCAAAACGACTTCTATATAGAAGTCAATGCAAGTCGCCCCCGAAGTAGTACAGGAACCTTTTTCTAAGTCGGAGCAACTTGAGTCGCTCCTATTAGAACGGTTCCATTGTACAGAACGGAACGCGACTTGTCAGGCGGCTAAGTCGCCTGACAAGTCGTCCCAGTGTGAACCGGCTCTTACTGTTTCACAACTGATGTTAGAAGACTGAAGCCTTTTGTATTATAAACATTTTTAAACAGAGCTGGCAGGTGGGTGGTATGCAGCATTTTGCTAGATGTGTTAAAGTCTTGTTTATAATTTACTTTTAATGAATAGCAGTTATTTCTGAAGATGTGTTTAACCAACCCAATACCAGCATGTTACACAGCCTTAATTTACTGCCCATTTTTCAGTTTTCGGAGCTGTGATAGTTTGACTGACAATTATTGTGTCATGAAACACTTAACCCAAATAATTTTTTTTTACATTTTTTAGAGAGCTAGAGCTTTCTTTTTGGTGGTAATGATGACTGTTTTTTAACTATATATGAGAAAAGACCAAAAAAATTCTGAAAAAAAAAACCTTCTTTGCTTACTTTCTATTATAAAAAATATCAAACATTTCTTTATAACTTTTATAATTTGTATCTTTCTACATTTTATAGGTAAAAAAACAAAACAAAACAACAAAAAAAAACAAGAGTATATTATTTAGTCTGTGTGAAAGTTACAGAGTCTATAAATAACTCTAAACTTATGAATCCTGATATTTTTACTACTTGCATATAGCATTTCTTGAGACCCTGAAATGCCCAGACAGTAAAAACATCCCCAAAATTACCCCTTTTTGGAATGACCCCTTTTAGACACCTCAAGTTATTTCTTACACATATCATGAACATACTTACAATTACACCCCAAAACACATTTTGCTACCCCACCTGGGTATGGAAATACCACGTGTGAGACTGTTTCTCTGTCTAACTGTATAGACAGACACAAAATCATGGGTCTATCTATGCAGTTCTATAGCACCTTCAAGCTTTCGAGTGGAATAAATAATGCATCTGAATTCCTGAATACCTGTCACCAGTGTTCATTTTGGAAGCAATTTTCAATTTAGTTTTAGTCTTATGCTGCGTACACACGAGCGGACTTTTCGACCGGACTGGTCTGACGGACCAAGTCCGGCGGACAATTCGACCATGTGTGGGCTTCATCGGACCTGCAGCTGACTTTTTCGGTCAAAAATCTGACAGACTTTAGATTTGGAACATGTTTCAAAACTTTACGTCGGAACTCCGCCGGACCCAGTTCCTACTGAAAAACCCGCTCGTCTGTATGCTAGTCCGACAGACGAAAACCGACGCTAGGGCAACTATTGGCTACTGGCTATGAACTTCCTTATTTTAGTCCGGTCGTACGTCATCACGTACGAATCCGTCGGACTTTGGTGTGATCGTGTGTAGGCAAGTCCGTTCGTTGGGAAAGTCCGTCAAAAGTCCGTCGAAAAGTCGGTCGGACCAGTTCGTTCGAAAAGTCCGCTCGTGAGTACACGGCATAAGTCTTTTAAATGAAATGTCATTTTAGTTGTAGCTCCATTTTAGTCATCTGCAAACGTTTTAGTTTTAGTCGTATTTAGTCAACTAAAAACTCCAGTACATTTTAATCGACTACAAACTCCAGTACATTTTAGTAGACTAAAATAATTTTAGTCGACTTAAATTGTAATGCATTATTTAAGCATTTCTCTACAATTTCCAAACGTATTATATACACCTGGAGTGAAAAATCTAATGTTAGGAATATTCTTCTCATGTGATCAGTCAAACTCCAGATGTATTGAAAAGCAGACAATTTATTTCAATTGTGTCAACACAATAGGGTGAGCTTCTTACATACTGAGGGCAAAAGCAGAAGTCACATAGAATACAGGATGTAACTTCCTTTTACAAGATCAACAGACAGAATCTTATTGGCTAAAAGTTCACTGGTGGTTCATGACGCATAACAGCTTTATTGCCAATACAGTGTCTTTTTACAATCTATTCCCTTATATAGCAAAGCTTGTGGTTTTCTGGCCTTAGGCAGTTAGTTGAAACAATAGACAAAAAAGTTAAAGCAACGTGTCCTTAGAAGCCATTTTAAAAATTGGTCTCCATTTTAGATTTCTTTGTATAGTCACACAATAAACATTAAAACTTTTCCAACATCTAATATGTTATTATTTATGGTATTAAGGTTTGAACATGCACTACAGACACAGATTTAGGCCTCTTTCAGATGAACGATCCATTCAGGTCCGCCTGTCAGTTTTTTAGGCGGACCTGAGCAGACCCTCCATAGACCTCTATGGAGCGTTGGATGTCAGCGGTGACATGTCCACTGACATCCGACCCGCTCCGATCCGAAAAAGTGTAACGGAGGAAAAACCTACTTTTCCATCCGTTTTCGGATCGGATCGGGTGACGACGGACTCTACGGTCCGTCGTCATCCGATCCCCCATAGGGGAGAGCGTCACTCTGACAGGTCCGTCGCTGCACAGTGTGCAGCGACGGACCTGTCATCTGACTGCTCAGCGGGGATCCACGGAGCAATCCCCGCTGAGCAAGCGTATGTTCACGGGGCGGATCATCTCGGATCCGTCCCATGTGAAAGAGGCCTTAGTCATTATATAACGTCTTTAAGGAAAACAAAGCTAAAACAAGAATTTAGCTTTTTTTTTAAAGAAGTGTAACGTCAAGATAAAATAAATAAATAAAAAGAAAAACTTCTTTCTTGATGATGCCACCATGCAGTGCACATTTACATGAACTTGTCTGCTTTCAGAAAATATGTAATGTTTTGGGGGGGGTTATGTAAGCCTCAGGCCTAAATTAATTTTTTAAGCATGGGTGCAAAAACAGCTCTTACAGCAAACGTGTTAATCCTGCACAGATCAGACAGTGAGCTGCTCTCCCGTAGTGGACAATCTGCAAAGCTAAAATGGAAAAGAAAAAGCTGCGCTATCAAGTGAAACAAACTAAAACTGAAAACAACTGCAGCTGCTAGCACACAACAAACCAAGTCTCAAATAGTATAAAGTAAAAAAGTGCAGCGCTAATCTGTAAGTGGAAATAAAAAAATAAAAATAATAAACAAATAGACTGTAAAAAATCCCTAACCAAAAACTTCAACTCCAAAAAATTCCAAAAAATTGGAAGATATAAAAACGCGTAGGGCCATCTACTTCAGCTTCCCACATTGCCATTTTTATGCTTTTCATTTGTTCATGATCACCTACATTTTGTACAATTTTTTGGATTATTAAACCTCATTTTGATCTACACTATGTGGAGTCCCTTTTTCTTTTCCTCCATGGGCCCACTAAGAACCATCTGCTTTTATCGATTAATTCCGGTATCGGAGATTGGGTGGATTGGAGATCCATAGCCTGCCTAGGACAACCACCCCTCCATTGGTGGTCGGGACCCGGAAGACACTACCTGGCTGGATATATGGTAGATGCGTCCTACTGATCCGGTAAGAGTACCCACCTTTTTTCTTGAAGATTGGAGTATTATTGCAACTTGTGGTCGCCCTCTTACAAGTGCCCATAGCCCCTCCAAGACACTGATAATCTCCTGCTTGGGAGAGGACCTTCTGTTTTCACTGTTTATAGACTTTTATGAGTGCCACTTTGTCCTGAGACACTAACTTGCACATTCTAGAAATGTCATTGTTTTTTTGCCTTTGTCACTTGACTTTTGTTATATAGAGTCACACATTTGTTTATTTCCACTTACAGATTAGCGCTGCACTTTTTTACTTTATACTATTTGAGACTTGGTTTGTTGTGTGCTAACAGCTGCAGTTGTTTTCAGTTTTAGTTTGTTTCACTTGATAGCGCAGCTTTTTCTTTTCCATTTTATTCTATATCTCTGACCTTTTGATTGCTGCAGCCATCTTATTGTTGCTTTTCATTTCACCATGGATGTGTTTGAATATAGGACCACTAGGTCCATTAACACTAATGGGGTCTTTGTTGTAAACAATATGGACACTGAAATGAGTGGGTTATTTCTTATTCTTATCCTGGCTGGATATCCTGGATGACCATCCCTTCTTGCCTTACTGACGCACTGCTATATGGTAGATGCGTCCTACTGATCCGGTAAGAGTACCCACCTTTTTTCTTGAAGATTGGAGCATTATTGCAACTTGTGGTCGCCCTCTTACAAGTGCCCATAGCCCCTCCAAGACACTGATACTCCCCTGCTTGGGAGAGGACCTTCTGTTTTCACTGTTTGTAGACTTTTATGAGTGCCACTTTGTCCAGAGACACTAACTTGCACATTCTAGAAATGTCATTTTTTTTTGCCTTTGTCACTTGACTTTTGTTATATAGAGTCACACATTTGTTTATTTCCATTTAATCTGCAAAGCTATATATAAGTATAACGTGTGAGTGTGTCCACAGGCAGCGGAGAGCCCACAGTCCTTGTAGGATCAGTGTGATCAGAGAACTCCATCTTCCGGGACACACAGCCTTCACCTCACTGGACTAGTAGCGGTCCAATCAGCCCCGCAGGAGTGTATCTACAGAGGCAATGTGTGAGAGGGTTAACTACACAGCCAAGCCCCGGCCATCCTAATAGAACATCTCTCTTCAGGCTGCAGAGAACAGCCTTTGATAGTCTTGAACAGCTTTCTATCTACAAATGCCGGGCTCCATCCAGAGGTAGTAGAAGGAGCTTCGTGGAAACCGGAAGTTCTAAGTGTAAACGTCCCTGCCTCACATTGTCATTTAATTTTCTTTTGTTACCGAAAATGGCAATTGATTTTCGTCCTAGTTTTCGTCAGTGGACGAAAACGTGGTGTACTTTTTGTCACTGAAACAATGTCACTGATGAATATTATGACGCAAACGTTTTTGTTGACGAAATTAACACTGCCTGTCACATTATCAGAGGCCTGAAGTGTCAGAACAGTGCCAACCGCAATTTGTTTTTTTTTTTTTTTTTTTTTTTTTTTTTTCCACTTCAGCGAAAATTTTCCGAGAGACATTATTTCAACTTTATGTGTCAAACTTTATCTCTTCTCCTTTTTCCCATCATTGTGGATTGTTTCCGTCACATCTTTATTATTTTTCCCTTCTAGGATATTCTTAAATATTTTTAAAAACCGGCGACAAACCGCCTTCTATAATTATAAACCCTATTATTATCTTATTCTCTCTCAGTTCCTCTTATTTCCCCCCACCCCCCCTCCCCCTCCCCTGTGTCTGGTCCGTTCCTTTATGTTATTTATTTATCCACTTGGCTCTGCACCTGTTCTTTCTTTTATCCTATCTAAATAAATATCCGAGACTTTGTAGTTTTTCCAACTTTCCCATCTACTATTATCCCCTTTCTCTCCTCCTTCCATTTTGTAGTGATAATCTATTTCCTTTAGCCAGTTTCTAATGTCTGGTTTTCCACTTTTTAGCCAATTCTTGGGAATTAAGGCCTTGGCCGCATTCAGGAGGTTAGGTATTATTGATTTTCTATATTGTTTCTTAGGTTTATTGTAGATATGGAAGAGGCATGTCCAAATATTTTGTTCTATTTCTTCTCCAGTTATTTCCTTTATGTTGTTTAACACTTCCTTCCAGTACTCCATTATTATTGGGCATTCCCACCATATGTGTATGATCGTTGCTATTTGGCCACATTTTCTCCAACACAAGGAGGTTCTATCTTGATGGAATCTGTGTATTCTTACTGGGGTCATATACCATCTTGATACTAGTTTATAATTCATTTCTATGGTCTTCATGTCCCAGGCCTTATTATATCCCATTTCTATCATTTTTTCCACTTTTTGGTTATCTATTTTTAAATTCATTTCTTTTTCCCATTGATTTATATATTCTGGTCTTTCTTGTGCTTCCAAATCTGTCAGTATACTATAAATTTTTGATGTTCCGTTTTTTAATGGTGTTTCATTGCTACATAGCTTTTCCAGTGCAGTTAATTTTGTTTCATCTCTCAGTGGGTGTGGTATTGTGCTTACTAGGTGCCTTATTTGAATATAATTCCATTCATTCATCTTCCATCCATTCCTTTCCTCTATTTCTACTCGTGTTCTTATTTTGCCATTTCTAGTGATATCTTTCAGTCGTGGGTTACCTATTCCTTGAATTTCAAATATTTCCCTCCCAGGGGTGAAGAGATTTGATCCTGTGAGTGCTAATTGTGGTGAATTATATTTCCATTCATTCTTTAAGTGAATGGTGTCCCAAATTTTAAATACATTTTTTGTTATTTCGTGCGTGTCGGTGTCCAATATTCTATATTTCCGTGGAATCCAAATATTCTTATGTAGTGTGGCTCCACTTATTGTGTTTTCCATTTCCACCCATTTTTTTTCATTTTTCTTATTTGTCCACTCTAACATTCGTGTTAAAACTATGGCTTTATAGTACCTACTTATATCTGGGACGGCAAGACCCCCATGCTCCTTTTTCCTTGTGATCAGCGTGTATTTAATTCTTGGTTTTTTATTAAGCCATATGTATTTTAGCAGGATTGTTTTAATTATTTTAAAAAAGCTCTGCGGGATTTTTACTGGTAACATCTGTAATCTGTAATTTATTTTAGGTAATATTGTCATCTTAAACATATTTATTCTTCCAATCCATGAAAGTGGCTGTATTCTTAACTTTTTCATTTCTTCTTTGACCTCATTGATCAGTGGAATAAAGTTTGCCTGATAAATTTTTTCGACTCTAGGAGTTATTTTAATTCCAAGGTAATTGAGTTCTTTTACCCAAGTGAATGGGAATTCTTTTTGTAAAAACTGAACTTCCTTTTCCTCTAGACCTATGTTTAATATTTCCGTTTTTATTGGATTAATTTTGAAGTTTGACAGTTCTCCGTATTTTTTAATTTCTTTCAGTATGTTTGGGAGTGACACTCTTGGGTTGGATACGTACATCAAGATGTCGTCCGCGTAGGCAGCGATCTTATGCTCTTTTCCTCCTAGTTTCGCTCCTTCTACCTCTTTGTTATTGCGGAGTGTTACTAATAGTGGTTCTAAGGCCAATACATATAATAGTGGAGACAGTGGACAGCCTTGCCGTGTTCCATTGTGCATCTTAATTTTTGGAGAGAGTCTACCGTTTACTTTTACGACTGCTGTCGGGCCATTATACAAATTTGTTATCCACTTCATCATTTTTGTCCCAATACCCAAGTGCCGCAATGTATCCATCATGAAACCCCAGTCTACCCTGTCAAATGCTTTTTCTGCATCCAATGACAGGAATAGAACTGGGGTCTCATTCTGCACCTTCTTGTGCAACATCAATAATGATTTTAGGCTGTTGTCCCGCCCCTCTCTCCCCGGGACAAAACCAGTTTGGTCCGGGTTGATCCACAGTGGGATTAGTTTTTTTATCCTAGTGGCCAGGATCTTGGAGTACAGCTTCGTATCAGCGTTCAATAGGGCTATTGGCCTGTAGCTTGAGCAGTTAACTTTGTCTTTCCCTTCTTTTGGTAGTATTGTAATATGAGCTAATAACGATTCACTTCTTATTTCTTCATCTTCCCCTAAGGAATTCATATATTCTAATAGTTTTGGAGTCAGCTGTTCTTCAAATTTTTTATAGTATTTGACCGTAAACCCGTCTGGTCCTGGGCTTTTTCCTACGGGAGTTTCCTTTAATGCCAGTTTTACCTCTTCATGCGTAATATTTTTTTCCAATTCTTCTAGTTGGTCTATTTTTAGTTTTGGTAAGTTTGCTTTTTTTAAATATTCTTGTATCTTCTTTGTTCTTGTATTCGCTTCTTTCCAACTTTCCTGTCCTTTTATTGCATAAAGGGAGCTGAAGTATTTTTGAAATGTTATCGCTATATCTGTGGTTTTATTTACCACTTCTCCTTTTTCATTTTTGATCTTCTCAATGTAATTCAAAGACTTCTTTTTTTTTACCAGATTTGCTAGGTATTTTCCTGGTTTATTAGCCCATTTATATTTTTCTTGTACTACTCTGTTGTAGTCCTTCCTTTCTTCTTGTTCCATCCAGTCTTTTAATTGCTCTCTCTTTTGAGATAGTAGGCCGAAGATTTTGTTGTTTACTTGATTTTTGTGTTTTCGTTCCAATTCATAAATTTCTTTAATTATTTGTTGCATGTTTGTTTTCCTTTCCTGTTTTTTTCTTGCCCCTATAGCTATTAACTTGCCCCTAATAACAGATTTATGCGCCTCCCATATTGTTGCTTTCGATACTTCTGGTGTATCGTTTTCTTCAAAATATCTTTTAATTTCTTCTATGATGCTTATTTCGGTCTCACTGTCTTCTAATAAAGTTTCGTTGATTCTCCATGGACCCCTTTCAAGGACTTCTCCTTTTATTTTCATTCTCAAGATTACTGGGCTGTGATCTGAGGCGGTTATTATGCCTATTTTTGTTTCTTCTATTTCTTCCAAGTTTCTATGTTCGACCATGATGTAATCCAATCTGGAGTAAATTTTGTGTACTGTTGAGTAGAATGTGTAGTCCTTTGTGCTGGGGTGCTGAATTCTCCAAGGGTCTATTAGTTGTTGTTCATATAATGTTCTTTTTAATTTCTTTAGTTGATTTACCTCTTTGTCCCTTACTCTTGAGGTACTGTCCATTTTATTATCCATGCTGAAGTTGAAGTCTCCAGCTAGTATTAATTTCCCTTGCTTGAATTCCATTAGTATTTTAATTATATCTATATCTCCCCTGCTTGGGAGAGGACCTTCTGTTTTCACTGTTTGTAGACTTTTATGAGTGCCACTTTCTTGCACATTCTAGAAATGTCATTTTTTTTTGCCTTTGTCACTTGACTTTTGTTATATAGAGTCACACATTTGTTTATTTCCATTTAATCTGCAAAGCTATATATAAGTATAACGTGTGAGTGTGTCCACAGGCAGCGGAGAGCCCACAGTCCTTGTAGGATCAGTGTGATCAGAGAACTCCATCTTCCGGGACACACAGCCTTCACCTCACTGGACTAGTAGCGGTCCAATCAGCCCCGCAGGAGTGTATCTACAGAGGCAATGTGTGAGAGGGTTAACTACACAGCCAAGCCCCGGCCATCCTAATAGAACATCTCTCTTCAGGCTGCAGAGAACAGCCTTTGATAGTCTTGAACAGCTTTCTATCTACAAATGCCGGGCTCCATCCAGAGGTAGTAGAAGGAGCTTCGTGGAAACCGGAAGTTCTAAGTGTAAACGTCCCTGCCTCACATTGTCATTTAATTTTCTTTTGTTACCGAAAATGGCAATTGATTTTCGTCCTAGTTTTCGTCAGTGGACGAAAACGTGGTGTACTTTTTGTCACTGAAACAATGTCACTGATGAATATTATGACGCAAACGTTTTTGTTGACGAAATTAACACTGCCTGTCACATTATCAGAGGCCTGAAGTGTCAGAACAGTGCCAACCGCAATTTGGACCACATTTTGGATCCAAATCAAATCAATACTTGGTGTGACCACCCTTTGCCTTCAAAACAGCATCAATTCTTCTAGGTACACTTGCACACAGTTTGTGAAGGAACTTGACAGGTAGGTTGTTCCAAACATCCGGGAGAACTGATCACAGATCTTCTGTCAATGTAGGCTTCTTCAAATTTGGTTGTAGCAGGTTTGAAACCAAAGAGCAGTCGCACCAAATTTTGATTTACATTTTTCTTCTGCTCGCTCACTGTCAGCACAAGTCTAATCATTGAGGACAGGCAGGCTGTCCTCCCAGCACAGCCAGAAAACTGATCACACTGAGAAGGATATGTTTTTGTGTCTAGTGTGATCAGGTTTGCAAAAGCGAATAGAGCAGGGGGAATGGGGGGTCACCTGGTATTTCACATAAAAGAACCAATACAATGAGATCATAATGCTTTTTAACACAAGTACATGGTACAACAGACACATATCAGGAATATGAAATGTTGGGGTAACATATTCTTTAGTTATCCAAAAATTGTGGTACAAAATGCAATCTTTAAAAAAAATTCATCATGCCTCTCATCAAATACCTTAGGGTGTTTGCTTTCCAAAATGTGGTCATTTTGTTTGTCTACTATCCTGGCACTTCAGGGCTCTCAAAAATGTGATGGGTAGTCAGGAAACCAGACGCATAATTTATTCTCATGGGATTTTGAAGGTTCTCCTTGGAATGTGGGTCCCTGTTTGCGACTAGGCAGACAAAAAATTTCACATGTGGTATCCCCATACTCAGGGCAAGTGGCAGAATGCGTTTTGAGGTATAATTCTAAGTGTGCCCATGCTGTGTGTAAACATCCCTTGTAATAGAAAAACAGCATGACAGGACCTCTTAAATATGAGATCTAGGGTCAAAAAGACCTCAGATCTCATATTTACACAAAAATGCAATAAAAAAAAAAAATGTAGTTTGAAAAAAATTTTTTTTTAAAAATGTCCCTTTAAGAGCTATGGGTGGAAGTGACGTTTTGACGTCGCTTCCACTTGCAATGGTATGGAGCCAAACGGGGGCCATCTTCCCCTCAGTCAGCTCTATACCACACAGTGAAGGATTCGATTGCCTCCACCGCTACCGATGGCACCGAAGCGCGGCAGGAGGGGGGGTCCCTCTCCCGCCACCGTTAAAAGTGATCTTGCGGTGAATCTGCTGCAGAGACCACTTTTATCTAAAAGCTGACCGCCTGCTGAAGAAGAGGATACCGGGGTAATGGCAGCTAGCTGCTGCCATAACAATGATATTCCACTTCAAACGGCCAACGTATAACGACGGCAGGTGGTCGGCAAGTGGTTAAAAGTCAGCATCTACAAACAGTACAGCTGCTGACTTTTAATAAGGACACTTACCTGTCCAGGGAGCTAGCGATGTCACCCCCCCCAGGCCAATCCGTCCATCGGATCGGGTGCAGGCACCGTCATTCCAACTGAGGAAAACCGGCAGTGGAGCCTTCAGGCTTCACTGCTGGTTTCCTACTGCACATGCGCGAGTCGCACTGCGATTCCTGAATGGCCCCATCATCTACTGGGACACACAAAGGTCCCAGAAGGCAGCGGGGGAGAAGAGGACGTGACGCACTGGGCCGCAGAGAGGCTGGGACAGAAGTACACAAGGTACTTAATAAAAGGTAAGTAAGGAAAAAAAATTAAAAATATCCAAATTCGAGTGGTGGAGGGGTTGTCATTCCTTTAAGATAAAGTTGTAAAAGTGGGTGGAACTCCACTTTAACAACCATTGACAGCCGGAAATCTGGATGAGCTGGACACCCCCCCCAGTTTGGTTCGCACCAGAACTTGCAAACAGACAAAAAAATTTGTGCGAACAACGTTAAAGTCTATGGGGCACAGACGTGAAAAATCAAAAGTGCTAACTTTAAAGGCTTATATGCAAGTTATTGTCATAAAAAGTGTTTGAGGACCTGGGTTCTGCCCCGGGGCACATGTATCAATGCAAAAAAGAGTTTTTTAAAACGGCCGTTTTTTCAGGAGCAGTGATTTTAAGAATGTTTAAAGTGAAACAATAAAAATGAACTAAATGAAAAAAGCTACAATTTCTGGGGAAATTGTGTGAAGTGTTTTTGCCTCCACCAGTAGTCTACAAGCATTATCAAGCCTATCAGATGAAGGTATGACCACATGCATTTGGGGGGTCTCAGCATCTTGTGTTTACAACCACTGTTTCCTAGCAACGCTCATGCCCTGTATGAAGCATAACTTCATAACCAATCCGCACGTTTCGGTATATTACTTGTCTATGTAGTGTAAAAACTGTGGGAGGAGTTAGGGTAGTAAATTTGGCTATAAGAAGAATAACTAGAAAATGCATTTCCTGGGGAAAATGCGTGGGAATGCTGAATAGCTGAATTGCTAAAACGGCAGCCATCAAAACTGCCCCCATCAGAACTGCCCCATCAAAATTGTCCCCATCAAAACTGCCCCATCATATTGCCACCATCAAAACTGCTCCATCAGAATTGCCCCATCAAAACTGCCCCTTCATATTGCCACCATCAAAACTGCTCCATCAGAATTGCCCCATCAAAACTGCCCCTTCATATTGACACCATCAAAACCGCCCCATCAGAATTGCCCCATCAAAACTGCCCCATTAGAATTGCCCCATCAAAACTGCCCCATTAGAATTGCCCCATCAAAACTGCCCCATCATATTGCCACCATCAAAACTGCCCCATCATGTTGCCACCATCAAAACTGCTTCCATCATATTGCCATCAAAACTGCCCCATCAGAATTGCCCCATCAAAATTGTCCCCATCAAAACTGCCCCATCAGAATTGCCCCATCAAAACTGCCCCATCATATTGCCACCATCAAAACTGCCCTATCAGAATTGCCCCATCAAAACTGCCCCATCAGAATTGTCCCATCAAAACTGCCCCATCATATTGCCACCATCAAAACTGCCCCATCAAAACTGCCCCATCATTTTCCTCTATTATAAATCAGTACATGGTGTGTCTGTCCCCTCCCTGGGCTCTGTAATGAGAGCCTAGATGCTCCAGCCACCTCCCCCCCTGTGTATAACAGAAGCTTTGGTAACCATGGCAACAAATGCAACACAGTACACTCTGATTAATGGCTAAAATTTCCCGAAATTACCTCTAAACAAAAAGCTTTTTCACAAAAACTGTAAAAGATATCAAACTGAAAAGATATAGCCAGATAGCTGAATATTTTGTGAACATTTTAAAGTTTGTTTGGCGTCTGTAGGTGAAAGTATGAAGGAGCTTAAACTTTTGGGAGCGGAAGAAGATTTTAAAGCGGGGTTCCACCCAAATTTTGAACAATATCTGTATGTATTCTCTTCCTTGCCTAGATGCTGACATGCCATTTAAAAAAATTTAAATCGCCGTAATTACCTTTTATTTTTCTATTCTTCTTTGCACTTCCTGGTTCTCCTCCCGTGGGAGTAGGCGTGTTTCTAGCCTCTCCCAGACTCCTGGGAGCTAGTCTCAGGCTTCCCAGGATGCCACTGAGCATGTGCGGGAATGAGCGGTGAATGCTGGGAGCACAGCATTCACCACATCCAGGAAATAAATGCTTGTGGGCTTCAAATGCCCACAATGAAGATGGAAACCGTCTGCAGTGAATAATATAAGTTATTCTTTCCGACTAAATCTGACACAGGCGGACATATTACACACAATATGTGAGTATGTAATGCTGAGAAGAAAAGTTTGTGAATGAACTCAAAAAAAAAAAAAAAACGATAGATAGGTGGACCCCCGCTTTAAGGATCTGAAGCATGCTCCCATTGACTTCAATGTTAAAAAAAAGTTATAAAAAGCTTAATATTTTAAAAAGTATAAATGGTAGAAAAAAGTTGAAAAAGTCCCATCATCAGCTGAAAGAGACGAACATTTTAATAGTTGAATGGTTTTAATAGCTAAAAGTATGCAGAAGTTACGCAGAGCTAAAAAACTTACGGAATAATAAAAATAAATAAAATTGAATAACAATAGTGGGACTGCTAAAGCATTCCCACTAATAATAGATATGTGAGATAACAGTAAGTGGTCTTGCTATGCAAGAACACTTAAATATTCCTTTAAAATATAGTGCCTAGGGGGTCCCCTTAGTCTGCCTGTAAAGTAGTGCATTTTCCCCATGTTTAGAAAAGTACCGCAGCAAAATTACATTTCTAAAGGAAACAATGCAATTTAACCCTTTCATGACTAAGCCTATTTTTGAAATTTGGTGTTTACAAGTTAAAATCCGTATTTTTTGCTAGAAAAATTACTTAGAACCCCCAAACATTATATATATTTTTTTAGAAGAGAGTCTAAAGAATAAAATGGCGATTGTTGCAATATTTTTTATCACACGGTATTTGTGCAGCGGTGTTTTAAAACGCAAATTTTTGGAAAAGTGACACTTTCATCAATTTTAAAAAATCCAAACAGTAAAGTTACCCCAATTTTTTTGTATAATGTGAAAGATGATGTTACGCCGAGTAAATAGATACCAAACATGTCACCCTTTATTGCACGCACTCGTGGAATGGCGACGAACTACGGTACCTATGAATTTCCATAGGTGACGCTTTAAAAATTTTTTACGGTTACCAGGTTTGAGCTACAGAGGAGGTCTAGGGCTAGAATTATTGCTCTCGCTCTGACGATCGCGGCGATACCTCACATGTGTGGTTTGAACACCGTTTACATATGCGGACGCGACCTCCGTATGCGTTTTCTTCGCTGCGCGAGCTCGCGGGGACGGGGGCGCTTTAAAAATTTTTTTTTTTTTTTTTTTTATTTATTTTATTTATTTTTGTACTTTTATAAATTGTGTTTAAAAATTTTTTTTTTTTTTTTTACTTTTATTGCTGTCACAAGCAATGTAAACATCCCTTGTGACAGTAATATGTGGTGACAGGTACTCTTTATGGAGGGATGGGGGGTCTAAAAGACCCCCCATCCCTCCTTTACACTTCAAAGTATTCAGATCGCCGAAAACGGCGATTCTGAATACTGTGTACTTTTTTAAATTCGGCGCCATTGGCAGCCGAGTAAACGGGAAGTGACGTCATGACGTCGCTTCCGCGTTTACAATTAGAAGGCTGGAACGAAGCCGCTCACAGCTTCGTTCCAGCCCGCCCCCAGCCGCCGGAGATTCCCGAACGGACACCGGGCCTCCCGATCGCACGGGAGGCCCGGTAACAGCGGCGGGAGGCGGCGGGAGGGGGGGGATGTCCCCTCCCGCTCCTCCGGTATAACAGCCGAGCGGCTTTTAGCTGCATCGGTTGTTATATTCGGGTAGCCGATCGCCCGCTGAAAACAACGGTACCGGGATGATGCCTGCAGCTGCGGGCATCATCCCGGTATAACCCCGGAAAGCCGAGGACGCATATGTGCGTTCGGTCGGCGGGAAGGGGTTAAAAATTCTCACGGCTGTAATGTATTGCCAGATCTTGGCAATATACATAAAAAATCATTTAAAAAAACAACGTGCCCCCCCCCCCTAAGTCCATACCAGGCCCTTCAGGTCTGGCATGGAATTAAGGTGAACTCCACAACAACATTTAAAAAAAAAAATGGCGTGGGGTTCCCCCCCCCAAAATCCATACCAGACCCAAAGGGCCTGGTGTGGACGGGGGGAACCCATGTTTTTTCTTAATTCTGTCATAGGGCTCTCCTTAACCACTTCAATGTACTATATTGTACACTGCACTATATACCCTGCACTGTATTATATATACTACACTGAGTGCACTACATACTCTGAACTGCAGTATATACTATACAGGCTGCACTATATACTCTGCTGAAAAATTGGGCCTTAGGTGTTGGTTGTGGCAGAACATGGTAACCCCTCACAGTTACTCTTGTTGAGCGCAGGAATGGTCCCTGCTGTTAAATATTATTTCAGAGGCTACTTGCCCTCTTTTAGTGGCCTGTGAGCGTCTGCCTCTCCATGGAGGCCTTCCGGACATGTTGGGTATTTTTTTTTTTTTTTTAACACCGCACTAGACTGTATTATATACTGTGTACACCACCTGAAGTGTATTTGAAACTGTACACACCGCCTGCACTGTGTTAAAAACTGTACACCGCCGAATGCACTGTATATATAAGCTACGCTGAAAAAAAAAAAAAAAAATATATATATATATATATACACTGTATATATATATATATATATATATATATATATATATACACACACACACACACACACACACACACTTATACACACACTAGTCTGACTGTTTATATCTATCAAATACACTACATGTACTGGCTGAATATAGAGTTTACACTGTATATATAGGCTACGCTGAATGCAGAGTCTATTAGTGTGTGTATATGTATATATATATATATATATATATATATATATATATATATATATATATATATATATATATATATACATACACACATATACACACACAGACACACATTAGTAGACTGTATAAATATAGATATATCAAATACACTGCCTGTACTGACTGAATATAGAGTGAATGCAGTATATATACAGTATCTCACAAAAGTGAGTACACCCTTCACATTTTTGTAAATATTGAACTTCCAGTGGCTGTGTGTTGAGGTATTTTGAGGGGACAGCAAATTTACACTGTTATACAAGCTGTACACTCACTACTTTACATTGTAGCAAAGTGTAATTTCTTCAGTGTTGTCACATGAAAAGCTATAATAACATATTTACAAAAATGTGAGGGGTGTACTCACTTTTGTGAGATACTGTGTATATATATGCACACACCAGTGTTAATTTTGGCAGCAAATTTCGATTTAGTTTAAGGACTAAAATGGCATTTTAGTTTTAGTCCCATTTTAGTCTTCTGCAATTGTTTTAGTTTTAGTCGTATTTAGTAGACTAAATCTCCAGTACATTCTATTCTACTAAATATCCTACGTTTTAGTCGACTAAAATCTACAGTACATTTTAGTCGACTAAAACTCATTTTATCTAAAATCTAATGGGTGTAATTAAATTGTAATGCATTAGTTAACGTTTCTCTACAATTTCCAAACTCATTATATATTGCTGGAGTGAAAAATCTCATATATTATTTAAGGTACTGAGATATGAACATGCACTACAGATCAGTGTTAATTTTGAAGTCAAATTTCAATTTAGTTTTAGTCTTATGCCGTGTACACATGGGCGGACTTTTCATCAACAAAGGTCCGACGGTCTTTCAGACGGACTTACGACGGACTTTCTAATGAACGGACTTGCCTACACACGATCACACCAAAGTCCGCTGGTTTCGTACGTGATGACGTACGACCGGATTTAAATAAGGAAGTTGATAGCCAGTAGCCAATAGTTGTCCCAGCGTCGGTTTTTGTCTGTCAAACTAGCATACAGACGAGCGGATTTTTTGACCAGACTCGAGTCCGTCAAAGTTTTGAAACATGTTCCAAATCTAAAGTCTGTCAGATTTTCGACAGAAAAAGTCTGCTGTAGGTCCGATGGAGCCCACACATGGTCGAATTGTCCGACGGATTCATTCCGTCTGACCATTCCGGTTCAAAAGTCCGCCCGTGTGTACACGGCATTAGTCTTTTGACTAAAATGCCATTTTAGTTTTAGTCCCATTTTAGTCTTTTGACTAAAATGCCATTTTAGTTATAGTCGTATTTTAGTCAACGCAATTGTTTTAGTTGTATTTTAGTCGACTAAAATAGTATTCATTTAGTCGACAAAATTAATACTGATACGCACATACACACACACACATACATACATGCACACACTTTATACATACTGTGACAGTCCTAACCAGGACAGGGGCTTTTGGAGAGGACTAGGAGTAAGTCTCTTACCCACTGACTATGCGCCTGGGTATTAAAGCGGGGGGTCCACCCACACCGCCAAAAAAAAAATATATTAAAAGCCACCAGCTACAAATACTGCAGCTGCTGACTTTTAATACATGGCCACTTACCTGTCCCAGGGTCCAGCGATGTCGGCAGGCGACGCCGGGAACCCGCTCGGTTCTCAGCAGCTGCCGCTGCCATCCTAGGTGAGGGAATCAGGAAGTGAAGCGTTGCGGCTTCACTTCCCGGTTCCCTACTGCGCATGCGCGAGTCGCGCTGCGCGTCCCAAGTGGTCCACGCTCTCTCCTGGGAGCTGTGTGTTTCCCAGGAGACAGCGCGGTGGGGACGGTAAGAGGTGTAGACTCCCATGGGAGTCTATGCTGGAAGTGGGTGCAAATACCTGTCTTCGACAGGTATCTGCACCCCCCTCCCCCCTGAAAGGTGCCAAATGTGACACCGGAGGGGGGGAGGGTTCCGAAAAGCGGAAGTTCCATTTTTGTGTGGAACTCCGCTTTAAGGGAGCACTGCTCTTTGGGAGGTGTGTGCCTGTGGGACACTTGGAGTAATGTTACTTTGGATTCAAGTCCATGTCTCCCCCAAATACACAGACTCTGAGAATCTAGTACCGGGATCCGTATTTAGGGCCTAGATGCCCCATTACCAGCAATGACTGCTTTACACTGTGAGACTTATAGCAGACGTTGTCATCAGCTCAAAGCCAACTGTCTGGGGTCTCCTGCTATAGTCTGTTTATTAAGGTGTTATGTGTTATTCTGTTAACCACTTAAGCCCCAGACTATTTTGCTGGCCAAAGACCAGAGCACTTTTTGCGATTCGGCACTGCGTCGCTTTAACTGACAATTGCGCGGTCGCGCGACATGGCTCCCAAACAAAATTGACGTCCTTTTTTCCCACAAATAGAGCTTTCTTTTGGTGGTATTTGATCACCCCTGTGGTTTTTATTTTTTGAGCTATAAACAAAAAAAGAGCGACAATTTTGAAAAAAACACATTATTTTTTACATTTTGCTATAATAAATATCCCCCAAAAATATATAGGAAAACATTTTTTTTTCCTCAGTTTAGGCTGATACATATTCTTCTACATATTTTTGTTAAAAAAAAACAATTCGCAATAAGCGTTTATTGATTGGTTTGCGCAAAAGTTATAGCGTTTACAAAATAGGGGATAGTTTTATGGCATTTTTATTAATTTTTTTTTTTACTAGTAATGGCAGAGATCTTTATCGTGACTGCGACATTATGGTGGACACATCGGACATTTTTGACACATTTTTGGGACCATTGTCATTTATACATCAATCAGTTCTATACAAATGCACCGATTGCTGTGTAAATGACACTGGCAGTGAAGGGGTTAACCACTAGGGGGCAGTGTAAGGGTTAAGTATGTCCTGGGGAGTGATTCTGACTGTGGGGGGGGGGGGGGTTAAGTATGCCTCTCCCGTTGTTAATTGAGTTAATTGTTCTGTCTGTCTTCTCCTATGTTTTTATACTTATGATAATGTGTAATGTACTTTGTTGTGACCTTGGGGCCAGGCAGTCTGACCTGGAGTGAGATCTCCGAATAATCATAACATTGTCTGGGTGGCTAGTTGTTTAATTAACTTAATGTTTATAGTATATGTTGGCTGTTAAGCTATGTTAATTATATTCTTGTTTACAGTTTGTATTGTTAGGGTAATATGATCAGGAGGGGAATGTTCTCTTGTGGGGTATAAAATATGTATCAGAGTTTCAATAAAGAGTGATTCCTTTGGATTTTACCTCACATCTTGTCTGTGTACAATTATTGGGGTAAAAGGGGCTGGTATTGGCTCTCAGTCTGCTTGGAACAGTTTGGGGGGGCAGGAGGCACTCTTTGGTGGAAGAAAGCACCTAATCAGGGTGCCAAGTGGTTCCGTCATGCATACATATACAGTCGATGCTCAAAAGTTTGAATGCCCTGGCAGAAATCATGTAATTTTGGCATTGATATTTAAAATATGACTGATTGTGCCAAAAAAAGTATGTTATTTAAGGATAGTGATCATATGAAGCCATTTATTATCACATAGTTGTTTAGGTCCTTTTTAAATCATAATGATAACAGAAATCCCCAAATGGCCCTGATCAAAAGTTTACATACCCTGGAATGTTGGTACAGACACACAAGGTGCCACACAGATTAAAATGGCAATCAAAAGGTTCATTTCCCACATCGTGGCTTTTTAAATTGCAGTTAGCGTCTGCATATAAATCGTCAACGAGTTTGTTAGCTCTCACGTAGATGCACTGAGCAGGTTAGATGCTGAGCCATGGGAGCAGAAAATAACTCTCATAAAACCTGCAAAACAAGGTAATGAAACTTTATAAAGATGGAAAAGGATATCCAAAGATATCCAAAGCCTTGAATATGCCAGTCAGTACTGTTCAATCACTTAAGAAGTGGAAAATTTGGGATCTCTTGACACCCAGCCAAGGTCAGGTAAACCAACTGCCAGAAGAATTGTTCGGGATACAAACAAAAACCTACAGGTAACCTCAGGAGTAATACAGGCTGCTCTGGAAAAAGCCAGAGAACAATACGTCTATATATATATATATATATATTTAAAAGATTAAAAAAATTAAATTAAAAAGAGTAAACATAGTTGATTGATAATAAATGGCTTCAGCCAAACACTAACCATGATTGAAAGAAACGTTTTTGTGTTATCATTCATATTCTCTGAAAAATGGCCAAGAAATCATATATTCTGTCAGGGTATGTAAACTTATGAGCACAACTGTATATACACACACACTGTATTTAATATATATATATATATATATATATATATATATATATATATATATGTGTGTGTGTGTGTAATTTAGACCTCTCCTTAGGGCCCCACATTTGCCACATCTAATCACTGGTTAAATCTTGCTGTAATTACCCCAGAAACATTTCCAAAATGTGCCCCTTCTTATCTATCGATACAACAAAACAACTAAATCACTTTGTTATCTACTGCAACTCTCTTCTCACTGGCCTACCTCTACACAGGCTATCCCCTTCCAGTCTATCATAAATACTGCTGCTAGATTAATCCACCTTACTAATCGATCCGTGGATGCTGCCTTTGTCTGCCAATCTGGCTTCCACTAGCTAAATGTAAAAAATACTAACTACATAAAAATCCATTCACAGCACTACGCCTAGCTACATCAAGCTACATCAACACCCTCATCTTGATATATCGCCCAAATTGTTCATTTCACTCCTCCTAAGACCTCCGGCTCTCTAGCTCTTTTGTCACCTCCTCCCATGCTCACTTTCAGGACTTCTCCAGAACCTCTTCAATCCTCTGGAATGCCCTACCCCAATTTGTCTGGTTATCAACTACCCTGTCCACCTTTAGGCAGTCCCTAAAAACTCACATATTCAGGGAAAAAGTTGTTCTTCTACAATCTCCATTAGCCCACCCTCACCTTCATATTGTAAGCTCCATGAGCAGGACCCCACTAATCCTTATTTATTGAACTGTATTGTAACTGTACTGTCTCCCTTATCTTATAAAGTGATGCAAAAATTACTGTCAATATACAAATTCTGGTGAATAATATTCTGTTGTTTTAAATGTATGTTTTTAACAAATATAAGTGAAGTAAGATAATCAAAACCTACAACCATTGCTACTCTGGACAAACCTTATATCCATTTGTGTGGTTAAATACAGTTTTGTATAAATACAGGTAACTGTAAGGCCTCTTTCACACGGACGATCCGTATGTCCGTTTTTCATCCTTCCGTTTTCGGATGAAAAACGGACATACATTCATCCCTATGGAGCGTCGGATGTCAGCGGTGACATGTCCGCTGACATCCGACCCCGCTCCGATCCGAAAAGTGTAACGGAGGAAAAACCTACTTTTCCATCCGTTTTCGGATCGGATCGGGTAAAGACGGACACTACGGTCCGTCGTCATCCGATCCTCCATAGGGGAGAGCGGCGCTCTGACAGGTGCATCGCTGCACAGTGTGCAGCGATGCACCTGTCATCTTCCTGCTCAGCGGGGATCGGTGGAGCGATCCCCGCTGAGCCAGCGGATGTTCACGGGGCGGATCATCACTGATCCGCCCCGTGAGAAAGAGGCCTTATTCACAGAAATACAATTCATGAAGTGTATACCAACTATTCAAAAATAAACAGTTTCAAAATGATACCTATGCAATATACAGTGGGGACGGAAAGTATTCAGACCCCCTTAAATTTTTCACTATTTGTTATATTGCAGCCATTTGCTAAAATAATTTAAGTTCATTT
Organism: Aquarana catesbeiana; assembly: GCF_042186555.1. Lineage (NCBI taxonomy): Eukaryota > Metazoa > Chordata > Amphibia > Anura > Ranidae > Aquarana > Aquarana catesbeiana. The sequence continues at coordinate 256,608,410 of NC_133329.1, forward strand.
TTTCCTCATTAATGTACACACAGCACCCCATATTGACAGAAAAACACAGAATTGTTGACATTTTTGCAGATTTATTAAAAAAGAAAAACTGAAATATCACATGGTCCTAAGTATTCAGACCCTTTGCTGTGACACTCATATATTTAACTCAGGTGCTGTCCATTTCTTCTGATCATCCATGAGATGGTTCTACACCTTCATTTGAGTCAAGCTGTGTTTGATTATACTGATTGGACTTGATTAGGAAAGCCACAAACCTGTCCATATAAGACCTTACAGCTCGCAGTGCACGTCAGAGCAAATGAGAATCATGAGGTCAAAGGAACTGCCTGAAGAGCTTAGAGACAGAACTGTGGCAAGGCACAGATCTGGCCAAGGTTACAAAAACATTCTGCTGCACCTAAGGTTCCTAACTGAAATATCACATGGTCCTAAGTATTCAGACCCTTTGCTGTGACACTCATATATTTAACTCAGGTGCTGTCCATTTCTTCTGATCATCCATGAGATGGTTCTACACCTTCATTTGAGTCAAGCTGTGTTTGATTATACTGATTGGACTTGATTAGGAAAGCCACAAACCTGTCCATATAAGACCTTACAGCTCGCAGTGCACGTCAGAGCAAATGAGAATCATGAGGTCAAAGGAACTGCCTGAAGAGCTTAGAGACAGAACTGTGGCAAGGCACAGATCTGGCCAAGGTTACAAAAACATTCTGCTGCACCTAAGGTTCCTAAGAGCACAGTGGCCTCCATAATCCTTAAATAGAAGACGTTTTGGATGACCAGAACCCTTCCTAGAGCTGGCCGTCTGGCCAAACTGAGCTATCGGGGGAGAAGAGCCTTGGTGAGAGAGGTAAAGAAGAACCCAAAGATCACTGTGGCTGAGCTCCAGAATGCAGTCGGGAGATGGGAGAAAGTTGTAGAAAGTCAACCATCACTGCAGCCCTCTACCAGTCGGGGCGTTATGGCAGAGTGGCCCGACGGAAGCCTCTCCTCAGTGCTAGACACATGAAAGCCTGCATGAATTTTTCAAAAAAACACCTGAAGGACTCCAAGATGGTGAGAAATATGATTCTTTGGTCTGATGAGACCAAGATATAACTTTTTGGCCTTAATTCTAAGTGGTATATGTGGAGAAAACCAGGCACTGCTCATCACCTGTCCAATACAGTCCCAACAGTGATGCATGGTGGTGGCAGCAACATGCTGTGGGGGTGTTTTTCAACTGCAGGGACAGGACGACTGGTTGCAATCGAGGGAAAGATGAATGCGGCCAAGTAAAGGGATATCCTGGACGAAAACCTTCTCCAGAGTGCTCAGGACCTCAGACTGGGCAGAAGGTTTACCTTCCAACAAGACAATGACCCTAAGCACACGGCTAAAATAACGAAGGAGTGGCTTCACAACAACTCCATGACTGTTCTTGAATGGCCCAGCCAGAGCCCTAACTTAAACCCAATTGAGCATCTCTGGAGAGACCTAAAAATGGCTGTCCACCAACGTTTACCATCCAAATTGACAGAACTGGAGAGGATCTGCAAGGAGAAATGGCAGAGGATCCCCAAATCCAGGTGTGAAAAACTTGTTGCATCTTTCCCCAAAAGACTCATGGCTGTATTAGATCAAAAGGGTGCTTCTACTTAATACTGAGCAAAGGGTCTGAATACTTAGGACCATGTGATATTTCAGTTTTTCTTTTTTAATAAATCTGCAAAAATGTCAACAATTCTGTGTTTTTCTGTCAATATGGGGTGCTGTGTGTGCATTAATGAGGAAAAAAATGAACTTAAATGATTTTATCAAATGGCTGCAATATAACAAAGAGTGAAAAATTTAAGGGGGTCTGAATACTTTCCATCCCCACTGTATCTAACAAGTGATTAGTCATTTAATTTTTAACATTCTCATTTTCCTGGTGTTTTCATACAATGAATTAAGAGGAATATAAAAATAAATAGTACATACCAGTATAGCTTGTGTAATGGAATTTACAGTTTGTTTTACAGGAAACAGTGAATAAAACGTATATCACAGTGTGCACCATGGACAATCTCTGCATATATAAGATAGGACCTTTCCGTATTGCAGTAGCTCTGCTGGATAACAGAAAACAAGCTGTAGGCTGCAGCTTTGCCTGTCATCCCGTTAATCTGCCCAAGTAGCTGTATCTTATTTTGGAAAGGAGATAGAATTCCTTATCAAGAGAAACAGGCTTTATGTCAAAACACTATCCATCAAAGTCCATTTTAAGTAGATCCTAGAGCAGTATTTCTTAAACTTTAGTTAGTTGCATTCCATCATAACAATCTCAGTGCTGTTTAGATGCTACCTGTTTCAAAAGGTGATACATTTCCTAAATTGTCTTCTTTTTCCTAACACATTTTATTTTAACAAACAGTAGGTTGGACAAAGCCTGAACACAGTAGAACTTAATCAGATAATTTGAAGGGCTTTTAAGACTGTGCTATGCAAAAGCAGTTAGTCACTATACTTTAAAGTTTCCTTGTATATTTGCTTAGAAATACTCACAAGTTGAATGTCTTTTAAAAACATTCACAAGTAAAAGCATCTGTATGTGTCCTATACAATGAGACACACAGCCCTTGAACCAATGAATTAATACCCATAGAGAAGAATGTACAGTGTCTTGAAAAAGTATTCATACCCCTTGAAATTTTCCACATTTTGTCATGTTACAACCAAAAACGTAAATTTATTTTATTGGGATTGTATGTGATAGACCAACACAAACATAATTGTGGTGTGTTAGGAAAATTATAAATGGTTTTTCATTTTTTTTTTACAAATAAATATATGAAAAGTGTGGTGTGCATTTGTATTCACCCCCCGAGTTCTACTTTGTAGAACCACATTTTTCTGCAACTACAGCTGCAAGTCTTTTTTGGGTATGTCTCTACCAGTTTCGCACATCTAGAGTAAAATTTTTGCCCATTCTTTGCAAAATAGCTCAAGCTCTGTCAGATTGGATGGAAAGCATCTGTAAACAGCAATTTTCAAGTTTTGCCACAGATTCTCAATTGGATTTAGGTCTGGACTTTGACTGGGCCATTCTAACACATGAATATGCTTTGATCTAAACCCTTCCATTGTAGCTTTGGCTGTATGTTTAGGGTCGTTGTCCTGCTGGAAGGTGGGCCAGTCTCATGTCTTTTGAAGACTCTAACAGGTTTTCTTCTAAGATTGCCCCGTGTTATGCTCCATCTATCTTCCCATCAACTCTGACCAGCTTCCCTGTTCCTACTGAAGAAAATAATCCCCACAACATGATGCTGCCACCACCATGTTTCACGGTGGGGATGGTGTGTTCAGGGTGATATGTAGTGTTAGTTTTCCACCACACATAGCGTTTTGCTTTTTGGCCAAGAAGTTTAATTTTATTCTCATCTGACCAGAGCACCTTCTTCCACATGTTTGCTGTGTCCCCCACATGGCTTCTCGCAAACTGCAAACTGGACTTCTTATGGCTTTCTTTTAACAATAGCTTTCTTTTTGGTACTCAAAGGCCAGATTTGTGGAGTGCCTCTGTGGCAGGGCTTGAAAATTGTTGTTCAGACGCTCTCCATCCAATCTGACAAAGCTTGAGCTATTTTGCAAAGAAGAATAGGCAAAAATGTCACTCTCTAGATGTGCAAAGCTGGTAGAGACATTGCCCAAAAAGGCTTGCAGCTGTAATTGCAGTGAAAGGTGCTTCTACAAAGTATTGACTCTGGGGAGGACGAATACAAATGCAAACCACACTTTTCAGAAATTTATTTGTAAAAAGTTTTAAAAACTATTTATCATTTCCTTCCATTTCACAATCATGTGCCACTTTGTGTTGGTCCATCACATAAAATCCCTATAAAATAAATTTATGTTTTTGGTTGTAACATGACAAAATGTGGAAAACTTTAAGGGGTATGAATACTTTTTCAAGGCACTGTACATGTCATCCAGTAATGACATGTGCACTAATAGCGCTGACAGACTGCACCTGTGGTAGTCCAGAAGTCTACAGGAGGTGTAGCTAGAGATGTGCTCTAAAAGGCAAAAAGCTAGCTAACACCCACTGAAAACACTGAAAATTCAGGTGTTCCCCGAACGAGATGAACAGCCAATGTTCGGCCCCAACTGACGCTCGGGCCGAACTGTTCGTCCAACTCTAGGTGTAGCCATCAGTGCCTGTGCACTGACTGGAAACAGGACTGGACTGCAGCTGGAAACTGAATTGAAACAGGACAGCAGCATTTGGACTCCACTGACTTTCTTAGGAGAGCAGGACTGGGGGAAGGTTAAGGCTGGGTTCCCACTAGTGCGAATTGGATGCGGAATTTTCCCATCCAATTCGCAAAAGCAGGAGATTGTGACCTGCTCTCTATGGTGCCGGCGTTTTGTCAGATTAGACTACCCCATATTGACAGAAAAACACAGAATTGTTGACATTCTTGCAGATTTATTAAAAAAGAAAAACTGAAATATCACATGGTCCTAAGTATTCAGACCCTTTGCTCAGTATTTAGTAGAAGCACCCTTTTGATCTAATACAGCCTTGAATCTTTTTAGGAAAGATGCAACAAGTTTTTCACACCTGGATTTGGGGATCCTCTGCCATTCCTCCTTGCAGATCCTCTCCAGTTCTGTCAGGTTGGATGGTAAACTTGGTGGACAGACATTTTTAGGTCTCTCCAAAGATGCTCAATTGTGTTTAAGTCAGGGCTCTGGCTGGGCCATTCAAGAACAGTCACGTAGTTGTTGTGAAGCCACTCCTTTGTTATTTTAGCTGTGTGCTTAGAGTCATTGTCTTGTTGGAAGGTAAACCTTCGGCCCAGTCTGAGGTCCTGAGCACTCTGGAGAAGGTTTTCATCCAGGATATCCCTGTACTTGGCCGCATTCATCTTTCCCTCGATTGCAACCAGTGGTATTGTATTGGACAGGTGATGAGCAGTGCCTGGTTTTCTCCACATATACCGCTTAGAATTAAGGCCAAAAAGTTCTATCTTGGTCTCATCAGACCAAAGAATCGTATTTCTCACCATCTTGGAGTCCTTCAGGTGTTTTTTAGCAAACGCCATGCAGGCTTTCATGTGTTTTGCACTGAGGAGAGGCTTCCGTCGGGCCACTCTGCCATAAAGCCCCGACTGGTGGAGGGCTGCAGTGATGGTGGACTTTCTACAACTTTCTCCCATCTCCCGACTGCATCTCTGGAGCTCAGCCACAGTGATCTTTGGGTTCTTCTTTACCTCTCTCACCAAGGCTCTTCTTCCCCGATAGCTCAGTTTGGCCAGACGGCCAGCTCTAGGAAGGGTTCTGGTCGTCCCAAATGTCTTCCATTTAAGGATTATGGAGGCCACTGTGCTCTTAGGAACCTTAAGTGCAGCAGAAATTTTTTGTAACCTTGGCCAGATCTGTGCCTTGCCACAATTCTGTCTTGGAGCTCCTCAGGCAGTTCCTTTGACCTCATGATTCTCATTTGGTTTGACATGCACTGCGAGCTGTAAGGTCTTATATAGAAAAGTTTGTGGCTTTCCTAATCAAGTCCAATCAGTATAATCAAACACAGCTGGACTCAAATGAAGGTGTAGAACCATCTCAAGGATAATCAGAAGAAATGGACAGCACCTGAGTTAAATATATGAGTGTCACAGCAAAGGGTCTGAATACTTAGAACCATGTGATATTTCAGTTTTTCTTTTTTAATAAATCTGCAAAAATGTCAACAATTCTGTGTTTTTCTGTCAATATGGGGTGCTGTGTGTACATTAATGAGGAAAAATAATGAACTTAAATGATTTTAGCAATAACTGCAATATAACAAAGAGTGAAAAATTTAAGGGGGTCTAAATACCTTCCGTCCCCACTGATATATATATATATATTTTTTTTAAAGTTCGGGTGTTGCTATAGAGAAGTGTTAGGGCCACAGTGCAGAGGCACCTTGATGCTGACTAGTCAGCTTATTCACATGCTAAGCAGTGCTATTGTTTCTAATATTTCTCAGTAAACTTAAGGCTCTATTATTGCTACCTTTCCAAGGGATTTATGTGATCAGGAGAGACTGCCCATGCCCTAGGACCTGACCTGTCAAGAATCACCACCTATGGGCTGCAATCAAAAAAGGAAATATACCTTGGTGAAGACATTACAGATATTTGGGAAAGGTCACCTCATGATCTTTTTATAGCATCATGGCAGTCATTGAATTAAAATGCCATTACATATCTGGAATGAACAAAGCCTTGACTCATTCAAAAGCCATTACTGATATGCAGTTTTTTTCACTGACTTTTCCTTGTCAAAAGAAGTTTATTGAGTATACAATGTTATAAAGATACATAAAGTAAGTTTACAAGGATCTATAAAGTAAGCTCATTGTTTTACAGTAGGGATTATATAGGTAAATATCATGAAATTTCAAATATTAAACATTGGGTCCACATAAACCTAAATTAAAGATATATATCATTTCCTTAGTTACTTTTGTAGGTATTTAAATAATTTATACCTACTATATATATTGTTTACAGGTAGAGTGTATATAGATCAAATAAATTCTGATAATGAGCTTTAATCGTAAGGTGGAGAAAAGGAAAGAGAAAGAAGAAAAAGGGTAGAAAGGCAGAGGTATGGTCCACAAGGTTGTCCCGCTCGTCAGTTTATTATTCTTTTTAGTTCTCTTTGAAGCCTTAGAATGGGTGTCTCTGTAAGTCATTTAATCTGTTACCATGGCAACAGGACAGAGTCATTGAAATTTGACAGGAACTGTTGTTTTATCCAAGGATGCCAAAGTTTTTCAAATTTTGGAATTTGATTTTGATCAATGGCTACCATCTTAGCATGGGACATTGTATTATTCATTCTGTGAATTGTTTCTGCTAGTACCAACGTAGGAGATTTCCATGCTTTGGCCACTGTTTGTTTTGCAGCCGTTATTAGTTGGATCATAAGTTTGAATTGAGAGAGTGTTAACCATTCCAGTTTTAGATTAAGTAAAGTTATATATGGATCTGGTTGTATTATTTTTTTAAATATTTTAGATGCAATCACGAAGACTTCCTTCCAGAAGGTTTGGATTACTGGGCACGTCCACCATATGTGTAAATGTGTGCCTATTTCTGGGCATCCTCGAAAACAAAGAGCTGAGATATTAGGTGAATATTTTGCCACTCTAGCGGGTACAAGGTACCAGTGAGTTAGGACTTTATAATTTGTCTCCAGTGTTAAGATGTTGGGTGAGGATGACTTAGATGTGAGCCATATGTTAGACCAGTCCGTGTCTTCTAAAGTTCGTCCCAGGTCCTCCTCCCACCTCTGAACGTAAGAGGGTCTATTAAGATTTACTACTCCATATAATTGATTATAAAGTGATGAAATTGTACCTTTAGCAAATGGATCTTTTGTACAGATTGATTCAAAAATGGATAATTGGGAAAATGGTGTATCCCCCTTTAGGAATGGTGTATAGAAATTTTTGATTTGGAGATATCTAAATATCTCAGAGTTTGGTAGATCATATTTTTCTCTAAGCGATGGGAATGAAAGGAATGATTTAGATGCTATGAAGTCATTTAGTGTCTGAATGCCTGATGTTGTCCAAGCTTTAAAAGAATTTGGGTAGATCCATGCCGGATAAAAGGCCGGATTTCTGATAAAAGACAGGAGAGGATTGTGTGGAGATTGTAACTGATATTTGGTTTTTAGTTTATCCCAGAGAGATAAGAAGTGTTTAGTTATGGGATTATGAATTTTAAAGCGGTCTTTAGGATCAAGCCATAACAAGTTTGATATTAATAGAGGGTCATTTTCTGAAGCCTCTATAAATACCCATAATGGGATTTCCTGTTTTGCATGGTATTTGGACAGACTGGCCAAATGTGCTGCTCTGTAGTAGTTAGTAAAATTAGGGTATCCCAGGCCTCCTTTATTTTTGGGAAGATGTAGTGTGTGTATAGGTATACGTGGTTTAGAAGAGCCCCATATAAATGAAGTTGCTCTTTTTTGTACTATTCTCAAAAAATAGGAAGGAATTGGAATAGGGAGGACTCTGAATAGATAAAGCAATTTGGGTAGAATAGTCATTTTGATTGCATTAATCTTCCCTATCCAGGATAAAGGAAGTTGCGACCATTGTTTTATTAGATTTGTGATCTGTCTTAATACAGGAGGATAATTGGTTGAGAATAAGTCAGAATGAGATGCTGTTAAATGAATTCCAAGATATGGGATTGATTTTTCTGCCCATGTGAATGGGAGTGCAGCCCTAGCCGGGATCAATTCCATGTTTGTGAGCGAAATATTAAGCACTAGGCATTTCTTAGGATTAATCATAAGGCTGGATAGGGCTGCAAATCCATCAAGAGCTGGTATTAAGTTAGGACCAGAGACCTGTGGTGATGATAGAAAAAGTAATATATCGTCTGCAAATATACATAATTTGTGTGTAATACCTCCTACTTCAATGCCAGTTATAGTTTGGTTTGTTCTGATGTATTGGGCCATGGGTTCGAGTATAAGGGCAAATAATAAGGGAGATAATGGGCAACCCTGTCGGGTACCTCTTTTGATATTAAAGGCATCAGATTTGTATCCAGCGTATTTTACATAGGCTTTGGGTTTATTATATAATGCTTTGATCCATGTTAAAAAGTGGGGTCCAAAACCCCATTTTTGTAATGAATATTGCATATATTGCCAGGATACTGTGTCAAATGCCCTCTTAATATCGAGAGATAGAAAACATAAAGGGATTTTCCGTTTTTTAGCAATATGTGCCAATAACACTGCCCTGCGTATATTATCGCCTGCCTGTCTATTTGGCATGAAGCCTACTTGATCTCTATGTATTAATTTTCCTATAATGCTATTGAGGCGTTTTGCTATTATTTTTGCTAATAATTTAATATCAAGGTTTAACAGAGAGATAGGCCGATAATTCACACAGGAAGTATCATCAGAAAGGGGTTTTGGGATCATAAACAATTGCCGTTAGTGTTTATTGCCGAAAAGAATGTCCTTCTAGAAGTTTGTTAAAAGTTTCAGTGAGAATGGGAGAGAGTATTTCTGAGAATGTTTTATAGTATAAAGCCGAGTAGCCGTCTGGGCCTCTTCTTTTGTTAAGTTTTAGGTCTTTTATGGCGTTAGCAACTTCATCTATAGTTATAGGCTCATCCAAACTGCTTTTTTGATTCTGAGACAACTCAGGTAAGATTATTTTTGAGAAGAAGGATTCAGCCTCTGTAGGATTAAATTCATTGTTTGTCTTGTATAAAGTTGCGAGATGTGAGTGAAATTTATGGACTATTTTAACTGGATTACAAGTATAAACATTTTTTGATAATTTCAAACGTATTGGTTTGAAAGATTTGTTAGTTGAATTTAATGCCCGAGCCAAATATGTACCTGGTTTGTTTGTATTCATGTAGAAATTGTGTTTGGAGCGTTTGAGGGATTTATCAACTGACTCAGTGAGAAATAGATCGTATTCCAATCTAGATTTTTCCAGATGAGATTTTGTACTCTGAGATGGATTATTTTGGAATGATATGTAGGCTGCATTAAAATTGAGTTCTAGTTTTTTTGCTAGATTTTTGCGTTCCCGTTTAAATAGTGCAATTTGTCTTTGTATTGTACCACGCAAGACAGGCTTATGAGCTTACCACAGTGTTATTGGGGAAATGTCTGTTGTATTATTAATTGATATGTATTCCTTTAAAGCTTGTTCAATGGCCATCTGATGTAGTGGGTGTTTGAGCATTATGTCCGGTAAGTACCACGTTAGGTCATGCGCTTTTGGTATGGCTGAGGCTCTAGTAGTGTATACTGCATTATGGTCAGACCACGGAATCGGAATTATATCTGATGCAATAATTTCTGGTATCATTCCTATTGTTAGAAAAATATGATCTATTCTGGTGAAGGTTTAATGAGGGTGCGAGAAATAAGTGAATTTCTTTTTCATTGGGTTACTTTCTCTCCACGAATCTACCAGATTGTATTTGGAAAGAAGTTGAGAAAAAGGTAATCTAGAGGTTATTTTGGATGGTGTAAAAGATGATTTATCTAGAAATGGGAGGAGGACCTGGTTCAAATCCCCGCACATTATCACTGTTCCTATTTTGTGTGTATTAATCACTTGTAATATATGTGAGAGGAATGGTGTAGGTTGTTTGTTAGGAGCGTAGTAGGAAATCACCGTGATTGCTGTATCCATTATATAACCCATGAGTATCAGGTATCTACCTTCTGGGTCTTTAATTTCTGATGATAAGGTGAATGGTGTGGATCGGTGAAATGCAATTAGAGTACCCCTTTGTTTGGTACAGGCAGAAGCCGTGTAAATTTGTTGATAAAAAGGAGAAATATATTTTGGAGTAGAAGCTTTGGTGAAGTGTGTTTCTTGGAGGCATATTATGTGAGCCTTCTTGTTATGGAAAGTACGGAAGGCTTTGGTCCTTTTTTGAGGGACATTTATTCCCTGAACATTCAGGGAAAGTATATTCAGTGGTGCCATGACAACAGATCAAATAGTTTTGACTTACTTTTTGTTATGCAGAGCTGACTGCGCAGATCAACCTGTGTGGACTAAAGAGATGAAAAGATAGAAAAGAAACCAGTGAATTCTGGAGTAAAGAGTAAACAAAAAACATATGAGATTAGATGATACATTGTATAAATTATTTTTTGCAAGTAATCACTATTTACCCGTGAAAGAAAATAAATATCTCTCTCAGGGGAATAAGTGCCTTCGTCACACTCCCACATAATATGGTTGGGAGAATGAGGAGGGCTAATGGGGGTACACGGATCTTCCGCTTACAGGAGAGAAGTGCTATGTCAAAAGACATCAAAATGATGATTCATTAATTGGAGTGCAGAATATAGTTTTTGTTGAAATTATTTATTCCAGGGTGGTTGTATATGGTTAGTCTTGCCCTAGGCTAAATAATTCAGTTAGAAAGGTACTGTTAATAACTTTGGTATTGATGAAGATAGTTTGAATTATTTTGGGATTTTAACCCTTTTAGAGTAAACAATTACATATTTTATTCATATGTAACTGTTTAGATATGTTAACTCATAAAATTGAGGTTGTATTGCTTCAGATTAGAATAAACAAAAACATAGTTCTAGGAACTAGTTAGGTACTAATATATTTGTTTTAAGAAAAGAAAGAAAAAGCTTCCATTACTTCTGGATTATTGAACATATTTGTCCTAAAAAGTAATAAATCTATTGTTATTACCTGAAAATATATAACTGAACAAGAATTTCCTTATTTCACGTATATATTCTAAGGCTATATGAATCAGAAGTAATAAGAAATATAACTGGAATGTAACTTGATCCCATACAGTGTGTGACTATCAGAATGCAGTTACATTCAGTTATAAATACAGGTTTTTTTATAGAGAACCATCTCTTAGTATAATAAATGAAGAGATATCAGGAATTATGATGTCAGTCCATTGAATCTTCTTGGTCCATGGATGATGTGGCATAACGGCCTCTTTTGTGAGAATGATGATTCCCATTTTGTTCTGATATTTTCTGGGTGCTGCCTGAAGGTGAAGATGATGCCATTCTTCTGCGTGTGGGGGTGTTGCTGCTTGTGGGTTCTGTCAGATTTAATTTTAAAAGGGTTTGTTATAGTTCATCTGCTGATCTGCTTCTGTAAATTGTACCTTGGTAGTTAAATCTGACTGAAAAGGGGAAGCCCCATTGATACATAATGTTGTGGCGTTGCAGTTCCATTAGTTGGGGTTTCATGGATCGTCTTTTAGTAATAGTAAGTTGGGATAGGTCAGCAAAAATTTGATAATTGTGTCCTTGAAAATTAAGTTCCTTTTTTTCTCTTGCAGCAATTAGTATTTGTTCTTTCCTTCTGTAATAATGAAATTTTGTGATTATATCACGTGGGGGTCCGTCTTTCTTTTTGGCTGCGAGGGCTCTGTGTACTCTGTCCAGTTCTAAACATTCAATAGGGATATCTGGCTTTAGTTCTTGTAATAGAGCAGTAATAGTAGATTGCAGGTCTGTCACAGTTTCAGGTATTCCCCTTATGCGCAAGTTTGAACGTCTGGCTCTATTTTCGTAATCTTCGAGCTTAGTTTGAAGTATTAAATTCTCTTCTTTTAATTGTTCCAATTCTGTTATATTTTCTTGGGTTGTAATTTCAATTTCATCAATTTTTATTTCTAAGGCTGCGGTGCGGTTTCCCAGCTCTCTTATTTCTTTGGTTAGGCTGTTTGTTTTTTGGTCTGAGGTTTGTTTTAAAGCCTTATGAAGCATCTTTTCAAATTGTAATAATATTACTGGGGATGCTGAGGAGGCTTGTGGAGAAGTTTGTGAGAGGATTTGTTCTGTATCTGACTCAAATGGAGAGTCTTGCTGTGACATTTTCTGTCTGTGAGAGCGCCCTGATGCTGTATATTGTGAGGTGACTGGAGCTGCTTTAGTTGCAGTGAGTGCCTGTGAGCTCTTTGTGAGGTGATTTTTATTTCTGCCACGGCTTCCTCCCAGTACCATATTTCCTGCCCAAACTTTCACAGTTTGTTCCCTGGGGCAAAAAGGTTCAAATGCATACTTTTTGAGCCTGCAGGCTCCGCTTTGTCCTTCTCTTCTCTCCTCAGCGGTGTGGAGCTCTAACAATGCATGTCTGCTCCGCTAGGCTCCGCCTCCTGTCCTCTTTTCACTGACTTTTCAAACCGATAACTGGGGCTTCTGTTATATGATTAAAGACTTAAGGACTAGTGTAATCAACATTACTCAATCTTACAGACAGTGTCCAACACAGCAGGGCCATAAACACTGGTCTGAATTGTTTTAAATTGTAGATAACATTTTTTCTTGTTAAGAAGTGTTGATGCTTTTTATTTATTTTTTGCATATAATACATTGGAGTTTTATATTAGTGTGGATCGGATCAAGTTTTTAAAATCTGAGCATAATTTGGGGCACAGAATAGAAGAATTGGTTTGAATAATGGATTGATGTTTATTTAAAAATTAACTCCACCTAAAAACAAGATAAAAATGAATAGTCCAATAAAAAATAAAATAAAAAAGCATCGCTTTTTGTTGCAATATTTACCTCCAGCCCAGAGCTTTACAGCACAGTACTTTTTTCTGCTAGTATATGTTTTCAATCTGCTGCCAGCATCATCCAATCAATTTCCTCTGGGCCCAGGTCTTCCTTGACCTGCCCCCATCATGTTACTAGACAGTGAAGGAGGAGCAGCACAATGATGAACTCATCTCTCTGTCACTCTGCTTCCTCTCACTATCATTGTGCTCCACCGTTTACCATCCAACCTGACAGAACTGGAGAGCAAATGAACTGATTGGGCCCTTGTACTGCTTCTTTTTTTCATACTGCAGTTCTGCTTTACAGTGACTGCAGAAACTGATAACAGGTAAATACACTGCTTGCATTTAAAATTACATTTTTTTTTATATTACATAGGCCCCATTCACATTTTTGTGATTTCAGATACAACTTCAGTCGCACAGAATATTATAACAATGGAAATCACATTGTTTTCAGTGGTGCCTGTTCACATCAAGGGCATTCAGCAAGGATGATCAATGTGATGCGACTTTGGAGAAGGTGCCTGTGCTACTTTGGTGCGATGCAGTGCAATCAAGTGATTTTGTGCCTCATAGACTTCAATGAAGTAGCACCAGAAATGCATGTACATTATTTTTTGGTGACTTTTTGCTTGCAATTTGTGTTGGTTGTTACCATCTGCCAGCATCCTAACAACCAGTGACTCATCCCGGGTGTCAGCATCAGGTTTGAGTCATTGGTTGTTAAGGAGCTGGCACCCCTTGGAGTCTTAACAACCAGTGTCTCATCCCTGCTGTCAGTAGCAGAGATAAATCATTGGTTGTTAGGTAGCCAGAACCTGCCAGCGTGCTAACAACCATGAGTCATCCCTGCTGACAACAGAATGGGAACAAAAGTGCTGGGGTCCCCCCCCCAAATCCATATGTCAGGACCTGTGTCATTGGGTCACCTGCTGGAGGCACTGTTGTTCCCGGAATCGAAGGGCGTAGTACCGGTGGCCACCGGTGAGTGTCTCCCAGCAGCTGAACTGTACAAGTGATTAGGCTGCACCTGATGTGGACTGCTGGGGGTATATAAGCCCGCCCTTAACTGGTTCAGTGCTTCAGTATTCTTCCTGCAAGCCGTGTCCCTGCCTGAACTTTGTCTCCTGTCCTGACCTTTTCCTGCTCATGTGTGCTCCCTCCAATTTGTATATAGTTAGTTAGGTTATTATTTGGGGTTTTTGCACTGTCACGTTTATTTATCACTTATATTGTTTATGGTTTACTGGTGTTGGTATTTGAAGTGTGTCATTTGTCTTAATAAACTTATTGACTTAAACTTACTTAAACTGATCTGATTATTCTTGCTGGATGCCTGTGTGACGGGAGTCACTTTGGGCGGGGGACTTGTGGAACCCAGCTTACCTTGGAGAGCACTGGAAGCTCCGGGTCCAGTTCCAATGGCCCCTCCTATGTGTAAGTCACCCTGTGTACATTCAGGGCACAGGGTGACCGAGAACCCCAGTCTGATTTGTACTAGTCAAACTCAATAATGTACAACCACACAGGAATATTGTATGTATAATATATATATATATTATTGTCTCATACTGTTGTGCACTGTTTGCTGGGTCATTTGGGGTGTGGCTGTGTTTTATTGTTTGTGTCTACCTTGTAAGAAATGTATTATGGGATAGATATTTATATTTGTGTTCCTAGCATTCAAACCGAGGGGCAGGGCAGAGAGGGAAGGGGAGAATTACTCCAACAGCCCTCCCTGCTGATAAGGTGGTCTATTGTTCAAATGTTTGAATACCTGTGTGTTCCTTATTGCTGATTGGATGGTTTACCCTGCCCTGAATCCAAGGGAGGGGGCATTGTCCCTGAGGGGATATTTGTTGTTACATGTGTTTCAATAAACAGTTCCAGCTTTGTAACTGAGCTAGTCTCTTCTGGTTCTTGGTTACAATATTCGGCTGTAAAATTTGATAACTGAAGGTCCAGACTGGAGAAAGCAGTGTATTAATGGAGTGCAACAGGGGTCGGTTACATTGGTGGCAAGCAGTGAGATGCTTCCTGCAATCTGGAACATCCAAACCTCCACCAGTATACAAGGTCGGGATGTCAGACTTTGGTCGTCAGGCTGCATGTAGTACCAGACTTTTATCTGAGCATGCAGACTGACAGGCCAGGAAAGGATGGGAACAAGTATGTGACATGTTGATGAGGACAAGGACCGCTTCCCCACAATGCTGGCCTGGTGGTTTTGGGGGTCTGGGGGTGAATTATCGAAAATCTAGAAGCCCCCTTTTACAAACAGGTCCCCAGATCCTGGCTGTCTGATGAGAAAGAGTATAGTGTTCACCAAAAAAATTTCAAAAATAAAATAAAAACACAACACAGTTTTTGACAAGTTCTTTAAAAAAAAATGTCCCCTGATGCACATCCATTGTCAATCACATCGTTCAGTAATGTAGCTTCACATCAATTAGGATGAATGCTGCCGAATGACCTGCATGAACAAAAAAAACACAGAATCCTGACGAGACCGTTCGGTCGCTTGGCTCCCACTGAATGACAGCCTCACTTCCATCACTACTAAGTAAACAAAGTGGTGGGGCCACCCTGTGATGCTACCAGATCACCCTGCCCCTTGTGACATCATTGACCAATGTGGGTGACCACACCCCTTTGTTTACTTAGCAGCATGAGGCAGGCAATGCTGTTATTCGGCATGAGCCAAGCAATGAAGTGGTCATATCAGTGTTTTGTTTTTTTTCTCGTGTGGCGACATTCATTCTGATTAATGTGGACCTACCGTACATTGCTGGATGATTTTACAATAAAGGACTTGTCAAGAACTGTGTTGTGTTTTTATTTACTTTTGCTCTTTTTTGGTGAACGAGTAGAAGTAAAATGTAACCCTTAATTATTCACATGGGCGGCCAGGATCTGGGGCTTCTGGATTACAATAAGTCCCCCCCCCTGCACCCGCATAACCATCAAGCCAAGGTTGTGGAGAAGAGGCCCTTGCTCTCATCAACATAGCAAAGTACTCCCCCCATTTAAGGGCATGTGGCCTGGTATGGTTTTGGAGGCCACATGCTCGTCCCCCTTTTCCTAGCCTGCCAGGCTGAATGCTTGGATAAGGGTCTGGTATGGATTTTGGGGGGGGGTCCCACACCATTTTTTTGGAATGGGGTTCCCCTTAAAATCTATACCAAACCAAAGAGCCAGCTAAAGAATTTGGGGGAAACCTCACACTTTTTTGGCATGAGGTTCCCCTTAAAATCTATACCAGATTTTTTTTTTGGGGGGGCACACCTCTTTTTAACATTTTTGTTTACATTCTGCCCTCATCGGTGCACCCCGCAGCTGACAGCAGAGATGACTAATGGTTAATAGGACACCAGTGAGTAACAACCAATGACTCAGGGTTGAGTCGCAGTAGTAAATGTATAAAAAACACAGCTCAAAAATGCACCAAGTCGCACTGCAGTTACACTACAAAATCAGCTTACACTATAAAATCAGATGCACTGAGTCACACTGGAAATCAGATCAAAATAGCATCACACTAGTGTGAACCAGGCCTTAATTACTGTATGTATTAATGATTACAAATCTGTTTTAATTTGTGTCTTCTAAACTGTATCTGCCTGTGGTTCAGCTTTAAGTTAGAAGATTGACATTTTTTGGAATACTGTTGGGTATTTTGAATTAACAATTGTGTGAGATGTTACAAATTAACTAGAATCATCTTTAAATAATTACGCCCCGCTTCAAAAGAAATATAGCCATAACTTCACAAAAAAAAAAAAATCAGAAAATATTACTGTTTCCAGACTAAAAACATCTGTTTAACAGAAGAGAGAATGAACTTTCCTGGTGTCTCAGAGATAAAAGGCCTAGTACTACTTTCAATCAGGCCAAGGGGCATATCAAAATACAGAGACAGGTTTACTGCAAATTCCATGTAATAGTTCCCCAAGATCCTATTATCTACTTAGTGGAATGCTCTGCCTATCATGTGGTTGCCTGCCTACCTTTGGATTTTCTCCTGAACATACAAATAGACAGCTGGATAAAGACTTACTGACATAATAAACTTGAAATGTTATCGTTTTTTTTTTATTGACCTTTGTATATATAGTTGTGGAGAGATGCTATAGACTAATAAAATACATTTTAAATTAGAATGGAATGTCAAGTTATTTTTTTATTTTTTTTAGAAACCACATTAATAAAATCCATTGCTGAGTCTAATTAGATGTGAGGGTTTTTTTTTTTATTTTGATTTAGGCCCCATACACACTATTAGATTCTCTGCAGACTTTTGTCTTCAGATTTACCAAAATCATGTAGTACAAGGGCCTGCCTGGGTGCATAAAAATTTATTTTTTTTAGGTTTTACCTCATATTATATGGTTTTGGTAAATCTGAAGACAAAAGTCTGCAGAAAATCTAATAGTGTGTATGGGGCATAAGTATACAAAATTGACTTCCTTGTAAAAATTTAGTAACATGAACAATTTGCATAAGCAGGGTATCAAATCATTTATATCCATAAAAATCACTCAGTTACAACCTATCTTTGACGATGATTAACAGTGAGCAGCTGCAGTGCAATGAGCACTGAGGAGGAAAATCAGTTAAATATTCACTGATCTAAGCAATTAAAGTAACTCTGTCAAAAGCTGATAGAGGTGCCTGCACATACCTGCAGCCTAAAGTCTCAGTGGATTTATCTGAATCTCACAACTTTCTGATCAGGAAAATCTCTAACATTTCTGTTACTGTCAAAGACTGCCTGCCCCAATTAGTTTCAAGTACACTGGCCAGTGAGGCATCCCATCATACTGTTTTATATGGAAAGAATGGAGATAGGAAAACAGTGCCCCTCCTGTGTGACAACAGTGGTCTCAGATGCCACCGCTGCCAGCAGTATGTGATGATGCCACTCTCTCACCCTGCACAGAGATTTTACAGCTCACAAGACAACAATTTAAGTGCTAGTGGAATGAGTGCAATCATTACTGAAGTTGGTTAGTTCTGAAGTTAACACACAAGTTGACACACACAAACAGCTGCCACCAGGTATTTTAACAGAAACACGCACAGGGCCGGCCTATAGCGCACATCAGTCGTGGGCGCCGAGCCAGTGTGCCATTGGTGACAGAGGGCCATGCAGGAACTGCAACCCGGGATGGAGGAGTTCAGGTGCTGGTTGGAGAGGCAACTGAAGGACATGCTGTGCCTGGCAGGGCCCCTCTCCCGGTCCGTCACCGAACTGCAGTGCGAAATATAAAAAGGGGAAATTTGCGCTACTAATAGCAAACAGCTGCTGACATCTGCAATAAGATGAATTGCAATGAAATATAAAAAAACAGAAAAGATGCAGCGCTAAATGTATATATAGACCCTGGAGTGTTATCCGGGGATGTGAACCAAACTATAAAGAGCTTGGGTAAAAGTGCATATACAATCAGTGAGTAAACTGAAAATAAAACAATAATAGAAAAAAACACATTTCAAAATGGTGACACCATGTGTACAGTGCTAATTGCAAATATATTCAAGGAGTAATCCTAACGGTATGTAGGCAGTAAAACCTAAAGTGATACTCAAAACCAAATATATAGACCTAGGATGGCCACAAAATATCTCATAAACGGTACCCTCTATATAAAGAACATAGTCCCAAATAGCAATATAAAAGTCACTCAAAAGAGAATAACGTTCATCATATCATGTTCAATCCCTTAAACATGATACCGAGTAGAGCTGCACGATTAATCGTCAAGAATCGTTATCACGATTTTTTCCCCCATTGCGATCTTGATAAAAGTGTTTCATGATTCTTGGTATCCAAAGAATTCTCTCTGCTCTTCTGAAGCCACAGCCCTCAGAAAGGAAGAGAAAAACTGGGCAGTCTGCCAAGAATCACAACATTCTTTAGCAGTGGAACTAAGTGTAAATATTGTAACAATTTGTCAATGAAATAGACTGTGTGTAACTGAGGAAAGTTTAACCACTTAAACACTAAACCTTTTTCTGACATTTGTTGGTTTCAAGTTAAAATTTTATATATATATATATCAGGGGTCTCAAACTGGTAACCCTCCAGCTGTTGCAAAACTACAAGTCCCATGAGGCATTGCAAGGCTGACAGTTACAAGCATGATTCCCACAGGCATGATGGGACTTGTAGTTTTGCAGCAGCTGGAGGGCTGCCAGCTTGAGACCCTTGATATATATATATATATATATATATATATATATATATATATATATATATATATATATATATATATTATATATTTTATTTTTTTTTTTTGTTGAGACCCTAGAGAATAAAATAGTGGTCATTTTATGTCACACTGTATTTGCACAGCAGTCTTTCAAATGCAATTTTCTTTGAAAAAATGACTTTAATAAATTTTAAAAAATAAATAAAAACTAACCAGTAAAGTTAGCCCAATTTTTTTTGTATAATGTGAAAGATTTTACATTACAAGAATCGTGAGAGAATTGTGAGAGAATCGTGATCTTTTTATTCTAAGCAAAAAAATTGTGATTCTCATTTTGGCCAGATCATGCAGCTCTAATACTGAGATGAAAAATCGCATGGGAAACAACATTGAAACTGGATAAACAGGGTGATGTTTGCACACGACACCCGGGAACATGCATCCAACACCAGGGGAAAGGGGTGAGTACTCTTACCCGAAGCTGTGGACCCACACGTCAATGGCGGTGAGTCAAACAAGCATGGATGATGTTCAAGAAATAGCTCTAACTCAAACTCCTTCAAATGGACTGGCGTGCATCTGCATACATCAGGCCAGAAGTAGCATAAATATATTCAAGCCTCAATGATGATGTTCCTGGTATATGTAGAACTGGAAGATGCAGGAGCAGATGGACAAACTCAGCTGCCAGATGGAACCGTGAAAGTACTGAGTTGGGAGGGGGGACTGAGCAGGAATGGACAGACCTGGTACTCCAGCCATGCGCTGCTGACTGTGTCCGGCAAGGTGGCTCATGTCAGTTCAATTAGAGGGCAACACACATCACAGGGGGGTATAGACAGGACTGGTGCTAGACTATTTTGCGCCCTTTCTATAATGTATAGAAAGTATATATTAGAGGTATAGAAGTTTTTGTTTTGTTTTGGGGGGGGGGGGTTCTGCTACTACAGTTTTGGCCTTTAGAAAATATCTATGGCACTCACTGCCATGCAGGGATTCTTCAGGGTTTAAAACTAAAGGCAAACCCCTATATGTTTCTCGATCAGTCCTACAGAAGGTTCAGATGGACCTACTTAGGTTTATATGGCAAAACAAAAAGCCACGAATGGGACGTGGACTGATGTATAGAGCCCAGAGAAGGGGTGGCTTGGGATGCCCGGATCTATGGAAGTACTTCCTGGCATCTCGGCTTATCCAATTGGCACAGTGGCATTCCATCCCTGCCTCTATACCATGGCTACAATTTGAGCGGGTCTCGGTGACCCCATACTACCTCCCCGGTCTTCTCTGGTCCCGCTCAATCTCCCCCAAAGATATCACCCCATTAAACAATATTGTAGGCCAATCACTTTATTTATGGTCTCTCGACCGCAAAAAATTTAAGTTACAATCAGATGTGCCCCTTTTATCCTCTTTTTTGGGAGAACCCTCATTCCCCCCAGCCTTTTCCTCCTGTTTGCCATATCTTAAATGGATTGAGCTGGGCTTGGTGAACCTCGCGTCTCTGCTGCAGAACGCCTCTTTTTGTTCCTACACTCACCTGCAGCAGACATATAATATGGGCAGATCCGAGTTTCACCAATACCTGCAAATTCGACACTTCTACTCGACTCTTATGATGGGCGGGGTGGAGATGTCGAAAACTCCATTTGAACTTTTATGTGGAGAGGCGGCGAGGGATAAGGGGACCATCTCCGTACTTTATAGATACCTTAATGACTATAACTCCCCTCAAAAATCCTTAGCAATGGTGGCATGGGAGGTAGAGATGGCCCAAGAGGTCCCTGACGGAGAGTGGCAAGACATGATAGACAACATGCACAAATGCACACGCTCGGTGTCAATTAAGGAAACGGTACTCAAACTTCACACTAGATGGTACTACACTCCGGACCATCTCCATAGAATGTATCCCCTGGTCTCTGGCACATGTTTTAGAGGATGCCAGGACAGGGGTACATTGCTGCACACGTTCTGGAGCTGCAAAGCCTTAGACACCGTTTGGCACAAGACTACATCTCTCATTAGGCTTCTCTCTGGAATATCGCTTACTCTGACATGTCAAATGTGTCTGCTGTTTGCGGAGCTTCCAGATGTTCCCCTCCCCCTACAAAAATGAATCCACACACTTTTTAGTGCGATTCAATGGGCAATAGCATTGAACTGGAAGTGCCCCCAAGTATCCTGGTCACAGGTGATTTCTCGTATGGAGTCCATCAGGTCTATGGAGAGAATACAGCATACTTTCTTAGACTCCATGCATATATTTGACCGAAAGTGGAACATCTGGACAGCCCATCTGCTTAGTAACAGTCTAGAGGACCCCTCGGTACCCACGGCTGACCCTCATTAATGCAAATCTTAATTCTACTTGTTAGAACATGCCGATGGGATACTCCTGGGCCTTCACAGCATATTTGATCTTTATGATAATAGAAACATCATTTTTTGTTCCCTGACAGTAAACTCAATTTATTAGAAGTGCACATTTATCACAAGTGTATGCCTCCTGTTTTCTTTTCTTTTTTCTTTCTCTGTCTGTCTTTTTATTTCCTTATTGTTTTACTACCTCTGTTTTATGGGCTTATTTAGTACAATTATGAGAACTATGGTTTACACTGTGTGTGATATAACATTTCTCTGTTGTGGGCTTTCTAGCCATCTTGATTCATGTCACCACAGTGCCTGTACACCCAGATGTTATATTTTCCTACAATAAAAACGTTTGAAAACGATAAAACTAAAGGCAAACCTTTAGTTTTGAATGAGGTGGAGAGGATTAATGCACCAGTCAGTACTTACTGCTTTCTGTGTCCAAGGAGGGGAGATTCACCCTATTTTTCCTATTCATTCACAACAGTAATGGAGGGCAATGTGGGCACTAGTTCTGGTGACACCTAGGGATGCCTTTCCTTTTCGAGAGATTTCCTTTAACTTAATGTTTTGGCTATGGAAGTCCACTGTAACTCTTTGCTTCCAATGTAACCAATTTCAGAGGCTTACACACCTACTTGCTGCAATTAAAATTTACCAAGGTCTCCAGCCCCCCCCCAAATGTTTTTTTTATTTATACACCATCTATACCAGGTAGTCTCATGCATCACAAGGTGTTGAGGTGGAAACTAAAATCCTTTTTTTACATTAGCAACATTCTTGATGTGCGAACCTAATAAAATACTTTGCATAGCCCATTGCCCCTAACTAAACCTTTTCCCACCCCACACCTTTTAAAAGGTTTTGCATTATGGGAGCGGTGTGCAGGGTACTAATTTCCAACATTTACAAACTTCCGATGATGATACGCATTGATATGCTTTCAAAACAGCATTATATGCTCAATATATTTAAATAGAGACTTTACAGTGGAGTAAAAATTGGGCTGCCACCCACAAGGCTGCTTTTTGTACGGTTTATAATGAAAAACTTAAAATCCTCTACCACTGGTAACACAACCCCCGCCTTTTTACACACCCTCAATCCTAACATTTCTGAC
This sequence comes from Aquarana catesbeiana, assembly GCF_042186555.1. Lineage (NCBI taxonomy): Eukaryota > Metazoa > Chordata > Amphibia > Anura > Ranidae > Aquarana > Aquarana catesbeiana. The sequence continues at coordinate 256,631,200 of NC_133329.1, forward strand.
TACTGTCGAAGGTGCCTTAAATACCAGAATTTAGAGACACTATTTCACATATTTCATATATTCTGGATATGGCCACTTTGGCAAGCAGTAGAAGACTTCATTTAGATTTACACTCTATTCACACAACTGGACTCCGGCTTAATCCATTTACCTTTCTAGTGGGTTTTTCATCTTCCAGTGTGTCTAACTACCTGCAAGGTGCTCGATCACTTCTCTCTAGTGGACACATGGGCAAGCCACGTCGCTCATGCTCTCATATTCATTAAGTTAGTCTTATGGAAACTCTTGCTGTTCGAATTAACAATTCTCTCACTAAACAATAATGAATTTGGGATTTATGAGTCCACTTTTATATATGCATTTAAGATCATCCCAAAGGATGCTTCCTTCCTATGCAATACCTGGCCTGTTATTTAATCCTCCTGAACCCCCCTTCCTTGCTTAATCAGGTGTAGATTTTTGCCTTTTCCTTTGTACGCTATACTCCTTATTGGCTACAATAGTTGTATCAACATGTTGGCAAGGCCTGGAATCCAGCCTCTTGCCCACCAGGCCTCTGACTAACAGTTGAAGGATTGGTTTTCCACATAATCTGCAAATGTTGTGAAATAAATAAATCTGTTGTTACCTTTTATATGGCATGTAATTTTTTGGGGGGAGGGAGTGGGTAAATTATTTTTAGTGGGACTTCCTTTCCCACTCCCTCCTTCCTCTTCTCGGCCACCTAGGCGACTACTCCTCTCACCCTAGGTGGCCCCTCCCTGCCAGCAATCTTCTGGGACATGTCACAGGTCCCAGAAGATTGCCTGGCAAATAGCAGAGCATAGCGCGACTCGTGCATGCACATTGCACGCCCGGCCGTGAAGCCCTAAGTTGTCACGGCCAGGTGCCCACAGTTGCTATGATGGCACCATGGAGAGGAGCGAGGCTTCAGGCGCCCACATCCTTGCACTGTGGGACAGGTAAGTGTGTTTGTTAAAAGTCAGCAGCTACACTTTTTGTAGCTGCTGACTTTTAATAAACTAAAAAATGGGTGGAACTTCGCTTTAATGACCAGGCCATTTTTTGCGATATGGCATTGCGTTGCATTAACTGACAACTGCGCAGTCATGCAACACTGTACCCAAAAATTGAGGTCCTTTTTCTTTCCACAAATAGAGCTTTTTTTTGGTGGTATTTAATCACCTCTGCAGTTTTTATTTTCTGAGCTATAAACAAAAAAAGACTGACAATTTTGAAAAAAAAAAACAATATTTTTTACTTTTTGCTATAATAAATATAAAAAAAAAAATAAATGTCTTCATCAGTTTAGGCCAATATGTATTCTTCTACATTTTTTTGGTAAAAAAAAAAAAAAAAAAAAAACCACAATAAAGCGTATATTGATTGATTTGCGCAAAAGTTATAGCGTCTACAATATAGGGGATATATTTATGGCTTTTTTTATTATTATTTTTTTTTTACTAGTAATGGCGATGATTAGCGATTTTTAGTGGGACTGTGACATTGCAGCGGACAGATCAGACACTTTTTTGGGACCATTGACATTTATACAGCGATCAATGATATAAAAATGCACTGTTTACTGTATAAATGGCACTGGCAGGAAAGGGGTTAACACTAGGAGGTTATCAAGGGGTAAAATATGTTCCCTGGAGGTGTTTCTAACTGTGGGGGGAGTGGACTGACTGGAGGAGGAGAGAGATCGTTGTTCCTGATCACTAGGAACAGACAATCTCTCTCTACTCTCCTGTCAGAGTGGGGATCTGTTTGTTTACATTGACAGTTTCCCGTTCTGGCACACTGTGGTGGGTGGACATCGGGGGCCACACGCATTGGCTCTGGCGATGCAACGCCTATAGACATTAAAAGGGACCGTCGTACCGGTACGGTGATTTGCACAGCCAAGCCAACCTGCCGCAGGATTATAAGTGTGGCAGCTGGTCAGCAAGCGGTTAAATGCCCTCTATGTGTGCCTTACTGTACTATCATTTTTAGAAACATTTCTATTAAAATGCATTAAAAAAATAAAATAAACAGGACTATAGTGAAAAACTATTTAACAAAGTCTGCCTAGTCTTTGGTTCTTTGAAGCGCAAGTTTGATTCTAAAAAGGCACTAGCCCTCAGAGATGACTCTTAGCATTCATGCATAGTTCAGATGGAAAATTGAGAGCCTCAGCTGCCAAATACAGTAGCTTTTGTAGACTTGATAGAGGGTGTCAATCAGCCAACCCCACCCAATTGATAGGTCTGAGGGGTGTGAAGTAGGAGTATTTGATTATACTTTAGTGGACACTTCTGTAATGTCACTTTTGTAATTATATCATTAGTTCCCGATGACTGGGTTTTACAGTCTGACAGCCAACATATTATTGCACAGCTTGAAATCATGATTTTATAGAAATTAGAAATTATATTGATCTTATGCATGGCTTCTTCAGTAGGAGTAATGTGTCTTCTCTGGTTTCTCTACCCTGTAATATAGGTGTATTTGGAATTAAACTGACTGGTATCTTCATATAGATTAGGCAGGTGTGAAAAAGATATCTCCATTACAATAACCATTATGAAATATGACTAGAGTTGATTGCTGGATGTGTGTAAAAGGGCAGATAATCTCATCAGCCTACTGATTTTCCTTTCCTGTCCAATTATCGGTTTAGTAGCAAGGATAAGATCTAGCTCTTTACTTAAATGCTTTAGACAAAAGTCAGGTCTCCAGACTGGCAGGGCTGTGTAAATCTCAGGAATGAATGGGCAGAAAGGCAAATATGTTGGCAGGTAAAACAGCTCTCATTTACATATTTCATTTGTGTGTTGCGCTGACTTTAGGTGAGGATATGCCAAAGGACTGATACGCTTAACTCTAACCCATCCTAAAATGTTTATTTTGGAGAGATATGCTATTTAAATGCTTTCTATCTATATAATTTATAAACAAGACAAATAGTTGAAAATATTGCATACCCACTCTCTGCTTCTATGTGACAATGCATATTTACCTTCATACTCACATAATATAAACATGTACTCAAAAAATGTAAAACAAAAATGTCAGATTAGGGCACAAAAATTAGGATCACCTTAGTAACATACCAAACTATCCAAAAACAAACCTTTTACAAAGTAAACATGTCCCACACAGAGCTGCCAATAGGGGGGACCACCGGTCCTCCTGTAGGGGGCCTGGGCACACAGGGGGGGCCCAGACAGGGAGGTGGAACGGTGCGGTGTGGCAATTAAAGGAACGATGCCCTGTGCCCCCCCCCCCAGCAGCTGAAAGCCGGCGGGTGAGAAACCAGCTTTCAGCTGCTGGAGGGAGAGACACACAGGGCATCATTTCGGTAACTGCCACACCAATCTGCCTCCCTGTCTGGACCATATATGATTTACCCCCCCCCCGTGTCTGGGCACCCCATCGATTTCCTGTCACGCTGGGCGCTGTGAGAAAACAGGTGGATGTGTCTGGACTAAGTGCAGGGGAAGGAGTTGGTAAATATGCCATTTACTGGCCCTTTCCTAGAGCTGTCTTAACCTCTGGGTACTGCCAAGGGGTCCTAGGTGAATGGAGGGGCCTTGAAGTTTCTTTCCCGCAGTTTTCTGCCAACAGTTTCCCCCACTTTGGCTAGCTCTTTTGCATATATTACAGGTGAGATCCGGTATCAGTTTCTTATATCTCCAGCTGTCTTCATGGCTCTCCCCCTCCCTGGCATCTTCCTACCCACCTCAACCACTATCCCGCCCTGCTCCCTTTCATCCTCACACAGATCCATCAGTCTCTACCTGTCACACTGATTCTCTCTCAGATCCTTGTTAACCCTCACTCTCTTCTCCCAGCCAGCCAGTTTTCCAACATCTAGCAGCCCTAATTACCAGCCTCTTCTCCCCGGCTGGCTGGAAGTCTCTTCCTGACACTTTCCAAACAATAGCCCCTCCAGTTCACTTTTCCTCACCCCCCCCCTCTTCTTCTCTGTAGGCACTTCACCTTCAAGCAGATGTGTGTCCCAGAATACACAAACACCGCAAATGGCTGGAATCCCCCACCATGCACACTCCCCAACATTGAATATTTACTAGTCAATGGAGATCATTCCCTCTCTTCCTCCCTGACAACTAGCCCATTTGTTTTAATTATACTATGGCTATTCCTCACATGCCCAGTATTCCCCAAGCCCATCCCTCTCCAGTCCCTTTGACCTCTGTCTATTTATCTGTGCTCTGGAAGACAAGATAAAAGAACAAAAAGAGGCGCCTCTAAGTGCAATATGGTTTAAAAGTATAGTTTAATAATATCATCAGCCAAATGGCTATTCACATACAGTTGTGAGGTACAAGCATGGGTTTATCTCGGTAAGGGGTATGCAGTCACTTGGTCCGGGGATGCATCCTGAGTGTTGTCCCAGTACGCCGAGAAGATCCTGGATGGAATGGAGGGATCCAGAGAGCGTTGTTAGCCGAGCTGAATTAAGCTGATCAGGAGCAAGCGTGTCTTGCGGTCTGTACTGGACTCTGCCGGTCTCTGTGTAATTCGGCGGCATGCGTGTCAGCCTGGAGCACACTAGGTGCAGTCTGGAACCGGAAGTGACGTTGGAGTGTGTCAGGTGACGCGTTTCAAAGCATCAGCTTTTTCCTCAGATCTAATTGGTCATGGGGGCTGTCAGTCTTATATAGGCTCCCCTGAAGGAGCACAGCAAAAATGTTAAAATATAACGCTGAATGCTATTGGATGAGAGTCGCTAGGCAACCAGCAAATACTAGATTACTATCAGCAATGCCGTCAGATGGCAAAACAATAATGCACATACACATATATAACACCAAGGATCAAAATATGCATATTAGAAAACAAGAATTAAAATTAAATTAATAGCATCAATGGCAACAATCAAATATGGAAATCATTAAAAATTCATGGAATATTAAGTTCAATTATAAATTCATAGAAATAAACAAAAACAAATATATAAGATTATGTACATATAAAAATAATTATATGCATATATAAAATGAGTACATATATGAATTAATGATAATAGAAATGAACATAGATATGAGCTTAAAATTAAAAATAAAAAACAAAAATAAGGATACCTGGGATTCAGTGTATATAACATAGTACACTTCTACATAATGATGCCCTTGGATACTGTAGTTGTCCAGCAATCATATGTATATATCTGGGACTTATGAGTGTACCAGATAAACCACAAAAGTTAGAAGAAATTCAGAAACCTATCAGTATGAACACACGGGGAGCACAAATAAGTGCGGTTGTATGTACACACACGTGGCAATAACGTGTGTCTATTTGGGACTCATTTGTTGGCCAAATGAGCCACAATAATCAGATGGTGAGAGATCCATAGAGACTCATGCAAAATCACATGTATACCTGCATGCGAGGGGCACATCAGCATTATATTGGGGTGAATATACTACACATGTACTTATTTTATGGTTACTTATCACCCTGTGGAGAGAGGTGATGTATTCCCCATATACGGTAATGAAAGGGCCAAGGATGAGGGTGAGAAGATAAAAGTAGGGGTAAATAAGAGGAAAGGAAAAAGAAAAAGAAAATGGAGAGATATTGCACAAGGGTTCTTGAGTATATGGAATGGCCCAAATACCTAAAATGATGTAAAAAGACCCTGTTGAACATATGACTATAACTGAAAAAGTACATATAATATATGTTAGGATATAAATATTAAATAACTGTATGGAACTCAATTTCTTCATTGAGGCCATGAGGCGTTAAAGTGTTGAGGGTATAGATCCAGAAAGTTTCCTGTCTACATATAAACGTTGGAATCTTTCAGCTGGGGTGTATTTGTCTGGTATAGATTCAATGATCCATATGTGAAGAGTGGAAATGTCCTTGGAATGATGAGTATTGAAATGTCATGACACACTGTAATGGGAGCTACCCTCCTTGACTGCTTGTCGGTGCTCCCCAAATCTGCCCCTTAGGGCTCTGATGGTTCTGCCAACATATAGTAAACCACATGGGCAGGACAGGCAGTTCACAACATGTGTCATAGAACAGTTGAGTAAAGAATTAAGGGTGAATGTTTTGTCTTTGACCACAAAGCTTTTTTTACCATGATGGACATGTGAACAGGTTAGGCACAGAGCTTTATTAAAGCGATACATACCTATTAGGGGGATTAGTGTAAGTTGCTTTAGAATAGTTGTTTTGAGTTGAGATTTTATTTTGCTAGGTGCAATTTTGCTTTTTACATGTGGTGCCCTACGGTATGCAAATTTGAGTAATGTAGGGAGGGACTTGGTTAGATGCGGATCCTGTGTTAGGATGGACCAATGTTTTTTGAAGACATTTTCCATTTCCTTATGGCTGGCGTGATATTGAGTAATGAATCTCATGAGGGATTCCGAGGTTGCATTATTGCATTATTGTTTTGCCATCCGATGGCATTGCTGATAGTAATCTAGTTTCTGCTGGTTGCCTAGTGACTCTCATCCAATAGCATTCAGCGTTATATTTTAATATTTTTGCTGTGCTCCGTCCCGGGAGCCTATATAAGACTGACAGCCCCCACGACCAATTAGATCTGAGGAAAAAGCGGCAGCTTTGAAACACGTCATCGAACACGTCCCGACGTCACTTCCGGTTCCAGACTGCACCTAGTGCGTTCCAGGCTGTCACGCACGCCGCCGCCGAATTACACAGAGATCGGCAGAGTCCAGTACAGACCACAAGACACGCTTGCCCCTGCTCAGCTTAATTCAGCTCGGCTAACAACGCTCTCTGGATCCCTCCATTCCATCCAGGATCTTCTCGGCGTACTGGGACAACACTCAGGATGCATCCCCGGACCAAGTGACTGCACACCTCTTACCGAGATAAACCCATGCTTGTACCTCACAACTGTCATGTGAGTAGCCATTTGATTGATGATATTATTATTATTAAACTATACTTTTAAACCATATTGCATTTAGAGGCACCTCTTTTTGTTCCTTTATCTTGTCTTCCAGAGTTTGCTTCACTCATAAGGGAGCTGCCATCTGTGCTATTGTTTTGTTTTTATGGACATTTGCTCTGTTTTTATACCGGGACTTTGTTCTTATTTAGCCGTTTTATTTTATTACAGATTATATTATATCTTATAGATAGCCCTTTGATTAACACCTGTTCTCTTATATAAATTCATTAGCCATACAAAGCAGTGCCTGTACCTGTCTTTGCGCCATTCCTTCCTTTCTATTTATTTGCCTGTGCTCCTCTTTCCCTCATGCCAGCACAAACCTTCCTCCCTTTTTATCCCTATACAGGTGATGATACCCCAGTTTTACTCCACTTCTTCTTTACTCATCTCCTACCTACTCCCCCCTTTTTCCCCCCTCCTCCCCTGCCTCATGTTTCCCAGCCCCATTACCCCCCTCCCCCCCATTTTTTTCAGGGGCTAAGGAAGAACCCTGAGGCAGAGAAGCTTACTACTGCTGTTGCTTGTATGGGTGGGATGTGTACTGCACCAATATCTACTGACCCTTCTCTCCTATTCATCCCATGTTATTGGCGTAACATCCACCCCACCCACACAAGCAGAAGCAGTAATAAGATGCTCCGCCTTCTAAAGGAGAAGTCATTCCAGTTGTAGATTTAGCTCAGGGTAGGATCTGTGACAGCCACTAAGAGACACAGGCGGACCATGCTGCTGTCTCTTCTCAGTGGGAGTCTTTCCCCTGTAAAATTTTTTCTCTCTATAGTATTTAGGCACAGAGACCGCACTTATTACTGGTGAGCCTGCAAATTTTGGGACATCACACGGGTATATTGAACACCCAGTGTTGTGGTAACTAATAGTGCGTATTGATCTCCAACCAATTTTTCTATAGGATCTGTGACAGCAGCTTCCTGCGCAGCTCTGCTTGAGGAGACCATATCTGTATTACACATTACTGCCCCTATACTGTACCTTCCTGCTCCCCCCTGCATTGTACCCTCCTAATCACTGTACTGTGCCCTCCTGCCCCCCCCCATGCTATACTTTCCTGCCCCTCCCTGTACTGTGCCCTCCTGCCCACCCCATACTGTTCCACCCTGTACTGTACCCTCCTAACTGCTGTACTTTGCCCTCCTGCCCCCCCCGTGTACTGTACCCTCCTGCCCCCCCCCCCACCTGTACTGTACCCTCCTGTTCCCCCCATAATTTTGTACGTTTGTTGTGTTTGTGTCCATAATAATAATTTTTGTGTATTTTTGTGAAAAAATTGTTTCAATATCTTTTCTTTTGGGGGGGAAGTCAGGTAAGCTGTACAGGGCCCCATGATTTCTAACAGCAGCCCTGATCCCACACATTCAATGTGGCCACAAACACAAAGCATTGTATTAAGGGGATCAAGGCGAGAGGGTTTGCTTTTACTTTCCTATCATGAAGTTGGTTCCTCCTTAGTAAATCCAAGGAGTAACCCAGCAGATCTTGATAGCATGTGAAGATCTAAATGCTTGCTGTGCTTGAAGGAGTAAACATCTGTTATACTTTTTTGTCTCCGGCTTCACTACCAAATGAGTATTAGTATAAATGTTACACATGCACCAATGCCAGATTGCTATGAAAGTTGGCACATTGGATAGTTACTTACAGGAAGTGACAGTACAATAGATCTTGAAAGGCCAGAAAGCCTTGTGAATTATATTGTTCTTCTACAGCCATGGCACTTATTGAATGTCATAAAGCAAAATAATTCAGAAGTTGGAAATATCTTTGATTTAACAATTATATTTTTGAAGAAATTAACATGTCAAGTGTATAATAATTCATTTGATCTGATTTAATCTCATTATGGATATGATGTATAGTTGAGCATTAGCTTAAAAAATGTCAGTTACTAATAAGAATAAAACAAAATATGGGAGATCAGTAATCTCATCTGACAACATGAGAGTGAAGCTGAACTGAGAAAATAACCCCCAAATGGTTAGCACTGTGAATCAGATTAAACAAGTAGACTGGACTTTTTACTCTGTGAAAACTACCTTAGGAGATTAAGAATTTATGATTAATTAAGGAAAGTAATCTGAACATCTATGATAGGGTAAAGGAGTATTTTGTACATGAGCTACATGTCGATTGAAAGTAAATTAGAACCACAAAAAATTGTAAAGAATGCAGATTCTCCTGTATGCAGTGAAAGATCGACTTGACTATTTTGAAAATGATTGATTTATGATAGCTGTACTGACAGTGTTCAATATATGAATTCCTTTTTTTTCATGCACACTTGAGAATATTTTCTTCCAATTTACATGCTAACCAAGCTCTCTAGCAAAAGTGTAATTGGCCAGGACTGGTATAAAATATAAGGGCTCATGTACAATTTACTGTGTACAGATCTATAATTTCAATTGATCTGAACACAGCAGTATTGAATTCTATGGGCCCATACACACTTCTCTGTTTTGTCCAGAGTGCTTAACTGCGTAGACCAAACCCTAACAAAAATATACATTCACTCCTGTGTATGGGCCGTATTTTACTCTATTCATGCTAATGTTTACACGTGCACAGTGTACATGGCTATGTTTGGCTGCAGCCACTGCTCAAGGCCAATATGTAAATATCAGTAATGTGTGGGCAATTACACACTGCTGAATTTTAGATATCACCCTGAAAGAGCTATTTATACTGCGTAGGTACATGCACAGAATGACCTTGGCCTTCAGTCATTTAGGCCACATAAATGGCTTATTCAGGAGGATGTAAACATCAATAGAGTGTAAACAGCAGCACTGCCACTACTAACTATACATTGTTGATATTTACACTGCAGCGCAGAGCAGCAGCAGTGCCCAAAAGGGTCTACAGTGGGGGACGGAAAGTATTCAGACCCCCTTAAATTGTTCACTCTTTGTTATGTTGCAGCTATTTGCTAAAATCGTTTAAGTTCATTTTTTTTCCTCATTAATGTACACACAGCACCTCATATTGACAGAAAAACACAGAATTGTTGACATTTTTACAGACTTATTAAAAAAGAAAAAATGAAATATCACATGGTCCTAAGTATTCAGACCCTTTGCTGTGACACTCATATATTTAACTCAGGTGCTGTCCATTTCTTCTGATCATCCTTGATCCTGGGTTCACACTGGTTCGACAAACGCTCCGACATTGGGAGCTCATGTCGCATGACGTGTGAAATTCAATGTTTCCCTATGGGAGCCGTCCTAACTGTTCCGACTTTAGAAATGCTCCCTGTACTACTTTGGTCCGACTTTGATCCTACTTCAGCCCACTGACTATCATTCAAGTCGGATCAAAGTTGGATCGCTGTCTTGCATGATCCAACTTCGGCATGCGACTTGTGCTCAGATGATCTTGAGGGAGGTAAACATTTTTCATGCTGACCTTTTTTACCCCTTGAATTATCCATATTTCATATTATCCATATTTCATATTATTCATATGCCATCTTGCCTAGGATGTTCTTCAACATTAGTCAGGGCTGATGTGGGTGATGCTAACCTCTCAGGTAAGGGCAGGACTGGGAGCAGCCACACTGTTCTGTGCAATGGTGGCCTCTGCCCCTTATGCAATTGTCAGAGCATAATGACATAATAGGAGGAAGGTGTGGAAAACCTATGACATCTGGGATGTTCAGCTAGCAGAGCTGAAGCCAAGAGGTCATAAAGACTCCCAGATCCTGCAAAGCAACTGTGAGATCTACTGAAAAAGCAAGCAGCAAGATGCAAAGTTTTGCTGGTATGCATGTGTAGCACCCCCTTGTGTACATAGTGTAGGTAAATTTAGTTGGGCTCCACTGTAGCCAGTGTTAAATTGTTGTTAGTTAGGTGGCAGGCTCTGAAGGCTGAGTTTCTGCCGCCTCCCCCTGGCATCTGGAACATTCCTGAAGGTTCTAGAACTTAGAGGATGGAGGGACAGAGATCAAGGCCTGAATGTTTAAGGGGATCACTACCAATCCCTGGGTGAGGACGGCCCAGAAGGTGGGGAGATGGCCCTTAAATACTCGGGAGCCTGGCCATGAGAGGAAGTGTGCTGGGAGAGAGAGGAAAGATGGGAAGCTAGGAAAGGAACACTCACCCCCTTCATCCTCAGCCAGGCTTGGTTGAAACACCTTGGAAGCAAGTGGGACCTGTTTAGCAGGAGGCCTGTGCAGAAGTTGCCATCTTTGCTACAGGAATTTCAGGGGACTGAGTAATCACTACCTGTTCACCACCCAAAACCTATAGGGGAGAGGAAAGTGCAATACCCAGCTAGTCATCTGGGAGGGACAGCCAACCTACTGCCAACCTTCACCCCTGTTGTGCTGTGATCAGTACTGTAGTTGTTTTGCCAGTCTGTCAGAGTAGTTTCTCATGGGAACACAGTCTGGAGCTTTATGCTAAGAAGACAGAGCTAGCTACAGTTGTCCTTGAAGTTCTACTTGAATACAGTTCTGGGTATTTCATATCACCCTAACTCCATCCAAGTTATCTTCCATAATAAATTAACAAAACAAAGCCCTTGGACTGGTTTCCTGACTACCATATGCCTGCTGAAAATGCCTGGCTGTGGGGGGGGACCCAAAATCCAGCGGCTCCTAAGGGGGTAGCGCTACACATGCACCATTTTTAACTTGCAATTTCAGAGCACTTGAAGATGAGAAAAAAAGATAGTACTGCTTTAGATAAACATTGCATAAAGGAATTAAAAATATCTGTTCTGTGAGAAAAAAAAATTCCTATAAGAGGATTTAAAGGATAAGTTCTCCTTTTACAAAAAAATAATAAATGTCCATTTTCTTGCAGGTAAAAAATGTGCATTTATTGTTTTTTCATCCTGCAGACACTCAGTAAGCTGTCTGCACATACCTCATATTTGCAAGAAGTTACTCAATAACAACAGGAAGAATAAATGGACTACGAGAGTGCTTACTAGCGCTCTCAAAGTTCATTGAGAACTACAAGCCGTAAGCCGCAATGGCTGACAGTACAGTACTTGTTGCCATTCATTCACAGGAAACTGTAAATGAATGATGCGGCCATGTGGGCAGAGCCCTGCATGGCTGCGTTGTTTTTAAATTGTGTGGGGAGAAGATCCCCTGTCTGCTGTCACAGGAAGAGAAGATTGGGAGGGAAAGGAGGCAGGAGCTGGAACATGTTACATGTTCCACCCTATACTAGTGGAACATGTAACATATTCCAAAGGTGAAATTATTCTTTAATGTAATGGGTATGAAGTGGTTAACCTGCAAAAATGTTTAATTAGTGCATGACTTTAAAGTGTTACTAAACCCACAACAGTAAAATCAGTCTGTATATGCAGTAAAGCATGCTTGTTATACTCACTGTGGAACCTAAGGGGTTAATCCTCTGCATTGTGTATGAAGGCTGTGTGATCCTGTCTCTCTGATCCTCTTCTCCTTTAACTGACTCTAACCCATCTTGTGAAAGAACAAATCATTAGGAGTCAGGCTGCACATGCTCAGTTTGGTGTGTATTGCTAGGTGTTTTTTTTTTTTTTTCTTGGGAGAGTGCATGTGATCAGCACAGGGCCAATCATCACTGTCCAGACAGAGGATCGGGGGAGAATGAAAACTCCTCCTACGGGAGCCTAGCGGAGCAGACATGCATTGTTAGAGCTCCACACCGTTGAGGAGAGAAGAGAAGGACAAAGCGGAGCCTGCAGGCTCAAAAGGTATCCATTTGAACCTTTTTGCCCTAGGGAACAAACTGTGAAAGTTTGGGCAGGAAATATGGTACTGGGAGGAAACCGTGGCAGAAATAAAAATCACCTCACAAAGAGCTCACAGGCACTCACTGCAACTAAAGCAGCTCCAGTCACCTCACAAGATACAGCATCAGGGCGCTCTCACAGACAGAAAATGTCACAGCAAGACTCTCCATTTGAGTCAGATACAGAACAAATCCTCTCTCAAACTTCTCCACAAGCCTCCTCAGCATCCCCAGTAATATTATTACAATTTGAAAAGATGCTTCATAAGGCTTTAAAACAAACCTCAGACCAAATAACAAAAAGCCTAACCAAAGAAATAAGAGAGCTGGGAAACCGCACCGCAGCCCTAGAAATAAAAATGGATGAAATTGAAATTACAACCCAAGTAAATATAACAGAATTGGAACAATTAAAAGAAGAAAATTTAATACTTCAAACTAAGCTCGAAGATTACGAAAATAGAGCCAGACGTTCAAACTTGCGCATAAGGGGAATACCTGAAACTGTGACAGACCTGCAATCTATTACTGCTCTATTACAAGAACTAAAGCCAGATATCCCTATTGAACGTTTAGAACTGGACAGAGTACACAGAGCCCTCACAGCCAAAAAGAAAGATGGACCCCCACGTGATATAATCACAAAATTTCATTATTACAGAACGAAAGAACAAATACTAATTGCTGCAAGAGAAAAAAATGAACTTAATTTTCAAGGACACAATTATCAAATTTTTGCTGACCTATCCCAACTTACTATTACTAAAAGACGATCCATGAAACCCCAACTAATGGAACTGCAACGCCACAACATTATGTATCAATGGGGCTTCCCCTTTTCAGTCAGATTTAACTACCAAGGTACAATTTACAGAAGCAGATCAGCAGATGAACTACAACAAACCCTTTTAAAATTAAATCTGACAGAACCCACAAGCAGCAACTCTCCCACACGCAGAAGAATGGCATCATCTTCACCTTCAGGCAGCACTCAGAAAATTTCAGAACAAAATGGGAATCATCATTCTCACAAAAGAGGCCGTTATGCCACATCATCCATGGACCAAGAAGATTCAATGGACTGACATCCTAATTCCTGATATCTCTTCATTTATTATACTAAGAGATGGTTCTCTATAAAAAACCTGTATTTATAACTGAATGTAACTGCATTCTGATAGTCACACACTGTGTGGGATCATGTTACATTCCAGTTATATTTCTTATTACTTCTTATTCATATAGCCTTAGAATATATAAGTGAAATAAGGAAATTCTTGTTCAGTTATATATTATCAGGTAATAACAATAGATTTATTACTTTTTAGGACAAATATGTTCAATAATCCAGAAGTAATGGAAGCTTTTTCTTTCTTTTCTTAAAACAAATATATTATTACCTAACTAGTTCCTAGAATTATGTTTTTGTTTATTCTAATCTGAAGCAATACAACCTCAATTTTATGAGTTAACATATCTAAACAGTTACATATGAATAAAATATGTAATTGTTTACTCTAAAAGGGTTAAAATCCCAAAATAATTCAAACTATCTTCATCAATACCAAAGTTATTACAGTACCTTTCTAACTGAATTATTTAGCCTAGGGCAAGACTAACCATATACAACCACCCTGGAATAAATAATTTCAACAAAAACTATATTCTGCACTCCAATTAATGAAACATCATTTTGATATCTTTTGACATAGCACTTCTCTCCTGTAAGCGGAAGATCCGTGTACCCCCATTAGCCCTCCTCATTCTCCCAACCATATTATGTGGGAGTGTGATGAAGGCACTTATTCCCCTGAGAGAGATATTTATTCTCTTTCACGGGTAAATTGTGATTAATTGCAAAAAATAATTTATACAATGTATCATCTAATCTCATATGTTTTTTGTTACTCTTTACTCCAGAATTCACTGGTTTCTTTTCTATCTTTTCATCTCTTCAGTCCACACAGGTTGATCTGTGCAGTCAGCTCTGCATAACAAAAAGTAAGTCAAAACTATTTGATCTGTTGTCATGGCACCACTGAATATACTTTCCCTGAATGTTCAGGGAATAAATGTCCCTCAAAAAAGGACCAAAGCCTTCCGTACTTTCCATAACAAGAAGGCTCACATAGTATGCCTCCAAGAAACACACTTCACCAAAGATTCTACTCCAAAATATATTTCTCCTTTTTATCAACAAATTTACACGGCTTCTGCCTGTACCAAGCAAAGGGGAACTCTAATTGCATTTCACCGATCCACACCATTCACCTTATCAGAAATTAAAGACCCAGAAGGTAGATACCTGATACTCATGGGTTATATAATGGATACAGCAATCACGGTGATTTCCTACTACGCTCCTAACAAACAACCTACACCATTCCTCTCACATATATTACAAGTGATTAATACACACAAAATAGGAACAGTGATAATGTGTGGGGATTCGAACCAGGTCCTCCTCCCATTTCTAGATAAATCACCTTTTACACCATCCAAAATAACCTCTAGATTACCTTTTTCTCAACTTCTTTCCAAATACAATCTGGTAGATTCGTGGAGAGAAAGTAACCCAATGAAAAAGAAATTCACTTATTTCTCGCACCCTCATCAAACCTTCACCAGAATAGATCATATTTTTCTAACAATAGGAATGATACCAGAAATTATTGCATCAGATATAATTCCGATTCCGTGTTCTGACCATAATGCAGTATACACTACTATATCCTCAGCCATACCAAAAGCGCATGACCCAACGTGGTACTTACCGGACATAATGCTCAAACACCCACTACATCAGATGGCCATTGAACAAGCTTTAAAGGAATACATATCAATTAATAATACAACAGACATCTCCCCAATAACACTGTGGGAAGCTCATAAACCTGTCTTGCGTGGTACAATACAAAGACAAATGGCACTATTTAAACGGGAAGGCAAAAATCTAGCAAAAAACTAGAACTCCATTTTAATGCAGCCTACATATCATTTCAAGATAATCCATCTCAGAGTACAAAATCTCATCTGGAAAAATCTAGATTGGAATACAATCTATTTCTCACTGAGTCAGTTGATAAATCCCTCAAACGCTCCAAACACAATTTCTACATGAATACAAACAAACCAGTTACATATTTGGCTCGGGCATTCAATTCAACTAACAAATCTTTCAAACCAATACGTTTGAAATTATCAAAAAATGTTTACACTTGTAATCCAGTTAAAATAGTCCATAAATTTCACTCACATCTCGCAACTTTATACAAGACAAACAATGAATTTAATCCTACAGAGGCTGAATCCTTCTCAAAAATAACCTTACCTGAGTTATCTCAGAATCAAAAAAGCAGTTTGGATGAGCCTATAACTATAGATGAAGTTGCTAACGCCATAAAAGACCTAAAACTTAACAAAAGACCAGGCCCAGACGGCTACTCGGCTTTATACTATAAAACATTCTCAGAAATACTCTCTCCCATTCTCACTGAAACTTTTAACAAACTTCTAGATGGACATTCTTTTCGGCAAGAAACACTAATGGCAATTGTTTGTATGATCCCAAAACCCCTTTCTGATGATACTTCCTGTGTGAATTATCGGCCTATCTCTGTTAAACCTCGATATTAAATTATTAGCAAAAATAATAGCAAAACGCCTCAATAGCATTATAGGAAAATTAATACATAGAGATCAAGTAGGCTTCATGCCAAATAGACAGGCAGGCGATAATATACGCAGGGCAGTGTTATTGGCACATATTGCTAAAAAACGGAAAATCCCTTTATGTTTTCTATCTCTCGATATTAAGAGTGCATTTGACACAGTATCCTGGCAATATATGCAATATTCATTACAAAAATGGGGTTTTGGACCCCACTTTTTAACATGGATCAAAGCATTATATAATAAACCCAAAGCCTATATAAAATATGCTGGATACAAATCTGAAGCCTTTAATATCGAAAGAGGTACCCGACAGGGTTGCCCATTATCTCCCTTATTATTTGCCCTTATACTCGAACCCATGGCCTAATACATCAGAACAAACCAAACTATAACTGGCATTGAAGTAGGAGGTACTACTTACACACAAATTATGTATATTTGCAGACGATATATTACTTTTTCTATCATCACCACAGGTCTCTGGTCCTAACTTAATACCAGCTCTTGATGGATTTGCAGCCCTATCCGGCCTTATGATTAATCCTAAGAAATGCCTAGTGCTTAATATTTCACTCACAAACATGGAATTGATCCCGGCTAGGGCTGCACTCCCATTCACATGGGCAGAAAAATCAATCCCATATCTTGGAATTCATTTAACAGCATCTCATTCTGACTTATTCTCAACCAATTATCCTCCTGTATTAAGACAGATCACAAATCTAATAAAACAATGGTCGCAACTTCCTTTATCCTGGATAGGGAAGATTAATGCAATCAAAATTACTATTCTACCCAAATTGCTTTATCTATTCAGAGTCCTCCCTATTCCAATTCCTTCCTATTTTTTGAGAATAGTACAAAAAAGAGCAACTTCGTTTATATGGGGCTCTTCTAAACCACGTATACCTATACACACACTACATCTTCCCAAAAATAAAGGAGGCCTGGGATACCCTAATTTTACTAACTACTACAGAGCAGCACATTTGGCCAGTCTGTCCAAATACCATGCAAAACAGGAAATCCCATTATGGGTATTTATAGAGGCTTCAGAAAATGACCCTCTATTAATATCAAATTTATTATGGCTTGATCCTAAAGACCGCTTTAAAATTCATAATCCCATAACTAAACACTTCTTATCTCTCTGGGATAAACTAAAAACCAAATATCAGTTACAATCTCCACACAATCCTCTCCTTTCTTTTATCAGAAATCCGGCCTTTTATCCGGCATGGATCTACCCAAATTCTTTTAAAGCTTGGACAACATCAGGCATTCAGACACTAAATGACTTCATAGCATCTAAATCATTCCTTTCATTCCCATCGCTTAGAGAAAAATATGATCTACCAAACTCTGAGATATTTAGATATCTCCAAATCAAAAATTTCTATACACCATTCCTAAAGGGGGATACACCATTATCCCAATTATCCATTTTTGAATCAATCTGTACAAAAGATCCATTTGCTAAAGGTACAATTTCATCACTTTATAATCAATTATATGGAGTAGCAAATCTTAATAGACCCTCTTACGTTCAGAGGTGGGAGGAGGACCTGGGACGAACTTTAGAAGGCACGGACTGGTCTAACATATGGCTCACATCTAAGTCATCTTCACCCAACATCTTAGCACTGGAGACAAATTATAAAGTCCTAACTCGCTGGTACCTTGTACCCGCTAGAGTGGCAAAATATTCACCTAATACCTCAGCTCTTTGTTTTCGAGGATGCCCAGAAATAGGCACATATTTACACATATGGTGGACGTTCCAAGTAATCCAAACCTTCTGGAAGGAAGTCTTCGTGATTGCATCTAAAATATTTAAAAAAATAATACAACCAGATCCATATTTAACTTTACTTAATCTAAAACCGGAATGTTTAACACTCTCTCAATTCAAACTTATGATCCAACTAATAACGGCTGCAAAACAAACAGTGGCCAAGGCATGGAAATCTCCTACATTGGTACTAGCAGAAACAATTCACAGAATGAATAATACAATGTCCCATGCTAAGATGGTAGCCATCGATCAAAATCAAATTCCAAAATTTGAAAAACTTTGGCATCCTTGGATAAAACAACAGTTCCTGTCAAACTTCAATGACTCTGTCCTGTTGCCATGGTAACAGATTAAATGACTTACAGAGACACCCATTCTAAGGCTTCAAAGAGAACTAAAAAGAATAATAAACTGACGAGCGGGACAACCTTGTGGACCATACCTCTACCTTTCAACCCTTTTTCTTCTTTCTCTTTCCTTTTCTCCACCTTACGATTAAAGCTCATTATCAGAATTTATTTGACCTATATACACTCTACTTGTAAACAATATGTATAGTAGGTATAAATCATTTAAATACCTACAAAAGTAACTAAGGAAATGATATATATCTTTAATTTAGGTTTACGTGAACCCAATGTTTAATATTTGAAATTTCATGATATTTACCTATATAAACCCTACTGTAAAACAATGAGCTTACTTTACAGATCCTTGTAAACTTACTTTATGTATCTTTATAACATTGTATACTCAATAAACTTCTTTTGACAAGGAAAACTCCTCCTACAAGCTTAAGCAGACAGTGATACAAGTCACAAGACTCCTAAATACTGCTGATGAGAAAAGGTATTTAGCAGTTTATAATTTCTAAAGCTATTGCATTTTCTTGATCTGTGTACCATGGGAGAGCAAATATAGTGAATGCAGGGTCCTGGGTTTAATAATACCCTGCAAATTGTTTTGTTGCTTACTTTCAAACATTAGCATAAAAAGAATGAGTGCTTTCAGACAAAGATTTATTTTTAATTTTTTCCTAACTTACTTGAGAGACATACTGGAATTTGGTTGATGCTGGCAGCACATTTGCATATTTGCATAAAGCACAAATTACTTTGTTTTCTTTTCTCAAATGATGAAGTATAAATGAGCGTCTGGCAGAGATATGTTATTCCATCTAAGAAAGTTTGGAATTATGACAGAAGACTGCTTTTGTTGCTGCTTTTGACACTGACATTGTTACCATGACATTCATTGACACTAATCATAAAATAATGTGCACAGGGTGAAATAGAAAAGAACATTCTTGTTGTTTCTATAAAACGCATATTGAAGCAATGTCATGTTGGGTAGCAAAAGTCTGCCACCTGGCCAAGTCTCAGCATGCACTGCCAGCCACTAAAAGTTAGTGGTGGATGTGATTTTTAGTTTAGCCAAAAACAGTTGGTGGGAAAAAAACGACAACATTTTTTTGCTCATTAAGATAATTGATATGCACAGTTTATTATAATTATCATATATGCAGTGTACACATTTCTATATCACTGATTCTGTTTTTCTAAGCATTGCTGGAACAATAAAAAACATTGGGAGTTAAACAATGACCACTAATGCTCTAGTATGTTAGATCTGGTCTATAAAGGTTTATCAAGTGTGTCTGGCTTCAGTGCTAATAATGCAAAAAGTGTATTGAACCTCAAATTTTGAAGTCAGAGCAACAAGTTCTGTTGAATACTTAGAAAAATAGCAAACAGTTCCACAGTTCCAGTGACTTCAGTAGTTTGCACTGGCACAAATAGACTGATCATGAATTCTAACTTCATGCTGACATTCTAAATTTGTGCTTGTTCCAGGTCATTGGCTCAGCCAGAGAGACTTTGGCAACTCCATATTTTGTTCACTATCTGCTTCCTTTAACCACTTTGGCACTAGAGAATTTTCTTCATTTTTGGGAACACATGTACAAATCTGCATTTTTGCCTCTAAAATTACTTAAAATCCCCCAGAACATACAGTATATGCCTCATGCACACTGTATCTTCCTAATGTGGCTGTTAGGGGTGTCTGGTGGGTTTTTTTCTGCCTCTAAACATCCCTGCATGCTAGCCTATGTGTCATTGCACACCTAGGCGTTCAGTGGAGTTTAGAGGTGGGGCGTTTAGAGGTAGAAAAAAACCCACAGCCAATGTGTACAGGAGTGGAAGCAATTTGACAGAAAAAACACTTGATGAACCCAAAGGCGTGTAAATGTGTGTTAATGCTAGGCACATTTAACACTTAAGCATTAATTCATTTCAATGGCCAGAATAAATTATTATTCTGGCCAATTAAATTAACCCATAAGCGATTGTCGCGCCAAAATGTGTTACACGCAAATACAAAAGTCAAGCGTATTTGCTGCCAAAACACTGCTGCAAGGGGGAGAGAAGTCTAGTAAAGTTAGCAAAAAATTCAGTGTGCATGAGGTCATATACAGTGCCTTGAAAAAGTATTCATACCCCATTGACATTTTCCACATTTTGTCATTTTACAACCAAAGTCTATTTTATTGGGATTTTATGTGATAGACCAACGCAAAGTGGCACATAATTGTGAAGTGGAAGGAAAATGAAAAAAATGGTTTTCCAAATGTTTTACAAATAAATATGTGAAAAGTGTGGCGTGCATTTATATTCAGCCCCCCTAAGTCAATACTTTGTTCAACCCCTGGCAAAAATTATGGAATCACCAGTCCCTGAGGATGTTCCTTCAGTTGTTTATTGTTGTAGAAAAAAAACAGATCACAGACATGGCCAAAAACTAAAGGTATTTCAAATGGCAACTTTCTGGCTTTAAGAAACACTAAAAGAAATCAAGAAAAATAATTGTGGTGGCCAGTAACAGTTAGATTTATAGAAGAAGCACAGGGAATAAATTATGGAATCACTCAATTCTGAGGAAAAAATTATGGAATCATGAAAAACAAACAAACCATATAACGCTCCAACACATCACTAGTACTTTGTTGCACCACCTCTGGCTTTTATAACTGCTTGCAGTCTCTGAGGCATTGACTTAATGAGTGATAAACAGTACTCTTCATCAATCTGGCTCCAGCCTTCTCTGATTCCTGTTGCCAAATCATCTTTGCAGGTTGGAGCCTTGTCATGGACCATTTTCTTTAACTTCCACCACAGATTTTCTATTGGATTGAGATCCGGGCTGTTTGCAGGCCATGACATTGACCTTATGTGTCTTTCTTCAAGGAATTTTTTCACAGTTTTTGCTCTATGGCAAGATGCATTATCATCTTGATAAATGATTTCATCATCTCCAAACATCCTTTCAATAGACTGGATAAGAAAAGTGTCCAAAATTTCAATGTAAACCTGTGCATTTATTGAAGATTTAATGACAGCCATCTCCCCAGTGCCTTTACCTGACATGCAGCCCCATATCATAATTGACTGTGGAAATTTGCATGTTTTCTTCAGACAGTCGTCTGTATAAATCTCATTGGAACGGCACCAAACAAAACTTCCAGCATCATCACCTTGCCCAATGCAGATTCGAGATTCATCACTGAATATGACTTTCATTCAATCATCCACAGTCCACGATTGCCTTTCCTTAGCCCATTGTAACCTTGTTTTTTTGTGTTTAGGTGTTAGAGATGGCTTTCTTTTAGCTTTTCTGTATGTAAATCCCATTTCCTTTAGGCGGTTTCTTAGTTTGGTCACAGGTGTTGACTCTAGTTTCCTCCCATTTGTTCCCCATTTGTTTTGTTGTACATTTTCTGTTTTCAAGGCATATTGCTTTAAGTTTTCTGTCTTGACGCTTTGATGTCTTCCTTGGTCTACCAATATGCTTGCCTTTTACCACCTTCCCATGTTGTTTGTATTTGGTCTATGTTTTAGACACAGCCGACTGTGAACAACCAACATCTTGTGCAACACTGCGTGATGATTTACCCTCTTTACCTACATACTAACAAGCAGATTTAATCTGATGCAGGTGTTAGTGTTTGTAATGAAAATTTACAGGGTGATTCCATAATTTTTTCCTCAGAATTGAGTGATTCCATAATTTATTCCCTGTGCTTGTTCTATAAATCTAACTGTTACTGGCCACCACAATTATTTTTCTTGATTTCTTTTAGTGTTTCTTAAAGCCAGAAAGTTGCCATTTGAAATGCCTTTAGTTTTTGGCCATATCTGTGATCTGCATTTTTCTGCAACAATAAACAACTGAAGGAACATCCTCAGGGACTGGTGATTCCATAATTTTTGCCAGGGGTTGTAGAAGCACCTTTCGTTGCAATTGCAGCTGCAAGTCTTTTTGGGGATGTCTCTACCAGCTTTGCACATCTAGAGAGTGACATTTTTGCCCATTCTTCTTTGCAAAATAGCTCAAGCTCGGTCAGATTGGATGGAGAGTGTCCGTGAACAGCAGTTTTCAAGCCTTGCCACAGATCCTCAATTGGATTTAGGTCTGGACTTTGACTGGACCATTCTAACACATGAATATGCTTTGATGGAAAAACCATTCCATTGTAGCTCTGGCTGTATGTTTAGGGTCGTTGTCCTGCTGGAAGGTGTACCTCTGCCCCAGTCTCAAGTCTTCTGCAGACTCTAATGCCCCATACACACGATCAGAAATTTCGTCAGAAAAAACGTAGAAGATTTTTCCGACAGAATTCCGCTCAAGCTTTTCGACGAACGCATTTTCGGATAGGAACTTTTTCCGACCGAAAAATAGAGGACCTGCTCTCAATCTTTTGCTGGCTGGAATTCTGCCAGCAAAAGTCCGATGGAGCATACACACGGTCGGAATTTCTGACAAAAAGCTCATGTCCAACTTTTGCTGGCAGAATTTCTGATCGTGTGTATGGGGCATAACAGGTTTTCTTCTAAGATTGCCCTGTATTTGGCTCCATCCATCTTCCCATCAACTCTGACCAGCTTCCCTGTCCCTGCTGAAGAAAAGCATCCCCACAACATGATACTGCCACCACCATGTTTCACAGTGGGGATGGTGTGTTGAGGGTGATGTGCAGTATTAGTTTTCAGCCACACATAGCGTTTTTGCTTTTAGGCCAAAAAGTTCAATTTTGGTCTCATCTGACCAGAGTACCTTCTTCCACATATTTGCTGTGTCCCCCACATGGCTTCTCGCAAACTGCAAACTGGACATCTTATGGCTTTCTTTCAAAAATGGCCTTCCTCTTGCCACTCTTCCATAAAGGCCAGATATGTGGGTTGCACAACTTACAGTTGCCCTGTGGAAAGATTTTCCCACCTAAGCTGTGGATCTCTGCAGCTCCATGGGCTTCTTGGCTACTTCTCTAATTAATGCACTCTTTGTCCAGCCTGTCCGTTTAGTTAGACAGCCATGTCTTGGTACATTTGCAGTAGTACCATACTCTTTCTATTTTCGGATGATGGATTGAACAGTGCTCCATGAGATGTTCCAAGCTCAGGATATTTTTTATAACCTAAACCTGCTTTAAACTTCTTCACAGCTTTATCCCTGACCTGTCTGGTGTTTTCTTTGGCCTTCATGATGCTATTTGCTCACTAAGGTTCTCTAACAAACCTCTAAGGGCTTCACAGAACAGCTGCATTTATACTGAGACTAAATTACACAAAGGTGGACTTTATTTACTAATTAGGTGACTTCTGAAGGCAATGGGTTCCACTAGATTTTAGTTAGGGGTATCAGAGTAAAGGGGGCTGAATACAAATGCACGCCACACTTTTCAGATATTTATTTGTAAAAAAAAAAAATTGAAAACCATTTATCATTTTCCTTACACTTCACAATTGTGTGCCACTTTGTGTTGGTCTATCACATAAAATCCCAACAAAATAAATTTACATTTTTGGTTGTAACATGACAAAATGTGGAAAATGTCAATGGGTATGAATACTTTTTCAAGGTACTGTAAATGTTAAAATGCAAATGTTAATAAAGAAAAACAAAAACGGCATGGATTCCCCCTCATAAAGCATACCAAACCCTTTAGTCTGGTATGGATTTTAAGGGGAACCCCCCCACACATGGGGGCCTCCCCAAAATCCATACCAGACCCTTATCCGAGCACACGGTCAGGAAAGGGGGTGGGGAGGAGCGAGCGCCCCCCCAAACCTTACCAGGCCGCATGCCCTCAACATGGGGGGGTGGGTGCTTTGCCCTGCCCTCGTCCTGCACCCCCCACTCCAAAGTACCTTGTCCCCATGTTGATGAGGACAAGGGCCTCTTTCCGACAACCCTGGTTGTTGGGGTCTGCGGGCGGGGGGCTTATCGGAATCTGGAAGCCCCCTTTAACAAGGGGGGCCGGAATCAGATTCCTGCCCCCCACCCCCCCACCTTATGTGAATGAGTACCCATTCACCTAAAAAAAAGTAAGAAAAAAAAAATACATTACACAGGGTGTTAAAGTAATTTATTAAGGCAGCTCCGTCGTCTCTTCTGATCTCTTCTCCCCTCTCCAGCTCTTCTTCCTCCTCTGCTGACATCTTCTGCTTCTGCTGGTTCTTCCTTCTCTGTCTTCTGCCTCTGCTGGGTCATCTCCGCTATCTACTCGCTCTTATGCTGGGTCTTCTCTGCTGTTTTCTCCCTCTGTTCTCCTTCCGATGTTGACTCTACGCTCTCTCCCACTCTAATGCTGGCTGCGTGGTGTGCCACTACTTATATTGGAATGGGGCGTGGTCACCGGGCAATGTCATCCGGGGGCCCCACCCATTATGATGTCAGCGCCCCATGTCGGAGCGTTTGTCGTGCCAGTGTGAACTCGGCCTGAATCTGTGTTAGTGAGCACTTCTCCTTTGCCGAAATAATCCAACCACCTAATAGGTGTGGCATATCAAGATGCTGATTAGGCAGCATGATTACTGCACAGGTGTGCTTTAGGCTGGCCACAATAAAAGGCCACTGCCAAAATGTGCAGTTTTACTGTATTGGGGAGTTGGGTACGGTCTGAAAACCAGTCAGTATCTTGTGTGACCACCATTTGCCTCACGCAGTGCAGCACATCTCCTTCGCATAGAGTTGATCAGGTTGTTGATTGTGGCCTGTGGAATGTTGGTCCATTCCACGCTGTCATATACGCCGATCCAGAGCATCCCAAACATGCTCAATGGGTGACATATCAGGTGAGTATGCTGGCCATGCAAGAACTGGGATGCTTTCAGCTTCCAGGAATTGTGTACAGATCCTTGCAACATAGGGTTGTGCATTACCATGCTGCAACATGAGGTGATGGTCGTGGATGAATGGCACAACAATGGGCCTCTGGATCTCGTCACGGTATCTCTGTGCATTCAAAATGCCATCCATAAAATGCACCTGTGTTCATTGTCAATAGCATAAGCCTGCCCATACCATAACCCCACCGCCACCATGGGCCACTCGATCCATAACGTTGACATCAGCAAACCCGCTCACCACACAACGCCATACATGCTGTCTGTCATCTGCTCTGTACAGTGAAAACCGGGATTCATTTGTGAAGAGAACACCTCTCCAAAGTGCCAGACACCATCAAATGTGAGCATTTGCCCACTCAAGTCGGTTACGACGACGAACTACAGTCAGGTCGAGACCCCAATGAGGGCGACGAGTATGCAGATGAGTTTCCCAGAGACGGTTTCTGACAGTTTGTGCAGAAATTCTTTGGTTATGCAAACTGATTGTTACAGCAGTTGTCCAGGTGGCTGGTCTCAAACGATCTTGGGAGGTGATGATGCTGGATGTGGAGGTCCTGGGCTGGTGTGGTTACACGTGGTCTGCAGTTGTGAGGCTGGTTGCATGTACTATAAATAAAATAAATAAAGTGATCTTGCGCAGATTAGCAAATAATCTAAAATACATAAAGTGCAATGTGCAGCCAAAGAGGAGTGAAAACTTCAAATATAAGGTTGAAGAGACTGTGAAAAATTGATTCCAACAAGAGACATTAAAAATAATAAGTGAAAGCAAGTGTCCACTAAATAAGCAAAAAAGTGGGAAAAATCAATGAATGTGCAAAAAAAAAAAAAATAAAAAATTGCATGTGCAAAAAAATTGCACGTGCAAAAAATGCAAGGAAAATGCATATATGGGCACATTAAAATTAGTTCACTCTAAGGGATAGACAGATGAAATTTTCTAGTCTTCTATGGAGAACGGTGAGTACAAGGGTAATAAATGTTCAATGTTCATCTATTACCCTTGTACTCACCGTTCTCCATAGAAAACTAGAAAATTTCATCTGTCTGTCCCTTAGAGTGAACTAATTTTAATGTGCCCATATATGCATTTTCCTTGCATTTTTTGCACATGCGATTTTTAATTTTTTTTGCACATTCATTGATTTTTCCCACTTTTTTGCTTATTTAGTGGACACTTGCTTTCACTTGTTATTATTTTTAATGTCCCTTGTTGAAATCAATTTTTCACAGTCTCGTCAACCTTTTATTTGAAATGTTCACTCCTCTTTGGCTGCACATTGCACTTTATGTATTTTGGATTATTTGCTAATCTGCGCGAGATCACTTTATTTATTTTATTGATTGTTATGTGCTGTGAACACTAATAGGTTTTGCTGCAGATTTTTTCACTTATTTTATTGATTTATTTTCAATTAGATTTTTCTATTTTTCATTCATTCACCTATTACTCAGAGTAGCGCGAGGGACATTCATACACTTTTCATTGGTTGCATGTACTGCCAAATTCTCTGAAATGCCTTTGGAGATGGTTTATGGTAGAGAAATGAACATTCAATTCAAGGGCAACAGCTCTGGTGGACATTCCTGCAGTCAGCATGCTAATTGCACACTCCCTCAAAACTTGCAACATCTGTGCTGTGTGATAAAACTGCACATTTTAGAGTGGCCTTTTATTGTGGCCAGCCTAAGGCACACCTGTGCAATAATCATGCTGTCTAATCAGCATCTTGATATGCCACACCTGTGAGGCGGATGAATTATCTTGGCAAAGGAGAAGTGCTAACACAGATTTAGACAGATTTGTGAATATTTGAGAGAAATAGACCTTTTGTGTACATAGAAAAAGTCGTAGATTTTTGCGTTCAGCTCATGATAAATAGAGGCAAACACAAAAGTGCTGCGTTTATAATTTTGCTCAGTATATATTTTTTTAAATCAGACAACTTATAGGATAAAAAAGTAGACATTGCAATTTTTATGTCGCACAATATTTGCGCAAGTGTAAAGCTGGCCGGAGGCTAGCCTGTATTTGAGGGTGGAGTCTGAGAGGGCTATTTAAGCCTCCTCCTCTGTCAGGGCCGGTGTTGTCGGCGGTTCTTGGTTCAGAAGGGGGTGGGGCTGAGACGTCACTTCCGGGTCCTTGCTGAGCATGGTCGGCTGCATCAGGTGGCGATGTCTCTCTCGGTGCTCACACCGGACTCTACCGGGGAGTCCGCCTGCCCACCCACCTTGTTACCCCTGGGCACATCCCACATCACGAGGGGGCTGCCCGCTTCTCCCAGTGTTCATGCCGGGGGGTAAATCCTCTCCCCATGCACATCCAGCTCCACGAGGGAGCCGCCTGCCTGGTGCCCCACCAGGGGGGTGTGATCAGCCGGCCGGCCGCTCCTCTCTTCCCATGCACATCTTGCTCCATGTGGGAGCCGCCCGCCTGCTTCTTCGGGTGTTCGGGGGGGATGGTCAGCCGGCCGCCCGCCTGCTCCTCTCTTCATGCGGCTCCACGCCTGCTCCTCTCTCCTTACAATTAGTATCGCTGCAGCACAGTCACAGAGGACATCAGACCTGCACACAGCAGTCATGGCAACGGCCAGACGGGAGGTGACAGGTCTGTTGTGGCTTGCAGTAGATGTACCATGCTGGATTGTTATCATTATCAATTTTTATTGTGGTTTTAGTCGCATGTCATTCTCAAGCTTACATAAGGTCACATTCATTGTCAGCAGGGCTTGGCAAGAGGGGGAGGATGTAAACCACATACATTGCTGCTTTTACTTGGGTATTTTGTTTCTTTGGTCAGTGTTTCTATCATAGCATTTCTGCCCCGGGAGTTCTGTCATAGCGTTTTTTGTTCATAGCGTTTTTCTTGCCCCAGCGTTTGTCATAGCGTTTTTCTGCCCCAGCGTTTCTGTCATAGCGTTCTGCCCCGACATTTGTCATAGCGTTCTGCCCCGGCATTTCTGTCATAGCATTCTGCCCCGGCATTTCTGTCATAGCGTTCTGCCCCGGCATTTCTGTCATAGCGTTCTGCCCCGGCATTTCGGTCATAGGTTTCTGCCCCGGCATTTCTGTCCTAGCATTCTGCCCCGGCATTTCTGTCCTAGCATTCTGCCCCGGCATTTCTGTCCTAGCATTCTGCCCCGGCATTTCTGTCCTAGCATTCTGCCCCGGCATTTCTGTCCTAGCATTCTGCCCCGGCATTTCTGTCCTAGCATTCTGCCCCGGCATTTCTGTCCTAGCATTCTGCCCCGGCATTTCTGTCCTAGCATTCTGCCCCGGCATTTCTGTCATAGCGTTCTGCCCCGGCATTTCTGTCATAGCTTTCTGCCCCAGCATTTCTGTCTCGGCGTTTCTGCCCCAGCATTTCTGTCACAGTGTTCTGCCCCAGCATTTCTGTTACAGCGTTCTGCCCCAGCATTTCTGTCACAGCGTTCTGCCCCAGCATTTCTGTCACAGCGTTCTGCCCCAGCATTTTTGTCGCCAGCGTTCTGCCCCAGCATTTTTGTCACAGCGTTCTGCCCCAGCATTTCTGTCACAGCGTTCTGCCCCAGCATTTCTGTCTCGGAGTACAGTCTCTGCATTTCTGTCATAGCGTTTCTGCCCCAGGGTTTTTTCATAGCGTTTTCTGCCCCAGAATTTCTGTCATAGCGTTTTCTGCCCCGGAATTTCTGTCATAGCGTTTCTGCCCCAGGATTTCTGTCATAGCGTTTCTGCCCCAGGATTTCTGTCATAGCGTTTCTGCCCCAGGATTTCTGTCATGGCATCTCTGCCTCAGAATTTCTGTCATGGCATTTTTCTGTCATGGCGTTTTTCTGTCATAGTGTTCTACTCAGCATTTCTGTCTTGGCGTTCAGTCCCAGCATCTCTTTCATAGCGCTTCTGCCCCAGGTTTTCTGTCATTGCGTTTCTACCCCAAGATTTCTGTCATTTCATTTCTGCCTCAGCGTTCAGTTTTCAGCATTTCTGTCATATCGTTGCTGTCATAGCGTTGCTGTCCTTGCGTTTCTGCCCCAGGATTTCTGTCATGGCATTTCTGCCTCAGCGTTTCTGCCCCAGCATTTCTGTCATTGCATTTCTGCTTCAGCGTCTAAGTCTCAGCGTTTCTGTCATAGTGTTTCTGCCCCAGGATTTCCGTCATTTCGTTTCTGCCTCAGCGTTCAGTTTCAGCTTTTCTGTCCCTGCATTTCTGCCCCAGGATTTCTGTCATGGCATTTCTGCCTCAGTGTTTCTGCCCCAGGATTTCTGTCATTTCTGCCTCAGCGTTCCAGTCTCAGGGTTCTGTCATATCGTTTATATCGTTTCTGCCCCAGGATTTCTGTCATTACGTTTCTGACTCAGCGTTCAGGCTCAGCATTTCTGTCATAGTGTTGCTGTCCTTGGGTTTCTAGCATTTCTGCCTCAGCGTTCAGTCCCAGTATTTCTGTCATAGCCTTTCAGCCTCAGCGTTTCTCAGAGGGGCGTTATTGTTCAGTCACAGCATATACTTCGGTAACTGTTTTTACCTTCGTTGTGTGTCATGTCTCATTGTATTTTTGTTCATGTTTGTACCTGGGTCAGTTAGCTAGGGCTCACATGTCGGGATCTGTCACATCTACAGATCCATACGGGCTGAGGTTTCATTTGTTAAATGATTGTTGATCACAATCTTCTCGCCCGTATACCATATGTCATACAATGCACGTTCATTCACCTGTACGACCACCCACCACGGTCTGT
Organism: Aquarana catesbeiana; assembly: GCF_042186555.1. Lineage (NCBI taxonomy): Eukaryota > Metazoa > Chordata > Amphibia > Anura > Ranidae > Aquarana > Aquarana catesbeiana. The sequence continues at coordinate 256,661,278 of NC_133329.1, forward strand.
GGTTACACCAGCCCTGAGTTTCAGTTTAATTACCTGTCTCTGCGCTGCATATTACTCAAGGCTCACTTGCCACTTACACGAGGAGGGGTCCGTCATCAGGTTCATTTACGTGCAGTGGTCTTGACATTTCTGGTAATGTTCTCATACTTAGGTAGGCACAGAGGGGCGTTGTTCTCATGTCATGGTTGTCTCTCATTTCTGTAGTTTGTGTTCTCAGGTTGGGATGTATTGGCATCCATACTGACATCAACCATGCTTGCACTCACTTCCATCAGTCCTGCCCGTTGTTAGGGCAAGTTGATTGGTACAGATGTTTCACCACTGGGCTCACCCTTGGGTCGGAAGCAGTCGTCAATTTTCTTTCAGTTGACTTCCTGTTGCAGAGGCCCTGGTTACCGCCCAGGGATTTTATAGTCTCTCTCAGTATGTGTGCTGAGCCACGTCCCCTTGACGGTCCTTAAGTGGTTGGTTTGGGCAAACGTTGTCATGATTCTGCATTCCACTCTCGGCTCTGATCTCTTGTCTAGGACATTAACTGCTCAGGGACGTCAGTCCAGTCATTTTTTCCGATCCCCTCAGACTCGGTTGTCAGGTTTCAGGCTGAAACACGACCCGACCAAATCAGGTGGGATCGGTGTTCTGTCTCTGGCATGGTTTCTCCGTGTTCAAGGATGCTTATTGCCATAGCGTATGGGCCTTATCCGCCTACTCCATCACATCCATCAGGTATCCAGCATTTCGAACTCCTGCCAGTTGTCTTTTGCTCTCACCCTCTCACTTCCCTATACCAAGTATGGGTAGGCCAGGGGTTGGGGGGCATTTCAAAGAACTACTTTACTCGTGTCCTTGTGAAGTATCGTTCTTCGCGGCCATCATTTGCAGGGGCTCCTCGGGCCAGCCGTTGCTCCCTTTCCCCCAGGTATCCTCTCATTTACAAGCGGTTCATTCTCATGTCTGGGTTGTCTCGGGCATCAGGCTCATCCAATCTTTCACGGGACGTTTAGTTGGGTTCTGGGTAGCTTCGCAGGTTCTATAGGGGGTTCCTTCTCATCACTAAGTCAGGAGTCGGTGGGTTTCTCCTGTCATAGCGGATACTTACCAGATACATACTGTTGCCATCCAGGCGCAAGCTACTCCACTTAATGGATTGTTACCTTCCCTTCTTCACCTAAATTTGGTGTATTTTTGCCCTCTTTTCAGGCATACTGACCAGTCAGGACAAGGCACACCTCAGGCCTTGGTTATTAGCAGTATCGCATTTCACACTTGAAGACTCTGACTACAAGTGTAAGGCTGGCCAGAGACTAGCCTGTATTTGTGGGAGGAGTCAGAGGGATATTTAAGCCTCCTCCTCTGTCAGGACTGGTGTTGTCGGCGGTTCTGGGTTCCCACCCACCCGTTTCCCCCAGCCTTCATACATACTCATAGTACTTTTTTCTTATTCTTACTTTCAGGGTATGACCTCTTTTCAGGCATACTGACCAGACAGGCCAAGGCACACCTCAGGCCTTGGTTATTAGGAGTATCGCATTTCACACTTGAAGACTCTGACTACAACTGTTTATTAAAAGCATATCTTTAGGAAAATATATCATACAATAAATTTTAGTACAAACACCAACAATACAATGCTAAAATTTTGGGTAAAAGATAAAAGATGAGGCTGCATTGAGTAAATATATATCGTCAAGTCTTAAAATAGTGCGTGCCCGTGATATTATGAAAAACTACGGTACCCAAAAGTCTTCATAGGTGTTGATTTGAAAGCTTTTACAGCTCCTCGTTTTAATGTTAACAGAGCTCTGGTGCTAGAAAAATTTCTCTCATTTCGCCGTTTGCGGCGGTACCTCATATGTGGTACAATTGCAGTTTACATACATGTACACACATTTGCATTTGCTGGTGTGTATTTATTATATTTTTTTATTTTTTTACTTTTTTTTTAATTTAACTTCATTGCTATGACAAGGGGTTACAAACCCCCATGTGATAGCATTAGACAGGTGACAGATACACTTTATGAGGATGTTGGGGGTCTAATAGATCCCAACGTCTCCCCTGCCATCCAAAGCATCTAACAGAGCAGAGATCTGCTGAGTTAAATCCTTACCTGGCTGTATCAGCCAGTGAATGACAGCTCTAAAACCAGAAGGAACAAAGTCATTGTCACTTTGGCTTTCATCCCAGGCAAAAAAGCTTGCGGAATGGATGTTCCCCTTTCTCTTTCCACCTGCCATTTTGAATCCCACCAATGTGGTCCCAGGTTTTTGTTAAACGATAGAGAGCCCAGGAACTATGCAGAGGGTGCACTGGCAGGTGAAAGTGATCGGCAGCTTTACAGTTCACTTTCACTTTAGGTAAACAAGCACAAGCTGATGGCTGTCACTGCAGTCATCAGCTTGTGCTTTACCCTTCACACTTTGGACGTATGTGGTACAAAGAAAGCGCTTAACTAGTTAAAGAGGCACAGTCACCTTGGGCATTTAGGGCAGACTTATAGTGTCTGCGCAACGGGGCCCCTAGCCCATTAATACTCCACTTACCAGAGCACTCCTGCTCCTACTTCCTCTGTCACAGCTGACACTAAAATCCCCGGTGTTGGCTGAATTCAAATGCTGGAGGAACAGTGACACCACTATCTTGGTATATGTGACAACACTCAAGGCAAGCAACTGGCTGCTGGGTTTAATTTCTTCCAACATGGTAGGAGGCCATATGCTCCCCCACACACTTTGTAATGTTGTTGACCAACGAAGTTGAAGGAGTAAAAACCAAGATGTTTCTATAAAATGAGCCCTCCTAATAAAACATCGCTCTGCCCCCTGGGTGAGAAGGATTCCTGTGGTGTAACTGAAACACTTAAAGCAGCTACTTAAAATATAAAATAGCGAACATAGGAAATAAGAAAAAGTCTCAAATTAGAAGTCTCTTTAAATATTGCAGCAGCGCTTCTTGTCTCTACTGTTCAAAAAAAAAGACACACATAGATAATGGAGGAGATGAGCTATAACTTTCGTTGTGTTCTGTGCAGGGGACTTCCACCATACAATTCCACCACGTGAGGGAGAACAGACTTCCCCTTTGGGGACACACTCACCAGAAATACAGCGGTATCAAGCCTTGAAACTTAATAAGATCTCTCCAACGCTCCAATACATGTGTTCGCCAGTGTCAGTCACGCTATCTGGCGCTCAAAATAAACCATGGAATGTCCACATAGTGTGATATCGTTTAAAACTATAAAATTTTATTCCATCAAAAATACCCCGCAATCAAATATGCGTACCACAATCAAAACATAACGAAGCAAATATGATTGCACAATGCCTGTATGCTGCTCCGGACATCAGCTGGATGGAGAAAGACCTCCGCTGTGTACAGCAGCGGTGTACTTCCTGGTTCCTCCTCGGTCCGTGGAGCGCACTCGTCACTTGCGGTAGATCACGTCCCTGCCCTGAAGTTGAAGGAGTGTTGGGGAGCCCTGGTAAGGTGAGTATCATCAGAAAACACAACAATATATTAAAAATTATAACAACCTGAGGTCCCATCTAAAGCAGTGCAAACGTGTCATTAGACTGCTTGGATCACAACCTATCATGGTCGCAAGCAAAACGCTGCAGAAAGAATCTTATTATTTTTAATGGAGAATCCAGTTAAACACTAAATGCATTGAAAATGGCTACATGAGTTTTCTCTGAAAATAAAATATGTGAGTGTAGCATTCCACATCTGTGTTTAATTTTCTGTGTTTTCATCTTGGGGCAGCCGTGTTTTCTTATTCAGCACATGACGGCTGACTAAACCGCACAAACACTTGCTGTTATGTTTTGTGTCACATGAAACTGATAGGCGAAATTCACATGAGCCTTGTGCATTTGTTTTATTTAAATGCAGAGAATTTAATCTGGGAAGTATCAACATTATACTTTCCAGTTCACTTTCTCCTATGTTTAAATGTACCTACACCCATGTGTTTACATGCATTTAGATGTGTTCTGAGTATTTCAATTCTACCCGCAGATTTTCTCTAAAAGCAAGTAACCTTAATGCAGGTTAATGCACAGTGTGAGTTATACCATTTAAATTCATTACATGCATTTAGAAATGTCCCATAAATAACATTTATGTCTCTGCCTGTGTGAGGCCATAGGCAAACCTAAACTAGTCTGTTTGTCTAAAGTTGACATTTTACTCATCAGTTTTGAAAACTTAAAGCAGCATCTAGAAATCATAAAATGAACCATGATACTCCACGTTGTTAGCTTACACATTTGGGTGGCACAGTGGTGTAGTGGATAGCACTCTCACCTAGCAGTAAAAAGGGTCGCTGGTTTGAATCCCAACCACGACACTACCAGCCTGGAGTTTGCATGTTCTCCCTGTGCCTGCGTGGGTTTCTTCTGGGTACTCCGGTTTCCTCCCATACTCCAAAGACATGCTGGTAGGTTAATTGGCTTCTGTACAAAATTGGCCCTACTATATGAATGAGAGTTGGGGACCTTGCATTGTGGAGTCCTTGAGGGTAGGGACCGATGTGATGTATGTGTGGAGTGCTGTGTAAATTGACAGTGGTATATGGGTACCTTAAATAAATAGGAATAATTGTAGACATGCACCTACATTCACTCAGGATGGACTGGTGTATTTATTCAACCTTACTATGTAACTATCTACTTATCACATTTTTTGCTCCATAAGACACACTTTGGGAAATGTCTGTGCGTCTTATGGAGCGAATATTGACCAGGCCTCAACGCCCCCCCCCCCCCCCCCCCGTTGTCAGCGCGTTACAATACCAGGCCTGCCATGGCGACCGCCAAGCAGTATGGCCGCATAGATCCAGAACTCCACTTTGCAACAGGGAATCGGCTTTAACATCCCAGCCCAGGACCTCTCCAGCAGTGATCCATCTAGCCACCTGGCATCCCCATACCCTGCTGACCGTCCGGACATGCGGAGACACCACCAAGACCCACTGCCGGTGAAAAAATGATCGGCTTTCTACCCAACTATGCAGCGCAAGCTTCACCAAAATGGCAGGGAGAGTCTCAATGCACCGCCAGCTGCTGGACCTCTAGAGCCTTCCTACTCAGCTCGAGCAGCACACACAGGCTCAGAACAACCTGTCATTACAGGTGAGCAAACTTAACACCATGTCCTGGAGGTTAACCACTTATCTTCCTCCACAAGCCCAGTGAAATCTAGAACCCGCATAGATTCTGGGGAGCAAGATGTATCATCTCCTCTTATGGATGTGGCAGACTCCTCTCCTTCACAGCACCCTGCGGTCACTCTCCCAGACCCCATTGCACAGTTTCCAACTACAGGTCAGCCCATCTCAGATGCCACTATGAAAGACATGCTCATGTCGCTGAGGGCTTCTATACAAGCATACGGCGGTGGAACACACACCATCCTGTCAGCGTGAGGCAGGTGGCTATAGTCTCCTCAGTCTATAATTTTATTGTAGAAAATTTAAAACAGAAAGTTTAAAAATGGTGACTAAAATAGTACAAACAGATGTGGTTGCAGTTAATATACACATAATTAATATAGCAAATAACCACAATGTTCTGTTGGTGGAACACACATACACAGAGTGGTACTAGAGTGGTATATTATTCTGTTATATTTTATTAAATATTTTAGTACACCATTTGGTTCAGAATTTTTTTTTCTGGTTTTCCTTCTCTAAAACCTAGGTGTGTCTTATGGAGCGAAAAATATGGTGTTTATCTATAGGATATTTGACATGTTCTTTCCTTTGACTTGTGTTTTTTTTTTTTTTTTATATATTTGTCGCATATGTATTAATAAACCAGTTTCACTTATTTTATGTGATTGTAGTTTAAAACAAATTTGAACCTTGCATATTTATTATACTTTATAAAAACTGGTTCACGCAAATCAAAACTTGAGGAAGAGACAGTCAGTTTGATGATTAATGCTCCGTAATTTGGCAACTTGCACCTTTTAAAATAACGTTTATATTTGTCATTCTATTAAAAAGCCTTCCTAGCATCCTTTCTTACACTAGAAACTGCTTTCCCATTTGCTATATCAGTCAGTCAAGGGTGAAGTTCATGAAACGTCCACCAATAAATACCTAGCGCAGGTGAACAGGCTATTTCATATGTTGTGTACTGGAGAAAGGAAGCAACTCCATTTGAAACCAACATACACCAACCGCCCCCACACACACGCCCCCCCCCCCCATTTTGGATTTTTTTTTTTTCATACCTTTTTGGCATGTTTTCTTTCAGGCTTTCGTCCCATGGGGCCACAACGACGTTCGTCTCTACTGTAGCTACTGACTTCATTTTTTTCACGCAGGCTGGAACTCCACTTTAAGACAGGGTCTCCAAACTTTCTAAAGAAAGGGCAAATGTACTGTACTTCAGACTTTAGGGGGGCCGGACTGTGCCCAGTTGGAGTAAACAATGCCCAATCTTTAGTATTAGGGGAAGTGATAGGTATCATTGGTAGGAATAGTTCCCCATTTTGTTGCCAGTGGAAGGAATTATGCCCCATCGTTGGCATCAGTGGGAGGAATAATGCCTCATTGCCATTGTTGCTGTCGGTGGCAGGAATTATACCCCATTGTTGGGGTCAGTGGCAGGTATGATGTCTCAAGGGCAGAATAAATGCAAGCAATGGGCCGCATGCAGTCCCAGGGCCATAGTTTGGAGACCACTGGCTTAAGCGGTACCTAAGTCTAAAGGAAGTAATGGCTATGACCAGAATACTCAACTTACACTTCCTCAGATCTCGCAATGCAAACCACTGATGCCTTCTACTTCAGGCACTGAAGTAAGGCAGGCACATGGCTACTATTACCCAGAGAGATGAATACTAGATAGTTACACTTTTGGACCTTTGCTACAAAAGCTAAATGGCCATACGATGCTCTCCTATCCAGCTTCTAGCTTCCTAGCTAATGTTTATACGTATGACCTCGGTGGTATGGATGTGTCATTGCCATCATCCCATACAAATTTGTAGAAACATTATATATAAACCTCTAGCGGGATTTTTAAGGCAATGAAAATTCGATTTAAATAAAATCAATTTTATTAATATAATAAATCAAGGAAAAAAAAAAGGGTATAACAATTTACACAAAAAAATATTCAGATGGATTGCAAGATTCTGTATACATCAGATATTGAAAAATACGTATTGCTAATGATACATAGCTATAAAAACAATTTTTGGAGAAGGGTTATACAGCACACCACCCGATAAAATCACCACAGATGACAACCGTGGCATCGAGTGGTGGGATTCCAACACGTTTCAACCTGTATGTTTTAATAAAAGTCTTCTTCAGGGAAATGCATCACATTCTAAAAAAACAAAAATAGTCATATTATGCTTTGTAAATGTGTTTATGTATTATGATTCCTGCATTGTAAGAATGTTCCATTACTCACATCCTCCCAGAACATCTCGTGGGTAAACACAGGCTCCCACTCCAGGGTAGAGAGTCCCAAATCTCCAAGGGTTAAAACATCCTAACTCCTTTAAGACGGCTGGAACTGTACATTCAATCCAGATTTTTGGCGTTTTCAGCATCAAGTAGTGATAGCTGTTTGAAAAAAGGGGCATGATCAGTGAAAGTGGCCACAAAGATGGAGGGGAGGGCGGGGTCTGGGGAGGGGGGGGGGGCGGGTGGACGCCTCCACACACATACCTAATCCCCCCATCCCACATGTACCCGCATAACCCCTCCATCCCCACCTGAATCCCCAGGTCCCCTCAGATAACAGATAACAAAAAACAAAAAAAGGGGGTTTTTACACCTCCCATTTGCGGAGGGTCCATAGGGTTTGAATAGTAAGGGACCAGGACACTTACTTTACCCAAGGTATCAGATGGAGATTCGCCAGCAGTGGTGAAAAGGATCGAGCCCGACGTCTGCCCTGACAGCCCTCAGTGGTTCCCGAGGGAAGAGTGACGCCATCTTGCCGTCTCTGGCGTCCTTTATGTGGTTTGGGCGGGGATAGGGTGCCGCACCAGCCAATGGCGTGGCTCGCCTATCTTTGCCGCCCTCAGGTGCGCTTCAACGTAGAGACGCTGAACGTCACCATGGAAACAAATACCGCCGCACGGTTGCGCATGCGCGCCGCGAGAGCGTGCGTCGGGTTACACACGCACCCCGCGGCGTCCATGTCTATGACAGCGCTGCAAAACACATATGGGTCAGCCCGCTGCCATGTTGGAAAGGGGCTGTGCCCATACTTGTAAACAAGAGATTAGTGAAGCCCTCCCGGGCAAATTTTTATTTATTTATTTATTTTTTTAATTATTAACACCATAGATGATTTGGCCTGATTTAGGGATCCCTCCCAGAAAACAACTTTAAATATACCCCTAATAGGAGGCTGAAATAACCGCCCACATGGATGGTCAGATCAGGTTGACTAACCCGCAAACTGCGGGAAGGGGAGGGAAAACATAGAAATGGAAATTTGGATCAAAAAAACCATTAGAATAAATATATTGGAAAAATGTATGAACAAAACCACAAAAAGTCCCCACTCCAACTAAGAATGTAAATAGCAGGAGGGGGACTAGGACTAATAACCACCGACACGAGAACATGCCCACCTGAGGGTGACCCCGTGTGGGGAAAATTGGGAGGCCCCCGTGTATATCTTACACTGGGGCCCCCCTGTGTCGGGTAGGGTATAGGATGTATGGGGTGAAAACAAAAAAAACCCCGCCGGAGGAAGCTCTTTAGGGACTATACTCCCCTGCCTTGGTCCAACCCCGAGATGCCGGAAGAGGGAGGGTTTGGAATGCAGGAAATAAGCTAGAAAAAATAAATATCATACAGAAGGGCTTAAAATCAATAGCCCAAACCAAATAATAATAACAAAAAATTGTATTAAAATAAAAACACATTTAGACAATTGTCTAAATTGATTCAATCCAATAGTTGAAATTCCAAAAAAAAACCCTAGGGTAAAAACCTCTATCTTGCGCTTATATATACATCCAGGGGGTTCATGGAGAATACCCCACACATGGAAGAATTTAGGGGAATGAGAGCTTGGCAGGTCCAGAGAAATGGATAGCAGTTGGAACGGAAGATAGGAGAGTATCTTCAGTCGGTGTTGCCTGATCCGAAGCCCTCCGTCTCATTCAAACCTGGGAGGGTGGTGGCCCTAAGACGCCTGACCCAGCGCATCTCGCGCTGGAGCAGGATCTTGTTCCAATCACCCCCCCTGGTTGGTATATGAAGTCTATCCAGAACTGTGAAATTTACTTTGGGCATCCTATAATTATGTTGTTTAGCTACGTGTCTGCCCAAGGGTAGGTAGAGATTACCTATACCCATGCTGTGTATATGCTTTTCCACTCTTTTGGCAAATTCCTGTCGGGCTTTGCCGACATAAAAGGCCCCACATTGGCATTGCATTAAATAGACCACCCCCTGTGTTCTGCAATTGGCAAAGTGTCGTAGCTGGGTTATCCTGGTTCTTTTTCCTATGACTCCGCATTGTGCGCATGATCCACATGGGTATGTGCCCCAGATTTTGCAGGGATCTCTTCTTGCACTTCCTTTGTACTCACTCTGTGTGAGTGTATTACCTATGGAGCCAGAATGTTACTAGGCTGCCTAGGATCGGGACTTCCATAAGGATTGACCAATGTTTAGAGATAATCTTCCTTATTTGCTTATGTTCGTTTGAAAATCTCAGGATGATTCTAGTCGTGGTATCTACATTCTTTGGATCTTTTTTCTTAAAGATTATATTGCGTCTATCTGTATTTTTGACACGATTAAACGCTTTCTTGAGAGCTGTCTTGGTGTATCCTCTCTCCATCAGTCTGGAAGTTAATGCATTGGATTCACGTTGGAAGTCCTCCTGTGTGCTGCAATTCCTTTTTAGTCTTAAAAATTGACTAAATGGGATGGATTTTTTTCAGTGGCTCTGGATGGAAACTGTCTGCGTGTAGCAGTGTGTTGCCCGCTGTCTCTTTTCTATACAGCTTGCTTGAGAGACCTCCAATCTGATCTTTAAAGATTGTAATATCCAAAAAGTTAACTTCCTTGGAGTCATAGGACATGGTGAAAAAAATATTGAAGCTGTTCTGGTTCATGGAGTTCAGGCAGTCTCTGAGTGCATCCTCTGAGCCATCCCAGATGATGAAGATGTCGTCTATGTATCTCTGCCACATACAGACGACCCCTCTCCTGACAGAAAATCTTTCTCCCACTCCCCCAGGTACAGGTTGGCATATGAGGGTGCGCAGCACGTCCCCATAGCCACTCCCTGCACCTGGAGGTAGTGGGAGCCCCTGAACAGAAAGGTGTTATGTTTCAGGATGAATTCAACATTTGAAGTATAAAGGCATTGAACATCCGATCTGTGGTCGCTCGTTGCCTCAAGACACGTTCGATAGCTGCTACTCCAGCATCATGTGGGATACTATTGTAAAGTGATTCCACATTGATGGTCACTAGGAGAGCAGAGTCCAGGACAACCAAGTTGTCCAGGATTTGCAGAAGATGGATCGTGTCCCTAGTGTAAGAGGGTAAATCCATGACATGTGGTCTGAGATGGTGATCTATAATCTGGCTAATGCCTTCTGTGATGGAGCCGTTGCCTGAGATGATTGGCCTCCCGGGTGGATCATTCAATTTTTTATGCACCTTGGGTAAGGCGTAAAAAGTGGGCATACGGGGGTGCCTTATTCGTATGAATTCCCACATTTCCCGGTTGATGGCCCCCTCATTGAGGGATTCATCAACCAGGTATAGGAATTCCTGATTAAATCTTTCCACTGTTGCCGGGGAAATCTTCTTGTAACATTTGTTGTTATTAAGTATGTTGAGACACATCCTTTCATAATTTTCGTTGTCCATCAGGACAATGTTGCCCCCTTTGTCCGGTGCCTTGATTGTGATATTCATATCGTTTTTGAGGGTGTTAAGTGCATGTTGGAGTTCTAGACTTAGGTTGTTTATAGTTGCATGTCTATCCAATTTCTCAATTTCTCTAGTTGTCTGCTTGACAAGCTTTCTAGCTAATAGGACATTTAGCGTGGGATCCCAAAACCACACAAGACTAACCCATAGTCATTGAAAGGCTGACCTAAAAAAATATTAATGAGACCTCGACAAGCCATAACCTACTGACGTCAATCGCTTATACCTCAGAAGAAACACAAACACCACCATCATTTTCATAAACACTAGCCAAAGCATTTCTTGGCAAAAAGTTTTTTATTGGTGATAAAACAACAGCAATACAGGGAGAACCGTCACACTTACAAACATGCAATAACATATGGGCGAACATTTTGTCAGATCTTGAAATCTTGGAGACAAGGGTTTACTCAGGTAGGCAACAACAAGGGATAACTTCGGCTGTAAAAGTTCAACAGGGAAAAATTTCGCCTATGTGGACATAGTCGCTAGATGTAAATACGTGTGAAAAAATCGGATTACAGTTGGAGAAGGGATGGTAACCCCTGGTGAGGTTGCAATTAAGATAGTGACTCGAAAGGTAGTAAAGGAGGAAGAAAAAAAGAAAGGAAAGATGGGAGGGGGGTGAGAAGATTAGAAGAGACAGGGGAGTGGGCGAGTCTGTAATATATAGAAAATACAGTGGGGACGGAAAGTATTCAGACCCCCTTAAATTTTTCACTCTTTGTTATATTGCAGCCATTTGATAAAATCATTTAAGTTCATTTTTTTTTCCTCATTACTGTACCCACAGCACCCCATATTGACAGAAAAACACAGAATTGTTGACATTTTTGCAGATTTATTAAAAATGAAAAACTAATATCTCATGGTCCTAAGTATTCAGACCCTTTGCTCAGTATTTAGTTAAAAGCACCCTTTTGATCTAATAAGCCATGAGTCTTTTTGGGAAAGATGCAACAAGTTTTCACACCTGGATTTGGGGATCCTCTGCCAATCCTTCTTGCAGAACCTCTCCAGTTCTGTCAGGTTGGATGGTAAACGTTGGTGGACAGACATTTTTAGGTCTCTCCAAAGATGCTCAATTGTGTTTAAGTCAGGGCTCTGGCTGGGCCATTCAAGAACAGTCACGTAGTTGTTGTGAAGCCACTCCTTCGTTATTTTAGCTGTGTGCTTAGAGTCATTGTCTTGTTGGAAGGTAAACCTTCGGCCCAGTCTGAGGTCCTGAGCACTCTGGAGAAGGTTTTCGTCCAGGATATTCCTGTACTTGGCCGCATTCATCTTTCCCTCGATTGCAACCAGTTGTCCTGTCCCTGCAGCTGAAAAACACCCCCACAGCATGATGCTGCCACCACCATGCTTCACTGTTGGGACTGTATTGGCCAGGTGATGAGCAGTGCCTGGTTTTCTCCACACATAACGCTTAGAATTAAGGCCAAAAAGTTCTATCTTGGTCTCATCAGACCAGAGAATCTTATTTCTTACCATCTTGGAGTCCTTCAGGTGTTTTTTATCAAACACCATGCAGGCTTTCATGTGTCTTGCACTGAGGAGAGGCTTCCGTCGGGCCACTCTGCCATAACGCCCCGACTGGTGGAGGGCTGCAGTGATGGTTGACTTTCTACAACTTTTTCCCATCTCCCGACTGCATCTCTGGAGCTCAGCCACAGTGATCTTTGGGTTCTTCTTTACCTCTCTCACCAAGGCTCTTCTCCCCCAATAGCTCAGTTTGGCCAGACAGCCAGCTCTAGGAAGGGTTCTGGTCGTCCCAAACGTCTTCCATTTAAGGATTATGGAGGCCACTGTGCTCTTAGGAACCTTAAGTGCAGCAGATTTTTTTTGTAACCTTGGCCAGATCTGTGCCTTGCCACAATTCTGTCTCTGAGTTCTTCAAGCAGTTCCTTTGACCTCATGATTCTCATTTGCTCTGACATGCACTGTGAGCTGTAAGGTCTTATATAGACAGGTGTGTGGCTTTCCTAATCAAGTCCAATCAGTGTAATCAAACACAGCTGGACTCAAATGAAGGTGTAGAACCATCTCAAGGATGATCAGAAGAAATGGACAGCACCTGAGTTAAATATAGGAGTGTCACAGCAAAGGGTCTGAATACTTAGGACCATGTGATATTTCAGTTTTTCTTTTTTAATAAATCTGCAAAAATGTCAACAATTCTGTGTTTTTCTGTCAATATGGGGTGCTGTGTGTACATTAATGAGGAAAAAAAATGAACTTAAATGATTTTAGCAAATGGCTGCAATATAACAAAGAGTGAAAATTTTAAGGGGGTCTGAATACTTTCCATCCCCACTGTAGATCTTCCGATAGGGCTATCTTAGGCTCACTTACAACAGAAGAGATGCTGGGGGGGGGGGGGGGGGGGGAGACAGGAGGGGGTGAAGAAGGTGGAAAGGTTTTTCCGTGGATGGTAGCGTGGCTCAAGTGCAGGAGCTAATCCAATCGATTAAAAGGGGGAAAGAAACTAATTTACCAAGGTAATAGAAGGGTTTTGTCAAAAGGGTAAACAGTTCTTTACCCATAGTCGCCATATGTTTTCAAACTTATGTATCTTGTCACTTTCAATGGCTGTCATTTTAGCATAGACAAGGGCCCTATTCATTCTATGTTTAGTCTCAGCCACAATCAAAGGCTGGGACTTCCAGGCTCTAGCTATTGTTTGCTTGGCCGCCGTGGACAGCTGTAGAAATAACTGGAATTATGGATGGGTCAGCTCTGCTGGTTTTAGGTTTAGGAGAGCTGTTGCAGGGTCTGGATGGATATTGGTTTCTAAGGCCTTGGAGTCCAAAGCAAAAAATGGCTTTCTAGAACTCTTGAGCGATCGGGCATTGCCACCACACATGTAGATGGGTGCCTGGATCCAAAACAGCCTTCTGAGTATTATGGAACAAATTTTGCAATTCTAGCCGGTATGAGATACCAACGTGAGAGGACCTTATAGTTAGTTTCTAAAGGTAAGATATTAGGTAAGCAGGACTTCTTTGTGGCCATCCAGATATTAGACCATTCTGCAATCTCAAATGTGCGCTCCAAATCAAGTGCCCATTTATTAGTATATGATAGTAGTGAATTGTCTAGGTTGACAGTTAGCTGTTGGTAGAGGATCGATATGAGACCCATAATATGTGGGTCGCTTTTGCAGATCAGCTCAACTCGTGTCATCTGTGTTAGCAGGGATCCCGATCTAAGAAATGGCAAGAGAAAATTTTTAACTTGTAGGTAGCGAAATAACTCTGACCTTGGAAGTCAATAGGTTTCGCATAGGGTGGAGAATGTGTATATGGCATTAATGTTGACCAAATTGTGTAGCTTGAAAAGATTAGTAGCAGACCAGGCTGCACCAGGGGATTTCCATGCCGGGTAAAATGCAGGTTTTCTGAGAAAGGAAAGTAGGGGATTATGGGTAGATTGTAGATTACGTGTGGCTCTGAATTTGTCCCAGATAGTTAAAGAGTGTTTCGTTATGGGGTTTAGTATGGAAATTCTATCAGCAGGCTGTAGCCATAGCATGTTCGCTATGGAAATGGGATCGCACTCGACTGATTCTACTGCCACCCACACTGGTGTCTCCTTTGTTGCATGATACTTGGGTAAATGTGCAAGTTGTGCTGCGTAATAGTATGTTAAAAAATTTGGAATCCCCAGTTCCCCACTTACTTTGGGAAGATAAAGTATGGTTTTGGGGATGCAGGGCTTGATATTCCCCCAGATGTAGGATATCACTCTGCGTTGCGTAAAGCGAAAAAATTACTTGGGATGGGGATGGGAAGTACTCTGAAAAGATATAAGAATTTGGGTAATATTGTCAATTTGATGACGTTGACTCATCCATCCAGGATAGGAAGAGAAAGGACCATTGGGACATGAGATTGGTAACCTGCTTCAACAGGGGTAAAAAATTTGCAGTAAAGAAATCGGTAATAGAAACTGTAAGTTGCACACCCAAGTATGGAAATTGATGGGACTCCAATGTAAATGGCAGAGAAGTCCTGGCATGTTGGAGTTCTGAGGGAGACAGGGATATGTTAAGCACATGCGATTTTTTGGGGTTAACATGTAGGCCGGAGATTTGGGCAAAGCTCTTTAATAGCGAAAGGTTAGGTTAGGAGCAGAAGTGTGGGGGTAAAATGAGTATGTCTGCGAACAGGCATACTTTGTGTTGGTGTCCACCAAGTTCTATCCCTCTAACATCAGGATCCGATCTGATCAGTTGCGCCAGGGGTTCTATGAGTAAGGCGAACAACAAAGAAGAGAGGGCACATCCCTGTCTGATGCCTCTCTGAATATCAAACATTGTGGATTTATAGCTGGCGTACTTGATGTATGCCGCAGGTTATTATAGAGGGAGAAGACCCATGTTAGGAAAATACTCCCAAAACCTCAGCATTGTATGGAGAGTATATTGTAAGTATGGCCAAGTGACTGAATTAAATGCTTTCCTGATGTCTGGAGATAGAAAGCATGTTGGGATGCGTCTAGTTTTAGCAGCATGTTGTCGCCGGCTTGGCAGATGGGGACAAATCCTGTCTGGTTGCGATGGATTAGTTGGCCTATGATGGTATTCAATTGTGTTGCCATGATTTTGGCTAATAGCTTGATGTCGAGATTCAGTAGAGAGATGGGGCGATAGTTTGTCCAGGAGGTATGGTCAGCTTGTAGTTTGGATAACATGGAGATCATAAAAGTTAGCATCTCGGATCTAAATGAGTGTCCCTTCAGCAGAGAGTTGAAGGCATTCGTTAACATAGGCGTCAGAATAGGTGTGAATCGTCTATAACAAATAAGTCGCCAAAAACCCATCAGGCCCCGGCCTTTTATGTGGTTTCAAAGCATTTATGGCTAATGACACTTCCTCATCTGTGATGGGACAATCAAGAGATTCGCGTTGGGTTTGGGTGAGTGAGGGGAGAGAAATACGGGAGAAGAGGGCATCCGCCGCAGTAGAGTCTAAGTCAAGGGATGACAAATAGAACTTGGCGAGGTTAGAACGGAATACTTCTAGTATTTTAACAAGATAGCTGGTATAAGTGTCACGTGCTATTTTCAGTTGCATAAATGTCGTGGGACGATGTATAGCTCGCAGTGCTCGAACCATGGGCATGTCAGGTTTATTTGCTTTGAGATAAGAAACATGTTGTCTTTTACGTACCGTATTTATCGGCGTATAACACGCACTTTTTTCCCCTTAAAATCAGGGGAAAGTCGCAGGTGCGTGTTATATGCCGATCCCCTGCGATCCCGAGCTGTCACAATTTTAAAATCGCCGACCGCGATTTGAAAATGGCGCCGCCGGCACCGAAATACACCGAGCCGGTCCTCGGCTCTTTCCGGCGGCTCTCATTTACTTTCGGCTCCACTCGTAGTCCCGAGCGGAGCTATCCGAACCTACTCGGCTAGGTTCGGATAGCTCCGCTCGGGACTACGAGTGGAGCCGAAAGTGAACGAGAGCCGCCGGAAAGAGCCCAGGACCGGCTCGGTGTATTTCGGCGCCGGCGGCGCCATTTTCAAATCGCGGTCGGCGATTTTAAAGCTCAGGACAGGGGATCGAAGGCTGCACTGGGAAAGGCTGCACTGGGAAAGGTTGCACTGGGAAAGGCTGCACTGGGAAAGGCTGCACTGACATGGCTGCACTGACATGGCTGTACTGACAAGGCTGCACTAACAAGGCTGCACTAACAAGGCTGCACTAACAAGGCTGCACTGGGGAAGGCTGCACTGGGGAAGGCTGCACTGACATGGCTGCACTGAGAAGGCTGCAATGATGGGCATTTAAATGTAAGTTTTTTTTCCTTCAACTTCCCTCCTAAAAGTTTTTTTTTCCTTAAAATTCCCTCCTAAATTGGGGTGCGTGTTATACGCCGGTGCGTGTTATACGCCGATAAATACGGTAAGTTTATCTGCTGAGTCGGTAAGAAACAGATCGAAGTCGAGCCGAGCCTTATCAAGAAGAAAAAAAATATTGTCAATACGAGAAAAAGCTTTATGAGGGTGTTAGTAATGTGTAAATCATTTGCCAACAGGGTTCGCTTCATGCCATGTATCAAACAAGTTGTACATGGTGAGAAGATGTTGGCAAGTCTGTTTGGCTGGGCTCGTAGAAGGGGCCGAGGGGACTTATTGAGGAATGGGAAAATCACCTGATTAGAGTCACCACAGAGAACAACTATTCCAAATTTATGTGTTTCTACAACCTTGAAAAGATGCAAGAGAAATGTGGTCGGGCGTTTATTTGGAGCATAGTAAGACACAATTGTGATTGTAGTGTCCGATATATGACCTGTGAGGATCCTTGACTATTGACTCGAGGGTGAAAGGCATCAATTGATGGAAACCAATAAGATTCCCGCGCTGTTTGGTTGTGGCTGAGGCTGTATAGAACTGTGGAAAGGAGGCACTGAGGTACTTAGAGGTGTATTTTTCGGTGAAATTAGTTTCTTGTAGACAAATGATGTGAGCTTTTGCAGCTTCAAAAGAGCGTAGGGCTTTGGTATGCTTATGTGGGGTGTTAAAGCCTTGAACATTCAAGGAAAGGATGTTTAGTAGTGGTGTTGATAGATCCCAAGTGAAGAGCCGCGACCACCGGAGAGAAATATAGAGAAGAGGGGGGAAAATAGTTTAAAGAAGCGCATAGAGAACTTGTACAACCCTAAAAAATGCAAACAATGTTGTTAAATCACAGCACAATAGGGTATAGGAGCGCACTAGGGGAGCGGTCCTGAAGAGGCTCTGGGACTACCGTCAGGATCCTGCATAATAAGAGTAGGGAGCTGAGGGCAGTAAATGGGGGAGCAATTAGTTCCAACGGGGGAACATCACCAGTAGAGGGTAAAACAACAAATGACATACTGTATATACTAGTAGCATGGCATTGTAACTATAAAAGGGCTATCTGGACCCGTCACCGTGTATCAATCCATGAGTGAAGTTAAGGTTCAGTCTTTGCAAAATGTTAATAGGGGAGGGAAAGAAAAAAAACACAGTTAATGTAGCAGGAGCTGCCTGGGACAGGGCGGTAGAGGCCACGTGTTTGTGTCACTCGTAACAAGTCACCATGCTCAATACCGCCTATTTTATCTTATCATGTAGGCCTAGCGAACTGTGACTCTGGAACCTAATAGCTTCAAAAGTCTCCACTCAGAACCACTGATAAAGTTGCATAGAAGGGGATCAATTGATCAAAGTAGAAATTAATTTTGGTTGGAAACTGTCCAGACTAACTCGAACCAGGTAGGCAAAGGGAGCTGGTTACAATGAGGAACCAATGTCCGTTGGAAAAAAAAAAGGGCAAGGAACCATTGAATGTGATGAAAAAACACAAGGGGGGGGCGCCTCTAAGTGCAGTATGTAAGCCAAATTTATTAAAAACACTGTGCAAAAAACTCACATTTTAGTAGGATAAAATACAGCATGTAGTGTAGTTAAAATCCAAAAGGAGGGGAGTCCATCAGATCCATCACAGGTATCGCTGCTTCCTGCTGTGCGTGGGGCTATGCTGAACACCGCTTGAGCCGGCCGCGGTGATGAGGTACTCCAAAGCGAGGCCTGGAACGCTGGTGGAAAGCAGGCGCGGAGCTGTGACGTCACTGGAATGCGACGCGTTTCATGAGCGTACGGGCTACGATGTCACGGTAGCCGCGCTCCTTCATCAAAGCTACAATCTTTTCCTACACAATCCAAGGGCCCCTATATAGAAGCATTCTATAGAATTGTCTTTTCAGATTTAAAGAAATTATGTGAATCCTCCTCGGCCTCCAAATCCAACAATTTATCACCTTCTGAAATTAAAGCACTTGATCAAATCATTCATACAGAGGATTTGGTAATCAAATCTGCAGACAAAGGAGGAGGTATTGTACTACAAAACAAAACAGATTATCTCAAAGAATCACACAGGTTACTTTCTGACAACAGGACATATGTCAAACTACCTAGGGACCCCACAACCGAATATGCTATGGAAGCTGACCAATTGATCTCCACTGCCCTTCAAGAAGGTATTATCTCAAAAACCGAGAAGTCTTTCTTGCAAAAGACCTTCTACCAAGTACCTTACTTTTACCACCTGCCGAAGATCCATAAAAGCTTAGAGGATCCCCCAGGCAGACCTATCGTGGCAGCCATGGATAGTGTCACCACGGGCTTTAGTTTATATATTGATCAATTCTTACAACCCATAGTTGCCCAATTACAATCATATATTCGGGATGGTACTCATCTCTTGGAAATGTTATCTCTATACAAGTGGGAGCCCACTTACACTTGGCTCTCACTAGACGTATGTTCATTATATACTTCCATCCCACATGACTTTGGACTGATGGCATTAGAACATTTCTTATCCACAGATCCTTTGATCAATATGCGCCAGGCAAGGTTTGTTGTGGAAGCAGCAAGGTTTTGCCTGACGCATAACTACTTCTCCTTTAATGAAGAATACTACCAACAGATACAAGGTACAGCAATGGGGGCAAACTTCGCACCCTCTTATGCTAACCTTGCGATGGGCCTATGGGAAAATAATTTTATATTTACAAAAACAACCCCTTTGCGGCCAATATCATATTCTTCGGGAGATACATTGATGACTTAATCATCATCTAGGATGGTGATACTGACCTGATAACCTCCTTTGTCCAACATTGCAATACCAACCCCTATGGGCTGTCATTTACGTCAGCCACTGACCCAGTCACTATTGCTTTCCTAGATCTAGAACTGGGACATGACGGTTCCACCATCACCTCAAAAAATTATACTAAGCCTACAGCAGGTAATTCGTATTTACACTTTGAAAGTTGTCATCTTCCCAAATGGGTCACAAATATTCCCAAAGGACAGTTCCCGCCGCCTTCGGCAGAACTGCACTAGGGATTCAGATTATGTTGAACTAAGCGAAACCCTTAAAAGAAAGTTTTATGACAAAAAATATCCTGAAACTCTAGTGGAAGACGCTTTCAAACATTATCTGCACGGTAAACCACCAAAACCCAAAACCAATCCACCTACTTATGATGGTTCTAGTAAGTTTATAACTACTTTTCATAACAAGCATAAAGGTATGGAGAAGATTCTGGAAAAACATTGGGGTATATTACACCAAGACCCCCACTTAAAAACATTACTCCCACCTCGCCCCAAAGTCATCTACCGCAGGGCTCCCAATCTTAAAAATAAGATTGCACCCAGCAAGTTTAAACCTATTTCAACAATACCGCCTGTACCTACATTAATTCCTCTGGTAGGCATGTACCAATGCCGTAAGGCCTTATGTAAAACCAGTAATTTCGTCCAGCATGGACAAAAATCCTTCACCAAAGGCAAGACCTACATGCTGAAAGAATTTTCTAACTGTTCGTCTGACTTCGTCATTTACGGCCTAAGGTGTCCGTGTGGCCTAATGTACGTAGGCCGGACAATTAGAGCCTTAAGACAAAGATTTGGCGAACACAGAAGGCTTATAGAGGGCGGAACAGACCCCCATAGTGTTCCAAAACATTTTGCCTCAGCCCACCAAGGTTCCACTGATGGCCTTAAGGTATGGGTTATTGAACAGATTCCGAGGTCTCTTCCAGCTGCTGAGAGATTCAAAAAGCTCTGTGCACGTGAGACCTTCTGGATTTATACCCTAGATGTACTCTCGCCGGGAGGAATCAATGAAAGCATCGAGATCGCAACCATTTTATAAACATATTACATATTTCTGCTACATCTGCTTACTACTATTTTCTAAAAAACCAATTAAATGAATTAGTTGTCCTAACGATAACCATATACTGTCCCCTATAGGTCAAATGGTTTTATTGTACCATATGTTTTCTCAAAATAATTTTCAATTACATAGGACCCATATATATATATATATATTGGTTCTCTCATAGGAGTGGGCCCTACCCCTTCGTTCTGCATGAGTTGTGTACATATAGGGGCTATACAGCAGAGGTGTTTATATGTGCGTATGTATATAACCAGATGCACATCTGTGCGCGTATATGTATATGTATATATATGTACTAATACTTTTGACTACTATATTGAGGTTTTTTAATTATTTATTAATTTGTTATTTATTATATTTTTTCAAACTTTTTTCAAATATAATTTCCAATTATTTTTGAACCAATTATTAGTTTTCAATGACCGTTAGAAATTGTTGGCCTCACGTTTGCGCACACCCAATTATTTATTCATCCATCTCATACATTACATTTCATTACCTTTTATTATCATTTTTCCTTTATTATTATTCTCATGATCGATTACCAATTAATTAATTTTTTAAATTTCATTTATTTTTTTATTATTTTTGTTTGATTGTGTCTCCATGATTATCTTGATGTGTTTTTCCCCTTTTTGCCCTTTCACACGGGCACATCTCTCATATATATACATATTCATTATCTGCCAGTTTTGCCATTTATTGAGACTATTTCTAGATATGCACTTTTTTATTTTCACAGAGTATTTTACATATATGGCCACCCCCTTCTTTTCCCCTTCCCCATCTCACTTCGTTCCTTTTCTCCTCTCCTCCCTCCCTTCACTCCCGCCCCCAACTTCCTTTTAAGCCACTTCCACGATCCACTTGTAGCGTTGATGAAGGAGCGCGGCTACCGTGACATCGTAGCCCGTACGCTCATGAAATGCGTCGCATTCCAGTGATGTCACAGCTCCGCGCCTGCTTTCCACCAGCGTTCCAGGCCTCGCTTTGGAGTACCTCATCACCGCGGCCGGCTCAAGCGGTGTTCAGCATAGCCTCACGCACAGCAGGAAGCAGCGATACCTGTGATGGATCTGATGGACTCCCCTCCTTTTGGATTTTAACTACACTACATGCTGTATTTTATCCTACTAAAATGTGAGTTTTTTTGCACAGTGTTTTTAATAAATTTGGCTTACATACTGCACTTAGAGGTGCCTCCCCCCCTTGTGTTTTTTCTGCAGATTTTTGGAGCTTGGTTTCAGCTCTTTCTGGAAGGCAGCCATCTGTGTGGATTTTCCAATATGAGTTTGCTTCTGTTTATATAGACTTTTCATGGACTATATTAGCTATAATTACTTTTTGTCACCAACATGATGGTAATATAGGGATTTCCGTTTTTTTGCGCCTTTTACTTGCTTGTTGGGATGTGATAAAGCTGATTTTCATCACACTGGCAGGATCAGTCAATGGAGTCCTCGGTGGATGCTGCAGGGTTGTCAAAATTACCCCGTTTGTAGAGGTTCCGACAAATGGCATCCTTATCTGTAGCCGCCGTTTTTTGTGGAGATCAGAAGGCTGTGCATCTGCAAGAAGAATCCGTATTGGGGGTCTGGTCTAGAAGGCCTAGATCTTGCAGGGCCGCCTGTAATTCCTCCGCTGTGCGGCAGACATATTTGGTCTCCGAGTGAAGCGAACTGAGAATAGGAACCCCCAGTGATATGGGATCTGATGACGCTGAAGGATCTGGAGAAGCGGTTTCAGGGTGCGCCTTTTCACCACCGTGCAAAAATCTGGTATGTGTGTCCCTGAAAGGACAATACATCCTTCCCTCTGGCAAGGAGCTGTTCCTTAGTGCGATAATAATCGAGTTTAGCTATTATGTCCCTGGGAGGGCTGTTGGTTTTGTGTGGGGCCAGAGCCCTATGTACCCTGTGCATTTCGAGTCTTAACAGGAATGCCAGGTTGCAATTCCTGAAACAGGGTCATCATAGTAGCTTGCACATCTTGCACAGTCTCAGGTATTCCTATAATTCGCAGATGAGAGTGGCAATCCCTGTTCTCTCGGTCCTCTAAGCGTGACCGTAACACCAAATTTTCTTCCTTGAGGTTATCAAATTCAGCAGTATAGTCCTGTGTATGGTTTTCAAGGTCATCTACTCTCACCTCCAGCTCAGATGTTTGCTGACCTAACTCCCTTATCTCATGGGTCAATTTGCAGCTAATGTGGTCAGAAGTTTGTTTCAGGGCTTTTTGCAGCATCCGTTCAAACTGCTTGAACATGCCAGAGTGGACCACAATATGTGTGCTGCCTGCATCTGAGTCTGACTCACCATTACTGACTGTGATGTTGGAGGGTGTAGTGACGGCTTGGCAGAGCGTGGCGTGCTGTGCTGGGAAGAAGGAGCCGGCGCCATCTTGGGGGGCCTGGTCAGGGCGTCCTTAATGTTCCTGGAGCGGATCTTTGTCTTGGAGCCGCCAAACCATAGATGCATTAGGGCATTCTCTCCCTGCTTAGGGTAGTAGAGTAGTAGTGTGTGCTGTTTGTGGAGCCGATGCGTGGCTTTATGATTCGGTGTAGTTCACCCGGGAGCTGAGCTCAAAGCTGGCACGTCCATCTTGCTCAGAGTTCGCGTATGCCCCCTCCCTCCCGCGCGCATGCCCCCCCTCCACCATTAGTGTTTAAGCAAGAAATTAACTTGATTGTCCATCCTCACCTTTACAATTGCCACAAACTCCACCTGAACCTGCTGTCTCAGGGAGTCACTGTTCCTTCCAACTACAAAATTCATGAAACTGTCAAGCATGATATCTGATAAAACATTTTCTAAATATATCTACATTTCAGTTAATATTTTTTGGAGGTTCACCCACCATCATCACTTGCTACTACTGAAAAGTATAAATACAAATTCTTTTTCTGGCTGTAAGGTTCTCTTTCAATACAATTTTCACCAAGAAAACAGTGGCTACACTGACAATAAAGCATGCATAGTAGAAAAACATATTGAAAATACCGTATTTATCGGCGTATAACACGCACTTTTCCCCCCTTAAAATCAGGGGAAAATCGCAGGTGCGTGTTATACGCCGATCCCCGCTGATTGTGAGCGGAGCGATCGCACCGAGATACACATAGCCGAGTGTATTCGGCTGTTCCCGGCTCGGCTCACAGTCACAGTTCCGCCATTGGACCTGTGTTATGTCCATCATAGGGCGGGACTGGGCGTGACTGTGAGCGGAGCCGAGAAAAGCCCAGTACACTCGGCTATGTGTATCTCAGCTCCGCCCAGTCCCTGCGATCTCGGCGGCGCTCGCTCTGCTCCGCCGAGTCCCCCGCTGTGCCATATTTAAATCTGTGCAAGGCTGCACTGGGGCAAGGCTGCAAGCCCCAAAGCACCTTGTCCCCATGGAAAACACATCCTTGAATTGTCGATTACTATTAGAAATAAAATTAGACTCCAATATGAACTGAAATAAACCACCATCATAAACATAAAAATTTAATGAAAAATAATAATTCCTCCAAATGTCCTCTACAAGTGAATAAATGAGGTTTCTTCTGTTAACTTTCAGATGAATAAATGCTGAAATCTGTGCTCCACCATGAACTGAAAAGTGCTCCTCCACCACCAGCAAAAATGCTTGCTCACCTTGGATGTGGACATTGTATATATATATATATACAGTTGTGCTCATAAGATTACATACCCTGGCAGAATTTATGATTTCTTGGTCATTTTTCAGAGAATATGAATGATAACACAAAAACATTTCTTTCAGTCATGGTTAGTGTTTAGCTGAAGCCATTTATCATCAATCAACTTTGTTTACTCTTTTTAAATCATAATCACAACAGAAACTAACCAAAATGGCCCTAATCAAAAGTTTACATACCCTGGTGATTTTGGCCTGATAACTTGCACACAAGTTGACACAAAGGGGTTTGAATGGTTATTAAAAGGTAATCATTCTCACCTGTGATTTGTTTGCTTGTAATTAGTGTGTGTGTGTGTGTGTGTGTGTGTGTGTGTGTGTGTGTGTGTGTGTGTGTGTGTGTGTGTGTGTGTGTGTGTAAAAGGTCAATGAGTTTCTGGACTCCTGACAGACCCTTGCATCTTTCATCCAGTTAAAAAAAAAATGTAATGTAAAGGTGTTGGTGCCTAACACATACAAAATAAACAATTTTCAGAAAAAGCATATGGTGATTGAAAAAGCAAATACTGTATTTATCGGCGTATAACACACACCCCAAGTTTAGGAGGGAAGTTTAAGGAAAAAAACTTACATTTAAATGCCCATCAATGCAGCCTTGTCAGTGCCAATCCGTAGCCTTGTCAGTGTCCATCTGTAGCCTTGTCCATCATTGCAGCCTTGTCAGTGTCAGTGTAGCCTTGTCAGTGTCCATCTGCAGCCTTGTCAGTGTCAGTGTAGCATTGTCAGTGTCCATTTGTAGCCTTGTCCATCATTGCAGCCTTGTCAGTGTCCACCTGCAGCCTTGCCCCTGTGTCATTTGCAGACTACTGCCATCTGAAAATGGCGCTGCCACTCTCGGCGGCTTTTGGACGCTCTTGTCCATTCTCGGCGGCTTTCGCCCGCTTACGGTGACTTTCGAATGGCCGAAAGCGGGCGAGAGCCGCTGAAAGCCGCCAAAAGGCTCACAATCAGCGGGGGATCAGCGTAAAACGCGCACCCACGATTTTCCCCTGATTTTAAGGAGAAAAAAGTGCGTGTTATACGCCGATAAATACGGTAAATGTATAAAGTCCAAAGTGACAATCCCAACACTATAAATGAAATCTTCTGGTTTGATGTTCTTTCAAATAAAGGCTTCACCACGAGTGCTCATGAGGTAGATGGCAACTCGCCAAAGGTGTATGACCACTTTTTACAGTAGGTCAAAATGCGCTTAGGTTAAATCGACCAGAGGAATCCTAGGTATGCATCTCTCCACTGAGTGACCCCCTCCAGATGGCAGCTGAGGATAAGGGAACAGACTCCACCAAGGACACACAAAAAGATCTCTTATGGTGTAGTAAGTTGTAATAATTTTTTTTTTTAAGTAACAAAAGATTTTGCACTCACATGTGACAGTGCTATGCCCAGCACTAAGGTATCTACAGCATGTGCGGGTGGATATATAGCGGAATCATGGCGGCGTGTAGTCCACGCCTCGTTCTGGATATATCAAAAGGATGTCACATAGAGGACCCAGAAGGGACGAGTCCGTGCTTCTACGTACGTTTCACCGCACTGGCATCATCAGGAAGAGGGGATCACTCAGAACTGGAGGCTTTTTGCCAAGAGGAATGGGCAGCTTTACCATCTGAGAAGATAAAGAGCCTCATCATTATTATACTAGCACATTTTTCATAAATTACTCTAATTTTTTGGACTCACATTCATTATGTGTTAATCCTTGTTTATTTGATGTGTTTCTGTTCAATATTAACACCCTAATTTCTATCTCTCACCTTATTTATGGTATAGTCACCATACTAGCACATTTTTCACCATACCAGCATTTTTTTTCAGAAATTTCACTTTTTCTTTGTTTGATTCACATTTCACCATGTATGAATCTCTGTTTATTTAATATACTTATGTTTAAGTCACATTTATATCATTTATGTCATTTATGCAAATTTGCTTTTTGCAACCTTAGCGCTGCACTTATTCACATTCTGGAGTTTGATGCTGACTTGTTATCTCTTTGATACAGAGACAAGGCAGAGCAAAGCAGCTTCGGACATGTAGTCCAAACGGAGGGGATTTGCCCTCTTGCTGAATCACTGGGAACTGCAACTACCGAACAGGCTGCTGGGAGAGCCTATAATGGGAACTGGTTGAGGGCTAGCAGGCTCTCTTGGGACCCCGGCGTGGATCTGATTGCAAGGATTCTGTGACAGTGTGTGCGGCAGTCAAATCACGGCCTGCATCAGCAGGATTAGCCAGCGGATATTCGGAGGGACATATGCGAGCAGCTCTCCTTGGTTGTTTGGCGGCAGCATGGAGGCCGTTCCTATTCCATCCATCCTTCAGTGATATGAGATTCGTGTGAGCCATAGCACGGTGTGGCAGAGGCCGGAGACCATTCCCTGAGCTACATTCCTGAGAGGCAGTCATCATCATCATCATCTCTTGTTCCAGTGTGGTGAGCGGGCAATAGCCCAACCATATAGACACCATTGTTTCTTGCTTCATCTATCATCCTTAGTGCAATTGTTTTTAAGGGCTAGCTGAAGATCAACTAGATTGCCTCACAGTAATTCTGGATTACCTTATCTCACTTCCCTCCCCACTTCAGGGATCTGTTTCTACTGAGTTCACATGGCTACACTTCACCAAGAACTCTCTGAAAGAGCAGGTTGAATTCCAATATAGTTTTCTTACTCTAAAGGTTCTAATTGGGTATTTACTATGCTGCACTTGTATGTTGAGGAACAGAAGAGAGGGGTCTGACACAGATAATATTCCTCTGCCCTCCTGTAACCTGTTCACATAGACATTATGTGCCTTGCTGTGTACATAGATTATAGTTCTCACTGTTGAACATTTGTACTGATACTGGGTTGCCATACTGATAATGTTCCTATAAGAAATATCATTCTATGCTGTAAACGTGTATTGATTTTTTCTAAATCATTTCCACTTCACTAAATAAACATGTTAATTGGTCTCATTACTAGTGTCTAGTAATCTATTTTATTGTTATCATCACTACAAGAGAAAATTTATGAACCCAGGGTGTCAGAGGTGGTGGAGGATTTGCAGGGTCAGGGCAGGGGGGTACTGATTTAACCAGCAACCCTCACGAGGGCAGCGCTACATGTAGATTTGCTAAACAGAATTTCCTTCTTTTAACCACTTCAGCTCCTGAGGATTTTACCCCCTTCCTGACCAGAGCACTTTTTGCGATTCGGCACTGCGTCGCTTTAACTGACAATTGCTCGGTGGTGTGACATTGTACCCAAACAAAATTGACATCCTTTTTTTTTACCACAAATAGAGCTTTCTTTTGGTGGTATTTGATCGCCTCTGCATTTTTTTTTTTTTTTGCGCTATAAACAAAAAAAGAGCGACAATTTTGAAAAAAACGCAATACTTTTTGCTTTAATAAATATCCCCCAAAAATATATACAATTTTTTTCCTCAGTTTAGGCCGATATGTATTCTACATATTTTTTGGTAAAAAAAAAAAAGCAATAAGCGTATATTGATTGGTTTGCGCAAAATTTATAGCGTCTATAAAATAGGGGATAGTTTTATGGCATTTTTATTTTTCATTAGTAATGACGGCAATCTGCGATTTTTATCGGGACTGCGACATTATGGTGGACAGATCGGACACTTTTCACACTATTTTGGGACCATTGTCATTTATACAGCGATCAGTGCTATAAAAAAAAATGCATTGATTACTGTGTAAATGACACTGACAGTGAAGGGGTTAACCACTAGGGGGCAGTGAAGGGGTTAAGTGTGTCCTAGGGAGTGATTCTAACTGTGAGGGGGCTGGGCTTCAATACACAGGTCAGTGATCACTGCTTTCGATGACAGAGAGCAGTGATCTCTGTCCTGTCACTAGGCAGAACGGGGAAATGCTTTGTTTACAAGAGCATCTCCCCGTTCTTCCTCTCCGTGACATGATCGCGGGCACCCGGCGAACATCGAGTCCGAAGGACCCCCGATCACGGAGACCGCGGCAGGAGCGCGCAAGCGACACCGCTTCCCGACCAACCGCCGCAGTTATACTGCGACAGGTTTCCTCCCCTGTGTGAGCCATCGTAGCTATATGTCGGCTTGCGGGGTCTGGATAGCAGGCGTGCACGCGCCCATGGCACAATGGGCGTGCCGATGCTTGTGGCCGATGGTCGCGATGACCGCCGGCCACTAGCGATCGTGAGCAGGAGACACAGAACAGGGACAAGTGTGTTTAAACACACACTTCCCTGTTCTGTTCTGACAGAAGTGACAGATCGTGGGTACCTATT
The DNA here is from genome assembly GCF_042186555.1 of Aquarana catesbeiana. Lineage (NCBI taxonomy): Eukaryota > Metazoa > Chordata > Amphibia > Anura > Ranidae > Aquarana > Aquarana catesbeiana. The sequence goes on from NC_133329.1 coordinate 256,689,926, forward strand.
AGCTAGGAGCCACGATCTGTCGCTTCCTCTAGTCAGTCCCCTCCCCCTTCAATTAGAATCACCTCCCAGGGAACACAGTTAACCCCTAGATTGCCCCCTAGTGGTAACCCCTTCACTGCCAGTGACATTTTTACAGTAATCAATGCATTTTTATAGCATCGATCGCTGTATTAATGCCAATGGTCCCAAAAATGTGTCAAAATTGTTTGATGTGTCCGCCAAAATGTCACAGTAACGATAAAAATCACAGATTGCCATTATTACTAGTAAAAAAAAAATAATAATAATAAAATTGCTATGAATCTATCCCTTATTTTGTAGACGCTATAACTTTTGCGCAAACTAATCAATGTATACGCTTATTGCGATTTTTTTTTTACCAAAAAATATGTAGAAGAATAAGAAGTCAAAAAGCTGCGCTAAATAAATACTGTGAAAAAGAAAAAAACTATTGTGACATATAAGCATTAACTGTGCATCAAAAAAATATGAAAGTTACGAATACTCCATGTGACCCAATGCTATGTCAATATGAAGACACAACACTATTAAAGCGTGCATAAAACAAAACGATAAAGGCTACAAGAGCTCTTTAAGTGTACAATTGACTCCGATGGATTGCTGAGCAAATATTCCACAAAATGTATACAGTAAAACCTTGGTTTGAGAGTAACTTGGTTTGAGAGCGTTTGCTTACAAGACAAGCAAAATCTTTAATAAATTTGATATACTAGCGATGTCTTGATATAAGAGTAGCGTCATGTCACAACTGAGTATAAAAAATAAGAGAGGAGCCTCTAAGTGTAGTAATATGGTTACATTTAATGAAGGTACAACATTTAGCAACTTATTGCTACACTTAGAGGTGCCTTTCTTCTCTTTTAAACCCTGTAAAAAAAAATGCTTTGATTTACAAGTGCTTTGGATTATAAGCATGTTTCTGGAACTAATTATGCTCGCAAACCAAGGTTTTACTGTCAAAAAACTTCTGATTTCCTGACCAACTATCACAGTTCTTTTATATTTTTACACAAACTTGTACAATAATAAAATATTTCTAATACACATTATGGACATATTTAGAATTCCACCCCAAAACACATTCTCCTCTTTATGGTAATATATCATGTCACTTTTTCACAACCTAGCCACATAGAGGGGCCCAGCATCCAATGACCACCTTCAGGTTTTGAAGAGGTAGAAATTATGCATCTAATGCCCTCTTTTTTTCTGAATCAGAGTTGGCCTTTAAGGGACCACTGTGGTTCATACTCTGAATCTGACTAAGCTTTCTCTCTGGTCTTAGCAGTCATACTCAGAATTTAAAAGGTCTCCCCGCTGGTTTGCACTGAAATTGATGTGGCTAATGATTAGGATACTGTTGCTGGCTGCACTGGTCTACTGACAATGGTGTGGCTAGCAATAAGAAAGACCGTTTCCAGCTGCACCGTTCTGGCAAAGCTGGCCCTTACAGTTAGTAAGGTTGAATAAGGACACCAGTCCATCCAGTTCAACCTGAGTGAGTGTCTACAATTGTCCCTATTCCTGTACATTGTGTCTCATTAAGATGTTCCTCTATTATATATACCCATATAGCGCCGTCAATTTACACAGTGCTCCACACATACATTGCACACTCACATCAGTCCCTACCCTGCGGCCGACCGCCGCACGCCGATGTACGTCGGCACAATGGCACGGGCAGGCATAAGGGCTTACCTGTACATCCCTGCCTGCCCACGGGCGGGGGGGCCGATCGGACCCCCCCAGTGCCTGTGGCGTATGGATTCTTGTCAGGAGCGATCCGAGGTGAGGGGGAGGCCACTGATTCATGGCCACCCCCTCACGATCGCTCCTGGCGAATGACAGGCTTCTGCTGCTGTAATGTAAACAGCGGCAGAGGAAGTGCTCCTCGTGACGGTCTTTTTCATTCTGGCGCCGAGCACCAAACGCTACACTTACAGTAAAACAGACAGGCAAACTTTTCACCCCCCGATCACCCCCCTGTACCCCGTCACAGTGACACAAATAGCAGTTTTTTTTTTTTTCTGATTATTGCATTGGTGTCATTTTGTGACAGTTATAAGTGGTAGGGCAGTTAGTGTTAGGCCCCTTTAGGTCTAGAGTACCCCCCTAACCCCCCCTAATAAAGTTTTAACCCCGTGATCATCCCCTGTCGCCAGTGTCACTAAGCGATCGTTTTTCTGATCGCTGTATTAGTGTCACAGGTGACGCTAGTTAGTGAGGTAAATATTTAGGTTTGCCATCAGCTTTTTATAGCATCAGGGACACCCATATACTACCTAGTAAAGGTTTTAACCCCCTGATTGCCCCCTAGTTAACCCTTTCACCAGTGATCACTGTATAACTGTTACGGGTGACTCTGGCTAGTTTGTTTTTTATAGTTTCAGGGCACCCGCTGTTTAATACCTAATAAAGGTTTAACCCCCTAATCGCCTGGCAGGTGATATAAGTTAAGTTTTAGGGTCAGATAGGGTCTACGTCGCCCCAGGCAGCGTCAGGTTAGTGCCAGTTCCGCTAACACCCACGCACGCAGCATACACCTCCCTTAGTGGTATAGTATCTGAACAGATCAATATCTGATCCGATCAGATCTATACTAGCATCCCCAGCAGTTTAGGGTTCCCAAAAACGCAGTGTTAGCGGGATCAGCCCAAATACCTGCTAGCGCCTGCGTTTTGCCCCTCCGCCCAGCCCAGCCCACCCAAGTGCAGTATCGATCGATCACTGTCACTTACAAAACACTAAACACATAATTGCAGCATTCGCAGAGTCAGGCCTGATCCCTGCAATCACTAACAGTTTTTTGGTAGCGCTTTGATACAGTCGCTAACAGTCAGGAGCTTTTTTGCCTGTGAGTCTCACTAGTGTACCACTAAATTTAGTGCCCAAAATGGCAAATCGAAGGCACACTAGTGAAGAGGCCTACACGTTTCTGAGCATGACAGATAGTGAAGAGGAAGTCATTCATCTGTCAGATTCAGGCTCAGTATACGAACCTGTAGACAGCAGCGGCTCCATGACAGATAGCTCTGACGAGTTGTGGTACCTGCCAAGGTCAGACGTACCAGACCCCAATCTTCTTCTTCTGCTGTTGAGGTGCAAGAACCGCAGGGCTCTCGTATGGAGCAGAGAAGTACTAGCGCTGCTATTCCTTCTGGTGAACTGGCAAGCACCAGCGGCCTAGTACACCCTGGTCATACATCCAGCACTGCAGTAACACTTGGTGACGTGGTGAGTCCCATAAGTGCAGTTCAAGCAGGTGAGTTGGCAAGCACAAGTAGTGTCCCGCTGCCACCAAAAAGATGAACACAGGCCCGTCGTGCCCATAGTGCCCTTCCTGCTGCATTCGCCAATCCTAATTGGGAACCCACCACTTCTGCAACACCCGTACTTCCCCCATTCACTGGCCAACCCAGCATTCAGGTGGAAACAGTTGATTTTACATCACTTGATTTTTATTCGCTGTTTTTCACTGAAGATCTCTATAGATCTATTGTGGGCCAAAGCAATTTGTACGCTGGTCAACACATCGCCACTATTTCCCAGTCCTCCCTTGTCAGAGATTGGAGACCAATTATGGTTTCCGAATTTAAGCTCTTTCTGGACCTTTCCCTCAACATGGGCATAACTAAAAAGAGTGAGTTGCGGTCATATTGGTCCACTGACCCAATTCACCATATGCCTTTGTTCTCTGCCTCCATGACCAGGGCACGATAAGAGCAGATCTTGCGGTTCATGCACTTCACACTTGGTGTCACCCTTATTCAGAAAGGGGTACCATTTATATGTGGACAATTATTACACAAGCATGCCACTTTTTAGTCACCTTTTTGATCATCAGATTGGAGCATGTGGCACTGTGCGACCAAATCGCCGGGGCTTTCCCCAGCGGCTTGTAGATTCCCGTCTTAGGCTAGGGGAGAGAGCCTGCTTGCAGTGTAATAATTTGCTCGCTATGAAGTGGAAAAAAAATAAGAATTTTTTTTTTGTTCTTACCTCCCTTCATGCAAACACGACGGTCCAAATTACTGCGGAGACTGGTGTTGTGGAGACACCCCTCTGTGTCCACAAATATAACCAAAATATGGGAGGGGTGGACCTCAATGACCAGTTGTTGGCACCGTACCTAGTTGCCCGTAAGGCCAGGCGTTGGTATAAAAAAGTGTCTGTATACTTATTTCAATTGGCTTTGCTGAATGCTCATGTGCTATACAGAGCTTCAGGACGGACTGGATCCTTCCTTAAATTCCAGGAAGAGATCATCAGAGCCCTACTGTTTCCAGACGGAGCTCTACCTCACCTTCCCAATCCAAATGCAGTAAGCCGGCTGCATGAGAGGCATTTTCCTTATGTCCTCCCGCGTACCCCTACCCGACGAGCCCCCCCAAAGAAAATGTTGTGTCTGCAGAAAGCGCGGATATAGGCGTGACATCCGCTATTATTGTCCCTCCTGTCCTGACAATCCTGGTCTTTGCATTGGTGAATTTTTGAGCGCTACCATACACTAGTTGAGTTTTAGCGTAGGATACAGCATTGCACAGACTATGCACACTTTCACAGGGTCTCCCAAGATGCCATCGCATTTTGAGAGACCCAAACCTGGAACAGGTTACAGTTACAAAAGTTACAGTTATAAAAAAAAAAAAATGTAAAAAAAAAGTAGAAAAAAAAAAAAATACACAAAAAAAATATATAATAAAAAAAAACAAAAATAGTTGTCGTTTTATTGTTCTCTCTCAATTGTTCTGCTCTTTTTTACTGTATTCTATTCTGCAATGTTTTATTGTTATGTTTTATCATGTTTGATTTTCAGGTATGTATTTTTTTTATACTTTACTGTTTACTGTGTTTTATTGTTAACCATTTTTTTTGTTTTCAGGTACGCCATTCAGCTGCAGCGTGTTTTTAATCATCTTGACAGCAACAGCGTTTGCTCCCACGATACATAAAGCCGTGACTCCGGCGCTGTCGGAGGTGATTTCACCACCACAGTTACATACTTCAGCACCTGTGCCGAAGCATGGGGGCAGATGGGGCGGAGGAGCGATTTGCTCCTACCTTTTGCGGGTGGATGCCCCCATGCTTCGGCATATATATATTTTAGGCACAGGTTGCGTTAAAAAATGTTTTATTTTTTACTATTTTTTTTGTATTTGCTTTGCAGGTATGGTACGTCTTACTGTTATACTGTAATGTTACTTTGTTTTATTGTTAACCATCATTTGCTTAGCAGGTACGCCATTCAGCTGCAGCGCGGATTCATTTATCTTGACAGCAACAGCGTTTGCTCCCACAATACATAAAGCTGTGACTCCAGCACTGTCGGAGGTGATTCCACCACCACAGTTAAAAAAAAGAGCATATATGCCGAAGCATGGGGGCAACAGGGGCGGAGGAGCGATTTGCTCCTACCTTTTGGGGCGGATGCCCCCTTGCTTCGGCATATATAAATGGTGCATGCATGCCCATCATTAGGGTGGATGAAGGGAGGTATTCTAATGGTGGGAATACCCACCAATCAATCTCTTTTTTTCATGCAGCCCACAGGCTGCATGAAAAAAAAAGATTACAATATATGCCCAACAAGGACCAGCAACGTACCGGTATGTTGCTGAACTTTGAGTGGTTATACCAGAATGATGCCTGCAGGTTTAGGTATCATCTTGGTATCATTGTTTTCAGCCAGCAGTCGGCTTTCATTTAAAAGCAATCCTAGCTGCTAATTAGCCTCTAGACTGCTTTTACAAGCAGTGGGATGGAATGTCCCCCCCCCCACCCACCATCTTCCATGGTTTTCTCTGGCTCTCCTGTCCCAACAGGAAACCCGAGAATGCAGCCGGTAATTCGGCCAGCTGACCATAGAGCTAATCAGAGACCAGAATGGCTCCAATCATCTCTATGGCATAAGAAACCAGAAGTTACGAGCATTTCATGACTGATTTCGCCGGATGTAAACAGCGCCATTGGGAAATTGGGAAAGCATTTTATCACACCGATCTTGGTGTGGTCAGATGCTTTGAGGGCAGAGGAGAGATCTAGGGTCTAACAGACCCCAATTTTTTCAAAAAAAAGAGTACCTCACTATCTATTGCTATCATAGGGCATATTTACATTCCCTGAGATAACAATAAAAATGATAAATAAAAAAAATTTAAAGGAACAGTTTAAAAATAAGATAAAAAAGCAAAAAATAAATAAATAAATAAAGAAAAAAAAAAAAAAGCACCCCTTTTCCTCCCTGCTCTCGCGCAAAGGCGAACGCAAGCGTCGGACTGGTGTCAAATGTAAACAGCAATTGCACCATGCATGTGAGGTATCACCGCGAAGGTCAGATCGAGGGGGAAGTCATTTAAACCTCCTTTGTAAATTTAAAGTGGTAACCTGTAAAGGCTTTTAAAAATATATGTAGTTTGTCTCCACTGCACGTTTGTGTGCAATTTTAAAGCATGTCGTGTTTGGTATCCATGTACTCGGCCTAAGATCATATTTTTTATTTCATCAAACATTTGGGCAATATAGTGTGTTTTAGTGCATTCAAATTTTAAAAAGTGCATTTTTTCCCAAAAAAATGCGCTTGAAAAATCGCTGCGCAAATACTGTGTGAAAAAAAAAATGAAACACCCACCATTTTATTCTGTAGGGCCTTTGCTTTAAAAAAAATATATAATGTTTGGGGGTTCAAAGTAATTTTCTTGCAAGAAAAAAAATGTTTTTCATGTAAACAAAAAGTGTCAGAAAGGGCTTTGTCTTCAAGCGGTTAGAAGAGTGGGCGATGTGTGACATAAGCTTCTAAATGTTGTGCATAAAATGCCAGGACAGTTCAAAACCCCCACAAATGACCCCATTTTAGAAAGTAGACACCCCAAGCTATTTGCTGAGAGGCATGTTGAGTCCATGGAACATTGTATATTGTGACACAAGTTGCGGGAAAAAGACAATTTTTTCTTTTTTTTTGCACAAAGTTGTCACTAAATGATATATTGCTAAATTTTTGATTTCACTCCTCACTGCCTATCACAGTTTCGGAGGCCATGGAATGCCCCCCCCCCCCAATTGACCTTATTATGTAAAGTAGACACCCCAAGCTATTTGCTGAGAGGTATGGTGAGTATTTTGGAGACCTCGCTTTTTGTCACAAAGTTTTGAAAATTGAAAAAAGAAAAAAAAAAAAGTTTTTTCTTTTCTTTCTTCATTTTCAAAAACAAATGAGAGCTGCAAAATACTCACCATGCCTCTCAGCAAATAGCTTGGGGTGTCTACTTTCCAAAATTGGGTCATTTGGGGGGGGTTTGTGCCATATTAGCATTTTATGGCCTTCAAAACTGTGATAGGTAGTGGGGAGTGAAATCAAAAATTTACGCCCTTAGAAATCCTGAAGGCGGTGTTTGGTTTTCGGGGCCCCGAAGGCTCCCAAAACGTCCCACACATGTGGTATCCCCATACTCAGGAGAAGCAGCAAAATGTATTTTGGGGTGCAATTACGCATATAACCATGGCATGTGTGAGCAATATATCATTTATTAACAACTTTTTGTAAATATTTTTTGTCATTATTCAATCACTTGGGACAAAAAAATTAAATATTCAATGAGCTCAACATGCCTCTCAGCAATTTCCTTGGGGTGTCTACTTTCCAAAATGGGGTCATTTTGGGGGAGGGGTTGTACTGCCCTGCCATTTTAGCACCTCAAGAAATGAGATAGGCAGCCAAACTAAAAGCTGTGTAAATTCCAGAAAATGTACCCTAGTTTGGAGACGCTATAACTTTTGCGCAAACCAATAAATATACACTTATTGACTTTTTTTTACCAAAGACATGTGGCTGAATACATTTTGGTTTAAATGTATGACTAAAATTGAGTTTATTGGATTTTTTTTATAACAAAAAGTTGAAAATATTTTTTTTTCCAAATTTTCGGTCTTTTTCCGTTTATAGCGCAAAAAATAAAAACCACAGAGGTGATCAAATACCATCAAAAGAAAGCTCTATTTGTGGGAAGAGAAGGACGCAAATTTTGTTTGGGTACAACATTGCATGACCGTGCAATTAGCAGTTAAAGCGACGCAGTGCCAAATTGTAAAAAGTGCTCTGGTCAGGAAGGGGGTAAAACCTTCCGGAGCTGAAGTGGTTAAGGAGGCCACAATCCGAGGTCCCCAACTCACATTCATATACAAGGGCCAATTTTGGACATAGGCCAATTAACCTATTAGCATGTCTTTAGAGTGTGGGAGGAAACCAGTGTACATGGAGGAAACAATTTACTTTTAACTGATAACGCAAAGAGCACAGCAAACACTGTGTTTTCACTTTAGGTCAAATCAGTGTGATGAGATCCCTGCAGTGCCGATTACAGTTCAGCTGAGGATCGGTCTCAGCTGCCCTTGGGAAATGGAGAAATTGGTTCCTTTATATGCAGCTTTACTTGCGACTGGGCCCTGCTGTTCCACCACCGGGCTTGGAGGAAAGGGCCCTGTCCGGGGGGCCCTTCATGGCTTCTTGCATCAGGGCCCTGAAGGTTCTAGTTAGGCCACTGAGACAGTCACTGCAGCTGGGCTAAATTCAGAACTTTATTTTGAGTTCTCTACCAGCAAAATCCAGAAAACATCTCACGGGGTCATTCAAAATGTACTTCTTGAAGCCCTTCCTCGCTTTCTGAGCAGCTAGGCTGTGATTTCTGTATGCATCTCAGAGCTTAATTTTCAAATATCACTGGTTTACCTTTACGTTTTCTGATTAGTCATGTAATTAGGATGTTATGTTTGGGAGGTTGCTCTTAATAACAGATCTGATCAAGTCTGTGTATGATCTAGACATTTCTGTGAAATTTAAGTATCCCTATACTCATAACAGTCGTATAAATATTGGGGTAATTTTCTGGGGTTGGGTAGGGCAGATAAAAGAATTCCCTTGGGTTAAAATTGGAAATTTACTTTTCGTCATCTTAACCTCTTCCCGCCCACGCTATAGCCGAAAGACGGCTACAACGTGGGCCTAAATTGCCTGGAGGGTGTCCATGTACGTCCTCCCTTGCAGGAGCTGCCTGTGCACCCTGCAGGGGCGGCTCGCTCTGTGATCAGTCAATAAAATTCGGCTGATCACAGATCGGAGTAAGGGGCCGGTCCAGGCCCCTTACCATATGATCAGCTGTCAGCCAATCACAGCTGATCACATTAAGTAAACAGAGCCGGTAATCAGTTTTTTCCCTCATGCTGACAGTGTGAGGAAAAAAAAAAAAGCCGATTACTGTCTGAAGTAAATGGGACATTGGTCCCGCACACTCCAGACCCACTGCTGCCAAGCAGTGCCACATACCAGTGCCTACCAGTGCATATCAACATTGCTAAGCAGTGCCCACCAGTGCCACCTATCAGTGCCCAGCGCTGCCAATCAGTGCCCATCAGTGCCACCTACCAGTATCACATACCAATGCCCATCAGTGCCACCTATACATGCCGCCTAACAGTGCCATATATCAGTGCCCATCAATGCCACCTATCAGTACAGCCTCATCAGTGCCTATCAGTGCCATCTTATCAGTGCCACCTTATCAGTGCAGCCTCATCAGCGCACATCAATGAAGGAGAAAAATGACCTGTTTGCAACAAACTTTTATAACAAACTATGAAAACAAATTTCATATGGGTACAGTGTAGCATGACCGCGCAATTGTCATTCAAAGTGTGGCAGCGCTGAAAACTGAAAATTGGCCTGAGCAGGAAGGGAGTTTAAGTGTCCAGTAAGCAAGTGGTTTTGCAGTATACCTGATGTTATATACCCTTGGATGCTTACATTTCTCAATTGGGATTTTTTTTTGTAGGGGTGTGTAGCATAGACTTGAATGCTTTAGTGTTACTGTACTACAAAGGCAGTATAGAGTCATAAAATGAGAAATAAAAAATAGCATCCTAAAGGTTAACATGAACATGAATGAATGAACAATGAACTCCCAGCATCAGGTAAAACAAGCATTGTATATCAACCAGGTTAAAGATGCTCTGTAAATATTAAAGGGGAAATTAACAGTCTGTTCACATAATTTCTAATAAAATCATATTTGCCATTCTGAAGCCTCCTTCCAACCACCTTACATATTATTTTATATATACTGTGATTCTGTACTTGCCAAATATGCTGCAGAAATCTCCCTCCACCGAGTCTGGCAGCATCCATTTTAACTGTGGGCCGCTGAAGCTGCTGCCTGTTCACTTCCTGGATTTACATAGAGGCACACCTCCAGCTCTTCAGCCCTGCAGCTCTCATTGGCCCTCTTATGACTCAGCCCCCCTCCCTTCCTGGCAAACTCTGACAAGAGTGAGAGAGAGAGAGAGCTGTGCATGATGTCATAAGCCTAGGCTTTTTACCAGACAAGAAACAGGAAGTGGGCTGTATAAGGTATTTCCTGGCAGAATTTTTTTTTAAACTACCAGTATCCAAAGTTAAAACAACAAGGGCAGAACATTTAATAGATGGAAAGTTGAAAAAATGACTTGGGGGAGGCTGGGTTCACACCATTGTGAATTGGATGTGGGGTCTCCGCATCCAATTCGCAATAGCAGGAGATTTTGACTGGCTCTCTACGGAGCCGGTTCATACATCCCCGCAGCAGGTCCAGTGCGTTTTGCAGAAAAACGCTGTGCATCTCTTGGACCCTTTCAGGGCCGAATTCAGCCCAAAATTCAGGCTGAAATCGGACCTGAAACGGTGAACCAACATGCACCAGACCCCTGCTGTGAGCCGCATGTGGCTCATATGTGAACAAAGCCTAAAGGTCCGCTTTAAGCGTATTTTAACTCAACGTCATCTCTAAACTCACCCTTTAATACATTTTTTTATTTTTTACTAATTAGTTTCTCGGGGGAAAAAAAGTGCCAGTCCAAAAATGTGCCCTTTGCATGCATGGCTTTCTCCATAGGCCCTAACAGGAAATCCATCTACTTGTGAGCTTACAGGTTTTCCCATCTATGGAAAAAATATTACACATATGCACATGGCCCCCTCAGCACAGAGAACGGCAGTCTAGTTTAAACTGCAACTTCTGCACCAGATCTCCTATGAATCTAAGATATGTAAAAGGGATAGAAACCTCATTGGTAGGGTGGGGGTTAGTTAAGATGAATTTATTTCACAGTGCAATACACTGCAATAATCTTTTAATAGTATTTTTTTTTTTAAGTAATTTTGTGTTACCAAAACAATGTGCCATTGCAAGTACAATATGGTGTCAGAAAATTACTCATGAAAAAAAAATGTATTCTGATACCTAAAGCAGGTTGCTTGATACCCATCATGGAGGAATAGCTCCCGCTGAGCTTTTGCATTCTGACAGCAGGAAATTTCCCAGCCGTCAGGATACAATGATCACGCCGGCAGTGGTCGACACAAAAAAAAAACAAAACAGGAGAGGCTGGTTGCACTGAAGTTGATTGAACGATCTTCTTCAGTACAACCAACCAACCCATACATGGTCTTTGGCTAGCTTAAAATACACAGAATTGTCTCTGGAAACTAAAGAATACCTAGGCAGTGGGAAACATGAATGTGATGTATACAATATAGATAAATGTATTTGGCAGTTTATTTACCAATTAATAAACTGCAATATAAATATATGGTACACTAAACACAGCCTTAAAAAATATATTTGCTGGCATTTTTTCACATAAACTTCTAAATAAATTGAGTCAAGCTATATTGTTACACATTTATAAAATACCAACACATGAAAGGCCTGAAGTGACTTCTTTTCTAGAATTTTTATTAGGGTATTTTAATCTTTGGTGAGCTAGAGTAAATGCGCTGGGAGCATGGTATGAAGCAGAATACGCTTAAAACCCAAAATACTGTATACTCAAAAATAAACTAAAATACTTCTGACCAGAGTCGCATACAATTTTTAGGGTCTCTGCAACCAGCATATTTTTAAGTAAAAATATGCACAAGTACTAGTTATTAACAATTATGTTTAAGGCTACCGAGTAGTGCACTTTTCACTTAATGTTAATTTTGACATTCATAATACTGAAAACAGGGAGGTTTAATAACCGAACTGCAAAAAAAAAACCCAAAACACAGTGTAATATGTACTGTACTAAAACCGAAAATTGTCCGGAAATGAACTGTCAGATTCAAAGTTTTCAGATTCATCTACTGACTACTAAGCCAAACTGAAGAAGAACCCCTTACAGCCTCTTCACAAGGACAAATAAACTTTCCATCATAATGTGTGTATCATTAACATACATTTTCGTAATAAAATACTTGCCTACCTGTACCTTACCTACTTACTAACTGCAAACTCTTTGCAGGTGCATCTATCTACATGCATGCAGTTCAGTAATGGCTGCTTGGTATTTCTCAAATCAAGGTACTGTATCTGATTCTGACAACAGTGGACCATGCCTGTCTATTGTGACCATTGTCTAATCATTTAAAACAGAAAGAAAACCACTCTGGTCCAATTAAAACCATAAGAAAAAAAAAAAAAACAAAAAAAAACACTGGTTCAATCCTGGATTTAAAGATGATTAAGTACCCTTTTTAACGTTAAGACAAACAGATATTATGCTTTGTAAAATACAAAACAGCAATCAACAAAAAGTCAAAATCATATCAAAATAACTTTCACAGAAACTTTACAGTATAAATAAAAATGTTTACTCACTGAAGATACACTACAGATTCCTTTTATGAATCAGAAGTAATGGAACATGTGTCCCTTGGAGAAGAACGCAGTTTTTTCAGATAGTAAATGATTCTCTCTATTGACTCTTGATAGGTAACACCATGTCCAATTCCTCGTTCCCACTGTCCGAATTTCCTTGCAGCAGTTCTGTACAACTTGTCTTCTCTATTCTCTGGAAAGAAATTGTTCCACATGCAATTCTAGGTATGACTGGTGGTCTCTGCAATATTCCAATTGATGGTAGACAAGGATCCAAGTATCATGCCTGCAGTTATTAAAGATACAGTGTTCATCAGATGGGCATTCCTACCATACCATACAAACATCTTCTTAAGCAGGTCAAAAAAGTAAACTGCACTTTATACCGGATTTTCTCAGCTCAAGACAACCATGACATGTAAAATTTGAAAATATTTCTTATGTAGAAAGAGAATGAAAGTGCCCCAATTACTCAAATGAATTCCTACAGTGCAGTACTATAAGTTGAAATGGTGTACCGTTTATATTCATGCCATTTGAAACTGAACTTCAGGTTTCATCTTTATTGCCTACTTACAATGGTTCAGCTTGGACCAACGTAAGTATGCATATCTCATACCTGAAGACAGGACCACCAATAAGGGGGTAGCACCGGCCCTCTCGTATGGGGACCAGGCCCCATCAATTTAACAGGAGGGCCTGGAGAGGCATGGAAGGTCAAATACTGGAGCCGATCACCCTCTGGTTCCCCTGCAGTGCAACTGGCTTCTCTTCCTCTCTCTCCTGTTGCCTTTCAGCTGCTGCCGCAGAAGCCACAGAGGGATCGCTTCCGGATGTTGCACCCTCTGCCTCTCCAAAACCACTTTCCTCCATGATCCGACTTCTCACATCCCCCATGATTAAGCTTTTCATAGCTCTGATCCTCCTGTGTGTCTTGACCCCCGCCCCCCTATCCCGCCGTAGTCAGCTTCTTCTCCTCTCAGTTCTCTTGCTGTCAGCTGGTGTTGGACACAGGGGGATCAGTGTCAGGATGATGGGGGGGGGGGCAGTAAACATGGCATTCATTTCCTGAATGATCACAGTAATTGGTACCAACTGTTCCTGTGTTCATTCATAACTGAAGCATAGTAAACTGTGTTTACTGTGCTTTAGTTTGTTACTGAACAGAAAGCCTTTGTACAAAAAGCCTCCCGTTCATTCATTCAGCAGTGCAGCTGAGGCTGCAGAGAAAGGGATTCAGGAATCTGTGTGGATCTCAAAAATGAGACATCAGGGGTCTGTTTAGACCACTGATATTTCACCAAAACCCCCTCCACAGGGCCTTAAAAATGTCAAAAATACCAAATAATATTGTAAAAAAATTATTAAACAGTCCATTTTTTCACAGGTACTATGGTCACATGAATGATTGTTATGTTTATGCAGGTGGAGCCTCCTGTTAGGCGCAGTTTTCATGCATTCCTGCATGTTGTGCATAGGCCAGCCCATTCATTTCAATGGGCTGCCCTATGCATGAGAAATGGAGAAAAGAAGTCCCTGACTCTTTTCCAAAAACTCACTGTACCAAATCACATAGTGCTGTGGCACCATGCTGTTTGGTGCTTGTGAAAACAGATGCACATGCAGATGTATGGGGGTGCCGTTAATTAATGGCACAAACGCAAGTCTGCTAAATGGTCAGCATATTTCTGTGCACGTCAGGAAACTATGTGAGTTTGCATGCATTTTCAACAAGCATAGATGGTAACTTTACTCTATGGTAATAGCCCTGCCTGAGGGCTTCTGGGGAAACTGACAATCGCTGTAGTAGATGGCGTAATCTTTTTGCTTAGTGCAAACTTATTAACTGATAACGCTGGAAGTAGGTTAGTGGCCTCACCTCGCTATCTTAATTGATATTGGTAATGGTACTTAACAGGGTTTTTTTTCTCAGGGAATAGGTGCAGGAACTCCACCCTTCCGAGTCACTCTTCATCTCCGCCCCCTATCCATCTCTAAGCACTATCCCTTGGTTTCACCCCCTACCCACCTCCCAGTACAGCACCTTTCTGAGAATACAAGTATTTTGGGCTACTCAGTAATTTCTATGAAATTTGTTAAAGAAAACAACTAAGATAGTAAAACAGATCCCTTACAATGAGCAACAATAGACTCCACCCCAGAAACAATAGACCCCCCAGCAACAACAGATCCCCCACACAACAAAAGACTTTTCCCCAGCAACAATAGACCCCCCATCAAACAAAAGACTTCCCCCGAGCAACAATGGATCCCTCCACAACAAAGTACCACCCGAGCAACAATAGACCCTTCAGCAGCCAGCAACAATAGACCTCTCCCTCCACAGTAGATCCAACCCGGCAACAATTGACCCCCCTGCAAGATAAGACCCCCTCACCAGCAACAGTAGACTTACCCAGCAACATAAGACCCCCACACAAAAACAGATCCCCCACCAGCAACGATAGATACCCCAGCAGCCAGCAACAATAGACCCTCCAGTACCCCTTGCCAGTACATACATTCAGTGCTGGAGGTGCCGGAACTGCGTTCACCCGCGTTCCCCCTGAAAAAAGGCCTGGTGCCCAATAATCCGAACTAACAATATATATATTTTAAAGCTGAACTTAAGGCACAAAATCCTTCATTTGAGTATGTTCCCAAGTAGCCACAAAAATTTAAATCCAACCGTGTGCACCAAATACCTTTGCAAAAATAGATATCTTGTAAAAGTAGTGACACCATCACTGTGCTGTGTATAGCCTGTGTAGGGAGCAGAGCTGTGGGTAGGATCCAGCAGACCCCCCCCCCCACTACAGGTTGACTGCAAAATACTACAGAAGGAGGCGGAGACAAGACCAGTCACCCTAATCAAGGCAAGAGAGTGGCAATGTATGGTCTTTATTACAGGAAACTTCTGTGCAAAGGCAAAGTTTTTCCATTTGAATCTAGACGTTTGCTTATTCAGGGGTTCAGCTTCAAATTTTTCAGTCCAATACTCTTAAGGATTATAGGTACCCTGTTTAAGAACCTCTGGATAACTAAATTACCACCTAAATGCCAAATATATATTAGTAAAGACCGACTCACTCTTCCAAAAAAACAAAGGGGGAATAGCACTCCCTGACCTAAGACGCTACTATTGGGCAGCACACCTGGCCCGGATCCTTGACTGGAACATCCATCACACTGTAAAAGGCTGGATCACTCTAGAACACTCAGTCACTCCCCAATGCTTGAGATCAGTACCATGGTTGCACCCACGCCATGTATCCTCTCAAAGTGTCATCCCTTAATAGGTCCCACACTAACAGCCTTTCAAATTTCGACCAAAACAACAAATTCCACTCCCTGGCTGAGCCTGCTTACCCCATTACTCACAAACCCAGACTTCCCCCAGGCACAAACGGCAATTTCCTCACACGAATTTGGCCCCATAGAGATGTACTTGCTACCCACAGACACACTCCTCACAATAGAAGATCTTAACGTTAAACTGACCCCTAACCACATACCACATTGGACAAACATACAAATTAATTGTAAAGCGCTGCGTAAACTGTTGGTGCTATATAAATCCTGTATAATAGTAATAATAATAAATTAAACATTTTCTATCTAGGAAGGAAACCGCCCGACACTGGACGAAAAACCTGCCCACTCTAGAACAACTTTCCTCCAAAAAAAAATCCCTCAAAGACATCTCATTTCAATCCTGTACTCCTCCCTATTCAATGACCACTCAGCGTTCTCCAGTAATGCGTGTTCAGCATGGGAACAAGATCTAAATATAACAATCACTGATCTTGAATGGGAATCAATCTGCTCCTACATACACAAAGGCTTCCTTAATATAGCCACCCAAGAATGTGGATTCAAGATTCTTTCGAAATGGTACAGAACCCCTGCGTTGCTTCATAAATTCTAAAATGCAATTCCTAATAGATGTTGGCAATGTGATGCTCCAGTCAGATCAATGCACCACATTTGGTGGTCGTGTCCTGTAATCCAAACATTTTGGCAGACAGTACACAACACCATTCTTTCTGTCACATCTGATAATGTGGATTACTCCCCTGCTGTATACCTGCTTCATCATACCACCATTCCCAAGAAGAGATATCTTAACTCCCTAACAATGTTTATGATAAATGCAGCAAGACACTGCATTCCGTGCCACTGGCGCTCTCCAACAGCCCTGACGAAAGAGGAGTGGTATTGTAGAATCAACAATATTGAAAAAATAGAAGAATTTATCAGTATCTCACATGAAAAGTTACCCAGATTCACATCAACATGGTACAGCTGGCAACACTTTAAAACAAAATTGGGACCAACATACCAAATTCTTATGCTTTCCACCTATACAAGTTCTTTAATGTTCCATATTAACATAGCACGAGAGAGAGATGGGAGTCTGGAACTCCCCCCCCCCCCCCCCCCCCATCCTTCTCTTTTTTTCCCCCGTTTTTCTTTTTTCTCATTCTACTGCATCGACAATTATGACCTAACATCCAGCCAAAATTTAAAATAAAAAAAATAACCATAAAACCAGATATAACATGAGGACATATATAGGAATCAGTTAATCTAATTTTGCATATAAGAAACAATATCTAGTACTGAAATGTTATTAAAACGTATACACGGTTCTACTATTTTGGCTTCATAAGCTGTTTGTAGAAATTCAAAAGTTCAAATATTTAAATCAACAACCTGTTAATTCATGCTGTACTTTTGATAACTTTTGTGAAATGAAATATCTTTTGTATAATTCATTCTCTTTTAACAAAAAAACTTATGAAACAAAAAAAAAAAAAAATGGATTTTTTTATACAAATATATGTGCTCATTAAAATGTTTTTTTTTTAATCCAGGGATGCTACAGTTCAACATTTCTACTTCAAAAGTTATGGATGAAATGTGACTGACATTTATTCTAAATTCCATGGAGCACTTCAAATGTAAACCTTAAGAAGAAAAACAATTTAATGGATGTTCCAGTATTAATGAATTTGAGGTAGCTCAGAAGTTCATAGAGCACTTCACTGCGAATGACTCTACACATTTTTATTTTACTGCTTTCCTGCAGCTCTGCTGACCAGTCCAAAGGTGACTGAAAATAAACATGTATTTAATTATGTTCTGCCTCCAAAATTGATGGTTAGCACTGCAAAATTGCTGAATAAGCTCCGAATATAAAAGCAGTATCTCTACTGCAATTAACCTTCAGTAATGTCATGTCAGATTTTAAATTTCAAGCTCTGGAGATAGAAGCCATTTCCTTGTTATGTATTCACTGTAATTTCTTCAGTTTATTTAGAGCAAAATTACCCCCTCTATAAAGAAAATGGTATTTATTTATTTTTTGCATTATTGAGATAGATTGTTTGTAACCAGAATATCCTATGGTTAATGTAATTGTATACAAACAAATATTCAGAGTTGGGAGTAGTGGCAAAGTGCACATTATACACTGAAAATGGAGGCATGTGTTTATAAGATGTATCACTACTTGGTGGTCCAACTGCTGGTGGGCCGCAATCTAGTAGATGTTAGCATAATTATTTATAGATACACAGACTGTCCCTTTACTTGTAGTACTTGTAAATTTACCTTTCAGCCTGTGTTCACACATGTGCGGTGTGAACTGAAACTCAGGTTTCACCGGGAAGATAAAAATCAGTTGTTCAGAGGTTCCTCTGCATTTTAGCTGCAGATCAGTGAGCAGGGGGGGGGGGATGTAGAGGGGGAGGTGTAGTGAGGAGAAGGAGAAAATCCATGTTCAAAACGCAATGCATCTGCAAATCAGATGTGTTCCCTTAGAAGATAATGGGCTTGGAATTTGCACCGCAATGCCCAGAAAACGCACACTTTTTTTGTGCAATGGGCAGTGTGAATGCAATGCACATATGTGAACCAGATGCATTCATATGAATGTATTTTCAAATGTCCTGCAAATTGGATTTGGTGTAAGCCACATCTAATTCGCATAGGTGTGAACGGGGGCTAAAGCTACTTACTAGTATGGCTTTGGTAAAGGAAAAAAAACATCAAAGCATACATTTCTTCATGCATACAGTCTGAGCAAATGTTGGCTGATATAAAATTGATCTGGCACTTAATTGGAATGTAGTTAAGATGACAAATTATATAAAGTGACAATAAATTATATCCTTAGTCACTAAAAATAAGCTATACAAACCCACTACTAAATGTAACATCCTCACTAAGCTCCAACCCCCCCCCCCCCTCAACTTTCATATGTTTGGAACGAGCAGTGCACTTTATGCTACATCTACACTATGAATTCTATAGTCCTAGTCCATCGCAGGAGGTGAGCAAAAGAGGGTGGCTGCATTTCTTCTGGACCACAGCAGTAAAAAAATTGGAATTTGGGGATATGGATAGATATATATATCTATCCATATCTACACACACAGTGGGGACGCAAAGTATTCAGACCCCCTTAATTTTTTCACTCTTTGTTATATTGCAGCCATTTGCTAAAATCATTTAAGTTCATTTTTTTCCTCATTAACGTACACACAGCACCCCTATATTGACAGAAAAACACAGAATTGTTGACATTTTTGCAGATTTTTAAAAAAAGAGAAACTGAAATCAGTATTTAGTAGAAGCACCCTTTTGATCTAATACAGCCATGAGTCTTTTTGGGAAAGACGCAACAAGTTGTTCACATCTGGATTTGGGGATCCTCTGCCATTCCTCCTTGCAGATCCTCTCCAGTTCTGTCAGGTTGGATGGTAAACGTTGGCGGACAGCCATTTTTAGGTCTCTCCAGAGATGCTCAATTGGGTTTAAGTCAGGGCTCTGGCTGGGCCATTCAAGAACAGTCACTGAGTTGTTGTGAAGCCACTCCTTCTTTATTTTAGCTGTGTGCTTAGGGTCATTGTCTTGTTGGAAGGTACACCTTCGGCCCAGTCTGAGGTCCTGAGCATTCTGGAGAAGGTTTTCACCCAGGATATCCCTGTACTTGGCCGCATTCATCTTTCCCTCTATTGCAACCAGTCGTCCTGTCCCTGCAGCTGATAAACACCCCCACAGCATGATGCTGCCACCACCATGCTTCACTGTTAGGACTGTATTGGACAGGTGATGAGCAGTGCCTGGTTTTCTCCACACATACTGCTTAGAATTAAGGCCAAAATGTTCTATCCTGGTCTCATCAGACCAGAGAATCTTTTTTCTCACCATCTTGGAGTCCTTCAGGTGTTTTTTTTTAGCAAACTCCATGTGGGCGTTCATGTGTCTTGCAGGAGAAGCTTCCGTCAGGCCACTCTGCCATAAAGTCCCGACTGGTGGAGGGCTGCAGTGATGGTTGACTTTCTTCAACTTTCTCCCATCTCCCGACTGCATCTCTGGAGCTCAGCCACAGTGATCTTTGGGTTCTTCTTTACCTTTCTCACCAAGGCTTTTCTCCCCCGATAGCTCAGTTTGGCCGGACGGCCAGCTCTAGGAAGGGTTCTGGTCATCCCAAACGTCTTCCATTTAAGGATTAAGGAGGCCACTGTGCTCTTAGGAACCTTAAGTGCAGCAGAAATTTTTTTGTAACCTCGGCCAGATCTGTGCCTTGCCACAATTCTGTCTCTGAGCTCTTCAGGCAGTTCCTTTGACCTCATGATTCTCATTTGCTCTGACGTGCACTGTGAGCTGTAAGGTCTTATATAGACAGGTGTGTGGCTTTCCTAATCAAGTCCAAGCTGGACTCAAATGAAGGTGTAGAACCATCTCAAGGATGATCAGAAGAAATGGACAGCACCTGAGTTAAATATAGGAGTGTCACAGCAAAGGGTCTGAATACTTAGGACCATGTGATATTTCAGTTTTTCTTTTCAATAAATCTGCAAAAATGTCAACAACTCTGTGTTTTTCTGTCAATATGGGGAGCGGTGTGTACATTAATGAGGAAAAAAATGAACTTAAATGATTGTAGCAAATGGCTGCACTATAACAAAGAGTGAAAAATTTAAGGGGGTCTGAATACTTTCCGTCCCCACTGTATATATATCTATAGAGAGAGAGAGAGAGAGAGAGAGAGAGAGAGAGAGAGAGAGAGAGAGAGAGAAAGATAAAAAAAAACGACAAAAGGACACGTTCTCCAAATGCAAATCATTTATTGTAATCTTCAAGTCATGTAATAAGCAGCAGCTACCGTGCAGTTGTGAGCATCCCTGCTCTTCCTCAGGCTGTCTAGCTTTCTGTAACACTAATTATGTGGGGGTCTTGTGAGCCAAAGATGGACTGATGCCTCTGTGAGGTGAAACAAATATAGATAAGCTGCAAACACCAACCACGTTTCATTGCGTGCATAAACCAAAAAATATAAATAAAACATGCCTGCGCTGAAACAACAGATATATCCCAATAGTTGGGAGGTGCATATATAGTGTAGAACTATACTACAAAATTTCAATATAAAAAAAAAAAATGCTAGTAATATATAAATTATAGAATGAATACAATCCTTATATAAAAGTATCCCATAAAGTGCAACATGCAAAAAAACAATATATATATGTGGTTATAAATATAAGATCAAAGTGCAAAATCAAATGTCCACATTTAAAAAGTTCAATTCATTGATATCAACACATAAAGTGCAAGTAAGTGGTGTCCACAAAAAACAGTGTTCCTCATGCTCCTCCTTAATGGTGTTCACAATCCAGCATGCTTCAGTGCTCTCCTGTGACCCCCCACTTGTGCTTGCGCTCACCTCTGAGCGTGTGACACGGTAATTAAACGGTGTCTAAACACGCATTGGGGCCACCCCTTGGGCTCATACAGGGTATGCTGGTATAAACTCCACCACTCTCAGATGTCATCAGATAGTCTCACAAGAAAGAAAAAGCTCCATAGTGTGATACAGTAGGGATTTATTTAAAATATATTAAAACTTCCCTCCAGAAGGATACTCACAATATGTAGGTGCGTGAGTGCACCAATCTTTCCAGAGAGCGTTTGTATAAAACAAGCGTTTGTATGGCGTGCAGTGTGTCGTTCCTCATCTACCTCTGTTGCTGACAGCTCCGTCCTACCTCTCCCCGACGCGTATTCGGCACAGGGATTACGTGCCTTCCTCTGGGGGATCTACTTGCACTTTATGTGTTGATATCAATGAATTGAACTTTTTAAATGTGGACATTTGATTTTGCACTTTGATCTTATATTTATAACCACATATATATATTGTTTTTTTGCATGTTGCACGTTATGGGATACTTTTATATAAGGATTGTATTCATTCTATAATTTATATATTACTAGCATTTTTTTTTTTTTATATTGAAATTTTGTAGTATAGTTTTACACTATATATGCACCTCCCAACTATTGGGATATATCTGTTGTTTCAGCGCAGGCACGCTTATTTATATTTTTTAGCTATCTGTAACATTCTACCGAAAAACTTTGAAAAATTTAAAGCGCATCAGAATTAATTAACCCCATACAGGTTCAAGAGAAATTTCTACCCAAAACCACTAAACTAATTCCAGTGTAATACAGTCCGAATATTCACCATCTAACATCAAACTGCAACAATGTATCCAACGGGGTTATGCATGGGGAAAAAAAGAATGCTAAAAAAGCAAAACACTGAAAGGAGAGGGATTCTAATCTGACTCTTGACATCAAAATGCATATCGATAGTATACTAAATTACTTTTCGTGTATACTTAGTCATTGATTTACATCATACATTAATATACAAAAAATCTACTCATGACTTCATCCTAATTTTCGTTCATCATTCTATGATGCATCCCATGTCTCCCGTTCATCAAGGTTCCATTCTATCTGAAAAGAAACATGCAATGTAATCGCTAACTAATCATTTATAAAAATAGGTATAGATCATAATCCCTATTAATTCCCTCCGGATATAGGGATCGTAATTTATTAATCTACCAAACCTCTCTCTGTCTAAACCTTAGTATCCTATCGCCCCCTCTTATCTCGGAGAACTTCCTCAAGCACCATGAATCTCAGGTCTGAGTCTTGATGTCCTTTTTCTAAAAAATGCCTGGAGACTGGCAGACCTGGCTCTTTGTCTTATGGTGGTGTGATGTTGAGCGATTCTGTCCTCAATTTTCTGGGTAGTTTCACCGACATATAATAGTTTACATGGGCAAGTGAGGATATAAATCACGTAGGAGTATTGACATGTGAAGAAACCTTTTATCGCGACCTTATCCCCATTGCTGGGATGGATATAATGGTCACCTTTCATCATGAATTTGCACTGAATGAAATTCAGGCAGGGAAAACACCCTTTCCTTTTCTTGCCCAGAAACGTCATTTTTGCTGTATATTCCCTGGGTCTATATTCAGATCTAACCAGTGCATCGCGCAACGTTTTATTCCTTCTAAAGGCTTTTGTTGAAAAACCTCAATCTGTGGATAGGCACGTTTGAAAAGGGACTAGTGCTTCCTAATGATTCTAAACACATGTTCGCTATAGCTGTGAAATTGCATTGAAAAAGATAATCGCATCATCTGTGGTTTATGTTTTACTGAAACTTTATCCATTACCTCCTGCTGTATTTTCCTGAGTTCTTGTGAAATAATATTTGCAGGGTATCCTTGTTCATGGAACTTAAAGTGGATGTAAACACACTCTCATCAATTATAAACTACTGCCATAGCGCTGAACTATAAGGATATACATGCCTCCTGCATGTATCCTTACCTGTCAAATGTCTCCCCTTTAGCTGTTTGGAGCCCCAAAAACTCCGGATTCAGTGGGCGTGTCTTTTATCGGCGCTTGGTGGGCGTAGTCATGATGTCAGCAGACTCCCACCCACCTCTACACTCCCCTTGGCCAGAGCGTGCACAGGAGAGGCAGTTCTGGGTAAAAGCAGAGCGCGCTCACGGCCCCCTGTCAGTCCTGCAATCTGCACACATGAATGTCCAGTGACAGTCGGGGATGATCGGTGCGATGGAGACAGCTGTGAGCACCAATCTCCCTGCATGGCTTTTCATCATCTGCTTCTCCTCTCCCTCCCGCGGCTTTCACCTGAAAAGTCATGGAGGGAGATCGCTGCTCACTGCTGTCTCCATTGCACCGATCATCCCTGACTGTCCCCCGTGTCTTCCTCATCCAGCGCCCGTGTTCTCCACCCCCTTCTTATCTTGTCCCCTCCATGCCTTCCACATCCGCCATGCTGTGTCCTCCTCCTTCGCCCCCCCTCGTCCCCCGCAGCCAGCTTCCTTCTCTCCCATGGGCTATGAGGGGGTGGATCTGCCAGAATGGAGAGCGGATAAAGGAGCCGGTATGTCATTTACCAGTCACTTTCTTTTCTGAATGGGACACACATTAATAAACTGTGCGTTACTCTGCTTCAGTTTATGAAGAAGAAAGGAGTGGGAGGGAATTAAAAAATAATGCATGTCTCTTAGGCTAGTGCACGAGATATGTAAATCACCTGTCACTCACAGCAAGGGGGAGGATTTGACAAAGTTTTTCTCAGTTTTTCAAGATTTATCTCACTGAACAATAAAAGAGGATTGCTCAGAACTGGATTAACTCTTTGTGGCAAGACTGGGCTCAAATGATAGGAAATCTTATACTCTACATTATGACCTCAAAAAAAAAAAAAAAAAACATTTCGGGTTTACATCCACTTTAAGACACATCTCTTTCAATCTGGTACTCCTCACAGCCTCAGTTGCAATATAACAAAGAGTGAAAAATTTAAGGGGGTCTAAATACTTTCTGTCCCCACTGTATATATATCTATATATAGAGAGAGAGAGAAAGAGAGAGAGAGAGAGAGAAAGATAAAAAAACAACAAAGGGACACGTTCTCCAAATGCAAATCATTTACTGTAATCTTCAAGTCATGTAATAAGCAGCAGCTACCGTGCAGTTGTGAGCATCCCTGCTCTTCCTCAGGCTGTCTAGCTTTCTGTAACATTCTACTGAAAAACTTTGAAAAATTTAAAGCGCATCAGAATTAATTAACCCCATGCAGGTTCAAGAGAAATTTCTACCCAAAACCACTAAACTAATTCCAGTGTAATACAGTCCGAATATTCACCATCTAACATCAAACTGCAACAATGTATCCAACGGGGTTATGCATGGGGAAAAAAAGAATGCTAAAAAAGCAAAACACCCGTAGGAGTTAACTCCTTATAAATGATCGAGAAACATGGGGGGGAGGTGGTGGAAGCTGTCATATAACAATAGTCGGTTTCTATCTGTTGATTTGACATACGAATTGGATTCTATCCGATTTCTGTCAATATAAATTCTTGTGTCCAAAAACGGAACTGATTCACCCCCCATTTTCATTTTAAATTGTATTTCCGGACAAAATCCGTTCAACATTGCATTAAAAAAGGCAAATAAGGACTCAGTATTGCCCCATCATATAGCAAAGACGTTGTCTATACAGCGCCACCGAGTGGCGTAATGATTTTTTAATAGATCATTCTGAAATACATATCTGTGCTCAAATTCGTTCATAAACGTACAAGCATATGACAGAGTTTTAGCTCCCCTTGTGAAAAATACGAAATCGTATATTAAGGATACCAATGACTTTCTTCGGAAAATCAAGGACATTCCCCAGTGTCTAGGCAATGAGATTTTGGTCACTTGGGATGTTGCTAGTTTATATACATCCATCCCGCACCAAGCAGGCATTGATGCGGCGATGGAATTGATCAGAAGCTGCAATAATTATTCAGATGTGCAAATATTTTTTGAGAAACTAATTCTTCTATCAAATAACTACTTTCTGTTTAAGGATCAGTTTTTTGTGCAACTGAAAGGAGTTGCGATGGGCTCAAATGTTGCCCCACCATATGCTTGTACGTTTATGAACTAATTTGAGCACAGATATGTATTTCAGAATGATCTATTCAAAAACATAGACAACGTCTTTGCTATATGGCGGGGCAATGCTGAGTCCATATTTGCCTTTGATGCGATGTTGAACGAATTCTGTCTGGAGATACAATTTAAAATGAACATGGGGGGTGAATCAGTTCCGTTTTTGGACACAAGAAATTCTAGAATCCGATTTGTATGTCAAATCAACAGATAGAAACCAACTATTGCTATATGACAGCTTCCACCCCCCCCCCCCCCCCCCCCGAGGTTTTTCAATCAATTATAAGTAGTCAACTACAGGTTAAAAGAATAGTTAGTGATGAGGCTGTGAGGAATACCAGATTGAAAGAGATGTGTCTTAGTTCCATAAACGAGGATACCCTGCAAATATTATTTCACAAGAACTCAGGAAAATAAAGCAGGAGGTAATGGATATAGTTTCAGTAAGACCCCTTTCACACTGGGTCGTTTTGCACGGGGGCTTTCACACTGGAGCGGTGCGCTAGCAGGATGCTGAAAAAAGTCCTGCTAGCAGCATCTTTGGAGCGGTGAAGGAGCGGTATATACACCGCTCCTGCCCATTGAAATCAATGGGGCAGCGCGGCTATACTGCCGGCATAGCGCCGCTTTTAACCCTTTTCCGGCCACAAGCGGGGGGTAAAATAGCGCCGCTAAAACGACGGTAAAGCGCTGCTAAAAATAGCGGCATTTTACCACAGACGCACCCACCACCCCAGTGTGAAACCGGCCTTAGACATAAAACCACAGATGATGCGATTACCTTTTTCAATGCAATTTCACAGCTATAGCGAGCATGTGTTTAGAATCATTAGAAAGCACTGGCCCCTTCTCAAACGTGCCTATCCACAGATTGAGGTTTTTCAACAAACACCAATAAAAGCCTTTTGAAGGAATAAAATGTTGCGAGATGCACTGGTGAGATCTGAATATAGACCCAGGGAATATACAGCAAAAATGACGTTTCTGGGCAAGAAAAGGAAAGTATGTTTTCTCTGCCTGAATTGCATTCAGTGCAAACTCATGTTGAAAGGTGATCATTATATCAATCCCAGCAATGGGGATAAGGTCGCGATAAAAAGGTTTCTTCACATGTCAATCCTCCTTCGTGATTTATATCCTCACTTGCCCATGTTAACTATTATATGTGAAACCATTCAGAAAATTAAGGACAGAATTGCTCAACATCACAGCACAATAAGACAAAGAGCCAGATCTGCCAGTCTCCAGGCATTTTTTAGAAAAAGGACATCAAGACTCAGACCTGAGATTCGTGGTGCTTGAGGAAGTTCTCCGAGATAAAAGAGGGGGCAATAGAATACTAAGGCTTAGACAGATAGAGGTTTGGTGGATTAATAAATTACGATCCCTATATCCAGAGGGAATTAATAGGGATTATGATCTATACCTATTTTATAAATGATTAATAATGATAATGATTCGTAATGAACGAAAATTAGGATGAAGTCACAAGCAGATTTTTTGTATATTAATGTAAATCAATGATTAAGTATACATGAAAAGTAATTTAGTATACTATAGATATGCATTTTGATGTCAAGAGTCAGATTAGAATCCCTCTCCTTTCAGTGTTTTGCTTTTTTTAGCATTTTTTTTTGTTCCCATGCGCAACCCCGTTGGATACATTGTTGCAGTTTGATGTTAGATGGTGAATATTTGGACTGTATCACACTGGAATTAGTTTAATGGTTTTGGGTAGAAATTTATCTTGAACCTGCATGGGGTTATTTCTGATGTGCTTTCAGTTGGAAGCATGGGATACACCTGTGGCTACACCCCCCCGCGTTGGGATAAAAACAGGAAGTTTTTCGGTAGAATGTTACGCAAAGCTAGACAGCCTGAGGAAGAGCAGGGATGCTCGCAACTGTACGGTAGCTGCTGCTTATTACATGACTTGAAGATTACAGTAAAGGATTTGCATTTGTAAAACGTGTCCCTTTGTCATTTTTTTTATCGGATATCGGTGGAAGACTGGGAGCCCACCTTGACATTGCTCCAGCTAAACCAAGAGAAGAAAGGGAAGTAATCCACCCAAAGTTTTGAGATATATATACAGTGGGGACGGAAAGTATTCAGACCCCCCTAGATTTTTCACTCTTTGTTATATTGCAGCCATTTGTTAAAATCATTTAAGTTCATTTTTTTTCCTCATTAATGTACACACAGCACCCCATATTGATAGAAAAACACAGAATTGTTGACATTTTTGCAGATTTATTAAAAAAGAAAAACTGAAATATCACATGGTCCTAAGTATTCAGACCCTTTGCTGTGACACTCATATATTTAACTGTCCATAAGGTGCTGTCCATTTCTTCTGATCATCCTTGAGATGGTTCTACACCTTCATTTGAGTCCAGCTGTGTTTGATTATACTGATTGGACTTGATTAAGAAAGCCAACATCTGTCTATATAAGGCATTACAGCTCATAGTGCATGTCAGAGCAAATGAGAATCATGAGGTCAAAGGAACTGCCTGAAGAGCTCAGAGACAGAATTGTGGCAAGGCACAGATCTGGCCATGGTTGCAAAAACATTTCTGCTGCACTTAAGGTTCCTAAGAGCACAGTGGCCTCCATAATCTTTAAATGGAAGACGTTTGGGATGACCAGAACCCTTCCTAGAGCTGGCCGTCCAGCCAAACTGAGCTATCGGGGGAGAAGAGCCTTGGTGAGAGAGGTAAAGGAGAACCCAAAGATCACTATGCTGAGCTCCAGAGATGCAGTCGGGAGATGGGAGAAAGTTGTAGAAAGTCAACCATCACTGCAGCCCTCCACCAGTCCGGGCTTTATGGCAGAGTGGCCCGACGGAAGCCTCTCCTCAGTGCAAGACACATGAAAGCCTGCATGGAGTTTGCTAAAAAAACACCTGAAGGACTCCAAGATGGTGAGAAATAAGATTCTCTGGTCTGATGAGACCCAGATAGAACTTTTTGGCCTTAATTCTAAGCGATATGTGTGGAGAAAACCAGGCACTGCTCATCATTTGTACAATACAGTCCCAACAGTAAAGCATGGTGGTGGCAGCATCATGCTGTGGGGGTGTTTTTCAGCAACTGGGACAGGATAACTGGTTGCAATCAAGAGAAAGATGAATGCGGCCAAGTACAGGGATATCCTGGACAAAAACCTTCTCCAGAGTGCTCAGGACCTCAGACTGGGCCGAAGGTGTACCTTCCAACAAGACAATGACCCTAAGCACACAGCTAAAATAACGAAGGGGTGGCTTCACAACAACTCTGTGACTGTTCTTGAATTGCCCAGCCAGAGCCCTGACTTAAACCCAATTAAGCATCTCTGGAGAGACCTAAAAATGGCTGTCCACCAACGTTTACCATCCAACCTGACAGGACTGGAGAGGATCTGCAAGGAGGAATGGCAGAGGATCCCCAAATCCAGGTGTGAAAAACTTGTTGCATCTTTCCCAAAAAGACTCATGGCTGTATTAGATCAAAAGGGTGCTTCTACTAAATACTGAGCAAAGGGTCTGAATACTTAGGACCATGTGATATCTGCAAAAATGTCAACAATTCTGTGTTTTTCTGTCAATATGGGGTGCTGTGTGTACATTCATGAGGAAAAAAAATGAACTTAAATGATTTTAGCAAATGGCTGCAATATAACAGAGTGAAAAATTGAAGGGGGTCTGAATACTTTGTCCCCACTGTGTGTATATATATATATATATATATATATATATATATATATATATATATATATATATATATATAGATAGATTAGATAGATAGATTAGATAGATATATCTATATCTAGATATATATCTAAAGATATAGCTATATATCTATCTTTATATATTATCTCTCTCTCTCTCTCTCTCTCTATATATATACATACATACACACACACACACACACACACACACACACACACATATATATATACACAGTACATACATACACATATGTACTGTATCTCACAAAAGTGAGTACACCCCTCACATTTTTGTAAATATTCTATTCTATCTTTTCATGTGACAACACTGAAGAAAGGACACTTTGCTACAGTGTAAAGTAGTGAGCATACAGCTTGCATAACAGTGTAAATTTGCTGTCCCCTCAAAATAACTCAACACACAGCCATTAATGTCTAAACCGCTGGCAACAAAAGTGAGCACACCCCCTAAGTGAACATGTCCAAATTGGGCCCAAAGTGTCAATATTGTGTAGCCACCATTATTTTCCAGCACTGCCTTAACCCTCTTGGGCATGGAGTTCACCAGAGCTTCACAGGTTGCCACTGGAGTCCTTTTCCACTCCTCCATGACGACATCACAGAGCTGGTGGATGTTAGAGACCTTGTGCTCCTCCACCTTCCGTTTGAGGATTACCCACAGATGCTCAATAGGGTTTAGGTCTGGAGACATGGTTGGCCATTCCATCACCTTTACCCTCAGCTTCTTTAGCAAGGCAGCGGTCGTCTTGGAGGTGTGTTTGGGGTCCTTATGTTGGAATAGTGCCCTGCAGCCCAGTCTCTGAAGGGAGGGGATCATGCTCTGCTTCAGTATGTCACTGTACATATTAGCATTCATGGTTCCCTCAATGAACTGTAGCTCCCCAGTGCCTGCAGAACTCATGCAGCCCCAGACCATGACACCACCATGCTTGACTGTAGGCAAGACACACTTGTCTTTGTACTCCTCACCTGGTTGCCGCCACACACGATTGACTCCATCTGAACCAAATACGTTTATCTTGGTCTCATCAGACAACAGGACATGGTTCCAGTAATCCATGTCCTTAGTCTGCTTGTCTTCAGCAAACTGTTTGCAAGCTTTCTTGTGCATCATCTTTAGAAAAGGCTTCTTTCTGGGACAACAGCCATGCAGTCCAATTTGATGCAGCGTGCAGCGTATGGTCTGAGCACTGACAGGCTGACCCCCACCCTTCAACCTCTGCAGCAATGCTGGCAGCACTCATAAGTCTATTTCCCAAAGACAACCTCTGGATATGACGCGGAGCACGTGCACTCAACTTCCTTGGCCGACCATGGTGAGGTCTGATCTGAGTTGAACCTGTCCTGTTAAACTGCTGTATGGTCTTAGCCACCGTGCTGCAGCTCAGTTTCAGGGTCTTGGCAATCTTCTTATAGCCTAGGCCATCTTTATTTAGAGCAACAATTCTTTTTTTTAGATCCTCAGAGTTCTTTGCCATGAGGTGCCATGTTAAACTTCCAGTAACTAGTATAAGAGAGTGAAAGCAATAAACACCAAGTTTAACACACCTGCTCCCCATTCACACCTGAGATCTTGTAACACTAACGAATCACATGACCCCGGGGAGGGAAAATGTCTAGTTGGGTCCAATTTGGACATTTTCACTTAGGGGTGTACTCACTTTTGCTGTCAGCGGTTTAGACATTAATGGCTGTGTGTTGAGTTATTTTGAGGGGACAGCAAATTTACACTGTTAAACAAGCTGTATGCTCACTACTTTACATTGTAGCAAAGTGTAATTTCTTCAGTGTTGCCACATGAAAAGATATAATAAAATATTTACAAAAATGTGAGGGGTGTACTCACTTATGTGAGATACTGTATATCACTGAACATCCATCTGATTGGGAAGCCCAACGAGGGCAGGATAGGGATTTTTCTCCAGCCATGCCCTACAATGGCAATAATGACTATCGTACGCTCCAAACTAGATTAAATGAACATGTAGCAAAAATAAAAAGGGGCTTCCCTAAACACAGCCTATCTAAGCACTATGCCATACATCACAACTGAAATCCAGAGGGAACGGTGTTTAGAAACTCAGTGGATCTATAAGGCCAAGACTTGCACTCCTTTTGGTATGAATATTGAAGTGTTCAATCTGTAAGCTCAATGCTCAGAGATGTAGGAGCGTGGACTCTTGAGTCTAACTCTACCCATAAACAGTTTTCTAGCATGCCTTTTATAACTTGTACATCTAAGAACGTGATGTATCTTATCCGTTGTTCGTGTGGCTTTGAGTACATCAGCCGTACTATTAGTACGCTCCAAACTAGATTAAATGAACATGTAGCAAATATAAAAAAAGGGCATCCCTAAAAACAGCCTATCTAAGCACTATGCCATACAACACAACCGAAATCCAGAGGAACGGTGTTTAGAAACTCGGTGGATCTATAAGGCTAAGACTTGCACTCCTTTTGGTATGAATATTGAATGGAATGTGAATGCCTTTATCATTATTGCTTAAAAAATGTAATAAATTGGTATAAATACATTTTTATTTTTGTGGGGTTTATGAGATTTATTGGGGTTGATTTGTGTATAATTGTTTAATGTTTTTGTTATTAAATTGATTTACAGTGTAATATTTTTCTATAACAAGATGGCGTTGTCTCCCGGCATGGAAGCTTTTATTGGTATATGTATTGAGGCTTCCCTGGAGTGTGATTGGTCTCTGGTTCTGGTGTGTGGAACGCAATCACCAAGCCGCCGCTTAACATATGTGTCCCACCTATATATTAAGCTTGAGCGTCCATCTAGTCACGCCCTGGCGACGTCATCTGATGATGAAACGCATAGGGAGGAGCTAGAGACGCACACTGCTTCTGTATGCCAGGACACAGTGGCCATCTTGTTGGTTTTAAACACTGGCTGTTTTGTAACAGAGACAATGTGTGTTTACACATCTACCATGTGAGTGTTATTTTACATTACCTATTAAATTGGTTTGAGATCTCTACACTATTAGTGTCACTTTTATCCCTCCATGTGACTTTTGGATAATATGGGAAGGATAACTGTTTGATGATTCCGTTTTTTACTACTGCCCACTGCGTGTTTGACCTTTGTAATGAGGGTCTGAAAGAGGGGTAGGAGGCAGTGTGTTTGGGTGGTGGTGGTGGTCCCCTCACTTACGCGCTGATTAGGTGCACTTTATTGTCAGAAGCCTTTCTGCATATCTCTAATGAACTTTTATGATTTATTTTAATGATTGAGCGCTGCAACTTTTTTTTCTCTTCCTTAATGTAATGCTGAGGAACAGCAGTACAGTGACTGAAAACATCCTTAAAGATCATGCCCACAAATGACAAAGAGCAAAAATTGTTGATGGCTAAGAAAGCTAATAGCTGTGAGGAAGTCCCAATGACAGTATGGATCAGGAGGGAAGGGGATTGATGAGGACAGAAGTCATTCAAACAGGAAACGAATGTGGGCTCAAGATAGCTACTGCAGCTTTAAATTGTTATACTGTGGAGATGCCAATCTGCAGCTAATTTAGTGTAATTTATTTCAACAAGACTTGCCAGAAGTGTGTGGTTGGGGGAGGAGTCTGAAGTGCAGCATTAAACTTAGGGTATAGATACACTCATTGCAAGTAACTGGCAGTTATAACTTAGTAATGACTAGCAATATTAATATCCCCTATACCAACAGAGTCATTTTTACACTTTGTGTAGTAGATCCTTCTACAAATAAGTACGTTTTCAGAGATCTCAGATTTTTTATAACAGTTACATTACAATGTGTGCTTGTTATCAAGCCAAACTCATTTGTGAGTCTAAATAATTACAATTATGAGTCAACTGCATGAAATATTAAATTAGTGGAAAGTCCTACAGTTAAATGTGTAGGCAGCTACTAATTATTCCAACAAGCAAGATTACATCCCACTCTAAATTTGAACAATGCCTTATTGAAAATCTCTGAAAGATACAAAATATGGTGTAACAGAATTTGCATGTGTGACATGAAGGGCTAATCTGTCTAAAAAGGATGTAAGACATGGTGTGTGCTTCTGTCACAACCTATTGCAAAAAAAAAGAACATATAACATTATTTCCCATGTATTCCACACTGTACAAAGTCAGGTGTGATACCAGTGCATGGATGTTGATCTTCCTCTATATGGTAACAATAACTACAATACATACACAAATGTGTGCTATGCTCTTCAAATGCCCAAAAAAAGCTGTCCCTGCTGGAAGAAGATATTGATTATAGCTAGTGGCTATAGCAGACGCTAGCAGTAATCGCAAGTGAATCGGGCTGGCTGGTTGTACCCAAGTTGATCGATTGATCAACTTGGTACATTCAGTCTGACCACACATGGTTGGAATCTGTCAATTGATTTAAACCATATATGGTTGGCCTGTCTTTAATTTTGACTGACTAATACTCAAGTATTACCAATGAGACTGTAGATACAAGAGATTGTCATAACTTCAATTAACCT
Source organism: Aquarana catesbeiana (assembly GCF_042186555.1). Classification (NCBI taxonomy): domain Eukaryota; kingdom Metazoa; phylum Chordata; class Amphibia; order Anura; family Ranidae; genus Aquarana; species Aquarana catesbeiana. The sequence goes on from NC_133329.1 coordinate 256,723,702, forward strand.
CTTTGAAGCGGCTCACATTGTACTGTGGGTAGGCAGCTCCTACAAGCACAGTGACTAGACTCAGCAGGGTTCTGTCCCTGCAAAGCAGGGAGAAGGAACAATGATTTTTAGTAAAAAGCAGCACATAATACACACATTAGCACTTGTTAGGCACACACTTAACCCCTTGATTACCCCGAGATGTTAAACCCTTTCCAGCCAGTGTCATTAGTACAGTGACAGTGTATAGTATTATCACCGATCACTGTATTAGTGTCACTGGTAATATCAGTGTCAGTTAATGTCAGATTGCCTACCGCACTATCACAGTCCCACTATAAGTTGCTGATCACCACCATTACTAGTATAAAAAATACATTTCAGTATATATACACACACCATAGTTTGTAGACGCTATAACTTTCACGCAAACCAATAAATATACACTTATTGGGATTTTTTTTACCAAAGACATGTAGCAGAATACATTTTGGCCTAAATTTTTTAATTTTTTTTTTTTTTTTATTGGATATGTTTTATAGCAGAAAGTAAAACCCATTTTTTTTTTTTTCAAAATTGTCGGTCTTTTTTGCTTATATAAAAAAAATAAATAAAAAACCCAGTGGTGATAAAATACCACCCAAAAGAAAGCTGTATTTGTGTGAAAAAAATGAAATAAATTTTGTTTCTGTACAGTGTTGCATGACCGCACAATTGCCAGTTAAGCAAGCACTGTGTTAAATAGCAAAAAATGGTCTGGTCATGAAAGGGTAAAACCTTCAAAAGCTAAAGTGGTTAAATAATTATTTCTGGCACGTAAGCTTAAACTTCAACTGTACCCAGTCTATGGGCTATAAAGTTTTTACATACTCTTAAAGCTAAACTCCAGAGAAAGTAAAAATCAACTCTTGTAGATATTCTGCACTGCAGGGGTTAAATGCTTATTTACAACTATGGGGCCATTAAAAGCTGGCTTACTAATCTGATTCTGTACTCCTGTGGCTTCTCCGCACTGCAAGACAGGCTCCAACAGGCTCTTCTCTCCGATGGTCTGATGGCCTCTAATGTCATGAAGACTGATGTAGTGCCATAGCCCGACACTGGACATGAGAGTGCAGAACAGTCCACTTCTGGAGCATAGCGGAGTGCAAAGAATGCTCTCCCTGCGCTCGAGTAATATGCTTCAAGGCTTACTGTGTCTGCTCTTCATAACTAGGTCTGGGAATTAGCGCCAATGTGCCTTGCTGCCCCCTCAGGACAATGGGTATCCTTATATACACACTGCAAAACAACAAAGAGAGGGTGCACGACCATAGTAAAATGTATTAAAAGATAACAGACAACAATTGTTATACTCACAAAACACATGACACAGGTAAGCATGTCAAAAAGAGCAAAAGAGATTGCCTCCAGTTCCGCTGCGATCAGCCAATGATATGGGAAGACCCGACAGCATCTATAATGGCTGATCCCATATAATTGGCTAATCGCAGCAGGCCTGGAGGCGAACTAATTTGCTTTTTATAACATGCTTACTTGTGTCATGTGTTTGTGAGTATAAAAATTGTTGTCTTTTATCTTCCAATACATTTTACTATGGTAATGCACTAGGTCGGTGCACCCTCTCTTTGTTGTTGTTTTGCATAGGGGAGTGAATCTGCAGGGGGAGTGAAGGACCTAGTAAGTAAAACTGCTTTTCCTGCCTCCTAGTTGTCAAGCATTTAAGCCTTGTAGTGCAGTTGTCCTGGAGTAAGAATTTTAAAACAAGTCATCGCTGACTTCTGTAACTGCATGTACTGTGAAGTGATTAATCCTCAACAATCACACAGAAACTGTGGAATTTTGGCTTGTTCACACTATGGTGTACGATTATTAAATAGAGATAATTTGTCTCGTTTCAGTTCTCAGAGGAAAATCATCCCCTCTGGCACCCTGTTTATGAAGTGGAGAACAGTTGTTCTCAGAAGGAAAAGAGAGAAGTTTTTCCTCTGAGAACAGCTGAGATTGTGTCTCAGGGGGAGGGCTGTGTGTGATCTTGTGAGATACCTGTGTGATTACTGAGCAGCTGAGTTTAACCACTTCAATACAGGACATTTTCACCCCCTTCCTGCCCAGGCCAATTTTAGCTTTCAGCGCTGCAACACTGTACCCATATAAAATTGTGATCGCTATAAACAAAAAAAAGAGCGACACTTAAAAAATACTGTTTTTTTTTTTTTTTTTTTTTTACTTTTTGCTATAGTATCTCAATTTTTTTATTTTTTAAATGTCTTCCTCGATTTAGGCCGATACGTATTCTTCTACATATTTTTTGTAAAAAAAAAAAAAGTAAAGTTACGTACCGGTAACGTCTTTTCCAGTAGTCTTTCAGGACAGCCACCATGAGAGATAGTCTCCTCCTCTTCCTCTAGGAAACACTGCGCCAGCCCATAAATTCTTACTTCCCCCTGCCAGACCTCAGTTTATTCCAAGATTACCTCCGGCCAGCTGGGGAGACACAAGAACACATTAGTAACATACTATCCCATATCATTATCATGCTGCATTCTGGTCTTTTATAAGACACCCCAAAGTTTCAGGTGGGTAACTAGGGCTGTCCTGAAAGACTACTGGAAAAGACGTTACCGGTACGTAACTTCAATTTTCCCCTTTCGTCTTTCAGGACAGCCACCATGAGAGGATGAACGAGCACTTACCAGTTAGGGTGGGACTACAGCTTGCAATACCTTTCGCCCAAAGGCTTGCTCACTAGCCGACACTAGGTCCACTCTGTAGTGCTTTACGAAAGTTGAGTAGCTGGACCATGTTGCAGCCCTGCATATTTGCTCTGGCGTTGCTCCAGCCTTCTCTGCCTGAGAAGCTGCCATAGCTCTGGTAGAGTGTGCCTTTATACCCATTGGGATTTCTTTCCCTGCTAATGTATAGGCCTGACAAATGGTTGTTCTGAGCCATCTGGCAATAGTGCGTCTAGACGCTTTGCATCCCTTTCTGGTCCCAGAAAACAAAACAAATAAAGAGTCTGACTTTCTAAACATTTTGGTCAGATCTAGGTACTGAAGGATACATCTCCTTACGTCCAAAGAATGAAATTTTAATTCCCTTTCCCCTGAGGGGTTGGGACAAAATTAAGGTAACACTACCTCCTGACTTCTGTGGAATCCAGAAGCCACCTTAGGCAAAAATGCCGGATCAGTTTTGAAGATGATCCGATCTGGGAAAATAACGAAAAAAGGAGGTCTGACAGATAAGGCCTCAATCTCACAGACTCTCCTGGCAGTTGTCACTGCTACTAAAAAAACTGTTTTTAACATAAGATTTTTCAGAAGACACCCTTCTAACGGTTCGAAGGGGGTTCCCGTCAGGCTCTGTAAAACTAAAGATAGGTCTCACTTGGGAAAGGGAGGGCCTTGAACCGGTCTCTGTCTAGACAGAGCCTTAAAGAATCTGACCACCCAAGGGTTGATGGCCAGATGTTTTTCTAAATAAGCACTCAGTGCTGACACCTGCCCTTTAAGGGTACTAATGGATAAACCCCTATCTGCCCCGCACTGAAGAAATTCCAACACAGCTGTGGGACTGTGTACCGCAAAAGAGCCTTCTACACACCATTCATTGAAACGTACCCAGACCTTCTTATAGATCTGGCGTGTTTCCTTCTTCCTGCTGTTGAGGAGGGTGGAGATCAATTTCTCAGAAAACCCCTTCGATCTTAATATACCCTCCTCAGTAGCCAGGCCGCTAACTGCCATTGGTGTACCCGTGGACAGAGGACTGGGCCCTGTGAGAGGAGGTCCTCTCGAGGTGGCAGGAATAAGGGAGGTTCGACCGCTAGCTGCTTGAGTACTGAGAACCAAGCGCTCTTTGGCCAATGTGGTGCTACTAGAATCAGGGACGTGTTTTCCATCTGGAACTTCCTGAGAACTGCCGGCAATAACACCGGGGGGCGGGAAGACATAGCAGATTCTGAAATGCCAGTTCTGGATCAATGCGTCGACCCCCTGTGATCCCTCTCCTCTGTTTAGGGAGAAAAAACATGGGGCTTTCGCGTTGTTTCTTGATGCAAACAGATCTATTTCTGGAGGGCCCCATTTCTCTGAAATGAGATTGAAAACCTCCTGGTTGAGGATCCAATCGCCCTCTCTCAGCTTGGTTCGGCTGAAAAAGTCTGCTATCACATTCTTTTCTCCTCTCAGTAAGACTGCCGAGAGTGAGAGAGTGTGGGTCTCGGCCCAGAATGTCTGATGCTAAGGCCAAAAGGACTCTGCTTCTCATGCCGCCCTGTTTGTTTGCATAGGCCACGGCGGACGAGTTGTCCGACCGCACCTGAACATGGTGGCCCTGTAGCTCCTTTTTGAAAAACCTGAGTGCTAGCCCAATTGCCCTCATCTCCTTCCAATTGGACGACTTTCTTAGTTCGTCGTCCTCCCGGGTGCCCTGTGCTAAAAGGGAACCCAGATGCACCCCCCATCCTTTGCCGCTTGCGTCTGTGGTTACCACCTGAGAAACTGGGATGAACCACAGACGACCCTGCGACAAGTTTGAGACCTTCCTCCACCACCAGAGGGATCTCTTTACTTGGTGCGGAACCTGTACCAAGGTGTCCAGATCTTTCTGACTGTGATCCCACACCCTTAGGACAAAGGACTGTAAGGGACGAAAGTGCAGACCTGCCCACTGCACTGCTGGGAGGGTAGCGGTTAATAGTCCCAGGGCCGACATCAGAACTCTTATGGAGACCTGATTGCTGCACTGGAGAGCGGCCACTGCCCTGTCCAGTCTTAGTACTTTTTCTGCTGGAAGAAACACTCTCAGTAGTGTTGAGTCCAACAGATAGCCTAAGTACGTGATGCATTGTGAGGGAATCAAACTGGATTTCTCCAAGTTCAGTAGCCACCCTAGACCTGTAAGGACCTTCTTTGTTAGTTCTAGATCTTTGACTAACTGTACTGGGCACGCTGCAAATAGGAGCAGATCGTCCAGATATGCTATCACTGATATTCCCTGGAGCCGAAGAAAGGCCATAACTTCCGCCAAAACCTTGGTGAAGATGCGGGGCGAGGAGGATAGCCCGAATGGCAGCGCCTGAAACTGTAGATGTACTGTTGTTCCACCTACGTCTACTGCTAGCCGAAGAAACCTCTGCGAAGCTTCTGCTATAGGGACGTGTAGATACGCGTCCCTTAGGTCCAGCGACACCATAAAGCAGTTGTGGGGTAGCAGGGCTCTGACTGTGAAAATTGTCTCCATACGGAATCTTCTGTATGTCACTGACCTGTTCAGGGGTTTTAAATTCAGAATCAGTCTGAATTTCCCTGTGGGTTTTTTCACTACAAAGATGTGTGAATAGAAACCCTCTCCCTCCTCAGTTTTTGGTACTCTGAGAACCACATTTTGATCTTCCAGATCCTTAAGGCCCCTTTCACACTGGGTCGGTGGGGGCGTCGGCGGTAAAACAGCGCTATTTTTAGCGCTGTTTTACCGTCACTTTTACGGCGGTATTCGGCTGCTAGCGGCGCGGTTTTAACCCCCGCTGGCGGCCGAAAAAGGGTTAAAACCGCTCGTACAGCGCAGCTATGGCCGCGGCTATAGCCGCGGTATTGTCGCGGTATAGCCGCGCTGTCCCATTGATTTCAATGGGCAGGAGCGGTTTAGGAGCGGTGAACACACCGCTCCTTCACCGCTCCAAAGATGAGGCTGACAGGACTTTTTTTACCGTCCTGCCAGCGCACCGCTGAACAAACAGCGGAGGCTGTTTAGGGGAGGTTTGCAGGCGGTATTTTTAGCGCAATAACGCCTGCAAACCGCCCCAGTGTGAAAGGGGCCTTAGTGCTCCCAACAGAGCCTCGGCCTTTGCCGTGCACCTGGGTAGGTACGTGACAAGGAATCTCCGCGGGGGAGGATTTGTGAATTCGAGACGGTACCCCCTTCTTATAACCCCTAGGATAAAGTGATTGGGGGATATTGCCTCCCACTGTGGAAGGAAGGCCCCCAGTCTTCCCCCCACTGTGGTTGGGGAGTCATTGGCTTTTACGGGGCTGGTCAGGAGGGCGAAAAATAGCCCCTCCTCTGCGACCCCAAGATCTCTTTTGCCCTTCCGGCTTTGGAGCTTCTTTACGTTTTTGCGGACGAAACCCCTTCTTTGTTTGTGCAGGGGTTTTCCGCTTAACTAAGAAGGATTTTTTCCTGTCTGCTGTGCAGTCCAAGACGGTCTCTAAACCTGGGCCGAAGAGAAGGTCTCCTGTTAAAGGTATCCCGCACAACTTGACCTTAGAGGCGCTATCGCCTGGCCAAGTTTTTAGCCAGAGGGCTCTCCTGGCAGAATTGGCCAGAGCCGCTGATCTGGCCAACATACGGACCGATTCTGCCGAGGCATCAGCTATGTAGGCGATACCCCGCAGAATCATAGGGAAAGAAGATAGAATGGTTTCTTTTGCCGTTCCAGCTTCAATATGCTCTTGGATCTGGGAAAGCCAGTGCTCCAGGTTGCGAGCCACAACTGTGACAGCCAACTCAGGCTTTAAATTGCCAATTGTTGAGTCCCAAGTCTTTTTGAGGAGAGAATCTATTCTCTTATCCATGACATCCACCAAGGCCCCCATGTCCTCAAACGCCAGGTCGTGTGTCTGGAAACCTGGGAGAAGGCCGCATCTAACTTGGGATTTTTATTCCAGATAGATGCAGGATCCTCTGAGAACAGAAATCTCTTCTTTAGGGATCTAGAAAAAAAGGGCTTTCTTTCGGGGTCTTGCGACTCCTTTTTAATAGTTTCAACCAGTACCTCATGCACTGGAAAAACTTTTTTCTTTTGTTCCCCCAAGCCCTTGTACATTTGGTCATGAAGGGTCAGGGGTTTCTTGTCCTCCTGAATACCGAGGGTTGTATAAATAGCCCCTAAGAGGTCCTCTACCTCTTCAAGGGATAATTTATATCTGGAGGATTTTCGGGACTCCCCGTCCTGGTCCTCCCCCTCTGAACCATCCTGGGAATTGGAAGAGGAACTGTCTGGCTGTCTTTGTTCAACTCCGGAAGGGCCTGGAGCTTCTTCTGCCCTAACTGAAGTTGCAGGTTGGGCAGGAGCAGAGCCCTGAGCCTGAGTCGGGGTTGTGTCCTGGGGAACTGGATTAACGGGAGGCTGAAACCTTTCAAATAAGGCTTTAAATGAAGAAAAGGTGGACGAGAGCTCCTTTACCGAGGCTGCTAGTCCTGACTCCTGCTCAGAGTCCCTCTCTTTAACAAGGGAGTCTATGCACTCCCTACACAAGACTTTTGTCCATGATTCCCCTAATGTGTCCCTGCAAGAGGCACATCTCTTCTTAGAGCTATGTGTAGACTTAGACTTCTCTGTAGCTTTCTGAAATACATGAAAAAAATAAAAAAATATTTTGTCATTTATTTTTTTTTTAAACTAGGACACAACCCTGGGAGTGCACTAGACCCTCCTTAATATGTGGGGATCTGAGCCTCCCTCCCCCTGACCACCCAGGGTGTCTGCCCCCCCATGACAGGAACTATACATGGAGGGACAATCCCAGATAAAAAGTGCCCTTCCCCAGGGCGCTCTTACCTTAGGAAGGCTGGAGGTAGTGTCCTTTGGCTGAGCATCTGCTTCCGACATGACTGCAGGTGGTTGCTACTACCGAGTCCCACGCTGCCCGTGCGCGTCCCAGACTCGTCTCCAGCCTGTGCCTGGCTCCCCTATCAGCTCCGTGACCCGGAACCGGAAGTCGGGGGTCAAAGGCAAGTATTCGCCCTTCCGCCGGAAATGACGTCGCCTGTCGTCCGGCCCGCCTCTTTTTAGTTCCAAAACGAACGGCCTGTACAGTGTACAGGGAAGGGCGAACGCCTGCTTGCTGCGGCCCTGTAGCCGCGATAGGGATCCCCCGCAACCTGAAGCCGCGCTCGGCTAGGATGGGGTGGCAAGTGAAAGAGGGGTAAATACCCCCTTGCTCCTAGGAAGCCCCTGCTCCCATTTACCGGATCAAAAATCACAAACATCGGCCACAGTCGCCCTGACTGAGTGGCCTGGCTCCTTGCACAGTGTCTCCCCACCAGAGGAAACACTAATACTGAGGTCTGGCAGGGGGAAGTAAGAATTTATGGGCTGGCGCAGTGTTTCCTAGAGGAAGAGGAGGAGACTATCTCTCATGGTGGCTGTCCTGAAAGACGAAAGGGGAAAATGGCAATAAGTGTATATTGATTGGTTTGCACAAAAGATATAGCGTCTACAAAATAGGGGATAGATTTATGGCATTTTTATTATTATTTTTTTTTAATAGTAATGGCGGCGATCTGCGATTTTTGTCAGGACTGTGATATTGCGGCGGACATATCAGACACTTGACACTATTTTGGGACCAGTGGCATTTATACAGTGATCAGAGCTAAAAATAGCCACTGATTACTGTATAAATGTCACTGGCAGGGAAGGGGTGATCAAGGGGTTAACTATGTTTCCTATGTGTATTTCTAACTGTGAGAGGATGAGAGTGACTAGAGGAGGAGACAGATCGTTGTTCCTACTTAGTAGGAAAACACGATCTGTCTCCTCTACCCTGACAGAACCGGGATTTGTATGTTTACACACACAGATCCCGGCTTTCGCTCTGTCACGAGCGATCGCGGGTGCCCGGTGGTCATCGCACCAGCAGGCACGCACGTCGGCACCGGGGACACGCTGTGGGCTTGCGCCACCGGAGACGTCTTAAAGAGCCAACGTACAGCTACGTCAGCTTGCGCAGGGGAGCCAACCTGCCGCTGTATAAAAGTGGCGGCTGGTCGGGAAGAGGTTAAATGTGTATTTTGGCCCCTTTTTGTTTTGACATTATTTACACTATTTCTGCTGCTTTGTAACATGGTGTGGATTTTTTTTATTGGGCTTTTTTGCACTTTTCTAAACACACATTTTGGCGCTTTAACGCACATTTTGGCACAGGTTATTTTAACATGCATTTTGGTGTCGTTTGTAATGCACATTTTGGCACATCTTTCAGTACATATTTTGGCACTTTACCATGCATTTTCATTTTGTGTTTAGCAGATATGCTGTTTGTCAAAATACACATAGACACTTTTGGGTTGCCATTAACAATGAATGGCACCACAAGAGTTGCATGCATTTTGCATGCGTTTCCAGAATGCACACAATAACGCAGGTAAAAAATTATCCAAAATACATTTAATGCACACAAATGCACATAAAAATGTGCTAAAATCGTTTTAAAAAAAAAAAACGCCAAAATGTGTGTTGATAAAAGCAGCAAAACATGCGTTAAAAAACTGCACCAAAATGCGCATAAGAACAGACCCAAAAAGCCAAATCGAACTTTTTTTTCGGGCATGCAGCACTGTGCGTTTTTTCAATGTGCATTTTTCAGTCTGCTAACCACATTAACAATGAATGCCACTCAAAAACACATTGCATATTTTGACACAATTTTAGTGCAATTTGGGATTGCGGCATGAATTGCGCAATTCTGACAACAATTCTGCATTGCTCAGATGTGAATGGGTACTAAAAGACAATATATTATAACTATAGTGTGAGTACAGTATATGTAGATATTTTTGTAAATATTTTATTATATCTTTTCATGTGACAACGCTGAAGAAATGACACTTTGCTACAATGTAAAGTAGTGAGCGTACAGCTTGTATAACAGTGTAAATTTGCTGTCCCCTCAAAATAACTCAAACACACAGCCATTAATGTCTAAACCACTGGCAACAAGCGAGAACACCCCTAAGTGAAAATGTCCAAATTGTCCCCAAAGTGTCACTCTCACTCTCTCATACTCTTCACTGGAAATTCAACATGGCACCTCATGGCAAAAAACTCTGAGGATCTGAAAAAAAAGAATTGTTGCTCTACATAAAGATGGCCTAGGCTATAAGAAGATTGCCAAGACCCTGAAACTGAGCTGCAGTACGGTGGCCAAGACCATACAGCAGTTTAACAGGACAGGTTGAACTCAGAACAGGCCTCCCCATGGTCGACCAAAGAAGTTGAGTGCATGTGCTCAGCGTCATATCCAGAGGTTGTCTTTGGGAAATAGACGTACGAGTGCTGCAAGCATTGCTGCAGAGGTTGAAGGGGTGTGGGGTCAGTCTGTCTGTGCTCAGACCATATGCCAAACACTTCATTAAATTGGTGTGCATGGCTGTGGTCCCAGAAGGAAGCCTCTCCTAAAGAAAGCCCGCAAACAGTTTGCTGAAGACAAGCAGACTAAGGACATGGATTACTGGAACCATGTCTTGTGGTCTCCTGAGACCAAGATAACCTTATTTGGTTCAGATGGTGTCAAGCGTGTGTGGCGAAACCAGGTGAGGAGTACAAAGACAAGTGTGTCTTTTCTACAGTCAAACATGGTGGTGGGAGTGTCATGGTCTGGGGCTGCATGAGTGCTGCTACACACTGGGGAGCTACAGTGCATTCATGGTTACCAAGGAAGGGAACCATGAATGCCAACATGTACTGTAAAATACTGAAGCAGAGCATGATCCCCTCCCTTTGGAGACTGGGCCACAGGGCAGTATTCCAACATGATAACGACCACCAAACACACCTCCAAGATGACCACTGCCTTGCTAAAGAAGCTGAGGATAAAGGCGATGGACTGGCCAGGCATGTCTCCAGAGCTAAACCCTATTGAGCATCTGCAGGGCATCCTCAAAACGGAAGGTGGAGGAGCGCAAGGTCTCTAACATCCACCAGCTTCGTAATGTCGTCATGGAGGAGTGGAAGAGGACTACAGTGGACTACAAAATATTGACACTTTGGGGCCAATTTGGACATTTTCCCTTAGGGGTGTACTCACTTTTGTTGCCAGCGGTTTAGACAATAATGGCTGTGTTGAGTTATTTTGAGGGGACAGCAAATTTATACTGTTATAAGCTGTACACTCACTATTTTACATTGTAGCAAAGTGTTATTTCTTCAGTGTTGTCACATGAAAAGATATAATAAAATATTTACAAAAATGTGAGGGGTGTACTCACTTTTGTGAGATACTGTGTATATATATCTAGATCTACAGTGGGGACGGAAAGTATTCAGACCCCCTTGAATTTTTCATTCTTTGTTATATTGCAGCCATTTGCTAAAATCATTTAAGTACATTTTTTTCCTCATTAATGTACACACAGCACCCCATATTGACAGAAAAACACAGAATTGTTGACATTTTTGCAGATTTATTAAAAAAGAAAAATGAAGGAGTGGCTTCACAACAACTCGTGACTGTGTCCCGATAGCTCAGTTGGCTGGACGGCCAGCTCTAGGAAGGGTTCTGGTCGTCCCAAACCTCTTCCATTTAAGGATTATGGAGGCCACTGTGCTCTTAGGAACCTTAAGTGCAGCAGAATTTTTTGTAATCTTGGCCAGATCTGTGCCTTGCCACAATTCTGTCTCTGAGCTCTTCAGGCAGTTCCTTTGACCTCATGATTCATATTTGCTCTGACATGCACTATGAGCTGTAAGGTCTTATATAGACAGGTGTGTGGCTTTCCTAATCAAGTTCAATCAGTATAATCAAACACAGCTGGACTCAAAGAAAGTGTAGAACCATCTCAAGGATGATCAGAAGAAATGGACAGCACCTGAGTTAAATATATGAGTGTCACAACAAAGGGTCTGAATACTTAGGACCATGTGATATTTCAGTTTTTCTTTAACAAATCTGCAAAAATGTCAATAATTCTGTGTTTTTCTGTCAATATGGGGTGCTGCGTGCGTGTACATTAATGAGGAAAAAAAATAAACTTAAATGATTTTAGCAAATGGCTGCAATATAACAAAGAGTGAAAAATTTAAGGGAGTCTGAATACTTTCCGTCCCCACTGTATATACACTGAGCAAAATTATAAACACTTTTGTGTTTGCTCCTATTTATCATGAGCTGAACGCAAAGATCTATGACTTTTTCTATGTACACAAAAGGCCTATTTTTCTCAAATATTGTTCACAAATCTGTCTAAATCTGTGTTAGTGTGCCAAGATAATCCATCCACCTCACAGTTGTGGCATTTCAAGATGCTGATTAGACAGCATGATTATTGCACAGGTGGGCCTTAGGCTTGCCACAATAAGAGGGCACTCTAAAATTTGCCTCACGCAGTGCAGCATATCTCTTTCGCATAGAGTTGATCGGGTTAGTTGATTGTGAACTGTGAAATTTTGGTCCATTCCTCTTCAAAAGCTGTGCGAAGTTGCTGGATATTGGCAGTAACTGGAACTCGCTGACAGATACGCCAATCCAGAGCATCCCAAACATGCTCAATGGGTGATATGTCCAGTGAGTATACTGGCCATGCAAGAACTGGGATGTTTTCAACTTCCAGGAATTGCGTACAGATCCTTGCTACATGGGGCTGTGCATTATCAATAAAATGCACCTGTGCTCGTTGTCCATAGCATACGCCTGCCCATACCATAACACCACCACGAGCCCTTTAATCCACAACGCTGACATCAGCAAACTGCTCACCAGCACAAAGCCATACACGCTGTCTGTCATCTGCCCAGTAAAGTGAAAACTGGGATTTATATGTGAAGGGAACACCTCTTCAAAGTGCCAGACGCCATGGAATATGAGCATTTGCCCACTCAAGTCGGTTACGTCGATGAACTGCAGTTAGGTCGAGACCCCAATGAGGACAATGAATATGAAGATGAGTTTCCCTGAGATGGTTTCTGACAGTTTGTGCAGAAATTCTTTGGTTATACAAACAGATTGTTGCAGCAGCTGCCCGGGTGGCTGGTCTCAGACGATCTTGGGAGGTGAAGATGCTGGATGTGGATGTCCTGGTGTGGTTACACGTGGTCTGTGTTTGTGGATGTACTGCCACATTCCCTGAAATGCCTTTGGAGATGGCTTGTGGTAGAGAAATGAACATTCAATTCAAAGGCAACAGCTCTGGTGGACAATCCTGCAGTCAGCATGCCAGTTGCACGCTCCCTCAAAACTTGTGACATCTGTGGCATTGTGCTGTGTGATAAAACTGCACATTTTAGAGTGGCCTTTTATTGTGGCCAGCCTAAGGCACACCTGTGCAATAATCAAGCTGTCTAATCAGCATCTTAATATGCCACACCTGTGAGGTGGATAGATTATCTTGGCAAAGGAGAAGCGCTAACACAGATTCAGGCTGGGTTCACACTGGTCCGACAAACGCTCCGACATTGGGAGCTCATGTCGCATGACGTGTGAAATTTAATGTTTCCCTATGGGAGCCGTCCTAACTGGTCCGACACAAGTCGTTCCGACTTTAGAAATGCTCCCTGTACTACTTTGGTCCGACTTTGATCCTACTTCAGCCTATTCACTATCATTGAAGTCGGATCAAAGTCGGATTGCCGTCTTGCATGATCCGACTTCGGCACGCGACTTGTGCTCAGATGTTCTTGAGGGGGAACTCCGCGCCAAATTTTAAATAAAAAACCGGCATGGGTTCCCCCTCCAAGGGCATACCAGGCCCTTGGGTCTGGTATGGACCTTGAGGGGAACCCCCTACGCCGATAAAAACGGCGTGGGGGTCCCCCCCAATCCATACCAGACCCTTATCCGAGCACGCAGCCCGGCCGGACAGGAATGGGGGTGGGGACGAGCGAGCGCCCCCCCCCTCCTGAACCGTACCAGGCCGCATGCCCTCAACATGGGGGGTTGGTGCTTTGGGGGAGGGGGCGCGCTGCGGCCCCCCACCCCAAAGCACCTTGTCCCCATGTTGATGAGGACAAGGGCCTCTTCCCGACAACCCTGGCCGTTGGTTGTCGGGGTCTGCGGGTGGAGGGCTTATCGGAATCCAGGAGCCCCCTTTAATAAGGGGGCCCCCAGATCCCGGCCCCCCACCCTATGTGAATGAGTATGGGGTACATGGTACCCCTACCCATTCACCTAGGGAAGTGTCAATAAAAAAAAAACCACAGTACACAGGTTTCAAAATTAATTTATTGGGCAGCTCCGGTATCTTCTTCCGACTTCTCCCGGTGTTCCGCCTCTTCTCCCGGGCCCCGCCGCTATCTTCTTCCAACTCTATTGCCAGCGAGGGGCCCGGTCTGCTGCCGCTGTCTTGTCGCCGCTGTCTCGCCGCTCCTTCACTTCATCTCTTCTTCCGATGTTGACACGACGCTCTCCCCGGCTGGAATGCTCTCTGTGCGCTCTGCTCTGACTTAAATAGGCGGTGACCCCGCCCCCTTATGCCGTCACAGTCTCTGGGCATGCTGGGACTGTGACGGCATAAGGGGGCGTGGTCATCGGGTGATGACCACGCCCCCTAAAACGTCACAGTCCCAGCATGCCCAGGGACTGTGACGGCATAAGGGGGCGGGGTCACCGCCTATATAAGTCAGAGCAGAGCGCACAGAGAGCATTCCAGCCGGGGAGAGCGTCGTGTCAACATCGGAAGAAGAGATGAAGAGAAGGAGCGGCGAGACAGCGGTTGTCGGGAAGAGGCCCTTGTCCTCATCAACATGGGGACAAGGTGCTTTGGGGTGGGGGGCCGCAGCGCGCCCCCTCCCCCAAAGCACCAACCCCCCATGTTGAGGGCATGCGGCCTGGTACGGTTCAGGAGGGGGGGGGCGCTCGCTCGTCCCCACCCCCATTCCTGTCCGGCCGGGCTGCGTGCTCGGATAAGGGTCTGGTATGGATTGGGGGGGACCCCCACGCCGTTTTTATCGGCGTAGGTGGTTCCCCTCAAGGTCCATACCAGACCCAAGGGCCTGGTATGCTCTTGGAGGGGGAACCCATGCCGGTTTTTTATTTAAAATTTGGCGCGGAGTTCCCCCTAAAGATTCATACCAAACACAGTGCCGGGCATTGGCGGGGATCCAAGTCGGATCCCCGTTCATTGAAAGTCGGACACATGCCGGCTTCATGTCGCAGGGCAAAGTCGGATCCAAAGTAGGACGGCTGTCGTGTCGCACCAGTGTGAACCCAGCCTCAGACAGATTAGTGAACAATATTTGAGAGAAATAGGCCTCTTGTGTACATAGAAAAAGTCATAGATCTTTGCATTCAGCTCAGGATAAATAGGAACAAACACAAAAGTGTTGCGTTTATAATTTTTTTATATATATATACACATATACACATACAGTGGGGACGGAAAGTATTCAGACCCCCTTAAATTTTTCACTTTGTTATATTGCCTCATTAATGTACACACAGCACCCCAAATTGACAGAAAAACACAGAATTGTTGACATTTTTGCAGATTTATTAAAAATGAAAAACTGAAATATCACATGGTCCTAAGTATTCAGACCCTTTGCTCAGTATTTAGTAGAAGCACCCTTTTGATCTAATACAGCCATGAGTCTTTGGGAAAGATGCAACAAGTTTTTCACACCTGGATTTGGTGATCCTCTGCCATTCCTCCTAGCAGATCCTCTCCAGTTCTGTCAGGTTGGATGGTAAACGTTGGTGGGCAGCCATTTTTAGGTCTCTCCAGAGATGCTCAATTAGGTTTAAGTCAGGGCTCTGGCTGGGCCATTCAAGAACAGTCACGGAGTTGTTGTGAAGCCACTCCATTATTTTAGCTGTGTGCTTAGGGTCATTATCTTGTTGGAAGGTAAACCTTCGGCCCAGTCTCAGGTCCTGAGCACTCTGGAGAAGGTTTTCATCTAGGATATCCCTGTACTTGGCCGCATTAATCTTTCCCTTGATTGCAACCAGTCGTCCTGTCCCTGCAGCTGAAAAACACCCCCACAGCATGATGCTGCCACCACCATGCTTCACTGTTGGGACTGTATTGGACAGGTGATGAGCAGTGCCTGGTTTTCTCCACACATACCGCTTAGAATTAAGGCCAAAAAGTTCTATCTTGGTCTCGTCAGACCAAAGAATCGTATTTCTCACCATCTTGGAGTCCTTCAGGTGTATTTTAGCAAACTCCATGCAGGCTTTCATGTGCTGAGGAGAGGCTTCCGTCGGGCCACTCTGCCATAAAGCCCCGACTGGTGGAGGGCTGCAGTGATGGTTGACTATCTACAACTTTCTCCCATCTGCAGACTGCATCTCTGGAGCTCAGCCACTGTGATCTTTGGGTTCTTCTTTACCTCTCTCACCAAGGCTCTTCTCCCCTGATAGCTCAGTTTGGCCAGTCGGCCAGCTCTAGGAAGGGTTCTGGTCATCCCAAACATCTTCTATTGAAGGATTATGGAGGCCACTGTGCTCTTAGGAACCTTAAGTGCAGCAGAATTTTTTTGTAACCTTGGCCAGATCTGTGCCTTTCCACTTGTCTCTGAGCTCTTCAGGCAGTCCCTTTGACCTCATGATTCTCATTAGCTCTGACATGCACTGTGAGCTGTAAGGTCTTATATAGACAGGTGTGTGGCTCTCCTAATCAAGTCCAATCAGTATAATCAAACACAGCTGGACTCAAATGAAGGTGTAGAACCATCTCAAGGATGATCAGAAGAAATGGACAGCACCTGAGTTAAATATATAAGTGTCACAGCAAAGGGTCTGAATACTTAGCACCATGTGATATTTCAGTTTTTTATTTTTAATAAATCTGTAAAAATGTCAACAATTCTGTGAGTTTCTGTCAATATGGGGTGCTGTGTGTACATTGAGGAAAAAAAATGAACTTAAATGATTTTAGCAAATGGCTGCAATATAACAGAGTGAAAAATTGAATTGAATACTTTCCGTCCCCACTGTGTAAAGTATATATTTATTTAAATTATATATATATATATATATATATATATATATATATATATATATATATATATATATATACTCATATATACACATATATACACGCATAAACATATATAGTTATTATTTATGTCAATCTTTAACTTCGCTGGTGTGGACATTAGCAAGAAAGAAGACTTTTTCCTCACATCACAGCAGCTTCTCACCCAGATTCTCAACCTCTGGGCTAAAGAATATTTGATACTTTACAGAGACAGCCAGTGAGATCTTCAGATCTCACTTTCATAAGCCGGCCATCTGTGTAAAAGTGAATGACAGCAGGGTGTGTCCTGTGATGAGAAGTGAAGAACATGTTCTCCACTCCTCATCTTAGTTTCATAAACTGGCACGCCTGAGAGATCAGCTGTGATCATCAGGATCTCGGGTTTACTCTCTTTCATAAACAGGCACCCAAGTGTGGTGACTGGCAATTTTTCACACTGGATCAACACCAGTCACCGGCAAAGGGCAGATTGAAAGCAGCCGTATTCTACTCGCTGGATTCATCCCACAATGCTGGTGTGATGTGAAGAAAAATACAAACATGTAGGACATTAGATGCCACCACAAGTCACTCAATCGCAGCACAGTGCCCTGCAAATACCTGAAAAAAGTGTGCACTTTGTAGACTTCCAATAAAGTTAAAAATAAACAAGACAAAGTAAACAGAGTGACGCTCTGAAACAGCATAGCACACCGTACCGGAAATTGCTTTGAGCTTTTTCTCATGCCACAAGTGTAAATGAGCCTTTCACAGTCAGGTTCTAACAGCACCTGAGGCAGGGTTTACAATGGAGAGCGCAGCGGCTCACAGCAGGAGTCCGGTGCATCTCTATTCGCGGTTTCAGGTGCCGGAGCCCCTGCAGAGATGTGTTAACCGTTTGTTTGTTAGAAGGCTGGCAACTGTCAAGTTTGTGCTGCCATAGAAAATAGGAGGAGTGGAGCTGTGATTTCAGTGCTTACATTGTAAACCTGGAAAACTAATTTCTCCACAGTGGCTACAGCTACAGAGGGTGAATAAGGGCTTCTTTTCAAGTACTTTTCCTGCTTGTGCAGAATATGTGACTTTAGTGCTGCAGAGTAGAAGTGCTAACCACTAACCCACTGGGCATCGCCTTGGTACAAGTTCACTTAACGGTAAGGCCCACAAACCTGGGCAATGAGGATTGAGAATATAATAGGAAAAATTATAAACAGAAGGTACCTTTAGTCAAATCTGCATGTCAGTCTGATTATGAGGCATCCTGTAGTCAGATGAAATGTATGCAAATGATGACTTTTCCTGTAAGGGTGCAGGGTTATGGGGAAATCTCTTAAAGCGGGGGTCCACCTAAACCGCCAAAAAAAAAAAAATATTAAAAGCCAGCAGCTACAAATACTGCAGCTGCTGACTTTTAATAAATGGCCACTTACCTGTCCCAGGGTCCAGCGATGTCGGCAGGCGACGCCGAGAACCCGCTCGGTTCTCGGCAGCTGCCGCTGCCATCCTAGGTGAGGGAATCAGGAAGTGAAGCGTTGCGGCTTCATTTCCTGGTTCCCTACTGCGCATGCGCGAGTCGCGCATCGTAACTGGTCTCCGCTATCTCCAGGGAGCTGTGTGTTTCCCAGGAGACAGCACGGAGGGACAGGAAGAGGCATAGACTCCCATGGGAGTCTATGCCGGAAGTGGGTGCAAATACCTGTCTTAGACAGGTATCTGCACCCCCCTTCCCCCTGAAAGGTGCCAAAAGTGACACCGGAGGGTTCCGAAAAGCGGAAGTTCAATTTTTGTGTGGAACTCTGCTTTAAGGAGAATTTCTGTTGATCTTTTTATCATTTTGATGTTCCTCTAAAAGATAACTTCTAGTTATATTGTATTTTTTAAGCTCAGTTTAAACTGGGAGGTGTGTGATGGGTTTATTAGGTTAGTTTTGTTCTTTCTTGACAGTAAAATACCTGTTAATTTAAAAAAAGAAAGGTTTAAATATCTCAGCTGCCATCCATAACAGAACCTATTTTTCAATGTAGGTGTATTAGCACGTTATAATACCTTTTAACAGTGTTTGTGGTATTGTAAATCATAACTGATTAAACATGCTTTTGTCTTGAAATAAATCTCAGCTAAAATCTTACATGACTGTTTCTGAAAGCTCACGCGGTGTCACAGCTGCATTAACACATGTATCCTTGAGCCTAGTTAGACCTTTGCCCTTTGCATAAATAGGCTTTCAACTTTACATAAATTGAGTGTTTCCAGAAATACTTTCAGTGCATTAGGAACAACTAACTCTGGTAGTGAATTTACTCATTATGGGAGGGAATGTAATTGGGGCTTCTTTGGTCTACATAAAGCAAGCAACTAAACAAAGTCATAGCTTAAAAAAAAAAAAAAAAATCAAGTGTACAAAGTGGAAATCCCACAAAACTTTGCAATATGTATAACTTTAATATCAATGGTGAAGTGATCACTAAAAATGTATGTCTGGGGGAAAAAAAAAAAACAAGAACAATAAAATATGCTTTTAAGTGTATGTCTGGGGGAAAAAAATGTAAAAATACTGATAGTACAACAAAATACCGGTTTATGTGACAAAAATCCAATGTCCTCTCAACTACTTGTCTGGGCTGCCAACTCAGTGACCCCAGTCTGCTGGACTACAGAACTCTCCCATCCCCCACCCCTCCAGGTTGGGCCAGGCTTTACTTATGTGCAATCTGATTTTAGATTTCCCTGTGCATGACTGGTGTCTTGAATGGTTTGTCTTAAAACTTTAACATTTATCTTTGCTAGACTGACAAAAGGTGCCCACAATGGTCAGCATTGCCACCCTGTCTATGCCTACTCAATTTCCAGTCTGGGGAAACTGTGTGCTTCATCTTGTCTCCCCAGCTAGCTGCCTCCTGTGGTTTTTCAGATTGTATTGCCAGAGCTACACCAAAAATATGATTGACAGAGCTTCCTCCCTATCCCCTCCAGCCTCCCCATATGACCCACCTGTCACAGTCTACAAACTCTCCGTCAGCAGACTCCGAATAAGCACCTGTCCTACCCTGAATAGCCTGCTGCTATAGCAACCTGCGGGTTTTGCCATACATGCTGGTGATTATAGTTCGCTGGTGACAGCACTAATCTGCATACTTGCTGACCTTCCTCCCTGCCCTGATGCTTCAGCAACTCACAGGTCCTATCTTTTTGCTGTACAGCTCATGCTGGTAAGTGTAATTCACTGGTGACAGCTCTGGTACGCATTCATTATTTTAGCCAAGTGAGGAGACCGCCTGGGTTCCGCTGTCTGCTGGTGACACAGGCAATCTCCTCTCTTCTCACTTGGCTAAAGCAAGGAATGTGCACCAGAGCTGTCATTAGTAAATCACACTTACCAGCATGAGCTGCAAAGCAAAAGGATAGGACCTGCTAGATGCTGAAGCAATGAGCTTATTAAGGCAGGAGGTCAGTCTACAGGTGATACTCGAAAAATTAGAATATCGTGCAAAAGATCATTTATTTCACTAATGTAACTTAAAAGGTGAAACTAATATATGAGATAGACTCATTACATGCAAAGCAAGATAGTTCAAGCCGTGGTTTGTCATAATTGTGATGATTATGGCTTACAGCTCATGAAAACGCCAAATCCACAATCTCAGATAATTAGAATATTGTGAAAAGGTGCGACATTCTAGGCTCAAACTTTTCTACTCTAATCAGCTAATTAAGCCATAATACTTGAAAAGGGTTCCTGAGCCTTTAAATAGTCTCTCAGTCTGGTTCAGTAGGAATCACAATCATGGGAAAGACTGCTGACCTGACAGTTGTGCAGAAAACCATCATTAACACCCTCTATAAGGGGGGATGCCTCAAAAAGGTAATTACAAAAGAAGTTGGATGTTCCCAAAGTGCTGTATCACATTAATAGAATATTATGTGGAAGGGAAAAGTGTTGAAGAAAAAGGTGCACAAGCAGCAGGGATGACCACAGCCTGGAGAGGATTGTCAGGAAAAGGCCTTTCAAAAGTGTTGGGGACTTTCACAAGGAGTGGACTGAGGCTGGAGTCAGTGCATCAAGAGCCACCACACACAGACGGATCCTGGACACGGGCTTCAAATGTCGTATTCCTCTTGTCAAGCCACTCCTGAACAACAAATAACGTCAGAAGCATCTTACCTAGGCTAAAGAAAAACAGACCTGGTCTGTTGCTCAGTGGTCCAAAGTCCTCTTTTCTGATGAGAGCAAATTTTGCATCTCATTTCGAAACCAAGGACCCAGAGTATGGAGGAAGAATTGGGGAGGCACACACTGCACGATGCTTGAAGTCCAGTGTGAAGTTTCCACAGTCTGTGTTGATTTGGGGAGCCATGTCATCTGCTGGTGTTGGTCCACTGTGCTTCATTAAGTCCAGGGTCAACGCAGCCATCTACCAGGAGATTTTGGAGCAATTCATGTTTCCTTCTGCAGATGAGCCCTATGGGGATGCAGACTTCATTTTCCAGCAGGACTTGGCACCTGCCCACACTGCCAAAAGCACCAAAACCTGGTTCAATGACCGTGGGATTACTGTGCTTGATTGGCCAGCAAACTTGCCTGACCCGAACCCCATAGAGAATCTATGGGGCATTGCCAAGAGAAAGATGAGAGCAAGAGACAGAACAATGCAGAAGAGCTGAAGGCCGATATTGAAGCATCCTCGTCTTCCATAACACCTCAGCAGTGCCACAGGCTCATAGCTTCCATGCCACACTGCATTGAGGCAGTAATTACTGCAAAAAGGGCCCAAACCAAGTACTGAGTACATATGCATGCTTATACTTTTCAGAGGTCCAATATTGTTCTATGTACAATCCTTGTTTTATTGATTGCATGTATTATTCTAATTTTCTGAGATTGTGGATTTGGGGTTTTCATGAGCTGTAAGCCATAATCATCACAATTATGACAAATCACGGCTTGAACTATCTTGCTTTGCATGTAATGAGTCTATCTCATATATGTTTCACCTTTTAAGTTGCATTAGTGAACTAAATGAACTTTTGCATGATATTCAAATTTTTCGAGTATCACCTGTATATGCAGATCAGTGCTGTCACTCACAGACTATAATTACCAGCATAAGTGGCAAAGGAGTGGTGCCCGAAGGTTGCTACAGCAGCAGGCTATACAGGGCAGGACAGGAGTTATGCAGGGTATGCTGAATGAGAGTTTGCAGATTGGGAAAGGCTGGTCACACGGGTCAACACAAACTCCGCCTCTAACTTGGAGCAAATTAGAAAATATTTTTTTTTTTAAATAAACAATCTGAATTACTATTGCCTCTGGTCTCTTTTACATTTTTCAAATATTATTTTTTTTTTTTTGGGGAGGGGGGGGGGGGTTGTGACTTTCACATGGGCATCAATCGACTGTGTGCATCCCCCTGAAAAAAAGATGTCTGTACACCACCATGACAGGACTCGTCACTCTAGCACTCTAGCTTCACCCATATATTCCCCACTGAGTAGCAGAGGAAAGGGCTAAGGACTACATGACTGATGTGAGTAATAAAAAAGTTATTTATAGTAATTCAGTGTTTGAGCTATATGCACTATAGTTTTTTTTCCTGATATGCATTGTCTATTAGTCCAAGAATATGCAAATAGGTTTAATGACACTTTAAGTTGACTTTGCATTGTTAGTCACTCATGTAAAATCCATCCAAATCTACTAGTCCTTCCAACAACACCCTTTCCACTGCTGACAATGCTGCTGTCCAAAAGCGGTTATGTTGCTCCTCCATAGATACAGTAAAGGAGTGAATGTAGCATCCCTATGACAGGAAGTGTGTTACTGGCTGATCGCTAGGTGGAAATAAATGAATAAAAGCCTGGAATAATGGAAACAAAAGTCACCATTACAGCCACTTTTGGTTTTGAGTTTAGTTAAACTTACCTAGACCTAACACCAAACCTAAGTCTTACATAATAATTACTCTGTTCTCCAATGCAGTACTTGTTTTAGCCATGCAGCTTCCTTTGTAAGCTCTCCATCTCCAGCAAGCTCACTGAAAAGAGAATCTGCATAGACACTTCTATCCAATGAGCAAGGGATTGACCCAAAAAGAAGTGATGCTCTACAACAGGGGTCTCAAACTGGTGGCCCTCCAGCTGTTGCAAAACTACAAGACCCATGAGGAATTGCAAGGCTGACAGTTACAAGCATGACTCCCAAAGGCATGATGGGACTTGTAGTTCAGCAACAGCTGGAGGGCCACCAGTTTGAGACCCCTGCTCTACAAAAAAACGAGTCAGAGTAATAACTAGCAGAGAGCTGAGTAATAGCAGCTGGCTATAATCAAAAATCATTTTCTTACATAAAATAGTAAAAATAAGATTATTCTAATGCCATGAATAAAGTATACCACTCTAATAATTCTAGTAAAAGTATTCAGCTGGATGACAGATAAGTGAAAGAGGTGTTATCTTAGAGGTAAAAACTAGGACAGTAAAGGAAGGTTTCACAGGTAGGCTGCTTTAACAGAAACATATTTCCTTCACATCAATTTTCATGCATTTTGTTTGGCCTTTTGTTGTTTCAATCAAGAGAAATGCTGAAAGGCAAAAGAAATAAGCCTTGAAAAGAACACTTATGAACTGTTTGGTAAATGTAAGGTCATAAAGGACCATAATATTAATGGTTTGAAACATTCCAATTATCATCTACCTTTCGTTTCTTTCTTTCCTTTGGTAATAATTAGTGTTTCGGAAAGCTTGCATTTTTTAATGACCTATTGTTTCCTGCGGGTAGAAAAATATATCTACTCATAATGTATCGTAAATTGGAAAAATAATTAAAGAGCTGACATACAAGTTCTTTGAAGTCTTTATCTAGTCTGCTGCAGTTACTGAAATGAGCATCACCAAAAAAAGTTTGTTACATACAGCCATTCTATTTCTATTGCTGTCTAAAGTTAACACTAAAACCAAGACCAACCATGAAAATACCCATTGTAATTCTGAATGACTCAATGAAGCAGAATACAAAGATGATATTTGCATCATTCAGTTGAAGTCATAGCAATATTACCCACAGAAAGTAGGAGGAAACTGGCAATGTGCCACTTGCTAAGTCCCGACTCTTTCACAGCCATTTATTATGTTACTGTGTCCTATTCTCAACCTCTGCCTTTACCCGTTGCACAGTTCCAAAATTCTTTCTCTACAAAACTTTTCTGCAATGCCGCTCATAATCACTGCAAAGGAAAAAGAATGATATCATAAGTCATATTTGTCTCCCGTTTTTATAGTGACCAGCTGAGATACAACAGAAATAAATAGACCGGGGGTTTGTATCCATAACTGAAAAGGTCAGAAAAAAGCATGGTTTCCTTTTTCAGGCCCCAAAATGTTCTTTTTCTCCCAAAATTATGAACTGAACACCAAAATTATGGACAGATTAATAGCTATTAACTTTCCATATTAATAATTGAAACTTCTGTATTGCCAAGAGTATTTTTTATAAATGGGTGGAAGGAAGATTCTAGTTTCACAACTGTTCTTCCTTGTGGTATGTATGCAGGATTAAAAGCGGATTAGAACAGCACAGTGCACGCATACAAATTGGATTGGACTAAACATGCTATAGTAGCCAGCCATCTTACTATGTAAGCCTCCAGTCCAACTATTATATGTTTTAGTGTTTTAATAGTATGATTTTCCATAATGAAAGTGAATTCTCATAAATTAAACACCTCTGTCTCTGTCACCCCTGCATGGCAACACGGAAAGGTCCCAAAAAATAAAAAAAACACAGTCCAACTATAAAAATATCATATTCTTATTGTTTACTCTACAGTCAACACAAGAAAATAGTGTTTCCACTCCCCTGCACAGGAAGGGTTAATTAAAGGTGTAAAGGAGTGGCTTTGAGGGACCAGTCATTCAGCCAGGAGGAAAATTGTAAGAATGAGGAGTAGGGGCCAACATACACACAGGCAGATGTTTTTTTGTACCGGCAAATGTCTCCCGAAATTCTGCCCGTGTGTACGGGGATTAAGTATCCATGCTTATTCTCTACTCCCATGTAGTGCCCCCCATTTCTGTTTGTTTTTTTTTTTTGTTTTTTTGCTGACAAAATTTAGATGTAAGGTTTGATATATTCCTTGGTATTACAGCCAGATAAGTTAAGGTTATTGTCAATATAACAACTAAGAATGAAGAGTTGAGGAAGAATTGATGTTTAAAAATAAAAAAAGTAAAATCAGAGGAGGGGTTGCTTCAAAAGGTAAAAGTTCCAGAATCACCAGAATTGTAATAAACTTCATGTGGAGAGTAGCTTGTTGATGTTTCTGAAGTTTATTTTTACATACTTGTTATATTAGTTTCCCACTTCTCTGACAGATATACTGAAACTTAACAGGAGAACTCCAGGTACAGCCAATTTCTTGCAGCTTCTCCATATGTGTTGCATGATGCACATGGAGCAGGACCTTTCCCCTTTTTGTTCAGCTGTTGCTATCTAATTGATTAAAACTTAGCTGTAGAGTGAGTGGCAGAGAATGTTGCATAAGCCCTGAATGATAGTTCTGCCTTCCTGACTAGTAGTGGGCAATAGCATAAGGACTGGGTCACCACCAGCAGAGAATTATGCAACTAGCATTATCCTATCCCTTATCTGAGGGACTCCTCTGCTAGCAATCTGCAATTTCAGCCACTGCTGGAAAATTATACAGAAAGGTGAACTGACACTGTACAAAGTTTACCTAAACTATGATGCCAGATGCCATTCCACAAAGCTCATGTATGTCGACATGGACCTCATCTGTTGGTCCTGCACACTTGGGCCACAGCCTATGAGGACTATACAGAAATCAAATTTTACTGAGCACAGTTCACTTTGTACTAAAATTGAATTGTAATTTTTTATGGACAACCAATAGAACAAGCAAACAACTGGTGTCATGGAACCATGCTAGTTATTTAACAGTCTAGATGCTGCATTGTGCTCTACCTATAGATGGTGATGGGGGCAAGGGCCTCTTCCCGACAACCGTGGTCGGTGGTAGACCTATGGTGTGTATTTAGAGAGCTTAACAGTAATCAAGCCATGGGGTTATGAAAACACAATTTAAACAGGCAAATCTTTTGGTATGATTAGGTCTTTGATTCCTGAAACGTTCTTCCAATGGAAAACAGAAGATATTTGATCCCTAAAAATTAATACCACATCAGTCTCTACAACCAGATTGTACACAAGACTTAGCTATGAATTTGTTTCCAACAGATGGAGAGGACATGCACTTCAATTTTATGGAATAATCAAAGAAAGAGCATGCACCACACTGCCAAACATGACAACACTTGCTCACAGTAAAACCCTAAAAAACATAGCTGCACTTACACAGACAACATAAAAAAAAAAAAAAAACAAGAATATAGGCACCATTGAAAAAATTGGGTTTATATTATAAGCTAATGCTATGGCAATAAAGGGATCCCAACCAATTAGTAAAATGAAATAAGCCAACACCAGCACTCTTGGGCTTTCAGAGGAAGCAGGTATTGGTCTTCACAACACATTAAGCCTTTGGGTGAGCACAGCCATTATTCTTTCTTTCATTGAATTTTGTGATTTTGGGGTAGCCAAGTATTTCCCTGCTCACACCATCAATTCCTCTGCAAATTGCACTTACAATATATGAAACCTAGCTTGGTTTTAAATTTTTCATGCACATATAAATATCATTGTATAATTTGTAGGATATTACTTTTTGTCACATACATATACTTTAAGCATTTTTCTTTTGACATTCAGTTGTTTTCTTGCAGAGAAATCTGTGATATTCAACAGAATACCATGAGACAAGGGAATCACAATGTTCTCTGACTCATGTTCTACACAGATATCTTACAGTAGGGTTGTAAGGTATTGTCTTATGTCAATTAAATGATTTAATGACATTATTGTCACTATAATTTTGTTGTTGAATAATGCATATAAAAACATGTTTTATTTTGAAACATACATAAATCTTGTGTACTACTGTGCTTGTGACATTCAATTGTTTCTACTTTACCTGGATGACTGTAATATTCCCACAGGGATCAAAGTATCATGGAGTATCATTGTTACATTGCATAATATGATTACAATTCTGCATTGATTCTTACTTTTTTGTTGTTTTATATATAAATATAATCCAAAAAAGTTTATGCATTTCAAACCTCATGGAGTGCAGAAAAATGACAATAATAGAGACAGCTTTGTTAAAATCAATAAAATTACATAAGACAATACCTTATACTGTCTCACAAGATATCTGTTTAACACAAATGGATCCCTTGTTCCAAGATTTTTGACAGTCACTCTGGCACCCAGTATATGCAATGGAGAAAGGCACCACACATGCATCTCAATATATATATATATATATATATATATATATATATATATATATATAAATAAAATATGCTGGCATGTATTACATTACATTACATTTACAAAAGCAGGGTTTTTTTTAATTCTTTGTGATCCCAATACATGCGTTTATTTGGAAAAAAACAATGTTGTAAATTAATCTACATGCCTTGTTTGTCTTCTGCATTTATTCATGTATTTTACAAAGCTATCATGGAAGCAGGAACAATAAGAAAAAGCAGTCATTAAAATGATAAATGGTAGAGTGAAGAAACAGAGTAAAATGACTGGATCAACTAAGTCAGTCTTATTTCACAGAAAATAAATGCACTTCATGATTTATCATACTCATATTTAAGTTTTCCACCAACTTGTAATGATAGATATTTTAAAGGTCGCCTGAGACTGAAGGTCAAAGTAATATTAATGATTTCTGTAAAGAACTCCTGTGGCCATGTGTGTCAGCTGGTAATAGGATAAAGTAGTAGTCAAAGTGAAAAGATATATCTTCATGTGCATTTGTGGCATGTTAGGTAAGTGACATGCTTTCTACAGGGCACTCCTACACAATGTCAGGCTGAGAGGAGGCTTGCATGTTATGGATATTGAGGTTCCAATTAAATATTGGTTCTGTGATGTTATTAATAATTGACAGTAAGTACTGCTATTAATAATTGACAGCAAGTACTGCTACGTAGATACCAGCAGTAGAGTGACCTTGCTGACCAGGAGTGAAATACTCCAGCGCTTAAACTGGAAGAAAAGGCTTTCCTTTATTTCACCTCTATACAATCAGAAACCACAATATTATTAGATCTCTATAGTTCGAACTTTAAAAATATGCTTTTTTTCTACCTTATTTTGTGTAAAGTGTCCACCTGTCACATGACGGCAAGCTGCAAGGTTTAGTTACACATTGCGGCTGTTGGTCATGTCCACCTCCACCCGAGGATCATCATAACCAAAAGTGATGTACCTAGCAGAGCTGATGTACCTAGCTGAGTTGCAGCACATGGTGGTTATGGGGGTGGTGCTGGGTGGGAGGGGGAGAGGCTATTCAGAGCTTTGCAGAAATTTTTACACAGACATCGACAACCATATATACACTCACCAGCCACTTTATTAGGTACAACTTGCTAGTACCGGGTTGGACCCCCTTTTGCAGTCAGAACTGCCTTAATTCCTCATGGCATAGATTCAACAAAGTGTTGGAAACATTCCTCTAAGATTTTGGTCCATATTGACATGATAGCATAACGCAGTTGCTGCAGATTTGTCAGCTGGACCCTGTGCAGGCCAGTAATGTTCTTCCACCCCAAACTCACTCATCCATGTCTTTAGGGACCTTGCTTTGTGCACTGGTCCAAATCATTTGGCCGAGGGGGATTATGGTGTGGGGTTGTTTTTCAGGGATTGGGCTTGGCCCCTTAGTTCCAGTGAAGGGAACTCTTAAGGTGTCAGCATACCAAGACATTCTGGAAAATTTTGTGCTCCCTACTTTGTGGGAACACTTTGAAGATGGCTCCTTCCTGTTCCAACATGACTGTGCACAAAGCAAGGTCCATAAACACATGGATGAGCGAGTTTGGGGTGGAGGTACTTGACTGGCCTAACCCAATACAAAACCTTTGGGATGAATTAGAGCTGAGCCTGTGAGCCAGGTCTTCTCATCCAACATCAGTGCCTGACCTCACAAATGTGCTTCTGGAAGAATGGTCAAAGATTCCCATAGACACACTCCTAAACCTTGTGGACAGCCTTCCCAGAAGAGTTGAAGCTGTTATAGCTGCAAAGGGTGGGCCAACTCAATATTGAACCCGAAAGACTAAGACACCATTAAAGTTCATTTGCCTGTAAAGGCAGGTGTCCCAATACTTTTGACAATATAGTTGTAGCACCACCCCCGAAGGAGCAGCTTGCTAAATTTGGGTTCTCTGATCTTCACCTCAACCCAAGAATGACCTCAGCCCCCCTGACAAACCTGGTTAAATGAAATTACTGCAAACACATTTTGTTTTCCTGGCTGTGGATTATCACCAAAAACAGACACACACCTGGTAGTGATAAACAAATTGAATATATTATCACGGTTTAAAGCATATAGAAACTTACAACACTGTTAAACCTTTCTGCAAAGAATTAATACATTAGAAAAGACAACCTTCAATACTTAGCAACTGTAAATTTAGAAAAGGGCAGTAATCTATATGCCCTTTACACAGGCACTGAGAGGGAGGAGAGAAGACTTGCCAACTTCTCAGCTCCTTCTGGGCCGCAAATACATTTGAGAGGCAAACACAGAACGTTACACAGTTCTGTAATGTTGCAGGTCCTGAGGTGAAGAATATTAGTGTCTTATGCTAGCAAACGGCGGGGCCCTTGTTTTAAAACAGTAGGTTTAAACAAGCTTGCATGGGGCAGTAATCCTCTAGAATGTTCCGTTAGGTAGAAGTATAAAAGGGCAAACTACTAGAGATGGCAGCTCCAAACAAGCATCCCGTGACACTGAAAAGGGAAATTGGTGTCTGCATGCAGTGTCAGTATGGTGTCAAGAAGGATGTTGGGTTTGTACCCTCTCATCAATCCACTGTGCGATGACACAATGATAATCCCAGGTGCTGGTTCAGGCTCCTGATGCTCCTAGCCATGTTGTAAGGCACTGGATCCCCTTCTGAGGGCCAATCGAGATGACTGGTAGCAAAACTCGCAAGGTGAAGAGACAGCGGCCAACCCGTTACCTCCCTGACCTCACGATCCCTGAAATGGCGTGGGTCGTCCCCGCTGAGCTGGGTGTTGCTTGGGTCAACGATCAGGGTTCCTGAGCTTAACACTGATCCTGGCTCCCCTCTATCTTCTTGCAGTGCTCTCCCAGTCATCTCAGGAAAAACGTGTCTTTCACTCTCTCTCTGGTGGAGTTCCACCACACAGTCTGGTCACCTCACCACACTCTCTCTACTAGCAGTCTCTGGAAAGACTTGGCTTTCTCTTGCTATAATAGGTCACACACTCTCTGGTGTCCGTGTGCGTCTCTCTCCTTTAGCCTAATGCTGGTACCTCAGCCCGCTCTACTCATACTCTACTAATAAGGATGCCCAGAAGCCGGGCTAAGTACCCTAATCTTTTAGTAGATGACCTACCTGTCACAGTTCAGTCACAAATCACTACACTGTGGCTTTTCAGATTGAAAAGATTTAATGAGATATTACCCCAGGCACTATTTTTTTTTTAAATTTGGGATAGAGTGGCGAGGGGTTAAAACTCTTATTAGTTTACAGTGTAATGGGTGATTTCCTATCACTTCAGGAATTGATGATCTTTACAAAATGAAAGTAAATTTCCCTCTATGGACAGTTGTCACTGGAATAGGTATACTCAGACCCATTGTTTTGGTGACAGGTGTAAAATTTTGTATTCACCATCACTTACTTAGTGACAATGGTCTCCAGAACAAATAGAAAGGGCGTTTCTACTGAGCAGGGACACAAAAAAATGATTAAAACTTTACAGGTGTTTTACATCTTATCTACTTTGTAAAAAAAAACAAAAAAAAGAAAAAATGCTGCATATACAATTTAAATAAATCCAAACTTAGGTCTATAAAAGAAGTAAAAATACTTAGTTTGCAAAGATATCCCTAGGAAATAAATGACAACGAGTTAAGCAACCATAACAGACAGATAATACGCTGTCAGTATGAACACTGTGGTGCAATGTGGGTTTTCCCAATATTTAAGCATTTCATCTAGCAGATCTTGCTATGGCAAATCAAAAGCATTTGGCCTCTATACTATGGCCTATAACAGAATAATCCATCAGTTAACACTTACAGTAGGTAATATGTTCAAGTGTAACATTGCCCAAGTAACTTTTGGATTTGGTAAATCCTCACACAATCAATAATGCATACTTATCCTTGCCATACCAAGGATTCCAACTTCCAAGTTATTAAACTCTTGAGCATTTGTGTGAGTTATAGGCCTTTGAAAACCATGTTAACACACTGCTAAACTGGCGATTATTTGATTTGTGCTTTTAAAATGTCAGCGTTATAAATATTAAAAAGGGATACACTTTGCACACAGTCAGCATGGCAAAAATATACAACTGTGAAGCTTCAACCAATTCCTAACCTACTCCAGGGTCACTTTCATCAGGGTTATAGCCTTGGAGAAAATATATTGCTTGACTTTTCTATTTCCTTTTCCTAAAAAGTATGCACTGTGATATGCACAATTATATGATTGCTCATGGAAACAGAGATATTAATGATTTATGTTAGAATTCATTTTTAATATAAATCAGGATCTGAAGCACATCCACATCAACAGCATTGTGGAATTTATAATCATTTTAGGTTTTGTTGCCTTACGAGTTTATGTGAAATCTTCATTAATAGCTGTAAACTATTGTAATTATGAATATATTTCAGTAAGCTTTGTATCTATGTAACATAGAGTCCCAGAAGTCTCTGTTAGACGAGTCGGTGCCCAGGCATGTGTATCTAAACAATGGGACCCAAACCTCTTTTTTCTACACATATTCACTTCAAAGGATCCCATGTTTGGAAATGCAATGAAGGGCTGTGGCCAGTCCACCATCAATACTGAATTTCCCTGAAAATGTAATCTACTTACAAGGTTAAGTTTCCTGCTTAAAATATTCTGGGACAATGATTTGCATTAAAGGGGGCTGACTTATGCAAAGTATAGGGATTGGAGATGTAGCCAGTCCTTACACAGGATTAGAGAGGCCCACCAATCAGAGCCACGCCATGCCAACCAATGAGGCATCAGCCTGTAATGATATACACAGACTAGATGGGAGGGAAACATACACTCTATGGTAGAGCGGCCACCAGAATGGAACCTTGGTGGAAATGGTATGGGAAAGGTCTGCCTGTACTTGTAACTAAATATGTATGCCTTATGTCTTTTATGTCCTACTGTTTGTAGAATAATGTTTTAAGGAATTATACTCTGTATTCCTTCATGCAATCCATGATTTTTACCCTTTCCCTGTACAAATAGATAAATTGTGTGTATTAGTCTAGGCCTCTTTACTATATACCAATACTTTTTGTTATTGTGTTAAAGCTTTCACTCATGGTCAAAGAGCTCTCATTTGACCCAAATCATATCTGAGAGATATTAAATCTCAAATATAGTAACAGTTGATACATCTGGGAATGCTTTGTGCCACAGTAGAAAGAACATTTTAATATTGTATGCACAGTGGGGTCAGGTCCTGCAGACTTTTTATCCTAATTTGGATGCCTGCAGCACACTGTCCTTGCGCAGTTCTTCAAAATTACAAAGAAAATGTCATACTGGGCTATGATCTTGGTCCAAAATGTCAATGGCTCAGAAATGCTCTGCCACTTACAGTCTTCATATACTGTATACACATGAACAGGATTAACTTTAAAATGATTGTAAAGGCCCCTTTCACACTGGGGCAGGGGCAACGTCGGCAGGAAAACAGCGCTATTTTTAGCGCCGCTTTACCGTCGTTTTAGCAGCGGTATTCGGCCGCTAGAGGGATGGTTTTACCCCCCTGATAGCGACTGAGAGAGGGTTAAAACCACCGCAAAGCGCTGCTGCAGCGGCGCTTTGCCAGCAGTATGGCCACGCTGCCCCATTCATATCAATGAGCAGGAGCGGTGAAGGAGAGGTATACACACCGCTCCAAAGATGCTGCTAGCAGGACTTTTTTTACCGTCCTGCCAGCGCACCGCTCCAGTGTGAATGTGAGGAGCGGCTCTTTCAGGGTGCTTTGCAGGCGCTATTTTTAGCGCTGCAGCACCTGCAAAGCTCCCCAGTGTGAAAGGGGTCAAAGGGAAATATATATTTTTTTACTAACAAACATGTCATACTTACCTGCTCTGTGCAATGGTGCACAGAGCAGCCCCAATCCTCCTCTTCTCTGATCCCCTGCCAGAGATCCTGGCTCTTCACCCCTGTTTAGTGCCCCCAAAGTAAGTTACTTGCTATGGGAGCAATTCTGTGAGCTTAATCCTGAGCCGCATGCTGTGTGTCTATTGAAACACACATAGCAGCTCGACCCCGTCCCCCACTTCCTCCTCACTGGCTTTGATTGACAACAGCAGGAGCTAATGGCTCCCCCTGGTGTCTCTGAGCCAGTAAAGAGAGAGAGAGAGAGAAAGAACGGGCTGGCTCGACATTGGGCTCAGGTAAATATAAGGGTGGGCTGAGGGGGAAGGGGAAGCTGCATACAGAAGGTTTTTTTTACCTTAATGCATACGATGCATTAAGGTAAAAACCCTTCTGACTTTAGAACCGCTGTATGGCACATTCTAGTCAAAACATAAAATTTAAACTTAAAGCAGAGTTCCACTCAAAAGTGGAAGCTCCACTTGTTTGCCTCCTCCCTCCCTCCGGTGCCATGTTTGGCACCTTTCGGGGGGGAGGGAGTGGGAACGGGTACCTGTTTTTGACAGGTACTTGTCCCCACTTTCGGGAGACCTGGCTGCAGCCACGTCCCTCAGAAGTTTGCCCCCCCCTCCACCTTCTCTGGCGCCAGATCTTTTAGAAAGCGCAGCGTGCTTTGCGCATGCGCAGCAGGGAACTGGCTGTGTAGCCGAAAGGCTTCACTGCCAATTTCCCTTACAATGAATGGCGACAGCAGCACCTGAGAGCAGAGACGTATCTAGTGAAAATGGCGCCTATGGCAAGCACTGTAAATGCGCCCCTGTCAAAAAAAAAAAAAAAACAGCTAACAAAACTACAAGTCAAACTCTTTAATCTTTCAATTAACAAATTATGGATTGGCACTACATAAAGTGACCAAGTGCCCGATGGGTCAGTCTGCCCCTGCTCATTAACCACTTGCCTACCAGGCACTAACACCCCCTTCCTGCCCAAGCCATTTTTCAGCTTTCAGCGCTGTCACATTTTGAATGACAATTGCGTGGTCATGCTACACTGTATCCAAACTAATTTTTTATCATTTTCTTCACACAAATAGAGCTTTCTTTCGGTGGTATTTAAATCACTGCTGGGTTTTTTATTTTTTACAAAAAAAGACCAAAAATTTTGAAAAAAAAATGTTTTTCACTTTTTTTCTGTCAGTAAATTTTGTAACGAAGTAATTTTTTTGCCTTCACTGATGTGCGCTGATGAGGCAGCACTGATGGGCACTGATAGGCTGAACTGGTGGGCCTTGATGAGGTGGCACTTATGGGCACTGATGAGGTGGCACTGATGAGGAGGCACTAATATGCCATACTGATAGGTGACACTGATATGTGGCACTAATGAGCACCGTTAGGAGGCACTGATGGGCACTGTTAGGCGGCACTCGTGGGCACTGATAGGAGGCACTGGTGGGTACTAATAGGAGGCACTGGTGGGCACTGATAGGCAGCACGGATAGGCGTTACTGATGGGCACTGATGAGCATTGATGGGTGGCACTGATGGACAACACTGATGGGCATTGATTGACAGCAGTGATGGGCAGCACTGATAGGCGGCACTGATTGCCAGCACTGACTGGCATCGCTAATGGCCACTGATTGGTGGCACTTGTGGGCAATGATTGCTGCCGCTGGTGGGCACTGATCACTGGCATTGGTGGGCACTGTATGGTGACACTATTTTTTACTATTGTAACCAGGGCACTGATGATCAGTGCCCCGATTACATTCCTAAATGTCCCCCTGCGTGGAGGAGCCGCTGATCGGCTCTCCTCGCCACACACTCTGTCAGTGTGAGGCGAGGAGCGCCGATTACCGGCACTTCCTTGTTAACATGTGATTGGACCCCGACGATCACATGTTTAAAGAGCCGTGGACGCGGCTGTTTCCACAGATCAGGGCCGCGCCGTGTCCTAGCAACACAGTGCGGCCGCGATGGGCGCGCGAGAGCGGCCGTTCTGGGAAGCCATCATATGATGGCGTCCCAGAACAAGAGCCGCACCGCCCCGCCGTCATTTGACAGTGGGCAGGCGACAACCAGTTAAACGGTCTACATTCAGTGAAAGTTCATGCAAAGTTTGCACTACATGAACTTTCACTGAATGAGGACTGTTTAAATGAGCTTGTTGCACGAATCACTTTATTTATTATATCTATTTATTTAATCCATATTGAGCACTATATTTGATTGTGCCAGGCCCAAGCAGAAGCAAGCAGCCAATCATATATAGTGCTCAATATGGATTCAATAAATATGCATAGCCATGGATATCATAAATAAAGTGTAATAAAGTGATTTGTGCAGTCCAACAGCAAGTACTACTTTTAAGTAGACTGCGAATGCGACTACAGGAGATGACCAGAGACTGCAGATGCAACTACAGGAAATAACAGGAGATGACCAGAGACTGCGGATGCAACTACAGGAAATAACCAGAGTGTGAATGCGACTACAGGAAATAACCAGAGACTGCCAAAGCGACTACAGGAAATAACCAGAGACTGCAGATGCGACTATGGGAGAGGACCAGACTGCAGATTCGACTACAGGAGATGACCAGACTGAGGATGTGACTACAAGAAACAACCAGAGACTGTGGATTCAACTACAGGAGATGACTAGAGACTGCGGATGCGACTACAGGAGATGACCAGACTGCGGATGCGACTACAGGAGATGACCAGACTGCGAATGTGACTACAGGTGATGACCAGAGACTGCGGATGCAACTACAGGAGATGACCAGACTGCGGATGCGACTACAGGAGATGACCAGACTGCGGATGCGACTACAGGAGATGACCAGACTGCGGATGCGACTACAGGAGATGACCAGACTGCGGATGCGACTACAGGAGATGACCAGACTGCGGATGCGACTACAGGAGATGACCAGACTGCGGATGCGACTACAGGAGATGACCAGACTGCGGATGCGACTACAGGAGATGACCAGACTGCGGATGCGACTACAGTAGATGACCAGACTGCGAACGCGACTACAGGAGATGACCAGACTGCGAATGTGACTACAGGAAATGACCAGAGACTGCGGATGCAACTACAGGAGATGACCAGAGACTGCGGATGCGATTACAGGAGATGATCAGACTACGGATGCAACTACAGGAGATGATCAAGTAGCCATTTTTAGAATTCTAACTTTCAGCAATGCACAGCTATACAGGGGGTAAACAACACTGTCAGAGAGGGTTTAGCATAACAGTGAGTCTACAGGCAGTGTATATTGGCAGAAAGACCTACCTGGCCAGCCGGGCTCACCTCCTGCTCTCAGAGGTCTGGGTGCGGAGCGTTCGGCGGTAGGAGGCGGGGCTTTTGGCGCTAGGGGTGGGGATTTTGGCGGTCCAGGACTGGGCTCTCAGATGTCCAGGAGAGGCGATCTCAGCGTTCCCACTCTGCTCCAAGCACATACAGACTATGTGGGGAAGGGCAGGGTCAGAGCGTCAGTGGAGCTCCCAGCCTCGCCCCTCCCTGCTGATAGAGCCTCCCTCAGCCTAAGCCAAGCCGAACAGCCCAGGCCGGGTAGCGGCTATCTGATAAAACACCGGCGCCACGCTCAGCTATATTAGTCAAGGAGGACGGGTGAGGTTTTTTTTTTTCGTGCGGGGGTGCCACCCCCCCGTGGCACTTGCCATGGCTGCCATACCTTAGATACGCCACTGCCCGAGAGCCAATTGGAAAATTGGCTGGGGTGTTGACATTACGGGATCCCTGGACAGGTAAGTGCCCTAATATTAAAAATCAGCTGCTACAGCATTTGTAGCTGTAGACTTTAATTTTTTTGGTGGGGGTCTTTAAGTTGGACACAGGGAGCATAGCCTTTCTCCTTTGTAGTTCAGTTTTTACATCCAGATGTTGCTGTACTGCGACAGTTCACCCCACTCTCTTTTGTACATAATATGGTTATCCTGGGAGACACCTACTTAATATACTGTCTTTCACATTCACAGGAAGTCTAGTATTTTTTTTAATGAATACAAAGCTTCTTCTGATTGACCGAGGTGGAGAGGCAGGTAGATGACAGCATGGTCTCTATGTCAGTCAATCAGAGGAAGCCTTGTTATCAGTCTCGTCTAAACAAACTAATGCAAATCAAACTTTGATGCCGCGTACATACGAGCGGAATATGCGACAGAAAGAGTCCGATGGGAGCTTTTCATCATATATTCCGACTGTGTGTATGCCCCATCGGACTTTTTCTGTCGAAAATTTAGACGAACTTAGATAGAGAACATGTTCTATATTTTTCCGACGGAACAAATATGGAACTATCGGAAAAAACGCTTGTCTGTATGTTGTTCCGACGCGCCAAAAATGACGCATGCTCTGAAGCAAGTATGAGACGGAAGCTATTGGCTACTGGTTATTGAACTTCCGTTTTCTAGTTCCGTCGTACGTGTTGTACGTCACCGCGTTCTGGACGGTCGGAATATGGTGTGACCATGTGTATGCAAGACAGCTTGAGCGGAATTCCGTCGGAAAAACCTTCAGAGTTTATTCCGACGGCAAAACCGGTCGTGTGTACAGGGCATGAAGTTCAGCTTTGAAAACACATGGATAAGATAATTTACATAAAAGTGATTTTAAATATGTATTTAAACATTAAAAAGGAGATCACAAATTTAAACTGTAGCAAAATGAAACAAAAAAAAAGTAATATTCTACAACCCCTGACAAAAATTATGGAATCACCAGTCCCTGAGGATGTTCCTTCAGTTGTTTATTGTTGTAGAAAAAAAGCAGATCACAGACATGGCCAAAAACTAAAGGCATTTCAAATGGCAACTTTCTGGCTTTAAGAAACATTAAAAGAAATCAAGAAAAATAATTGTGGTGGCCAGTAACAGTTAGACTTATAGAACAAGCACTGGGAATAAATTATGGAATCACTCAATTCTGAGGAAAAAATTATGGAATCATGAAAAACAAACAAAATAACACTCCAACACATCACTAGTACTTTGTTGCACCACCTCTGGCTTTTATAACTGCTTGCAGTCTCTGAGGCATTGATTTAATGAGTGATAAACAATACTCTTCATCAATCTGGCTCCAGCCTTCTCTGATTGCTGTTACCAAATCATCTTTGCAGGTTGGAGCCTTGTCATGGACCATTTTCTTTAACTTCCACCACAGATTTTCAATTGGATTGAGATCCGGACTGTTTGCAGGCCATGTCATTGACCTTATGTGTCTTTCTTAAAAGGAATTTTTTCACAGTTTTTGCTCTATGGCAAGATGCATTATCATCTTGATAAATTATTTCATCATCCCTAAACATCCTTTCAATAGATGGGATAAGAAAAGTGTCCAAAACTTCAATGTAAACCTGTGCATTTATTGAAGATTTAATGACAGCCATCTCCCCAGTGCCTTTACCTGACATGCAGCCCCATATCATAATTGACTGTGGAAATTTGCATGTTTTCTTCAGACAGTCGTCTGCATAAATCTCATTGGAACGGCACCAAACAAAAGTTCCAGCATCATCACCTTGCCCAATGCAGATTCGAGATTCATCACTGAATATGACTTTCATCCAATCATCCACAGTTCACGATTGCCTTTCCTTAGCCCATTGTAACCTTGTTTTTTTGTGTTTAGGTGTTAGAGATGGCTTTCTTTTAGCTTTTCTGTATTTAAATCCCATTTCCTTTAGGCGGTTTCTTACAGTTCGGTCACAGATGTTGACTCCAGTTTCCTCCCATTTGTTCCTCATTTGTTTTGTTGTACATTTTCTGTTTTCAAGGCATATTGCTAAGTTTTCCGTCTTGACGCTTTGATGTCTTCCTTGGTCTACCAGTATGCTTGCCTTTAACCACCTTCCCATGTTGTTTGTATTTGGTCCATGTTTTAGACACAGCCGACTATGAACAACCAACATCTTGTGCAACACTGCGTGATGATTTACCCTCTTTACCTACATACTAACAAGCAGATTTAATCTGATGCAGGTGTTTAAAAATTTACAGGGTGATTCCATAATTTATTCCCTGTGCTTCCATAATTTTATCTAACTGTTACTGGCCACCACAATTATTTTTCTTGATTTCTTTTAGTGTTTCTTAAAGCCAAAAAGTTGCCATTTGAAATGCCTTTAGTTTTTCGACATGTCTGTGATCTGCTTTTTTTCTACAACAATAAACAACTGAAGGAACATCCTCAGGGACTGGTGATTCCATAATTTTTGCCAGGGGTTGTATGCGCCAAAAAAGTTATCAGATGCGCCTTAAATTACAATAAGGGAGATTTTTAACGGGTTTGTTTTAAAATCAGCTGTTCAAATGTTAAATACCAGTAAGAAATACCAGATTTTTAGGTGGAGCAATACCTATAAAGATTTAATACTTATCTCCAAAAATGTGTGCATTTGGATAATTCAACATATATAAACGACTATCATCTTTAGGTGACAGCACATTGCAAATAATCTAAATTGTAAAGAAGTGCTGTGCACATATCCAACATTTTACATATGCACATTACTGCAGTAACCTTTCAATACATAGTGATTTTTTTTTAAAAGGCCCCTGCTGGTTCTCAAGCGTCTCTTATCTGATTAAGTGTCAAATGGTATTCTGAGTGATGATTAAAACTTGCAAAAATGGTGGATGAATTAAACATCGCTGTATGAATTTATTGTACAGCAATGCATTGGCAGCACCATATACAGTACACAGTAAGAATAAATAAAGCACAAGAAGTATGTAATGCTGAGAAAAACTGTCATGATAAAGATAAAAGGGAGACAGACAAACTTTCAATCCTAGCTTTCAAGTTTCAAAGGAATGGAGGTTACTCACAAATATCTGCTGTAAAGGCCAGCCAACATCCCAAACATAGAATATGTATGTGGTTTCCCCTTACGGGTGGGACTTTAAAGGCATGGACTCGTAGAACAAACAATACTATAAAAAATATACATTGTATTAAATACTATACAACATATAAAATTGATAAATACATATGAAGACATCTCTGTACAAAATGGCTCTCAAATGCACAGTGTTCCAGAAAAGTCGTAGAGGACTATTCATGCAGAACATAAATATTGTTTCCTACGTGTTACGGAGACACGCCTACTTCTTCAGGGATATTCAGATATGCATTTAATTAAAGTATGATGATCTAAAATAAAACAGACATATCTTCAATAGCAAGTTACACCCTCATAGTGTTCCTCCATCCACCCACCCAGTAGCGAAAAACAAATCAAGACAAGGCAGGCATATATATGTTGTTCTATACTCACATGCTCAAAGGTAGCAGCAGAGAGCAATGGATCACTGGAAAGTGGCCAGATGGCCAAAAGAGAGCAGGTGGATGAAAAACAAAGAAAGGGTGGAAAAAAGGGGGAGAGCTTCCTGATTGCTGAGGGGGGAATTGCGGACGCAGCGATCCCCTGAATGCAGCACGGGACCGTGGCAGCAGGAGGCTGGGAAATAGAGTGGTTAAAGTAAAAAAGCTGACCATAATAATCAACATATATATTGTAAATTCATTGTCATTCTAGGTAAATCCACTATAGCCAACTTTCCTCATTTTATATAGATAGATAGATAGATAGATAGATAGATAGATAGATAGATAGATAGATAGATAGCAAATAAATGGCTAAAAGTAGGACTCATATCCTCTATAAAGTATCACAGTAAAATGTGTATATATACACATATATATATATATATATATATATATATATGTATGTATGTATGTATGTATATACCTCAACGGGTGCCTCCAAGATGGAAAAGCAAATGCAATGGCTGATTAGAAGCATCAAAGGCAGCCCATAGAGGCTTATCATATGGAGGGCTCAATCTGCAAATGACAGATGGATAATAAAATAGACAGCCAATGTCAAACAAAATAGGCAGAAAGAGAAGGGATATCAATTAGACAATTCCCATCATAATCCACATCTATGGATAGAGCAGGAGTAGTCAAAAATACAATTTACCTGAAATGCTCAATGACACAGCTATATAGCTACGTCCAAGCCCACAGCACTAGTGGTTGAAAGCTCCAGCCTGCTGTTAAATAGCAGCTTAGTCTCCACAAATCCTGCCTCCAAGGCAAGTGTGGGCGATATCAATCACCCACACCTGTCATACTTACTGCAGATGCGGTCCCCCGAGTGTGTGGCGCATGGCGCCACCCCCTGCCCACATCCAAGATGGCTGCATGG
Source organism: Aquarana catesbeiana (assembly GCF_042186555.1). Lineage (NCBI taxonomy): Eukaryota > Metazoa > Chordata > Amphibia > Anura > Ranidae > Aquarana > Aquarana catesbeiana. The sequence continues at coordinate 256,764,889 of NC_133329.1, forward strand.
GAGGAGTGACGTCATGCGTCACGCTCCCACCGGCATGCATGCCGAGAGATGGCGGGACTAGATTCGATGGAATCGTGTTACATCCCCTAGCAGCACTGCAGCGCGTGCGTGATGCCAGCCGCTGCAGTGATGATAGGCAGACCAATAAAGATGGAGCAGAAATGGTCAAAGGAGAACACAGCCATCGCCTCAAGATGTATAAGGAGAGAAGAGATGAAGGCCCAATGGAGAAACCCGGGAGGCCACATAGAAAAGGGCGAGTGGACAAAAAAAAACAAAAGGTTATTCAAAACGGCCCCCGCGTGCCGGGGCTGCACGCAGAAGACCGCCGAGCCCACCCAGCCAGGAGAAAAAAAAAAAGTATTAATATAAAATAAAAATAGAATAAAATAAAAATGATCCATAATTAACGGCTGAGATTTCAATGATATACAGAGACATGAAAACACAGGAGGAACTGATGTATAGCCTGTGAGCGAAGAGTCAACATATATCTAAATAATGATAGCCCAATGATATATGCACCCACAATCTCAATCATATATGAAAATTAAAATTAAAAATAGAAAACAATATGACAAAAATAACTACATGATCACATCAAGAGAAAATAGTGTTGCAGTAAAACTGGAAGACACTAAAATTCCAAAGGTCATACATGAATCAAATCATTTCTCCACTCCTCCGGAGACAAAATCCTCAAAGAAGGGCCTGTAATTCATAGCCTCATTCAGGCCTGGGAAGATTGTAGCCTGGAGCACAAAAATCCACTTAAGCTCCTTTTGTAGTAAAATTATATTCCAGTCCCCCCCTCTGGGATTGGGATGCACTCGATCCAGAACCAAAAATCGAATCTTTGGAAAAATACCATTGTGTAAGGATAGAACGTGCAGCCCAAGGGGGAGATCAGGAATACATTTCCGCATGCTCCAGATATGTTTGGATATCCTGGAGAGTAATTCCAACATGGTTTTGCCCACCTAGAAGGAGCCGCAATCACAGAGTAGTAAATATACCACCCCCTTAGTTTTACAGTTGGCGAAATGCATTGCCTTGAAGGGTCTGCCATTCGGTAGGGTATATGTGGAACCCACCTGTATAAATTGGCAGAAAGTACAGCCACCACAGGTATATGTACCTTTGTTTTTACATGGGTCACCTCGATCCTCACCTCTAAAGTCACTTTGAACCAAACGGTCCCTAATTGACGTTGCGCACTTGAAAGTGATGAGTGGCCTAGTTGGCACAAATCTGCCCAGGTTGGGGTCCATGGACAGAAGGTGCCAATATTTTTGAACAATATTACGGATCTCATTATGTTGATTGGAATAGGGTATTATTAATCGAGTCATATTGTCATGTTGGCCATTCTTTCTCGGTTTTTGAGAATTTAAAAGTTCATATCTGGTTTTTGCCAAGGATTTTTTGTAGGCCTTTTTAGGACACGTTTTGGAATACCCTCTTTCCAATAGTCTGAACTGTAATTTTTTTGGCTTTAATTTGAAAAGTTTTGTCATCAGAGCAATTTCTTCTGGTGCGTAAGTATTGGCTGAATGGTATAGACAATATAAGTGGACGTGGGTGGAAACTAGAGACATGAAGTATAGAATTTCCAGCCGTCTGTTTTCTGAAGAGACGAATTTGGATGGCGCCCCCTCCCCACGGAGGACGGAGACATCCAAAAAGGTCACCTCATCAGAGTGATATGACATAGTGAAAGTTAGATTGAATGAGCTTTTATTAAGCCTAGCCAAGAAAGCGGACAACGCCTCTGTTGGACCACCCCAGATTAAAAATATATCATCGATGTATCTTACCCACATCGTAATGTGGTCAGTATACATCGATAATAGATCATCTGCCATCAGAGATCGCTCCCACTCCCCCAGGTATAGATTGGCATATGATGGGGCACAGCATGTCCCCATCGCAACACCCTGCACCTGGAGGTAGTGGGAGCCATTGAAAAAAAAAAACATTGTGGTTGAGGATAAAATCCAAGGACTGGATAATAAATTTGCTATAAGGCCAGTCATCCTCAATTTTTTGGGATAGAATATGATGGATGGCAGCTAGACCCAATGTGTGCGGAATGGAACTATAGAGCGCCTCAACCTCAATGGTGACTAACGTTGAGTGCTCAGAGATGGATAAACCATCTAAGATCTTTAAAAAATGGATCGTATCCTTCACATAGGAGGGAAGACTGATCACAAAGGGTTTGAGATGTTCATCAGTCGATTGAGTCTTTCTGAAATAGAACCATTTCCCAAGATGACTGGGGGGCCAGGGGGGGGCTGGTTCTGTCTTTGTGAATTTTGGGGAATGCGTAAAAGGTCGGGATTTTAGGGTGTTCTGTGCGTATATATTTCCAAGTGGTGGCTGCTATAATACTCCTTCTACCTGCAGTATCTTTTTTATTTTATCCACTCTATTTCCCAGCCTCCTGCTGCCGCAGTCCCGGGCTGCATTCAGGGGATCGCTGTGTCCGCAATTCCCCCCTCAGCAATCAGGAAGCTCTCCCCCTTTTTTCCAACCTTTCTTTGTTTTTCATCCACCTACTCCCTTTGGCCATCTGGCCACTTTCCAGTGATCCATTGCTCTAGGCTGCTACCTTTGAGCCTGTGAGTATAGAACAAGATATATATGCCTGCCTTGTCTTGATTTGTTTTTCGCTATTGGGTGGGTGGATGGAGGAACACTACGAGGGTGTGACTTGCCATTGAAGATATGTCTGTTTTATTTTAGATCATCATACATTAATTAAATGCATATCTGAATATCCCTGAAGAAGGAGGTGTGTCTCCGTAACGCATAGGAAACATTTATGCATTGTTGTAATTAATGATATATTTATATTCTGCATGAAGAGTCCTCTATGACTTTTCGAACACTGTGCATTTGAGAGCCACTTTGTACAGAGATTTCTTCATATGTATGTATCAATTTTATATGTTGTATAGTATTTAATAAAATTTACATTTTTTATAATATGGTTTGTTCTACGAGTCCATGCCTTTAAAGTCCCGCCCGTAAGGTGAAACCACATACATATAGCTTTTAAGTTTGTGACTTCCACATCTACAAGACTAATAGGGTTTGCAGAGTTAGAAAAAAAAAACAAACCTACTGTAAAAAAAAGTTGTCCTTTCCCCTTACAAAAAAAAAAAAAAAAACGCGGACTGAGTTTGTACAAAAAAATTAAAGGTAACTGCATAATTAAAGGGAATGTCTTTTTAATGATAAAAATGTAGCTTGATGTAAATATTAAAAAATCTTGATTTACACAAAGAGCAGCGCAGAACGCAACATGGACCAGCAGGTAAGCAATTTTAAGAGTATGTCTTTTCTGCATTAAAAATTCTGCTTATTCGCATTTTTTTTGGGGTACGAAAGCTCCACAAAATATAGTATCCATCAAGTTCAACAAAAATAAAATTCAAAACCTTTAATTTTCAGAACCCTAAAAGATAAAGCTTGTAAACAGGAAAACAAATCTTGATGAACAGAGACAATTGCTAAGATACTCCCTGCATCAACATTCTACAGTGCTAATAGCCTGTTATATTTTTTACATTTTGAAACACATCCCTTTATTTAAGCAATCCACTGTGCTGGATAGAATTAAACATCTTGCAGGACTATTCCAAGTTTTCACATCTCTTGTTTTAAAGCTGAACTCTAAAATTAAGTTTAACTTTGCTCTAATAGCTCCCTCTGTCCATATACATTTAAGGGCCGGTTCACACTGGTGCGATGTCAGAGATCGGATGCGATTCGCACCGCACTGCAGTGAAAATCACATGCGATCTCTATGCAATTTCAGCTATAAAGATCGTATGTCCGAATTTGCATCAAATTCGCACAGGACCCTTTTTTTTGTACGCAGCAGAATCGGATCGCATGGGTATTCACACCCATGCAATCCAATTCCTGTCCGAGTTTGTAGATCGCATTGCGACTTGCAAACTGATTTGGGGGTGTAATTAACTTTTATCTGACACTCCCAGCAGTTCACATAGGGTAGTATTAACTGCTGCCAGGAAACATGCAATGCGGGAACCCTCAATCACCATAAAACTATACATATAGATCCGTTCATTTTTTCAGATATCTTACTTTTTAATGCTCATGTCGTCACTGGGAGAGGAAACCACTGGGGCATCACATATGGCATCTAATGTTTTTTCAAGTGCCTCAGAGAACTACATTTCTCAAGTTTCCTTGAGAATGTAGTAATGTTTTGGATGGAGCTGTGGGCAGGTTAGTTCTCTTCTTTGTCATACTTGGATAAGTTATTTTTATAGATTGACAATAAATGCCTATGGGTAGATTTTGACTGGGAGGTTTGCTGATCAGACCACCATTAATAGGAGCATGATGTAAATATTTTAGAGCCATTTTCCTTAAACTTGTAGTAGTGCTCCATGGGAACAGCAGCAATGGCTGATCATTAAAAAAGAGGCATTATTTACTGGCAAAGCTTCATATTTAAAAAAACTTTCACTTTATTTTCCCTGTCTGGAGTTTAAATTTAAAGTATTTCTAAACTTAAATACTGTCAGGATCACTTAGTTCTCCTGCTCCTCATTCCAGCATCCAGGTGTTGGCTGTTGCATTCCCCTGTCTGTGTTCACTTGCAAGGTGAGTGATCTGGTCAGTCACCGGATATAAGCAAACGAACACTTTATCCCTTGCTTGTGATAGAGACAGAGTTATCTGCATTGTTCCTGATCAAGCCTCCAGTTTGTCTGCCCTGCTTTGCTGTTGGATTTCCCTGTGTATGACCTGGATCGGATATTGGACTATTTTCCTGAACTCAGCCTGCCTTTTACCTGGACTGTCATTGGATCAGATATTGGACTATTCCCTGAACTCAGCCTGCCTTTTACCTGGATTGTCATAGAACCATGCTATTTGTCTGCTAAACTGCAAGTAGTCTGCCCTGGTGCGGTGGCAAGGCACTATAGCATTGTGTAAGTCCTGGGGGCAACCATGTATAGGCAGGCCTGCTTGCCTTAAGGGAAAGGGGGCTGCTATAGGTGAAGCACACGGTAGCTAGCTATAGTGTCTAACCACCTGCATTGGGGTGGCCGTGACATTCTTGACAAATACAAGCAGTAGCTGTATTTGACTTTTAATTTTTTTCCCTTTTTTCACATGCAGATTCTGAAAAGAAAAGCACAAGATTCCTGCCCCTTGAGCTACACTCAGCGGGTATCTTTTTCTTACAGGAACCCATTTCCACAATTCTCACCTAGGCAAGAAATACATTAGCTTGTCTTGTTCCCTCGCAACCTCCTGAAATACCTAACATGTCCCAGGAAAGTGCAGGACCAGTCTGGCTGCTGTAGAATCTCGAGCACCTGCAGTGGGGAGTGGGCTGTGAAACAGAAGTAAAAGCCAGCTTCCACATCTAAGGTGGCAGTGCCCAGGTCCAAAGTCTAGCAAAGAATCGGCTCTGGTGAACACAATGGACTCCTCGGCTGGTATGTGTCTGTTTTTTAAAAGTTAGCAGCTACAATATTTTTAAATAAAAACAAATAAAGTTAATCTTTAAAGCCAACAGCTTTGCACAAAGGTTAATATTTGGATCATTTATATACACAGTACTTATGAAGGTGATGATATCCTTCAGTCGCCTCTAAGGGTGAACAAATTCAGTTCAGTTAAACTTTCCACATAGCTGAGGAAAAGCCACTTATTAATTTAGTTGCCCATCTCTTCACTCTTGAGTTCCGCAACTCCATTTTTGTAATTGATGCTCAAAGCTGTACTGCACATTTAAGATTATAACTCAATGCCCTAAGTATATACCACTTTTATTACAAGAAAGTGCCTTGGTTGCAAACTGTGTCCCATCATGCTTCTGTTTTTGGGTGTCAAGCTCATAACTGTCAGTTAGAGATGGGATGAACACCCCCCTGTTCGGTTCGCAGCAGAACTCCCGAACAAGGGAAAAGTTCTGCCCTGAATAGCGAACCCTACTGTAGTCTATAGGCGCCGAAAACGAGAAATCAAAAGTCCACATTTTGAAGGCTTATAAATAATTGGCCAAAAAGGGATATGGGGGTCCAGGTACTACCCTGGGGGCCATATATAAATGTAAAAACATTTTTTTTAAACAATCATTTTTTTCAGGAGCAGTGATTTTAATGATGCTTAAAGTGCAACAATAAAAATTAAAAATTCCTTTAAATATAGTGCCTGGAAGGTCCCCTGAGTCTGCCTGTAAAGTAGTGCATCTGTAGCATACATAGAACATGCTGCAGCAAAAATGACATTTCTAAAAAAAAAGAAAAAGTCAATTGAAACAGTTTTTATTACTTTGACACTTTTTTGGTGAATGGGTAAGGGTGGGGGGGCAGGATCTTCCAGATTCAAATAAGCCCCCTGCCCGCAGACCCCCACAACCACAGCCCAGGGTTGTGGGGAAGAGACCCTTATCCCCATCAACATGACAAGGTGCTTTGGGGTGGGGGGGGCACATAGCCCCCCGCCCCAAAACACCCCCCAGATTAAGGGCATGTGGCCTGGTATGGTTCAGGAGGGGGGTGCTCGCTCGCCCCCCCCTTCCTGACCTGCCAGGCTGCATGCTCGGATAAGGTCTGGTATGGATTTGGGGGGGGGGGGGGCACTAAAATTTTGGCGTTTTCTTTTTGGTTTTTTTACCGGCAATTTTTTTTTTATTCAGCTGTCAGTGGGGAATCCCATTGACAGCTGATGACTCATCAGTTGTTAAGGATGCCGCGGCTGGCTTCCTGACCCCTCTTCCAGCTTTCACTGCAAAGCACAGTGAAAGAACACCCGCCGAACACCCTGCAAATTCGGGTGTTCTAACAGGTGAACAGCCAATGTTCAGGCCAAACCCATGCTTTGGCTTAACTGTTTACCCAACATTACTGTCAGCCTTGCAACACCTCATGGGATATGTAGTTCTACAACAGCTGGAGGGTCAAAATTACCTACTCCTTTTGGGGGAAGCAGTTGCAGGGTGTACACATTTGCAACTTGGCTCTTTCTCAAAGTGGCTATTTCTATAAGTGGCATGCACTCCTGACTCTGCACTTATCATCTGACTGTCTAATCTGAAAATATCATCTTTGTTCTCCCACAGGTATGCTCTTACTGCTGCAACTCCAGCTAGAATCGCATTACTGAAAACTGTCTCCTATGTCTCTTAACTCTGGTATGCTCTTACTGCTGCAACTCCAGCTAGAATCGCATTACTGAAAACTGTCTCCTATGTCTCTTAACTCTGGTATGCTCTTACTGCTGCAACTCCACCCAAAAACTGAAACACTGCTGTCTGCTTTTCTTATGTGTCTCTAATAATGCTGGTATGTTTTTTTTTTTTACTTAACCGTCTGTAGACCTGTCCACATTAGAATGCTTTATTATCTCCCTTGTCTTACCCAAAATTATGGCCCGTTTAACTTTAGTGCCCTCTTGCTAGTCTGTTTTTGAATTAGGACTTTTGCCCTGTTAACCAGCCAAGCTTTATTACCTCCTAAGTGATAATTGAAATCCACCCACACCCCACCCCAATCAGTATAAGTCTAAGCTTCTCTTGGGGGAAGCATTTGCAGGGGGTACACATTTGCAACTTGGCTCTTTCTCAAAGTGGTGATTTCTATAAGTGGAATGCACTTCTGACTCTGCACTTCAGCGAATGCACAAAGCGAAAGGACAAAAGATAAACACTTTGAGAACCACCACACAGACATCAGGTGACCTTGTTTACTCCTTTAGCTCTTTCTCCTTGTAACATGCATTCTCTACCACTCCTTTTGACAACTCTGTCCTCTATCCTAAAACTTTCTTTCCTTCACCCCTCTTCTCCCCCCAAAAGCATATATATCAATCAATCACCATCACTTCTGTCCTCTCCTTATTACTGCACCCACCAACTCCTGCTAATTCTAAATCCACACACACTAAAAATCTCCAAGACCCTGGGGCATGTCCCTTCATATAAATCCCACTGCCATATTACCTCCCTCACCCTCTTGCTTCTCCTAACCTCTGGAGATATATCCCCAAACCCTGGGCCTCCATCATTTAACTGTACCCCTTGCACCCATCACCCTGCACCCTCTGCCATCAGCCGCAATCAACACAATTTAGTTCCCATTTTTATTCTTCCCAAGACCAGACTGCCTTTCTCTTGTGCCCTTTGGAACTCCCGCTCTGTCTACAACAAACTCATCTCTCTCCATGACCTCTTTATCACCAACTCATTTAACCTACTCGCCATTACCGAAACCTGGCTCCACGAATCTGACACTGCATCTTCTGCTGCCCTATCCCATGGTGGTCTTCTCTGAAATCACTCCCCCAGATCCAGTGGATGTAAGGGAGGAGGTGTCGGAATCCTCCTAGCCCCACATAGCACCTTTCAGGTACTTCAGCCACCTCCCCCTCTGTCACTCTCCTCTTTCGAAGCACACTGTATTGGTCTTTTCACTCCAATCTCTCTAAAGATAGCCCCCTGGACCAGTATCAACCTTTCTTGATGACTTCTCTGCCTAGCTACCCTACTTTCTTTCTTCTGAAATCCCCACAATCATTCTTGGGGACTTCAACATCCCTATTATTACTAACACTCCTGCCACTTCCAAACTTCTCAGCCTAACATCCTCCTTTGTGCACAGACAAGTGTAGCGCTATAGGTTTTAAGAAGCTTATTGATGTAACTTATGTAAATTTATGAGAAGGAAAAAACGTCTATGTCGATCCACAATGCATTAAAAGTTTGACAAATTAACAAGTAAAGTCTCTGATGTTCCTCAGGTATTTCCTAGACTGCAAAAGACTGCTGTTAGTCCAAAAGGTATATAATTCCTTATTCACCACGTGGATAACGCATGCAGAGATATATGTGTGATGGACCCTCCACATAGAAAAGAGTGAAGGCTTACCAGAAGGATTGAACTCATAGGAATGTACGTTCAATGAGTCAATCTAGCATGTATCACCAACAGGCAACCAAAAGGAAGGACCTCCCAACTGGATGGCGACAAAACTCCAAACATATCCAGAATCCTGACGGAACTATCTTTGAAATGGATGGCAAACCTTCCCATAGATCATCTCAGAGGGATAGCCCATATGAAAATAAAGAAGGGGGGGCCACATAGCATAATACCGTTTTGTAAAACAGATTTATTAAAAATAAGTAAACAACTTACATTTCAGTAGTAAAAAAGCGCTTCAAGTAAAATTATGGCAGGCAGTGGAGTCTCCCGACTCGTTTCGTCTTACAAGACTTCATCTGGGGTACTCACCCACTGCTGCCATGCCCCTTAATATAGATATCATAGCCTCCTCAATGAGGATCCAGCTCGTATCTAAAATTGATAGGCACTTCCGGGTTTAGCTAAGATGGCGGACCCGCGTGCGTTCCAAGCCTCAATATGGTGTGTATATATGCGTTCCAGCGTCGTAATAGGATGTTGTTGTAAACTATAATAAGATTAAGAGTGTAGGAATGAATAGAGATAAAGACCACTTCCTTGAAAAGAAATCCCCAATATATGAAAACGAATAAGATTGCTATCATTCTCTACTGGAGAATATGATCCGAGATAGGGAAAGCGAGTAGCCGGACGTGCGTCGCCGCATCAAGTGGGACGAACGCACGTCACTTCCCTTCTCGTGGACCGCTGGAAGTAAACAGCGGTTCAAGCCTCATTTTGGAAATCATCAACCCAGTAACCGGACGTGCGTCGCAGCGTCGAGTGGGACAAACGCACGTCACTTCCCTTCTTGTGGACCGCTGGAAGTAAACAGCGGTTCAAGCCTCATTCTAGTAATCATCAACCCAGTGACGTCGGTTAAGCTCTATACCGGCGACACTACGAAGCCACAGTGTGTAGTAACATAAGCTAGGATCTGCGCAGCAAAAAAGATCAATGTAAACTTTAAATGAATAAATGGATATGTGTAAATATGAAAATAATATATCAATAGCAGTTATCACTCAGTGTATCCAATATGTGGTGATATCAGGATGGTAAAACAACGAACGGAAAAAAAAATTATAAAAATATAGGCTAACCTACTGAGATAATGAAAATTGAACAGTAAAAGAAAAATAAAAAAGGTGAAAAATGAGAAAAAAAAAAAAAAATTAAAAATTAATTTTTGACAAGAGAGAAGGTGAATGTGAATAGTGAAAATAAAATGGAAAAATATTCATTTAAGAAGGTGGTGATAAACACCACCTTGAAATGTAAGTGTTCCAATGTGGACCTAAAACACCTACAGATCCAAAATGTTGATAAAAAAACATTATAGTGTCCCCAACAGCAAGTAAAACCATAAAACGTGAAAGACGGTGTCTATATGGTAATAACTTGGTGTGTCCTGACTCCAAGGAAGGGGCCGGAGAATGTGAAAAATCTTTATAATCAATGAAATCTTTCTGTGTATACAAATTTGGCCTCCATAGATCCGCGATGAATTCTCAAAAGAGTTCTACACAGTTATACATCAACATACAAAACCTCTACTTTCTCTCAGGTGAATATACTAAGAGTCATTAATAAATGCATTTATATCGATTTCCATATTCATACCCCGTGGAGAGAGGGACTGTAACTCATGTATCCAGAAAGTCTCTAGACGGGAAACACCCCTGGTTTTAGCACCCCCTCTCCAGGGTGGGGTATATTGGTCAATAACTAGAAATTGTGAACCTAATGGGTTGCCATTATGGAATTCCTTGAAATGTCTGGGTACGCTATGTTTCGACTTCCTCCCTTTAATAAGGGCAATATGTTCACCTACTCTTCTAGTGAAAGTTCTCGTTGTGCGGCCAACGTTTTGTTGGCCACATGGACATGTAATCAAATAGACTACATATCTGGAATTGCATGTACAGAAAGGCTTGATGGTGTACCTTTTCCCTGTAACTGTCGATATAAAATCTGTTGTTTTGCGTCCCGTTAATGCATTGTGTTGACATACAACACATTTTCTACATGGAAAGAACCCAGTCCAGTTATGGATAAAATGAAGAACGCACTGGAGGGTTAGGAACATTGGGTGCTACTAAGCCATGTAGGGATGGTGCTCCTTTAAAAATTAGTTTAGCTTGTTCAGGTAACATTTTACCTAGAATATTATCTTGCTTCAGAACCCCCCAATGCTTTTTCACAATATTCCTGCTTTGTTTATGTTGCACTGAATATGAGGTTAACATTGCCCACTTAAATGTGGAATCTGGTTCTCTTTCGGGTTTCACCTCAAAAAGGGAATTCCTGTCCATATTGGTGACTCTTCAGAGGTCTAATTCCAGAGTGGTGCTATCATACCCCTTGTCAAGAAAGCATTGTTTTAAGATGTTCGCTTGTTCTATGAATACATCTAGATTTGTGCAGTTCCTACGAAGATGCAAAAACTGACTACGGGGGACTGCATTAAGCCAAGATCTGTGGTGACAGCTATCCCTGGGGATAAAGCTGTTTCGATCTGTTGGCTTGAAATAAGTATTGAATTCAAATTGTTTATTAACGATCTTAATTTCTAGGTCAAGGAAGTGGATCTCATTTTCACTAGCTTCATATGTTAAGGAGATACCTCTATCATTTGTATTAAGGTACTCGAAAAATTGTTTAAATGATTCTGGAGTACCACTCCATAGGAGGAGGATGTCGTCTATATATCTAGCCCACAGAACTAGTGAAGTAGTTCCATGGGTATAGACGACATCCTCCTCCCACTTGGCCATGAAGAGGTTCGCAAGGCTCGGAGAGAATTTCGCTTCCATGGCCACTCCACATTGTTGTAGATAGTACCGTTGATCGAACCAGAAGTAATTATGTTTGGTTGCGAATTCAAGCAGCTCTATCAAATAATCGCATTGAAAGGAAGCCAGAGATTCTTCCCGGTAAAGGAAATGTCTGACAGCCTCTATGCCTCTCTCATGCGGTATGCACGTGTATAACGAGGCCACATCCGCTGTAGCCATGATGAAACCTTCCTGTAGCTGAATCCCTTCCAAGCGTTTAATCGTGGAACTGGTATCTTTCAAAAAAGAGGGTGTTTTCGTAACAATAGGCTGCAAATAGAAGTCAATATATTTGCCTATTCTAGAAGTGATAGAATTAATACCACTCACGATGGGCCTCCCTGGGGGGCACACCGGATTTTTGTGGATTTTTGGCAAATAATATATAGTGGGGATTCTTGGCGCAGAAGGTATCAGGAAAGCTTTTTCTTTTTTGTTTAGGATCTTAGAATCATAACCTTTAGTTATAAGAGTCTGTAGTTGTTTTTTATAGATACTAGTGGGATTGTTAGAGAGTTCTACATAGGTATCTGGTTCTCTCAGTATCCGGTACATCTCCTCATCATATTGGCTCTTATCAAGTACCACTATTCCTCCTCCCTTGTCTGCTGGGCGGACAACTAAATTTTTCCGTGCACACAAGGATCGTAATCCTTTTTTTGGCAATGATGAATGTCGAATATGTTTTTTTGGCAGTCTAGCGAGATCATCAAGAACGAGATCCCTGAAGATTTTTACAGCAGGAGTGATAGGGACCAGAGGGACGAATAGGGAAGGGTTAGATAATCCCGAATGTACAGTGCCTGAGGTAGCTGCTGGGTAATCTATCCGAGTGGGATTGGAAAAAAAGTACCTTTGGATATTAATTTTACGTATAAATTTGTGGACGTCGATAAACGTATGAAATGTATTTAATTTCTTAGGAGGGGCGTATTTGAGACCTTTATCAAGCACTGATATTTCAGCATGGGTGAGTGCCTGGGTACTCAAATTAAATACCCCTTGTCCTACTACACTCTTTTTCTCTTTTCTTCTCTGTAGTCTCCTCCCCCCTCGGCACCCTCTCTTAGGTCTGGACCGCGTTTTCTAGCGTGTCGGTCCTCGTGAAAACCCTGATTATGATAGGTCATAGGGTTTTGAGTATACGGAGGATCTACATAGCTATCTCTCCTGTTGTTAGAAGTATGGGTATCTCTAAGAGGTGAGTATCTGTTATAGGTGCGGATTGGGGAGGAGGGATAGCGATAATATGGACTTTCGTCACGATATGAATCGGGACGTGTCTCGTGTCTTGAAAATGGGGGGCGTTGGGGTTGGTTGTCATACTCCCAATAGGGACGTGTGGCAGAGTGATGTACATCCCCTCTAGGGTTACCCCTACCGCCACGTTTCCCTCTATGGTTGCCCCTCCCCTTGAAAAGTTTTTGGGGGTCTGTGGGCTGTAATGACGCACTCTTGGTTGGGATTTATAAGATTCTTCATTATATCTCTCTATGCCCCTGGGGGTCCGACCTTTGGTGACAACAGGTTGGGGGGCTAGAGATGTTGAAGATATAGAGACATTTGGTGGCACAGTCGTTTCGATGTTGCCAGACGAAACTTCCATAGGTGGAGCAACTAAAAAGAGTTTCTGCCACCCAAAAACACCATCATTTCTATAGTCTCCAACGTCTCTGGAATATTTCTTCTGTTTTTTATATTTCTGATCCCTGTCCTCCTTTTCAAGATGGCTCTGAAGATTGGAGGACAGAGAATTGTATTCTTGGGTATTTTTATGTGCCAGTAATTTGTCTTTTAATTCCTTGATCTCCCTATCAAGAGAAACCCATCTGTTCTTTTTCTTAGAAATAAGTACATTTAGAAAATTAATACCAGCATCATTAAAATATTTAAACCAGGAGTCTAAGTCAGTTTCACCCTGTTGGGGTTGTACTTCCCACCGGAGGCTTCTTGGTACCATCTGTTCTGACATGTATTGTTGTAAAAATACTAAATCCCACTGAAGATGAAGTTCAGTGGTCATGATATTTTTTAATCTCAAAAATAGTCCTCCAACCTCCGTATCACCCCCAGTTGTAACAAATACTCCCTCGGTATTGACCTTATGGGCAGCTCGATAATCAAAGATATCCATCATAGCAGATGAAAACTCAATGGAAATTAGGGCAGCTGCAGTGTTTGTTCCAAACTACCATATAAACAAAGGAGAAAAAAGTTTAACCCTGCGCTTACCCAACAGGACAGCAGCTCACACAACAAATAAGGATTTTGTCAAAATTAAAGTGCACAGACAAGTGTAGCGCTATAGGTTTTAAGAAGCTTATTGATGTAACTTATGTAAATTTATGAGAAGGAAAAAAGTCTATGTCGATCCACAATAGATTAAAAGTTTGACAAATCAACAAGTAAAGTCTCTGATGTTCCTCAGGTATTTCCTAGACTGCAAAAGACTGCTGTTAGTCTAAAAGGTATATAATTCCTTATTCACCACGTGGATAATGCATGCAGAGATATATGTGTGATGGACCCTCCACATAGAAAAGAGTGAAGGCTTACCAGAAGGATTGAACTCATAGGAATGTACGTTCAATGAGTCAATCTAGCATGTATCACCAACAGGCAACCAAAAGCAAGGACCTCCCAACTGGATGGCGACAAAACTCCAAACATATCCAGACTCCTGACGGAACTATCTTTGAAATGGATGGCAAACCTTCCCATAGATCATCTCAGAGGGATAGCCCATATGAAAATAAAGAAGGGGGGGGCCACATAGCATAATACCGTTTTGTAAAACAGATTTATTAAAAATAAGTAAACAACTTACATTTCAGTAGTAAAAAAGCGCTTCAAGTAAAATTATGGCAGGCAGTGGAGTCCCCCGACGCGTTTCGTCTTACAAGACTTCATCTGGGGTACTCACCCACTGCTGCCATGCCCCTTAATATAGATATCATAGCCCCCTTAATGAGGATCCAGCTCGTATCTAAAATTGATAGGCACTTCCGGGTTTAGCTAAGATGGCGGACCCGCGTGCGTTCCAAGCCTCAATATGGTGTGTATATATGCGTTCCAGCGTCGTAATAGGATGTTGTTATAAACTATAATAAGATTAAGAGTGTAGGAATGAATAGAGCTAAAGACCACTTCCTTGAAAAGAAATCCCCAATATATGAAAACTAATAAGATTGATATCATTCTCTACTGGAGAATATGATCCGAGATAGGGAAAGCGAGTAGCCGGACGTGCGTCGCCGCATCAAGTGGGACGAACGCACGTCACTTCCCTTCTCGTGGACCGCTGGAAGTAAACAGCGGTTCAAGCCTCATTTTGGTAATCATCAATCCAGTAACCGGACGTGCGTCGCCGCGTCGAGTGGGACGAACGCACATCACTTCCCTTCTTGTGGACCACTGGAAGTAAACAGCGGTTCAAGCCTCATTCTAGTAATCATCAACCCAGTGACGTCGGTTAAGCTCTATACGGGCGACACTACGAAGCTACAGTGTGTAGTAACAGAAGCTAGGATCTGCGCAGCAAAAAAGATCAATGTAAACTTTAAATGAATAAATGGATATGTGTAAATATGAAAATAATATATCAATAGCAGTTATCACTCAGTGTATCCAATATGTGGTGATATCGTGATGGTAAAACAACGAACGGAAAAAAAAAAATTATAAAAATATAGGCTAACCTACTGAAATAATGAAAATTGAACAGTAAAAGAAAAATAAAAAAGGTGAAAAATGAGAAAAAAAAAAAAAAAATTAAAAATTAATTTTTGACAAGAGAGAAGGTGAATGTGAATAGTGAAAATAAAATGGAAAAATATTCATTTAAGAAGGTGGTGATAAACACCACCTTGAAATGTAAGTGTTCCAATGTGGACCTAAAACACCTACAGATCCAAAATGTTGATAAAAAAACATTATAGTGTCCCTATCAGCAAGTAAAACCATAAAACGTGAATGACGGTGTCTATATGGTAATAACTTGGTGTGTCCTGACTCCAAGGAAGGGGCCGGAGAATGTGAAAAATCTTTATAATCAATGAAATCTTTCTGTGTATACAAATTTGGCCTCCTCCTTTGACCTGAAGCAGTGGATACATGCTCCTACTCAGAAGGCAATATCCTTGACCTCACTTTCTCTCACCTTTGCACTCCATGCAACCTCTCTAACTATCCATTGCCTCTCTCTGATCACCACCTTATTAGTTTCACTCTCTCCCTTTCCTTCACCTCCTCTCCCTCCAACGGCCTTAAAGTTACCCGCAGAAACCTACATCATTTCAACCCTTCTCTTCTCTACTCTGCTATCAACAACCTCTACGACAAAATCTCACCCCCTATCCTGCACCAAATTAGCCACTTCTGTCTACAACGCTTCACTTCTAGCCTCACTGGACTCACTGGCCCCCCTCACTACACACAGAATCAAGCCCCGACCGCTTCAACATTGGCAAACAGATGATACTAGAAGTCTGAAAAAACATAGTGGTGCTCTTGAGCGCCTGTGGCGTAAGACTATGTCTCAGAGAGATTTCAACCAATATAAATCTGCCCTCCAAAAATATAACTCCAGCCTCCTCTCTGCCAAGCAGACCTATTTTACCACTCTCATTAGCAAATTATCATCCCGTCAACTCTTCTCCACCTTCAACTCTCTACTTCGTCCTCCCCCGCCTCCATCCGCTAACTCACTCACTGCCCAGGAGATCGCCAATCACTTCAAAGAGAAGATTGATACATTGATTACAAGATCTCTACTGTTCCAATACCCTCCACGCTTTACACTTCATGCCCACAGGCACAATCATTACTTCCCTCTTTCAACCCCACCACTACAGACGAAGTTGCTAAACTACTTGCTAATGTCCACCTTACCACCTGCCCTCTGGATCCCGTTCCCTCACAAATGCTACGTTCACCCTCTGGCCCTATGCTACACTCTCTAACCCACATCTTCAATCTCTCCCTCTCTTCTGGCATCTTCCCCAACTCTCTAAAACATGCACTTGTCAGACCCATACTTAAAAAGCCCTCACTGGACCCATCCAATCTTAACCTACGCCCCATCTCCTTGCTCCCCTTCTTATCCAAACTCCTCGAACGTCTGGTCTACAACCGACTGAGCATCCACCTCGCTGATAATAACCTTCTTGATCTCCTTCAGTCTGGATTTCGTCCTCAACACTCTACAGAAACTGCTCTCCTAAAACTAACAAACGATCTACTAACGGCCAAAACCAAATCGACACTATTCTGTACTCCTACTCCTGGACCTCTCTGCTGCCTTTGATACGGTTGACCACCCCCTCCTCCTCAAAAAACTACAAGCCTTTGGTCTCCGTGACTGTACACTTCGCTGGTTCTCTTCCTACTTATCCAACCGCACCTTTAGTGTTTCTTACAACTCTACTTCCTCCTTTCCTCTTCCTTTCTCTGTTGGGCTCCCCCAATGTTCTGTTCTTGGACCTCTCCTATTTTCAATCTACACCGCCTCCCTGGGTCAACTGATAGCCTCCCATGGCTTCCAATACCACCTCTACGCTGACGACACCCAAATCTATTTCTCTACCCCTCAGGTCACTCCCTCTGTCTCCTCACGTATCACTAATTTACTATCAGATATATCAGTCTGGATGTCACACCACTTCCTCAAACTCAATCTATCCAAAACTGAACTTATAATTTTTCCTCCCCCATATGCCCCTTCCCCTGATCTCTCTGTCAAAATCAATGGCACAACTATAAGCCCATCCCCACATGCCAAGGTTGTATGTGTAGTCCTAGACTCTGAACTCTCCTTCAAGCAACATATCCAATCACTGTCCAAATCCTGCCGCCTCAACCGTCGCAACATCTCCAAAATACGCCCCCTTTCTAACCAATGACACAACAAAGCTCTTAATTCACTCGCTGGTCATCTCTCGCCTCGACTACTACAACTCTCTTCTCATTGGCTTACCTCTACATAGTCTATCAACTCTTCAATCCATCATGAATGCCGCTGCCAGACTCATCCACCTTACCAATCGCTCTGTGTCTGCCACTCCTCTCTGTCATTCCCTCCACTGGCTTCCGCTCAGCCAAAGAATTAAATTCAAAATTCTAACAACTACGTACAAAGCAATCCACAATTTCGCCCCCAGCTACATCACTAGCTTAGTCTCTAAATACCAACCTACTCTTTCTCTTCGTTCCTCTCAAGACCTCCTGCTCTCTAGCTCCCTCGTCACCTCCTCCCATGCTCGCCTCCAGGACTTTTCCAAAGCCTCTCCAATCCTATGGAATGCCCTACCCCAATCTGTCCGCTTATCTCCTACTCTATTAGCTTTTAGACGATCCCTGAAAACCCTTCTCTTCAGAGAAGCCTATCTTACCCACACTAAACAACTGTATTTTCATTTTTTCCATCAGCTCATCCCCCACAGTTATTACCTTTTTGTTTCCACTTGACCCTCCCTTCTAGATTGTAAGCTCTAACGAGCAGGGCCCTCTGATCCCTCCTGTATTGATTTGTATTGTAAGAGTACTGTCTGCCCTCATGTTGTAAAGCGCTGCGCAAACTGTTGGCGCTATATAAATCCTGTATAATAATAATAATAATATTAATAATAACTCCTGCTCTATTAGCTTCAGGTTGCCACTGAATGCAGTTATTGAATCTACGATCTACCCGAACATCCAGATCCTTCTGCATCACCCAGCTGAACTCCCCCTAGACTATTTCCTTTTTTTTTTTTTAAAGTCCCCAATACTTATTAACTAGGCCCATATGTACTGGGTGATTTTTTTTATACAGTATGTAAGTGTATTATTATCCGAGTGATGTATATCTATCGAACTATTACAATGCATAGCCAACAAGAGTCTTTAAAAAAAAAATGGACCTGACGGTGTTGGCAAGCTGTGGATAAATAGGGTATGCCACAGACTAGCCATTATCTTCTATGAGCCTGCTTTAGGTAAATCCCACCCATGATGAATGATTTTAAGCTGTTTCATTGAACAGTTATTCTTTCAATTATAAGCCTCATGCAATAAACTGTACAGTAGAGAGTTGCAGTTTAGTAGCAAGTTTTGCTGTCACAGAATGCATTGTACTGCAGATTACTTCAGGTTTTTCATAATGTCAGATTATAAGGAGTCTGATTAGGAAGAATAATAGTAGGCACTGGAATTGTATTATAAATCTATATAACAAAATGGAGAATAAATTGTACAAATACAAGATTGAAGACTACGTTTATCAGACGTCAGACATGCAGTTTACAACTTTCAATGCTGCTGATTTCTACTCTCTCAGTGCCTCTTCCCTGAACTTCTGTTTTTTTACTGGTAAGAGTTAACAGTGGACAATAGTCTCCAGTCAGTCTACTAGGTTTGGGAGAGGAGTGCCTTGCCATTGTGCAGTGCAGGGAGACACTCTAGTCCCTGTATGCAAGGTAGCCCCATAAGACGCTGCATGAGAAAGCAGCAATCCTGGAACAGGAAACCTGGGGTCATGGCACCAGCTTAAACAGGAAAATAGGCAAGGATTAAAAGATAAAGACACTGCATGCCCACTAAATGACTAAATCAGATGCTATAACCACTTAAATCCTGGGCACTTTCCCACCTTCCTGCCAGGCCAATTTTCTGCTTTAAGCGCTGTCACATTTTAAATGACAATTGCGCGGTCGTGCAACGCTGTACCCAACCTTTTTATCATTTTGTTCCAAAATAGAGCTTTCTTTTGGTGGTATTTGATCACCACTGGGGTTTTTATTTTTTGCTAAACAAAAAAAGACCAGAATTTTTTTTAAAAATTACGTTTTTTTGTTTCTGTTATAAAACGTTGTAAATAAGTATGTTTTCTCCTTCACTGATGTGCACTGATGAGGCTGCACTGGTGATAAGGCACTAATATGCAACACTGATGGACATTGGGTAGTGATGGTCATTCATAGGTGGCACTGATGGGCACTGAAAGGCCGCACTGATGGGTGGTACTGATGGGTACCACTGATAGCCACTGATAGATGGCACCAATAGGCAGCACTGATGAGGAGGCACTGGCAGGCATTACTTGGCATTTACAATGATTGGCATCCCTGATGGTGATGGATGGGCATAACTGGTGGTCATGGGTGGGCATCACAGGTGTGCATCCTCTGTAGGTCTGCACTGATAATCAGCGTAGACCCCCCCTGTCAGGAAAGCAGCCAACCACCTCTCTTCTACTCTGTCTGCCAGTGTGAGTGGAGGAAATGCCGATATATAGCTCTGTTTACAATGTGATCAGCTGTGATTGGACACAGCTGATCACATGGTAAAGAGCCTATGTTAGAGACTCTTTACCAAGATCAGAGATGGTGTGTCAGACTGACGCACCACACCAACGATTGCCGCGCCGCGTGCCCCAGTGGGTGCGCGATTGCGGCTTATCCTGCTGGACGTCATGTGACCACTTTCCAGCCGTCATTCTGCTATATGGCGGGCAGAAAGTGGTTAAAGAACTGAGGGTTTAATATCGCTTTAATAATAATAATATCTATGGGTAAACTATTTTGAGCACTAAACCCTGATAACCTAGGTGTATTGCATTTGTATGCAGTATGTTTGAATTAGATACACAACACCACCACTGGTTCAGTCTCACATTGTGCTTGACAAACAGAGGTAAGAGAACCTCTATAAACAGTTCTGACAGGTCTTCTTTGCTGACTGGAAATTTTATTCTGTGTATTTGGTGAATACAGTTCTTACCGTATATTGCTGACATAGTTCTACATTTAAATGTTACTATTGAGCAGATTACATTTTACCATTTACTCACTTAAAGGTTAACTCTACTTTTAGGGGGAAAAAAATAGAAAATAAAAAAATATAGCATATACAGTATCTCACAAAAGTGAGTACACCCCTCACATTTTTGTAAACATTTTATTATATCTTTTCATGTGACAACACTGAGGAAATGACACTTTGCTACAATGTAAAGTAGTGAGTGTACAGCTTGTATAACAGTGTAAATTTGCTGTCCCCTCAAAATAACTCAACACACAGCCATTAATGTCTAAACTGCTGGTAAAAAAAAAAGTGAGTACACCCCTAAGTGAAAATGTCCAAATTGGGCACAATTAGCCATTTTCCCTCCCCGGTGTCATGTGACTTGTTAATGTTACAAGGTCTCAGGTGTGAATGACGAGCAGGTGTGTTAAATGTGGTGTTATCGCTCTCACTCTCTCATACTGGTCACTGAAAGTTCAACATGGCAACGAACTCTGAGGATCTGAACATTGTTGCTCTACATAAAGATGCCCTAGGCTATAAGAAGATTGCCAAGACCCTGAAACTGTGCTGCAGCACAGAGGCCAAGACCATACAGTGGTTTAATAGGACAGGTTCCACTCAGAACAGAAGCAGAAGCACAAGCAGAAAAAAAGGCGCCTCTGAGTGCAGAAGATTAAAATATTTAATATCCCCAGCGGGATTAAAAACACTTACAAGATCAGAAAGTAAAATAAGCATAACATCGTTGATGGTAAGAGCGATCAAGCATCAGGAGGGTCCGCAGCTTGTTGTAAGACTCCCAGGAATGTGGGTAAGTAGCGGCAGGGACTCCAATGAAGTTGCCAGCAGATGTTGGAAGATCCCGGAGATGCCGGTGGAGGTCACACGATCCGAGTCTAAGGAAAACGAAGATCCCAGAAGTGATGTCGGTGGTGAGGGACAGCAACCAGCGTGGAACGGATGTAGTCATCAAAAAGGGACGCATTTCGGAACTGCTATTGGTTCCTTTTTCAACCTATGGCTACAGGTATACCCATGCATAATTTATACTCTCTGGGCCAGCTGTGGGCAGGGACAAGGGCAGGAGGAAGTAGGAAATGGTGTATGGCATTCTCACAAGGACATGAATCATCAGAATAATGCTAAATACACTATTGGTGAAAACAATATTGATAAAAGGGTAAGTAAACAAGTGGAGGAAGAAATATAAGAAAATATGTACAAATACATAATTTAAAAATATATATATAAATATATATAAAAAATAGTATAGCAATATAGTGTAAGAAACACTGGAATACTATGTGTATAGCCTCACAAATGGAGATGTTAATTAACCAGCAGCGATCAGTCAACTAAGAGATAAACTAAAAAGAAAAAAAAAAGGAATAAAAAATGAACAAATAAACGCAGGTGATATGCGTGCTCGAGAGGAAATATATTGTAAGAGACACTGGAATACTATGTATATATAATATAGGGAACTAAGAATATATCCACACAGATGGAAATGCTAGTTCACCAACAACAGTCAGGTGATAGAAAAAAAAAAAAAATAATATATATATATATATATATATATATATATATATATATATATATATATATAAAATAAAATGAACAATAGGATGGAGGCACATGTGATAAGAGTGCTGAAAAGGATATGAATTATCATCTGCGAACACATATGATATATGTGCACAATGACATATGGATGTAGCAATAGAACCTCTGGAGATGGAGATGAAAACTATATGAGGTTTAAAGGATAGCACTAATTTCAAAATCCTCATTTAACCCTCCAGGGGCCAAAACATTCAACGAGAAGATCCAGTACATTTCTCTATGACAAAGCCTCCTAAAACGCTCAGCTGGAGGGAGGTCCCTAGGCATTGCCTTGATGACCCAGACCCTAAGGCCGTCAGTGGATTTATCGTGATATTCGATGTAATGCCTGGGGACAGTCCACCAGTGATGAAACGATGATGTTTGCCAAAACGTTTCCGTAGTGGCCGGATGGTTCGCCCAACATAGAAAAGGCCACAAGGGCATGTCAGGCAGTAGACAACATGGTCAGAGGAGCAAGTGTGAAAGCCCCTTAATAGGGTATGTTTTACCTTTTACACAAAAATCCTTCTGGCCATGCGTCACAAACCGACAGGTTTTGCATAAAGGCTTGCGGCATTGATACATACCGGAGATGGCTAAAAAGGTAGGGATAGAATGACCGGGAGGAGGAGGTTTCTCTTTTAGTTTGCTAGGCGCTACATTGCTCTTGATATTAGGCGATTTCCTATACGCAAATTTAGGTTTGTTAGACAGAACGGGAAGAAGATGCTCATTCTGGAGCAACATCGGCCAATGTCTCTGCACAATCCTCTCCATATGTCTATGACGAACATGAAACTGAGTGACAAAACGTAAATCATTCTTATTGGTATCACCATGGGAAGAGGGAAGTATTGCAAGGGGTGCGTTTTTTTAATGAGAATGAGCCGTTTCCACAAGGTCAACAGGAAAACCTTTCTCAAGGAATTTATCTTTCAAGGCCTGACTCTGGATGTCATAATCCTCACTTCTAGTGCAATTCTTTTTTAGTCTGCAGAACTGACTCTTAGGTATGTTATTTAACCATCTAGGATGGTGACAACTATTGTAATGGAGGAACGAATTTCCTGCCGTAGGCTTGGTGAAATTCTTAGCGTGAATTTTGTTACTGGCAAAGAATAGTTCTAGATCAAGAAAGGCTAGCCTTTCTCCATCCATAACAGAAGTGAATTTTAAACCCATGTTGTTGTTACAATATGTGACAAAGTCTGAAACTGTGGATGTATTGCCATCCCAGATGATGATCACATCATCTATGTATCGGCCATAGAACACGATGTGGGAGGAAAAAGGGTTGTTATGCCATATATGCAAAAATTCCCAATACCCCATGGTGAGATTAGCATATCAGGGTGCCAAATGTGCCCCTATAGCTGTCCCTTTTACCTGTAGAAAAAAATTATCAGCAAATTTGAAATAATTATGGGTCAGGCAAAAGGAAGTGGCCTCAACTATGAAGGAGGCTTGTCTAGGGTTCAACAGGGGATCCTTGCATAAAAAGAACTGTAAGGCATTCAAACCCACATCATGTGGTATGGAAGTATACAAAGATTGTACATCTAGGGAAACCCAAAGGTAGCTGGGTTCCCAAGAATAGGGGGAGAGCAGTTCCAACAAATGGGTGCCGTCTCTGATGTAGGACTGGAGGGATTGGGTAAGTGGCTGGAGGAACTGATCAACATATTGTGACAGACCACTGCTAATACTTCCCATAGCTGTGACAATGGGTCGTCCTGGGGGATTCACCAAATCTTTATGCACCTTGGGCAGGTGATAAAAATATGGGGTAAAATGGACCTCCTTTACCAAAAAAGACGCTTCTTGTGGAGTGATAATGTGATCACTAAGTGCATCCTTGACGAGGGAAGTGGCCTCTGAAGTGAAACGGGGCAGCGGATCTGTCTTGAGTCTAATATAGGTATTGACATCGGAAAGGAGTCTGGTAGCTTCAGCAACATAGTCAGCTCTATTTTGTACAACTATGCCTCCTCCTTTATCTGCACTTTTGATAACTAAGTCAAAATTATTGGTTAAGGTATCCAGGGCTTTCCTTTCGGAATGTGTGAGGTTGAAACTACCCTTATTTTTATGTCCAACTGGGTTACACGTTTTCTGTATTTCGGCATATACAATGCGGTAAAAAGAATCGATACAAGAGCCCTTGGAATGAGTGGGATAGAACACAGATGTAGGTCTGAAGTTCGTATTTTTAATGGGTGGAGAAGTCATAAGGTGCTGTGTATACAAAATATGGTCCGTGTCAGAACCATCAATAGAAAGGGAAGAAATGGAGTGGTGGTTGCTCAGTTCTGTATTATGGGCATATAATTCCTCCAAAAGGGCCAAACAGTCTGAATCAACGTCAGTGACAGTATCATCACATGGAGTATCAACAGAATTAATGGTAACCTTGGAGTTGTGTTTAGTGGACTGGATATGGTAAAACCTTTTTAAAGTGAGACGACGTACAAATTTATTCAAATCATTGAAAAGGAGAAAGGGATTGGGCTGAGCAAGGGGCAAAATTAAGGCCTCGGCTAAGTAATGATGTCTCTTCATGAGTTAGAAGGTGGGTAGAGAGGTTAAAGATTTTTACAGTACTCTCTTTTTCCTGGGGTCTGGGCTTGGATCTACCGCCTCTGCCTCGGCAACCTCTGCGTCGTGCCTTCTTTTTTGAGGTTTGGTCCGAGGGAGGTCGGGTACTAAAAAAAGAGACCACAGTGGGGTCAGAGGACTGAAAAGTGACACTAGGTGTCACCAGGAGAGAATTTGGGCCGAAGTGGACTGGTAAAATGGATACTTTATCAGCAGAGGCAGTAGGTGTACTGGTAGAGCTACTGGGATCTAAATTGATTTTAATGGAAGTGGGTAGGCAAGGTGCCAAAGAATTGACACCAGAGCTCACACGAGATCTAGTGTGTATCTGTGGAACAGGGACTGCAAGAGTCTCCTGTGGTGATTGGGGATGAAGATCTGCATTGGGTGTGGATAACAAAGCTGGTGATGGAGATGGAGGGGTAGTGGTTATACCTTTTTTGTTTGATGTGGCATGCTTGTGTGGCATGGGGAGTGGTATGATATGTGTCAGAACTTTTGGCTGGTGAATCTTAATAGATTCACCAGCCAAAATATATATACTTACCCTTTTATCAATATTGTTTTCACCAATAGTGTATTTAGCATAATTCTGATGATTCATGTCCTTGTGAGAATGCCATACACCATTTTCTACTTCCTCCCGCCCTTGTCCCCACCCACAGCTGGCCCAGAGAGTATAAATTATGCATGGGTATACCTGTAGCCATAGATTGAAAAAGGAACCAATAGCAGTTCCGAAACACGTCCCATTTTGATGACTACATACGTTCCAAGCTGGTTGCTGTCCCTTCGTCACTTCGTTTTCTTCGTTTTCCTTAGACTCGGATCGTGTGACCTCCACCGGTATCTCCAGGATCTTCCAACATCTGCTGGCAACTTCACTGGAGTCCCTGCCGCTACTTACCCACAGTCCTGGGAGTCTTACAACAAGCTGCGGACTCCCCTGATGCTGGATCGCTTTTACCATCAACGATGTTATGCTTATTTTACTTTCTGATCCTGTAAGTGTTTTTAATCCCGCTGGGGATATTAAATATTGTAATCTTCTGCACTTAGAGGCGCCTTTTTTTTCTGCTTGTGTTTTCTAGAGTTTGCTTCCACTTTCAAAGCTGCTGCCCTTAGTGTTGAAGAATCACCATTACCACCACCGGACCCCTGGTCTTATATAAACATTGCCTGCTTAGTCCTGTTGTCCAGAGCGCCCTCAATTTTACATTGTACCTCCACTCAGAACAGGCCTCGCCATGGTCGACCAAAGAAGTTGAGTGAAAATGCTCAGCGTCATATCTAGAGGTTGTCTTTGGGAAATGTATGTATGAGTGCTGCCAGCATTGCTGCAGAGGTTGAAGGGATGGGGGGTCAGCCTGTAAGTGCTCAGAACATACACTACATCACATTGGTCTGCATGGCTGTCGTCCCAAAAGGAAGCCTCTTCTAAAGATGATGCACAAGAAAGCCCACAAACAGTTTGCTGAAGACAAGCAGACTAAGGGCATGGATTACTGGAACCATGTCCTGTGGTCTGATTAGGCCAAGATAAATTTAGTTGGTTCAGATGGTGTCAAGCGTGTGTCGCAGCAACCAGATGAGGAGTACAAAGACAAGTGTGTCTTGCCTACAGTCAAGCATGGTGGTGGGAGCGTCATGGGCGGCACTGGAGAGCTACAGCTCATTGAGGGAACCATGAATGCCAACATGTACTGTGACATACTGAAGCAGAGCATGATCCCCTCCCTTCAGTATTCCAACATGATAACGACCCTAAACACACCTCCAAGATGACCACAGCCTTGTTTAACAGCTTAGCCAGCAGTGATGTATTAGAATTAACTGCTTGTTTTCCAATTGGTTGCAATTGTAAAGTTCTAAAAAGGTGTAGCAGCACCCCACCATATATGTATTTTGCCTCTCTCCTGCTTAAAGGATGTAAATTCTCTAAAATAAATGTATAAATTGACTAAAGAGTACACCAACTCCCCTTATCCCCCCTGAAACGCACAGTAGTAGATACCCCACATCACAGGTGCTTCCCAATCTTAAGAAGAAAGCTCTGAGCCACTGCTTTGTTGGATTCTCTACAGCAGGGGTATCCAAACTTTCTAAACCAAGGGCCAGATTACTAGCCTTCAGATTTTATGTTATGGGGGCCAAACTTGACAATTGAGAGCAGAAAATGCCCTGTTGTCAATGTAAACAATGGGGTTTATTTACTAAAGGCAAATCCACTTTGCACTTCAAGTGCACTTGAAAGTGTACTTGGAAGTGCAGTTGCTGTAGATTCGAGAGGGACATGCAAGGAAAATAAAAAACAGCATTTTTGCTTGTACATGATTGGATGATAAAATCAGCAGAGAGTCCCCTGATTTCAGATCCTCCCCTCAGATTTACATTGACTGCACTTTCAAGTGCACTTGCAGTGCATTTGTATTGCAGAGTGGATTTGCCTTTAGTAAATCAACCCCAATGTCTCAGGCTTGGTGGTCAGTGGGAGTGAAAAAATTATGAAGCACCTGTTGTCAATCGTAGAGGTGCCCCATCATTGGTATTAGTGAGAGGAATAGTGCCCCAACCTTTGTGTCAGTTGGAGGATTTTTTTCCCCACTGTTGGTGTCAGTGGAAGGAATGGTGCCTCATTGTTGGTGTCACTAGGAAGAATAGTGCCTTGTATCTGTGTATCAGTGGGAGGAATTGTGCCCGAAGGGTCAGATAAGGGCAAGCAAAGGGCTGCATCTGGCCTAAGGGTCAGTTTGGAGACCAGTGCTCTACAGCCATATTTCTTTTCATTACTTGCGTTCATTACTTGCTGCACATAGACAGTGATCCCTTATAGGCTTGGATAGAGCCCTCTCCTGAGCAGCTCCAGCCTACGGAGTTGACTTTAAAAATCTACAAGCATACACCACACACAGCTGGTCAATGCTAAAAATGGTCGGGGCCAAAGAAGGTCAAAACAAAAACAAATTACTAACAGCTACTAATACCATTCACAAGTTTCAGAGTTTTACCAATGTTATCATGACATGCCTTTATCTGTACTTTCTTGGAAGTGTCTGGTGTTCTATATCAGCTCTGCTGTTCATCCTCTCTATGTAATGAACACATAAGTTAGCATTCTCAAGGCACTGTCATGCAGCATAGTTGGGTTAGAGGTGGGGTACATCAGCCCTTTAGTGACTGGCTTTACTAGGGGGTGGATAAATAATAAGTGTCAGTCCATCCCTTTAGAAGGACAGAAGATGTTAACTGTGTATCCGCCACTACACAATCTCAGCTGAGTCGTAAAGGAATACTATGACATGCCGCGGAGGGTTTGAAGATGGACAGATGTCTTACTTATTCTCAGTGAGACATCTGCCTGCGTGTATGGCCACCCTTAGTAAAACTCTTCTAATTAGGAATATGAAACTGCATCATTAAATAATTTGCAGCACACAATGAAATTTCCTAAAAGCTCAGTTTATGGCTGTTCTCCTGAAGGAATAGAACAGAACAATTAGAATTTAATTGATTCATTAACCATGCTTTAAAGAGATTTCAAATTCCTAAAACACAGTTAGCATATGTAAAGATATAATGAAGATTTAAATTTCATTGTCATGAAAATAAATTTATTGAAATTACTTTTCCAGGAGCTCACTCCAGGCACAGAAAGAAACGTATTCAAATCATACTGTAGGAGAAAATCAAATTAACCTTTTAAGTGCACAAATTTGGTGTAAACAATGCTTTACTTACATTGAACTGCAGCATAACCTATGTGGATGAAGATGTTTTCTTTATTCAGAGAAACGTTTCAGGGGTTACTCTCAAATATTCTTTTACTTTATTTCTACTTTACATTTGCATTAAACCCAAAACCAAAAATGTATTATATTGCAGCGAATACAATTTTAGATATGGTGTCTGCATTAGATTTCTTTTTTAGACTTTTTCCATTTGTTTTTATCTGTTGATTCTGACAATAAGTCTTATTTGTCAACTTCCTTTAACATAACAATATGTTGTGCTGTGTAAACCACTTATAAACAAGACCAAGTTAATGCTGCTCCAGTTGAGTAATCCACTCTTACATATATATTAAAGTGTGAACCACCAATAGAGTGTCCAAAAACAAGCTTGATTCAGGTGCTCCCACCAGTGAGTTCCACCACTATTCATAAGTAAGTGTCAGCCTCTTACCAAAAATTCAAACCCCAAATAGTAGGAGGTCTAAAGAGCACGTGGAACATCTTGGGTCTCTCAGAAAGAACCCGTCATGCAGATGAATAGATGGGAACCTCAGAGCGCCCCAGCAGGGAAATGGCTCAGCACTGGGAAGAAAAGATCACACGACCTTCATAATTCTCATAAAGACCTTCACAATTCTCTTAAGCGGAGAATGTGAACGAAACATGTTGGGGGCGGGGCTTACCCTGACATCACGTTACCTGACCGACCAGCAGAGTGGTTTGTTCTGTTTGCTAGTGTTTTTATGCATTATGTGAGTATGATCATTTTAGTTAATAAGCTACTATGGCAGTTTACATTATGAGCATTATGATCTTTTCTTCTCCGTGCTGAGCCATTCCCTGCTGGTGAGCTCTGAGCTTCCCATCTATTCATCTGCATCTCAGATCATTTCTGAGTGGTGCCACTTGAGTGTGGCAGAGTTGACCTGTGATGTGCCACCTGCTCTTTAGACCTCCTATAATTTGGGGTCTGAATTTTTGGTCAGAAGCTGGCACTTATGAATGGTGGTGGAACTCACTGGGAGCACTAAAGCTTGTTTTTGGACACTTTATTGGTAGTTCACACTGTAACATGACATCCTCATCCTGCATGGCCCTACCCTGTCCCATCCGACTCCACCCTCACCCCACCCAGCGCTGCCTTTCTATGACATTACATGTTTTCTCATGAATGAGGACGTACAAGTGTTCTCATTCAAAAGAGCGCTCTACCCCTCGTGGCCATGCATGCCGCTGCTCAGCCCACCAACACAGTTACTGTGTCTGGTATACACAAGCATTATACCTTTCCCCTTCCTGGCTGCCATCCAAGACTGTGAGATTACAGTGGGCTGCTGTGTGCTGGTTGCCTTAAACTCCAGATGTAAGTGTGCTGTTTTTATTAAATGATTTCCTATACAGTTTGACTAACTCCAGTGCCCTGTCTCTTGGCCTTTGTTTTTACCCCCTCTACATTTCCCCATGGACTGTGTTGTTTTTAATGGACATCTGCTGGATAAAGGAGCACTGAGCAGTGTTGCAAACCTACCAGATTAAAATTTACTTGCATGACACCCAAAATTTACTGGCACAGCCAAGTTTTTGCTGGCATTTCCAAAAGTTACATATTACAGTTTTAAGTGCAAATTTCAGTTCAATTTAAACTAAAAGTACAATATGCAATCAACAATGTGATTTAAGGTAGATATTAAGGCAAAAACATATTTCTTATTTTAGTAAGTAGCTCAGGGACAGGACTCAGGAGGGCAAGAAAATAGAATGGGCAGGCACACACACATGAAATTGACTCTCACAGTGACAATGACAGCAGTGTGCAGCAGCACAGATGATTACACCTCACAGACATGTCCCCTCCTGGGTCACAGTGACAGTCTCTCTCAACGCTAAGTGGTCCCTTCAGTCCACCCCAGTCCAAACAGCACTGACAGTCCCACCCCTGGCTTGCCTTACTCCCATCCCACAGACCTGCACATGAGGCTCTGGCCACTCCATATGGCTTGGCTCCCTTGCACCATGACATCACATAACACACTTAGGCACCGTCTCCGCCAGACCACCCCCCTGCCGGCATCCCCTAAGCACACTGTAGCAGTCACTCAGATGTCTCCGCTGGCTCTGGATCGGAACTGCTTATATGCAGTTCGGAGCCGAGCGCCACAGCCATATTTTTTACGAGTAACCTTTCTGTGTCACTGGCATTTACTGGCAGGAGAAAAATGCCCATTTTTTTTACTGACTGCCAGTTAAAATACTGACATTTGGCAATACTGGCACTGCCTAAGCAGTACACATTTGTGTGTACACATTTTTATGTTGTACTGCAAAAGAGCCCTGGCAGGAAAGTAATGCAGCTCCTCCCATCCTCCTAGCCTCCAGCTACAGAGCAGAAGGTGTGTCACTTCCAAAAGTGACATCGCTAGCCCCAAAAAGACACAATGACCAGACACCCATAGGAGCATCCTGGTCATGTCATGGCAAATTAATATACACAAGAAAAGGTACAAACATGTCGATATCAAAACTTTGGCACATAGGGAATGACTGTTTTCCCAAAGATTGCGGGGGGAGTATTTAAATGCAAGCTTTTTCTTCCACTTTAAATCGGACAAAATGAATGTACATCCAGTTTCCGTGCATGAATAGCTATGTAAATGTTTTAAAAATAGAACCCGTTAAACTTTACACCGCTAAAAACTTTTCTCTCAAGCATCCTAATGATTATGAAGATTTGAAACAGTTGTATTCATCCATGTGAGTTATGTTGTATTATTTATTTAGAAAATGCTACTGCATATAGCAGCCAAGAAAATTTACTTTGCTGCAGTCAGAGAAAAGTGTCACATTCATACAGCTTTCTCCTTGGATTGTCTTCTTCACACAAAGTAATAAATAATGAATTTGACAACTCAAATACAGGTTGCCGTAACCATACATGATAGAACTATAATATGTTTGAACTACTGCCATTCCATGTTTTCTAAAATAAATAGGACATATTATAGTTTGCATAGCCCTAGTTACTCAGTGTAGCTAAGTGAAACCATTTAGGGCAAAGCACTTAACAAATGTTTCCATATTCACTGCACATTCCACTGGAATTTCTGTACTCAGCTCATATATCCCAGCCCAGGATGCTTCAAAAGCCGCAGCATTGTACAGTCCTACTACAAAGAGCTAGGACATGTGACAGGGCTTATTATGGGATACTTGCAGAGATGAATAAGAGAAGTTATGGTTGAGGAGAATCTGCCATACAAAAGAGTAATTTCACTTGAAATACTGACATATGCGAAGCCACCTGGCTTAAATCTCTGAGGGTCCTCTGTTGCATTGTTATAGATGAAACAATTCCACAGCAACTTTCCAACAAGCTGTGTTCTTTATGCACAGACATAATTTACTTTGATATACTGAACAAGGCACAGGGTTTAAACTGAACACTTGCAAAGACAAGGAATAAATATTTAGGTGTCCCCCCCACCAATTCCACTATTCCATGCAGAGTGCTTTTATCACTCCAATATATGCAGAAAAAAAATGGTGGCACTTCATTTTTTAGTGACTTATGCAGTCGAAAAGGACTACAGCTGCCAGCAGTCTTTTTGGCATCAACATATTTGGGTTGTCTAGGAGGTGCTTGTGGGCAGAGTTACATGTGACAGCTATATCTATCATTGAACTGTCTGGAAACAATGCTGTGAATTAACATAGAGGTTATTACTGTGCGGGTATTCCACCACACATAACATCTACCAATAGTACAGACAGCATCATCACCTCACAGTTTAGTCCATGGAGATGTATGGGGTGGTGTTTGACCACAAGAGCCTTAATCAAGTGAGCAGGGCTTGTGGTGGTCAAAAACTGGAAGAACAGTGGCAAGCAATGACTAAAAAAGGCTGACTATATAATGGTAAGGGAGCCAGTCAAGCATGGAAGCGTTGACATAGAAGATATGGGAAGAAAAGCAGGAAACACTAATTTGTACTAGAGTTAGGATGAAATTCTAAAAGACAAAATTAGTAAATTAATTTCCTGACACTACATATTAATGTCATTAAATTATGAATTATCTCCTTATGGCAGGAAGTATCTGTTTTTTCCATTTCAATATTTTACTCCTATGTTTAACAGAGAACATAAACATTTCATGTCTTTTTACAGTACCTCTAATAATATGATATATTGTAAAGAGGACAGGCAGGCTCAGCTGGTATCATCAGTTGTAAACCAAGAACTAGACAGAGATGCCTAGAACAGTCCAATTAGGTCTGTCCTTCACTTTTATTCAACAAGGCAGCAAAACATATACTTGTCCAAGCTATTAACTAAACTTAGGTCAGTTTCTGACTAACAGAGTGCCTCCAATAAGTTCTCCAAAACAAACAGGCAGCATTTGTTCCGTTATAGTGTTCTGTCAGCACTCAGCCTTTCCACCCAGCAGCAAGCTCCCACAGCAGACAGAGACCCAAGCATCAGTCAGCTTACAAATTTAAAGTCTCCGGGCTCCAGAACCCAAAGGTCCTGGCTGGTAAAGTAAGGCACTGGTAAACTAGAGGGTAGAGTTGGGCCGAACCATTCGGGCAGAGCAAAAGTTCAGCCTGAACATCACCCGAATTCGCAGTGAATAGCTGGTTGTTAAGGAGTAAGGCCGGGAAGCCAGCTGCAGCATCCTTAACAACTGATGAGCCATCAGCTGTCAATGGGCTTCCCCGCTAACAGCTGAGTAAAAGAAAAGCATTGGAGACAATAAAAAAGTGATGTAAAAAAAACTGGCCTGCCCCCCCCCCCCCCCCCAAATCCATACCAGACCCTTATCCGAGCACACAGCCTGGTAGGCTGACGAGGGAGCATTTACGCCCCTCCGAACCATACCAGGCCACATGCCCTCAGCAAAATCCAAAATCCATACCAGACCCTTATCTGAGCATGCAGCCTGGAGGTCAGGATGGGGGGGATGAGCGAGCCACCCCTCCTGAACCACACCAGGCCACATGCTCTCAAAATAAGGATGGTGCTTTGGGGTCCCTGGCCATTGGTTGTCGGGTTCTGTAGGCGGGGGGCTTATCGGAATCTAGAAGCCCCCTTTAACAAGGGGGCCCCCGGATCTTGCCCCCCCCTTGGTGAATGGGTATTGGGTACATTGTACCCCTACCCATTAAACAAATAAAGTGTCAAAAAGTAAAAACCAATTTGTCAATTCGGACCCAAAAAATATAAAAAAAAAAAGCATGGGAGGCCCCGTGGCGACTGCTGTCTAATCGTTTTGACAGCGCTTATATAGGCAAGGGTGGGGCCACCCACTGACATAACCGGATGACCCTGCCCCCTCTGACGTCACATCACCGTGTGGCCCCGCCCTTGCCTATTTAACAGCTGTCAAAGCCAAGAGACAGCAGTCTTCTGGTCCGTCGGGCGACACGATTGAAGATGGATGACATCGCAGGACACTTTTTTTTTCCTTTTTTAATAAAAGGAATTGTCAAAAACTGTCTGTTGTCCTTACTTTGACACTTTTTTTGGTGAATGGCTGGGGTACAATGTACCCCCACCCATTCATATGGGGGGGCCGGGATCTGGGGCCCCCTTTTTAAAGGGGGCTTCCAGATTCTGATAAGCCCCCCGCCTGCAGACACCAACAACCACCGGCCAGGGTTGTTGGGGAGAGGCTCTTGTCCCCATCATAATGGGGACAAGGTGCTTTGGGGGGCACCTCAAAGCACCCTCCCCATGTTGAGGGCAAGTGGCCTGGTATGGTTCAGGAGGGGGGCCACTCACTCGCCCCCCCCTTTCCTGGCCTGCCAGGCTGCTTGCTCAGATAAAGGTCTTATATGGATTTTGGGGGGCCCCACACCAATTTTTTTTTTTACGATTTGGCATGGAGTTCCAGTTCTTAAATTCTTTTCCAGACCCGAAGGGCCTGGTATAGATTTTGGGGGGGACCCCACGCCGTTTTTCTTAATTCTGTCGTAGGGTTCCCTTTAACCACTTCAATACACTGTATTATATACTCTGCACTGCACTATATACCCTGCACTGTATTATATATACTACACTGACTGCACAATATAATCTCCACTGTATTATATATACTACACTGACTGCACTATATACTCTAAACTGTATTAACCACTTCAATACAGGGCACTTATACACCTTCCTGCCCAGACCAATTTTCAGCTTTCAGCGCTGTCGCAGTTTGAATGACAATTGCGCGATCATACAACACTGTACCCAAACTAAATTTTTATCATTTCGTTCCCACAAATAGAGCTGTTTTTTGTGGTATTTGATCACCTCTGCGTTTTTTATTTTTTGCTAAACAAATAAAAAAAGACCGAAAATTTAGAAAAAAATAAAAGTTTTGCTTTTTTTTCTGTTGTAAAATTTTGTAAATAAGTAAGTTTTCTCTTTCACTGATGGGCACTGATAAGGCGGCACTGATGAGGTGGCACCAATGAGCGGGCACTGATATGCAGCATTGATGGGCATTAATAGGCGGCACTGATGGGCACTCATGGGTGGCACTGGTGGGCACTGATAGGCGACACTGATGGGCACTGAAAGGCTGCAAAGATGGGTTCTTATGGGCGGCACTGATGGGCATTGATACGTAGCACTGATACGTGGCACTGATGGGCATCCCTGGTGGCAGTGGTAGGCATTGTGAGTGGCACTGATTGGCAGCTGCCTGGGCATTGATTGGCAGCTGCCTGGGCACAGATTGGTATTTCCCTGGGGGTCTAGGGGGGCATACCTGATGGTCTAGTGTGGATGGCCATCCTGGAGGTCCTGGGCAGCATGATGGTGGTCCTGGGAAGGATCCGAGGGGGGCTGTGCTGATAAACAATCAGCACAGGCCCCCCTGTCAGTAGAGCAGCTGATCGTTTCTCCTCTACTCGCATCTGTCAGACGCGAGTGAGGAAAAGCCGATCACTGGCTCTTCCTATTTACATCATGATCAGCCGTGATTGGACACGGCTGATCACGTGGTAAAGAGTCTCAGTCAGAGACTACCTAGATCAGAGTTGCGGACTGACACACCGCAACAACGATTGCCGTGATGCATGCCCCCAGGGACGCGCAGCGGCTTAATATCCTGAGGACGTCATATGACGCCCAGTCAGGGTATTGAAGCCACTTTGCCGCTGTCATTCTACTATATGGCGGGCGGCAAGTGGTTAAATATACTATACGGACTGCACTATATACTCTGCACTGTATTATATATACACTACACTAACTGCACTATATACTCTGAACTGTACTATATATATATATATAATTTATATATTATTATACACAATTTATATAGCGCCAACAGTTTACGTAGTGATTTACAATGTAGAGGGGGGAGAGCACAATTACAGTACAATACAGAAGGGACAGGAGGGCTCTGCTCATAGAGCTTACGTTCTAAAGGGAGGGGTTGGTGGTACAAAAGGTAATAGATGCGGGGAATGATTTGATGGGGAAGGTTCGGGGACAGTTATTAGGTGGGTGTGGAATAGGCTTCCCTGAATAAGTGAGTATTTAGGGATCTCCTAATGGTGGACAGGTTAGGGGCTGTGTGTAATTATATATATATATATATATATATATATATATATATATATATATATATATATATATATATATATATATACACATATACATACATACATACATACATACACACTACACTACACTATCTGCCTAATCTCCATTCATTAACTATATACGGCCGTGGCGTAAGCAGCAGCCCTATATAGTGAGGGGCGTGGTCTTAGCCCCTGAGCGGCTCGAACATCGGGACCATCCCTACTTGTCATTCTAACAACGCTAGCTTTTAGATGCCCAGTGTCTCCAAGGATTTTTTCTTGCTTTCTGAGGATCTGTGTGACCATCTTTGGCTACTTAAATTCCTGTTCCCAATGCCTCCTTTGGACTTCTGGGTACTCCCAGTAGGCTTCCAGCATTCCTCCACCTGGATGCTCTGTCTACTCTCAAGAGAGCTCCAGCTTTCCTGCACCTGTGTGTTCTGTGTATGTTTCCAGCGTTTCTGCACCTGTGCTCTCTTTATACTCTAAGTAAGCCTCCAGAATTCCTACACCAGTCTGCCCTTTGTACTCTTAATAAGCACCCCTGTACTCAGAGCATTTGGCACCCCTGGCTTCTGCAAACCCAGTACCCTAGTGCTGCAAGAGACTTCCAATATTGCTCCTGTGATTTCAGCACCCTACTTGTTCCTGTGATCAAACCACTCCAGTGCTCCAAGGTACCTTTGATACTGCTCCTGTTATCCAAGCATTCCAGTGCTGCAAAAGACACCCCACTCCACTTCCTGTGCATCCCCATTGATTTCTTATTGTTTTTAGTGAGCTGTAGCTTGCTCAGGTGAATTTGAGGGTCACAACCTGCAGCAAAACACATCACCCATTAAAGGGTGCTCTGGTGAATCTTAGAATGCACCTGAAATAGAACGTCATCTTCAACAATTGTGCAAACACGCTGATCCACCAGCAATAAGCGTCTCCTCAACTTTTGGTATCACTCTGTACCCCCACAGTCTCTAGCATTCCTGAGGACCCCAGAACATTCCCCCCCAGTGAGTACATACCCCTGTCCATGACAAGTGTGGAATTTTGAAAAATCTGAATCACCACCAAATTCCTTTTAATCAAAAATTGAAAAGGAACTTGTTTTATTGTCTACAGAAGTCCAGAAATAGTAGAACATAAAAAGCTGTAGATAGTAGTAGATAATAGTAGAACATCTTAAAACTGAAGTTTTTTTCTTGCTCAACAGCCTTCAATGAAGTACTGTATGTCCCAAATCATGCAGGCTGTAGAAATCGTCTCTGCAGGGTGGCCAATCCTCATCAAAGCTTTGGTTCTTAGGGTGGATCTGCTTTAAAGACAGTCCGGCGGAGAACCAACCCCTTCCTCCTCCACTGAGAAAACTTCTTTCATTGTTTACATTAACAGGAACACAATCTCTGAAAGGGTGAGAGTCAGGTGAATGACAGAATCCTCTCCTCCATTCAAAGATTGTGTTGCATTCAGTGTAAGCATTGTATGGCCATTTCTCAATTGTGGAAGAAGGTGCCTGTCATCGCTATACTGTCTCTTTTAGTTGAACCTGAAGACCCAAAGCTATTAGGAATCTCAGCAACAGAAGTTCAGCACCTGGAAGCGGACCAGGAGCCCTTCAGAGAAGGTTTCTACAGGATCAAGCAGCCTGCATGACATGGAAGATAAGTTTACTAAAAGAGAAAACATTTTTAGCTAAACTTCAGCTTTAAATATGAGAAAAATTTAACAGGCAACAAGAATGATAAGATGCACAACTTCATGTGGAAAGGTTTATACATTTATATATGGTTCTGTTGCTTTATTATTTTAGCCAGAGAAATATAATTTTGTATTAAATCAATTGCAGACACATACGTTTCTGAGGCCATTTTACTTAAAGTAAACCTAACCAGACCCACAAACTATCACATGAAGGTAAGGAGATATGTAAAAACTAGGGTTGCCCCGAAACCACTTTTTAAGACCGAGTACAAGTACCAATACTTTTTTCAAGTACTTGCGGATACCGATTACCGATACTTTTATTTAATGTCATGTGACAGGAGCACTAATATGCAGCACTGATGATACATGGACTGTGTCAGATTTTTTTTTTTTTTTTTTACAATTTAAATTTTTACAATTTCTTTTTTTTTTTTTTGGGGGGGGGGGGGGAGTTGATGGTGTCAGTGTGTTTATTTTCATTTTTTTATTATTTTTACAATTTAACATTTTTGATATTTATTACAAGTCTTTTTTTATTTTTAATTAGCCCTGTTGGGGGGTGGCTTTGATGAGATTTCAGGGGTCGACATCTCCCCTTTGAGACAGGGAAAGGGACTGAAGACAGAAATTCCCCAGTCCCTTTCTCTGCAGCCTTAGCTGCACTGAAGATGAATGGAGAGGAGATAGTGGCTCCTCTCCATTCATAAATTGAAGCATCTTAACACAGTTTACAATGCTCAGTGACAGTTATGAATGAACAGAGTCAGTGATCACAGACTCTGTGCATTCGGAAAAGGAAAGAGTGGCTAATGTTTACCGGCTCCTTCCTCCGCTCTCCATCCTGACAGATCGAGGACAGAGGGGGACTGAGGAGCACGGAGGGGGACCGGAGGAACACGGGGGGGACCGGAGGAGGATATGGGGGACGGTCAGGGGTGATCGCTGATCGGTGCAGCTCTGGGGAGGAGTTACAATCACTGATCTCCCTGTATAGATTTCAATAAAGCAGCTGAAAGCCGTGGGGGGGGAGAGGAGGAGAAGCGGCTGTCAGCTGATTTATTGAAATCTATACAGGGAGATCGGTGAGTGCAGCTACTTCCCAGCGCCGCACCGATCACCCCTGACTGTCCAGGTATCGGATTAAGAATCGTAGTACAAGTACTCGGGCAAATGCTTGATATCGGTTTTGGGACAACCCTAGGCGAAACCCATGCAAATAATAACTTTCAGAAGGCACTGTTTAAAAGTATGTTGTGGCACTGGGGGGTGCCAGCTGTACGCAAGACGTTTTTACAAAAAAAAAAAAAATCAGAACTAAGTTTACTTGTTTATGCTGCTTACAGATTTACTTACAAACACAGCTCATTCACAATTTAAGGTAAGTAAAAACACAACACATATTTGATGAGAGCAAACAAAAATTTTGTTCCAACATATTAGGAAAAAAACATTGGATAATCCTTCATTGGGGATCAGAGCCCAGAAATTGATTCCTTTTGCAAAAAAATAATATATTTATTAGGATTCTGGAACCAAAAGTAAAAACTGTCTGAAGTTCAAAGAGACTGATATAGCAAGAATAGTCAGAATATCTCATGATTTATTGAAAATTGTATTCTCCCCCAGCATATAGCGGTGCTTTAAAGTTTGTGAACAATTTTTGCTTTTGTGCATTTGTTGTAGAATTTGGCATATTTTTACATAAATATTCAAAAGGGATTACACAATTGAAGTCACCACTGTATATATGGTGCATGTATAATTGTACATATAAATAAAACACACAGACACACACATTTTTTATAATCACATACCAGATTTACACCCCAAGATCTCTGGAAGAAAGGAACAAGAGTAATTGTAATGTACTGTATATAGTTACACTTATCCCACCCCTATCTAGAATTCTATAAAACCTGGAGCTCTACGTTATCGATAAATCCTTTTTGCCCTTTACCCGCCTTAGTTTGCCCTTGTAGGATTAATATCTATTCATTTTTGATCTGTTCAACGGATGACAATAGACTTTGCCATTATGTGAATAACAAATTCAAAAAGTTTTAACTTTAAGCTGAAGTGCTGATCCACAGTGGAACATGGTGTGGGAAACTCGAGTTTCGTTCCCACACTGCATTCAAAATATACTGTTTCTGTGACCTGAAGCAGGTGTCACTGTAAATTTAATGACACCATGGAGTTGATTTACTAAAGCTTGAGAGTGCAAATTCAGGCTCGCTTCTGCAAAGAAACCAATCAGCTTCCAGGTTTTATTGCCAAAGTTTTTTTCCCAGTATGTGCACTTACATCCAAACCAAGAAGAAATGTTGCTGGGGTGTGTGAGCCATCCTTGTAGATATGGGAAAAGAGTCCATGAATTAAAGCTGTATTAAACCCAGAAGCAAATATGTATTTTATTGCAGCTTACCAATTCTTAGATGTGATGGCTGAATTATTTTTCCTTTTTAGGTTTTCTTTCTACCATTTTTACCTGGTGATCCAGCCAGCAAGAACAATCTATCTTCCTGATGGATCAGTTTACAGGGATTAGGCACACCATTTACCACTGACAGGAGTGCTTACAACGATCTGCTTTTAATTATGTAAAACCTTTGTCCTAACTGTAAATGACTGTAAACTAAGCTGGAACTTGGTTTGTTAGTGTATTTAAATCTGCTAGTCTATTTAACACTACTCCCCCCCCCCCCCCAGACTGACAATGCTGCCATCTTCTGTGCCTCCTGTGCTCCTTCATCCACAGTGGGGAGCTCTACTACAGGAGGTGTGTTATTGATCAGATCACCAAGTGAATACAGAGGGGAAAAAGCCATCAAAAGAAAAGTAATGCAGCCACCACATCTAATGATTAGTAAGCTGCAATACATTATATTTTGGGTGTTGGCTTTAATACTGTGTTATAGTTACGGGGAGATTAAAATGTAGTACACTATTCCACAAAGGTGCTGTATGTCTGTTCAAGGACAGTCAGCAGATCAGATGCATTAGTGTTTGTGGAAGACATCTTAAAAAAGAAAAGTGATGATGTTGCAAACACCTCGCAAATTCCCATTAAATATGAAAGAAATTTCACAATGCTGTAGAAAGCCATCCATTAAATTAAAAGCCAAATGCAGAAAAGACCCATTCTGAGATGTGCATATGGATGGATGGTTTGCTGAGTTACAGGAATTGAGGCTTATATTATGCAACTGTAAAACTAGGGAATAACAGTTGTGTTTAGGCTTTAGTCCATGAAGCTTGGAACCTGTCTACTGTTAACCATTCTCCCAGTGCTTATTTGGGTTTCCTCCTGGGACTCTGATTTACCTCCCACACTCCAAAGAAATGTTTGTAGCTTAACTGGCTCCTGCCCAATTTTGCCCTAGTGTGTGTGTTAGGGATCTTAGATTGTAAGCTTCTTGAGAACAGGAATAAAAGTGTATGTACAATATATTAAGTGCTGCGTAAATTGTTGACACTATACGAATGCCTGTAACAAAAAATAATAATAAAATACATAAACCAACTCTGAAAACAAAACATCTGGATGGACATACAGTGCCTTGAAAAATTATTCATACCCTTTGACATTTTCCACATTACAACCAAAAACATAAATTTATTTTATTAAGATTTTATGTGATAGACCAACACAAAGTGGCACATAATGTGAAGTGGAAGGAAAATCAAACATGCTTTTAACATTTTTTACAAATAAATATGTGAAAAGTGAAATGTGGTGTGCATTTGTATTCAGCCCCCCTGAATCAATACTTTGTAGAACCACCTTTCACTGCAATTACATCTGCAAGTCTTTTGTTGGGGATGTCTCTATCAGCTTTACACATCTAGAGAGTGAAATTTTTGCTCATTTGTCTTTGCAAAATAGCTCAAGCTCTGTCAGATTGGATGGAGAGCATCTGAACAGCAATATTCAAATCTTGACACAGATTCTCAATTGGATTTAGGTCTGGACTTTGACTGGGTGATTTTAACACATGAATATGCTTTGATCTAAACCAGTGGTTCTCAACCCCTGTCCTCAGGTCCAACTAACAGGCCAGATTTTAAGTATTACCTTGGGGAGATGCAGACTAGAATGCTGCAATCACTGAGCAGCAAAAGGATATCACCTGTGATGTATTTCAGTTATCTTGCAAACCTGGCCTGTTAGTGGGTCCTGAGGACAGGACTTGAGAACCACTGATCTAAACCATTCCATTGTAGCTCTGGCTCTATGTTTAGGGTTGCTGTCCTGCTGGAAGGTGAACCTCCGCCCCAGTCTCAAGTCTTCTGCAGACTCTAACAGGTTTTCTTATAAGAGTGTCCTGTATTTGGATCCATCCATCTTCCCATCAACTCTGACCAGCTTTCCTGTCCCTGCTGAAGAAAAGCATCCCCACAACATGATGCTGCCACCACCATGTTTCACGGTGGGGATGGTGTGTTCATGGTGATGTGCAGTGTTTTTTTTCCACCACACATAGCGTTTTGCATTTAGGCTAAAAAGTTCAATATTGGTCTCATCTGACTAGAGCACTTTCTTCCACATGTTTGCTTTGTCCCCCACATGGCTTCTTGCAAACTGCAAACAGGACTTCTTTTGGCTTTCTTTCAACAATGGCTTTCTCCTTGCCATTCTTCCATAAAGGCCAGATTTGTGGAATGCACAACTAGTAGTTGTCCTGTGGACAGATTCTCCCACCTGAGCTGTGGTTCTCTGCAGCTCCTCTAGAGTTACCATTGGCCTCTTGGCTGCGTCACTGATTAATGCTCTCTTGCCCGGCCTGTCAGTTTAGGTGGACGGCCATGTCTTGGTAGGTTTGCAGTTGTGCCATACTCTTCATTTTTGGATGATGGATTGAACAGTGCTCTGTGATAAGTTCAAAGCTTGGGATTTTTTTTTTTTTTTTACAACCTAACCCCACTTTAAACTTTTCCACAACTTTATCCCTGACCTGTCTGGTGTGTTCCTTGGCCTTCCTGATGCGGTTTGTTCACTAAGGTTCTCTAACAAACCTCTGAGGGCTTCACAGAACAACTGTATTTATACTGAGATTAAATTACACACAGGTGGACTCTATTTACTAATTAGGTGACTTCTGAAGGCATTTGGTTCCACTAGATTTTAGTTAGGGGTATCAGAGTAAAGGAGGCTGAATACAAATGCACAACACACTTTTCAGATATTTATTTGTAAAACAATGTTGAAAACCATTTATCATTTCCCTTCCACTTCACAATTATGTGCCACTTTGTGTTGGTCTATCACATAAAATCCCAATAAAATACATTTA
Organism: Aquarana catesbeiana; assembly: GCF_042186555.1. NCBI lineage: Eukaryota > Metazoa > Chordata > Amphibia > Anura > Ranidae > Aquarana > Aquarana catesbeiana. Next base: position 256,807,973 of record NC_133329.1, read on the forward strand.
TGTTTTTGGTTGTAACATGACAAAATGTGGAAAATTTTAATGGGTATGAATACTTTTTCAAGGCACTTTACCTGATAAGTAAGGACCTATTCTGGGTGATATTCTTCCAGCGATGCTATACAACTTGCTAGTATATTACGTTAAGCTGGCCGCTGCTGATGAAAATACTTGTTGTCTAGATGATCCAGTGACTTTAGTACTTACTAGGTCGCCGACTTAAGACAACTAAGCATGTTTGGCTACAGTCTTACAATTTTTTAACCCATTAAAGCTAGGGTTGCGCCGATACCGAGTATTTGCCCGAGTACTTGTACTCGGGCAAATGCTCCCAATGCTTCACCCGATACCTTGCATCCCGGAAGTCAGTGGGCGGGAGAAGGCGGAGCGCGGGTCCTGGCACAGTGAGAGTCCTTGCAGCAAGGGAAGGTAAGCTTATGGGGCAGGGGTGTGGGTCGCAGTCACAGCCGTGTGCATCCATCAGCATCGGTGACCAGGCCGTCAGAATCGTTAACGGAAGTGACTGCCCGAGTCTCCGTCAGAGGCTGTACATGGCAACACCCATCTTGGTACACCCTGAACTTGGCCTCAGTAGCCTGCAGTCACAAGGTGGCAGCGGACATCTTGTTACACCCAGCCCATATAGTTCACTAACTATATGGGCTGGGTGTAACAAGATGTCCGCTGCTGCATTCTGACTAGGCTTACTGAGGCTGAGTGCAGGGTGCATCAAGGCTCTTGTATACGCAGTCATCACATATCGTCAATTTTATTTGATCATGCCAGGCTGCCAGCAATTAGTGCTGCATTATTTTCAGTGCCACTGCCTAGTGCCTACCAAACAGTTCCACCTATCATTGCCTATAAGTGCTACCTATTAGTGCCACCTATCAGTGCTGCAAATCAGTGCCCATCAGTCAGTGCCACCTATCAGTGCCCATAAGTGCCACCCATAAGTGCCAGCCATCAGTGCCGCATATCAGTGTCCATCAGTCAGTGCCACCTATCAGTGCTGCAAATCAATTTCCCTTCAGTCAGTGCCACCTATCAGTGCCACATATCAGTGCCACCTATCAGTGCCCATAAGTGCCACCAATCAGTGCCCATCAGTTCCAGCCATCAGTGCCGCATATCAGTGCCCATCAGTTCCAGCCATCAGTGCCGCATATCAGTGCCCATCAGTAAATGCCAGCCATCAGTGCCGCATATCAGTGCCACCTATCAGTGCCCATCATCAGTGCCGCAAATCAGTGGCCATCAGTCAGTGCTTTGAAAACTGTCACTTGACATTAAAAAAGTATCAGTAATCGGTATCGGCGAGTACTTAAAAAAAAGTATCGGTACTTGTGCTCGGTCTCGGTGGTATTGGTGCAACCCTAATTAAAGCCGGCTGCAGACGGTTTGAAACTCGGCCAGTTCAACAGGGACCAACCGAGGTTCGAACCATGTATGGGCAGGCTGAATGTACCCAAGTTGGATTTTACATGTTATTGTTGCTAGTGGCTAATATAGGTGCTAGCAGTATTCACTGTGTTCTGCTGGTAGGGGGTAGCTTCCCCCCACCGAGAGAACACAATGCCTCCGCAAGAGGAAATCTCCCATCAACACTGTGTTGATGGGGGAGTCGAGCTATTTGGTTGCAGGAAAGAAAATCACTTCATATATGGCTGGCTTAACTGACCACCTAAAGTGCCACCAATTCAAATAAACCAAAATATCAGAATGCAATAGCTCAAAGTCAGGAAGCCCTATACTACGGTTTTCTAGTCTATTACATTTGAATGTACTAATCCAATACAATTTATTTATGGATGATTGCTAAAATCACTTTCTTATCTTTTATGTATTAAAAAAAATATTTCGCTTAAAATCAAAACTTCTTCTAGGACAGGGTCTCCTCATTATATTATTTTTCTACGTATGAACAATTTGCCCTTTGTCCAGATAATATTCAAATAACAAAAAGCATACTTCTAAAAAACAAACAAAAAAAAAAAACTAAGCACAATATTCACTGGTTTACCAGCCCATCAGATTTTTCTCAAGTTCCAAGTTCCACAACTATCTTAAAATCTCCATGGCTTATATGTGATACTTCGCTATGTTGACTTGTAAATGTAAAATGTTCAGACCTTGTTAACCATACATGTCACTAAGATATAGCCTCGAACATGCTCTTTATATACCCATATTGAAATAATATTTGCAACAATATGGCATACAGTATGGCACAGGCCTCCAAAATCACTACACTATTAAAAGCACAAAAGCCGGGTACACACGATTGCACATTCTGACAACAAAATACATGTTTTTTTTCCCGACAGATGTTGGCTCAAACTTGTCTTGCATACACATGGTCACACAAAGTTGGTCGGAAATTCCGAACGTCAAGAACGCGGTGACGTACAACACGTATGACGAGCCGAGAAAAATGAAGTTCAATAGCCAGTGCTGCTCTTCTGCTCGATTCCGAGCATGCGTGGCACTTTGTGCGTCAGAACTGTGTACACACGATCGGAATTTCCGACAACGGATTTTGTTGTCGGAAAATTTAAGAACCAGATCTCAAATTTTGTGCGACGGAAATTCCGATGGAAAATGTCCAATGGAGCCTACACACGGTCGAAACTTCGGACAAAAGGTTCCCATCGAACATTTTCCATCTGAAAATCTGACCGAGTGTACACGGCATAACAGACCTCTTGTCCTTGGAACTGCTGGTTAGTGTTCACCCTGTAAATCAGAACCTATAAATGCCAATAGGGCTTGGAAGCTGAAGTATGGGAACATATAAAATTAATGAATGCAATTATGGGTTTATTAAAATATTAATTTTACATGCAAGTATTATAAAGTGCCTACATTTTTTTTTTTTTTTTAGCCTCAGGTAATCCCCTGTGCCACAGCATTGAAACTGGAAGTGGCAGGGGCAATACAAGGGGCAAGTCAGGCTCTGCTATTGTGCAAATGAATTAGCAAGGGATATTCTAACAGGAGATGAGAGTAGAGTAAACAGAGGCATGGCTCATCACTGAGCTTTTGCTGTTCAATCACAGGCTGGGGTAGGTGACGAGACTATATTGCTTAATTGCGAGAGAAAAGTCAGGTCACTAAAGCCTAGTACACATGGGCCGAATGTCGGTGTCGGGCAGCATCGGTTGGTTCAATAGAAGCCAGCCAACATTCGGCCCATGTGTGCACCAGCCCGTCCGACCAGCCAGCTTCTGTCGAAGGGTCATGACCGAAAAAGGTCTGCCAACTGGCTCCCGGACAGTGCTCTGACCGCAGTGTCCTGGCAGGGAAGGGGGGGCGCCCCCCTGTCAGAACACAATAGCACAGCAGGGGAGATCGCTGTACTAACATAGAATTGTTAGCACAGCATCTCCGACCTGAACTGTCAGGTAGTCAGCGAGTGTGTATGAGGCTTAACCTGGCTCTGTTGTCTGATATGGTTAAAGGGTAACTCCACTTTCGTGGGGAAAAAAAATTAGCAAATAAAGAAAAAAATAATATAGCATATACAATTGCGACACAAGTATGGTAATTGAATGTTATTAAAAATTACCTCTCTTTCCTCATTAGTGCTCTGCAGGTGCACAGCTGATTAATAATTATGAAACCATTCCCATTAGACCCAATGAGCACAGGGGCACAGAGGAACAAGCAGGGATTTCTTCAGAATAACAAAAGGTAGGAATCTGCAACAAAGGTTGTTATAATCCTTGCAATGTACATAGATCACCCAGATGGGAATCTTTTTTCTCAACAAAAGTGGAGTTACGCTTTAAGTATATCTCAGAACTTGAAAGATTGGGAACCAAACCTTAATGAATGGAAAACAGCTCACATATATGCATTTCAAGTAATTTTTAGCTGTTTGCTTGGAGTCTGACTATAATAAATTTAAAAAGTTAATAAGAGCTCATCCTTGAAGTCAGGATTTATAAAAACACATAGAAGTCAATCATTTAAACTGTGCTTGTACCTCTTTCTTCCAGAGAATAACAGGCACGGATAAAATCATAGTGCAGATTCCTCTAACATCATATCTCATGTGCATACAGTTTAGTTTGATTCATCCCATCTGTTTATTATATCCCTGTGCACAATATAATAAGTCCATCATAATAAGATTACGAGCAATCCTACCAAACAAACATTTTCAATCCATCACAATATCACTGTACTACTATTCAGGATCAGGGTATTCCAATCAAAGACAGTTATCTGCTGTCCAACTGCTACATTTCACCACGTAAACCATTGAAATGATTTTTAACATTTTCTTGGCCCCATGAGAGACTAATGTTTATCTGGCTGCGCTACACTGAAAATGAGTATAATTCACGGTTTTCCAAAATGTAGAGTTCTGTTCCATATGAATGCTCTAGCACAGACACAAAAAGCAGTGCATTCAGTGATAGAAGACTGTATTAAGTGTAATTTGGATAATAATATATTAATGTAGTTTAATGTAAAATGCAATTAACTGGTTTTCCTTGAAATGAGCGTCTCGCACAAAGTAGACTGCCGATGAACTATCGGATTCCGGTTCCTTAACTGTGTTTCACAGTGTTTGGCTAGTGATGTAAATTATTAACAGCTACTGGAAGCTGCTCAACTCATTTCTTCTCCAGCTATTGTCTTTTTCTTCTGCAATATGTTGATCCTCTGACATTTTCATTCCTTCCCAGCCTTCACATGTCTGTTAGCTGATCAGCTCATTCAGTTCAATTTTAGTTACTATGGTAATTCCCTGCTTTTAGATTGTAGAATTCCAAAACTGCCCTTGCATTTACAGCATGCAGATTTAAGATTTGCTAAAAAGTTTTAGATTGGTGAACTAAAATTTATATATATATATTTTTTTTTCTCAGATCAACATCAACTTATTAAGTGGTAATAAAATTATGAATCTATTTTATGATTTTTTTTTAGCAATATATGTATTCCAGTGTAGTACATTTATTTAATATAAGTTTTTATAGCCCTGCTTATTTACACAGCTCTTTACATATCATAAATTCACATCAGTCCCTGCCCCAAGGAGCTTATAGTCTAAAGGCCTCTACATTACATTCCATACATATACTAGGGCCAAATTAGGCAGAAGCCAATTAACCTACCAGCATGTCTTTGGAGTTGGGGAAGAAAACTGGAATACTGTACCCGGCTTCACGGTCTAAAACCTGCATAAGCTCAGGGAGAACATGCAAACTCCATGGAGATAATGTCGTGGATGGGATGAAAACTGGGGAACACAGTGCCTCAAAGCAGATATGCTAACCACTAAGCCACTGTACTGCTCCTACATTCAACTGAACAGGAGTTCACACTTTCATATGCAACAGAGAATGTGAAAGATAAACTAACAAAAACAATAATAAAAAGACAGGGTTATTTTACAGTTTTTTTAAATAAAGTATTCTGCAGGACACCAAATACCAGTATAAAAACTGGAAAAATTGGGGCGTGGCGACCGAGCTCCAAGATGGACGCCTGAGCTAGGAGCTCCGCTTGGCCGCCGGAGAGTATCTGCCAACATCTGAGCCCACCGGTTACATCCACGGCCACAAATACCTCCGTTAGTCTGCTCGACAGCCCAGGGGATGCCGTAAGAACCCGCCACAACCACACAAGATGCACAGCTTCTTTACGGTAAAATGGTGGCCTGCACACCACGGCTAGGGGGCCACTGAGGGTCCCAAAAAGCACCCGTACAAGCTTGCCTACACAGCGGGTCCTCCTCTGGCACATCTAGCCATTCTACCAGAAGCCCAGCAAAATCTAAACAGAGGATGGACTCCCCTGTCAGGTTGCATGATGACCCTGACATGGAGGTAGGCGGGCCGCAGGGAAACCATACCACACGGTCCTAACACCTGACTGACCCCATAGCAGACTTCCCGACAGACCCATATCAGACATCATGTTCAAAGAAATGTTGCTGTCCCTCATATCCCCACTACCTGCTGATATGTTGAAGGGGATTAACCAATGCCACAAGGAGGAGGTCCAAGCTATTGGGATCAGAGTAGATTGGGTCGAACAACAGATGGATGACTACGCATCCTCATACAACACCCCAGTGGATGCAAACAGCACCCAGGGAGAGGATATAATGTGGTTGAAAGATAAGGTCGCAGACCTAGAGGATAGGTCCAGAAGGAACATTAAGCTGAGGGGTGTCCCATAGTTTGTTCCAGCTACCCAACTCCTACAACATGTCCAAGCCTTATTCTCCACTACCTGCATTGACAACACAGGATCTCATAGTGGACAGGATTCACAGAATCCCCAAACTATTTTTCCTTCCAGAAGAAACTCCAAGAGACAGACATACTATTGAGAATACACTTCTACCACGTGAAGGAACAGATCCTGCAGGTATCACGCAGACCTGCCAATGTCCCTCCACAGTATACTGAAGTACAACTACTTCCAGACCTCTCCAGGCCAAAGACGCCGCAATCTAGCGACCATCATGAAGGCCTTAAGAAAACACAAAATCCTACACAAATGGGAGATACCCTACAGTGCTCTCTATTACACATAATGGGACCACAAAGTCTATCGCAACAATGGAAGAAGGAATCACAGCCCTACATCAATGAGGATACTTCCCGACCAGGCCTTACATTCCACCTCTGCATCACAGCCACAACTGATCTAAAATGAATAGCAAGTGGTATCGCATAAGTCCTTCCTAACCTCGCAACAAGATGTGGAAGACCCCACAAACAGACCTCATGGTCACAGTGAGTACTTACACCACGCTACCATCCATCAATCCATACAACACCATAAATTACTATCACATGCCTACCAATCAATGCCCAAGGCCTGAATCACTCGGCTAAAAGATTTTCCCTATGGAAAGAGGCCTGTAGACACAGGGCGGACATCCTCTGTATAGAGGAAACCCACTTCCAGAAGAACAAAACCCCAAATTGTTCACACAGAGAACCCCCATGTATTTATGGCGTGTACACCCGGCCGCAAGAAAGGAGAGGTACCGCTAGCCTTAAGGAACTCACTGTCTTTCCAAATTAAAGAATCATTAATTTATAAGTGGGGCAGATATATCATAACCGGAGACAAACGCCAAACCGTACACGCTTGCAACACTGTACGCCTCGAACACTCACCAAGTCCGCTTCTTAAACAGCTAAAAAAAAAAAAAAAACGCTATACGGTATAGAAACCCAGTCATAGGAGGTGATTTTAACCTGATCTTGGACCCCAAACTGGACACCACTAAAGATAAACCAAATGGCACTCCATCCCTTCATACTCTTCTACACACAGAGGAACTGTTCGATGCATGAAGATGCCTTCATGCAACGAGAGGAACTACACTTTTTTCTCCCCTAGGCATTGTTCTTACTCACTGTTCTTACATATAGACATGCTTCTAACAGGCTAAGTGGCTTTTGCAACATGTCCATGCCACAGTAATACATGATATCACGTGGTCTGACCACGCTGCAATTTCAATGTCTATTGCCGAACAGGGTGTCTTAACACCATCCCCCATTTGGTGCTGCAATGTTAGGCTCCTACAAGAAACTCAAACACTTCCTGTGATCTCTCAGCATCTCCAGGACTTTTTCTAAAACAGCAGCACATCTGTGACAGACCCATTCACTCTATGGAACGCTCACAAAGCTTACATGAGTAGCATACTAATACAGTTAGGGGCCAGAGAGAAAAAACGCCACACCACAAAACTTAATCTACTATCTGATATACATATACTAGTAACCCAAAACAAAGCATATCCAACAACCGCCCTAGCGAAAACACTTTCTAAACTCCATAAAGAAACTACGACAACCCCCTATCGGGGCTTTAAAGCAGCCAATAAAATTCAGTAAGGGTAGTCAAAAAAGGTTGATTTTATTAGTACAAAAATTTGTATAAAAATAGATAAATAGCTTCTGACAATTCAAGTCAGGACATGAACTAAATACAGCATAAAAATTGCAACAAACAATATTCGTGGTTAGAAGCAATACAAATTACAATGTATTATGAGACAGCCAAGGTTTCTTCAAATGTTAAATCCTTATGATATTGCAAAAAACAGGGCCTGTGAATAGGAGCAATGTACAATACAGTATATGGGACAACAAGAATACTATATATTAATCCTGACGCATTTCGACCCTCATTGGGTCTTCTTCAGAGGATGGGTTGTCCACTGTGGAAATGTAAACATATATCGAACACAGCATAAGACTCAATAATAGCAAACCCATGTGCATGCAGTGGCCAAAAGCTGCACCCAGATAAATTCACGTAGGTACTAGAAACAAAGTAAAAGGTGAGGAGTCAGTTAACTCCTCCAAATGGTTGAAAATTTCCCTATCGCGGAGCAATATGATGGGTCCATGGGTCTACAGGGAAACACATGCAGAAAGAAGGGAAAAAAAAAGGGAAAGAATGAATGTTGGTGCTAGAAAAGTGAGCAGCTAGGTGTGAAGAAATTGTGAAGGTGTATGGCAAGATTGGACAGACAAGCAGCAAAAGCCCTGGCGCCCATCCAGGACCATATGGCAGTAGGAATATTGAGTAGAAGACAATGGGGCAACAGCTCAAACGAACACCAATGTTAGTGAATAATAGGGAAAAAAGACCAACCGGGGTTGGATGGAAGGGGGAGAAGGGGGGGGGGGAAGAGGGCGGGAGATGGAAAGGGGGGGGGAACGGGAGGAGGGGGGGAGAGGGGAAAGGGCAGAAGATGGAGAGAGGGGGAGGGAAAAAGGGAGAGGGAGGGGGAGAGAAGGGGAAAGGGGGGGGAAAGAGGGGGGGAGGAAAAGGGAAGGAAGGGGGGGAAATAGGGAAAGAAGGGGGGGAAGGAAAGAAGGGGGGGGGACGGAAGGGGAAGAGGGGGGAGGGGAGAAAGGGAAGGTGGGGAAAATAAAGATGGGGAGTGGGGTGCAGACAGGGTGGGAAGGGGTGCACAGGTGAATATGATGGAGGGGAATGGGGAGTGTAAAACTAGAGAGTGAAACACAAGATGAGCACAACCTACCTACAAAAACATGCTTAATAAAACCATGATAAAAGTGCATAAGGTAGTGGCGGAACTGTTTACCCAATTGAACAGACCAGTGAGATGTTCCAGATTCTAAAAAATTGAAGTACAAATAAGGGATCATTAATAGAATAAGATTACAGAGGAGGTATGCTGGGAAGCGTATCGAGTGTACTTACCAATCTCTCAGTGAGTGCTTGGCCAGGTATCGCATGGTTTAAAAGGAATCAATAGCCCTCCTCTGAGATTTAGTGAATTTATAGGGAGTATCAATTGATTGACTCCCTTCAGGTGCAGACTGACACATTCGTCCCTCCTCCTCCCCCACTGGGGGAAAGAGCAGCACAGCTGTGTGCTCGAACGTGACCCCCCCCGGCGTTCCGGAAGAGTGTGTGCTCTCGAGCACTCCTGTCACCCCCGCCGCAACTGCGCAGGTGCCGTTACGTCACGCGCACAAGGTCGCGCGCGCGTGAGCACGGCGTCCGGAGGGGATCCGGGACGCCGCTGGCAGGAAAGAGGTGCCCAAAACCAGGTGTAGCCACCTGGTGGGCGTATACGGGAGACGCAGGGCGCCCTGCGTCTCCCGTATACGCCCACCAGGTGGCTACACTTGTCCCGTATACGCCCACCAGGTGGCTATTCTTGTTGTCCCATATACTGTATTGTACATTGCTCCTATTCACAGGCCCTGTTTTTTGCAATATCATAAGGATTTAACATTTGAAGAAACCTTGGCTGTCTCATAATACATTGTAATTTGTATTGCTTCTAACCACGAATATTGTTTGTTGCAATTTTTATGCTGTATCTAGTTCATGTCCTGACTTGAATTGTCAGAAGCTATTTATCTATTTTTATACAAATTTTTGTACTAATAAAATCAACCTTTTTCGACTACCCTTACTGAATTTTATTGGCTGCTTTAAAGCCCCGATAGGGGGTTGTCGTAGTTTCTTTATGCACTTTATGGGGTGCGCAGCCCATTTGTCTACACTCATGTGAGTGTCCCTCGCTGTCCATTTAACACTTTCTAAACTCAAAAAATTGAGAGAGCTTCTAACACAACAATATGACAAACATCTTAGATGCCTACAATTAGGATCCTATGCTAATGCCAACAGGGAAGGTAAATACCTGGCCAATAAAATTAAGGCAGCTCACACAAAAACTAGAATAGCACATTTGATACATACCACCCTACACCACAAAATCACTAACCCGCAAGATATAGCGAACCAGTTTGCCGAATACTACGGAGCACTGTACAACCTACACACAGACACCTCCACCCCACAACCAACCACAGATAAAATACAACAATTCCTACAGAAAATCAAACTCCCATCACTGTGAGAAGATTAAAAAAAAAAAAAAATTAAAAGTCAGCAGCTACAAATACTGCAGCTGCTGACTTTTAATTGGACACTTACCTGTCCCAGGGTCCAGCGATGCGGGGGATTGAAGCCCCACTCGTCTTCCCCTCCGTTCTGTGGCGCCAGCATTGCAACTGTGGGTGTCGGGCTGTGGCTTCACAGCTGGGCACCCACTGCGCATGCGCGAGCGGCGCCGCGCGCTGTGATTGGCCGTTCAGTCATCTGGGACCTGTAATGGGTCCCAGATGATTGACAAGAGGGAGAGAGCAGAGCTGAGCCCTTCCTGTGCCGAGGAGAAGTGATGTCACCAGCTCAGGCACTGAAAGAGGCAGACTACGTGGGACCCCCTAGCAACAGGCATTTAGAGGTGAGTAAAAAAAAAAAATTCTAAATTTTTTTTTATGCACATTCATGTATTTTTTTCTTGGGTGGAACACCACTTTAAAGAATTGAATTCCCCATTCACCACCCAAGAAATTGAAACAATCATAACACTACCAAACGGTAAATCACCGGGACCGGATGGTTTCGCAAATGAATATTACAAAATACTCAAAGACATTCTTACTCCACACATGCAATTGATCTTCACAAGAGCAGCAGAATCTTCTACCCTCCCCGCGGAGATGCTGAGAGCCCACATAGTCACTTTAATTAAACCTGGGAAAGACCAAACTACTCCAGCCAACTTTAGGCCAATATCGCTTCTGAACTCAGATATCAAAATATATGCAAAAATACTGGCCAAACGATTAACAGATATTATCCCCCATATCATTCACCAGATGGGATTTGTGAGGGGGAGAAAAACCTGATATGCTACCAGAAGAATCACCAATGTTATTCACCATGCTGTCAAAACCCGAACGCGTTCTCTGCTGCTATCTATAGATGTAGAGAAGGCATTCTACAGGGTCCACTGGACATATATGGAAATGGTACTAGCCAAATTCGGCTTCAAAAGGTCCATTACTCACTGCAATTTTGGCTCTATATTCCTGCCCATCAGCACAAGTGTATACCTCGGGTCTCTTATCCACACCCTTTAACATATCCAATGGAACTCACCAAGGATGTACCCTCCCCCTACAATATTCAATTTAATAATAGAACCCCTAGCTGAAACCATCAGAACACATGCCCCAATCACGGTTTTCGAGTTCGGCTCCTAAATACAAGTCATAAATTTGTTTGCGGATGATGTAATCTTCCTTCTAACAAACCCACTAACTTCCCTCGTACAAGCCCACAAAATACTGACGGACTTTGGAGACATATCTTATTATAAAGTTAATTTCACCAAATCCCTAATCCTATACATAGGAGTCCCACAAACCACAAAAACACTCCTTACAAGACATTCTCCCTTACACGTAATAAAAAGGGTATCTCGTACTTAGGAATCACCCTGACTCACACAACCTCATCTCTAGCAGATGCCAATCTTAAACCATTCATGGCCAAACTAGAACAACAATTAAATGATATCTCAAGAAGAGAACTATTCTAGTTAGGCAAAATAGCGGCATTCAAAATGTCCATTTTACCACAAATTCTTTACATCTTCCGCTCCCTACCCACTCTCATACAACCCCCCCCCCAATACCTCCGCACCATGTCCAGTATTATATGGAAATTCATATGGGGAGGTAAAAAAGCTAGATGCCCACAAAACATCCTTATCCCACATAAAAGGGTAAGGGGTGCTGGACTAGCAGACACTAAAGACTATTTATGGGCAATGAGATTAGACCAACTTAAACACTGGTTCCACAGCACAGACAGACCACTATGTCTGGATCAGTGTTTTCTCTATTTCTACCCAAACGACCCAACAACATTCCTCCTGGGTGACATAGGGGAACCCTGGGAAACTGGAGGTTTACCCCCTCCCATACAAGTGTCCATACAGGCATGGAGATTCCTCCTAAAACACAACCAAACTGACACGCAAGGTAGAATACAAAATCCCTATAGGCCTCCTAGAAGCAAAAATTCTTATGCTGTCGATCACAAAATTCCATATTTACGGCATAAGGCACATACAAGACCTAATCAGAGAACGTAAGCCAAAATCTGCAGAACAAATAATGACCGACTGCAGATTACCAAACAATATGCTTTTTTCCTGTGTATGCATCTCCCATTTGCTAAGAGCACACCCCATACCCAAAATAAAAATACCAAACTAGAGCATGGCGCATCTATTCAATTCCAACGCCTACCACTAAAGGAATATTGCTATTCTACAACCCCATCCACAACAAACAGACCTTGATAAAGACCGCTGCTATTAGGAAATGGGAAATTGATCTAGATATTACATTCTCAGATGCGCAGTGGCAACACGCATTCAGGGAAATTCACAAAGCACCCCATTGTGTAAATCACTGGGAAATTATGCTCAAAATAACCAATAGATGGCACTACACTTTATATAGGCTTGCCACATTTTTCCCCAGACACATCCCCCTTATGCTGGAGGAAATGTGGACAAATTGGAAATCTGCTACACAGAATATGGGAATGCCCGAGCATAACAAGCCTTTGGAACAAAATGTTGCAGATGTTATCATCAATCACAGGGATCTTAACACCTCCAAAGCCGGCATTAGCAATTCTTCATATAGGAATAGAAAAATTCCCTCCCAAATACAGACCAGTCATCACCCACATCTTTCTGGCAACTCGTACTCTAATACTCCGCAATTGGAAAGATACAATATCTATTAATCCATCTGACATGATAAAACTAGTCAACAGGAACCACACCTTCGAATGCCTTCTGGCTAGTAACTCTTTAACAGAAATTTGATAGCAACCGGAAGATATTGGCCGAACAATACAAAGATTTATAATATCCTCTGTCAATTAACTTGTTTTACTTGAATACTACTGTCTTACTTAACTTTACTGTTATAATTATACAGTCTCATGCTGGCGTATCATAATATACCATTGCGTATTGTGTGTATCTAACTGTTTGAATGTTAATATTCTGAAAAATTCAATAAAAATTATTGAAGAAAAAAAAAATGTAGAAATCACTTAAGCAGTTTAGCACAAAGTTTGAGGGTATATGCAGTATACCTTAGCTGGATAGCATTTAGTTTGCTAATACTCTGTTACATAAACTCACAGTATGCATTAGAAACTACAGAAAGTCAGATAACGACTGCATCATTACTGGGGTGGAGGACTTCCAGCATCATCTAACTGTCAGAAACCATGAACCAGACCAAGCCAGAAGTACAGTAAAATCCCACTTGTTTATTAATAAAAATAAAAAAAGGTAAATAGAGTAAGCATAATCAAAGCATAGCCAGAGTCCAGTAACCAGATCGGGTAATCAACGAGGCCAGAAGTCAGGGATCTAAGTAGAGGAACAGCAAGCAGCATAAGGAGCCAGAAGGGATGTCAGCAAAGCCAGTCTTTAAACAGGAATGCAGGAGATGGTTTCTTGTGATGTGACCAAGGCGAAGGCAGGAATGAAGTGAGCTGGAGATCTTTAAGTAGGCGGGACTGACGAGCAGATCCACAACAACTGTGGAGAGAGATGAGAGCTGGCAATTAGCCGACAGCTGAGCGGCCAGCTCAGAGAAGGAAGGGCTGAGCCAGCCCTGACACTAACCCAGTGTTTCTAAACCCTTTTTCAGTCAAAGCAGCCTTTAAATTATACACAACCTCAAGGCACCACATTCTAAAATGTAATAAAGAAACTATTAGTTTTAAATATCGCAGCAGCATCCACCCAGCATTAGAGGTGACCTTTGCAAACTGCTACTAGTGTTTCTCTTCTCCATCAGTTTCTTTCCCTGCCAACATGACCCCAGTGCTGACGGGGGGGGGGAGGCTCGGGGCAACCTACTTATCCACTGACATCTTTGGTTGCTGGATGCCAGTGGCTGGCCTGTTCGTTGCCCAAGGTTAAAATGCTGTACGTAGCCATCCCCAATACATTAGGATAATGATTATGGCTTTTCATACCTTTGTACAATGGTGGTTAACTGAGTAAACATAGGGGGCCTCAAGTGCACCCCCAACATGTCCAGAGAGCCTCACAATAGCTTAGAGTCCATTCACTCTGATACGTAGGCAGTATCAGGATGTAAAAGGTGTGTTTGCTATTACTACTGCATTATACTGCAATGCAACCGGGAAAATATAATCAATTTCTTCAAAACCAGAACGATCAAGTTGAGTTTATGTGGACAGGAATTTGCATGAAGGTGACATTTTTACAGGTTTGTAATCCCTAAATTCTAAATGGCATTGTGCTAATTTATGCAATTGTGAACCATAACATCTCACTTTTTTTTTTTTTTTTTTTTTTTTTTTAGGGCCTAACCACACCAGCAGGTGCATGTTTAGGTTTGCATAATGCACACTCAATGATGTGAATTGTGTATGCGCCCTGCAATGTGTTCGCGTTGCAGCGCTAGATATTTGTAAACTTTAATTTAGCTTTTTAGTTTATTAAAGTTAATGCATGGCAGGCATTGCCCTTTCTATGCATTGGGCAACACTGCCCAATACAGCCCAACAGGGCTGGTGTGATAGTGTCCTTACTGATCAAAATGTTACAGCTACAGATCATTTCTAATAGTGATCTATTGCTACACACAATGGGCCAGGAATGGATCAATACAGCAGCAATTTGCTGCTGCACAGGAGGAAGGAGAGAGCTTGGCTGTGAAGTTACACATATGTAAGCATTGTGTGTACAGCTCCTGCTACCAGTACTCATACTGTACATTCTGTAGTAGGAGCAGAAGCTCAGGAGTGCCTGGGTTTAACACCAAACTGCGGCTGTCAGTGACAGCCTGACCTTTGAGCACAGAAGGTGAATGGGACCTGCCGGAGCTATTAGCAAGCAGTTAGCATCCTGCTGTGCTCCTGACCTACACACTCTGAGAATTGGCTGGTGGGGATATTGTTCATGTTTGGGAAAATGCTAAATTTGTCCTGAACAACATATATTCCATTCGGAAAAACTAGAACCAAACATATGTAATGTCCAAATGCACAAATTTTTGGACAAAAAATGTGCTAAAGGCATGCATTATTATAAGCACATAACGTGTATCACCCCAAATGCTGCAGTTGGAAATTTGTCAATTAAAGGTGAAAGTGCATTATCTACAGAACAGCAGGTGACAGGCAATCGTGATTGGTGTAAATTACATTGCTGAACGACTTAATTGATCAAAACACTGCTGGACGCTATGAACTCTGTATTTACTTTTGGGAACATTATTAAAATTGTGTGTTTTATTTAACAAATAATAATTCTCTCCAACATCCTGCAGTCATTTTAGCGGCAGTCATAATGTAGCCATTTGACTTCTTTTATATGCTTTTAACCCCAAGGTAGGGCTGCATTCACAAATAAGCATCTGATTGGCCAGAGCACCCTATGAAGCAAAATAGCATGTAAAAATAAATGTAATCTTATCACTGCAGGAATGATGTAAAAAAAATACCTCCCCCACTTTCCTTTAACCATCTTTTGCCCTAGGTCTGTACCTAATGGGACAGGGTATGTAGCTAATTATCCTAATGGGGGGTGAGGGGGAGGGGGGAAATGAACTCAAAGACTTTACAAAATGATATAACTCCATATTATGGTTTAAGCACCGAAAGCTCAGGGGTCCTCAAACTTTCTAAACAAAGGGCCAGTTCACGGTGCTTCAGACTTTGGGTAGCAGACTGTGGCCACTGGGAGTAGATAATGCCACGGCAGTAGTGGTTAATGAGAGTAAACTATCAGTGGGAGAAATACTGCCCCATAGTTGATGTCAGTGGGAGGAATAATGCCCCATTGGTAGACAGCTGAACAGACGACAGCTGGAATAGTGCCCCATTAATAGTAATAGTGGGAAGAATATTGCCCCATCAGTGGTGTTCGTAGAAAGATATGTGCTCCACTGTTGGGGTCAGTGGGAAGAAGAGTGCACTTGGAGCCAGGTAAAGGCAAGCAAAGGGCTGCATCTGGTGCACAAGTGGCAATTTGGGGAATACTGCTTTAAATCATATGATCTAAAATGCTATAATGTCCATCCTTGCCTCGTTAGTCAGATTCCAAACTTTGAACCGCCTGACAAAATCTGTACGAGATGCTAGAATGTGCCTTTAATTCTATACATGGTCTTAGAAATTGGTGTGAACTCTTCATAACATTTCACTGTGCATACTCAACTGCTTAATCTGCCTTCCTAACTTATGCTGAAAGTAGACTTGGCGTGATACATTTTTTAACACAAGCTACACTAGCAGCATTGCAATATTCATTTTATTTTATAACTCAGCAATGTGATGCTCAGCTGTGTCTGCTCAAGGGTGACTTGAAGGTTTTTTTTTTTTTTGTTGACTGAACGGCCATCCGCAGAGTGTTCAGATCAGGCAGCATGTGTTTAATTTTACCTAGAGATTTATTTTGATACACTTGCCGAGCAATAAAATGACCCCGAAGACTGGATTCAGATGTTTCCAGAATGCAAACATACTGTAATCAATAAGGACTGAGTCCAAATATCCCATCCAGACATTCTACAAATAAGCACTGTATTGTATCCTTGTGAGATAACACAGCTCTTGCTGAATAGATGTCTATGTATACTCTGTAAAAGGACAATTTTACTTCTTAGGCATTTTAGTTTTAATTTCCACAAGGGTCTAGGTCTGACATTAAATACACGTTTTTAAAATGTTTGGAAAACTCACTCTATAACATTAATCATTATTTTTATTAATTGAGGCAACTCTTTCCTTTTCCAATGTTTAGAGTTCCATTAACAAATTTGTAGTCCTCAGGTTAACAAATACTCACTGGAGCATGCCCAGTGAACAAAAACTCTGCTCCAGTCTGTCCCCTGAGGCCAATCATTCCTCTCTTGGGTGCCACCATCTTGCCTTCTACACAGCATAGATAACATGAAACGTGGCTATCAACTGCGACCTGCATATCAAAGACACTTCTGCCCTTCCTGTGACCACGCATTTGAAGAATTTATGAACAGCAGTCAGCATATGTCAGCTGCCAGAGTAGTGGTTAGAGATGGACTTAGCAGTTGACTTTTGACAAAAAAAATTAAAAATCTAAATTTGCTCATTAGTAGTGCTGTTTAGTCTGCATGCTTCAGAGAAAGAAGTGGTGCATTTGAAACAGCTGATGGAGTAAATCATGAAGGCACCACTATGTTCACATTTCTGAGAAATGAAAAAATTATCTTTAACCCCTTCCCGCCATTTGAGTCAAGCAACCACATGATCGGAAAGCTCCCAATTGCAAGTATGCATCAGGAGCTTTTGGGTGCCTGCCCGTGATGGTGCTGGGAGCGCACAGGGCACGCCCTCCCAGCACAGAAAACCGTCTACATAACAAGGCCTCTCTGCAAAAGGCTGCATATATGCACCACGTCGGCAGGAAGAGCTTGAAGAGAACATAAGCCAAATATTTTTTTCAGTTCTGAACCACTGGTTCAGTCTCATTCCGACAACTTTCAGAATAACATTGGTGGTCCCGCTTTTGGAAACCTCACAGTGTAGGCTATTAGGTTAACAAATGTGGTCAGTTTAATCCTTCAGAGAATCTATAGGCCATAGACCACTCTGCTTGGCATAAACTAGATTCAATCAACAGTTCCCCAGAGCACAGATTACCCTGGGTGTAGGTGCCGAATGATCTTGATCATAAATATGCAATATGTTAATTATGGTTCATGGCTCTTAAACATGTACAGTATACCAGGTGGCAGAATGCAATCACTTTCACATGTGAAGACTTGAGTATTTACCTGAAGCACACACTCTCTTTCGGTTTGACATAATTTCAATCTTTTGGGTTAAATTATTTGCATGTCGCTGGAGGAAAACATTTTTGACATTTAGTGCGCAAGTAAAAATATTATATGGTTTTTGTTCCATATCAACCAATTTCTTGTATACTTTTATATCTTTGTAGCATGATTAACTAGCAATACTCTATAAAAGTAACAGTTTATTGATTAAAGCAGAACTTCACTCTCTCACTCAACATTGATTATTTTTAATTCTAATGCACCTAGCCTTAGAAAATAGAAAGTATCATATTTACGTGTTTTATTAAATTTCTTCAGATACTTCCTGGTTTCCAGGCCTAGGTACGTGATGTCCTACATCCCAGGAGTCTTCATGAGGGGAGAGGTTTTCTCAGCTTGCACACTCTCCTGCCTGCATGCCTGAGATGAGGGCAGATGGATTTTAGGAAATAAATGCTACATGAATCATCTGCCCTTATTCAGGATGGCTACAGCTAGAAATGCTAGGGGGTGTCTTTCAAAGTGATATCTCAGCAAAATAAAACATGGAGACATGGATGGACAGGTTTGCCTTGAATATTATAAATAAATTAAACCACTTTTTTTGGTTTGTGGTGCTTAGATGCAGTGTAGTTGCACTTTACTGACGCTCTCATACAAATACTCAAAAAATCTCCTAACAGCCTCCTGGTTTCAGAGGCGGAGGGGGGGGCTCAGGGTAATCTCTCATTATCAGCATTAAGGGGAGAATGTGCCATTACCAGAAAGGGGGGGGGGGGGGGGGGGATCGGTAATTTCCTGGGGGTGGCATGTGTCATCACTAGGAAGAGGGCACCTATCATTACCTGAAGGTGGGGGGCATCTGTCATTACTGGAGGGAAAGTGCATGCGTCTTACCAGGAGGGGGGACCTCTGTTATTATCTTGGTGGGGGGAGGTATTTGATTTGTTACAGCTGAGGGGAAGCATTAGTCATTACCTGGTGGGGGCAGGGGGTCATCTGTCATTACCTAGTGGGGGAGGGTGTCATCTGTCATTATTTGGTGGGGGGGCACCTCTGTCATTACCTGGTAGGGGAAAGGGGGTCATCTGCCATTACCTGGTAGGGGAAAGGGGGTCATCTGCCATTACCTGGTGGGGGAGTGGGGTTATCGGCCATAACCTGGTGGGGGAGTGGGGTTATCGGCCATAACCTGGTGGGGGAGTGGGGTTATCGGCCATAACCTGGTGGGGGAGTGGGGTTATCGGCCATAACCTGGTGGGGGGAGGGGGGCCATCTGTCATTATCTGGTGGGGGGAGGGGGTCAGCTGTCATTACCTGGTAGAGGGAAGGGGGTCATCTGTCATTACCTGGTGGGGGAGGGGATTCATCTGTCATTACCTGCTGAGGACAGGGAGGTCAGCTGTCATTGTCTGGTTGGGGGGGCATGTGTCATACCAGGAGCACAAGTCATCTGTGATTATCTGAAGTGGGGGGTGCTTCTGAAGGAAGGGAGGGGTCATCTGTCATTACCAAGAGAGGCAGAAGGCCATGTGTCATTACCAGGAAGGGAGTGTCACCCTCCCCCAATATCCTGCACCTCCAAATCACTGCAGTCATGCCATGAGAGTTAACTTAATGTTGTTTACTAATGTAAAAATGAAAGGTTTAGAGTCCTTTCACACTGGGGCGAGGGCGTTGTCGGCGGTAAAGCGCCGCTATTGTAAGCGGCGCTTTACCGTCGGTATGCAGCCGCTAGCAGGGCAGTTTTACCCCCCTGCTAGCGGCCGAGAAAGGGTTAAAATCACCGCAAAGCACCTCTGCAGAGGCGCTTTGCCGGCGGTATAGCCGCGCCGTCCCATTGATTTCAATGGGCAGGAGCGGTAAAGGAGCGGTATACACTCCGCTCCTTCACCGCTCCGAAGATGCTGCTAGCAGGAAAAAAAAAAAAAAAAAAAGGGGGGTGCGACATCCCCAGGGACACACTCTCTGATCAGCACCCAGCCCAGTCCAATACAGTACCCCCCTCCCACTCAACAGTCCTGCACATGCACGCATGGTGGGGGCAGGCAGGTCACACTCTGAGCTGCCGGGTGAAAGCGGTGGGCTTGTATGTGACTCTGGAAGACAGTGGGCCCACTGAGTTTCCTCTTTTACATACAAGCTCACCACTTTCACCCGGCAGCTCAGAGTGTGGCCTGCCTGCCCCCACCTTGTGTGCACATGCAGCTGGCAGCAGGAGAGAGAGAGAAGACAGACAACCACCATACAGCTACCATATCTTGATGTGCGGTGGGAGTATCTTGGCGCACGGTGGAAGGTAGTGGGGGGCCCCAGGTCAACTTTTGCAAACCCACAAACTTCAAGCTATGCCTCTGGGTTTTACATTGATCAATTAAAGCTGATCATTTTAAGCACCCCTGTCAGCGATAAACGGTTTGTCTCATCCCTGTAACTGATACATTTGCAGGAGAATTTGTTCTATTGAAAAACAGCAGACTTACTGCCCATCTCACCAGATGAAAATAGAAGAAAGAAAGCCTAAAGAAAAATAACGCAGCTATTACATCCAAGAATTGGTCATCTGCAATATAATAAATGTATTCTGTCGGGTTTAATACCACTTTAAGTTAAAGTGTTACTAAACCCAGTAATATAAAAATAGTTCATCACAGTGCCCACAGCTTATAAATCTTCTTTTTACATTAAAATACTGCCACTATATACCTTTTTGGATGATCTGTATACCATGGTTACATAATAAACAGCACAATTTCTCCAGTGCTGAGAGTACAGGAAGGAGGATATTTTTACTATAGCCTGTATACTTGCCCACATGTGTGATGACAATATCATGTGACCTGGCTAGCGCTGAGAACAAGTAAATGTTCTCTCCAGCATAAAAGACACAACTGAGCATGTGCGGGTCGGCTACCCTGCCTGTGTTAGCTGGTCTTCCCCAGATAGACGGTGCAGGAGGGGGCGGATCTATGCATACTGGATAAAATGGCTTTTTTTTTACACAATGCAGAGGTTTAACCCCTTAAATTTCACAGTGAGTATAACAAGCATGCTTTACTGCATATACAGACTGATTTTACTGTTGTGGGTTTAGTAACACTTTAATGTTACTACATTAGAAGGGTATGAGAACACAACTTGCTCAATATTTGTTAGCCAACAACTGTAGCAAAGAAGAATGATTAAAACAAATAGCAATTTATGAAGAAAATCCTCAGGTTGATAGATCCTTTAGCACTAACAGCTGAGGTCTTACACACGGGGCAGGACACTATTCCTATAATTTCAGTTTTGTTCCTGACTCTGATCCTCAGTCAATAACAGACACTAAATGATCCAACATAACACTGCCAATGTCTGAGACAATCATCACGTCCCCATCGCTGAGCCACTGAGAAGAAATAAGCTAAGTGATATTTGTAATTACAACTGACCCTGCCAATTAGGAAATGCACTATGAGTGACTGGATAGCACTAGGTAAGTTAAAAGTGAAAAAAAATACAAAAAATAAGCCACCACCTTAACATACAGTCCCTATACAGTATGTGAGAGAAGAAGCATTACAAGGAGCCATTTAGTTCATGTGCTGACAGGAAAGGAAAGAAAAGGAAAAGAGCAGGGTAACAAAGAGACAAGCAAATTCTACTATCATTTTTTAGGCAAAGGCTGGGGTGATGGGGGGAAAGGAGGTTCAGGATGACTGGGAGTTGAAGGATGCTGGCCATCAGACTGTGAACATTTGTGGCAGAAACAAATACTGTGGAGGAAAACTTTGAATTGAAGGTGAATAATAAAAGCTGGCACTGTTATTTTATTTTTTAACCTTTTGCTGCCTGCATAACACATGCGCATCAGCAAAAGGGTGGGCTTTAATGCCCACACACCGCACATATGTGTCACTGGGTAGCCAATGTTTCTGTTATGACAGCACACTTACAGCATGCTCTCAGCACAAGGACTGAGCTGTCAAGACAGCTCTTGGTCCCAACTAACGATCGGTAGCCAGCAGGAGCTTCCAGTCATGTGACAGCATAGTAGTAGTTAGTATGTCCACCTAGCAGCACTAGGGTTGCTGGTTCGAATCCCAACCACGGTACTATCTGCCTGGAGTTTGCATGTTCTCCTTGTGTCTGCGTGGTTTTCTCCAGGTACTCCGGTTTCCTCCCACAATCCAAAGACATGCTGGTAGGTTAATTGGTTCCTGTTTAAATTGGCCCTAGTATATGTATGAATGTGAGTTAGGCACCTTAGATTGTAAGCTCCTTGAGGGCAGGGACTGATGTGAATGTACAATATATAATGTGCAAAGCGCTGAGTAAATTGACGGCCCTATATAAGAACCTGTAATAAATAAATAAAATGTGACCACTGTGACAGCCAATTACAGTGGTCACATGATTTGTGGATCTGAGAATTCAGGACTTTTTAAAGGAACACGGAGCGGACTGGAAGGAGTTAATGGGCTATTCATTTTTATCTTATCTTTGACTGAAGTTCTCCTTTGAGCCATAAACAAAATTCAAACAAAAGTCATAATTTCTTATTGCTATACTAATGCCCCGTACACACGGTCGGATTTTCCGACGGAAAATGTGTGATAGGACCTTGTTGTCGGAAATTCCGACCGTGTGTAGGCTCCATCACACATTTTCCATCTGATTTTCCGACACACAAAGTTTGAGAGCAGGATATAAAATTTTCCGACAACAAAATCCATTGTCGGAAATTCCGATCGTGTGTACACAAATCCGACGCACAAAGTGCCACGCATGTTCAGAATAAATAAAGAGATGAAAGCTATTGGCCACTGCCCCGTTTATAGTCTCGACGTACGTGTTTTACGTCACCGCGTTTAGAACGATCGGATTTTCCGACAACTTTGTGTGACCGTGTGTATGCAAGACAAGTTTGAGCCAACATCCGTAGGAAAAAATCCATGGATTTTGTTGTTGGAATGTCCGAACAAAGTCTGACCCTGTGTACGGGGCATTATTCTGGGTTAAAAACTCAGAAACTATTGAAGCCAAAGCATCAGCCAGGCAATTATCATTTTCAGAAGCAGAGGTAATCAGTGGCAACCTCCGCCTATCTGTCATGACAGGTGTGCTTTAATCCTCTCTAAGCATTTTTGCATGTTATTTATGTACTTATTCCAACTATACACCTACGATCATTCTATCATTTAAATAGTATAAGTTAAATATTTTGAGCTAGAAATGAAGCTGCTAAATCCTTGAAAGGCTTACTACACTTGTTTCGGTGATTAATACTTAAGCTTCAAATATAAGAAGATTGTTGCCGTTGGCAGTCTTGCATATAAGTGCATTTTGCAAATGCTGGTCCTGTGTGAATTTTCATTGCTCATTTCCAAAGAACACTTCTCTCATTCTAAACATCATTTAACCACTTCAATACAGGGCAATTTCACCCCCTTCCTGCCCAGGCCAATTTTCAGCATTCAGCGATGTCACGCTTTGAATGACATTTGCGTGGTCATGCAACACTGTACCCATATGAAATTGTATCAATTTTTTTTGGCAAATAGAGCTTTCGCCTGGTGGTATTTAATCACCACTGGGTTTTTATTTTGCGCCAAACAAATGAAAAAGGACAGAAAATTTTGAAAAAAAAGTTTTCCTTACTTTCTGTTATAAAATGTAAAAAATATTTTTTCTTCTTTATTGATGTGTGCTGATGAGGCTGCACTGATGAAGTGACACTGATGGGTACTGAGGAGGTTGCACTGATAAGCTGCACTGATGCAAACTGATGAGGCTGCACAGATGAGGTGGCACTGAGAGTTAGCACTGATGGGCACTCATAGGCAGCACTGATGGGCGCTGATGGGGCTGCACTGATAATCAGGACATGGTGCCCTGATTATCAATGTAAACAGTGTGCTGACATGCTTGCCAGTTATCGGCAGTCCTTTCCTCACATAGACACAGCGATAACCAGCAAGTCTGTTTACATGTGATCAGCTGTGATTGGACACAGCTGATCACAAGGTAAAGGGCCGCTGTGATTGGCCCTTTACCATGATCTGTGATCAGCTGTGTCACAGAGTGTGCCTGATGCGAGCCGCAGGAGGCACGCAGGGGGGTGGGGTTCTGGGAGGACATCTATGATCACCCTCCCTGAACTATAGTACCACACTGTAGCTATCTTTTGCCTGTGATGTGAATGTTTTATAATACGGGAATGTTTTCATAACTATTTTTTTATTGAAGATATAAAATACAAAGGAAAGAACAAACTCTCATCTACAACAAATGAAGTATATATTACCGAAACAATGTGGTTGAAGCATATACTGCCCTTCTAAATTTCCATTCTCTTATCTACAGATACTATGAAGATGAAAAAAACTAAATCTTTCAATGGCAACTTCTGCAAGATGAATTACAATTATCATCATACAGAATGTTGTCTTCTACATTTAAAAAAGTAAGTCTTTTAAGATCAATACTTCTTTTAGTTATTTGGTCCCTTCCAACATAAGTCATCTCCTGACAACTCAGATGTCATTGCTGAGGAAAAAACTCACCTCCCATGATGTCTTTAGCACCTTTGACTTCCCTTATACTTAAAAAGATTAATCTGATTCTGATTATACATATATTTATTTACATAATTTTTACTAATTCATTTTCTATTTCAAGTAATTTCGAACCATTGAAGTAGCTCACATCCTGCTAAAGATGATTGTGTAAAGCAGTCCAGATCGCTTTTGTCAGGGAGCCCAGTGGTGACATTAAGCCCCATTCATGATTTTGTGAGGGTGACTGTCACACGATTCCGCATGTTGTGCATAGAGCAGCCCATTCACTTGAATGGGCTGCCCTATGCGTGTTTGTTGTGGTAAAGAAGCATAGGGACCAAATATTGACTCTGGGTCAGACATGTTTTTACATGCACGTTTTGCCACGTGACAATCACGGCAAAATCACAGCATGTTTGAGGTGCCATTCAGGGGGAAGGTCACCCAAATGCGTGAATGGGGCCTTATAAAAGTAACAAGTTCACATCTACTAAAGCTTGTTATTCTCTTAACTGTCCAGTAGTGTAGGATACAGTACATCCTTTGCAGTCAAAGCATTAAGATAAAAACAAGAACTTTAGAAGTACTTGTCCTGGGTGTCAGAGTTTATAGCAATCAAGCCACATTAGGGCATTACACCTATAGGGCAACAGCATTGCAGTTTTCGAACATACACCAAGAAGTACAATGTTATGAAATACAAACGAAAACAGAAGGAGCACCAAACACCCCATAATGGCCTGCCAAAACCCAACTGTCATACTAGGAATTTGTCTTGACAATAAAAGTTACGGTTTAAAAAAAACACTTCAGAACTGACCAAAAGTTGAATGAACAGCAGAAAAATGTGGAAACTATCTTTGTTCTTATTCTCTACATGTTAGTTGCCTGACCGTCATTTCAACCTTGTTTATTTATTACTATGAGTTACTAACCTAGAAAAAGTAAGACTATAAAGACTTCTGATCTCGCTCTGACTTTCCTGATATGACAGCATGTTCCGTGTCAAAGACTGAGATGGTATTAAAGCCAGGGGATCACCAAAGGGACTGAAAACCTAAGACCTGGGAATCAGACATCAGAATCAGTACTTATAGCAATTCTCTTACATATGAGAATGTAGCTGCAGTATATTCACCAACCTGAAGGTGGCACTGTGCCATTCTTCAGCCTGACAGGAGATCATTGAGGACTAATCCATCCCCTGCTATGAGCTCCAGGTAAATATCTTGGGGAGGACAACATATATTATTGGATACCAAAATTCTGCAACATTTCAGCAGTCATCTTGACACATAATTCCTTAAATTGGAAGTTCTGCATCACCTGGTGTGCCTGCAGTGTGGTAGTAAGAGCACCCACTGGTTGGGGAGACAGTAGGAGTAGATGGGAGAGGTATCTGTTGAGAAGGGAAATAATATGTTTACCATTTCAGCTTCTCAGAACAGTCTCCCACTGGCAGCTGGATATCAGCAGGGACATTTGGGGATTGCAATGTGACTCTGTAATACCATAACTCCTACAAGGGATTTAAATACTCCTCTAGCATTCTATGTAATAAGTAGAGACCAGCAACTCACATTCATATAACCACTACACCAATCAGTTGATATGCATACAGGTATAGTGTCCCCAAAAAATTGCAGACTCACCAACTGGAGTTGGGAATCTAGCTAAATACTAAAGTACAGGGGGAAGAGAGAACCCCCTGAAAAGAGTCATGGGCGGACCAAGTTGCTTAAGAAAGGGAATTAATTTTATTGCACAATAAAGGTAATACAAATTTGCAAATACTGGGTACCCAACACCTAGACTAAATTTAAAAAAAAGACAACGTCTAAATATAAGAGCAGCTGCGTCACGCATAAGGCATGCACACACCATATACCATCATATTGCAAATAAAGTGCAAAAAGATAAAATGGATTAACTCACAGATCCCGGTGGCAATCACCATAGATCAATGTGCCAATACTGTATTGATTATTCAATAAGCCCCCAGCTGGGGGATAAAGGGGTATATGGTTTCGTTAACACACTTGAAAATGATCCCAAAAGGTTGCATGTCCCTAGTAGACTGATAGCTTAACAGTGGACTGATTGTATAACCTGTATAAGAAGCAACATACTGTCCCTTGTAGTAAATAGTCCAGGTAATCAGTTAGATATAAGCAGTTGGGGCAAACTAGCCCAGAGTGGGATCAATATAGTAAGGCAGTAGGTAGAAGTTGACTACAGGTCAGAACAGGCATGTTTGAGCAGAAATTACACATAGTCAAAGGACTAAAGGCAAGAGTTCTATGGACTCAGACAGGTGTCCCAGGTGTCTCCAGGGGATCCCCTGGCAACACCCGGGACACCTGTCTGAGTCCATAGCCTGTCACGGTCAGGTGAGCGGACCATTGGCCCTTTGACTATGTGTAATTTCTGCTCAAACGTGTCTGTTCTGACCTGTTGTCAACTTCTACCCACTGTCTTACTATATTAATCCCACTCTGGGCTAGTTTGCCCCAACTGCTTATATGTATTGTAACTGATTACCTGGACTATTTACTACAAGGGACAGTATGTTGCTTCTCATACAGGTTATACAATCAGTTCACTATTAAGCTATCCGTCTACTAGCGACATGCAACCTTTTGGGATCATTTTTAAGTGTGTTGATAACTAAACCATATACCCCTTTATCCCCCAGCTGGGGACTTATTGAATAATCAATACGGTATTGGCACATTGATCTATGGTGATTGCCACCGGGATCTGTGAGTTAATCCATTTTCACTTTTTGCACTTTATTTGCAATATGTTGGTATATGGTGTGTGCATGCCTTATAGGTGATGCAGCTGCTCTTATATTTAGACAACATTGTCTTTTTTTAAAATTTAGTATAGGTGTTGATGGTGTGTACCCAGTATTTGCAATTTTGTATTACCTTTCTTGTGCAATAAAATGAATTCCCTTTCGTAAGCAGCTTGGTCTGCCTGTGACTCTGATCAGGGGGTTATCTCTTCCCCCTGTACTTTAGTATTTCTCTAGCATTCTGTTGTCTTTTGGTGTGTGTTATAATACTGCTGGAAAACATCCTTACCAATAAGGAATTATGTTCTCTTTCTGAAGCACTATATAGTCTACAACATATGTAGTACCATTGCTATTACTGCCTTGTTTGTGCCTATTTAATTTCAACTACCTGGTGGCCCCTGAGGGCAGTGTTTTCTTCCATGATGCTTTGAGGCCTGCATCTTGAACAACAACCACCAGAGAGAGCAGAAAAAGAAGGACAATAGCTTTCTGCTATTGATTGGTTAATTTTGTGCTTTTAAGCTCAGTTCTTACTGAACTGTTTATCCCTGAGTTATTAATGGTTCATTTTGAGTGACATTTGTCATATTAAAAAAACATATACTGGTTATTCATTGAATAGATTAAGAAACGTCCCAGCTTTACCAGAGCAGTATTTTGTTGAAGCTAACCAAAAGATACTCAGATGTATTCAAAAATTCATTTATTCGGTAAAAAGAAAAAAAAAAAAACTTGGCACTCCAGGCTCTAACATGATAGAAACAAGTAATGTCCTCAAATGGGACAGGCCATTTCTCTGTTAGCTAGCATAAATAATGATGCAGCTCTATACTGACATCAGAGTACTCATGTGAGAATATTAATAAAAGTCTTTCTTCTCCCAGCATGCACATCAACTCTTAATTTGGGTGAGTTCCCTATTCGTGCTTCTCTGTTGTATCAAGAAAACAGTCAGACTCATCCATAAAAAAAATGCAATCCCATGCAAGTCAACTGACAGGTGTCACTTTTAAACTAAACCTGTGATTAAAGACAGAGTCTGAAATTGATAACCCTTTCTTCTGAAAGTGCTAGTTCAATAGCTGTCATAATGACCTTCTAACTTGTAAATATCTGAGGTCATTGCAACTATGGACTTTTGACTTTCCTGATCAACATACACTACTGTGCAAAAGTTTTAGGCAGCTCAACATTAGGAATGCTTTCAGAAATAGAAGTGTTAATAGGTTATTGTTATCAATTAATAAAATGAAAAGTAAATGAACAAAAGTGAAATCCAAATCAAATCAATATTTGGCGTGACCACCCTTTGCCTTCAAAAACAGCATGAATTCCTCTAGGTACACATGCACACAGTTTTTGAAGAAACTTGGCTGGTAGGTTGTTCCAAACATCTTGGAAAACTAACCACACAGTACAGGGGTGTACCTGGGTCCCACTGGTTTCCGCCAGTTCTGTGCTGATGGCACAGCTGGACATCTTCTGATGTTGAAGGGAAGTAATCATGATGTGTCTTATCTGCTGCATTGTTTCCTTGGCTGACAACTGCGTCTACGGTCCTCATTGATGCCTGTTTCTTTGTGCTTCTTCAAATGTGCTTGAACAGCACATCTTGAAACCCCAGTCTGCTTTGAATTCTTTGCCTGCGGGAGACCTTGCTGATGCAGTATAACTACCTTGTGTCTAATTTCTGTGCTCAGTCTTGCCATGGTGTACACCTGTGACATGAAACTGTCTTCCACAACCTCACCTTAGTAG
This sequence comes from Aquarana catesbeiana, assembly GCF_042186555.1. Taxonomy (NCBI): domain Eukaryota; kingdom Metazoa; phylum Chordata; class Amphibia; order Anura; family Ranidae; genus Aquarana; species Aquarana catesbeiana. Next base: position 256,837,288 of record NC_133329.1, read on the forward strand.
CATGGTTTGGCTGTTCCTCACCCAGTTTTAAGCCTCCTACACAGCTGTTTCTGTTTTAGTTAATGAGTGTGTTTCAACCTACATATGAAATTGATGATTATTAGCACCTGCTTGGTATAATTGGTTAATCATACACTTGATTCTAATCCTACAAAATCCATGACTTTGTGCAATTGTACAAAGTGTGCAAGTGTAAGAATTGTTGCTGGTTTGAAGCCAAAGGACAGCCACACCAAATATTGGTTTGATTTGGATTCTTCTTCTGTTCCAGTATTTTCTTCAGTATGGGTTTACTTTTACAGTGCCTTGATGAAGTATACCCCTTGAAATTTTTCACATTGTGTCATGTTACAACCAAAAATGTAAATTTATTTTATTGGGATTTTATGTGATAGACAAACACAAAGTGGCACATAATTGTGAAGTGAAAATTATAAATTGTTTTCAAAATTGTGTACAAATATGTGAAAAGTGTGCCGTGCATTTGTATTCAGCCCCCCTGAGTCAATACTTTGTAGAAGTAAAAAAGAAAGCGCTTTGCGCTAGGTGCTAAATAGAAAATAATAATATTAATAAATGAAAAAACCATGAAGGAAATCCTGTGGCTAAGCACTATAACCCCAATACGAGGGCACATAGAAAAATGTATCAAAAAGAGTAGTGCAACGCTGGATTAGTAACAAAGTAAATAAATATGTGGTTATACACATATAAATTATTTTGACCAAAAAATGTAGTTAAACCATTAAATTTGACCTATAATAATAAAAAAAAAAAACAAGTGAAAATGGCTAGTAAAAAGCTAAACCATACAAAGCGTGTAGGTGATAAAACACAAATACAAATGTGTAAAACAAAGTTCATAAATGTGATGAATTAAAGAAACAAGTCCACAGATAGGCCAATGCAGAGTTTGAAGCTGTGTGATCCACCGCTAGTACAGCCCACCACCAGATGATAAGAATTGGAGGCTTACCAGAGAGCCTGTGACCGCCCTTATTCAGGGGGGTCAAAACAGGCTTAGTAGTGGAGGATGGACTCCTGGGGATGTCCCACAATAGATTCCATGGGTTGTCCTGCCGGTCTGCCGATTTCAGTTAGCCTGCACTAAAACCAAACTGACCCTCTAACAGTTTAAATTAAAAACAAGGGGTTTAGTCGCACACATTTGCAAATATACGTGCAAGACGCAGTCAAGGCACCCCAGTGTACTGCGGTTCCTACTGTATAATAATAGTTCCTACTCTATATACTTTGTAGAACCACTTTCACTGCAATTACAGCTGCAAGTATTTTTGGGGATGTCTCTACCAGCTTTGCACAACTAGAGAGTGAAATTTTTGCCCATTCCTCTTTGCAAAATAGCTTAAATCATGTCAGATTGGATGGAGAGCATCTGTGAAGAGCAATTTTCAAATTTTGCCACAGATTCTCAATTGGATTTAGGTCTGGACTTTGACTGGGCCATTCTAACAAATAAATATGCTTTGATCTAAACCATTCCATTGTAGCTGTGGGTATATGTTTAGGGTCGTTGTCCCGCTGGAAGGTGAACCTTTGCCCCAGTCTCAAGTCTTTTGCAGACTAACAGATTTTCTTCTAAGATTGCCCTGTATTTGGCTCCAGCCATCTTCCCATCAACTCTGACCAGCTTCCCTGTCCCTGCTAAAGAAAAGCATCCACACAATGTGATGCTGCCACCACCATGTTTCACAGTGGAGATGATGTTTTCAGGGTGATGTGCAGTGTTAGTTTTCAGCCACAAAATAGCCTTTTGCTTTTAGGCCAAAAAGTTCAATTTTGGTCTCATTATTATTATTATACAGGATATATATATCGCCAACAGTTTACGCAGCGTTTTAATATATAATAGGGAGACAATACAATTATAATGCAATAAAATGCAAGAGGTTTAAGAGGGCCCTGCTCAGAAGAGCTTACAATCTAATAGGCTGGGGCAGGTGGTACAAAAGGTTTTAACTGTGGGGAATGAGCTGATGGAAGTGGTAAAAGATTAGTTAGAGACATGATAGGCTTTCCTGAGGAGATGAGTTTTCAGGGATCGCCTGAAGGTAGCAAGAGTAGGGGATAGCCGGATAGGTGGAGGTAGCGAGTTCCAGAGGATGGGAGAGGCTCTGGAGAAATCCTGGAGAGGAGCATGAGAGGAGGAGACGAGAGAGCTTGAGAGTAGGAGGTCTTGAGAAGAGCGGAGAGGACAATTTGGGTGATATTTGGAGACAAGATTGGTGATGTAGCTCGAGCAGAGTTGTGAATGGCTTTGTATGTTGTGGTTAGTATTTTGAATTTAATTCGCTGGGTGATTGGGAGCCAGTGTAGGGATTGGAGGAGAGGGTTGGCAGACACGGAGTGGTTGGTAAGGTGTATAAGTCTGGCAGCAGCATTCATGATAGACTGAAGAGGGGATAGCCTATGGAGTGGCAGGCCAATGAGAAGGGAGTTGCACTAGTCAAGGCGAGAGATAACAAGGGAGTGGATGAGGAGCTTGGTGGTTTCATTTGTTAAAAAGGGGCGAATTTTAGAGATGTTATGGAGGTGAATTCTACAAACTTTTGACAACAATTGGATTTGAGGCTGAAATGACAAGTCAGAGTCTAGGATTACACCTAGTACCCTGGCAAGAGGGGAGGGACCGATAGCATTGTTGATTTTGATGGAAAAGTCGTGGAGGGGGACACGGGCGGGGGGAATATTAATAGCTCAGTTTTAGTGAGTTTTAGTTTAAGGAAGTGGTGCGACATCCATGCTGATATGTCAGTTAGTAAGTTAGTAATGCGAGAGAAGACTGAAGGAGGTAGGTGAGGAGTAAACAGATAGATTTGGGTGTCATCGGCGTATAAGTGGTATTGAAAGCTGTGGGCGGTTATCAAGTGACCAAGGAGGGAGGAGGTGCAGATAGAGAAGAGAAGGGGTCCAAGAACAGAGCTTTGGGGGACCCCCACAGAAAGGGGCAACGGAGAGGAGGAGACAGAGTTGTAGGTGACACTGAAGGAGCGCTGTGATAGATAGGCAGAGAACCAGGATGGAGCAGAATCTCGGAGGCCAAGGGAATGTAGTTTATTGAGAAGGAGTAGGTGGTCAACAGTATCAAAGGCCGTAGAGAGGTCAAGTAGGAGTATGGAGTACTGGCTGTTGGTTTTAGCAGTTAGTAAATCGTTAGTGAGTTTTAGTAAGGTGGTTTCTGTGGAGTGCTGCGAGCGAAAGACAGACTGTAAGGGGTCAAGAAGGTTATTTTCACTGAGGTAGGAGCTAAGACGGTTGTAAACTAAGCGTTTTAGAAGTTTAGAGGTCAATGGGAGCAATGAGATGGGTTTTAAGTTGTTCAGGTTGGTGGGGTCCAGTGAGGGCTTTTTAAGTATGGAAGTTATCTGCTCATGTTTTAGAGGTGAGGGGAAAGTGCCACTAGAGAGGGAGAGATTGAAGATGTGAGTGATCATAGGATAGAAGAGGACAGTGACCAAAGTAGTTGTGAGGGAACAGGATCCAAGGGACAATTCGTTAGGTGGGCATCTGAGAAAAGTTTTGCAACCTCTTCAGTGCATCTAGTGATAATGAGAGTGAATTGTTGTAGACAGAGGTGGCCAGGTCAGGACAGGGGAGAGATGTCATATAGGTGGTCAGTAGCAGAATAGAGAAGAAAAGGGTTAAAGTGGCGAAGGTTTCTACAAGTAATTGACCAGAGCACCTTCTTCCACATGTATGCTGTGTCCCACACATGGCTTCTCGCAAATTGCAAAAAGGGACTTCTTATGGCTTTCTTTCAACAATGGCTTTCTTCTTGCCACTCTTCCATAAAGGCCAGATTTGTGGCGTACACGACTAATAGTTGTCCTGTGGACAGATTCTCCCAGCTGGGCTGTGGATCTCTAGTAACCATGGGCCTCTTGGCTGCTTCTTTGATTAATGCTCTCCTTGCCCGGCCTGTCAGTTTAGGTGGATGGCTATGTCTTGGTAGGTTTGCATTTGTGGCATACTCTTTCCATTTTCTAATGATGGATTGAACGGTGCTCCATGAGATGTTCAAAGCTTGGGATGTTTTTTTTATAACCTAACCCTGCTTTAAACTTCTCCACATCTTTATCCCTGACCTGTCTGGTGTGTTCCTTGGCCTTCATGATGCTGTTTGTTCACTAAGGATCTCTAACAAACCTCTGAGGGCTTCACAGAACAGCTGTATTTCAACTGAGAATAAACTCCAAACAGATGGACTCTATTTACTAATTAGGTGACTTCTGAATGCAATTGGTTCCACTAGATTGTAGTTAGAGGTATCAGAGTAAAGGGGGCTGAATACAAATGCATGTCACACTTTTAACATTTATTTGTAAAAAATTTGGAAAACCATATATCATTTTCCTTCCACTTCACAATTATGTGCCACTTTGTGTTGGTCTATCACATATAATCCCAATAAAATACATTTACATTTTTGGTTGTAACATGACAAAATGTGGAAAATATCAAGGGGTATGAATACCTTTTCAAGGCACTATAAGTGTATGTAAAGGCAAAACTTTTTATTTTACTTTGATAGAGTAGTATGAGCTTAGAACTTGGGTCAGGTTTTAATTTTTGTCTGTGTTTCTGCTTGGGAGATTCGTTCTCTCTGCTTGTCTGGCTGGTCATCGTCACTGGGACTGAAAGCGAAGGTAAACCCAAAATTTAGTTGTCATCGGAACAGGATAAGTTGAGAAATCTTCCAATCTTCTCACACCCATGAAAACTGTGTAAGAGGGGATTTATTTCACTTTGGAGAGATTTCTTTTTGTTTTCTGTGGTTTTTAAACGATAGACATTGAAAGGAAATCACTTAAACGGGCCACAGATGGCAAAAAAATTGCCAGATGTTTTAATTCTCCCCTACTCTATCCTACTTTCTATAAAACTGAAAATATACCGGATTTGGATGCTCTATAAGCCTCTCTTATCTTATATCTGCATATCATAAAAAACAACAAGCAATTATATAGACAATAGATGTACCCTCCTCTATACAGATATGGGTATGTTTGCGTGATTACCAAGGCTACTAGAAGTTCTTCTTCTAACATATTTTTCTTTTTAACACATAATGACCTTTTGTTTGACCAGTTCATTAAGTTCACTGAAAACTCATACTTTTAACAGATATACTGGCAAGAAAAGTCCCCATCACAACGCTTTTAAATACTGATAAGCTAATTCGTTAACCTATACATGAAACAAACTCTCTACCAATATGTACTTCTGAAAGTGCAGGTTCTGGAAACATCATCACCCATGATAAATAATGGTGTTTAGCTCACTGTAGCTGATAATAGTAAATCTTCAGCTCTGTCTAGTATCTATTCAGCCATAATGCAGCATTTCTTGTTTTTTTTGTTAAATATTTTATAAATACACCCAATTAACATAATTGCCAAGTTATGACGTAACTTGTCAGAGGATCCCTGTCAGAGGTGCCAAATATTGGCCCCCCCGGATTTAAGTATACAGAAGGCAAGTCACTTAAACAGCACCCAGAAGACACCAGTGCTGTCTGTATGTAACATGGTTACTATAGTGATTTTCTGCATCCCCAGCACTCCTCTAGATGTGAGCTATAAAGGGTTAGGCCTCGTTCACATGGACGTATTTAAGCGTACACCCGTGCAAAGGGCTGTGTTTGCCAGAATAGGGATGCACAGGTGTTCAGTGCATCCCCATGTAGGTAGTCCCATATCAATAGGGACACAGTGGCTACATGGACACAGCCGTTGCTCCCAAATTGTCATCTGCGTGGATGAGGGTGCATGTCCTTAAACCTACAGGGACACAGGCTCTCACCCACTTGGATGTCAAATGGGCAACAGCAGCGGTGTCCATTCAGCCGTTGGATTCCAACTCACATAAATGGGATTACATTCACGGAGATGCACTGAACACCTGTGTATCTCATGCAGGCAAATGTTGCCCTTTGCTTGGGTGTACACCTTAGTATGTCTGTGTGAACAAGGCCTTAGATATAACCAAGCTGGGCCAATGTAAGTTTTAAAAAAATCCTTAATTCCAGCTTTAAATCTGTTGGTGACCTTTCCTTTGTCTTTGTTATTTTTTGTTTTTGTTCTTTTTTTTGTTTGTTTATATACAAGTTTCACTGACTTTAAAAGAAATTATAACATAGAGTGTTTGCATATGCAGTATCATGCTTCCTCCAAAGCTTGTAATACAAATATGCAGAACACAACATGGTCAGTATTTGATAGACAGTAACAGTAAGGCCTTTTTGTATTTGAAAAAGCAAGAAAAAAAAAAAAAAAAAACTGACACTGTGACTTCCAAGGTGAAAGACACCTGCTAAGAACACTTGAGAAAAAGGAACACAAATGCTGTTAGTATTTGTCAGAAAACAATATCAGCATGCTAAAAAGGGCATCAAGGTCAGCAACTTTCTGTGAAATTGTTTGGATGGTGAATTCCCCAGTGCTCAGGGTTTTTAACCACATCATAATTAGGGAACTTGAATCTCCTATCTCTGATCCTACAAAACAGAACTCACCTAACACCTGCCAATTCATGTGACAACAGCGATGGCGCAAACACCAAGCCACTGAGAAGAAGAGACCATAAAAGTCAATGACAATGATGTTAGTGAACACTGCACATCAACATATCAACACTGACTGTGAAGTAGGAATGGAAATGAGTTAGCACACTCAACCAAATGTGACTGCAAGATTGACAGGACTGAGCAACACCAAAATGAACTACCTAAATCCAAGGGCATCTGAAACACTTCTATATGTGGGAATAGTATGTGACTATACATCATGTAACTGCAATGGAGTCCAGAAGCACAAGGAATCCAGAGATATTTGGCCACACAGTAAATTATGTAGGTAGCAATACAGTGCCTTGAAAAAGTATTCACACCTCTTGAAATTTTCCAAACATAAACGTAACTGTTTTATTGGGATTTTATGTGATAGACCAACACAAAGTGTCACATAATTGTGAAGTGGAAGGAAAATTCTATACGGTTTTCCAGATGTTTTACAATTAAATATGTGAAAAGTGTGGCGTGCAATTATATTTAGCCCCCTTTACTCTGATACCTCTAACTAAAACATAGTGGAAACTTTTGCCTTCAGAAGTCACCTAATTAGTACAGTGCTTTGCAAAAGTATTCAACCCCTTGGCATTTTTTGTGTTTTGTTGCCTCACAACCTGGAATGAACATGGATTGTTTGGGGATTTGCATCATTTAATTTACAGAACATGCCCACAACTTTGAAATTTTTTTTTTTTTTTTTTTTTTATTGTGAAGCAAACAAATAGGACAAAATAACAACGTCAATGTTCATAACTATTCACCCTCCTAAAGTCAATACTTTGTAGAGCCACCTTTTGCGCCTATCACAGCTCCAAGTCTCTTTGGACAAGTCTCTATGAGCTTGCCACATCTTACCACTGGGATTTTTGCCCATTCCTCCTTGCAAAACTGCTCCAACTCCTTCAAGTTGGATGTTTGCACTTGTAAACAGCAATCTTTAAGTCTGACCACAGATTTTCTATTGGATTGAGGTCTTTGACTAGGCCATTCCAACACATTTACATGTTGATTGGAAATGTTTCCCCATAAGGTTTTTTAGCAGCAAACAGTCAAAAATTATTGGGATATATAAATAAGTTTTATTAAGAAAAATTTCATAAAGAGGACATTTGTTTGTATTAAAACATGAGCTCTGAAAGTGAAGCTAAAACATGTACATCATAATACAGCCATGTGGGTACACATAGAAAAACATAGCATGATATAAATATTCTGATCATACTAGAGACCCCAACACATTTCGACCTTAACAGTGTAGGTCTTACTCTGGGGGAAAAGGAGGAACTCTAGAGAAAGATGCGTTGTAAAAGATCATTTGAAAAACAACACTATCGGAAAACAATACATTTTGATATTATATATAGCTATATATTATAGAAATTGTTTTATTGAAATATATTTACCACTAACGGCTGAGGGGGATAGCCTCTTGATTGCTGTGTTTAAAAACTGCCGATGCGGCAAGCACTCCCGCCTTACCGTGCAGGAAAAGAATGCATGTCAGAAAACCACCCCAAGGCCTACGAGAGGCCACGTTCATGCCCCCACAGGGAGGGGGGCGAGGGAGGAACCGGAGACCAAGGACGGGACCAATCTTATCACCAAACAGCTGTTAAAGTGTATGATAATAGATGGATTAGAAGAATGTAATTTTTCTAAAACTAATGATTTATAAATATGACGAGTGAGTAAACGAGATGTGGTCATAGGAGTGAAACAAAGTGGTACAAAAACATAAATATTTACTAAAAATTGATGGAAAAGATAAATCTTCAATTTAAAATGGAGGGTGGTAACAGGCTATAAAAAAATACACACCAAACACAGGTTCTAATGGACAAAAAGTCAAATGAACCTAAAATCCAAGAAGTGTATAGGGAATATAAAATTAGGATTAGATTTGGCTCTACGGACCTATCAAATAAGAAGATCCAGTGAGTAGCCATTTATATATAGGGCATTACTTCAAAGCTGGTAAAGTTTAGGTCTGTCCATCATGACTGCTGCATGTGATCTGAATGAGATTCTCATACAGTTGGCTTTTTATATATCACCTATAGGTGATTGGGGATGTTTGATTGGTTCCAGACCCAAAATCCCCCCTCCCCCCGGTGGTGTTCCAGACCCGAAATCCCCCCTCCCCCCCGGTGGTGTGAGGAACCAGCCACCAAACGAGCGGCCCACATGTGGCCACCCCGGAATTCCAGAAGGGAAAACCGAAGACCACGGTCGTCGCTTTCGCCGCAAAAATGCGTGACGTCATGGCGTGCAGCACACGCCGAGGATTCTCGCGCATGTACGTCAGGCCGTCGACGCCCAGAGCCATCTCGGGACCCCGCCGACAGGAAAATGCTCCCTCCGGCGGCTAAAAGGAGAAAGGTTGCCTTGGAAGCAGAGGCAAAGTGAGGTAATTGCCATGTATTTGCCCTGCCTGCCGTGAAGCAAACACCACCCCCATCTGCACGGGGGCCGAAGCACATGCCAACCATCGCCGATACCTGCAACAACAGAGGACACCGTTAAACAGAAATTTTGGAAGTCAATTAGTGCATACTTTTCAAAAAGCACTAAATACATTCAAATAAGAATTCATCATGAACATGTAGCTGTTTCTGCATTCGAGAAAACAACAAAAAAATCTTAACAAGTGATATACCTAGAAAGGCATTCAAGAAAGAAAAGGACTTGCTTGTCCCATAAAGTTGATTTTAGCATTATTGTGTTTTGCCAGATACAAAGCCCTTCAAAAAGGGAACAAATGAGATGACTCCGTTCAGGCCAGGGTATATTGTAGCCTGTAGCCTGAAGATCCACCTCTGCTCTCGCTGTAGAAGTGATTTGTTCCAATCACTGCCCCTGACCGGAATATGTATTAGATCAAGGGTGACAAAGGAAACCTTTGGCATTTTGTAGTTGGAAACTATATGTCTGCCAAGGGGTAGGTTTTGGTTTCCTATCTGCATGCTATATGTATGCCTTGCGATGCGTCGCCAGAACTCCTGTGTAGTTTTACCTATATGAAATGCATTACACTCGCAAAGCATCATATACATTAGGCCATGAGTCTGCCAGTTGGCAAAATGGGGAGATGAAAACATCTCTCCATTGGGAAGCAGGAATGTCTTTTCCTTTCTAATAAGGGGACAGTGAGAGCAGTGGCCGCATGGAAAAGACCCTCGTGCTGGGCAGTGCTCTTTGACAGATACCCCCCTAAATTCACTATGGACTAATCTGTCCTTAACTGATGTAGCCCTTCTAAAAGGTAATCAAGGAAACATTAGGAACAAATTTTTAGGTCATCAGTCAAAATTGACCAATGGTGTTGGATAATTTCTCTAATTTGTTTGTGTTGCTTAGAGAAACGTAGAATTATCCTAGTTGTGTCACAAACTGAGGTCTGTTTAAACTGGGATTTGAAGAGGAGGTCATTACGGGACTTAGCGGCCACTTTGTTAAAAGCCATACGTAGGCAGGACCGACTGTAGCCCCTTTCCAAGAGTCTATAATTAGTTTTCGGAAAATTACATTCTTCTAATCCATCTATTATCATACACTTTAACAGCTGTTAAAGATTGGTCCCGTCGTTGGTCTCCAGTTCCTCCCTCGCCCCCTCCCTGTGGAGGCATGAAAGCGGCCTCTCTTAGGCCTTGGGTTGGTTTTCTGACATGCATTCTTTTCCTGCACGGTAAGGCGGGAGTGCTTGCCGCATCGGTCGGACCCTCCAGCAATCAGGTGGTTATCCCCCTCAGCCGTTAGTGGTAAATATATTTCAATAAAACAATTTCCGTGTTAATATGAACATATATTGTTTTCCCGATAGTGTTGTTTTTCAAATGACCTTACTTTTACAATGCATCTTTCTCTAGAGTTCCTCCTTTTCCCCCAGAAGACCTCTACTGTTAAGGTCGAAACGCGTCGGGGTCTCTAGTATGCTCACAATATTTATATCATGCTATGTTTTTCTATGTGTACCCACATGGCTGTATTATGATGTACATGTTTTAGCCTCACTTTCAGAGCTCATGTTTTAATACAAACAAATGTCCTCTTTATGAAATTTTTCTAAAAACTTATTTATATATCCCAATAATTTGACTCTTTTCTGTTAAAAAAAAACATGGGGAAACCTTTCCAGTCAATGTATATTCGGGGTGTGTAGCAACTTTGATCTCACTGCAGTATCGCTTTCCATTTTCCCACACATTTACATTTTTCCCCTTAAAACACTCAAGTCTTGCTTTAGCAGTGTGTTTGGGGTCATTGTCCTGCTGGAAGGTGAACCTCCACCCTAGCCTCAAATCACACACAGAGTGGTACAGGTTTTGCCCAAGAACATCCCTGTATTTAGCACCATCTATCTTTTCATCAACTCTGACCAGTTTCCCAGTTCCGACTGCTGAAAAACATCCCCACAGCATGATGCTGGCACCACCATGTTTTACATGAGGGATGGTGTTTTTTAGGTGATGTGATGTGTTGGGTCTGCGCCAGACATAGCGTTTTCTTTGATGGCCAAAAAGTTCAATTTTAGTCTCATCAGACCAGAGCACCTTCCTCCATACATTTTAGGAGCCTCCCACATGCCTTTTCGCAAACTCAAAACATGCCATTTTGTTTTTTGCTGAAAGTAATGGCTTTCTTCTTGCCACTCTGCCATAAAGCCCGACTCTATGGAGCGTACAGCTTATTGTCGTCCTATGTACAGATACTCCAGTCTCTGCTGTGGAACTCTGCAGCTCCTCCAGGGCTACCTTAAGTCTCTGTGCTGCCTCTCTGATTAATGCCCTCCTTGCCAGGTCCATGAGTTTTGGTGTGCAGACGTCTCTTGGTAGGTTTGCTGTTGTGCCATGTTCTTTCCATTTGGTTACGATAGATTTGATGGTGCTCCTAGGGATCATCAAAGATTTGGATTTTTTTTATACCCTAACCCTGACTTGCACTTCTCAACAACATTGTCCCTTACTTGTTTGGAGAGTTCCTTGGTCTTCATGGCAGTGTATGGTTAGTGGTGCCTCTTGCTTAGCTGTTGCAGCCTCTGGGGTGTGTATATGTAATGACAGATCATGTGACACTTAGATTGCACACAGGTGGACATCATTTCACTAATTATGTGACTTCTGAAGGTAATTGGTTGCACCAGAGCTTTTTATGGGCTTCATAACACAGAGGGTGAATACATACACACAGTGTATTATCAGTTTTTTTTTCTGAATAATAGTTTTATGTATATATTTTTCTAATTTTACTTCACCAATTTATTGTGTTCTGATCCATCACATATAATTCAGATTAAAAAAACATTGAACTAAAGGCTGTAATGTAACAAAATAGGTAAAAAACCAAGGGGGTGAATACTTTTGCAAGGCACTGCAAATAGAGTCCACCTGTGTGTAATTTAATCTCAGTTGAAAAATAGCTGTTCTGTAAAGCCCTCAGAGGTTTGTTAGAGAACCACAGTGAACAAACAGCGTCATGAAGGCCAAGGAACACACCAGACAGGTCAGAGATATAGTTGTGGAGAAGATTAAAGCAGGGATAGGTTAGAAAAAACATCCCAAGCTTTGAACATCTCATGGAGCACTGTTCAATCCATCTATGTGTGACGGAAAACACTGCACATCACCCTGAAAAACACCATCCCCACCGTGCAACATGGTGGCAGCATCATGTTGTGGGATGTTTTTCTTCAGCAGGGACAGGGAAGCTGGTCAGTTGATGAGAAGATGGATGGAGACAAATACAGGGCAATCTTATAAGAAAACCTTTTAGAGTCAGAGCAGGACAAAGACCCTAAACATACAGCCATGGCTAGAATGATTTAGATCAAAGCATATTAATTTGTTAGAATGGCCCAGTCAAAGTCCAGACCTGAATCCAACTGAGAAACTGGGGCAAGACTTGAAAATTGCTGTTCACGCTCTCCATCCAATCTGACAGAGCTTGAGCTATTTTGCAAAGAAGAATGGGCAAAAATGTCACTCCCTAGATGTGCAAAGCTGGTAGAGACATCCCCAAAAAGTCTTGCAGCTGTAATTGCACTGAAAAGTGGTTCTACAAAGTATTGACTTAGGGGGGGCTGAATACAAATGCACGCCACACTTTTCAATTTTTTTTACAAATAAATATGTGAAAACAATCATTAGCAATAAGTAAACACATTTGGAAAACAATTGGTGTATTTATAAAATATAATATATATATATATATATATATATATATATATATATATATATATATATATATATATATATATATATATATTTTTTTTACATTTATAACAAATACATACATATATTAGTTTAAAGGAGGCAGGCTCAATTGGTGCAGCAGTGGTAAACCATGCACAAGAGCACATGCCCAGGGGCAGGCTAAACATATTTGTTCTGCACATTTATTCAGTAAGGCAATAAACACTTACATTAAACTCAATCTAAACTTAACACTTAAACCTGGTGCTGAGTGGCTTTGTACTGGAAGTCCATAGCATAAAACAAGCAAAATATCTGCTCATCTGAGACAATAACTACACTTATGTTAGCTCTGGACTAACAAGGTGGCCCCTCATGAGTTCCCCAGAGCCATCAAGCAATGCATGTACCTTTTTTAGCATTCTGTCAGCCTTTTCACTCAGCAGCAGACTCTCTCAGCAGAGAATGTGAGAGAGAGGCTCTAGCATAAGTCAGCTCAGATTCATAAGGTGAATGACCAGTTAATTAGCAAGATTTAACAGGTAAATGCGTGGACCTACAATTAGGGACCTTGTTCCCCACAGACCCTACAAATCTTCTGGGCTCCAAGTCAGACCAGGCATTATTAATGTGTAGGTGTGATGTCTAGATGACATGTATACACCATCCACATTCCTGACAGTCATAGCCTTACAATATACAGTTTAAAAGCTACAAAAGTATTCTGTATCTCTAGAGGAAATGCCTTCCCAGTCAAGAGTTACAAACAGGGGTTCCTTCTGGGTATTGCTCTGAAGTCCCATCCCGTCAGACATAAGTCCTGGGTCTTATTACACTTCCACTTCAAAGTGGTTTGAAAAAGGGAGAGAAGATACAAAGAAAGATGAAAGGCCATAAAATATTTCTGTGCACTCATTTGAAATGAGGATGCTACTAGGGTGAGTTGTTGGATCATCTTCAACATCACTAATTTAGTCAGGTTGAATATGACAAACTACTGCCAGCCATATAATTACGGTTTTAATTGAAGACCTTCACAGACTACTCTAGGAACTTAGAATGGCCAAAACTGTCAATTTGTACAAAAACAACATTTTGAGGACAAAGGGATATATTAGAGCTGCACGATTCTGGCTAAAATGAGAATCACGCTTTTTTTGCTTAGAGGATAGATCACGATTCTCTCACGATTCTCGCGGCGTAACATCATCTTTCACATTAAAACAAAAAAATTGTGCTAACTTTACTGTTTCGGTTTTTTTTTATTTATTGAAGTGTATTTTCTCCCAAAAAATTGCATTTGAAAGACCGCTGGGCAAATACAGTGTGACATAAAATATTGCAGCAATTGCCATTTTATTCCCTAGGGTCTCTGCTAAAAAAAAAAAAAATTATATTTATATATATATATATATATATATATATATATATATATATATATATATATATATATATATATATATATATATATATATATATATTCTCTAATGTTTGGGGATTCCAAGTAATTTTTGTTAGCAAAAAATATTGATTTTAACTTAAGAAAGAAGTGTCAGAAAAAGATTTAGACTTTAAGTGATTAAACTTCCTGCATTTACACTTGTTTAACCACCTCAATACAGGGCACGTACACCCCCTTCCTGCCCAAGCCATTTTTCAGTTTTCAGCGCTGTCGCACTTTGAATGACAATTGCGTCGTGTTACACTGCACCTTAATTAAATTTTTATCATTTTTTTCCCACAAATAGAGCTTTCTTTTGGTGGTATTTGATCACCTCTGCGGTTTTTATTTCTTGCGCTATAAACAAAAGAAGAGGGACAATTTTGAAAAAACACAATATTTTTTACTTTTTGCTATAATAAATATCCAATTTTTTTTTTTTTTAAACAAATTTTTTCCTCAGTTTAGGCCGATACGTATTCTTCTACATATTTTTGGTAAAAAAAAATTGCGATAAGCGTATATTGATTGGTTTGCGCAAAAGTTATAGCGTCTACAAAATACGGGATAGATTTAAAGCATTTTTATTATTTATTTATTTTTTACTAGTAATGGCGGCGATCTGCAATTTTTATTGTGACTGCGATATTGCGGCGGACACATCGGACACTTTTGACACATTTTTGGGACCATTCACATTTATACAGCGATCAATGCTATAAAATTGCATTGATTACTGTGTAAATGTGACTGGCAGGGAAGGGGTTAACACTAGGGGGCGCTCGAGGGGTTAATGTATTACCTAAGGAGGTGATTCTAACTGTGGGGGGAGGGGACTGACTGGGGGAGGTGACCGATCGCTGTCCCTATGTACAAGGGACACGCCATCGGTCTCCTCTCCTCTCTGACAGGACGTGGATCTGTGTTTACATGCACAGATCCACGCTCCTGCTGTGTTACCCGGCAATCGCGGGTGCCCGGCGGACATCGCGGCCGCCGGGCACGCGCACCGGGTCCCGAGTGACACGGCGGGCGCGCGCGCGCCCCCTAGTGGCTCGGGAAGGCGAGGACGTCATATGACGTCCTCCCAGAATAACAGAAGCCTCGTCCAGCCGTCATATGACGGTGGGCGGTGGCTTAGTGGTTAAAGCTTGGCAGATTGCCCAGGTTATTTGTTTACACAGAGAAGTTTATCCCTTTGATCTAAGAAGGAAGTTAGATACAATGTTTCAAGTTCTAAACTTGGCAGACTGCCTGGATGTTTTATTTTGACAGCTGAGTGAACAGATAATCTCTCCACTTGTTTATATGAAAGAATCGCAAACTCAGCAGGAGAGATCGTCAGGGGAGGTGAATCGAGATCACGATTTTTTAACGATTAATTGTGCAGCTCTAGGATATATGTATTTCCCACTAGGCACATGTAAGCACGGTGGGCCAGAATTTTTTTTTATGTTCCATGAAAGAGGGATACAACATCTGCAACCATCATCATCCCTCCTCGTTTTTGTTAACAATGAATACAAGAAAAAAACTATTCCTAAAAACATCACACAGTAAAAATGTTGCATAACAAAGAAAAATATATAAATAAAATATATATTTTTTAACTGCAATTAGAAAATAAAAGAGAAGACATGTTTGGTTCGCTTGGAAGCTCCATCATTATAGATAAGAAAATCAATCCCCCCTAGTTCAAGCTGTGGCAAGCAGAGACAGCAAAGATTAATTAAAGAGAAATGCAGACTGACCCGAATGCCATAAACATTTGCATTATAGTGCTGTAGATATGTGCAAGTATTGCGGTAATTTTTTTTTTTTTTAACGAAACTGCTGAGTTCTGCCCAGGTTTCCAATATGCAAATAACATCTCCTGGCAAACTCAACAACAATTATAATTAGCTGCTGACAAATAAGTCCTGGCTCCTATCAAGGTACAAATTGACAGGGAGTTAAGTCAATTCTGACAATGGCAGCAATCAACTTACTATGGGCCACTCTTGCTCTTAGTGCCATTCCTTACTTCCTTCCTTCCCTGCCATGCTACAGGCATATTTTTTTTTTACATCACCGGTTTCTGTTGTGACATTATTAGGGCTAGTTAATCTAGTGCAAAGTCTCTGAACATTTTTTGGCTCAATGATAACTGTTTTTTTTACAAACATTAAAAATTATAGATCAGCAGCTGAAAAACTGGGCTAATTTGCTGGTGGGCCCCATACCCCTGGTGGTATTTCAACCTGTGCCTGAGCAGAATGCTTGAGATCTCTCAGAACACACGTATGACCTGGCTTTTTCCTACTAGAAAAGCCCAACAGTTAAAAAGTAAACTATAAAGATTTTTACTATTTTAAAGAATACAGCCCTGGCAAAAAGTTTTCAGAATTAAACAAATATTAATTTTCATAAAGTCTGCTGCCTTAGTTTTTATTATCGCAATTTGCATATGCTCCATAATGTTATGAAGAGTGATCAGATGAATTGCAATTAATCCCTCTTTGCCATAAAAGTCCCTCTTTGCCATAAAAATGAACTTAATACAAAAAAAAAAATTTCCACTGCATTTCAGCCCTGCCACAAAAGGACCAGCTGACATCATGTCAGTGATTCTCTCGTTAACACAGGTGTCAGTGTTGACGAGGACGAGGCTGGAAATCATTCTGTAATGCTGATTGAGCTATAATAACACAGACTGAAAGCTTTAAAAGGAAGGTGGTGCTTGAAATCATTGTTCTTCCTCTGTTGAAAGAAAAGTTCACCTTTGGAAACAGGTTACACGTTCCAGACGATTTTAGGGTTACATGTTCCACATGTTCCCAGTGCTGCTGTGGCAGCAGTACGGGGAGAAGTTCCCCGTACTAGCTGTCACTGTTTGAAAAACTGCATGGGTGTGTGGGACTCCACCCACACAGTCCTGTCAATCAGACACTGTCAGGGCTGGGCTCAGCCCTTCCTTCCCTGAGCTGGCCGCTCAGCTGTCGGCTAATTGCCAGCTCCCATCTCTCTCCACAGTTACCCAGCTGTTGTTGATTCTGCTTGTCAATCCTGCCTAAAGTGATCCAGCTCACTTGATCTCTGCATTCGCCTTTGTCAACATCACAGAGACTTTCTCCTGCGTTCCTGTTGAAGACTTGCTCGGCTGACGTTCCTTCTGGCTCCTGATCCTGCTTGCAGTAGTACTACGTTTATCTCTGGCTCTCTGACATTTGCTTGGCTGACTTCCCGATTCGGTTACTGAACTCTGGCTTGTTTTGACTACGCTTACTCTGTTTACTTTATTATTATTATTATTATTATTAAACAAGTGTGATTTAACTGTACTTCTGTCTCGGTCTGATTCATGGTTCCTGATAGTAGGCGAAGGCCATGAATTCAGAAGATACAGTCAATCCACTTGTTGGTATTATTTTTTCCAGATTGGATGAGCAAGATCACCGCATGGATCAGTTTTCCATAGCGTTACAAACGCTCCTAAGTCGCACAAAGTAGGCTTCGTGATATCTTTGCTTTCTGAGAGAGCCTTGGCCTGGGCAAACCCTCTATGGGAGATGCAAAAACCTGTTGTCTTGAGTTACCCTGACTTTGTGGCCTCCTTTAAAAGTATTTGACGTTCCCGCACGCTCCGCTTTTGCTGCCAAGTGCCTCATGTCCATCAGAGTATGAGAACTGTTGCCGACTACGCCATTGAATTCCGTACTCTGGCAGCAGAGGTTGCTTGGAACAATGAGGCCCTCGTGGCTGCTTTTTCTCATGGTCTCTCGGATTCCATCAAGGATGAGATAGCAGCCCGAGATATACCCACTGAGCTGGAGAGGTTGATCACGTTTGCCAGCCTCATTGACTCCAGACTCAGAGAAAGACTCTCTTTTAAAGGAGTGCTTGCAGAAGCCTCCTGTACATTTGCCTCCAAGCTTTGCAGTCCCACCCGTGCCTCCCTCACCTCCCATGCCTCCTGGTACAGAGTCGGTCAGTGAAGATGAACCCCTGCACTTAGGCTTCACGCATGTCTCTGCGGATGAGAGAGCCTTTAGGAGGAGGGAGAGATTGTGCCTTTATTGTGGCCAGGCAGGTCACTTTTTGAAGTCTTGTTCCACCCGCCCAGGGAACGCCCGAACCTTGAGGTCCTGTCATGGACAGACCTTAGATGGCATGGTTTCGTCCCAAGTTATCCAGAAGGATAAGCCCCTGGTTTCGGTCACCCTTTCTTGGGCTAAGTCGTCCATCGAGATACAGGTTCTGATCGACTCTGGGGCTGCAGGCCTGTTCATTGATGCTGCCTTTGTATCGCAGCACTCGATTTCACTGCAGCTGCGTGACACTCCACTTGCCATTGAGGCTCTTGACGGAAGACCTCTACAGCCTGCCCATGTGACAGTTCCGTTGTCCATGGCCGTAGGGGCTCTTCACCATGAGATAATCCAAATCCAAGTTATTTCCTCACCTAGGTTAACCGCTGGTTATTGGTTATCCTTGGTTACAGAGGCACAAACCCCTCTTTTGATTGGCTCCGTGCTGAGGTTCTCTCCTGGTCACCACAATGCAGTGAGACATGCTTCCAGAAGGTAGCCAAGGTCCTGTGCACCTCTTCACTCTCCTCCCTGCCGGAGGAGTACTGTGATTTTAGCGATGTCTTTGACAAAGGTCAAGCCGGTAGTTTGCCTCCACACCGGCCCTATGATTGTGCAATTGACCTTCAACCTGGTGCCATACCCACTCATGGCAGGGTTTACCCTTCGTCGGTCTTGGAGGATAAGGCCATGGAGGAGTATGCTGCAGACGCACTTTCTCAAGGTTTCATCCACAAATCCTCGTCTCCTGCTGGTACTGGTTTCTTCTTTGTGAAGAAGAGCGGTGAACTGAGACCTTGTATTGATTATAGGGGTCTCAATCGTTTCACGATTAAGAATGCCTACCCGATTCCGTTGATTACAGGGTTATTTGACTGCAACGGTTTTCACGAAGCTTGATTTGAGAGGGGCATACAATCTTGTGTGGATTAAGGAGGGCGATGAGTGGGAAACTGTGTTTAATACCAGATCAGGCCATTATGAGTACCTCGTAATGCCTTTTGGCCTTTGTAACGCCCCGGCAGTTTTCCAGGAATTAACGATGTCCTCTGAGATTTGTTGCAGTTATGTGTGGTGGTTTATCTCGATGATATCCTCATATTTTCCAAGTCCCTGGAGAGCCACCACACAGATGTCTGTCATGTGCTTCGGAAACTAAGAGAAAACAATCTCTATTGTAAACTGGAGAAGTGCGAATTCCATCGTGAACAGGTTAAATTCCTGGGCTATGTCATTTCCACTGCTGGTTTTTCAATGGACCCAGAGAAACTTTTGGCAGTCCTACAGTGGCCCCGACCCATGGGTTTATGTCCTCTGCAGCGTTTCCTGGGCTTTGCCAACTATTATCGGAAGTTTATTCGTAACTTCTCGTCTCTAGTCAAGCCCCTGACTGATATGACCAGAAAGGACGGTAACCCACAGAGTTGATCTCCGGAGTCCATTAAGGCCTTTGAGAGTCTCAAGGCTGCCTTTGTTTCTGCAACTCCTACATTGCCTTTTATCCTAGAAGTTGATGCTTCTGAGACTGGAGTTGGTGCCCTTCTGTCTCAGCGTCCTAACTCTGAGAGCACTATGCATCCGTGTGGCAACTTTTCCAAGAAATTATCACCTGCAGAGTGCAATTACGGGACTGGTGACAGAGAGCTGTTGGCGATCATTTTAGCACTGAAGGAATGGAGACATCTCCTTGAAGGTACCACTGTGCCGGTTCTCATTCTTACTGACTATAAGAATCTCACATTCTTGTCTGAGGCTAAGCGCCTCTCTCCCAGAAGGGCGCGATGGGCTCTTTTCTTGTCGAGTTTTAATTACATTGTCTCATTCTTACCCGGTACTAAGACTGTAAGGGCTGATGCCTTGTCACGACAATTTTCCTCCACTTCCAAGTTGGAGTCGGTTCCGGTTCCTGCGATTCCTCCTGATCATATCCTGGCTACGGTTCGCACCAGTCTTACTTCTCTTTTGGGTGACAAAATTCTTGCTGCTCAGGTCCATGCTCCTGAGAAACCTTGTGACCACTGCTTTGTCCCAGAGAGTCTCCGTAATGCCGTGCTCCAGACTTACCATTCTCCCAAGGCAGCTGGCCACCCTGGGAAGAATCAACTCATTTGGGCCATTTACCAACAATTATGGTGGCCTAGTCTACGGGCTGATGTAACTGCATACATAGCTGCCTGTTTTGTGTGTGCTCAGAGTAAGACTCCACAACACCTTCCAGTGGGCCTCCTACAACCCATACCCAATGGAGAGAGGCCCTGGACGCACCTGTCTATGGATTTCATTGTGGATTTACCCAACTCCCAAGGCAACACTGTTATCCTTATGGTGGTTGACCGATTCTCAAAGATGTGTCATTGTATTCCACTTAAGAAGCTGCCTACTTCTAAGGAACTGGCTTCCATTTTTGCTCAGATCTTTCGCTTACATGGGCTACCCAAGGCGATTGTCTCGGACAGGGGTAGTCAGTTTGTCTCCCGGTTCTGGCGAGCCTTTTGTGCACAGTGGGGAATTCAGCTTGCTTTCTCCTCTGCCTATCACCTGCAGTCTAATGGGGCCGCAGAACGAGCCAATCAGTCCTTGAAACAATTCTTACGTTGCTATATTTCTGACCATCATAACAACTGGTCAGACCTATTACCGTGGGCAGGGTTTGCTCACAACAGTGCCTTGAATTCTGCTTCCCGTTTGTCCCCCTTTATGAGGAATTATGGCTTCCAACCTTCCATGTTGCCTGACTCATTTGTTCCGCAGAGTATTCTTGCGTTAGAGAAGCATCTCCGTGGTATTCGTTCAACTTGGGCACAAGTTCAGGAGGCTTTGCAACATGCTAACGATAGGTACAGACTCCATGCTGACCGCAGACGCCTGCCTGCACCTTCCTACCAGGTTGGGGACAGAGTCTGGCTGTCATCTCGCAACCTCCGACTTCGTGTTCCTTCTTTGAAGTTCGCACCTCGTTCGTTTTATTGGGCCATTCTGTATCCTTCGCAGGATTAACCCAGTGGCTTATGCCTTGGACCTTAATCCTAGTATGTGCATATCAAATGTGTTTCATGTCTCCTTATTGAAACCTTTGGTCTGCAATCGCTTTACCACCTCTGTGCCACGTCCTCACCCTATACAGGTTGAGAACCATGAGGAGTATGAGGTACAATCCATTGTTGACTCCCGTAGGTTCCGTGGGCGTATACAGTACCTGGTGCATTGGAAGGGGTCCAGTCCGGAGGAACGCTCTTGGGTCTCATCCTCAGATGTACATGCCCCTGTCCTCCTCCGTGATTTTCATAGACGTTTTCCCCTCAAGCCCGGTGGTCCTCTGAGGGGGAGGGGTCTTTAAGGAGGGGGTACTGTCAGGGCTGGGCTCAGCTCTTCCTTCTCTGAGCTGGCCGCTCAGCTGTCGGCTAATTGCCAGCTTCCATCTCTCTCCACAGTTACCCAGCTGTTGTTGATTCTGCTCGTCAGTCCTGCCTACATAAAGTCATCCAGCTCACTTGATCTCTGCCTTCGCCTTTGTCAACATCACAGACTTTCTCCTGCGTTCCTGTTAAAGACTTGCTCGGCTGACGTTCCTTCTGGCTACTGATCCTGCTTGCTGTACTACTACGTTTATCTCTAGCTTTTTGACATTTGCTTGGCTGACTACCCGATCTGGTTACTAAACTCTGGCTTGTTTTGACTACGCTTACTCTGTATACATTATTATTATTATTAAACAAGTAGTGTGATTTAACTTTACTTCTGTCTCGGTCTGATTCATGGTTCCTGATAGACACACAGCTCCATGTATCCGAATGAACTACAAGTCCCGACATCCTGAGTGGCTGTCGGCTTGTAGTTCTGAATGAACTACCACAGCGCCGTGGAGTGATGTGGTAGTTAATCGAGTGTTTATGTAAGAGACTATCAGCTAACCCATAGGTATGGTTTATGTGCAGAGTTCAAGGATGCGCTATATATAGAGTGCAGAGTTCAGGGGTGCCCTATGCACAAAGTGTAGAATTCAGGGGTGCGCTACATGCAGAGTGCAAGGTTGAGGAGTGCGCTACAGAGTACAGTTTAGGGGTGCCCTATGCACAAAGTACAGAGTTAAGGGGTGTGCTATGTGCAGAGTGCAATATTGAGGAGTGCACTACATGCAGAGTGCAGAGTTCAGGGGTGTACTATGTGTTCGGGGTTAAGCTCTCTTTCACAGGCTGTCAACATCTCACTTCCACCCCTCCTTGGCTTTAACCTCTGCACCACTCGCCCCCATCCCCAACCTCTCCCACTTCCTCGCATCTCATCTACCTGGCATGGCTCTTGTACCTCCTGGAGGTGTAGGCGGCTCCACCTCTCTCTCTCACAGGGAAATCATTGGTCGGCAAACATAGGGATCACAGTGCAGCTTACCACATGATGCCCCATCCCACACTGTATCTGCATCTCCCTTGTCCCCACCGTGAGTGCAGGATGGGCAGGGATCTGTGACAGCCGCCAAGGGGAAAGCTGTCCTTGTAAACACAGAAGTCTCCTGTGTTTACAAGTGACAGCGGGGAGCGGAGGGTGAGAACCAGGAGGTGGCGGAGTGGCTGAAATGGCCCTGCGGGCCGGATTCAGCCCGAGGGCCTTGTGTTTGACATGTGCACTAGGAGATATCAAAAACATTGTCCTGGCTAGATACATTGCTTCCCAGCTCCTGGCAGAGAATTATGTAAAACAAGTAGTAGTCGTTTTAGGTCTGAAAAAGGAAGATCAGGAAAAGTGAACACAATTAAATTAGATGTATGTACGCTAACAAGTAACAGCTGTAGAATGACGAGAATCAGAATTGAAAAGATTTTAGAATTTTAGACTTAAGCTGATTATAAGGACAAGTGTGACAGCTTTGGGTGTACTGAAACAAAGGAAAGGGCATATATTAAAAATACTGCAAAAAGAAAATTGGATCGATTGAATGGCAGCGTATGAAATAAAGGAAACATAAAAATCAGATAGGTGTAGGTGGTAAGCATGGATAATTTAAAACCAATTCCGAGAACCAGACACTTTGCTATGAAACATTACTTAAAATCTTGTTTAAGATGGTATATTGTTAAAGGAATGTTACAGTTCTAAAAGATTTTTTTTAAATTAAAGCTGTACTAGGAAAAATGCAGAGGCTGATATTTTTGGCTTCCTTCTCAAAATGCTAGTTGTCTCGCTGTCTCTGGCTTTAATACATTTAGAATCACTGACCAGAAACAAGCATGCAGCAGGAAAATTCAAAGGGAAATGAAAACGCCTGCTCTTTATACTTATTCTATGTCAGTTACTGAAAGAATTGGCTTGATCTATTAACATAGTTCACTGATAGTTAATAATTAATTAATAAAATAGTAAGGCTGCATTGCTCCACAGTACCTGCAGCTACAGAGATCAGTGAAGACTTTTAACCACTTAAGGACCAGCCTCGTTTTGGATTTTAGGTGTTTACATGTTTAAAACAGGTTTTTTTGCTAGAAAATTACTTAGAACCCCCAAACATTATATATGGTTTTTCTTCTAACACCCTAGAGAATAAAATGGCGGTCGTTGCAATACTTTTTTTTGCACCGTATTTGCGCAGCGGTCTTAAAAGCGCACTTTTTTTGGGAAAAAAATCACTTTTTTGAATAAAAAAATAAGACAACAGTAAAGTTAGCCCAATTTTTTTTTATATTGTGAAATATAATGTTACGCCAAGTAAATTGATACACAACATGTCATGCTTGAAAATTGCGCCCGCTCATGGAATGGCGTCAAACTTTTACCCTCAAAAATCTCCATAGGCGACGTTTAACAAATTCTACAGGTTGCATATTTTGCGGTACAGAGGAGGTCTAGGGCTAGAATTATTGCTCTCGCGCTACCGGTCGCTGCGATACCTCACATGTGTGGTTTGACCACCGTTTTCATATGCGGGCGCTACTCGCTTATGCGTTCGCTTATGCGCACGAGCTCGTCGGAACGGGGGGGGGGGGGAGGGGGTTAAAAAAATTTTTTTTATTTTTATTATTTTACAATATTTTATTTATTTTTACACTGTTTAAAAAAAAAACAGTGTCACTTTTATTCCTATTACAAGGGATGTAAACATCCCTTGTAATAGAAAAAAAGCATGGCAGGACCTCTTAAATATGAGATCTGGGGTCAAAAAGACCTCAGATCTCATATTTACACTAAAATGCAATAAAAAAAAAAAAAAAAAAGTCATTTAAAAAAATGACATTTGAAAAAATGTGCCTTTAAGAGGCGTGGACGAAAGTGACGTTTTGACGTCGCTTCCACCCAGCAGTGTCATGGAGACGAGTGGGCGTCATCTTAGCCTCACTCGTCTCCAGGCACACCACAGAGGAGGACGTGATCGCCTCCGCCGCTACCGGCTCTGGTAAGCGGCGGAGGGCACCGTATCGTGGCGGGAGGGGGGGCCCCTCTCCCGCCACCGATAAAAGTGATCTCGCGGCGAATCTGCAGCAGGGACCACTTTTATATGAAAGCCGGCCGCCGCACGAAAACGGGGATACCGGTGTTATGGCAGCTAGCTGCTGCCATAACACCGGTATCCGCCGCCAAAGTTTGGACGTACATCGTCTTGCGCCGGTCGGTAAGTGGTTAAAGTGGCACTAAGCTCTACTCCTTCTATTGCTGCCAGCCTCCTCCAAATCCCACATTTTTTTTGTTTTTTTTTTGCTGCTGTGATTTGACTTCCAATTATTGGAGACTACATTCATTCTCCATGGTCCCAATGTATGTAGGAACAAAGCAACTGGCTCTTTTTCATTTGTAGTGTGCATAGAGCACTGCACATAACCGCAACATGCAGTGCTCATTCCAAACAGACAGAAGTGAGGGGGAAAGGGAGAAGTTCTGGAGCTCATGGGGCAGAAAAACACAATAAGAAACTATTTAATGAAAAATAGGTTACAGGGCCATCAAGTAGTGGATGCATATGGCTTACTTTTGGAAAATAAGAATATTGTTTAGTTCTGCTTTATAGCTTTTCTGCATGTTAAAAGAAAAAAATTTCATTTTTAAAAGTCCTTTCCATATTTACATTTGTAACTTGTAAATTGTAATTGCCCATAGGTGGTTTATAAATGGTCTGGACTTAAAACATGCTTACAGCTGCACTTGCAGGTTTGACCTTGGTAAAAACAAAATTCCTAGGCAGCTCCCCACTCAGTAATAGTGATCTGGATGGCTGTAGCTGCCCTATACCTTTTACTGCATTGTAAAGTGCCACCCCTGTCCCACTGTGGTTTCTGGGCTCACTCATTCCTCAGGGGAGCCCAGCACTACTGCAAACAGTGTCAGGATGGCATGTGGGAGGAGCTTGGAGAGCATCTGTTTCTGAATGTTGATGGTGATTAATGAACCCCAAAGCAGTCCGCTTTGAGCATTTCAAACTCCTGGCTGAAAACTCAGAAAACAGCTGATGTGCTTGATTGGCTGTAGCAGTGGGCAGAGGAGACATTAGGGGTCTCAAAGAGCGCAAATGTCTCCATAAAGAGAACCTATCACCTGCTCATGCTAGCACATATGGGACGTGTTAGCTCACATGTACTAATACGTTATCCAAAAAAGTATGCTACCAGCGCAAAAAAAAAAAAAAAAAAAAAAACTAAAAATATAATTCAACAACCTAGTTTGCTGCAATCATATGCATGCCACCCTAAGGGTAGAATATTAAAGAATAATGTAATAGATGGATTGCGCTAACTACTGCCAAATATCTGTTGGCAGTATCGTAAGGTATTTTCATCAGTGTTATTACTTTCACTAAAAAATTTTGGACACATAAATAGTTGGCACAGAAAAGCACGCTATCAAGGACATTTATATATGTTTTTTATTTGCATATTTTGTTTCAGTTTTAGGAGTGGTAATATAATTTGGAGAAGTTAGCGCAATCCAACTAATACATCTATTGTTAACTCTAAATTGATGAGCTGTAAAGATGGACAATTTTGGGTACCATAGTTTTTGACATTTCACAGACAATGGTGCAATTTTTACAGCATGTTTGGTATCTATTCAAAGCCCATCTTTTTTTAAAATCTGACCAAAAAATGGGTATCACAGTGTTTTAATGTGGATTAAAATTCGATTTATTTTAATGACAATAAGCATTTGAAAAACAGTTTTGCAAATATGCAACATGAAAAATTGTAATTACCACTATTTTATTTTGTAAGGCTTCTGTTTTCAGAAAAGATATTGTTTTGGGGTTTTGAGTAATTTTCTAGCAAATATGCATATTTAACCTGTGTGTGAGAAATGTAAAAATTGCTCCACCTACTAGTAGAGCTGCACAATTAATCGTTAAAAAATCGTGATCTCGATTCACCTCCCCTGACGATCTCTCCTGCTGAGTTTGACGATTCTTTCATATAAACAAGTGGAGAGATTATCTGCTCACTCAGCTGTCAAAAGAAAACATCCAGGCATTCTGCCAAGTTTAGAACTTGAAACATTGTATCTAACTTCCTTCTTAGATCAAAGGGATAAACTTCTCTGTGTAAACAAATAACCTGGGCAATCTGCCAAGCTTTAAACAACGTGTAAATGCAGGAAGTTTAACCACTTAAAGTCTAAATCTATTTCTGACACTTCTTTCTTAAGTTAAAATCAATATTTCTTGCTAAAAAAAAATTACTTGGAACCCCCAAACATTAGAGATAAAATATATATATATATATATATATATATATATATATATATATATATATATATATATATATATATATATATATATATATATATATATATATATATTATAATATGGAATAAAATGGCAATTGCTGCAATATTTTATGTCGCACTGTATTTGCCCAGCAGTCTTTCAAATGCAATTTTTTGGGAAAAAATACACTTCAATAAATAAAAAAAAAGAAACAGTAAAGTTAGCGCAATTTTTTTTGTTTTAATGTGAAAGATGATGTTACGCCGCGAGAATCGTGAGAGAATCGTGATCTATCCTCTAAGCAAAAAAAATCGTGATTCTCATTTTAGCCAGAATCGTGCAGCTCTACCTACTAGCAATGAATACAAAATATGATTACGCAATATTGCAATTTAATTTTTTAAAACCATAAAGCAGAAAAGAAGAAATAGATCATCCAATGCTTATGGAAAAAAAAGTCTGTGATTGAATTTAGCTGCTGCTATAATAAATAGATAAAAGATACTCAAAACACAAAGCTCTAGAAGTTCATAGATGTAGTTCGTAGGCTAAAGCAGCGCTTAGGATGATAGACATCAACCTCCAATAGTGGTGATATGCCCTCTGATAAGTCAAAAACAATAATGGTGTTCATGAAGAGGTATTCATATACTGTAGTGACTTGTCAAATAGATGATAACCTTTACCGCACCACGTGAGCCCGCTCCCCTCACGATGCACACTCACCGGAACGGTATAATAAAACCACCTTGTTATTAACCCCTTCCTGCCAAGCCGCCGCAGTTTTCATGCGGCAGGTTGGCTCCCCTGGGCGAACCGTGGTAGCTATACGTCGGCTCATCTTTTGACCACTAGCGTGCGCGCGTGCATGCACTGGCGGTCGCGATGACCTCCGGGCACCCGCGATCGCTCCACACAGAGACGGAACACAGATCTGTCGATGTAAACAGACAGATCTCCGTGCTGTCAGGGGCGAGGAGAGCGATCTGTTGTTCATACTAAGTATGAACAACGATTGGTCTCCTCACCCAGGCAGTCCCATCCCCCCCAGTTAAAATCACTCCCTAGGTAACCCAGTTAACCCCTTGATCGCCCCCTACTGTTAACCCCTTCCCTACCAGTGACATTTACACAGTAAATCAGTGCATTTTTATAGCACTGATTGCTGTATAAATGCCAATGGTCCCAAAAATGTGTCAAAAGTGACCGATCTGTCCGCCATAATGTTGCAGTCCCGATAAAAATCGCTGATCACAGCCATTACTAGTAAAAAAAAAAAAAAGATAATAAAAATGCCATAAATCTTTCCCCTATTTCGTAAAAAAAAAGCTCTATTTGTGGGAAAAAAAGGACATCGATTTTGTTTGGGTACAACGTCGCATGACTGTGCAATTGTCAGTAAAAGTGACACAGTGCCATATCGCAAAAAATGGCCTGGTCATTGAGCAGCCAAATCTTCTGGGGCTGAAGTGGTTAAAGTGGATCTTTGACAGACAGCAAGACCGCGTCTGTAACCGCTTGCCGACCAGCTGCCGCAGTTGTACTGCGGCAACATGTTCTATCTCGGGAATCGCCGTCATGTTATGTCAGTTCATATTTTGTCCACTAACTAGCGGCGTGCGCCCCCTGCTCACCCACAGAGTCGATGCAAGTGCCCAGAGGTCGCGATCACTGCCGGGCTCCCGCGATCGCTCGGGGCACACGGAGAACTGGGATCTGTGTGTGTAAACACACAGTTTCCAGTTCTCTGAGCGGAGAAGTGACAGATAGTCAGTTCATACAGAGTGAACAGTGATCTATCTCTTCCCCTACACTGTCCACTCCCCCCTACAACTAGAACACACACTAAGGAACACATTAACCCTTTGATCGTCCCCTAGTGTTAACCCCTTCACTGCCAGTGACATTTTTACAGTAATCAATTAATTTTCATAGCACTGATCGCTGTATTAATGCCAATGGTCCCAAAAATGTGTCAAAATTGTCCGACGTGTCCGCCATAATGTCGCAGTCCCGATAAAAATCGCAGATCGCGCCATTACTAGTAAAAAAAAAAAAATTTTATAATAAAAATGCCATAAAACTATCCCCTATTTTGTAGACGCTATAACTTTTGCGCAAACCAATCAATATACGCTTATTGCGATTTTTTTTTTTTTTTTTACCAAAAATATGTAGAAGAATACCTAAACTGAGGAAAAAAATTGTTTTTTTTATATATTTTTAGGGGATATTATAGCAAAAAGAAAAAAAATAATGCTTTTTTTCAAAATTGACGCTCTTTTTTTTGTTTATACCGCAGGTGTTAACATAACCTGCAAGACAGGTCTGGGTTACTCACAGCAGGATATCCACTTGTTGACTCGTTAATTCAAACCATAGAGAAAAAAGGAATCCTCATAGCGTAAAGCAGTTTACAATTTTATTCCCATCAACTGACTCCCCTTTTAAGATATATGCTTACACAAAGTTCAAAATAAAATAGCATCCCATGATAGTAAACATCTGGATTGTACAGCTTATAAAGATACTCACTCACCATCCAAAGGAGCGCTCATCCACGTTGATATTAACCCCTTATGATTGCCAATCAAGGATTTTAAGGACGCGGTCTTGCTGTATGTCAAAAATCCACTTTAATATCAAGGCGGTTTTATTATACCATTCCGGTAAATGTGAAAATCTGAGGGGAGCGGGCTCACGTGGTGCGGTGAAAGTTATCATCTATTTGACAAGTCACTATATGAATACCTCTTCATGAGCACCATAGTTGTTTTGGACTCGCTTTTCAGAGGGCACATCACCACTATTGGAGGTTGATGTCCATCATCCTAAGCGCTGCTTTAGCCTATAAAACTACATCTATGAACTTCTAGAGCTTTGTGTTTTAAGGGTTATTTTTTAGTTGTGTCCATAATAAATTAATTTGAGTTTGACGCAGTAGCAGCTTTGGCATTTTGACGCAATTTCAGGGAACGCCTGTGTAAAGTTGAGATCTATGGACCTCAACTTGCATCAGTCAGACCAAAGTAGTACAGGGACTACTTTGAAGTCAGTGCAACTTGAAGTCGCACAGATATGAATGTTATCATTGTGAATCATGGGGTACAACTTGTCATGCGATTCTGTCCAAAGTCGCAGGAAAAATCGCACAAGTGTAAAAGGGGCCTAAAAGGATAAGTTGACCTTTTCACAGGTAAAAAAAATGTGCATTATTTTTTGTTTGGGAGATTAGAAAATATTGCACCAGAGATCAGCAGATTGCTGGTGCCATGCATGTCTCCTGAAGATCTGTCAAGGTACGAGCAAGCCGATACATTCTGACAGGAAGACTCAATGAACTACAACAGCGCTCACAGCTCCACGGTAGTTCATTCAAAACTACAAGCCGACAGCTGCAAAGGCTGCCGGACCTTACAGGTTTTCAATTCACAGAGGACTGTGAATGAGTGACGTGGCCGGGTGGGATTGATCAGTGATCACATGGTACAGACTGGGCCAATCACAGGCCATCTGTGCCATGTGGTCAGCTGTGGCCAATCACAGCTAATCACAACAAAAACTGAATGAATTGATGCCATTCAGTAAAATGCTTGTATATAGCAATGAAATTCATCGCTACGTGCAAACATAATGAAAAAAAAATACTGATCACTTCCCCAGAGTAGTACAAGGTTACTATGGTAACATTATATTGCTCTGGTCAAAGCGTGTAAAAAAAAAAAAAAATAATAAAAAATTGGGGTTCTTTTTCGTACTGTCAACAGTTAGTGTCCCTGAACACTGCCACACTCGTTATATGATGACGCTGTACTGTACTGGTGACAGTATGTAAAAAGTTTTTAATTTCTTCAGTTTCCAAAAAAAAGACAAAAATGACAACTTCCAAAAAACCCATCATGCCTCTTACTAAATACCTTAGCCTGCCTACTTTCCAAAAAACGGTCATTGGGGGATATTTGTACTGGAAATGAGATAGGCCGTCAGTACATCAGGATTGATCAATTGTCAGATATATACAGTTGTGTGAAAAAGTATTTGCCCCCTTTCTGATTTTTATTTTTTTTGCATATTTGTCACACGTAAATGACTCAGATAAACAAATGTTATTATTACATAAAGATAACCTGAGTAAATACAAAATGCAGTTTTTAAATGATGGTTTAATTTTTGTAAGGCAAAAAAGCTGTCCAAACCTGCCTGGCTTTATGTGAAAAAGTAATTGCCCCTAAACCTAATAACTGCAGTTGTTGCCGCCAAGAGTGGCACAACCAATCAAGCATTAGCAATAACTGGCAATGAGTCTTTCACATTGCTGTGGAGCAATTTTGGCCCACTCTTCTTTGCAGAATTGTTTTAATTGAGCCACACTGGAGGGTTTTCCAGCATGAATGGCCTGTGTGAGGTCATGATACAGCATCTCAATTGGATTTAAGTACGGGCTTTGACTAGGCCACTCCAAAACCTAAATTTTGCTTTGTTTGAACCATTTAGAGGTGGACTTGCTGTTGTGTTTCGGATCATTGTCCTGTTGTATAACCCAAGTGCACTTGAGCTTGAGGTCACAAACTGATGGCAGGGCATTCTCCTTTAGGATTTTCTGGTAGAACTCAGAATTAATGGTTCCATCAATTAAGTTCTAGGTCCTGAAGCTGCAAAGCAGCCCCAGACCATCATGCTACCACCACCATGTCTGACTGTTGGTATGATGTTCTTGTTATGAAATGCTGTATTAGTTTTATGCCAGATGTAACGGGACGCACACCTTCCAAAAAGTTAAATTTTTCGGTCCACAGAATATTTGCCTAAAGGTCTTGGGGATAATCAATATGTTTTTTTGGTAAATGTGAGATGAGCCTCTGTGTTCTTTTTGGTCAGCAGTGGTTTTGGCCTTGGAACTCTCCCATGGATGCCATATTTGCCCAGTCTCTTTCTTATTGTTGAATCATGAACACTGAACTTACCTGAGGCAAGTGAGGCCTGCAGTTCTTTAGATGTTGTTCTGGGTTCTTTTATGACCTCCTGGATGAGTCGTCGTCATGCTCTTGGAGTAATTTTTGTAGGCCGGCCACTCCTGGGAAGGTTCACCACTGTTCCAAGTTATCTCCATTTGTGGATAATGGCTCTCCCCGTGGTTCACTGGAGTTCCAAAGCCTTAGAAATGGCGTTGAAACCTTTCCTGGAACGATACATGTTTGTTTCTAATCTGTTCTTGAATTTTTTTAGATTGTGGCATGATGTGTTAGCATGCTTCACTTTGTCAGGCAGCTTCTATTCATATGATTTTTTGATTCAACAGTTTTGGCAGTAATCAGGCCTGGGTGTGGCAAGTGAAATTTAACTTAGCTTTCCAAAAAATTGTGGTTAATCACAGTTCATTCATGATTCAGCATTGGAGGAGGCAATTACTTTTTCACATAGGGCCAGGCAGGTTTGAACAGCCTTTTTCCCTTAATAAATGAAATAATAATTTAAAAACTGCATCTTGGATTTACTCGGGTTATATTAAAATTTGTTTGATGATCTGAATCATTTAAGCGTGAGAAATATGCAAAAAAAAAAACAAATCAGGAAAGGGGCAAATACTTTTTATCGCTGGAGTATATCCCCTTTTTTATGCATCTAATGGTCTGCTGGTTTTGGTAGCCGCAGCTTGATATTGCATGCTTTTGCTTAGTCGGTTTCCTGCTAGAAACCCCAGATCTTTTTCCATCCTTGATTCCCTCAGAGGTTCTCCCCTTAGTGAGTAGTTTGCGTTTATGTTTTGAGCCCCCAAGTGCGTTACTTTACATTTCTCCACATTAAACCTCATTTGCCATGTAGTTGCCCACCTCGTTATTTTATTCAGGCCTTTCTGTAAAATTTTTATATCATGATGTGAAGTTATTGCCCTGCTTATTTTTGTGTCATCCACAAAAACTGAGATTGTTATTTATCCCATTCTCTATATAATTTATGAATAAATTAAACAGAATTGGTCCCAAGACAGAGCTTTGGGGTACCCCACTTACCATTCCATACCAGTCTGAATACGCATTTTTTATCACCACCCTTTGGACATGCCCCTGTAACCAATTTTCTACCCAAGAACAAACTCTATGGTCCATGCCTACAGATCTCAGTTTGTAGATTAAGCATTTATGGGGAACTGTATCAAATGCTTTTGCAAACTCCAGATACACCACATCTACACGCCTCCCTTTATCTAGATGGCAACTCACTTCCTCGTAGAATGTAAACAGATTGGTCTGACAGGAACGACCCTTCATAAACCATGCTGATTACTTTTATTGATACTGTTTTCATCAGCAAATACTTGGATATAGTTCCTTATCATCCCCTCCATTAATTGATCTACTATTGATGTTAGGCTGACTGGCCTGTAGTTTCCAGTCTCTGCCCTTTTTTGAATATTGATACCACATTGGCATTTCTCCAGCTGGTACC
This sequence comes from Aquarana catesbeiana, assembly GCF_042186555.1. Classification (NCBI taxonomy): domain Eukaryota; kingdom Metazoa; phylum Chordata; class Amphibia; order Anura; family Ranidae; genus Aquarana; species Aquarana catesbeiana. Next base: position 256,870,700 of record NC_133329.1, read on the forward strand.
ATTTCTGTCCATATGCTGTCCCCAAAGATTAGGAATAATGGTCTAGCTATAACCTGACTGAGTTCTTTAAATACTCTCAGGTGTAAGCCATCTGGTCTTGGAGATTTATTTGTGTTAAGCTTTTCTTGTCTTTTCATGACTCCAGCCACAAGGGTACGTCCTGCTCCATATTACTAACAATACAGTCGTGGTCAGTATACCCCTCCTTTTCCTGTGTAAAGACCGAAGAGAAGAAAGCATTTAGTACAGTTGCCTTCTCTTTGTCATCCGTAACCATCCTCCCTTCATGATCTTATGTGGGCAATGTGCTCTGATCCTGCTTTTTTTACTGTTAGTATATCTAAAAAATGTTTTGGGATTTTTTTTTTACTCTCCTCTGCTATGTGTCTCTCGTAGTCTTTTTTAGCCGCCCTGGCTGCCTTCTTACACTTCTTATTGCATTCCTTGTAGTGTTAGAATGCTGACAATGACCCCTCAGCCTTTATATATTTTTTTTTTTAGGGTCATTTTTTTTCTCTTTAATAAGACTTTTAACGTTATGGATTAGCCTTAGATCTTCTATATTTGTTGCCCATTAGAATGCGCTGTGCGATAGCTTTGTTTAATATGTTCCTAAAGCATTCCCGTTTTTCTTTCGTCTTCAATGTTTCTAGGATTTGATCCAAATTGGTGTCTTGTAGTATTGAGCATGGTTCAGAAGAGTTTGTTTGAAAATTTGTGTTCTTGTGCTACCATTGTGCCTCCCTTTCCTATGCTTTACGTGAAATATGATCATCCTGTGATTGCTAGATCCCAAGTTGTCCTGTATTTCCACATCTGAGATCAAACTTGAATCATTTGTAATTAATAGATCTAGCAATACATTCTTTCTAGTTGGGGAATCCACCAATTAGGACATGAAGTTGCCTTCAAGACATTTAAGAAATGAAGGGACTTTAATGAGTGAGCTATCCGCTCTGCCAGGTCAATATCGGGATAGTTGAAGTCCCCCATTATGATGGCATTCCCCTGCCCTGCTGTAGAACAAGGTATGGTAAATCAGGAAAAAGGTTAGAGGATCAGCTGCTGCGAGACCATTGACAATACTGGTGACCAATTCTTTACCTTTTTTGGAGGCACAGGTTCCGTAGTTCCTGTTCTTTTTAAGAATTAATGATCTCACCTTTTGCATCAATGCTTGCAAAAAATCGCAAGGTGAAAGTGGAAGTAAACTCCCATGCATGAAGTGTACCTATAGGTAAGCCTAAAATAAGGCTTACCTATAGGCAATGTAAATATCTCCTAAAAGTGCACCGTTTAGGAGATATTTACTGTACATTCAGCCGGTAACATCATGGCACATGTGGTCTGAAGGAATGGCCACCTGGGCCGTTTCTTCAGAGTCCTGTGCCATAAACATCGGCTCCCATGTGAATGCACGGGAGTGACATCATCGTGACTCCAGCCACTCACTCAGAGTCTGCGAACCTGGAAGGAAGACCGGGTGAAAATGGAAGTATTGTCAGCGACGACAGCTCGCCACTGGAGGTATTCATCCTCAGGTTTCACATAATTTGCTAGTATGCGATGCATACCAGCACATTTACTACCGCTTTAAGCCAATCCCAAGCAAGAGTTCTTTATGTTGTCACTAGCAACCTTCAGCCCTACAACTTGTTCTCAGACAACGCAGGATTTATAAAAAAAATATAAAATTAAATTCTCACTAGAGTTTATGTTGCTTACAATTTAACTTTGACAGCCAGGCACAAAATGATTAAGAAATCATTACAACAGAAAGAGTAATTATTGCATGTTCATGCTTATAAACAACTGTGAACAGTTTCCACATCAACAAGGAGGCCCTATAGAGTAAAAACGAGCAATTTCTAAAGAGACACGTGGCTATTAGACCGGTGAAAAATATGCATGGTAAAAACATTGTAGACAAGACAGAAAATGTCAACAAAGATTTACAATATTTGACGCACGCATCGTTATTGAGAGCAGCAAGTCCTGGCAATCAACTACCTTAGCAGTGATAACTCATCCTTTATTAGACTGCATTCCGGTAACCCTTACCATACTTGTTCAGCTGACAGTGCCAGAAATGATATGACATATGCTTGTTCCCTCTATGTTGTTAGCTTGTCCCCTTCTATTTCACACATGGAGGGCCTTTGTTGTAGAACCAAGCAACGTTTTATTAATACTGGGTACTGAAAATCTGATATTCAAAGCTGAACTCGAGCAAACAACTAAAAACACTGTTAAACTGTAAATATGGGAATTATTCTGGATTTAAATTGCAGCAATAAGAATGAGACTGCCCTAATAACAAACTGTGCATTCCACATCCAGTGGATCCTGGGGATCACAAAAAGTCCAACCATGAAATCTTGCAAATCTGATCAGTATGGAAATATCGGTTCATAGGAAGGTAAATGAGTTAAAGAATACCAAATGCCACTTAACACTCAAGGTAAAAACTTACTAGATAGTAGGACCACACTGCATAAAGAAGTCGCTACATGTTTGTATCCATATAAAAGATGTGGAACTCCTGTGTTCTTAACCTTTCCACTGCTCCCAATCGGCAAATCATGTAGATGCACTCCCATTCAGCAATAAGATAAAAAGGAAAGCTCCAATAGTATAATATAGTTGGTACAATCAATTAAAGTCATACACTAGTAAAATAAAGCCGTCTGAATCTCACATTGATTGCTGTCAGTACATCCTTTTCAACAGAATGTGTCCATAAGACATACAGCGCGAGTCTCAGCCCTGCCCACTTCCCCTCATCACTGGCTGTGATTGATAGCAGCAGGAGCCAATGACTCCCATGGCTGTATTGGAGCCAATGAGGAGGGAAAGAGCCAAGAGAGGCTCAGCTCTTGTGCACATCACTGGACCGAGATCAGGCTCAGGTAGGTATTGTATTTAGGGGAGGCTGCGGGGGAAGCTGCATGCAGAAAGTGTCTGACCTGTAGTAAGGTTAAAAAAACCTCCGGTCTTTACAGCCACTTTAAAACACTAGTTGCTTTTTGAAGGACATTTCTTCTTCTATTTTTTTTGTACACATTATGGCATTAATTTGTGGTTTTATATCTGCTGGGAGGGCATTTCAATTTCTTTAAACAGCTGGTGTTAGTTTTATTACTAACGTTAGTCTCTGTCCCTTAGATTTCTAAATGTGGTGAAAATGTAATTTGCAAAGACTAGCCAATCACTCGTAATGAACTTTTTAGTGGTAAATCTACCATTGAAATCTTGTGTTATATCTGGTTGATAGGTGCAAAAAACCTGCTGATCCTCCTAGTAATCTAGTGAGCTGATAACTTCCTCTGCTCCCTGACTGTGCTGCACTCTAATGAGGCACAATGGGGTTGATTTACTAAAAGCAAATAGACTTTGCAAGTGCAGTAGCTTCAGAGCTTGGTAAATGAGGTAAATCTTCACTTTGCAAAGAATACCCAATCACATGCAAGGAAAAAAAAAAAAAAAAAAAAACAGCATTTTTGCTTGCACATGATTTGATGATGGAAGTGATCATTTACCAAGCTCTGGTGCAACTGCACAGTGCAAAGTACACAGTCTATTTACCTTTAATAAATCAACCCCAATGTTTCCAGATACCTCTGAGGACTACAAAACACCTTCCTCTGAAGTAGAGGAAACACTGCTCCTTCACAGGTACAGTACAGCGGGAAAGCATTGTCACCCTAGAACAGGAAGTGTATTACTGACAGAAACTCCAAGTAAAAATAAAAGAGAAAAGCATAAAAACATCTAAGGATTTGTTCTGTAAACTGCAATGTATTACATTTTTCTTCTTGGACTTAGATACACTTTTAAAAACAGTAAAGCTACTTCAAATCTTGAACATACACTGCAACTTTAAAAAAAAAAAAAAAAAAAAAAAACACTCTAAGTAGCAGTTACTATACGATTAATGTCATTTTATAAGAAAACTAATTACAGCAAAAATAACACACCTAAAGATGTTCATATTTAGAACTTTCAGGAAGAGGAGTATAATCTGTCTATGTTAAGTTAAAAAAACGTGAAGGCCATTGACAGATGTAACTTATGAAGGCCCTGTAGAAAATGTTCTGTTTGATTTACAATAGTAATGATAGTCCTTAGTCCACCTTAAACCAAGGAAAACATCAATTATCATTGAAAGGTGATTAAAAAAGATCCGACTTCTTCAATCCCTCAGCGGTCATATAAAAGGGAGTAAAAAAAATATATTGGTGATACATAGTTTACAGGTGACACTGCTAGGACAAAATGACCTGCATAACAGTTTCTGCTTTTCTAGCAAAATAATCAAAGTATTATTAAAGTGTTCACACAAGAGACAGGAGACGCAGATAATGGCACACAATTTGTGTTGTGGACTTTTTTCATTTACCTTCCTATATGCCCCTACAGATTGGTCAATGTGGGGCAGACAAGATGTACCAAATCTGTGCATTTATTAAAGTCAACATCAATCTAAGATCTACAGCTCTAACAAATTGACTAGACACTTCTCTGGTCAGTCACACTGCTAAGAAATGTCATTTTGTTCCTGATTTAAGACAGCAAATCAATGAAGTGATAGACAGTACGCTACCTAAAGCAGACCTTAACAAATTGTTATAACAAAAAGAAATTTATTTGATTTTCACCCTTGAAACACTGGCGCCAAAAGGGTTAAATGAACAACTCTAGCAAAACGTCTAGAAAGCACTCTTATACTGTTTCTTTCCCTCCATAGATATTGATTTCACACATGTACATTGTTCGAGTTATGCCCATTATCTGCTTAATATTCTTTTTAATGGGATTGTTTTGCATGGAAATTCACCACAAATAATCCTATCGTTGCTGTATGATAGGTTAAGCAGAACTACAGTATCTTTTTATTATCTCAAACACTCTAAAATTGCACGTTAGACATGTGTATGCATGCATTCCTGCAAATCAGTATTATTTTTTGCTTTATGCATACTGTATATGTTGTCCATTACCTGCATTGGTAGGAGGCAATGAAGGCAGTGTTGCTGTATGAGGGAAGTGGTTAACCACAGGGAAACACTGTCACTGGCCACAATGTTCTGGGTAGTGATGTGTTCTGCATTTTGCAAATGAGGGGAAGGTGTAGGAAGCCTATGACCTCAGTGCTGTGCAGCAAGCAGATAGCAAGGTAGGAGGGCACAGGGGGCTTGACTTGCTAAAAACTGAAGAGTGCAAAATCTGGTGCAGTTCTGCATAGAAACCAATCGGCTTCCAGGTTTTATTGTCAAAACTTAATTGAATAAGCTGACGTTAGAAGCTGATTGGCTACCATGCACAGCTGCACCAGATTTTGCATTCACGCTGCAAGTTTTAGAGCCGGTTCACACAGCGGCAGCACAACTTGCAGCGTGACTCACAGAGGCGACCTGCACATGACTTCAGCAGCGACTTGCAAAATGACTTCTTTATAGAAGTCAATCCAAGTTGCCTGAAGTCGCCTTAAAAGTAGTACAGAAACCTTTTTCTAAGTCAGAGTGACTTGAGTCGCTCCTTTTAGAAGGGTTCTATTGTACAGAATGGAATGCGACTTGCCAGGTGGCTAAGTCGCTTGACAAGTCGCCCCTGTGTGAATCGGGTCTTACTAAAACTCCAGTTTTAGTAAATCAACCCAAGAGTAGTACTACAGCCATGCCTGCGCAGCAACTAGAAAACGTATTCAGAAAGTCACAAAACAGTTTTGATTTAACAAGAAAATAATCCTAATTCTGTTGTGACTGAGCTGCTTTATTTGAATGTGTTACTAATAAAACTAAAAATGTGGTTACTGTGATCAGAACTAGGCCACATATGAAGACAACCAAGCCTGACTAATTGATCCATGATGATCATATGAACACCACATCAGTCTTCCATGGCCTCTAGTTTGTACCATGGTTATATATTTGGTAAATGAGACACAAGGGAGGATTTACTAAACCTGGTGCACACAGAATCTGGCACAGTTGTGCATAATAACCAATCAGCTTCTAACTACAGCTTGTCCAATAAGGCCAGGTTCACACTGGTACGACAAATGCTCCGCCATTGGGAGCTCATGTCGCATGACGTGTGAAAATCAATGTTTCCCTATAAGGGCCGTCTTAACTGGTCCGACACAAGTCGGTCCAACTTTGAAAATGCTCCTTGCACTACTTTGGTCTGACTTTGATCCTACTTCAGCCCATTGAATATCACTGAAGTCAGATCAAAGTCGGATCACCGCCTTGACTGATCCGACTTTGGCATGCGACTTGTGCACTGTTGATCTTGAAAGGGAACTCCACATCAAATAAAAAAAAAAAAAAAAAAAAAAAACCAGCATGGGTTCCGCCCCCAAGAGCATACCAGGCCCTTCGTTCTGGTATGGATTTTAAGGGGAACCCTCACTCCGAAAAAACGCCGTAAGGGCCCACCCCAAATCCATACCAGACCCTTATCTGAGCATGCAGCCCGCCAGGTCAGGAAAGGGGGTGGGGACGAGCGAGCCCCCCCTCCTGAACTGTACCAGGCCACATGCCTTCAACATGGAGGGGGTGGGTGCTTTGGGGCAGGGGGGCCACAAAGCACCTTGTCCCCATGTTGATGAGGACAAGGGCCTCTTCCAAACAACCCTGGCCATTGAGTGTCGGGGTCTGCAGGCGGGGGGGTTTATCGGAATCTGGAAGCCCTCTTTAACAAGGGGGCCCCCGGATCCTGGCCTCCCATCCTATGTGAATGAGTATGGGGTACATTGTACCCCTACCCATTCACATAAAAAAGTTTCAACCACAAAACACATTACACATGTTTTTAAAGTAATTTATTAAGGCAGCTTCGTCGTCTCCATCGATCTCTTCTCCCCTCTCCAACCCCTCTGTGTCCTCTGCTCACGTCTTCTGCCTCTGCCGGTTCTTCCCCTCTCTCTCCAGTTCTTCTCCCTCTATCCGCTGTCTTCTGCCGGGTCTCCTCCACTATCTTCTCGCTCTTTTGTGTGCAACTACTTAACTTGGCATGGGGCAGGGGTCACCGTGTGACATCATCCTGAGGCCCCACCCCTTATGACATTACAGCTTGGGGCATGATGGACAGTGAACGTCATAAGAGGCATGCCTCCGGTGACCCCGCCCCATGCCAATATAAATAGTGGCACACCTTGCACCCGGCATTAGAGCAGGAGAGATCGTCGAGTCAACATCGGAAGAACAGAGGGAAAAGACAGCGGAGGAGACTGGGCAAAAAAGCGAGAAGATAGAGGAGGAGACCCGGCAGAAGACAGAGGGAGAAGAACTGGAGAGAGAGGAGAGAAGAACTGACAGAGGCAGAAGATGTCAGAGGAGGACACAGGAGAGTCGGAGAAGGGAGAAGAGATCGGAAGAGACGACGGAGCTGCCTTAATAAATTACTTTAAAAACATATGTGTAATGCGTTTTATTTTTGACACTTTTTTTAGTTGAATGGGTAGGGGTACAATGTACCCCATAATCATTCGCATAGGGCGGGGGTCCGGGATCTGGGGGTTTCCTTGTTAAAGGGGGCTTCCAGATTCCGATAAGCCCCCCTCCCGCAGACTCCGACAACCAACGGCTAGGGTTGTCGGGAAGAGGCCCTTGTCCTCATCAACATAGGGACAAGGTGCTTTGGGGTGGGGGGGTGCAAGGCCCCCTGCCCCAAGGCACCCACCCCCCCATGTTGAGTGCATGTGGCTTGGTACAGTTCAGGAGGGGGAGCGCTCACTCATCCCCACCCCCTTTCTTGATCTGCCGGGCTGTGTGCTTGGATAAGGGTCTGGTATGGATTTTGGGGGGACACCAATGCTGTTTTTTCGGCGTGGGGGTTCCCCTGAAAATCCATACTGATTGTTACAATCTCTTTTTAAATTGTTGCTGCAGCCCGATATAGATGTTGAATGACTTAGTAGCAGCATGTATATGGCCAATTATTTTTGCTACTTAAAGTGCTTCATTGACCAGACTATGAATAATTAAGTATTTACATATTCTTAACAAGCAGTTAAAGAGCTTTAATGTGGAGCCTCCATGCCAAATGGCTAGTACACTTTTTAGCCAGCCCCCTCAGGACAAATGGCTTTAAAAAGACAAACAGCTTACCGTTATCCTCACCGGAAGAAAAGAAAAAAATGTTCCTTCCAATGCTTTTGTGAGGCACAGGTGAGGTCATTGTGCCCTCCAGCAGAAGGGGCAATAGTTTAAGAATGGCTTTTTAAAGCCATTTGTTGTGGCTCTGATGTCAGGTTTCAGTCTGTGATGTCAGGTTTCAGACTGTTTCCAACAGCTTACAGCACCTGGTCTTATCATCTGGTCTCGGTTTATGTTAGAAGGCTGATGGGCTACCAAGTCCCTGTTGTCAAAGGGAAAGTTGTGATTTTAGAGCCTCTGTTGTAAAATTTGAAGATGAATTTATCCAAAGTACCTGCAGCTACAAGGGTCAGTGAAGGCATGTTTTAAAGCTCTGTTACTTCTTGTTAAAGCATTCACTGCATTTTGCCACAATTCTCTAATACACAATTGCTGTTAAACAATAGTTAGTTCCTCCATTCTCCCACTTCCTCATTCGTCCTGTGGATAAACTTTCAGTGGCCTGCTGCATCCCAAGTTATCCACATCACACATACCAAGAGGCTGCATGTCAGTAAGTGCCAAAGTATTGTGAGATTTCACACCTGCATAGATGTCAGCCGTGCAGGTGCAAAATCTTGCCATGTTTCCCATGTCCTGGAATGTGTCACGTGAATATCTGAGAAAGCTGCACACTGCTTAAGATATGTCAGGCTTGCCTAGGCATGAAGAAAGAAACCGGAAGGGTGAAGGGGCAAAATAAAACTATGTACAATTCACAAAACTTAAAAAAGAATGACCAAAAATACAATAAAATGTTGAAAGGTCTACTTAGAGCTTAGTGGAATTTCTTTCTCTTAAGCAACATTACTATGAATCCTTATGGTGCTAGCATTAGTACATAGATAGGAAAGTAAATCATATTTACTTGTTTTGAACGTTTTTTTTTTTTACATTGCTACTGTTACTTCCTGTTTTTTTCCCTAGGCAAATGATGTCATACATCCCAGGACTCTTCAGGAGGGGAAGAGGAGTTTTCTCATCTAAACATGTTCTCCTGCCTGAGCTGGGGGGGAGATGGATTCCCGTAAGTAAATGATAAATGAATCATCTGCCCTTGATGAGGATGGCCTCGACCAGAAATGCTAGGGGGTGGTTTTTCAAACTAATTTCTCAACAACATAAAGCATAGAGACATGGATGGATGGGAGGTTTGCTTTCAATATTACAAATGAATGAACATTTGTTCATTGTATTTTAACACCAATTCTGCAGTTTTAGCCTTTGGTTTCTTGTCCTGTGTGTCATATCTGTAGTTTTGTACAATGCTCTGTTTTCCATTTATTCATTTCTATTTTGACACATTTTCCACCTAGTTTCTTGTCACAGGATTGTAATTTATCTCTGTGCCTGACAGATATTAAAAATATTTGCATATGTATAACCATCACACTTGAAAAAAGGGAATTGTGCCACTGAAGTGTTGTGATGTTGCTGCTTTATCTAATTGGGAGGCTCCTGTTTGACAGGTCTGCTCTTCCCTTTCTTTCTGTTGCCTTATATAATTCAGAGGAAAGCCTTCTAGAGCCACATATTGGGAACAGTTTTGAAAAATACTGGTTTAAGATGACCCTTAACCTGGCCATACACAGCTCAAATTTCATCTGAATCCTGTTAAATCAGCTGAAATGTCAGCATCTCCCAGCCCCACAAACTTCGGTGGAAAATTGTGAGCTGAACAGTCACTGCTCGGGTATTTTGACAGCCGTGAGCACTGCAAGAGATTCTTTCATCCAGGCTGTTTTGTATAGATCTAGAGCGAATCTATTGCATTTCTGTCATTAAAGAGTAACGCCACTTTTGCTGAGAAAAATCAGTCCCCTCCGAGTAATCAATGTACATTGCAAGGCTTATAACAAACTTTGTTGCAGATTCTGTTTCTGCTCTGAACAAAAAGCGATTTGTCCTTTGGATACTGATTCTGAATGGGAGTGACTAATTCATTATAATTACCTGGTGCACTTTTAGGATTCTGATTTAAGAAGTTGCTTCAACAGTGGTAAAGCGCCGCTAAAACTAGCGTTTTTTTACCACTAATGCCCGCACTGCTCCAGTGTGACTCTACTACTAAAGAGTAACTCCACATTTGTTGAGAAAAAAACATTCCCCTCTGGGTGATCTATGGACATTACAAGGATTTTACCAAACTTTGTTGCAGATTCCTACCTTTTTTTTTTCTGAAGGAATAGCTGTTTGCTTGTGTCCATATGCCAAGTGAATCTGTATGGGAGTGGTTTTATAATTATCAGTCAGTTGTGCACCTGCAGAGCTTTAATGAGGAAAATTGCAGGGTCTGCAGACGTGATTTCCCTTTGAGAGTATCTGACCAAAAAATAAAATTTTTGCTGTAGGGGATGCTAAAATCTGATTTGTATCTTAGTGCAGACTTCTGGAAGAATCTGTAAACCAATCACACAAGCAGGAAATTACATATAGGGGGCGTTCTCTTCCAGGTAGCCATGTTGCATTGCACTTTGCAGAAAATTACAGAGCTGCAGATTGAAAAGGAAAGGTAATTTTTAATAAAATTTAATTACAACAGGACTTGTATCACAATTGTATATGCTTTATATTTTTTTATTTGCTCATTTTTTTCCCACAAATGTGGAGTTGCCACCGACGACCAGTCACTGAAGTGTACAAAGCTCAGCACCCACAGCTAGCAGTACACAGGTAGCAGAAACTGCTGCAGGAATCAGAAGATTCCTGCCACTGTCATTTGCACTGGCGCTAGTCGCCCATGCTAAAGTGGCCTTAATGGACAATGTTAAATATTAATGAGAAGGAGCTACATGCAAATGATCTTTCTTATTATAAATGCCAATTGTGTGACATCCTTTGGCAACCAATATAAATTCCTAACAATAACGACAACACAGAGTATTAGGACATTTCATTAAGGTTTTGGTATCTTTTTTGCTTATTTTTTTTTTGTATATTTTTTTGCATATTTGTCTTACTTTTTTTTTCTATAGGACACGTTTGGAGGTGGTTGGTCTTATAGTTCCTTGCTAATATTATCTGCATATTCTTTATGATTACTATTCATTTTTTGCAATATTATGCATTTGTTTATTGGTTTTGGTAATTGGACATTTTGTCTTTATATGCTTGTATTATAAATGTTATAATCATTGACCTTATGGGTTAATTATTAGAGAGCTGTGTTGTCCATTGAGGAGTTTCACCTGACAGTTTGCTTTCTTAAATGGGTGGACTTTCATGGAATACTCAGTAATAAATAGGCACCAACATGTGAAACGCGTTTCCTGGCTGCCCTGGAACTGTGTGCTTTTTGTAATTTTATCCAGATTTGTTAAATAAAGAAGTTTCTTTTTCCACTTTGGAGTGCCGCCACTTTCGTCTTTCATCCACATTTGTTGCGGCTCCGGACCGGGCTGGCACCCAGGTGTTTTCAGCATATGTGGATCCTATTGCAGGCTGCTTAGAGCGGTGCGTACACTGTGTGCTTTTCTTTCGATAACGTTCTTCTGGATGTATACAGTTTCTTTTCTCTTGATACTAAAAATATCTGTTCTATAGACTCACCTAAAAACTCTCAATATGATTTCCAGGAAATATTTGGTCGTAATAGCAAAGTCACTAGTTCATAAAATCTCATGCTCTAGACAGTAAGAAATACCTTCAAAGGCTTATGCCTGTCAACTGGAAAATCATTTGATTTATATTATACAGTCACATGGTATTGTAGTTCATTAGGGCCAATTTAATAAATTGCGTACTCCATGATTGATTGTAAATATTCCCCACAAAGGACTTCTGATTAAGTGCCAAAAAAAAAATCATAGTTATATTGCATAGCCACCATACAATTCTCCAGCTAAATAATTTTTCATGCACTATATAATATAACTAGACAGCGTATATGACATCCCCTTCAGGCATTCAAAGTATACCAGCACTGAGATATCTCTCAAGGTGCTCCCATGAGCAAATTGCTGACAAGTTTCATTTTCTAAGCTGAACTTTATCAGAGCAGGCAATATTATTTCCTTATAGGTCATTATTTTCTTCGGAGACACATCCCTTAACTTTTCTTAAACACACAATGCCAAAATAAAAATGTCAAGCATAAGTAACCAGTAGAAAATGGTAGAGAATTGAACCTTTTGAATCCCATAGCATGTAAACACAATCTACTCAATTATAAGTTTCAAATACACGTTTTCTTTCCAGAAAACAAGCAGCCTGAGCAGACTATACAGTGATGCTACTTTTATCCAAATCTTGACTTTTTGATGGTAGTCAACAGTTAGGCCCTCATCTTCATCTAGAACTACTCCACCTGGCTGCTGATATATACAGAAATAAGTGGCATGACAAGACAAGGAATAGGCTGAAGTGTATTTGCTCTATGTACTGACAGCTAGACTTCCCTGTGCTATATGAAGTCAAGATGCTATCTCCAAATGGAGGAATAATTGTCTGATAGGGCAGTGTTGAGCTCATTTTTTTCCCACTGGTTAAGTACTAATGAGTACTAATGAGTTGTTTACAAGCATGACAGTTTATATTCTGCATCAGTTTCTGTAAAAATTGGCAATGGAAAAAATTGTTTTAAATATTATACCTTAGGATTCATTCGAATTTGTGTATCTTTTAACCACTTGCCAACCGGGCTAATTCTGACACTTCTCTCGTACATATAAAAATCTACTTTTTTCCCCATTAGAAAATTACTTAGAACCCCCCAAAAATTATATAATTTTTTTAGCAGAGGCCTTATAGAATAAAATGAGGGGTGTTGCAATTTTATGTAACGTGGTATTTGCGCAATTTTTGGGGGGAAAAATACATTTCGAATTTTATAATACCAAGTTTTTTTGTAAAATACAAAAGATGATGAACGCCGCCTAGTAAATAGATACCGAACATATCATGCTTTAAAATTGCGTCCACCCGTGGAATGGTGGCAAACTACGGTACTTAAAATAAGTGACACTTTAAACACCTTTACAGGTTACCAGTTTAGAGATACACAGAAGGTCTGATACAAGAATTATTGGTCTCACTCTGACGTTGCTACAATACCTCACATGTGTGGTGAGAGCACCATTTACATATGCGTGTGGGAGTAATGTTTGCATTTGCACAGGGGGCGGGGGTGCTTTAACTTTTTTATTATCATTAATTTTATCCAAGACATTTTCTTTTTTTACATGGACTCTAATCTTTCCTCTGGCCTTCAATGCAGCCAATCAGAGACAGAGCGTTCTGATCGGCTGCTTTCCTGGCCGGAAGTGACAACATACTCATCGCTTTTGGTTTCCAGGTTCACAAAAAGGGAGGAAGAACATCAGTTCATCTCTCTCTGTGCTGTGCAGCCATTGGTCGCATCACTCCCGGGCTATGTGATCGAACGTCACAGCCCAGAAAAGGTGGCGGTGGCAGGGGTGATCCCCTTCCGCCACCTGCAGAAGTGATTGAGTGGCTGTTCAGCCACTCAAATCACTTCTGCAGTACAAGGAATCGCCAGCTAAAAAACATGTCATAATACCAGGATGATGCCTGCACGTGCAGGCATCATCTCAGTATAACCACTGCAACCCGAGGACACTGATGGACGTCCTACAGTCAGCAAATGGTTAAATCACAATTGAAACACATGTACAATTAACAGAAAAATAAAATAATTTCTTTACTCAAGTTGGAATGGTGCAGTTTGCTAAAATGGTTTTAACAGGTTCTGAAATGTATCTGCATACAAATGTGATTCAGCGCATTATAAAACAAAAACTAAAACGAAAAAAACTAAAAACAACCTATTTTTCACAAAATTACATGCAAATGTGCATACAAATGTACATTAAAACACACACATCTTAAAATACATAGATGTGAACATTCCCTTTAAACTTCTTGAGGACAATGGGCATGCTACACACACCCAAAAAACATAATCAAAGTACACAGAAGATGTAAAGCACATCGAGCCCTTTTGCCCCACTGCCACAAGTCCCCCCCCCTCCCTCTCCCACTTGCTGGCAATCCTCGGCTCTTAACATATAGACAGGAGTTGATAGTTAATTTCAGCAACACAAGCGGCTGCTGTCAAACTGACATTGTTCAGGCTGGGCTCACACTTATGAAACCCGCATCCAATTCGCATGACAGGAGAGTGTGCCCGGCTCTCAATGGAGCCAGTTCACACATCTCTGGGGCAGCAGCAGGCCAAAATTCAGGCAAACGTCGGACCAAATTCAGACCTGAAACGGTGAACGGGATGCACCAGACTCCCTGCTGTGCCCCACGGCCGCACATAGTTTGGACCCACCCCCAGATGCAAAATAGAGAGATACCAAGAAACATTGTTACTTGTATATACTCAGTTTCATTCATTTGCAGATCAAAAGCATTAGGTTTAATCTGTAGATGCTATCAGGTAAAGCAGCCTAACAAGTAAAAAATAAATAAAAAATAATAATAATCGTTTTTTTTTTAATAAATTATTTCTATTTAACCCCTATTAACCAAAATGTGTTATCCTTATCCTTCCTGTTGATTTTTATTTTTATTTTGATTTTACTATTAGAGTTTTACGATCACAGTATACACTTTAATTTTATCCTCAGCATTGTAATAACAATGCAAATAATATTTATATTCTATAATCTAATAGAAGCTTACTTGAAAAATCTCCTTTAACCACTTGACCACTGGGCACTTAAAGGGGTTGTAAAGGTAAACATTTTTTCACCTTAATGCATTCTATGCATTAAGGTGAAAAAACTAACAATACCGCCGTCCCCAGCCCCCCCGTTTTACTTACCTGACCCCTCGAAATTCGGCTGCTCGTTCACGTCCTCGATTCCGCTGCTCAGCCTGGCCGCTGATTGGCTACAGTGGATGGATTGGAAGCAGCGCAGCCATTGGCTCGCGCTGCTGTCAATCACATCCAATGACGCGGCGCGCTGGGGGGCGGGACCGAGTGATACAGCGAGCGGCTATAGCCGCCGGCTGTATCATGGGAGCGCGCCCGCAATAACTAACCACCATGCAAGGGAGCTCGCATTAAGGTGGTTAATTATTGCGGGGAGGAGCTGAGACAGCCGCCGAGGGACCCCAGAAGAGCAGGTTCGGGGCCACTCTGTGCAGAACAAGCTGCACAGTGAAGGTACGTATAACATGTTTGTTATTTTTAAAAAATAAAAAAAAATACCTTTACAACCCCTTTAAACCCCCGTCCTAACCAGACCAATTTTCAGCTTTCGGTGCACTCACACTTTGAATGACAATTACTCAGTCATGCAACACTGTACCCATATGAAATTTTTGTCCTTTTTTTAACACAAATAGAGCTTTCTTTTGGTGGTATTTAATCACCTCTGGGTTTTTTATTTTTTGCGCTATAAATCAAAAAAGACTGAAAATTCGATTAAAAAAAAAAAAAAAAAAAATTCTTTGTTTCTGTATTGGCGAGTATTGGCCGAGTATTGGCCGAGTTTTGCAGAATTTTGCAGAGTATTGGTAGAGTATTGCAGTGTTGCAGAGTATTGGCAGAGTATTGCACAGTGTAGCAGAGTATTGCACAGTGTAGCAGAGTATTGACACTGAGTAGCGCTGTGGGCACTAAACATCCAGCCCACAGCGCTGCTGCAATCTCTCCCACTCTCCCCTCGCACTGTACCAATCGGTACACAGAGGGGAGGAGGAACCGGCGTCATGACGTGACGCCGGTTTGTTTACAAGTGATCGCTCCGTCATTTGACGGAACGATCACGTGGTAAACGGCCACGATCAGCGGCTATTTACCGTGATCCGTGGTCATGGATGTTCCCGGGAGGCGCGCGGGAGCAACATTCTGGAATGACGTCCCACGGACGTGCACCCAGAATAAGCCGACCACACTGTAGCCGTCTTTCAGCTATGGCCCGGTCGGCAAGTGGTTAATGTTGTGAGTGCCTCCTGTCTGCCAGCCATCTCTTTCCACTACTTACTGGATTCCCAGCATGCTTTTCAATTTCTCCTCTGCAATTTAGTTTCAGACCCCTTTCAGACGGGGTAGGCTCCGTTTTGATCCGCAGGGCATCTGCCCGCTGGACCCCTGCTGTTTAGAGCAGAGCAGACGGATGACAGATTGGCATTTGCTCAGTTCCTGAGTAGACATGGACAGAGCCCATTCTGACCTCCAATTGATCTGCCTAGATGGAGGGAGATGGATCCCCTTCTGTTTTTAGGAGACTGGATCAGATCGGATGTAGAAGGGTGTAAATGGACACAAGTCCGTTAAAACCCATTGGTCCATAGGATCAAATGGACTGTCCAATCTGGTCCGCTTGAAAATCTGACAGGTGGACCTCATCAGAATGGTTGTGTCAAAGGGACCTTAGGTCTACATTTCCCATGGAACCTTGCTGCCTACAAGCGGTATTTCCTGTACTGACCCCACCTCCTGAAACTCCTCCTCTCAGCACCTCTGTAGTTCAGAAGGCAGGCTCTGTAAATTATGTGACACAGCAGTGGCTACTCACAGGTCACAGTAAATATGTGTAAAAGAATTCAAGGACGTACATGTGTGAGGAGCTTCTCAACGTAAGCTTACAACCTTTAAGATCATTCATATTAATAGAAATAATTGAAATACAATGTGTCAGGTGCACAAGAGGAATCATTCAGAGGCCATGATTTATGGGTAACTGTAAACAGATGAGCTGAAAAGGTTTTTAAAGCATTTCCCGTGGATAATTTTAGGTACTGGACTTTTTTTGTGGTATCGGAGGCAAAACATTTTTCAGTTTGGGATATTTGGCAACCACTTACTTGCCACAATTTCATTTGTATATTTTATCAAAAGATTTAGTATATATTGTGTATTTCTTACTAAAAACATAGATTTGCTAAATGTTTGTGCCAACAATAATCTTTAGACCAAAAAGATGAAAAACAAAAAAAGGCCTGGTAGTGAAAGGGTTAACGAGTTTATCCACATTGCCTCACAATGTTTTTTGGCCTTCTCTGGTCAAAAGCCGCTTCACCTAAAGTTACTAGACAGTAGATTCCTACTATTTTATATTCCTTTTCTGAACTCCTGTGGTAATTCCCTAAATGGTCTGCCACAAGTCTCTGTATTTTCCTTATTTTTTTTTAAATAAGAATTTTGTGAAACGCATTGGTTTGCCTTTTTAAGTTCTGTAAACACACTCACCACTACGAAAAAGTTTTTTTTGTTCATGCAGGCAGAAAGTAATAATCATATTTAAACCCTGCTATGAGAAGAACATTACAAAGTAGTACAGAAGAAAAGTCATTTTAACTTTACAGATGAAATATAGCATAAAAAAGTGGAATAATATGGTTGACTTTTTAGCGTCAACTCCATGCTTTGGATAATTGAATACTTTCAATCTATCTGTTATACAAACTAACCACAAAAGGTGTATATGATGTGCAAACAGTGGTTAAGCAAAAGGCAGACTCTGTCAGCCTCGAATAGTTTCACGATCGTAGCGAGCAGCAGAGATTGGTGCATTGGTGAATTGCAGAGTCAGCAGGGGAGCGAGCCGAATGTAATGCTGGGATGCTCTAAAATAATGTGAGTGTGAGGTGTTTAATTATATGTATATTAAAATTGTTGGGAGTTTACACTATCTGTGATTCCACTGCTTCTTACCATATGATGGCTAGGTATGAGCTCAAGGCTGTGTCTGAACACAAGCTTTGGCTGTTTGGGCATTCAGATGAGTGCGCAAACATTTACCTGTTCAGCAGGAGTTGAACATCATGTATAAAAGTGGTGTTACTGCCACTATTACAGCTTTCCTCTGGTAATGGTTTTTAAGTTGTAACCTAAAAATAAAGAATGGGTGTCTATTTCTAGGTTATGACTTTTTGTGAATGAGTACTATGTAACCCATACTCATTCACATGGGAAACCCGTATCTGGGTGCCCTCTTGCTGTTAAAGGGGCTTCCAGAATCCAAAAAGTTCCCTGCCAACAGACCCCCACAACCCCCAGCCAGTATTTTGGAGATGAGGATCTTGTCCTCAACATGGGACAAGGTGCTTTGCCTGGGGAGTCCCCTTTCATAAGCCAGCACCTGTAACCTGATCACCAGTCACACCATTACAATGTAATTTAGTACTGATCGTCAACCAGCAGCAGCTGTCACATATCAGTGTCAAGTAACAGTACAGCCACTGCCAAAATGTCCAAAAAATGTACACTAGTAAAGAGGCCTTTCAATTTCTGAGCAAGACTGATGAGAGGAATGGGGAGGAAAGCTGAAGAAAACAGCGGGTCCTTACCAGCCATCTCTGATACAGAGGATTAAGGAGTCTCTCCTGAAAATGTCAGGTGTAATTTGTAACCAAGTGCTGAGCATCCTACTTAATTGCAGCAGGCAATCATTAACAGTACAGTAGATCTTGGTTTAAAAAAAAAAAACGTGATGGGTAGTTAGGAAATAATATGTATAATTTATGCTTCCTGAAAGCCTGAAAGTGTTCTTTGGATTTTGGGCCCCTCTATGCGGCTAGGCTGCAATAAAAGTCTCACATATGTGTTATCTCCATACTCCGGAGAAGTAGCAGAAGGTGTTTGGGTTGTAATTCTAAGTATGCCCATGCTGTGTGTTAAAATCAAAACTTGTGAAAAAAAAAAAAATTTTTTTCATTATCCAAAAACTTGTGGCAAAATATACAATCTTCAAAAGACTTTCCATGTATCTTAGAAAATATGTTTGAGGGTTTATCTTTCCACAATGTGGTCATTTTGAGGGTATTTCCACTATCCTGGCACTGCAGGGCATCTACAAATAGGATAAGAAGGATAAGTAGTTAGGAACTCCTGGAGGTGCTCCTTGGATTTTGGGCAACTTTGTGCATCTAGGTAGGGAAAAAGTCTCACATTTAGTATCCCCATACCCCATGGGGTGTAACTAAGTATGCCTATGCTGTGTGTTAGGAATAACTTGTTAAAATACCAACTTGGGGGGGGGGGGGGGACAATTTTAATTACCAAAGAAATGTAGCAGAATACATGACTAAATTTATGAAGAAAGGTTTTTCATTTGTATGTGTTATAAGAAATTACGGAAACAGATCTTTTTTCTCTATTTTTTTTTCTTTTTTCCTTTATACAGTAAAAAAATTTTAAAAAGTGGTGATAAAATATCACCAGCAGAAAGCTCTCCCTCTCTCAAAAAATAATATAAAAACTAGAGTGCACCGCAAGGTAGTGGACCCTACGGCTGACTGCTGTGGATGGAGCTCTAGGTGATACAAGAGAGCAGGTACTCTGTAGTACCAACACGGATGCTACTGGGAGCTAGAGCATGAGATTTCCCAGGGCGCGGAATCTAAGAGCCAGCGGGTATTCACCAGAGGCCCCTAGTGGTGGGGATGGATTAAGCTGCAGTCTGGCTCCAGGTCGCGACCCCTAGAGCCTCCCAGCTCACGCTCATGGTAGACTACAGGGAGGTAGAGAGGAAGCAGCAGAATGTGGCAAAAAAAAGATAGTCTGGAGATAGCCAAAGGTCAGGGCAACAACCAGGTAAGGATAGTCAGGAGATAGCCAAAAAGTCAGGGTAACAAGCAGGTAAGGATAGTCAAGAACAAGCCAAGATTGGTAACTGGAATCAGATGTACCGACACTGGGGGTTCCAGTGTTGATCCCTCGGCCGCGGAGATATCGATATTTGGTCACAGGCTTCTGTATGGTGTTGTTCACTTGGCAGGAAGCTCCACGCTAACCAGTCTGGAACGCGAAAGCGACGTCACCACGGCAGGGCAGGCATCTGAGCTGGGGATTGTAATGCAGGAAATGTACAGGCTAGGTCAGGGGTCTTCAAACTGCGGCCCTCCAGGTGTTCAGGAACTACAATTCCCATCATGCCTAGTCATGTCTGTGAATGTCAGAGTTTTACAATGCCTCATGGGATATGTAGTTCTGCAACAGCTGGAGGGCCGTAGTTTGAGGATCCCTGGGCTAGGTGCTCACAGCTCGTTCTACTGACCAGTTGGAGTTATTTAATCCTGCTAGAAATCTTGTGTTAACTGTTTGTGCTTTCTGTATGTGCTGCACGCTTACCTCTGTGAATTACAAAACACATCCCCCTATGTTTTATTGAAGAGTGACAGCAATGCTCCTCCATAGATACAGTATTGGTGAGCAAGCACTGTCATCCTAAAATAAGAAATAGGCTACTGGCAGGATTACCAGGTGAAAATAATGGAAAAGGTTTATAAAAGAAAAAAAAATGCAGCCACCAGATCGCAATATATGACATTTTAGTTCTTGGATTTAAATATATTAACGATGGGGAATTTTTTCAATAGTAAATGAATTGTAGGCTTCAAGGATGTGTACATATGTATAATGCTTATTGAAAGCACAATTAAGCTTGAGGCCCAGTTCACACCTATGCGAATTGGATGCGGCTTGCACCGCATCCTATTTGCATAACATTTTAAAATCTATTAGTTTGAATGCATCTGGTTCACATATGTGCATTGAATTCGCACTGCCCAAAAAACATGTGCATTTTCTAGGCAGTGCGGTGCGAACTGAAGGCACATATTCCTCTATGGGAAAGCATCTGATTCGCAGATGCATTCCATTGTGAACAGGCATTCTCTCCTTCTCACTACACCTCCCCCCTCTCCCTGCTCAGCTGATCCGCAGATAGAATGGAGAGGCACCGCTGAACAGCTGCTTTTTCTCTTCACAGAGAAAACGTAGCTAGAATTTGCCCCGACTGGTGTGAACCAAGCCTTGAGGCTCGGTTCACACTGAAACCGGCTGTGGAACGCACAGGAACGCTGCGCGTCCCCATTCTCTGGTTCAGGGACGAATCAGGGTCGAATCTTTGCCTGAATTTTGCCCTGAAACGGAGCCAAATTGCCCCGGAGATATGTGAACCGGCTCCATAGAGAGCCGGTCACATTCTCCTGCTATGCGAATTGGATGCGGAAAAACCCACATCCAAGTCGCATAGGTGTGAACCCAGCCTTAATGATAAGTAATGTATGTTTCTAGCTTTCTACTACTCTGAATTTTAATGAGGAAGGGAGCAGAATACCCCTGGAAATCTGAGAATGATGCAAGCCCTGGTAAACATCAGTTCAGGGAACCTAAAACAGCTATGGATATATTAACCACTTCAGCCCCGGAAGATTTGGCTGCTCAATGACCAGGCGATTTTGTGCGATACGGCACTGCATCGCTTTAAATTACAATTTTGCGGTTGTGCGACGCTGTACCCAAACAAAATTGACCTTTTTTTCCCCACAAATAGAGCTTTCTTTTGGTGGTATTTAATCATCTCTGCGGTTTTTTTGTGCTATAAAGAAAAGAGCGACAATTTTGAAAAAAAAAACACAACGGGGGTTATTTACAAAAGGCAAATCCACTTTGCACTACAAGTGCATTTGGAAGTGAAGTCGCTGTAAATCTGAAGGGTGGATCTGAAACGAGGCTGATTTTCTCATTCAATCGTGCAAGCTAAAATGCTGTTTTTTATTTTCCTTGCATGTCCCTCTCGGACAACGACTGCACTTGCAGTGCAAAGTGGATTTGCCTTTAGTAAATAAATATATCTTTTACTTTTTGCTATAATAAATATCCCACATTTTTTTTTTCAAAAAATTAAAATTTTTCCTCAGTTTAGGCCAATATGTATTCTTCTACATATTTTTGGTTAAAAAAAGAAAAGAAAAAAAAAAAAAAAAAAAATCGCAATAAGCGTATATTGATATGTTTGCGCAAAATTTATAGTGTCTACAAAATAGGGGTCCGATTTATGGCATTATTATTATTATTTATTTTACTAGTAATGGAGGCGATCTGCGATTTTTATTGGGACCGCCATATTGCGGCGGACAAATTGGACACTTTTGACACATTTTTGGGACCATTGACAATTATACAGCGATTGGTGCTATAAAAATGCACTGATTACTGTATAAATGTCACTGGCAGGAAGGGGTTAACACTAGGAGGCAATCAAGGGGTTAACTGCGTTTCCTAGTGTGTGTTCTAAATGTAGGGGGGATGGGACTGTCTAGGAGGAGAGAGATCGGTGTTCATACTTAGTATGAACACACTATCTGTCTCTACTCCCCTGAAAGAACTGGGATCTGCGTGTTTACGCACACAGATCCCGGTTCTCGCTCTGTCACGAGCGATCGCGTGTGCCCAGCCGAGCCAACCTGCCACAGTAAAACTGCGGCGGCTGGTCCGGAAGTGGTTAAAAACAAAGTTACAGAAAGCTATACAACCGTACAGGAAGAGACAAATATTTAGATCAGAAACCCAAAAAAAAGATATTGAATATGTAGAATAGAAGTTATTAGATCAGCCTTTCTCAAACTTTTCAACACAGAGGAACCTTTGAAATAACTTTCCCATCTCAGGGAACCCCTGCTACAAATTACTATATCCACAGCTCATGCTACAATAATGTGATGGTCAGTGGGAAGAATTCTCCTTACACTTGTGGACAATAGGAAAAAAAAAATACGTCTAGATTGCTAAAAAGCTGAATGGTGGGAGTGGGAACTTATATGAGAGGCAGAAGTTGCTCATTGCTCAATGAACCCCTAGGAACATCTGTAGTAACCCTAAGGTTCCATGGAACTCTTGTTTAGAAACTCTGAAGTGTAGAGAGATTTGGAAACCATCGGACCTTTATATGGAAAAATACTAACAGCAAAAGAGAGAGAGAGAGAGAGAGAGAGAGAGAGAGAGAGAGAGAGAGAGAGAGAGAGAGAGAGAGAGAGAGAGAGAGAACAATAACAAGCAGCAACGCATTGTATTAGGTCTAAAATCTACTAGTAAATGAAAGGAAAATGTTTCCACTAGTCCAATAAGGCAAAACCGTTGGGGCCATTTGTTTATGTAAGTAGAAGTGTGTGACCTCCAGTAAATGTTTTCTTTTAGTGTCATTTCAACAAGCAGAGCCAGTCTCATTGAATAAGGAGAACTTTAATTATGAGCCATCTGCAATTTTCACTTATTGACATTTATGTTGTACAGTAGAAATTTCACTGTTATGATTTATAGGCATAGTCTATTTTGTTTGATTTGATTAATGAAAATACGCTTGATGAGCAAGAGGGAATTCCCTTTGGGATAAAAACCTAAATCAGGTTTTAAACCATAATGTACTGTATATGATGTTCTATCTTCCAGAATGTTTTTCAGCATTTAGAAGAGAACTAATTAACTTTTTTTTATAGCTGGCCTGCTAATGAAAATTATTTAAAGGCCAAAGAATGGTCTGCCCCCAAGAGAACTTGATGAGCTGTCCTCAACTGAAATAGTAAAAACAGATGAGGAAGAATCAATAGCCATTTCAGATAAACAACATTAAAAAGAAGAAGCTGTTAGACATCTGCAGGCAATCTGTTGAATATTTAAAGTGCCGTTCCAGTTTTGCCATTAACTTTGAGAAACCCCTTCGATATGTTTGTTATGTGCTCCCATTCACATGGCTTACGTAAAAATATTTAAAAATTGATAGTTCTTACCCTTTTAGAGTGTTACCAAACCCAGGACCCTGTATTTATTATATCTGGTCTCCCACAGTACACAGAACATGGAAATGTAACAATTTTTAGGAGATGCACCGAAATTCCAGTGGCCGAAACACATCAGGCGAAAACTGTATTTTCGGCATTATGCCTATAGAGAAAATAGTGTCGATAATGGAACAAAAAGTGCACGATTTTGCCATGTTTTTACCATGAATTTACAGTGATTTTGACACAATTTTACTGCGATTTACCATGATTTTACTGTGCTTATGGTGTGTTTGTCATGTGACTCAAAGACCGCATCAAAAACGTAACATGGGCATTTTAACAGAAAGGTGTGTTTTTTTATGTGTTTTTTTTAACTGACCTAAAATGCAGCAAGCAAGATTTTTAACACCACAACGGAAGCGCAAGGGGCCAGTGTGAAGACATACAAAGAACTTAAAAGGGATGAATTTTTCTTGAGCTTTTTTTGCACCAAAGTGCCTATAATGACAGTTAAATTCATATTCATTTAAATTCATTATATTAATTAAAAAGTCGAATAGAATACAACTACATATAAAAACTTATTTAACCGCTTCCTGACCGCCTCACGCCAATATATGTCGGCAGAAGGGCACGTACAGGTAGAATCACGTACCTGTACGTTGCCCTTTAAGAGGCGGCTTGCAGGCACGCGTGCCCGCCGGGAGCTTTGTGAGCGTGATCGCAGGTCTCGACATCCGCGGGGGTACCGGCGGTCGTCTCACGGAAAAGAAGAACGGGGAAATGTTAATGTAAGCAAGCATTTCCCGTTCTGCCTAGTGACACTGTCACTGATCACAGCTCCCTGTAAATCGGGAGTGGTGATCAGTGTTGTGTCAAACACAGCCCCTCCCCCCACAGTTAGAATCACTCCCTAGGACACACTTAACCCCTACAGCGCCACCTAGTGGTTAATCCCTTCACTGCCAGTCACATTTACAGAGTAATCAATGCATTTTTAATTGCACTGATCACTGTATATGAAGGTCCCAAAATTGCGCCAAATGTGTCCGATCTGTCCTCCATAATGTCGCAGTCACAATAAAAAAAAAAAAAAAAAAAAAAAAAAAAATCGCTGATCACTGCCATTACTAATAAAAAAAAAATTATTAATAAAAATGCCATAAAACTATCCCCTATTTTGTAAACGCTTATTGTGATTTTTTTTTACCAAAAATATGTAGAAGAATACGTATCAGCCTAAACTGAGGAAAAAAATGTTTTTTATATATTCTTTTGGGATATTTATTATAGCATAAAGTAAAAAATAATGTGTTTTTCTCAAAATTGTCGCTATTTCTTTGTTTATAGCGCAAAAAATAAAAAACGCAGAGGTGATCAAATACCACCAAAAGAAAGCTCTATTTGTGGGAAAAAAAGGACATCAATTTTGTTTGGGAGCCACATCGCGCAATTGTCAGTTAAAGCGACGCAGTGCCAAATCGCAAAAAGTGCTCTGGTCTTTGGCCAGCCAAATGGTCCAGGGCTTAAGTGGTTAAAAAAAAAAAAAAAAACTGTAATTTTCGGTTTCGGCCAAGTGCATCCTGAATTTTTGGTTTCAGCACCAAAATTTCCATTCTGTGCACCTCTATTTGTTTTACTAAATATAAACTGCTAAATACCTTTTCTCATTAGCAATATAAAGAAGTCTTGTGACTTCTATCAGTGGCTGGTTAAAGCTTGTAGGAGGAGTCTTCATTCTACTCTGACTGTCCTATGAGGCTGCACAACCCCTGACCCTCTGTCTGGACAGTGCTGACTGGCCCCGTGCTGATCACATGCACTCTCCCAAGAAAGAAAAAAACTCTCTAGCAACACACACCAAGTTGAGCATGTGCAGAGTGTCTCCAAAGACTCTGTACTATTAGGAGAGGGATTGGGGACACAGAGAAGTGGAGGATCAGACGAAGATAGGATCAAACATCCTTTATACATAAGCCCCTTAGGTTCCACAGTGAGTATAACAAGCACGCTTTACTGCATATACACACACACTGATTGCACTATTGTGGGTTTAATAACACTTTAAGTTGTTTCTTTGCTGCAGGTTTATGAAGAACCACAAGCTATTCTGAACCACTTCTAAGTGGGGGGGTGGGGGGGGGCAGACTGGGGACAAACTGAGATAAAGTACATTACCATGCAATAGAGCTGCATGATTCTGGCTAAAATGAGAATCATGATTTTTTTGCTTAGAAGATGAATCATGATTTTCTCACAATTCTTGCGGCGTAACATCATCTTTCACATTAAAACAAAAAAAATTGGGCTAAATTTACTGTTTCGTTATTTGTTTTTTTTATTCATTGAAGTAAATTTTTTCCCAAAAAATTGCGTTTGAAAGACCGCTGGGCAAATGGTGTGACATAAAATATTGCAGCAATTGGACATTTTATTCCCTAGGGTCTCTGCTAAAATATATAGAATGGGGGGTTCCAAGTAATTTCCTAGCAAAAAATATTGATTGTAACTTAAGAAACAAGTGTCAGAAAAAGATTTAGACTCTAAAGTGGATGTAAACCCGAATTTTTTTTTTTTTTTTATCATAATGTAGCATATAAGATTTCCTATCATTTGAGCCCAGTCTTGCCACACAGAGTTAATCCAGCTCTGAGCAATCCTCTTTTATTGTTCAGTGAGATAAATCTTGACAAACAGAGAAAAACTTTGTCAAATCCTCCCCCTTGCTGTGAGTGACAGGTGATTTACATATCTTGTGCACTAGCCTAAGACATGCAGTATTTTTTAATTCCCCCCCCCACTCCTTTCTTCAGCAGCTCTGCAAGGATTGGCTGTTCCACACCTCAGCATGATTTGGCATGTTGAAGTCATGTGGTTACTTTCCTGTCTTTTCACTGGATGTTAGAGATCATAGCAGACGTTCAGTATAAGAAATACACAGGAGAAAACGCATATTGACAAGGGGAGTGTAGAGGTGGGCGGGGAGTCTACTGACATCACGACTCCACCCACCGAGCTCCAGACAACAGACCCACCCACAGAATCTGCAGTTTTTCGGCTCTCATAACAGACAGAGGGGAGACATTTGACAGGTAATGCAGGAGGCATGTATATTCTTATAGATAACCCCTATGGCAGTAGTTTACAAAGGATGACATTGGGTTTACATCCACTTTAAACTTCCTGCATTTACACGTTGTTAAAAACTTGGCTTGACTGCCTGGATTTTTTCTTCACCCACAGTTTATCCCTTTGATCTAAGGAGGAAGCATTAGTTACAATGTTTCATGTTAAAAGCTTGGCAGACTGCCCGGATGTTTTCTTTACTTCAACTGAGTGAGCAGATAAGTCTCTCCACTTGTTATATGAAAGACTAGGCAAACTCTGCAATAGAGATCGTCAGGGGGGTTGAATCCAGATCACAATTTAACAATTAATTGTGCAGCTCAACCATGCAAACCACCACACAAGCCTTGAGATTTTTTATTTATTTTTTGCCTTGAGATCTTTAACCCTTTGTTAGGACAGATAGGGGTTGATTTAATAAAGGAAAATAGATGATTTAAGTGAATTTGCAGTCTACAAGGGAATTATCACTTGAGCTTAGTGAATAAGGTGAAGCTCTGCTGCAGCATAACTTGCATTGCATCATCCAATCATATGCTAGAAAATTGCTGTTTTATGTTACTTGCATGTGATTCAATAAATGGAGAAGGTTTGGGGGAATAGGGACTTTTAGAAAGCCATGACCTGGTAAGGCCAAGTATTTCCATCCCAAGGACTTTATATGATATCATGATCTGGTAAGGTCATGAATATCCATCCCATTTGCATCAAGAGAAAAGAACGTATTTACAGGGAGGGTGGGACTTTGAATGAAGCACCGGGCAGCAAGAGAGTACTAGGATGAACAAGGAATTTAATTGGAAAACTAAATTGAAGACATACATAACCCTGGTAACAATAAATACACGGTAGCAAACATATAATAGACCATTGAGCGCAGTACATAGTTACATGTAATCATGACAATGGTATACAATGAACAAGGTACTAACAGTAAAGTCAATGATAATATCTCATGGTATACACATATTAAATTGCTTAGTTCACCTCAAAAAAATATAAATAAAATGATTCGAATGGTATTGCCTGGAGGACCTATGGCCTCACTAGACCAGCAGGGATAAAATTACATAATTGCTTGAAAAGTCTTGATAAGATTGGTGAGAACACGGCAACCGGTAGCTCTCGAGAGTGGCCAGAAGAATGCCATTACTTTCAGCAAAAAACAAAATGGCACGTTTTGAGTTTGTGAAAAGGCATGTGGGAGACTCCCAAAATGTATGGAGGAAGGTGCTCTGGTCTGACGAGACTAAAATTGAACTTTTTGGCCATCAAAGGAAATGCTATGTCTGGCGCAAACCCAACATATCACATCACCCAAAGAACACCATCCCCACAGTGAAACATGGTGGTGGCAGCATCATGCTGTGGGGATGTTTTTCAGCAGTCGGGACTGGGAAACTGGTCGGAGTTGAGGGAAAGATGGATAGCGCTAAATACAGGGATATTCTTGAGCAAAACCTGTACTCTGTGTGTGATTTCCAGCAGGAGAATGACCCCAAACACACTGCTAAAGCAACACTTGAGTGGTTTAGGGGAAACCTGTAAATGTGTTGGAATGGCCTAGTCAAAGCCCAAACCTCAATCCAATAGAAAATCTGTGGTCAGACTTAAAGATTGCTGTTCACAAGCGCAAACCATCCAACTTGAAGGAGCTGGAAAAGTTTTGCAAGGATGAATGGGCAAAAATCCCAGTGGTAAGATGTGGCAAGCTCATAGAGACTTATCCAAAGCGACTTGGAGCTGTGATAGCCGCAAAAGGTGGCTCTACAAAGTATTTACTTTAGGGGGGTGAATAGTTGTGCACATTGACTTTTTTTTTTTTTTTAAATATTGTGAAGCAAAAAATAAGGACAAAGTAACAGAAAAAAACACATCTTCAAAGTTGTGTGCATGTTCTGTAAATTAAATGATGCAAATCCTCAAATCCTGCTAAACTTGAATTTAGGAGCTCTTGGTGTTTTTTTTTCCAAAGCTAATATAACTCAACTATATAAAAGCCTGTGTGTCCATGTAAACATAGGCGTTTAGCAGAGTTTAGGAGCTGCCGCATTTGGATGAGGTTAAATCTCCCTCTTCGTAACGCGCAAGAATCGGTTTCTTTGACCGCCGGCCACAGGAAATCACAAATCACCGCAAAATTGCGGTTTGCATCTTTGCCACGTTTTGCGTTTTCCCACGGCCAGTGTACATGTAGCCTCATTCTGCTGAAAATTTGTTATGGGATTAAAACTGATCTTAAAATGGGGTTTGGGGCTAGTGCATATAGTTTTTTTTTTTTTCTGACATGATTTTTGAAGGATTTGGAACGCAGTGCCAGAATTTTGAATTGGACTTTATGGAACAATATACAATTGTGTGTTCCATGTATAGCATGTACTGTTTTCACCAGACCCCTTAAATGGGAAAGATAACCATCCCTAAGGATACATGCCGTTCTGTGTAACTTCATGGTACCTCAAAATCGCCAATATTTCTTTAAGTGTTTGAATTAAGGGAAAAGGTTGCTACAGATGTAAAAAGTGTTGCCTTGATTTCCAATTTAATGTATAACTGTGATGTGCCCACTATACAAATGTGATGTGCCAACTACAGTATAAAAAGGTGATGATAATGGATGCCGACATTGAATGTACCTATGGTTCTTTTTCTAAGTCGATAAAATAAAATATCACATGACACAATGATCTCTTTCATGCATTTATTGTGTGTGTAATACAGTAACAAAAGGGTAATACAGTATTTGTTTATTGTTTTGCCTATTGGCATGTTTGTGTTTTTTTTATATACTATTTTTTTTACTATATTTTTACAGAATTCAGAGTCAACATATGACTTTTCTTGTATGGATGGATTTGTCTAAATGCTTTTTTTTTTTTTTTTTTTTTTTTTTTTTGCCACTTCAGCGAGATATTTCTCCAGGAGTCATGTTTCATTTATTGAAATTTCATACTTGTCCCTTCACTTCCTCACATCATAGTGGCGGTTTTTTTGGTTATTATTATCTGTGTTTCAGCACAACAAATATGTCACAGAAATAACCTTTAGCCCAGGTTCACACCTATGCGAATTAGAGGTGCGTTTCCGCACCTCTAATTCGCATAGCAGGAGAATGTGACTGGCTCCCTATGGAGCCAGTTCACATATCTCCAGGGCGGCTGTGGTGCGCACTGCACAAAAACGCTGTGCGTCTTTGGCTGCGTTTCAGGGCCGAATTCAGGCATAGAATCGGCCCTGATTCATCCCTGAAACGGTGAACAGGGACGCACAGCGCTCCTGTGCGATCCGCAGCCCGTTGTGGTGTGAACCCGGGCTGATACACAGAAATACCCTCTTTTTGGCCCATCCTAGGGCACACACCCCCTCCCACCGCCTCTCATTCCCCCGGCCACCCCTCAGTTATTTCGCCCCCTTCTCCCACACCTATTCCTCTTGTCTTCCCCAGTTTCCACTCGTCACCACCAGACCCATTATTCACTACCTGGTGAAGTCCTCCTCCCTAAGCTAGGTACCCCAAACCTCGGCCGCTCTTAGTGAGTCTTTAAATTCCACCCATTCCCTCCACTTCTTCTCAAAGACCTCCATTTTTGTCCCTTCACGAAACCTGAGATATTCTAGGCAGTAGATGTCATTAATTTTATTAAACCATTCTCTCATAGTGGGTCTATCTTTCTTTTGCCAATACCTGGGTATGAGGCTTTTAGCTGCGTCGGTGAGCTGTGGTAATAACGTTTTCAGGTACGTTTTTGTAGGCATTTCGTTCTTGTGGAATAAACATATCCAAGGGTCATCCGGAATAACAATATTAGTAATCTCTAATAATTTCCCTTACCTCCCCCCAGAATTTTCTAATTTCTGGGCAATGCCACCAAATATGCGCCATTGACCCCATTTCTTTGCAGCCCCTCCAACAAAATTGCGAAGTTTCCTTCTGGCATCTATGTACTCGATCTGGGGTCATGTACATTCTTGCCATACATTTGTAGTTCAACTCCAGTATTTTGCAGTTAACCGAGGTGGCATTCACTCTCCTCAGAATCAGCCGCACTTCGGGATCTGTAAGCTTACTTTCCAATTCCTTCTCCCACTTCCTAATATATGGTGGTATGTCCGTGTTGCCCAGCTCTATCAATACTTTGTAAGTCTTAGAGAACCCCCCCTTCCTTTCTTTTTCTATACAAATTTTCTCTAGTAGGAGTATGTTGTCCGCTGATCTAATTGGCTGCGGGAGTGAGTCTATGAAATGGCTCAGTTGGTTGTACCGCCATGGGTCAATGACTAACAGACTTTCCCTGTGTGTACAGATTTTGTCCTGACTCATTACGTCCTTTAGTTGTACATTTTCCTCCAAAATCCACTTTCCAAACCACTCCTCTTTTCCCGGTGCGAAATATTCTGAATTCTTAAGAGGAATTAGGGGAGGATTAAACCCCCAACCCTCCCTTTTGTGCAGTGAATCCCAAATTTTAAGTGCGTGCCTTGTAATGTGCTGTGTGTCAGAACTAAGTTTTCTTAAGTGGGATGGAATCCATACTATCTTATTCAAAGTGTTTTCACTAATTTTATTTTCCATTTTAACCCAGAGCTTATCTTTCTTATTTTTAACCCAGTCTATTACTCGTGCCAAGGCAATTGCCTCATAGTACTTACGAATGTCTGGTGCTCCCCACCCTCCCTTGCCCTTATCTATAGTTAACTGTGTGAAATTTAAACATGGTTTTTTTCCTCTCCATATGAATCTTAGGAGCATCGTATGTAGACTTCTAAGATATGCCTGTGGAAGTGCAATTGGGAGCATTTGCATTTTATATGTAATTTTGGGGAGTATTATCATTTTATATATGTTAATTCTACCTGCCCAGGATAACTGTCCACGTGAAATTCTGTTTAACTCTTGCTTTATTTCATTGAGAAGGGGCATAAAATTCACCTGAAATAGAGTCTCTTTTGCTGTGGTTATTTTGACCCCTAAATAATTGAGTTCTTTTTTCCCCCAGATAAATGGGAAGTGTTTTTGGTATGAATAATCTCTAGGTTTGCTGTTGTTGATATCTAACGTTTCGGATTTAGTCGGGTTAACTTTAAAATTAGAAAGCTTCCCATATTCTTTTAGTGTAGAAATAATATTCGGAAGGGAGATCTTTGGACGCGTGACATACAGCAGGCTATCATCCGCAAAGGCAGCGAATTTATATTCACCATTACCGATCATTACCCCGCTGATGTCCGGGTTCATCCTTATCCTGGAAAGAAGGGGTTCAAGAGTCAACACGAATAGCAGCGGGGAAAGTGGACACCCCTGTCTCGTGCCATTAAACATTTGGAATGGCTCCGAGAGTAAGCCATTTACCCTCAATCTCGCTGTGGGTCGAGAGTATAATGCTTTAATCCATCTAAGGGATCTATCCCTAAATCCGATCTCCTCCAAAGTGCACGTCATGAAGCCCCAGTCTACCCTGTCGAACGCTATTTCAGCATCGATTGACATAAGTAGACCTGGGGCTCCACTCTTTTTGATTTTCTGTATTACTAAGAGCGTTTTGATACTGTTATCACGTCCCTCTCTTCCCTCAAACCCGACCTGGTCGGTTGTTAATGATTTTTTTCAGTCTTTCCGCAAGTACTTTGGCGAATAGTTTCGTATCTACATTTAAGAGCGAGATAGGTCTATAGCTGGAACACTGTGTACTGTCTTTATCGTCTTTGAGAATAATGGCTATATTGGCTTCCAGTGCTTCTCTCCTCTTTTCCCCTTTATCCGCGATTTCATTCATGTATGAACACATTTTGGGGATTAGGTAATCCTGATATTTTTTATAATATAGAACAGTCAACCCATCTGGGCCAGGACTCTTGCCAACCGGTGTTTCCTTAAGAGCCCTTCTCTCTCTTCCTCTGTTATGGGGGCCTCTAAAGTGCGTTGGTCTGCTCCCATAATTTTGACCATTCCACTATCTTTTAAATAGCTTTTGATTTTCTCTCGTTTTTGGTCTCTCTGCTCCTGTGTCTCATTTTTGTTGATGGCGTACAGTCCCGCATAATAGTCTTGGAAAGTAGTAGCAATGTCTTTGTCCTTATATCTAATGTCTCCTGTCCTAGTTTTTATTTTATCAATATAATTGGAGGTTTTCTTTTTTCTCAGAGCCTTTGCCAGGAATCTACCAGGTATATTGCCACCTATATATCTTTCTTTTTTTACAAGGTTAAATAGTTTTCGGGTTTCTTGTTCAATTAGGTCCCGCATAGCCTCCCTCCTCCTTATTAGGCCCGCCAAGACCTCCTTATCCCCTGTTTTCTTATGTCGTTTATCTTTCTCCTTTCTTCTCTTTATCTCAGAGCCCACCATTATTAAGAAACCTCCGATATATGCTCTATGGGCCTCCTAGACTATAGCTTCTGATGTTTCACCCGGTACATTCGTTTTAAAATAAAATTCCAGCTCCTCTTTAATTCGTTTATCAATTGTTCTATCGTGGAGAAGGTCCTCATCCAATCTCCAACTATTCCCCCAATTTTTACGTTTACCTATTTTCAACTGTAAACTTACAGGCGCATGGTCAAAGAAGGTCATCGTGCCAATATCTGTTCCCTTGATCTCCTCAAGGAGACAGTGCTCCACGAGGAAGAAGTCCAATCTGGAGTACGTCGCATGGACGGGGGAGTAGAAGGTGTAGTCTCTTGATTCATAGTGATGTAACCTCCATACGTCCACAAGTTGACATTGGCGCAACTCCTTTTATTTTGTTCAGCCACACCTCACCCGTCCCCCATGCATGTGACGTACAATCTTTACCTGGTTCCAGACACAAGTTGAAATCTCCTGCTATTATGACCCCCCTTTCCTAAATTCCTCAAATTTTACAAGGATTCCCAGTAAGTATCTATTCGGACCGTATACACTAGCTAGTGAGAATTCTGACCCATTAAGATTTCCTCTTAGGAACAGAAAACGCCCCTCTGGGTCAGTCATTCTCTCTTCCAGCTTAAACGATACTTGCTTAGGGAACCCAATCGCCACTCCTTTTGCACCCCTAGTCGGGGAGTCTCTGTAGAACCAGGTCGGGTAATCTCGGGAGAAAATACTCTGGTTCTTACCCAGGAAGAGATACGTCTCCTGTAGCAGGACCACATCTGCTTTTAGGAGTTTCAACTCACCCATAATATTTGCACATTTTATGGGGGAGTTTAGACCTCTTACATTATAAAAGATTATATTTAACCTGGCCATCTTTTTTTTATATGAGATAAGGAGATGTCTACATTTCCTTACTAACCTGGGGGTTAGAAGACCGTGGAGTGAGTGCTTACCTCCGACCCCCCCACCCTTCCCTTCCCCACCCTATCCCCCCGCCTCCCTCTCCCTCGCTCACCTTACCCCCCCTCCCAAACCCCCCTCCCCTCGATTGGGGGCAACGGGCCTCTCGAAGGTCCAGATAACCGTGGCCCCACTAACTCCTCCCGGCCTCACGGTTGTCCCCCTAGAGGTTGAGCTCAGAGTGGTCATGTCTGGATCCGAAACATCCCCTGGGATTGAGAAATTCTCGTGCCCGCCCGCCCCCCACAATGGTTTCAGAGATCTCCTCCTAGCTAGCGTCTCTGCTGCCAGGTCCAGGAAAATCTGCAAGTTTGTTTCACCAAACTTCACTGGTTGTTTTTTTCTTATGTTGGTTTTAATCTGTTCCTTGTCCTGAAAGTTATGAAATCTTACAATGACGTCCAGTGGGACGTCCCCACTTATTTCGTCTGGCTTTCTAATCCTATGGAATCTTTGGAGTTTTTTTTTTACTGCTGGTATCCAGTGGGTTTAAACAAGCCTCCAAAGATGGCATCCATTTTTTCTTGTAAGTTTTCTTTTTCACCTTCTGTCTCTGGAAGACCTCTAATCCGGAGATTTTTCCTTCTTTTTCGGTTCTCTTGGTCTTCCAGTCTTTACAATATATTTCTCTGTTCTTTCTGCATCTCTTCCATCTGGTGCTTGAGTTCTTTTATCTTGCCTGTCCATCATAGTTTCTACCTCTTCGACTCTTTTTAGAATATGATTCATGTTCTCGTGCAATATTACAATCTCTCCTTTTATCGATGTTTCAAGCTTCGCAAACATTTCTGAAATTTCTCCCTTTGTAGGGAGCTGTTTCTTTTGGTTGGGATTCCATTGATACTTCTTCTATTGTCTCAGTACCAGCGGTGCGGGAGTCAGTCTCATTTAGCTGTCTTCTTGTACCTATTTTGGATAGGCATTCTGGCGTTTTACTTTTTGCCCCTATTGATTTTCCCGGGCTTTCTTTGCCGCTGTCGTGGACCATGTATTTTCTAATGGTTCCCGGGCTTACACTTGTTCTGGGTGGGTTAGCAGTTGCCCCTTTCGTTGATCTACCTCTCTTTTTTTTCTCCTTCCTTTCTCCCTTTTTTTTTTTTATTTATTTTTTCCTATCCTGTCTAGCGCAGTTAGAGCAGGAGCCTGGATCTCTCCTGCTCTTCCCGCCCCCCTCTCTCTCACTTCAACCCACTCTCCTTCAGCAACCGTCGCATACCCGCATACTCTAATTCCAAGTGCGCTTTCTAGTGATCTCTGATCAAGGGATGGTTCCTATATGGGAAGTAGATGTAATGTGCCGATATACCCCCAAGGGGGACCTGAGTCAACTACAATGGGAGTTCAAACTATGCGCAAAACCAGACAACCATCAGACAGACCACAGAGCAAGCATTTAAGCGTTGGATCAATACGATAGGCTCCTATGTCTGCTTACTGCTAAAACATTATAAATGTTATCCTTCAAAGTATATCATCACCTATGTGGATGTTCCTCTCATAGCATTTCCGTGTGCACTGTATGTTTGCAAAGTCTGTAGGGTTTTTTTTTTCCTTTTCTTGGGTTGGTGTGTTGGCGTTTGCTTAATTCCCGACAGGTACAGTATATAAGATTTTTGCCACAGATACTGCGGCGACTACGGCAACTACGCCGCCCCAAGAACTACACAGAAGGAGAGAGACAGGCCCCAGCATCCAGCCACACAATCCACCAGTCTCACACTGCATACGTCAGCCCACACCCAGCATACGGCTGGGTAGAGTTAATGATTCATCCTCATGATTTAACGTCTTACATTATACTTTGTGCTTCATGGGTCTTGTCATCATGATACATAGGTGCATAAAAATTATTGTGATCAAAAAAAGTAAAACTACTTGCCCCTCTTCATGAGTCCAATATGCAGGATGACTATGACACATAACTTCTTATGGTCATTGCAGATCTACAAATCACTTACCCAGTCAGGTGTATCTAGGCAGTTTTCAGACTTACCGAATTTTCCCCTTCTGAAACTTAATCTGCACCTTACCACCGATTCGCTGCCTCCACAATCTTAGACCAAACCTTGACAATCCTTGACGGCTGAGAGCCCGGAGTAGAAGTCGCTTGCAGATAGCTTATGTGTCGGCTTCTCAGACGCCGGGCATCGTGCGCTCCGTGTATCTTTCACCGAGATCTGCGGGATTGAGCCAGCCAGCCCTGCCGGAGGTTTATCAGCTGTGTTTGTCACTCCTGCTCGCAGTAGCCTCTCGTATACAGGTGTGTGGGACGCACCGCTCCACTCACTCAGCTCCCTCTGCTCATGCCCACAGCGGCATGAGCAGAGGGGGTTATCCAGGGGGGGACGTCCGGGGGGGGCGAAGGCACCGGCCGAGGAGTCTGCAGGGGGGCTAGGGAACGGCCTCTGTCTGAGCCGGAGCCAGCCTCACAGGAGAGACGCCGGGCATTCCAGGCTCAGCGTCGGCTCCCACACCACACCCACATCTGGCTCCTCCCTCTGTCTGTGTCTAAATACTAATAAACTGCAGTATAAAAAAAAAAAAAAGTATAACTAAAGATAAAACTTTTTTAAGTTTTGTATAGAGTGGTAAGTGACTACAACACCTATCAGATTTTTACTGATATGCCCCCATTAGGGAGATTCACTCTATTCATCCTCTTTACTGATATCACAGAGAGTGAAAGTTTGAGAAAATACCAAATTTTGAGGCGTCGCCAAAGCTGGAAATCTTCCAATGGTGACATTCATTCTGATGACCCTGGTGACAACCAGGGATTCCCTCTCTTTTGGGAGATATCCTCTCACTTCCAGTTCTGGCTATTGTACAGAAGTAAACACAAATCACCTCAATAGGACACAGAAAAAAAAAACGAAAAAACTGACAGGGGTTAATCTTCCCTTCACACAATGAATCACACAGGAACATGTTGCACATTCCTGTGTACTTCACATGCAATTTAGCGAGATGCAATTTGAGCCTATGTATTTTGAATGGGATCAAATCGCACTGCATCGCACCAAAATTAGTGCATGCACGACTTCTAGAAATGCACTGCAACCGGATAACATGGTACTTTTGTACCATGTGATCCAGTGCAGGCAAACGCACTTCATTAGCGACCTGTGTTTGGGGTGTCGTTAAAGTGGAGTTCCACCCAAAAGTGCAACTTCCGCTCATTTGTCTCCTCCCCCTTTGACAGGTATCAGGTCCCCAATTCGGAGAGACCGGGCTCCCTCATCCTCCCTCCCCCACCGCCGGGCCATTAGGAGAGCGCAGAGGTGCATCGTGCATGCGCAGTAGGGACCCGGTGTGAAGCAGTTATGCTGCACTGCCAGTTTCCCTTACCCGCAATGGCACCTGCAGCACCCGACAGCTGATGGAAACATCGCTGGACTCCAGGACAGGGAAGTGACCTATGATTAAAAGTCAGCAGCTGCAGTATGTGTGGCTGCTGGCTTTTAATTTTTGCCGAGGTGGGTGGACCTCCTCTTAACATGGACATCCGCTGTAGATCGCAACTGCAGTGGGTTTCCCACACCATGTACTAGTGTAAACCGAGAAGTACTATATTCAAAATGAAAAAAAAAAAGTTTTACATTTTGCTCTATTTTAGACTTTCACTTAGAAAGCTAATTTTCGCTGGAAAGCTCTAACCTTTGTACACATCTGTATGTTATTTAAAAGATAAGAACCGTGTAGTACTATTTAAAAATATATAAACATGAAATTAAAAAAGTACATTTGTTAATTTAAAATTATATTTTTACAATGTAGATGAATCGATTACCGTTATTTAAAAATAAGAAATAGAAAGATACACCTGCATTCATTGCTTTACAAATATACCCCCTAGAGCAGGGTTCTTAAATCTTTTAATCCAAGGCCCAAGCATAAACAGTAGTGGGACCTAAGAGGAGTATTACCCAAATGTCAGCAAACCAAAGACAATGCCTACGGCCATGTAACATATTATATGTTACATTAACCAAAATTATTTATAGGCTCTAACACTAATTGATTTTCCTCTTTGACACACTAAGTCACCCTACACAACTCCTCACAAGCACGTACACAACCCAATTTGGGTTCCTACCCACAGTAGGAATACTGTCCTACAGTAAGAAATAATTAGCAAACAGAATACTGTATACACTTCCCCCCTTCCTGCCCAGGAAATTTTTAGCTTCCAGCGCTATCGCACTTTGAATGACAATTGTGCGGTCATGCAACACTGTACCCAAATTAAATTTGTATCATTTTCTTCCCACAAATAGAGCTTTCTTTTGATTTGATCACCTCTGCGGTTAATTTTTAGCGTTATAAATGAAAAAAGACCGTCAATTAAAAAAAAAAAAACTGATAGGCAGCACTGACGGCACTGGATAGGCAACACTGATGAGGAGCTACTGACAGGCATTACTGAGTGGCACTGATTGACACTTTGATGGGGCACTGACAAGCATTACTGATGGGGCACTGATTGGCACTGACAGGTATTTATTATGGGGACAGGTTGGCAGCTGATGGGCACCTTTTGATGGGGGCTGTGCTGATAATCAATGTGCTCATTATCGGCACAGACCCCAATCTGACAGGGAGAGCTGCTGATCGGCTCTCCCTGTCAGCGTGAACTGAGGAAAGCCGTTCACACGATGGTCACAGATGATCACATGGTAAGAAGCCTCTGTCAGAGGCTCCATACCACGATCAGAGTTGCGATGTGTCAGACTGACACACAGCACCTCTGATCGTCGTGCTGCGTGCCCCACAGGCGCGTGCCGGCTGTGTTATACTGATCAGGATAACACAGCAGGTCAGAATATCACAACCACTTTGCCGCCCTCATCAACTGTTATATGGCGGGCAGCAAGTGGTTAAAGGGAGCAAGAACCTTCATGAATACATGCTTGCTGCCAACAAACTTCGAATAAAATAAATATAGCAAATACAGTATCTCACAAAAGTGTGTACACCCCTCACATTTTTGTAAATATTTTATTATATCTTTTCATGTGACAACACTGAAGAAATTACACTTTGCTACAATGTAAAGTAGTGAGTGTACAGCTTGTATAACAGTGTAAATTTGCTGTCCCCTCAAAATAACTCAACACACAGCCATTCATGTCTAAACCACTAGCAACAAAAAGTGAGTAACACCCAAAATGTCCACATTTGGCCCAATTAGCCATTTTCTCTCCCCAGTGTCATGTGACTCCTTAGTGTTACAAGTAGGGACGCCGAAACATATCGTCCGAAAATGGCCTTTTTGGCAATTTGCCGAAAGAGAAAAAATGGAGCCGAAAATGGGGCTGGGCTCCGCCCCCCACCCCTGGTGCCGCCTATCACGGTGGCTTCCTATAGCGTAGAAGAGAGGAGAGCCGCCGCCTGGTTGATTAGAGCGCCAGGAACATCACAGCTTTCATTTCAATAGCTGTGTGTTCCCCGCCGCGCGCCGTCACACCCTCCTTGTCCGGGGAACTTTGATAAACAGATCACCCATCCCAGGATTGGGCGGGTGATCTGTCTATCAAAGTGCCCGGATAAAGAGGAGGGGCTGTACGTGATGGCGCGCGGTGGGGAACACACAGCTATTGAAATGAAAGCTGTGATGTTCCCGGCGATCTAATCAACCAGGCGGCGGTGGCTCTCCTCTCTTCCCCTGCACAGGCTGGCTGTAATAGGGGACACTGGCTGGCTGCACTGGGGGGGGGGGGGGAATACTGGCTTGGCTGCACTGGGGGGATACTAGCTTGGCTGCACTGGGGGGATACTGGCTTGGCTGCACTGGGGGGATACTGGCTTGGCTGCACTGGGGGGATACTGGCTTGGCTGCACTGGGGGGGGGACACTGGCTTGGCTGCACTGGGGGGGGACACTGGCTTGGCTGCACTGGGGGGGGGGGGGACACTGGCTTGGCTGCACTGGGGGGGGACACTGGCTGCACGGGGGGGGGACACTAGCTGCACTGGGGGGGGGACACTGGCTGCACTGGGGGGGGGACACTGGCTGCACTGGGGGGGGGACACTGGCTGCACTGGGGGGGGGGACACTGGCTGCACTGGGGGGGGGACACTGGCTGCACTGGGGGGGGGGGGGACACTGGCTGCACTGGGGGGGGGGGGGACACTGGCTGCACTGGGGGGGGGGGGGACACTGGCTGCACTGGGGGGGGGGACACTGGCTGCACTGGGGGGGGACACTGGCTGCACTGGGGGGGGGGGACACTGGCTGCACTGGGGGGGGGGGGACACTGGCTGGCTGCACTGGGGGGGGGGACACTGGCTGGCTGCACTGGGGGGGACACTGGCTGGCTGCACTGGGGGGGGACACTGGCTGGCTGCACTGGGGGGGGGGACACTGGCTGGCTGCACTGGGGGGGGGACACTGGCTGGCTGCACTGGGGGGGGGACACTGGCTGGCTGCACTGGGGGGGACACTGGCTGGCTGCACTGGGGGGGACACTGGCTGGCTGCACTGGGGGGGGGGGACACTGGCTGGCTGCACTGGGGGGGGGGGACACTGGCTGGCTGCACTGGGGGGGGGACACTGGCTGGCTGCACTGGGGGGGGGGACACTGGCTGGCTGCACTGGGGGGGGGGACACTGGCTGGCTGCACTGGGGGGGGGACACTGGCTGGCTGCACTGGGGGGGGGACACTGGCTGGCTGCACTGGGGGGGGGGGACACTGGCTGGCTGCACTGGGGGGGGGGGACACTGGCTGGCTGCACTGGGGGGGGGGGACACTGGCTGGCTGCACTGGGGGGGGGGGGACACTGGCTGGCTGCACTGGGGGGGACACTGGCTGGCTGCACTGGGGGGGGGACACTGGCTGGCTGCACTGGGGGGGGGGGGGCACTGGCTGGCTGCACTGGGGGGGGGGACACTGGCTGGCTGCACTGGGGGGGGACACTGGCTGGCTGCACTGGGGGGGGGACACTGACTGGCTGCACTGGGGGGGGGACACTGGCTGGCTGCACTGGGGGGGACACTGGCTGGCTGCACTGGGGGGGGACACTGGCTGGCTGCACTGGGGGGACACTGGCTGGCTGCACCTGACGGGCACTGGTGAAGCTGCATTGATCTCTTGTATCATGTCCCCAGTCTCTGACCATCTCCTGTATCATGTCCCTAGTCTCTGACCTGGGGGACACTGGCTGCCTGCACTGGGGGACACTGGCTGCCTGCACTGGGGGACACTGGCTGCCTGCACTGGGGGACACTGGCTGCCTGCACTGGGGGACACTGGCTGCCTGCACTGGTGACACAGGCTGCCTGCACTGGTGACACAGGCTGGCTGCACCTAACGGGCACTGGTGAGGCTGCATTGATCTCTTTACCATGTCCCCAGTCTCTGACCATCTCCTGTACCATGTCCCCAGTCTCTGACCTTCTCCTGTACCATGTCCCCAGTCTCTGACCTTCTCCTGTACCATGTCCCCAGTCTCTGACCTTCTCCTGTACCATGTCCCCAGTCTCTGACCTTCTCCTGTACCATGTCCCCAGTCTCTGACCTTCTCCTGTACCATGTCCCCAGTCTCTGACCATCTCCTGTACCATGTCCCCAGTCTCTGACCATCTCCTGTACCATGTCCCCAGTCTCCGACCATCTCCTGTATAAAAATATTTTTAAAAACAGTCACTTTCGGTATCGGTGCTGTTTCGGTATTGGTTTTCGGCCTAGTGTATTTTTCATTTTCGGTATCAAAAAACCCATTCGGTGCATCCCTAGTTACAAGGTCTCAGGTGTGAATAGGGAGCAGGTGTTTTAAATTTGGCGTGATCACTCTCACTCTCTCATACCGGTCACTGGAAGTTCAACATGGCACCTCATGGGAAACAACTCTGAGGATCTGAAAAAAAAAAAGAATTGCTGCTCTACATAAAAGATGGCCTAGACTATAAGAAGATTGCCAAGACCCTGAAACTGAGCTGCAGCATGGTGGCCAAGACCATACAGCAGTTTACCAGGACAGGTTCCACTCAGAACGGGTCTTGCCATGGTCGACCAAAGAAGTTGAGTGCACATGCTCAGCGTCATATCCAGAGGTGGTCTTTGGGAAATAAAAGTATGACTGCTGCCAGCATTTGCTGCAGAGGTTGAAGGGGTGGGGGGTCAGCCTGTCAGTGCTCAGAGCATACGCCGCACACTGCATCAAACTGTTCTGCATGGCTGTCGTCCCAGAAGGTAGCCTCTTCTAAAGATGATGCTCAAGAAAGCCCGCAGTTTGCTGAAGACAAGAAGACTAAGGACATGGATTACTAGAACTATGTCCTGTGGTCTGATGAGACCAAGATAAACTTATTTGGTTAAAATGGTGTCAAGTGTGTGACGGCAACCAGGTGAGGAGTACAAAGACAAGTGTGTCTTGCCTACAGTCAAGCATGGTGGTGGGAGTGTCATGGTCTGGGGCTGCACGAGTTCTGCCAGCACTGGGGAGCTACAGCTCATTGAGGGAACCATGAAAGCCAACATGTACTGTGACATACTGAAGCAGAGCATGATCTCCTCCCTTCAGAGACTGGGCCGCAGGGCAGTATTCCAACATAATAACGACCCCTAAACACACCTGCAAGAAGATCACATTTTCACTTAGGGGTGTACTCACTTTTGTTGCCAGAGGTTTACACATTGATGGCTGTGTGTTGAGTTATTCTGAGGGGACAGCAAATTTATACTGTTATATAAGCTGTACACGCACTACTTTACATTGTGGCAAAGTGTCATTTCTTCAGGGTTTTCACATGAAAAAATATAATAAAATATTTACAAAAATGTGAGGGGTGTACTCACTTTTGTGAGATACTATACATACTATCGATTTTCATAATCAATTAATCGGCCAGCTGATTAGTTGGACTGCATACAGAATGCATTATTTGTTTACATATCAGGAAATACAGTGCAGCACACATACAGCTCAGTACACCATCCATACATGTCAGTGAGTGCCTGAAAACTTGTGAATGTGTGAGGAGCAATGCCTCATGGGACATGTAGTCCTGGGCAGAAAGTGAGTGGTTCAAAAGGCAGAAGTTTTTTTACCTTGCTATAGGGGCACTCTATACTATACTTTGCAGCTTGCTATTGGAGCACTGTGAGGGCAGGAGGAGCCAGAAGCGCCGTCGGGGGACCCCAGAAGAGGGGAATCAGGGCTGCTCTGCGCAAAACCAATTACACAGAGCAGGTAAGTATAACATGTTTGTTGTTCAAAAAAAAAAAAAAAATCACTTTAAAGACTGTTTGCAGGGAAGATCAGCATCTGAATCCAGAGAGGGTGGAGGCTGATAGACAGGAGGTAATATAAGGCATTACAATTACATTTAGACCCCTTTCACACCAAGCCGCCTATAGCGTCGGTGGTAAAACACCGCTATTTTTAGCGGCGTTTTACCGTCAGATTTGTGGCGCATTTCGGCCGCTAGCAGGGCGCTTTTACCCCAGCTAGCGGCCGAGAAAAGGTTAAAACCGCCCGCAATGCACCGCAATAGCGGCATTTTGCCGGCGGTATCCCAGCGCTGCCCCATTGATTTCAATGGGGAGCAGCAGTGGAGGAGCGGTAAACACACCGCTCCTTCACTGCTCCAAAGAAGCTGCTGGCAGGATTTTTCCTGACATCCTGTCAGCGCACCGCTCCAGTGTTGGAAACAATAGAGCAGCTGTTTGAGGGTGGATTGCAGGCGCTATTTTCAACGCTACAGCGCCAACAAAACGCCCTCGGTGTGAAAGGGGTCTTAAAGTAAACTTTTACCAGTAATGTGCATTATATTTAAAATGATCATATCCATAAAAATAAAGTCTCAGCTTTTAGTACTACTTTAATAAAAAAGATTTCTCCTTTCCACCCTTCATATAGATTCATGTCTGACTCCTAGTTATAATGCCCATGCATAGTGTGAACCAAGCCTTATGCTGGCCATACATGTATTGATTTTCAAACAAGAATATTCATTACGAAAAATCTTTGTACGTCTGCTGAATGAAAAAATGTTTCAAAAGTTCTCTTGCTATTAACTTTCGGTTTTCAAATGAATGTAATTTCTGAACAAAAACACGTACACTGAAAATTCCTTTGACCAAGAAGTTTTCTATTCTGCTCCTTCAAATTTTCCCGTCACTGTGGTCTAAAACGAACATCGATTTGACCCCCACTAACGATTAAAAAATCAAAGAACATTCTTAAAATTAATTTTTTTTTTGAAGGAAGACATTGTTTTTGTATGGCCAGCATAAGTGACAGCAGGCACAGGGAGCTTTTATCAAGCAACCTGCCTATGACAAGGGAGTCTGTCATACATAATATATTACAGTTCTGTCTGAAAATGTGTG
Organism: Aquarana catesbeiana; assembly: GCF_042186555.1. NCBI lineage: Eukaryota > Metazoa > Chordata > Amphibia > Anura > Ranidae > Aquarana > Aquarana catesbeiana. Next base: position 256,915,098 of record NC_133329.1, read on the forward strand.
AAACGGTCTTTAATTTTTTTTTTTTAAGTAAAAATTTGTATCTCTGAGTCTGATGATATTTACCAGATTCAACCTCTAATAGTATATACAGTATATCTCTTCTGTGTGTTATTTTCAGAGTGAATTCGAGAGTTTGCTCCCTAACCATATAGTTGGTTATTTATATTTACCACTGCATATACTGTAGATATTTAAGAATAAATTGCCTTTTTTTTTTTTTTTTTTTAAACTTTACATATTAACTAAATTATACACCACACTTTTTTTAAGATTATTATCCGATTAATCGAAACAATAAATCGGCCAACTAAATCGATTATAAAATTAATCGTTAGTTGCAGCCCTAATGTAGAGTAAATACATGTGTGCACTTATAAACCGGTCAACAGCAGCAATAATTGCTGATGCCCTTGTGTGTACACAGCACCAACTGGATGGAAAAAAATGTGCTTAAGGAGCCTTATTCCACTGATACCAAGGAAGTGCACAGTAAAGAAGTACAGGCAGTCCCAGAGTTATATACATCTGACTTACATACGACTCATACCTACAGAGGTTGACAACAGGAAGTGAGAAGAAATCTACCCCTAGGAAGGGAAATTTACGCCTGTAAGTGTTATCATGGGAAAAGGTGTCTCCACCTATCACCAATCCTTGTTTCCATGCAAAACAACCCAACATTTTCAAAATCCAAATTGTCATATGGACAGAAAGTGAGGTGAAATCTTCTGAACAGGGGCACAGACAGAAAAACAAACTATGCTATCTATCAAAAACTTAAAAAAAAATGTTTTGGCTGGAGTTAAACTTAAAAATGGACCTGCCCCAACTAACAAACAAATTTAATGTATGAGCAAACCTACAGAACCCTACAGAGGGAGAGAAACTGAGTGGGAAGATAAACTCTAGAATATTTCTCCAGAGCTTCTCCCATCCTTTGGAACTCCCTACCCCAATCTGTCCGACTGTCCCCTAATCTATCCATCTTTAGGCAGTCCCTGAAAACTCTTCTCTTCAAAAAAGCCTATCCTGCTTCTAACACTGTTTTATTTCCTCCATCAGCTCATCCCCCCACAGCTATTACCTTTTGTATCAATTGACTAGGGCTGTGGAAATTAAAGATTAATTCCTCGATTAATAGTTAATTTTTTGATCGATTAAAATTCTTTTGATCGGTACTCGCCTCTCCGCCGGCTTCCGGGTCTTCAGGGAGTTCCGTCAGAAATCCTCCCCCTTCCCCAAGTGCCTCCGTCTGCTAACAAAGGAAAGGGGGGAGGAGACCGGTGATGTCGATGTCCGTGACATCACCGGATGGCCTGGACAGTGATGGTAAATATGGATGTGGTTAACTGGGATCATTCAGTGAGCAAGTGTACGCAAATTTGATAACCAAATTTGACAGTCAATATACTAGATACGTTTTATAATTAAACTAACTTTCTATGTTTTTCTTAAAGTTTATTTAAAAAAAATTACGTCAGTGCTACAGTTTGAATTTAAAACGTATTTGTGTGAACTGTGAAGTTAAGTCATGGATTGTGGAAACTAACTAGTGTCGGGTGATTGTATATAATGTATACCACATTTACCACTGACTAATGCAGAGTTGCACTGCAAGGAGATCAGCTAAAAGTAGTTGGATCTGTATGTGCATTATAATTAATCAAAATTAGTCGATTATTCGATTAAAAAAAAAAAAAAAACCATTGATCGAACATGAACATTTTAATCAGTAACAGCCCTACAATTGACCCTTCCTTTTTAGATTGTAAGGTCTAGTGAGCAGGGCCCTATGATTCCTCCTGTACCAAATTGTAATGTAACTGTAATGTCTCCCCTCATGTTGTAAAGCGCTGCGCAAACTGCTGGCGCTATATAAAACCTATATAATAATAATAATAATTAGTATGTACCAGTGTGCAAAAGTGTATTTGCGTTGGAAGAATAAATCCTCTCTAATGCCCCGTACACACGGTCGGACTTTGTTCGGACATTCCGACAACAAAATCCTACGATTTTTTCAGACGGATGTTGGCTCAAACTTGTTTTGCCTACACACGGTCGCACAAAGTTGTCGGAATTTCCGATCGACAACCACGCAGTCACGTACACCACGTACGACGAGACTAGAAAAGGCCGGTTCAGAACCAAGCGCAGGACCCTTTGGGCTCCTTTTGCTAATCTCGTGTTAGTAAAAGTTTGGTGAGAGACGATTCGCGCTTTTTCAGACTCGTGGCTTTCAGATCGTTTTCTGCCGTTCAGTTTGTGCTTGTGGGTTTGTATCTGCTCTTCAGTGCGTGCAAGCAAGTTCCGCGTGACTTTAAGTAGTCATTGTATTCTTGTTCGTTCGTTACTGGTTTTCAGGTCGCTCTTCACAGGCCTTGCTGTTCTTCAGTGCGTTCTGTTACTTCGTTCTGAGCAGCCGACCGTTTTCTAGCAATGTTTCGTATGCGTACTCCTCGTAGAGTTCGTGCTGTGCGGGGGCTTGGTGTTGGGGTCCTGACCTTGACACAAGTCCAGTCCATGAACAGGGTGGGGAGGAGTTCATGGACCAAGAATTGGTTGCTTCAGCGTGACCAGTTCTGTCATATGCCTTTGCTCCGTGAGATCCGTGAGAATAATCCTGATGATTTCAGGAACTTTCTCAGGATGACAGACCCCGTATTTCACCGTTTGTTGGCTTCGCTGACCCCCTATATCAGCAGGCAGGATACCTGCATGAGGCAAGCCATCACTGCGGAGCAGAGGTTGGTCGCTACCTTGCGGTATTTGGCCACAGGGAGAAGCCTGCAGGACCTCAAGTTCTCGACAGGCATCTCCCCCCAGGCTCTGGGTATCATTATCCCAGAGACCTGTTCTGCCATCATCCAGGTCCTGCAAAAGGAGTATATGAAGGTAAGATTTTTTTCCTTTTATATCACATTTTATTGTATTTAATGTTTGCTAATATCTTGTATTTCTTTCCTCATTCCCTAATTACCATGATTGTAATATGCTGTGAATGTCCCCTTTGTCCTCATGCATGCTGGATTTTTATGTAATTATTATTTTATGTCCTTCATACATATTTGCCCTTCAATAACCTCTCCAGCATGGTGTCTCCTGCCCCTATATTCACCTCATGTAGTCACTTAACAATGTATTTTATCTGCTCCATAGTAGTGCTTTACCCCAAACACCCCATAAAATGTTTGGAAATGTTATTTTTGATTTAAATTCAGGCAGAGTGCCAGAGGCTTTTTTTTGTGGTGTCCCCAAATTTTTTGTAACCCTCCCTCCCCCCAACTGCTAAGTCAGCTGATCCCAATTCTCTATCTATCCTCAATCATCTATCTGCTGACTTTGCCAAACCCATACACACTATACCCATCTCTTTACTGGTCAGATTTATGGATGAATTCCCCAAAGCATGTAGTGCAAGGGCCTGCCTGTATACTTTCCAATGGTACTGTTTAAAGTTTTTGTATCCTATTATTATCTTGACAGGTAATAGCAGAATGTTCAAATGTGCTCAAATGTGTACAGTGTGTATTTATATCTTTGTATTCTGACACTTCTTACCTGTCCAGTGGGCTGCCAATAGTGTAACTAAGGAGGGGCTGTTCCAAGTAATACCCTGTATTTAGGCATTCATCTCTAAATGAAGTGAAGAGGGTTACCTGTCCAAGAGTTCCCCCCCTATAATGTTAGAAATGGCCCATGAGGGGGGGGGAGGGGGAATATGATAGGTGTACCTTATACTTTGTTGTTGTTAAATTCCCCTTAATAAATGCTATCTGGAGGTTGCCCCATAATGTTTGTGTATAATCTGCTTGCCATGTTTCTGTGAAAAAATAGTAATGTTTATTGTTTTTTCCTCAACAGTTTCCTTTAACGCCACAGGAATGGCAGACTGTGGCCTCCCACTTTGCCCAGTGGTGGGACTTTCCTAACTGCGGAGGGGCAATTGATGGGAAACACGTCCACATCGTCCCACCACCCAACTCGGGGTCGTACTATTATAATTACAAGGGGTTTAATAGTATAGTGATGTTGGCGGTGGTGTCGGCTAATTACGAGTTCTTGTATGTGGACGTGGGGAAGAATGGCCGGATGTCCGATGGTGGAGTGATCGCCCAGACGGAGTTCTACAGGCGTCTCCAGAATGGCAGCTTGGACTTGCCACCTCCAGAGGACAATGTTGAAGGTCTCCCATTTGTGTTCGTTGCTGATGAAGCATTTGCGCTGGGGGACCACCTGATGCGGCCATTCCCGATGAGGACCCTCACCCCGGAACAGAGGGTTTTTAATTACCGGCTGGCCAGAGCCCGAAGAGTGGTGGAGAACACATTTGGAATCCTAGCCAGCCGGTTCCGAATATTTCTGACACCCATCCATATGGCGGAGTATAAACTGAACCATATAATACTTGCCTGCTGTGTTCTCCATAATTTTGTTACGTAAACATTCAGCCAACTATGCTGGCTCAGTTGGGCCTGAGGCCGGAATCCCAAATCCATCAACACTGACGGCGCTTGAAAGTGGCCGTCCTGGCTTGCCCTCCCTGAATGCCCGTGATGTCCGGTTACGATACCTGGAGTTCTTTGCGGGTAGGGGGGCTATCAATATGCCAGACAATCTGTGACACCTTTTTTCAAATAAAAAACAACCAAAAGAAATTCTTTGTGGACATTTACTGCTTGTGTTTGTTTTAGCTGACCCTGACAGAAATGTGTTGAGTGCAGAAAATGTCGTGATTGGGTAACCTTATAAAAAACAGTGTTGGCTGGTACTTCCTAAATGCCAAAACACATTTCACTACAAGTGCACTTGCAACTGCACTGAACCTGCACATGTAGTGCAAAGTGTATTTGCCCTTAGGAAATAACCCCCATTTTTGCATAAAACAGCAATTACATCACCCCAAAAGTGTTGTAGTGTTGAGACAATAATCCACACATTCTTGAGTAAGGCACTTTTTTTATACCTGCACAATCACATGTGCATTTACGAAAGGTTTTTAAAACAAACCAACATGTTTGTTGTATAACAATGTTTGCAGTAGCATTATCAAAAATCGAAATATCAATTTCAGATAAAACAGGCCTGTGTAAAACCAACAAGAAAGCCAAAAAACTTGAACTTTCAAAGTTCACATTAGGTAAAACCTGAAGGCTATATCAGACATCAGTATTTAGGAACTGGGTTTGATATAGCGTTCAGATGGGGGGAAATCACCCCTGGAAAAGCCAAATTTGGAAGATGCACACCAATTTACGAATGTCAACATGTGCTATCTGCCATCAGGGGGGATCAAGGGACGTGTTTTGGGGGAGCAAGCCCTTCCTCAACGCTACTTTATAATTGAGGAAGGGGTTGCACCCCCAAAACGCGTCCATTGATCTCCCGTGATGACAGATAGCACATGTTGGCACACTGTGTGCATCCTCCAAATTTGGCTTTTCTAAACATTGAAAAAATTTTTGTAAGATTGGACCACGATAAAACAGGTGATTTTGTGGGGTTTAAATTCGCCCCAAAACATCAATGATGTTATTATTTTTTTTAATAACATCACTGATTTGTTGCTGGATGTTTTGCAATTGGAGATTACACCCCATGATCTCCCTGATCAGTATCTGGGCACTTTCAGATGTGAAACGTTCTCTCTCCCTCACATCACGATCACCTAAAAAGAGATAAAGAACAAAAAAAAAGGTCTCAAAAATCTGCCACCATCCATCTCTTTTACCTGAGCCTGTGGTCGCAGACACTCACCTGTTGTGGTGCCAATCTCCACCACATCTTCTTCTTCCTCCTGCTCTTCTTCTTGGGTTGGTATTTCCCCTTCTTCCAGAGGTGGGGGGTCTCTGGTCTCCTCGGATGAGGGGTGTCCTCCGAGTCTTTTCTCCCCTATGTAAAACAAAAATGGTATAATTAGCACACAGATATTTGATGGCAGAACTAGAAATAGGAAACATTGCTTGGAAGTGGGGTACAATTGTCTATTTTAGCCGAGTTCCAAGATGTATATTTTTTATTGGCCTTTGTCAAGCTGCAATACTTTACCTGTTTAGTACAAGCTTCACAGATGTAGCCCCCCCCCCATAGTATACACTGGAGCATCAGTGTGCCCCCCCTAATAAAAATGGTGTTCTTGTGTCCCACATTAGTGCTCCAGTGTCCAGATGTGAAAACAGCTGCTCAGTGTCCTCTCCTTACACACAATCTAGTTTGCATTTCATTCTAGTAACAAACCCATCTACACAAACAAATATTTGGCATCCAAGTAGGCCCCAAAAAATGTGTGAAAATGCATATGGCCTAAACAATGGTGTTCTAGAGGCCGAAAGAAAAATGTTTGATACGAACGAATAATGGGCCCATGAACATTAAAGTTGCCCTTTTAAACATTACAATTAATAAAAGCATATGGAGCAGAACGAACGTAATAAAGACAGAAAGAATAGGAACACAGCACAACTACTTACTTTTTTGCAGCACTCTCCGGATCTTTCGGTACTGCTCTGGCTCTCTCAATTTCAGGTCCGACCACCGCTTCCTGAGCTGATCTTTCGATCTTCGTACCCCAAAATTCCTCTCAAGACTCCTGACCACTTTCGCCATGATCTTGGCCTTTCGGATGTTGGGGTGGGGGTAAGGCCCATATTTTCCGTCATAGTCGGACTTCCTCATGATGTCGACCATCTCCAACATCTCCCCAAACGACATATTTGTGGCCTTAAAACGTCTCCTTCTGGATCGGGACGTGCCTGGATCCGGGCTTTCCTCCTCCTCCTCCTCATTGCTAGAATTAGCATGCACCTGCTGTAACTCCGCCATCATGCTCTTCATCCACTGCGCCGAACGAAAAGGGGCGGGGAATAGACTAGAAAGAACGTCAGGGGCGGGCGGAGTTACACGCATGCGCAGTGTGTATAAAGCGTAACACCCGTGCGTATTACGTACGATCTGTGAGCGGATGAAGGAGCATTGGAAGCGCCGATCGTAAGAACGAAGGTAAGAGACAAACTTGTGCCTATACTGCTTCTAGATTGAGGCCTATATTGTAACAAGATTAGGAGAGTTTTGTCTGACATTAGGCTTTGTCTTATGTTGTGTCTTGCAGTGAACATGGATATCTTAATGAAAGACAATGACTTAATGTCAGTATTCGTAGAGATGCTAAGTGAGCTGCCCTGTCTGTGGGAGATTACCCACCCCCATTTCAAGAACCAAGCAAAGAGGAAGGCAGCACTGGAGCAATTGTGTGAAATTGTGAAGCAGGTGATCCCCACGGCAGACATCACCTATTTAAAGATCTTCATTGGTGGCCTGAGGAGTACATATCTGAGGGAGCGCAAGAAAGTCCTGGATTCGCAGAGATCCGGAGCAGCAGATGACATCTATGTCCCCAGGATGTTGTACTACGACAGGCTGCACTTTCTGGCAGGCCAGACTGAACCCAGGCCATCCCTCTCCAGTCTTCCTTCCACGCTTCCTTCCCCCCTGGCTGAGGCTTCTGACGCCCAACCTGGGCCTTCCAGGCAATATGTGGAGGTGCCCAGCTTGAGCCAGGTATAGCATTACTCTAAATATTTCTGCTTGTCCAATCAATGATGTTACCTAGATGTTAGTTGGGTGTACTAATTTAGGATTGTAATTGATGATGCAAAAACTAAAACCATGTCCCTTTTTCATACACAGGGAAGTCTCAGCCGGGAGGTGGCCGGGCCGAGCCGGCTGGCTGATATCAAGGTCCCTCCACCCCCCCTGAAAAACAGAAAGTGGCAGTAGGAGGAGTACCCTAGAGGAGGCTGCTATAGCATTCTTTTGGAGGGCTACAGAGGTCCTGGGAGCACCCCACACCATGCATTAGAACATTGCTGCCTTCATAGCCTATAAAATGCAGAGGGTGGAGGAGGGCCAAAAAGCCATGTGTGAGGCCCTCATATCGGAGGCTCTGGAGAAAGGTATGAGGGGCCAAATTACACCTCACACACATCTTTGGGATGGTCCTCCTCCTCCTCCTGCAGGTCCTCCTCCTCCCTCTCCTCCAGGTCCCCCCAGTCCTCCTCCTCCTCCTCCAGGCCCTACTCCTCCTCCTGCCACATCTCCAACTGCACAGCCACAGCCCGGAAGGAAGCGTGAAAGGAAGACCAGACAGTGATTGCCCTGGATCCAGTCTGGTCGGCCAAAAGATGCAGCCTCTTGTGGTACCACAGCCTGGGGACACAGATGTCATCTGCTGCTATCCAGATCTCTGCGAATCCTGGACCAGACTGCCCTCCCTTACATATGGACTCCTCAGGCCACCAATTTTGATGTTGAAGAATTGATGTCTGCCGTGAGGGTCCCAGGCTTCACTAATTTCTGCTGTTGATCCAGTGTTGCCTTCCTCTTTGTTTGGTTCTCTCCTATGTGTTTTACTTCAAAAAGGACAGTTGGTTTGTGAGGATTCAGGTACATTGCAAATATACAATGTGAAATGAACAAGGGTCACCAACAACAAACAATCTCCTTGAGATTAAATAATAAAAGATATCAATGGTGTTGGGGTAACCTGACACACAAAACACACACAAAAATATTCTAGAGTAAAAATAAAAATAACATTGAACAAAGATCAGCCTTGGAAAAAATCCAAACATTTAAGAAAAAAAAAGGCTTAAAATCCCAAAAAAAAAAAAAAATTAAAAAATATAAAACTGTCAGATGTGACAACTAATAACAATATATTGAGGGAATCCCACTAAAAAAACACAAATAAAACTTTGTGAGAAGTGTGTGTGAATATGAGCAGCAAAACGACTTAATTCTTGTCACATTATAAAGAAGAAGAGAGTGCGCTGTATTAAACCATTTTTAACATTGCAGCGTGACGAAAGTGCTGTATCCATTGCGAACGCTAAGTTTACCAGAACGAGCTGTCCCGTGTCGGAATTTCTTCTGAGCATGCGTGGCACTTTGTGCGTCGGAACAGGCCACACACGGTCGGAATTGACGCGATCGGATTTTGTTGTCGGAAAATTTTATCTCCTGCTGTCCAACTTTGTGTGTTGGAAAATCCGATGGAAAATGTCCGATGGCGCCCACACACGGTCGGAATTTCCGACAACACGCTCCGATCGGACATTGTCCATCGGAAAATCCGACCGTGTGTACGGGGCATAACACTGGGTGTCCTACATTTGCGCATGCTGCTGCATTATGTAAATCTATTCGTTTCGTTTATTCATTGTAGAAATGGGGTGCCTCGAGATTGTGCAGACTTGCAAAACACTTCTTTAACCCAGCAAAAGTAGAAATTATAGCATTGAGAAAAACAATTAACACTGACATGGGTTTCTTCCAATGGTCATCCTATTTACTTAGGTAAAATCTTTATTCCAAAAGTAAAAAAAAAAAAAAAAAAAAAACTGTTTCCTCTAACTACCTAAAAAGTGCTAGTTAAAATTTGGCTTTCATTTGTTAACCAAGTCTGTCTAAATCCGCTAGTGCATCTAACACTAACTTCTCCCCAGAAAGACAATGCTCCCATCCAAAGTCTCCTTTGCTCCTGCAGTAAAATATAAATAAATGAAACGAATGCAGCCACACATAGGATTTGTAAATTGCAATATATTACATTTTTGTTTTAGGGTCTACTACCACTTTAAATCATGTATTATTATGCATTAGGAAACAGAGGCTAAGTCTGTTATTTTGCCTCTTAAAGCATGTGCCTATAAGAAATGTAAGCAAATGCTGGTCTGTGTTGAAAATATTTACAATATGTAAGATTACATTTAGTAATAAATGCCAGGTCAAAATTATTAAGGTACAGCTATTTACAAATTCATAGAATCAGATGTGTTACAAAGGGAGGAGAGCACAGTCAGCTGTCCAAGACGCAATGTGTTTTGCCTCCAACTGCCATTGCCATTACCTCCAACTACCGTTGCATGGATAGATAAACTGGGCAATGAAACCTGAAAGTCTTGTAGTATTTGTTTTGTATTTTAGAATATCATAAAAGATATAATAAAATATTTACAAAAATGTGATGAGGTGTACTCACTTTTGTGACATACTGTATTTTCACTCTGTATTCTAAAGTATGTTTTATTTTTTTGAACATGTGACCAGCAGCAGAGGACTAGAAGCTCCTCCTGCTTATGTTTCAGGCTGAGAAAGAGCTGGGTGATGTGACAGCTGTATATCAATTAGGAAAAATGTTCTTAGATCTTTAATTTTTAAATTAGTTACAGTACCATCATCCACATACAGAAATAGAAGCAGTGTGTTTAGTATCACTTTAACATACAGTATATTTAGATACAAAAAGAAATGTTCTATATAATACCTGCTGTTTCCAAAATCAGCTAATGGGTCTTTCCTTGACTGACACTTGAATATTATAGTGGCTATATACTGCTAAAAGATATACAGGCAACGCTAGAAAGGAAACCATGCCATAAGTACCACTGGAGATCATATAATACCTCAGAGCCCATTATTCATTTAAAATAAGATTAAGCTACAAAGGAAAAGCTGCTAAGTTAAAAGAAACGGCTATGATTAGAGGATGGTATGGACAAAATATTGCAGGATGAGACATACAGTAATTTAAATCTTCTAGACACAGCTGTCACCTCTCCGTCCCCAGAAGGTCATATTCCTAGCAATTTCGTTAATTTTTGTGCATCTTGCTAGCTGCTCTGTGCCATTACTTCAGAAGATTCCCTTGCAGACATTTATGGAGAGAGGGAGAGAGGGGGAGAGAGGGGGAGAGAGGGGGAGAGAGGGGGAGAGAGGGGGAGAGAGGGGGAGAGAGGGGGAGAGAGGGGGAGAGAGGGGGAGAGAGGGGGAGAGAGGGGGAGAGAGGGGGAGAGAGGGGAGAGAGGGGAGAGAGGGGAGAGAGAGGAGAGAGAGAGGAGAGAGGAGAGAGGGGAGAGGGGAGAGAGGGGAGAGGAGAGAGGAGAGAGGAGAGAGGAGAGAGGAGAGAGAGGGGAGAGGAGAGAGGAGAGAGGAGAGAGGAGAGAGGAGAGAGGAGAGAGGAGAGAGGAGAGAGGAGAGAGGAGAGAGGAGAGAGGAGAGAGGGGGAGAGAGGGGGAGAGAGGGGGAGAGAGGGGGAGAGAGGGGAGAGAGGGGAGAGAGGGGAGAGAGAGGAGAGAGAGAGGAGAGAGGAGAGAGGGGAGAGGGGAGAGAGGAGAGAGGAGAGAGGAGAGAGGAGAGAGGAGAGAGGAGAGGAGAGGGGAGAGGAGAGAGGAGAGAGGAGAGAGGAGAGAGGAGAGAGGAGAGAGGAGAGAGGAGAGAGGAGAGAGGAGAGAGGAGAGAGGAGAGAGGAGAGAGGAGAGAGGAGGAGGAAGGAGGAAGAGAGAGAGAGAGAGAGAGAGAGAGAGAGAGAGAGAGAGAGAGAGAGAGAGAGAGAGAGAGAGAGAGAGAGAGAGAGAGAGAGAGAGAGAGAGAGAGAGAGAGAGAGAGAGAGAGAGAGAGAGAGAGAGAGAGAGAGAGAGAGAGAGAGAGAGACGAGAGAGAGAGAGAGAGAGAGAGAGAGAAATGCAGCAGAAAGTGCATAACACACAGCATTTAGAACAGCATACCCTGTCCCAGAACACAGGTGAGCACAACTGACACCCTGCCTTCATGGCGATATCTGTTAAGAGGTATTTTTTTTTTCTGTAAGCATATGAAAACATTTCCACAGCTCTGCATGATGTATTACAGTTGGAAAACATTTATATTGCAAGACTAACTATAACTGTACACTCTCCCTCCTTATCCAGTCCCTATACGTCTACTGCTTCTGGAAAAGAAGCTCACAGGTTTGCCCAGGTTCTCCTACAAGAGAGTAGATATGACCATAAACTGTGCAAATTTCAGCCTGTTTCTAATGAAGCAGTTGAAATTTACAAAGGGGATTGGTCTATCAGCCTCTCCCATTCAAATCCTTTGACAGCGGCATTCAACAGGGTATTCTGACAGCCAGCAGGGAGATTCATCAAGCCATGCTGTATAACATAAATGAAGGATTCTGTTAGATTTTTTTTTACATTTATCTAGTAGGCTGAAAAAAAATGTAATGGTATGTGCCCAGCTTAAAGCCTGGATTTAATTTTAAAAAAATCAGCACAAGGGCCATTACTATTATTTGATGTATGCATTGTGCTGCTGGCTTCTGGATTCCTTGAAACCTTCATGCTCTGACCCCCCCTACCGCTGCTGCCAATAATCTTCTGGTGCAATTGAGGTTAATAGAACTGAGGGAGCTTTGATAGGCACTCAGGAGTGCCCGACTATGCCTGTCCTTTTGGCCCAGCTCCTCTATTCATAGAAACTGTACTACAACGATGAATGAAACATAATCCACGATTGGAGGAGGAAGACTTTCATTTAACTGCCCATCCCCCATTAATAGATTTTGTTTTATTCATGGAAGCTAGAGTATGGCCTCTATGAATGGAAGAGCTATGCGGAAAGGACAGGCATAGTCGGGTACTCTGCCGCAGTTCCCTCAGTTCTCTGGCTTCTTGATTCCTTGAATTCTTTATCCTCTGACCTCAGAAGAGGTCAGAGGATAAAGAATTCAAGGAATCAAGAAGCCAGGAGCAAAAGGGACATATCTTACCTAGTAGGGTCCAATTTTCTGTTTTTTGTCTCTTTTTATTTTGACTAAACTTAGGCAATAAAGCATTCTCTGAATACATGCTAACCCTGGGGTAATTTAGTGATCTGCTAGGTTGTGGGTATATCATTATCAGCAAAATATATACATTTTACAATACTGTTGTGCAAAGTTAGTACTGTACAAATATCAGTCCAATGTCAAAACTCTAATTTGTTTTTGTCACAGCTTTATACATGCCACAGTACACACGGCTCATTCCCTTTTCTTTCATGAGCTCTTCCTGAATGAGCAAGCATTCATTTGTACAGAAATGTTGCAGTCCACTCCTGACCTTGAGGTATAACTTTTTTTTTTTTTTTGGATTTTGATAGTGGTGAGGGGATAGAACCAATGTTATCCTTTGTCACCTTGAAAAATTGTACCTTTGTGTGGATGGAAACTGAATGAAAAAAAAAAAAATAATAATATATAACCATCTATGGCCAGCTTTAATTCAGCTATGGCTTGGCTTTTGTGGTATCTTCTACTCTTTGTGTGAACAGATTGTCTTCTGACTACTGCTTTTGATTGGTTACCCTGGTTTAAGATTTAGCTTGAATTCTTGAATTGAGTTTTGTTATCTATCATTTCTTTACCAACTGCCTGATTACATTGTCCATATCTCCTCTGATATCTGGTCTAAACCTGAGTATGACTTCCTCATGATTCTTATACAGCATTCGATCCTATCTGACCTGTATTTCTCATCAGCCTAGCATTCCTGCACATTGCAGGTTGTGAGCTGTCAAGCAGTCCAATCTACTTCCAATATCCAGGGTTCTAGTAAATATTAGGCACTACTAGAATTTATACCTGAGGGAAAGCCTTCCTTCACCTGCTGGTGACCAAGGAAGGTAGCTGTGTACAGCATCTTTTGTAAGCAGAGGAAGGCTTTACAAGCTGCATGTCTCTGAATCTAGTTAAAAAGGATGCTATAGAATGCAGATTAAAAATGTGCAAAGTGCACTGTATAACTTTAGCACAGTTGTACCATTTCTTGTATAGCATTAGCAATTTACTAATTGAGGCTGTCTGGGTTGTTCTATAATTAAAAAAATACATTTTAAGAAAAACACTATACATTTTTGGAGTTTAGTTGCTGTTCGTAAGCACATGCACACAGTGACACCAACACTCTGCAAAAGAGTCTAAAGGATAAGTTCACCTTTTAACAAAAAATAATAAATGCACATTGCATTTACTATTTTTTGTTTTGGGAGACTGTAAAGCATTGCAGCAGTGATCAGATTGCTGGTACCATGCAGGACTCCTGCAGACCTGTCAGAGTATCTGTGTGCTCGTATCTCATACAGGCAAGCAGATACTCACTGACAGGAATGAATGAACTACTCAACAGCGCCATGGTAGTTCATTGAGAACTACAAGCCGACAGCTGCAAAGACTGTCAGGACTTGTAGTTTCCCATTCGGAGGACTGTGAATGAGCGACGAGGCTAGGCCGAAGGAGCTCAGCACGGCCACGTTATTTTCAAAGAATGACAGAGGGTACCCAGAGAAGATGCCCACCCACTGTCACTTTGGAGGGGGAATGGCTGCAGCTGCTGGAACATGTCACATGTTCCACCCTAAATATGGGTGGAACATGCAACATGTTCCAAAAGGTGAACTTATCCTCAATACCTTAGCTGTCTTATCCAGCAAGGTTTAATGCTTCCTGCCAGGTAGGCGATGAGCCAGTAAGGAGAAATTATGGTCAGGAGTGCACAGAAAAGCCTTTAACCCCATGAGGATTTATCCAGTTTCTACTGTTAGTTTGTCTGAAGTATTGTGGTACCCATGGGGCTTTTGCAATGTGCTGGCATCTATTCAGGTTAATTTCTGCAGTGATAAGTATACTCTAAAGTACTACTACAAAGCACTATTAAAAGGTTTCTTCTAATCCACTAGAAATATTACTCCACATTTAAAATAGAAAGAAGGCCAAGCTCTTTTGGCCCAACTTCCACTAGGGATCACAGGAGTGCACTTCGTTCTTCACTCCTGTGACCCATATTCAGCCGGTCCAGACTCTGGAATAATCCCGACTTTAACATCGTGATCCATCCTGATGCCTAGACCGGCAGCTGGCTCAGCCTCTCATAACTCTGCTGAGAGCCTGAGCCAGCTGCTCCCGCCCTCTGCACAGTCCGGTGTTACAGTTGGCACTGGAGGGACAGAGCAGAGGGCCAGTAACTGACAGTCACTGGCCCTCTGCTCACTGAAGGAATGAGTGATCAGCGTTCTTTGTAGAGGCTGTGGAGAAAAGATGCAGCAACTGATCGATGCTGCACCACCTAGGTGAGTATGACTGTTTGTCTTTATTTCAATCCCCAACTTCTCTTTTAAAATTTGTAAAATAAAGCAGAACTTCATATAAAAATCGGATGTTCTTCTGCTTTTTTTTTTTTAGGGAGGTACCTAGTTTTGATAACTACAGTCATGGCCAAAAATATTGGCACCCCTGCATTTCTGTCAGATAATGCCCCACTTTGCCTAGAAAAAATAGTTGCAATTACAAATGTTTAGGCATGCTCATGTTTTTTTCTTTTGTTTTTGTTGGTATGACAGAAAAAAGTGGAGAAAAAAAAAAAAAAAAAGCTAAACTGACGCATTCCACGCAAAACTCAAAAAATTGACTGGTCAAATTATTGGCACCTTCTCAAATTCATAAGGAATAATTGCATTCCAGGTTTGGGATGTTCCTTTTAAATTTGAAGGTAAACTCACCTGTATCAATTAACAGGTGCTGACAATATAGAAATCACACAGGCAACCAGTTAAAATGGTGAAAATTGTAATAAACCTTTCTATTGTGTGTCTCTGTGTGCCACACAGCGCATGGAGAAGAGAAAGGATTGTCTGTGGATTTAAGAACACAAATTGTGGAAAACCATGGACATGGTTACAAGTCCATCTCAAGAGATCTTAATGTTCCTGTGTCCACTGTATGCAATATTGTCAAGAGGTTTACAGTCCATGGCACTGTAGCTAATCTCCCTGGACGTGAATGAAAGAGAAAAATTGATCATAGAAGGATGAAGGATTGTTCGAATGGTGGATAAAGAACCTCAATCAACTTCTAGACAAATTGAAGCTGACCATTAGGCACAGGGTAAAACTGTGTCAGCTTGCACTTTACATCTGAATGAAAAAGGACACAATGGTAGGAGACCCAGGAGGACCCCACTACTGACACAGAAACATAAAAAAAGCCACTGAAGTTTGCCAAAACTTACCTGAGGAAGCCAAAATCCTTTTGGGAGAATGTGTTGTGGACAGATGAAAAAAAATTACAGCTTTTTGGTAAAGCCCATCTTTCTACTGTTTTCATAAAAATAAATGAGAAAAGAATACAGTCCCTATATTCAAACATGGTGGAGGTTCACTGATGTTTTGGGGTTGCTTTATTGCTTCAGGCACTGGATGCCTTTACAGTGTGCATGGCATTATGAAATCTGAAGACTACCAAAGAATCCTGGGGTGCAATGTAAGGCCCAATGTCAGAAAGTTGGGTCTCTGTCAGAGGTCATGGGTTTTACAGCAGGACAATGACCCAGAGCACACATCAAAAGCACCCAGAAATGGTTTAAGGCAAAGCACTGGAAAGTACTGAACTGGCCAGAAATGAGTCCAGAACACCTGTGGATAGTTCTCAAAAGAGCAGTTGGGAAAAGGAACCCTCCCAATATGAGAGACCTGGAGCAGTTGGCGAAAGAAAAGTGGTCCAAAATTCCAGTAGAGAGGTGTAAGAAACTCTCTGAAGTGATTGATTTCAGTTATTTTTTCCTCGGGGTGTGCTAGCAAATATTAAATTGAGGGTGCCAATAATTTTGTCCAGTTCATTTTTGGACATTTGCGTGGAATTTGTCAGATTTGGCTTGTGTTTTCTTTTTTTTCTTAAGAAATAAACATGAGAATGCCTAAACATTTGTAATTGCAACAATTTTCTGGGTGAAGTGGTGCATTATCTGACAGAAATGCAGGGGTGCCAATATTTTTGGCCATGACTGTACCCGCTCCCACTTCTGCTCAGATCACCTAGGCAGCTGAGCGGAAATTGCCCTCCCCTCCCTGCTTGCAACCTCCTGGGACCTGAGGGAGGCTACAGGACCATTTATAAAGTGCTGTGCAACTCAAGCATGCATAGTGGGGGCTGGCTGTGAGCCAGTAGGAAGTCATAGCCTTTGTGTGATTTCTATATTGTTTCCCACACTCAAGATGGCAGCACTGGGGACCCGAAGATAAGGGAACAGTGCTGATTCCCTGGTTGACATTTTTGTTTTGTGAACTTGTCATTTTGTGCTTTTAAACCAGACATTCAAACAATCTTCCACATGAATATAAATATACATGACTTTTGAGAAAAAGCAGATGATTTTAATCAAAATGGCTTCAAAAAGGAGATGTATTTCATAAAGTAGATGTAGCAGAAAAGAGATATGACATTTGAGTCTCATCTCATCCCACTATAAAAATGTCAGGAGTGGTAGTGAATGTGGTGGAATTTGCAGCAATGCGTAGTGTAACATTTATAGTACCGATGCAATAAAGAGAAATTCAAATACAGTAGTTGTCCCTGCACCACTGGCATATCTGCTCTAACTGGGCACTGTATTTAGCAAAAGCAACAATGGCAAGAGCAATTGGAAACATCATTACATGTTTACAACTTGGCTAATGTTTTCACTTTGCAGTACTTTGTTTAGGGCTGATGAAGGTCTTGGACATGGGACAGAGACACACTGGAAAAACATAGAAGGAAGTGCTGTCAGTGTTTTCTGAGAGGGTCTAGAACTTTCAGAGAGGCTGTGGTGTCAGTTTAATCCATTAAGAGGGAGTCATGCAGATAGAGGAGAGATCAGAGAGGAAAGTTTTGGATTTAGGTTAGTACACACTATAGTGGGATGTGCTTTGTTCAGGTTTCACGTCTTTGCTTTTGGTATTAAACCCAAAAGCAAACATTTAATATATTGCAGCATTAGGTTTCTTTAGGCTTTATTTTATTTTCACCGGGTGATCTGGCAAGTAAGTCTGTTTTTCAGAAGAACAGGCTCACCAGCAAATATATCAGTTAAGAAGGTTGAAACAAACTATTATCACTGACAGTGGTGCTTAAAAAAATTATCTTGTATTTATTCATGTTTAACCTTTGTCCTAAAAGAAAAAAAATAACGTTGCTGTAACTGCAGTATGAGCTGGAGTTTGGTTTCAATGTGGCAGTGTATCTAAATCTGCTGGTACATCTAACCGCCCCCCCCCCCCCCCCGACTGACAATGTTGCTGTTCAAAGGTGCCCCCTGTGCTCCTTTATCCAGAGTGGGGGCACTCAAATACAGGAAATGTGTTACTGGCCAGATCATTAGGTGAAAACATAGGGGAAAACAGCCTACGAAAAGAAAACAAATACAGTCACCATCTCTAAGGATTGGTAAACTGCAATATATTACATTTTTGGTTTGAGCTTAATATCACTTTAACTTAATCTTAAAATGTTTCATTTAAATCTTATTCTTCCCCATCACTTAACATTTATCATACCCTTAACATTTAACCCATATATCAGTAGTAATAAGCTTACATCAAACCACTACAGTAGTATCTGGCTTGTGGGGTTCACACAGATCAGGATTCATATGGTCATCAGGGCCCAATTTATTATTCTTTTTCTTCCCTAGGCTACCCCATCCCCCACTTATCACTCTTCAACACACAAAGTATACTGAACCAAAACTAATTATCAAGACTTACAATATTGTAGCAATATCAAGATTATGATCATATCAACAGAAGCGGAATCAAAACCAAATAATGAATGCAATCACAACCAGTAATATGTCCACTGAGACAACTTAAATAGTGTTCGGACAACTAGAAATACCCATAGAGTTACAATCAGTACCATAATGATCAAAAGTATAGGTTTCTGTGCAAAAGGGAGTAGAGTGGACTTGATCTGCTGTGGCAAAGCACAGGTTCACTTAAAAAAAAAAAAAATATATGCATCAATCCGTATGCCAATGGATTGCTGCAATACAGGTGGCACATGCGGTGTTGCAACATAGGTAGGGTAACTCATGCATTGTTGTAGCATACCCTATGCTGCAACAGTTCCAGTGCTACCTAAATAAATGTTATTTATGTATTTACATTTGATGTGCCTTCAAATAGCAGTGCCTGCCCAGGATTTGTGGCATGCCCCAGAAACAGGGACCTCAAAGGCTTTTTAGGCTGCTACCGATGTGTATTTGGGCACTATAAGCCATTCTAGATTGCAAAAGACTGGATTTTAACATGGTCTGGACAGTCAGTTGCTGCCTCTGGTGGCACTGGTGCTCTAGGCCACAGTCTGTATGGTCTAGTGTGACATGCAACCGTGACCCTCATTGGTTAAATGGTATACTTGTTCCATAGGGGCTATTAGGGTCCCAAAGAAAACATAGGGGGTTATTTACTAAAGGCAAATCCGCTTTGCACTACAAGTGCACTGCAAGTGCACTTGGAAGTGCAGTTGCTGTAGATCTGAGGGGGACATGCAAGGAAAATAAAAAACAGCATTTTTGCTTGTACACGAATGGATGATAAAATCAGCAGAGCTTCCCCTCAGATCTACAGCGATCTACAGCTACTGCACTTACAAGTGCACTTGTAGTGCAAAGTGGATTTGCCTTTAGTAAATAAACCCCATAGTGTTAAATGATATAGCGAGGGGCACCACTAACTAAATAGGGTCTTTGTAGCACCTTAGATCCTCCATTTATGTTGAACACTAATTTCTTCAATTAATAGTAATAATTATAATAATAATAATAATAATAAATAATAATAATAATATAGAAAGGGATTTTGGTTCAGTAACAGCAACAGCATCTTGGACAAGGCAGGACAGCCAAACAGAGAAAAAGGCATTGAAAAAGCAGAGGCTGTGTAGGGCAAGTAAATATAAAAATATCACTGGCTTCCAAAAATAATGTATTACCAACATTGTAAGGAATTGAAACTTAAAGTGGAAGTAAACCCATCGATCTAACAGTTTCAAAAAACAGTTACATTACCGACACTTGCCGGGAATGTAACGGTCACATTGTTTGTGATCTCAACCAAACTGGCAAACCATTCAATGGCTGGTGTCATAACTGATCACATGTACAGCATCATGGCAGTTGAAGATTTAACAGAGGCCAAGATGGCAGCTTCCTTGGCTGAAAGCGATAGGAAAATTTACTTCCACTTTAATTTAAAGTTTAAAGCAAAGTTCCACCCAAAAGTGGAAGCTCCACTTATCTGCTTCCTTCCCCACTCTGGTGCCACATTTGGCACCTGTCAGCGGGGGGGGGGGGCGGAGAGGTAGCCGTTTTTGACAGGTACCTGTCCCCGCTTCCAGGAGACCTGGCTCTGGCGAGATGTGGCAAGGTCCCCCGGAAGTTCTGCCCCCCTCCTCCTCCCCCCCTCGCTTCCGGGCCATTCACAAAGCGAAATGCGCTTCATGCATGCACAGTAGGGAACTGGCTGAGAAGCTGCAAGGTCTTACTTCCGGTTTCCCTTACAGGCAATGGCACCCGACCTCCTCTTTAAAGACAGAGTATGGCTACAACATCAAATTATAACTGAACTTTGAAGACTAGGCAGAGATTCCCTAGAAGTTTTGAAATACATTAAATACAGTTGTGCTCATAAGTTTACATACCCTGGCAAAATGTATGATTTCTTGGCCATTTTTCAGAGAATATGAATGATAACACAAAAACATTTTTCACTCATGGTTAGTGTTTGGCTGAAGCCATTTGTTATCAATCAACTATGTTTACTCTTTTTAAATCATAATGGCAACAGAAAGTAGAAAAGTCCAGAAACTCATTGACCTTTTATACACACACTAATTACAAGCAAACAGATCACAGGTGAGGATGGTTACCTTTAATAGCCATTCAAACCCCTTTGTGTCAACTTGTGTGCATGTTATCAGGCCAAAATCACCAGGGTATGTAAACTTTTGATCAGGGTAATCTGGCTAGTTTCTGTTGCCATTATGATTTAAAAAGAATTAACACAGTTGATTGATAATAAATGGCTTCAGCCAAACACTAACCATGAGTGAAAGAAATGTTTGTGTTATTCATATTTTCTGAAACCAAGAAATCATCAATTCTGCCAGGGTATGTAAACTTATGAGCACAACTGTAAATCTATTCATTGAAAATTATAATCTAAAGTGGATTAAAATATATTTCTGCTGCCATAGGGTGTCAATTCCTAAAGCCATTGTGGATTTCCAACATCGAAGGCCTGGGAGTAAAGAAAACAAATATACAGAAAGATATACAGTATATTCCCTAAAAACACTACCTATTCATGAAAAATAGATTACTGACAGCGCGTGTTAGCAATATCATAAAGATCATCATTACAGCAACACTGAAGATCTGACAGGGAATAAACCAAGCAGCAGGATAGAGAAATTTATATCAGCATCACAGAAAAGCATTAGGGAATTCCAGATGTGGAGACCAAGCAGAGACACTCCCAAATATTTCAATTAAAAAAAAAAAAAAAAAAAAGACATTATTCGCCAAGAAAATGTTGTACCCAGAAATAAAAATTGAAGCCAGATAAAAATCACAAGAAAGCATTACCAATTGAATGTACTATAGTTTGCTGTATGATCAGGAAAATATGTGCTGACATGATGCACTATTACAGCAGAGCATCATCTAAATCTAGAAACTCTGAAAAGATGTGGAAATAAAATAATAAAATATTTCATTGAGTATCTAGGATTATCTAGGAAAATAGTAATAGGAAGGTTGCATTAAAAGACCATCATTGAGTTTGAAATCTGAGGACTGGTACAGAGGCCCACAGGTTTGGAAATACATGCAATACATATAAATACATTATTTCCAGACAGTAGCACAGTATATATTCAGGACAAACATGTAATGACAGAAGGCTATAGGACCACAGTACAGCATTGTGGAGTATTAAATGTATAAGTGCAGTACAGCTAGTCCACACATGTATTTCACCTCACCTTTAAATTACAACGACATTGTGGAAAAACAATCTCCTTAAAATCTTCTGAATACAATCAGCTAAAAAAAAAAAAATCTCAATGTATCAACATACAGTGTACAAAATACTCTTCAGCTATATATATATATATATATATATATATATATATATATATATATATATATATATATATATATATATGTGTTATACACCTTGTGGGTAAGTTGAAAAACATATATAATTCAACATAAATCAATAAAGTCCTCCTCGCTATCTTCTCACCTTCCACCATATGCTCTCACCTTCCTATTTTGACCTATGAGTGAAATGGATCAAATAAGGCCTTCCCCTTTAAGGGGTTATGTACCATTCACAGCTCTCCAAATGGGGTTATGCACTCACAATTTTTACCTGGCATTCCCTGGTCCCTCCTGTGTGCCTACATTTCCTTGAGAGATAGGACTTTTATATGGCCATCTTCAATCTTCCAGAAATATGCTCAAATAAAATCAATCAAAAAATATTTTCCCTCTCATAATATAGTGTGCACTGAACTGGTGCACCACATTACTGACACCTATACTGCCCCCTTATGTAGATGTATTGGCATTCTGCGGTTTCATTTTAGCAAACTGTGCTTACTTCCTGGCACAGCGTCCTGACGTCACTGGTTCCTCCATCATGGAGTGCCAAATGTGGAAATTAAGCAGAGAAAGGCACAGACATTTGGAAATGTGAAAGACGAAATTTATTGAAATAGTCAATAGGAACAAAAACACTACAGTGTGCACTTTAACTACAGGAAATCTTCAAAGTTTGCTGCAGTCAAAGGATGATTCTTTCCATTCTTTTAAAGTCCCAAATGTGTACACAAAGCATGGCCAGAAGAGCAATCCTTTACCCTGCTGGGAGATGTCAACAGCATGACAAGAGGGCAAAAATTAGACACTGCTGTTTTGGTTTTTTTTTCAGAAGAATTTGTTAGCCATGGTAGACTGTCAGGGAAATGACAGATTAAGTTTGCTTGAGCATGAATGTTAGCAATGTAGTTAGCATATTACAAAAAACAGTGCTTATCAGTAGTTCTTCAAACAGAAGAGGGCTTACCTACTATGGTGCAGGTTTTCAAAGAAAAATTTAGTGTTAGAGGTTAATTCAAGGTTAGTCTTAGGGTCTAGATTTAGGGGTTAAGGGTAATGGTTAGGTTTATGGTTAGGGGATTACAATCCAGGTTAAAGTGATTGTAATGTCTTGTATTTTTTTTTCAATAAAAATAACAAACATGATGTACTTACCTGCTCTGTGTAGTGGTTCTGCACAGAGCAGCCTGGATCCTCCTCTTCTCGGGTCCCTCTTCGGCTCTTCTGGCCCCTCCTTCCTTTGAGTGCCCCCACAACAAGCAGCTTGCTATGGGGCTATCTGAGCCAAACTGCAGCTTTGTGTATCCATTCAGACACGGAGCTGCAGTTTGGCCCACCCCTTCTCTCTCCACATTGGCTAACTGACTTTGATTGACAGCAGCGGCAGCCAATGGCGCTGCTGCTTTGTCTCGGCCAATGAGGAGGGGAGTCCTGGAAGGCCGAGGCAGTCGTGGACATCGCTGGATAGAGATGGGTCTCAAGTAAGTATTAGGCCCCATTCACACCTGAGGGTTTTGTAGCTTGAAGCCTGAAGCTACAACACGCTGGAAGGGGAAAAAATCTATTATTCTCTATGGAGATGGTTAACATCTCCACTCCACAACACCTGAAGCCAGAATCTCCAAAACGCCTGAAGCTCACACAAGTTCTGGAAAAAAAATTTTTAGGCAGTTTTGGACGTTTTTCTGCTTTTTACATTGGTGATCTTTTGACCTGTACAAAATCGCAGCAAAAGTCGCGGTAAAATCGCGTGACTTTCTGCCTGAAAACACTACGCTCAGGTGTGAATGGGGCCTTAGGGGGGCTGCTGCACACAGAAGACTTATCTTAATGAATAGAATGCATTATAAAAAAAAAAAAAAAAAACACCTTTTGCCTTTACAAACCTTCTAAGGGTAAAGGAACAACAATAACTTTTCAATACTGTAGTCTGCCCACATTTTTGCACCTTAGATGACTAAACCAATTTTTACACATTTACATTACAAACTTTAGGCAGAATTTTACTTTTCATAATAAATAGAAGCCTTTTCTGATGTCTTTTCTGCCCAAGCCATCCTAATGTGCTCATCTCACAGTATCTAGTCCATGGCAGCTTTAAATCTGCACCTCTTTGTTCAAAATTAAAAAATATGCATTCTGAGCCCTGACTTCCTGTAGCGTTATGTGACCATCCAGGAAACTTCACATCTCATCATGCCTTACTGCATCACAGAATGGGAGGGGTGTTTACCTCTTAGGATCATACCTCCCGCATCACTTCACCACCTCTTTTATATATGTATTATTATGTATAAAGGTGGCATGCACTAGTCTGTACAATCTCCTTTAGATTTACCAAAAGTATATGATATGAGGACAAACCTATCTATCCAATCATTCTGCATCCAAACAGGCAGGCCCTTGCACTACGAAGTTGATGTTAGATTTAAAGGATATTGTACAATCAGATTGTATAGTGCATGGTGATCTTTACAGACCCCCAGGGACACACTTTACTGATTTTCAGTACTACAGCTGTGCTCCACATAGGCTGTTATGTGATTGTTCAGCTCCTGCACACTCTGACAAATAAACGATCTATGCAAGAAGAAGGTAAGGTACAAAACAATACATCAGCAGAGGAAAACACTGCCTATGCAATCAGGAAAAATGGTGCACACTGATATTGCCTGCATTGCAGAAGCATAGAATTACAGAGGTAAGCAGGAGCAGTTTTCTAGGGGGGAGGGCAGATGCAGGATGTGCGTTAATGAGATCAGCTGCTGAAGTACTTAGTTCACCAACAGTTTTCTCGTCCTATAAGACCCCTTTCACACAGGCTTTCCGATCAGGTCTGCCTGTCAGGTTTTCAGGCTGACCTGACTGGACGCTCCATTCAGCCCTATGAAGCGGCAGATGTTAGCGATGACATGTCTGCTGACACCCACTACTCTCTGATCCGATCCTGTCCGCCAAATCCAGACAGATGGAGACCCTATTTTCCATCCATCTGGAGGATCGGATAGGATTGGATGAAAAACGGACAGGCGATCAGTTTTCATCTAATATCCCCATAGAGGACAGAAGGGCTCTGACAGGTCCGTCTCAGCACAGTGAGTGGAGACGGACATGTCATCCGCCTGCTCAGCGGGGATCGGTGGATTGATCCCCCATTGAGCAAAGCGGAGTCCGTCGGGCAGACTGCCCCTGTGAAAGAACCCTAAGACGTATACCAGGAAATCATGGAGGAGTTTTCTATAGAAGAATCTGGAGGCTGAGGTAAAGCCTGCCCTAGAATATAGGGGGAGATTTTCCTTTTCTTCAACAGAAGTACATTATGGATACAGTACATGGGTACATAGGAAAGCTGGAATTTAGAAAAAGAAAACGGTGAACTTAGCCTTTAAAGTGTATTGGATACCTTTTTTTTTTTTTTTTTTTTTTTTTTTTTTTTTTTTAGATAGCATGGGAAGTTAAAAGAACACCAAGCGCTGCATTTTTGGAAGTGCAGGATTATCAGGCCTTAATAGGACTGTTTCCTTCCTAGTGAAGACGAGCAAGGACTGTGGAGTGGAGAAGGGGAGTATGCAAGGCAGGAGGTGTTCTATCAAAGTTAGGTCAGGCAAGCAATAAAATCCAAGGATTTCAATGGGCCAGAGGTAGTAGTAAAAGGATCAAGAGTATCAGGCAAAGGTAACAGAGTCTAGACTCTAGACCAGTGTTTCTCAACCTCAAGGCACCCTTTAAAATTATAGACAGTCTTAAGGCACCTCATTCTAAAATGTAAAAAAACATTTGAATAGTCTTACATAATGTGGCATCAACACGCTTGTAGGACACCCAACATTAGAGATGATTTATTCTTTCAAAGCAAATACTTTTGCACACTGGCACTGGCTAGTATTCCAGTTTTTCTCCTTTCCCTCAATTTCTCTCCATCACACAGCTAATGTGACCCCAGTGTTGACGGAGGGGGGCAGGGGAGGGTCAAACAAGGAAGCTGTGCAGGTGATCAACACCCTTCTTATCAAACACAGATGATATCAGTGGGGTCGCTATGGGGGGCGGGGGCGGGGGTGTGGCCCGCACCGGGTGACACCTGCCATAGGGGGTGACACCGGGGCCGCCGCTATACAATGCGCTATATTGCGTGCACTTGCAGACCTGCAACAGAGCAGTACGAGCAGGAGACTTAGCCGTGCAAGGGAGGCAGCCTATAACACTCCCCAGTCAGTGACGCTAACCCTCTGGGATCTTCAATATCTCCTTCAGCCGGGGATGGTGGGCGGAGCTGGGGGGTGTGGCTGCCTCCTGCACTCCTCCCACAGACTTCTTTACTCTAGCTGATTCCACGGCTGAAGGAGGAGAAAGAGGCGAGGACACAGCAGCCTCAAGTGTCTTCACCTGCAGCTATGCTGTAAGGTACTGCAAACTGTCACTGCATAGATCCCTAACCTGCCCTATACCACCCCAAATGGCCCTATATTACCCTAACCTGCCCTATTCCACCCCAAACTGCCCTATATTACCCTATACCACCCCAAACTGCCCCATTCCTCACTAACCTGCCCTATTCCGCCCCAAACTGCCCTAATGTGCCCTATACCACCCCAAACTGCCCTATACCACCCCAAACTTCTCTATACTGTTAGAACACACACTAGGGAACACAGTTAACCCCTTGATTGCCCCCTAGTGTTAACCTCTTCCCTGCCAGTGACATTTATACAGTAATCAGTGCATTTTTATAGCACTGATCGCTGTATAATTGTCAATGGTCCCAAAAATGTGTCAAAAGTGTCCAATTTGTCCGCCGCAATATCCCAGTCCCGATAAAAATCGTAGATCGCCGCCATTAATAATAAAAAAATAATAATAAAAATGCCATAAATCTAGCCCGTTTTGTAGACGCTATAACTTTTGCGCAAACCAATCAATATACGCTTATTGTGATTTTTTTTACCAAAAATATGTAGAAGAATACATATCGGCCTAAACTGAGCAAAAAATTAGTTTTTTTGAAAAAAAAAAAAAGTGGGATATTTATTATAGCAAAAAGTAAAAGATATTGTGTTTTTTTTTAAAACAACAGGGGTGATCAAATGCCACCAAAAGAAAGCACTATTTGTGGGAAAAAAAAGGACGTCAATTTTGTTTGGGTACAACGTTGTCAGTTAAAGCGACGCAGTGCCGTAACACAAAAAAATGGCCTGATCATTAGAGGGCAAATCTTCCGGGGCTGAAGTGGTTAAATGAATGGTAAGCTCACATGCAGAATAAATACAGCTTGCACTTATTGCTCAGTATTCAATAGGAACTTTTAAAGAATCAAGCACTAATTAGCATGCAGTGTTGAGCAATACCTACAGCGGGAATACTTTTACCAGCATTTGATGTTTTAGGCCCACTGACCCTTTCAGCAACTTCAGTTTTGTGAATCACAGTATAATTAAAATGAACAAACTGTAACTTGCATGGGAACATTCCTTGTATAGATTATTGAAAATGTTATCTCTGTTCTAAAAAAAAACAAAAAAAACAATACGCTTGCAGATTTTGTAATACAGCAATTTATGAAACAATCTAAAATCCTCCTACTGCAGCAGAATTTCAAAAAGGACAGCTGATGCATTATAATGCCTAGTCATAAAACAATAGCCTTCACAACATTAAAGCGGTATAAAACCCAAAACCAAAAATTTAATATATTGCAGCTTACCAGTCATTAGATTCGGTGCATTCCTTTTCTTTTTTTTTTTTAGTTTTTTCCCCTCTGTTTTCACTGTTGATCCAGCCAGTAAGACACCTCCTGTTTTAGAGGGCCCCCACTCTGGATGAAGGGGCACAGTAGACAGCAGCATTGTCAATCTGGAGTGAGGGGAGTGTTAAATGTACTAGCAGATTTAGATACACTAACAAGTTTAAGTCAAACTCCAACTCACGAGTTATAATCCATTAAGGTTGTACATGAATAAATAAAAGCTGATCATTCTAAGCACCCCTGTCAGTGTTAAATGGTTTGCCTGTAAACTGATACATCTGGAAGAGAGTTTGTTCTTTTGAAAAACAACAAACTTACTGGCTGGATCACAATGTGAACATAGAAGAAAGAAAGCCTAACATATAAAACAAATGCAGGCATCGCATATAAGAATTGGTAAGCTGCATTATAATAAATGTTTCATTCTGGGTTTAATGTTGCTTTATTGTTCACAGCAACCTGGTTCACAGCAACCTTGGTACAAGAGGACCTATGGTCCTCTTGTACCAAATTGTAAGATAACTGTAATGTCTGTCTTCATTGTGTTAAGCGCTGCACAAACAGTTGGCGCTATATAAATCCTATATAATACTAATATTTACTTCTTACATGGCATCATGTGTCAAAAGTCAATTTTGTAAAATATTGTTACATACAGTAGATCAAGCTTTCTTAACCTTTTTAACAAGAATGATCCTTTGAAATAACTTTTGGATCCAAGGAATCCCTGTTAATAATTTAATTATAAACTTTTTAAATAAAAATATGAATGACATAATAATAATCAAGGCCAGAAAAGAAATGCAAACAATAGAAATTGTAGTGTTCCCTCATACTAGTGGTCAGTGTGGTCAAGTACATTCTTATGGTGTTGATTAGTGAAGTGCCCCCTTTCACTAGTGCTTAGTGGAGAAGGGCTCCCTTATATTGGTGACCATTGGGAGAAGGAACCTTCTACATTGGGGGTCTTTGGAAGAAGGGACCCTTTACACCAGTGCAAAGTGGAAATAATGTCTTTTACAAATAGCTAAATATAGTATATCACAAAAGTGAGTACACCCCCCACATTTTTGTAAATATTGTATTAAATCTTTTCATGTGACAACACTGAAGAAATTACACTTTGCTACAATGTAAAGTAGCGAGTCCTCTTCCACTCCTCCATGACGACATCACGGAGCTGGTGGATGTTAGAGACCTTTCGCTCCTCCACCTTCCGTTTGAGAATGCCCCACAGATGCTCAATAGGGTTTAGGTCTGGAGACATGCTTGGCCAGTCCATCACCTTTACCCTCAGCTTCTTCAGCAAGGTAGTGGTCATCTTGGAGGTGTGTTTGGGGTCATTATCATGTTGGAATACTGCCCTGCGGCCCAGTCTCTGAAGAGAGGGGATCATGCTCTGCTTCAGTATGTCACAGTACATGTTGGCATTCATGGTTCCCTCAATGAACTGTAGCTCCCCAATGCAGACCATCACACTCCCATCACCATGCTTGACTGTAGGCAAGACACATTTGTCTTTGTACTTCTCACCTGGTTGCTGCCGTGACACCATCTGAACCAAATAAGTTTATTTTGGTCTCATCACACCACAAGACATGGTTCCAGTAATCTATGCTCTTGGTCTGCTTGTCTTCAGCAAACTGTTTGCAGGTTTTCTTGTTCCTCATCTTTAGAAGAGGTTTCCTTCTGGGAAAACAGTCATGCAGACCAATTTGATGCAGTGTGCGGTGTATGACCTGAGCACTGACAGGCTGACCCCCCCCACCCCTTCAACCTCTGCAGCAATGCTGGCAGCACTCATACGTCTATTTCCCAAAGACAACTTCTTGATATGACGCTGAGCACGTGCACTCAACTTCTTTGGCCAACCATGGCAAGGCCTGTTCTGAGTGGAACCTGTGCTGTTAAACCGCTGTATAGTCTGGGCCACCGTGCTGCAGCTCAGTTTCAGGGTCTTGGTAATCTTCTTATAGCCTATAGCCTAGCCTAGCCATCTTTAGAGCAACAATTCTTTTTTTCAGATCCTCAGAGAGTTCTTTGTCATGAGGTGCCATGTTGAACTTCCAGTGATCATTATGAGAGAGTGAAAGCGATAACACCACATTTAACACACCTGAGACCTTGTAACACTAACGAGTCATATGACACCGGGGAAGGAAAATGGCTAATTGAGCCCAATTTGGACATTTTCACTTAGAGGTGTACTCACTTTTGTTGCCAGCGGTTTAGACATTAAAGTGATACTAAAGTTAATTTTTACATTTTTTTTTTAAATAACAAACTTATCATACTTACCTCCACTGTGCAGCTCGTTTTGCACAGAGTGGCCCCAAACCTCGTCTTCTGGGGTCCTTCGGTGGCTCTCTCGGCACCTCCCCGCTTCAGATAACCCCCCTTAGGAGGAGCGCCCTCCTGAGGGGGTCACCTTGTGGGTGCGCTCCTAGGTCCAGCATTCAGCGTCTATGGCGGCCGCGTCATTGGATTTGATTGACAACAGCGGGAGCCAATGGCTGCACTGCTATCAATCTATCCAATCAATAGCCGAGAATCCCAGGCAGAGAGACGCCCCGTGGGACAAGTTTGAGGGTTTAGGTAAGTAAGACGGGGGGGGGGGGGGCTGGGGGTCAGTCACTGATGGGTGTTTTTTCACCTTAATGCATAGGATGCATTAAGGTGAAAAAACACAGACCTTTACAACCCCTTTAATGGCTGTGTGTTATTTTGAGGGGACAGCAAATTTACATTGTTATACAAGCTGTACACTCACTACTTTACATTGTAGCAAAGTAGGGCTGAAACAACTAATTGATTCATTGACAACTAATCGATTAATCGGCCAGTAACTTAATGGGGTTAAAAAAAAAACTAAAATAAGCCCTTTATAGTACAAAAAGAGCAAATAATCGCTACTGGAAATTTTACTTTCACAGTTCTACAGTAAAAAAAATGAACCCCTTACAGTAGTGATTATCTGTTTTTCTTTGTACTATAAAGGGCTAATTTTAGTTTTTTTAACCCTATTATGTTCCTAAACGTCTTAGATCTGGTTCACATCTATGTGTTTAGTGCTTTTTGCAGAAACGCACTACAGTCCATTTACATGGTTTCCTATGGGACACGTTCAGATCTATGCTTTTTTCAGAAACAGATCAAAAGCAAACTGCATAGGTGTGTACCAAGCCTTATGCTGGCCACACCGATCAATTTTCAGACGAAATATTCAGACGAAAAATCTTTGTACATTCGCTGAATGAAAGAATTGTTGTTTGAAATTTTCACTTGGTTTTTAACATTCTGTTTTTAAAATTAATGTAATTTCTGAACGAAAACCACATACACTGTCTGAAAATTCCTTTGACCAAGAAGCTTGCTATTATTTCAAAATTTTCCCGTCACTGTGGTTGAAAATGAACGTGGATTTGACCCCACTAACGATTAGAAAATCGAACGAACGTTCTTAAAATAAATTTTTTTTTTTTTTGAAGGAGGACATTGTTTGTTAAATAAAAAAATTTGATCTCGGAGTCTGATGATATTTACCAGATTCACATTTTAATAGTATATATCCTCTAATAGTATATATCTCATATATATATATATATATATATATATATATATATATATATATATATATATATCTTCTGTCTGTTATTCTTAGATATTTTGCTCCCTAACCATATAGTTGGTTATTTATATTTACCACTGCATAGAGATATATAAGAATAAATTGCCTTGTTAAAAAATTTTACATATTAACTAAATTATACACCACACTTTTTTTTTAAGATTATTAACCGATTAATCGAAACAATAAATCGGCCAACTAATCGATTATGAAAATAATCGCTAGTTGCAGCCCTATAGCAAAGTGTTATTTCTTCAGTTGTATGGTCACATAAAAAGATATAATAAAATGGCACAGGGTTTGGAAGGAAAGGAATGGCTGGCCGTTCTTTCAGAGCGCATCTCTGAATATATCTCCTAAACGGGCATTATCTATAGGTAAAAGTTATAGAGGAAAGTTTACTTCCTCTTTAATTTTTCATGCAAACCCTAAGGCTCCAAAGAACCCAGGCTAAGAAAGGCTGCAGTACATTGATAGCACATGGACTTTACTATGACTGGTGTTGGAAAAAAATGATAAATTGTAAAAGTTCTGAGAGAGTGACACCTTATATTTGGCAGATACTTTTGTGATAGGAGTAAATATCTGCTTTAAGGTGTATGACTAACTTTGCTGCATCTGAGCACCACAAAGCAAAAATGCTGTTTAACTCATCTTTAATATTCAAAGCAAACTCAACCATCCATCTAGGTCTCCATGCTTTATTTTGCTGAGAAATTGCTTTGAAAAACAACCCTTAGCATTCCTGGCCGTGTCCATCTTGAGAAAGGGCAGATGATTCATGTAGCATTTACTTCCTAGAATCCATCTGCCTCTAGTTCAGGCATGCAGCCGGGAGGGTGTGCTTATTTCAGAAAATCCCTCCTCCCCCTGCAGAAAACTGAGATATATGACATCATTTGCCTAGGCAAGAAACCAGGAAGTAACTGAAGAAACATAAAAAAATTGTTTAAAACAAGTAAATATGACATACTTTCCTATCTATTTACTAATGCTACCAGTATGTTGATTGAGAGAGTAAAGTTCCGCTTTAAGTTAATTGTTTTTAATTGTTTTTGTGAATCTGTTGCAAAGCGTGTTACTTGCAAATCCTGACAGTAAGGCTTAATGTACACAGGACGTTTTTACAACCTCTCCTGAACGATTTAACTTGACAGAGTAACCCACGTTTAAAACATCAGTTTTGCTGCGTTTACATGCCGCGTTTAAAAAAAAAATAATTTTTTTTCCTTTTTTTTTTTTTAAAATAGCCAAAAATGAAAAACGTCTGTAAACAAAACGCAGCTAAACATGAGTTACCGCGTTTACAATCATTTAGTGCTTGAAATGTCTCTAAACTCAGCGTCTGAACTCATTTTTTTGCTTCCCAAAAAAAGCCTCTAAACTCAACTGCCTAAAAACGACATTAAACGAACCTGTGTACATGTACACATAAGATAACATTGGATGAGTTCAGGGGCAGCTGAAAAAAGCATCCAACTGCCTCTGAACGTCCATTTACCAGCAGCAGTGTACACGAGGCCACTTGTCACAAGCTGACAACACAAAACCACTTCCTTGTAATTAGAAGCAACAGTGTCAACCTGCCATGTATGCTCTTTCAGTTGGCTTTTGGGCAGCCTATTAGGTCTTTGCATGTCTTCTGCATAACTAAAAGGCAGCCCAATGACCACATGAAGGAGTGTGCACAGTGAATACTATTTGAAAGGCAGTGACTTAGGATATCAGTCTGTAATAGAAAGTGATGTAAAAGGCAGGATCTCCAGGAAACATGATGCAGGATACCAAGCATACTGAAAAAAACTTGGGGTTTACATACACTGTAAAACATATCTATGGTCAAAATCTAAAATCCTATATTAATTTCTATATTGTATTTCAATTACTTCCTATAGCCTACTCCTATTAATCTGAATGATCTTGAAGTTTGTAAACTTACTTTATGAAAATCCCAACACATTTACTTCCTTTAATTCTGTGACACATATTTACTGTGTCCTGTTGATAGACATTGCTGTGTCACAGAATTCACAGAGCCTGTCTTTTGAACTACAGAGGTGCTGAGAGGAGGAGCTTTGGGATATGGGATATGTAGTCCTTAGAAATTGAAAGTAAACAGCAGAGGGAAACTGCAAAGCATGCAGGGAATCCAAGAAGATGTAAAAAGAGATGGTCAGCAGACAGGCAGCACTCATAACATTAACCTGTTCACGCAGGCCTTAACGGCGAGCGGCTGCATATATGCAGCCCTGTGTAAACCACTTACTGCTGTGAGCACGCTCCCTGTGTGCTCTCAGCATGGTAGCCTGCATGTACTGGAAAGCTCCTGATGCATACTAGCGAACAGGAGCTTTCCAATCATGTGACCTCTGTGACAGCCATCACAGCGGTCACATGACCCGAATACCTGCCTCCGCCTCTTGGCTTTTAGAACCCTTAAAGTGGTTGTAAACCCTCCTTCCTGACTTTTACATATAGGTAAGTCTTATTCTAGGCTTACCTATAGGTAGTGGAAATATCTCCTAAATGCGCGCCGTTTAGGAGATATTTCCCTATGTCATCGGCACATATGCTGTGAAGAAACAGACCTCCGTGCCGTTTCTTCCCCAGGGTGTGCCGTGACTGACAGCTCCCACGCGCATGCAGTCACAGAGCCGGAGTCCACGGCCCCGGAAGGAAGAGGGGCGAAGATGGATGCGTCCTGCACAAGGGACAGCACAGGGAACATTTGATCACCCCTGGTGTTAACCCCTTCCCGGCCAGTGCCATTTATACAGTAATCAGTGCTTTTTTATAGCACTGATCACTGCATTGGTGTCACTGGTCTCCAAAAAGTGTCACTCAGTGTCAGATTTGTCTGCCGCAATGTCACAGTCCAGCTAAAAATCGCAGATCGCCATTACCAGTAAAATAAATAAAAGTCCCTAAATCTATGCCATAGTTTGTAGACACTATAACTTTTGTGCAAACCAATCAATATACGCTTATTGGGATTTTTTTACCAAAAGTATGTAGAAGAATACATATTGGCCTAAATGGATAAAGAAATTCGGTTTTTTACTTTTTTTTTTGGATATGTATTATAGCAGAAAGTAAAAAATACTGTTTTTTTTTTTCAAAAGTCTTTTTATGTTTATAGCACAAAAAATAAAAAGTGCAGAGGCAATCAAATACCACCAAAAGAAAGCTCTTTTTGTGGGGAAAAAAAAGGACATTAATTTTATTTGGGTACACTATTGCACGATGGCGCAATTGTCAGTTAAAGTGACGCAGTTCCGTATCGCAAAAAATGGCATGGTCAAGAAGTGGGTAAAACTTTCCGGAGCTGAAGTGGTTAAAGCGGCATTCCCATTTAAAAAAAAAAAAAAAAAAAAATTAAAAGTCAGCAGCTACAAATACTGCAGCTGCTGACTTTTATTTTATCTGTCCCAGGGTCCAGCAAAACTGGGGATCAAAGCCCCGCTCGTTCCCCCCTTCGCTCTGTGGCGCCGGCATTTTAACTGTGGGTGCCCGGCTGTGGCTTCACAGACGGGCACCCACTGCGCATGCGCGAGCCGTCACTGGCCCCGCAATCATCTGGGACTGGTCACGTGTCCCAGATGATTGACAAGAGGGAGAGTGGAGAGGCGATCTTCCTTCCTGCGCGGAGGGAAGTGACGTCAGGAGCCCAGGCACCGAAGGAGGCAGACTACAAGGGACCCCCTAGCAACAGGCATTTAGAGGTAAGTAAAAAAAAAAAAATGTTCTCAAAATTTTTTTTTTTTATTTCTTACGCACATTACCAAGTTTTTTTTTTTTTTGTTTTTTTTTTGGGGTGGAACTCCACTTTAAGTAATAACACTATTTTACATTTTTAGATGTTATATACAAGAGGTGTACGAAATAAAAGAAACATCTAACAATTTATTACTCTCAAGAACCTAATAAGAAGACAGACTACACTTTGCTTACACATAAGTCTCAAGCCTTTATAAAATGCTGCCATACAAGCTCTGAACACTGTGTACTGGGATATGCACGATCCCACAGTATCGAAAATAGTAATCCAATAGCAACAGTAATAGGAATCATAACAATATGTGTCTCAAAGCATTGGAATGCTTCTTTGTACACAGATATTGAGTTGTACTCTTCACATTGCTTCTTTTCTTCAAAGTTTAATAAAACCTTTATAGAAGAGAACAAAAATATCCAGTTCCTTTAGGGATGTGGAAAATCTACGTTGCATTGTGTATCCAGAACTTTCCATTAAGGTTCAATGATGTTTAGAAAGGATCACTGCGGATATGAAAGGTGTTTAAAATTCATTAACCACTTGCCTACTGGGCACTTTTCCCCCCTTCCTGCCCCTTCAGCTTTCAGCACTGCCGCACTTGAATGACAATTGCGTGGTCATGCAACACTGTGCCCAAACAAAATTTTTATCATTTTTTTTTACACAAATAGGTGGGAGTGGTCCAGGGCTGTCAAACTGGGGATACCCACCCCCCCCCCATTCTTCCCTCCTCCCCACCCTCCCTACCCCTTCTTCCCTCCCCTTCTCCTTCTTTCCCACCCCGCCTTCCTTTTCCTTCTCCCCCCCCTCCTCTTTTCCTCCCCTCATCCCCCTTCCCCCCCCCTTCCCCCCCCGTTTCTTCCCATCCCCCTCAAAACAACCCCCCCCCTTCCCGTGTTTCCCTTCCTTCCTCCCTTCCCACATATCCCCATTCCGCCCCACCGTCACCTTCCCCCTCCTTGTTTCCTTCTTTTATTCTTCCCCATCACCTCACCTTCCCTGCCTTGACTTCCATTTATTCCACCAGGGTGAGCACCCCCCCCTAATTTTTTAATAATTTTTTTAATTTCCTTACATTTACGGTTACCATTTATTTAACCAGAACTTGTCCAAGATCCCCTGTGTCCTCCGTGGGGGGATTTGTGTGGGGTCCTACTATCCCATTGAATCCGTTCGAGTTGATGAGCCAGTCTTCTATTTTGCTACTATTTTTGTACTGTGTTTATTACTTCTTTTTGCTGTATTTTTTCATTTTGTCTAAATTAAAAAGTTTATTATTCTAGACCTATCCCTCCTGAAGAAGCGGTTTTAACCGCAAAACCAGTTGAGGACACCATCTTAGATACCCCTCTCTACAAGATACCTTACGGTTATATCCGTTAACATTTGTGTTCAGTGCGGTGTATTTAATTTGTTTTAGTATTCTATGTATGTACTATTTTGCAAATATGTTTTGTATTTATTAAAGTTTATACTTTTTTTTTATATAATTTCTCTTAAATGCTTGTTACTAACTGGTGCCGAGATAGTCCCAACTCCCAACTCGCAGGTGTGTACGTGTGGTTAGGCAAGTGGCAGCAACTGCCTCTACACCTCCATTCTATATGTTTCAGTCAGCTGTGACATGTCCACTGACATCCGCCCCTATCCGATCCGGTCCACCAAATCTAGACAGATGGAGGTCCTATTTTCCATCTGTCTGGCAGATCCGATCACCCCATAGAGGAGAGCGGAGATGAACCTGTCATCCACCTGCTCAGCGGAGATCAACGGATCGATCCCCTGCTGTGTGAAAGGGGCCTATGATCAAAATGTAAAATCATAGATGTATTTTTACATTGCATTTCAATTTTTTTTCTATCCTACTTCTATAATCTAAACAAACAATCTTAAAGTTTATAAACTTACTTTAAAATTGCACATATTTATTTACATGGATTCTGCAATATGTATTCACTATCCCCTGTGAGTAGGCACTGCTGTGTCACACAATTCACAGAGCCTGCCGTCTGAACTACAGAGGTGCAGAAAAGAGGAGTTTCAGGAGGTGGGGTCCATACAGCAATCATTGCTTGCGGGCAAGGTAATTTGGGATATGTATATACTGTAGGTAGGCGAGTTAAGCAAAGGTCCCCTTAAGGGTTGCTCTTCCTAACAGTGGAGTGCATTGTGAGTATCCCTAATTAAGGTGGGTGGAGCTGAGGCTTTGGGCTCATTCTAGACAGGATACAGGGAGAGAAGGAAGGCTTGCTTAGGATTCTTGTGCTCTATGCTTCGGGAGAGAGGCTTTTCTAAGGACCATGCTGGGAATGATCTGGGGAGGGGGAAGGCTGTGATGGTTGCCTAGCCTGCATTTACACCTGAGCATAGCACATTTCTAGTGATTTTAAAGAGTTTTTGGGGCTATTTGCAGGTGCATTACGGCTGTTTTACAAGGATTTTTGCATGAGTATCAAGCGTTCATTTCTTGGGCTGGGCACAGGGAGAAGAGCAGCATGAGAGGAGTTTTTCAGGTGCAGAAACAGGCACACAAAGGCATGTCTCGTGTTTACAGGCACACCCTATGAGGCCAGAACAAGGGAATATGCTCCCGTACGGCATAGAGCCTAGGAAGACTAAACATACAAGTGTGAACGGGGACAATTTTAAAGAATGGGATTGTGCATGTTGAACACAGTCAGACGTTGGAAAAGAAGCTGAAAAACACTGAAGTGTGAATGGGGGCTTAGGATTGAAAAACACAAATTTTCAGGTGTTTCCAGGGTTCCCATTGAAGTCTATGGGGCCAAAAATGTCCCATACTGCTTCAGAAGTAACTCCTGTACCTTTTTGAGATTCAGGCATTGATCTACAATCACCTGAGTGCTCATATATGAACAGGTAGAATTTAAAACCATGGGATTTTAGTTGAGCATTTTGGATCTTCGACCTTCAAGCTACAAAATGCACGAGTGAATCAAGACTAAAAGCAGATCCCTTATATGTAATCCATGCATTTAGGTATTTGCTAGGTGTTTACGTGAATTTCTTATCAAAGATCACCTACAAATCAACCAATAATCCCTTTCTGGCCAGCCCCAGCATCCCTTTAACTGGGCTATTATGCCTGGGGAGCTGGAAGGTCTTCCTGATCATATAACCAACGTGATTGGCTGTCTTAGTGGTCACATGATCAGGAGCCTGTCCTACTGGCTCACAATCATTAATAGAAGAGATGGGCTCGTGCCTGTTCAGGACCTTAATCCGATCCCACTTGCCTAATCCCACCAGGAAGCTGACACTACACACCGCTAATCACAAGCAGTGAGACATTTCCCGATCTGTGCAGCTGTGGACCAGGAAATGCCTCACAGCCTGTGATTAGCGGTGTGCAGAGTCGGCTTCCTGGCGGGATGGGGCAGGTGGCATCCTGAACACGCCCCGAGCCCATTCCTAACTACTAAGGGAAAAAAGCAGTGCTGCAAATAGTGCAACAATATGTAACATTCAGCCTATCCTCCGAAGACGTCTTATTAATGACGAAATGCATCAGGGAGTGGCCTCACGACATCACGCACGCCGGATCGCTTACCAGTGGTAATGTTTGAAGCCGACACCCTGCTGCTCTTCTGTTATACAAAACAGATGCCTTTTATGTTTTGTATAAAGGTAATTGTAGCCATCTCTTAAAATAAATAGTTTTTATATCATGATGGGCTTCACTATGGGATTTTCCTTTTTTATCATTGTGAGTCTCCCCTATACGATCTGTGATCCATATGACGGTTACCCTCTTGGATAAATTTGTCGCTGCTTGTTTGACCATTATAAATTATGGTACTGGACATCTGGTAAGAAGCTCGAGTGTGAGGTTGCTGCTGGTGATGGATCCCTTTACTTTCACTCTGCATGGATCATTCCTTCGTTGGATTGTTTTGCATTTATGGACTGTTTTAGAATTTTTGTGCTGCATTATTAAAGCGGAGGTCTGCCCAGAAAAAAAAAAAACAAACAAAAAAAAAAAAAACTTAAAAACCACCAGCTACACATACTGCAGCTGCTGGCTTATAAATAGGACACTTACCTGTCCTGGAGTCCAGCGATATCAGCACCGCAGCTGATGTTGCCATCATCTGTCGAGTGCTGCTGGTAAGGGTACCCGGCAGTGTAGCCTTTTGGCTTCACGCCGGGAACCCTACTGCGCATGCACGATGCCCACTCCTCTTCTACTGGCCCAGCGACACGGGAAGGAGGAGGGAGCCCCAGCCGTGATGT
Source organism: Aquarana catesbeiana (assembly GCF_042186555.1). Lineage (NCBI taxonomy): Eukaryota > Metazoa > Chordata > Amphibia > Anura > Ranidae > Aquarana > Aquarana catesbeiana. Next base: position 256,954,274 of record NC_133329.1, read on the forward strand.
CAATAGCCGCAGCTGAGGCTCCCGGAAGTGGGAAAGGGAGCCCTGCCCCCCCCCCTCCCCCTGAAAGGTGCCAATTGTGGCACCGGAGGGGGGGAGGAATCAGATGAGCGGAAGTTCCACTTTTGGGTGGTACTCCGCTTTAAGATTGCGTTATATCTTGCACATGGACACCTTTTCACTCTTTATGTACAACTGAATGTTACATATTGTTGTACTATTTGGAGCGCTGCTTCCTTCCCCCCCCTTTATAATTTTCTAACTGGCATCACGGTTTGCTAATTGGCTGCTATATTTCTTTATTTACACCGAGTGCGGATTTTACATTCTTTTACCATTTCTAAGTACTAGACATTGGGAGCCGTCAGGTGTCTCCAAACTTTTTAGTACGAGGGTCACATGTTTATGTTTCTAATATTTGGGGAATGAAAAAAAAAAATTGCTTTTAGGCTCCTTTCACACTACCCGACTTCACAGTTGCATGGTTTTCAGTGCAACTTTGGAGTCCAACTTTGATAAGACTTTTAGCCCAGGTTCACTGCTGTGGAATTGAAATCGTGCGAGTTCAGCTGTCAGTCCGATGATTTCAGAGACAAGATGCAAAGTTGTCAATTGAAAGTGCACCTAAAATCGCCAAAAGTAGTGAAAGTCGGCAAAGTAGACGTCGCACCGATTCGGACGGTTCCATTGCAGGCAATAGCCACCAATTTGGCATGTGATTTGACATGTCAAATCGCATGCCAAATCACATCAATGTGAACCAGTGCTCACACTCTCTGGCATTGAAGTTGTGTCAAAGTCGGATCAAAGTAGTGCAGGAACCTTTACTGTAGTTGCAGCAACTTCAGTAGTGTCAATTGGAAGGGCTCTCATAGAGATACATGGCATTTCACATGTCCTGCGACTGACTCTCACAAGTCAGATCCAAAGTCGCACAAGTGTGAAAGGAGCCTTATACATACTTGGATGTTTTTTTGTAGTCAGCATGATATGATTTAAAACAAATGAGAAAGAAACAAAGCAGAGTCCCCTCTTACATCAGTGTCTATATCAGATTCCCTCCCTTATATCAGTGTCCCCATCAGAATCCTCGCTCACTTTAGTGACCCTATCAGCATGCAACATCTTTCAGTGTTTCCATCAGAGTGCCCCCTTACATCAGTGTCCCCATCAGAGTGCCCCCTTACATCAATTTCTCCGTCAGAGTCCCCCCTTGCATCAGTTTCCCCATCAGAGTCCCCCCTTGCATCAGTTTCCCCATCAGAGTCCCCCCTTGCATCAGTGTTTCCTTCAGAGTTCCTCCCTTACATCAGTGTCACCAGAGTCCACCTTAGATCAGTGTCCTCTTCAGAGACCCCTTTACATGAAAACCCCTATCAGAGACCCCCCTTTACATCAGTGTCCCCATCAGATGTTTCCCTTATTTCAGGCTCCCATCACAATCACCCCTTTCATGAGTGTCCCAGTCAGAGTCTCCCCTTACATGAGTGTCCCCATCAGAGTCCCCCCATATAGCAGTGTCCCCAGAGTCCACTTTAGATCAGTGTCCTCTTCAGAGACCCCTTTACATGAAAACCCCCAGAGAACCCCCTTACATCAGTGTCCCCATCAGATTTTTCCCTTATTTCAGGCTCCCATCACAATCACCCCTTTCATGGGTGTCCCCATCAGAGTCTCCCCTTATATCAGTGCCCCATCTGAGTCCACCTTTACATCAGTGTCCCCATCAGAATCCCTACTTACATCAGTGTCGCCCTTACATCAGTGCCCCATTAGAGCCCCCCCCCCCCCTTTACATCAGTGTCCCAATCAGAATCTCTGCTTACATCAGTGTCAGTGTCCCCCTTACATCAGTGCCCCATTAGAGCCCCCCCCCCCCCCTTTACATCAGTGTCCCAATCAGAATCTCTGCTTACATCAGTGTCAGTGTCCCCCTTACATCAGTGCCCCATTAGAGCCCCCCCTTACATCAGTGTCCCAATCAGAATCTCTCCTTCTATCAGTGTCCCTCCTTATATCAATGCCCCATCAGAAACCACCCTTTCCATCAGTGTCCCCATCAGAATCTCGCCTTCCACCAGTGCCCCATTGGAGTCCCCCCTTACATCAGTGTTCCAATCATAATCTCCCCTTACACCAGTGTTCCCATCAGACGCTCCTCTTATATCAGTGCCCCATCAAAATCCCCCCTTTTTATCAGAGTCCCTATCAGAATCCCCCCATTCATAAGTGTCCCCCTTAAATCTTTATTTCAGCTTACAATATAGCTGTGCATCAACAGGGCGGGAGCCAAGAGGTGGTGCAGGTCTGGATGGAGGAAATTCTGCCCTCCTGTAAATGTTGGGGCAAGCATTATATTATTTAAGGTACTTCTATAGCACCGTCAATTTACCAATAATACTAATTTATTATTGGTTGCTAGTATGCTGACGTTCCTAGCAACCAATACAGCAAGTGGGAAACACCTGTGCATGTGCAGAATGAATGTTGCTGTCAGGGGCGGAGAAGTGAAGGTGGGCTAAAGTTTGGAGACCCCGGCCAGGGGAGTGAGCAAGAGAGGGTGACTATGTTCCTAGACACAGCAGGACCATGGAGAATGAATGTAGTCACCCTCTAACAGGAAGTCACCTCTCAGCATCAAGAGAAGGAGATTTGGAGGAGGATGAGGGTAATAGAAGGTAGTGTTTGGAGACTGGAATAGATATAAAGCAGAGTTTGGTGTGACTGAAAGTAGTGGATAAGGATTATGGTTGTATCAATGCTAGCTATACATCCCTTCCCATAGAGCTGTGTCCTCCCTGAGGATGTAGGACAGGTGGGGTGATGAGTGGGGATATTCCATGGATGGGGAGGAGCACACAACACACAATATGACCAGGAGGGAACACATCCTCTGCCAGCCCTTTCATCTTTCCTCTGCCAAAAGTTTCATTAACTCCTCCAACATGAGTGAGCGAGCACAGCACAGAGTGGAGAAGAGTTGTCCACACTCAGCATGGACCCTGAGCCCAGCACTCCTCTCCGCCACATACAACTGTCACTTCCACTCTTCCTAGCCCCCCCTCTCTCTACAAGTGTGACTAAGTTTGTGAGGAGTAATGAGTGGCCCGGTAGCGGGCACCAGTCCTCTGCATGCCATGCACTTACCCCGAGCTCTGCAGAGGCGCCGCATCCGCTGCCACCACCAGCTCTCCCTCTGCTCAATCTGAGATCCCAGCTATTCCGCCAGCCCGTGACGTCACAGCCGTGCCCCCCTCCCTCCCGCCCGCTCAGTCGCATTCCGAGCACCCTTCACATGCCGGAGCAGAGGGGAGACGAGGGGCGCCGTGTGTTTTACCCAGGACGTCTGACAGATACACACCCCCTCAGCACGCCGCTGACTCCGGCTATGAATTCATCTGGGGACATCCAAAGGACTTCTAACTGCAGTTTGGATGTGGAGTGTTGAGGAGTCTCTCAGGCTGGATTAGATGGTGGTGAGGAGCTCTCAGGTTGGATCAGATGGTGGTGAGGAGCTCTCAGGCTGGATTAGATGGTGGTGAGGAGCTCTCAGGTTGGATCAGATGGTGGTGAGGAGCTCTCAGGCTGGATCAGATGGTGGTGAGGAGCTCTCAGGTTGGATCAGATGGTGGTGATGAGTCTCTCAGGTTGGATCAGATCAAGGTGGTGAGGAGCTCTCAGGTTGGATCAGATGGTGGTGATGAGTCTCTCAGGCTGGATCAGATGGTGGTGAGGAGCTCTCAGGTTGGATCAGATGGTGGTGATGAGTCTCTCAGGTTGGATCAGATGGTGGTTAGGAGCTCTCAGGTTGGATCAGATGGTGGTGAGGAGCTCTCAGGTTGGATCAGATGGTGGTGAGGAGCTCTCAGGCTGGATCAGATGGTGGTGAGGAGCTCTCAGGCTGGATCAGATGGTGGTGAGGAGCTCTCAGGTTGGATTAGATGGAGGTGAGGAGCTCTCAGGTTGGATTAGATGGTGGTGATGAGTCTCTTATGTTGGATCAGGGGGTGGTGAGGTGTCTCTCATGTTAGATCAGATGGTGGTGAGGAGCTCTCAGGTTGGATTAGATGGTGGTGAGGAGCTCTCAGGTTGGATCAGATGGTGGTGAGGAGCTCTCAGGTTGGATTAGATGGTGGTGAGGAGTCTCTCATGTTAGATCAGATGTGACGAGGAGACTCTCATGTTGGATCAGATGATGGTGACAAGCCTCTCAGGCTGGATCAGATGGTGGCGAGGTGCTTCTCAGGTTGGATCAAATGGGGGTGAGCACTAAGCAGTGGCGCACAGGTGCCGCCCCCCTCATGCATTGCATGAATCTATCCATGGCCGTCGCTGCCACCCCCTATTCAGGTGCCCAGCTTCTTTTTGGGCGCCTGAATTACAGCGGCGGGGGGTGTTTTTGAAGCACCTGATTAGAACCATAGGCTCTAATAGGCGTCAAAAAAGTAAACAGCAAGCACCATGTTTGGCACTCGCAGTTCACCCAGGTGTGTTAAAAAAGCGAATGTTATTAATATTTGCTTTCCTAACACTGAACCGCCTCTCCACCAGTCAGGTGCTCGGGTCTGTCACCCATCACCTAATTGGCTGAAACGACAGGCACTGTGATTGGATGCCTATCGGGCGTCCAATCATAGAAGGGGATGGGAGAAGACATCGAGGACATGGAGGACACCGCCTGCCGCTGTCACCCTTTGCCCCACCGAGACAGGGTAAGTGCCAGGCAGAGGGCGGTCACAGTGGCTGCATTTGAATGGCACAGTGGGAGCATTTGATAAGCACAGTGGCTGCGTTTGATGGCACAGTGTGTTTGCAATTGATGGGTTTTTTTTTTTTTTTTTCAGAATTTTTCAGTTTCTTTGCGCCCCCCCAAAAAATTTTGAGTACCAGCTGCCACACATGGTGAGGCGTCTTTCATGTTGGATCAAATGGTGGTGAGGAACCTCTCAGGCTGGATCAGATGGTGCTGAGGAGTCTCTCATGTTGGACCAGATGGTGGTGAGGAGTCTCTCATGTTGGATCAGATGGTGATGAGGAGATTCTCAGGTTGGATCAGATGATGGTGAGCTGCATTTCAGGCTGGATCAGATGATGGTGAGAAGCATTTCAGGCTGGATCAGATGGTGGTGAGGAGCCTCTCAGGCTGGATCAGATGGTGGTGAGGAACCGCTCAGGCTGGATTACATGGTGGTGAGGAATCGCTCAGGCTGGATTAGATGGTGGTGAGGAGACTCGCAGGCTGGATGGCGGTGAGGAGACCCTCAGGCTGGATCAGATGGTGATGAGGAATCACTCAGGCTGGATTAGATGGTGGTGAGGAATCACTCAGGCTGGATTAGATGGTGGTGAGGAATCACTCAGGCTGGATTAGATGGTGGTGAGGAATCACTCAGGCTGGATTAGATGGTGGTGAGGAATCACTCAGGCTGGATTAGATGGTGGTGAGGAATCACTCAGGCTGGATTAGATGGTGGTGAGGAATCACTCAGGCTGGATTAGATGGTGGTGAGGAATCACTCAGGCTGGATTAGATGGTGGTGAGGAATCACTCAGGCTGGATTAGATGGTGGTGAGGAATCACTCAGGCTGGATTAGATGGTGGTGAGGAAACTCTCAGGCTGGATGGTGGTGAGGATCGGTGCTGCGAACATCTAGACCTTCTACTGTTCTGCTGCCTGACCCATTGTCCAATACCTGTTCACTCCTGTGCAGTTTGTCATGCTTTGCGGGGTGTTCATATTTATGTAACATGCTTCTGCATGACCTGGAAAAAAGTGTAGCTACTTGTTTTGGTGCAACATAGACGTCATAAAAAGTGCCTATGACACGGTTTAAGGGCTCAATTGCACCAGTTTTTAAATGCAACATAAACACAGTATGAAGTACATGGGATAAAACTGAATGTATTCCAGTTATAAAGCATTGCAATGCTTTCATGTGTGTTTAAAAAAGTAAACAGCATGCTGTATCTTTCCACACTGGCACACACCAAAAATGCACATGAACACACTTAAACACGTGTAAATGCAGTTTTTGACATGAAAAAAAAAGTATTCCTAAAATCGCGCTGCAAATGCACTGAAAACATGCAGAAATGCACAGTGAATGCAGAGATTGTAGTGATAAAATTCCATCATGCACTCATTGGAAACTGTTACATGAGTTTGCATTGTGGTGCACAGAGAGCAGGGTGTTTATACAGACACTCCATCCCACAGCCGGCTTCCCATGGTTAACATGCCAGCACCAGGGACTCGAAGACAGGAGCCTGTTTATTAAAAGTCAGCCACTACAATTGTAGCTGTGAACCTTTAATTTCTGGAAACCTGGCTGAAGCTCCTCTTTTAACATGAAACAATGTATCTGATGCTAGGTCAGTTTTACATAAATATACTTCAAAGTTACTTTTCTGAAACTTATTGTTTGAGAATGATGAAAGCCAAAAGCTGCTAAACAGGATGAAATCAGGGGGAACTTTCTTTAGAGGGTGTTTTGTGTTATTTGGAAATTGTAGTAAGATTGGCCTAATATTTTCATTTCTTAGCACCCAATTTTGAACCAAGATAGTGCCCAGGAATGTGAAAAAGTAATTATAAATTCGCCCACATTTAATAAAGGAGCCTGCAAAGCATTGGAAAAGAGATCAGTGGATCACAGGTGCAAAGCACAGGCTCCTGCAGGCAGCGGCGGCTGTCTTTTTTTTTTTGGGGGGGGGAGAGGCAAACAAACAAACACCACCCCCCCCGCTGTTTGCCGGTTGCTCCCAAACTTACACCATCGTGGTGGGTGGCAGGCAGTGTGGTGCAGCGGCTCCGAGTCCTCTCCTCCATGGCGGCTTCCAGCTCCTCCCCTCCTCCTCCTTAGTGTCCAATAGGATCGCCCGTCTTTTCAGCCAATTGGGTGACCAGTGTCAAAACCCGCTTCCTGATTGGCCTGATAGGGGCCAGACACATGGATAGGGAAGGCGGCGATGGATGGGGTGACGACACCCGTGCACCCTTAATGAACAGACCACCCCTGCCTGCAGACCTATCCCCCAGCTGCAGGTCTGTACCAAGTTAGGCTAGGTTCACACTTGTGGGGATCTGTGAGCCACATTTTGTGTGGGTGTGGCAGTCCATTCATTTGAATAGGCTGCTGAGCCTCCAGAAAGTGCAAGGAAAAGATCCCTGCCCCTTTTCTGAAAACATGTTCTGCATGGAAACCACAAGTGCAGTGCAGTTCCCAGTGTGGGGAAACTGCTCTGCGTTTTCCAGTGTGTGGGGGTGCCATTCAGAGTAATGGTACCCCCGCGCATCTCCTGATCGACAGCGTGTTTTTCTATGTGGGTGGTCACAGCTGTGGCAACAGCGGCACCCCCCTGCACTAGTGTAAACCAGTGGTTCTCAACTCTGTCCTAAAGTACCCCCAACAGGCCATGTTTGCAGGTTTTCCTTTATCTTGCACAGGCGCTTTAACCTCTTGACATCCGGAGGCCATCATATGACGGCCTTGACTTTCGGGGGTTATATCTGAATGATGCCTGAGGCTACAGACATCATTCAGATACCGGCATTTTCAGCCGGCGATTTCGTACACCATAAGAATGATCATAGCGGCTGTTCCGCCGCTTGATCGTTCTTACGGGTGGCGAGAGGGTGCTTCTACCGACTCACCTCAGCGATCGGTGAGTCGGAGAGCGGATCCGCCGGCGCCGGATGTACATCATAGAGATTTCCGGCGGACCAGATGGTCGCCGGAGTCTCTATGATCGTTCGGAGGCCGGGTGCGATGTTATGACGTCACGCCCGGCCTCTGCATTCAAAAAAAGGCGCCGCTTCGGCTGGGAAGCGGTGATTGTTTTTCTTTTTTTTTTTTTGATTTTAGGCGTCCCAGCCTAGAGGTGAGATGTGGGGTCTTATTGACCCCATATCTCACTGTAAAGAAGACCGATCATGTCATATTCCTATTACAAGGGATGTTTACATTAAAAAGTGTCAAAATAAAAAATTTTAAGTAAAATTAACAATTAAAAAAAAAAAAAATTTTTAAAGCGCCCCTGTCCCCGTGAGCTCGCACGCAGAAGCGAACGCATACGTAAGTCCCGCCCACATATGAAAACGGTGTTCAAACCACACATGTGAGGTATCGCCGCGAACGTTAGAGCGAGAGCAATAATTTTGGCCCTAGACCTCCTCTGTAACTCAAAACATGTAACCAGTAAAAAATTTTAAAGCGTCGCCTATGGGGATTTTTAAGTACCAAAGTTTGGCGCCATTCCACGAGTGTGTGCAATTTTGAAGCATGACATGTTAGGTATCTGTTTACTCAGCGTAACTTCATCTTTCACACAATGCAAAAAAATTTGGCTAACTTTGCTGTTTTGTTTTTTTTTAAAGCATGAAACTGTTTTTTTTTTTAAAAAACGCGTTTGAAAAATTGCTGCGCAAATACCGTGCAAGATAAAAAGTTGCAATGACCGCCATTGTATTCTCTAGGGCCTCTGCTAAAAAAACATATATAATGTTTGGGGGTTCTATGTAATTTTATAGCAAAGAAATGATGATTTTTGACATGCAGGAGCGAAGTGTCAGAATTGGCCTGGATGCGAAGTGGTTAAATGGCTTGGTATTTTGGACAGCTATTTTATCTAAGAGAAATTCCCAAAACATGTCCTGTTGGGGGTACTTGAGGACAAGGTTGAGAACCACTGGTGTAAACCTAGCCTTATGGACCTTAAGTTACGGGGTTGGTTGAAGTATCACTGATGTCATCTCCATTTGGTGCTCCATGGGTGAGTTATAAGTCCCTCTGCTAGTGGCAGATGGGACTTGAGGTCTCTCCATTCATAGATGGTATGGCTGTGCGTGGCTCTGCCTGTGACTAATTCATCAAATAGCAGGAGCCTGGGGGAAGAAAAGGCCCTGGTTAATGTGAAGAGGGGAAGTACAGTTAGGATGTGGGGTGTTGTGGACTTTCACCATGTTTTATAAAGGCTGCTTTCACAATGATCTGTTTTTCTTCTGCAGAAGAAGAAAAACGCATGACCATGAAAGCCTATGAAACGCTTCACACTGATCAGTTGCGGGTCCGCTGTGTTTTGTAAAATCCTGCTTGCTGCATTTTTGGTGCATGTTTGGTGAAGTAAAAAAAAAAAACTCACCAAAACACACACCGCCCCATTGAAATGAGTAGAAACCGCATCAAAATTGCACCCACAAATGCGTGTTTGGTGTAGTTTGGTATAGTAAAGATTTACACTATGCTTTTACAGCCTTTCAGAATAAATACCTGTTGGTTTGCTTAGATTATAGCAGCCATTCTCCACCAGGGTTCCCTGAAACTCTAGGGTTCCTCTAGAATTTTTTAGAAGTTCCTTGAGCTGTGACTGATTGACTTCCGATTTGATGGTAACTGCATAGTTCCAGGATTAATGCCACTTGGCATAGCTGGCAAGATTACACCAATGGTCTTTTTTAGTCCATTTGTATAGGTGGCGTTTTGACCACCACTGTAACGTTATAAGGCCCCTTTCACACGGTCGGACCGTTCAGGTCCGCCTGGCAGTTTTGACGGTGGACCTGAATGGGCGCTCCATGCTAGCCTATGGAGCAACGGATGTCAGCGGTGACATGTCCGCTGACATCCGACCCAGTCTGATCCGCTAAAAGCAGACGATGCCTCTACGTTCAGATCCATCGCTGGTGGATCGGATCGGGTGAGATCTGAGCAAAACGGACATGCTGTCCGTTTTCGTCCGATCTCTCCATAGAAACCAGCTGCGCTCGACAAGCCCCTCCCCGCTCAGTGAGCAGAGAGGGACCTGTCACCTGCCAGCTCAGCGGAGATCAACAGAGAGATCTCCCGCTGAGCCGGCAGACCGAGGCGGACTCCGTGGAAGCGGATCCGCCTCGTGAGAATGAGGGCTAAAGGTTGTTTACCTCCTACTAGCCACCAACGTGAACAGCATTTTTGCTGTTTTAGTTAGGATTCCCTGAGATCAGAAAATTATCTTAGGGGTTCCCCTGGAGTAAAAAAAAGTTTGGTTTATACCAACCTATTTGTATTTCAAGATACATAGTTATGAACATAACGTGATCATTTTATCGTTTTAGTTATTTTAACTATTATTGTGGTTCTGTCCCAACATTTTCTTGCATTCATGTTTTTTACATATTTTATTATTTTTTAAAAATAAAGTTGTTTTTTTTTTTTTTAATTCTTATTATGAAACAAAGGGGGTCAATTCACTAACAGTTAAATGCTGGCCAATAAAATGCGGTATATTAGTTTTGAAAGTGCAATTCACTAAGAATTTTGTGCCAAATAACGAATGCGGTATTTTTTTTCCATTGAGCGGTAACCTCATTTTTTCATGCAGTAATTTACCGCATTGAGCTGGTTGCTAAGAAGCAGGCCACGAAGCCGGCCACCACATCCTTAACAACAGGATGACTCTGCTGTCAGCGGTTTACCCGCTGACAGTTAAATGTAAAAGAACATGCCACTAATTAAAAATTATGAAAAATAAAACGGCATGAGGTTGCCCCCCCAATGTATACCAGGTTACATGCCCTCAACATGGGGGGGGCTTGCCCCACACCCCAAAGCACCTTGTCCCTATGTTGAGAGGGACACTTGCCTCTTCCCCACACCCCTGGGCTGTGGTTGAGGGGGTCTGCAGGGGGGGGCTTATCGGACTCTGGAAGCCCCTTTAACTGCCTCCCGCCCGCTGTATAGACAAATGGCAATGGGCGGGATCCCCTCTCGTTCTGGGTCAACGTTATATGATGTTGCCCAGTCTCACCGCGATCGCTCACCCCCAGGGGTGTGCAGCGCAGCGACCGTGGGCGTGCTGTGTCCCTGGGACACGCCACAACTCTGATCTCAGTAAAGAGCCAATGACACAGCTCTTTACCCATGTCACATGTAAACACAGAAGTGCCATTAATCAGCTCGCCTCACACTGACGGAGTGTGAGGAGAGGAGAGCCGATAAGCGTCATCTCCCCATAGGGGAGACCTGTACTGATCACCAGGGCACTGATTATCAGTGCCCTAATGATCAGTGCAGCCCCAACAGTGCCCATAAGTGATGCTAATTTGTGCCCATCAGTGAAGCCATTCTGTGCCCATTAGTGCCACCTATCAGTGCAGCCTCACCAACACACATCAGTGAAAAATTACTTATTTACAAAATTTTCTGACAGAAACTAAGAAAAACTTTTTTTTTTTTCAAAATTTCTGGTCTTTGTTAGTTTTTTTTTTTTTTTTTTTACCAAAAAATAAAAAATCCAGTGGTGATTAAATATCACCAAAAGGAAGTTCTATTTGTGGGGAAAAAAAATGATACAGTTGGATACAGTGTTGCATGACTGCAATTGTCATTTAAGGTGTGACAGCGCTGAAAGCTATTAAAAGCTATTAAATTGGCCTGGGCAGGAAGGGGACGAAAGCACCCAGTATTGAGATGGTTAACAAGGGGGCCCCAAGGGGGCCCCCAGATTTCGTCCCACTGCTATATGAATGAGTATGGGGTACATAGTACCCCTACCCATTCACCAATAAAAGTGAATAAAGACAGTGCAAAGCACCCCCCATGTTGATGGCATGTGGTCTGGTATGGTTCAGGGGGGAGGGGGGTGCTTGCTAGCTCGACCCCTTTCCTGACCTGCCAGGCTGCATACGCGGATAAGGATCTGGTATGGATTTTTGGGGGGACCCCACTCCATTTTTTTTTTTTTTAATGTTGGCGGGTTTTTTTTTTTCAGAATTTTTAATTGCTACCATCTTTTTTTTAAATTCAGCTGTCAGCCGGCACATTTTTCATTTTGCAGTAAATAACGCATAATCATTTTTATTTTTTGTGAATTGGACTTTATCGCATTCAATAGTTTATGCAAATTAGTCACGTGACCATGTTATCGTATGCTGTAAACGTTAGTGAATTGACCCCAAAGTCAGCTCTGATAAGGGGGATATTTGTGGCCCCTAAAACATGCTATCTACTAATTTTGAATAAAAGAAGATCATTTACAAACAACTTCCTCATCAGAGCATCATGTTTGGCGCTCCATTTTCCTCTAAACTCCATTATAATAAAGACAGCTATTAAGCAAGACACGCAGTAGAGTTGATTTACTAAAGGCAGATCGACTGTGCACTTTGCAAGTGCATTTGCTCCAGAGCTTAGTAAATTAGGTGAAGCTTGACTTTGCAAAGAATACTCAATAACATTCAAGGAAAATAAAAAAAACAGCAGAGCTTCCCCTCATTTACTAAGCTCTAGAGCAACCACACTGCCAAACTGCCCAGTCTATTTGGCTTTAGTAAATCAACCCCAATATATACTGTATCAAATCTTTATTAAACATATGGTTTAAATAATAAACATCCTTAATAGGAAAAGTATGTGAACTATTGACATGACCTCTTGAGGTGTGGCTTGCAGGAACATACACAAAGTTTGATTACTTACAGAGCCAGCTCTTCCTAAACAAATATCAGGCCGGGTTCACACCTATGCGAATTGGAAACCAATTTGCATAGCAGGAGAATGTGACTGGCTCCCTATGGTGCGGGTTCGCATATCTCTGTTATGGCTGCGGAGCGCACTGTGCGTCTTTGGCTCTGTTTCAGTCAGCCCTGATTTGTCCCTGAAACTGAGAACATGCACAGCACTTCTGTGCGATCCGCAGCCAGTTCCAATGTGAACCGAGCCTCAGTGTTTTTTTTGGTGCATTTTTTAACTCATTTGTCTGGTGTATTACAGGTGTATCAGGCTTCAACCTCTTACCCACTGGGCACCCCTGTCCTAACCAGACCAATTTTCAGTTTTCGGTGCTCTCACACTTTGAATGACGACAATTACTCAGTCATGCAACCCTGTACCTATATGAAATTTGTGTCCTTTTTTCACACAAATAGAGCTTTCTTTTGGTGGTATTTAATTTTTAAGTTTTTTTTTTTTGCGCTATAAAAGAAAAGAGACCGACAATTCTGTAAAAAAATGTATTTTTCTTGGTTTCTGTTTTGGAAAATTTTGAAAATTAGTAATTTTTCTTCATAAATTTTGGCCAAAATTTATACTGCTACATATCTTTGGTAAAAATAACCCAAATCGGTGTATATTATTTGGTCTTTGTAAAAGTTATGCTGGCCATACACTATAGGAAAAATCGGCCGAACACATTTTCGAAAAACGAACGTTCGACCGTGACCGCAAACGATCGTGCCATCATGTAATGGCCAATAAATCGTTCAGTGGACATAAATAATTTTTTGTTCATTTTTTTACTTATACCTAGTGCAGACAGTTCGGACGGGAAACACATTAACCTTGCAATTTATAGTACGTTCGGCAGAAATTTTCCAAACTTGCCGTTCGTTTTTTTTCCACAAAAACGTCACAAACGATTATCGATTTGTGCCCATTAACTTGCCGAAAAACGAAAGAAGTGTCTATATGAACGATTTTTCCTATAGTGTATGGCCAGCATTATAGAGTCCACAAGCTATGGTGCCAATTTCTGAAAATTGATCACACCTGATGCACTGACGGCCTATCTCATTTCTTGAGACTCTAACAAGCCAGGAAAGTACAAATACCCCCCAAATGACCCCTTTTTGGAAAGTAGACATTCCAAGGTATTAAGTAAGAGGCATGGTGAGTTTTTTTAAGTTGTAATTTTTTCCCACAATTCTTTGCAAAATCAAATTTTTTTTCTTTTTTTTTTTTCACAAAATTGTTATATTAGCAGGTTATTTCTCACACACAGCATATGTATAGCACAAATTACACCCCAAAACATAGCGTGGTCGGCAAGCGGTCAAAGGGTAACTCCTTGCTTGTACAATTTGCGATAAAGGTCATTTTTTAATTGAATGTTATTAAAAATTACTTTCCTTTTCAATCTGCAGCCGCTGTAATTTTCTATAAATGCAATGCAATATGGCTACCTGGAGGTGTTCTGTACACAGAATGTGTACTGACCACTCCCCAGAAACATCATTTCCTGCTTGTGCGATTGGCTCACTGATTTTCCCAGCTGTGTGCTGAAGTCAGATTTCAGGCATCCTCTGCAACAAAAATGTCATTTTTGGAGAGATATTTCCAATAGGAACACGACTAAGGACTAGCGTCCAAAACGCATAGGTGTTTTACAGCTCTGTACATGTATTTAATAAAGGAATACTATTTTGGATGTCATCCTGAGTGCCGACCATCCCTTTTCCTTATTCTGGTACATTGGAGATGTCAGCAGCCTCAAGGTTTGAGTACCGGGAGGAGTTTTTATGTGGGAAGGTTGCAGCACCTATACACTTGTTTTTTCATGCACGTCTAAAGGGATGCAGGCGCAGCAGCTTTCCTTATTAGTGCTCTTCAGCTGCCACAGCTGACTGATAATTATGAAACCACTCTCATTAGACCCACTAAGCACAGAGGCACATACGAACACAGGGATTTCTTCAGAACAACAAAAGGTAGAAATCTGCAACAAAGTTTGTTATAATCCTTGCAATGTACATAGATCACCCAGAGGGGAATGTTTTTTTCTCAACAAAAGTGGAGTTACGCTTTAAGTGTAGGGCAACTGTGCACACAGGTGTGAACAGAGACGATTAGAAAGAATGGAATTATGTGTAATCAGGAATAGGGAAATGAGCTGAAAAAGCTCAAGTGTGAATCAAGGATTAACTGTAAACTAATCAAAATGTATTTCTGTGGTACTTAGAAGCAGAATTTTAGAGATGCATGAACTTGAAAAGGCTGCATACGCATTTCTAAAGGCCTGTGATTTCACCAATCCAGAATAAGACAAATTGTGTAAAAATTGGAAATGCAGTACTGCTGATATATATAAGCATATGTTCTTTCTAGGAGCTGGAATCATACATTGGTCATGGCAATAGCACAGCATACAATGTGAATTAAAAGAAATCTAGGATAGCAGAAAAAAGGTCTGACAAGCTCTCTTAACATTTATGTTACCCAAAAAAATATATTCATATATGTGGTGTGTTTTATATACATTATAGCCCATATGTTTTTTAATTGACAATGTTATATGCTAAATACCTGGTGATCGTGACAGTTTCTCCAGGTTGCTGTTTCAAACTTACCACACTAGGTGAAGAAGCAGATTCTATCATGGTCAGTTTGCATCCCATCTCATGACTTGGGAGCTACTGGATGCTGTGCCAATGCAAGGTCAAATCCAACTGATGTAAATAAGGTATCTACTTCATTTTTTAACCACGTCAACCCCGGAAGGATTTACCCCCTTTCTGACCAGAGCACTTTTTACAATTTGGCAATGTGTCGTTTTAACGGCTAATTGCATGGTCATGCAATGCTGTACCCAAACGAAATTTGCGTCCTTTTCTTCCCACAAATAGAGCTTTCTTTTGATCGTATTTGATCACCTCTGCGGTTTTTATTTTTTGTGCTATAAACGGAAAAAGACAGAAAATTTTGAAAAAAAATGATATTCTCTACTTTTTGTTATATAAAAAATCCAATAAACTCAACTTTAGGCATACATTTAGGCTAAAATGTATTTGGCCACATGTCTTTGTTAAAAAAAATGTCAATAAGGGTATATTTATTGGTTTGCGCAAAAGTTATAGCGTCTACAAACGAGGATACATTTTCTGAAATTTACACTGCTTTTAGTTTATGACTGCCTATGTCATTTCTTGAGGTGCTAAAATGGCAGGGCAGTACAAACCCCCCCCAAATGACCCCATTTTGGAAAGTAGACACCCCAAGCTATTTGCTGAGAGGCATGTTGAGCCCATTGAATATAAATTTTTTTGTCCCAAGTGATTGAATAATGACAAAAAAAAAAAAAAAAAAATTACAAAAAGTGGTCACTAAATGATATATTGCTCACACAGGCCATGGGAATATGTGGAATTGCACCCCAAAATACATTTAGATGCTTCTTCTGAGTATGGGGATACCACATGTGTGGGACTTTTTGGGTGCCTAGCCGCGTTACGGGGCCCGGAAAACCAAGCACCGCCTTCAGGATTTCTAAGGGCGTAAATTTTTGATTTCACTCCTCACTACCTATCACAGTTTTGAAGGCCATAAAATGCCAAGATGGCACAAACCTCCCCCCCAAATTACCCCATTTTGGAAAGTAGACACCCCAAGCTATTTGCTGAGAGGCATGTTGAGTCCATGGAATATTTTATATTTTGACACAAGTTGCGGGAAAATTACAAACTTTTTTTTTTTTTTTTTTTGCACAAAGTTGTCACTAAATGATATATTGCTCAAACAAACAAACAAAAAAAATTGGCAGTTACTTACCGGTAACTGTTTTTCTAGGATATCTTCCAGGACGGCACACCTGAGAGATGAGAGGCTCCTCCCTACAGGAAACACAATCAATAGACAGCTGTTTTAAGTAACCACCCTTCCCCTTGATCCTCAGTTTGTAGAGAAGTAACTTCTGAACCTGGTTCACAAGGGAAATCATTCCTCATAGGTACTCACCTTCTAGTGTTCTACAATTTTCCCTCCTCCAACGGGCGGGAAGTAGGCCTGCCGTCCTGGAAGATATCCTAGAAAAACAGTTACTGGTAAGTAACTGCCAATTTTCTCTTAGTCATCTTCCAGGACGGCACACCTGAGAGGATAATCAAGTACCTCAGGCCTACCTTAGGGTGGGACCACTGCAAGACCCTCTTGGGAACCTTGGTTCTGCACTGAGTTTTACCTCCACTGCATATGCTTGATGAAAGTATCTTAGCTGGATCATGCGGCTGATCTGCAGGTCTACTCCACCGATGTCCCTGCCTTCTCCGCTGCGGACACAGGATCTAGGTGGAGTGGGCTCTTAAAGATGGAATCAGAAAACATCTTAAACTTGTAGGTTAGCAATGTTGCCTGTCTCACACATCTAACAACCATGGCCTATTGTGCCTGTAGGTGCTACTTAGAACTGACATTTTTTGTTTACATGAAAAAATTATTTATTTTTTTTGCAAGAAAATTACTTTGAACCCCCAAACATATATTATATATTTTTTTAAAGCAAATGCCCTACAGATTAAAATGGTGGGTGTTTCATTTTTTTTTTTCCTCACAGTATTTGTGCAGCGATTTTTCAAACGCATTTTTTTGGGAAAAAACACACTTTTTAAAATTTTAATGCACTAAAACACACTATATTGCCCAAATGTTTGATGAAATAAAAAAGATGATCTTAGGCCGAGTACATGGATACCAAACACGACATGCTTTAAAATTGCGCACAAAACGTGCAGTGGCGACAAACTAAATACATTTTTAAAAGCCTTTAAAAGCCTTTACAGGTTACCACTTTAGATTTACAGAGGAGGTCTACTGCTAAAATTACTGCCCTCTATCTGACCTTCACGGTGATACCTCACATGCATGGTGCAATTGCTGTTTACATTTGACGCCAGACCTACGATTGCGTTCGCCTTTGCGCGAGAGCAATGGGGGACAGGGGTGCTTTTTCTTTTTTTTTTTTTTTTCTTTATTATTTTTTTGCTTTTTTATCTTATTTTTAAATTGTTCCTTTCATTTTTTTTTTTTTAAATCATTTTTATTGTTATCTCAGGGAATGTAAATATCCCCTATGATAGCAATAGGTAGTGACAGGTACTCTTTTTTGAAAAAATTGGGGTCTATTAGACCCTAGATCTCTCCACTGCCCTCAAAGCATCTGACTACACCAAGATCGGTGTGATAAAATGCTTTCCCAATGGCGCTGTTTACATCCGGCGAAATCTAAGTCATGAAATGCTCGTAGCTTCCGGTTTCTTAGGCAATAGAGATGTTTGAAGCCATTCTGGTGTCGGATCAGCTCTATGGTCAGCTGGCTGAATCACTGGCTGCATTCCCAGGTTCCCTGTTGGGACAGGAGAGCCAGAGAAAAACATGGAAGATGGTGGGGGGGGGGCATTCACTCCCACTGCTTGTAAAAGCAGTCTAGAGGCTAATTAGCCGCTAGGATTGCTTTTACATGAAAGCCGACTGCTGACTGAAAAGAATGATACCAAGATGATACCTAAACCTGCAGGCATCATTCTGGTATAACCACTCAAAGTCCAGCAACATACCAGTACGTTGCTGATCCTTGTTGGGCATATATTGTAAACTTTTTTTTAATGCAGCCTGTGGGCTGCATGAACAAAAGAGATTGATCGGTGGGTATGCCCAACATTAGAATACCTCCCTTCATCTACCCACTTCTAATGTTGGGCGGCATACATGCACCGTTTATATATGCCGAAGCATGAGGGCATCCGCCCCAAAAGGTAGGAGCAAATCGGTCCTCCGCGCCTGCTGCCCCCATGCTTTAGCATATATGCTCTTTTTTTTAACTGTGGTGGTGAAATCACCTCCTACAGCGCTGGAGTCATGGCTTTATGTATCGTGGGAGCAAACGGTGTTGCTGTCAAGATAAATAAATCCGCGCTGCAACTGAATGGCGTACCTGCTAAGCAAATGATAGTTAACAATAAAACAAAATAACATTACAGTATAACAGTAATGCCGCGTACACACGGTCGGACTTTTCGTCTACAAAAGTCCAACGGACGCTGACAGACTAAAGCTGGCTGGTAATCCGATCGTGTGTGGGCTTCTCCGGACTTTCAACTGACTTTTTTAGCCTCAAATCCGACGGACTTTAGATTTGAAACATGCTTCAAATCTTTACGTCGTAAGTACGACGGACCCCGAAATCCGCTCGTCTGTGTGCTAGTCCGACGGACAAAAACCCATGCTAGGGCAGCTATTGGCTACTGGCTATGAACTTCCTTATTTTAGTCCGGTGTACGTCATCACGTACGAATCCGTCGGACTTTTGTGTGGTCGTGTGTAGGCAAGTCCGTTCGTAAGAAAGTCTGCCGCAAGTCCGCCGAAGGTACGTCGGAAGTATGTCGGACAGGCTGTCGGACTTTTGTAGACGAAAAGTCCGACCGTGTGTACGCGGCATAAGACTTGCCATACCTGCAAAGCAAATACAAAAAAAAAAACATAGTAAAAAATAAAACATTTAAACGCAACCAGTACCTAAAATATATATATATGCCAAAGCATGGGGGAATCCTCCCACAAAAGGTAGGAGCAAATCGCTCCTCCGCCGCTGATGCCCCCACGCTTCGGCATATATGCTGAAGTATGTAACTGTGGTGGTGAAATCACCTCCGACAGCGCTGGAGTCACGGCTTTATGTATCGTGGGAGCAAACGCTGTTGCTGTCAAGATAAATAAATCCGCTCTGCAGCTGAATGATGTACCTGAAGACAAAAAAATGGTTAACAATAAAACACAGTAAACAGTAAATTATAAGAAAATTGCATACCTATAAAGAAAACATGATAAAAACAACAATAAAACATTGCAGAATAGAACACAGCAAAAAAGAGCAGAAAAATAGAGAGAGAACAATAAAACGACAACTATTTTTGGTTTTTTTATTTTATATATTTTGTGTTTTTTTTTACACTTTTTTTTGTAACTGTAATGCCCCGTACACACGGTCAGATTTTCCAACGGAAAATGTGCGATCGGAGCGTGTTGTTGGACATTCCGACCGTGTGTGGGCTCCATCGGACATTTTCCATCGCATTTTCCTACACACAAAGTTTGAGAGCAGGCTATAAAATTTTCCGACAACAAAATCCGATTGCGTCAATTCCAACCGTGTGTGGCCAATTCCGTGCCACGCATGCTCAGAAGAAATTCCGAGCCGGAACAGCTCGGTCTGGTAAAATTAGCATTCGGAATGGATACAGCACTTTCGTCACGCTGGAATGTAAAATATTGTTTAATACAGCACACTCTCTTCTTCTTTATAATGTGAGAAGAATGAAGTAGTTTTGCTACTCATATTCACACAGACTTCTCACAAACTTCTTTCTTTATTATTTATCGGGATTCCCTCAATATAATTTGATTTGCCACATCTGACCAAATTTCTTTTTTGTTGTTTTATTTTTGTTTTGTATTTTTTTCAAGGCTGTTTTTATTTTTTTGGGGGTTTGTATTTTTTTCAAGGCTGTTTTTAATGTTGTGTTTTTTTGGGTTTTACTCCAGAATATTTTTGTGTGTGTTTTGTGTGTCAAGTTACCACAACACCATTATTATCTTGTATTATTTAATCTCAAGGAGGTTGCTTGGTGTTGGTGTCTCTTGTTAATTTCACATTGTATTTTTGAAATGTACCTGCCTCCTCACCAACAAACTGTCCTTTTTGAAGGAAAACACACATAGGCAAGTATAATTGAAACAAAAAATTCCTTTATTAAGGGCTCACAACCAAAGAGGGAGGCAACGCTGGAGAAACAGCAGAAATTGGTGAAGCCTTTGGCCCCCAGGGCACACATCAATTATTTAACATCAAAATTGGTTGGCTGAGGAGTCCATATCTAAGGGAGTGCAGTCTGTTCCAGAAGTCCCAGAGATCCGGAAAGCAGCAGATGACATCTGTTTCCCCAGGCTGTGGTCATACAAGAGACTGCATCTTTGGCCAGACCAGACTGAACCCAGGTCATCACTCTCTGGTCTTCCTTCCACGCTTCCTTCCACGCTATGGCTGTGGTGGTGGAGTTGTGGCAGGATGAGGAGGGGGATGGGCCAACTCACTCAGGTAGGTATTGGGTGTGATTTCGCCACTCACCCCCTTACTTAGGACTTTATACAGAAGGTCCTCACACAGCTTGCGTTGACCCTCCTGCATGCCCTGCAGTTTGGTGGCAGCCACGCAGGCAAAGGCCTCTTCAGGAGTGGGGGTGGCTCTGAGGGATGCAGAAGCCTCCTGAATGTGCCTGAGCGCAGAATCCTGAACATGACTCCCCTTCCTCGGTCTTTTGTATGGAAGGCAGAGGGGAGGAACCTGCGATTCGGTCAGGCTCCTACTGGGCCCAGGCTTCTCCTGGCTGCCACTTAGCCCCGCCTCCTCCTGGCTGCCACATTCCACAACCTCCTCCTGGCTGCCACATTTCACAGCCTCCTCCTTGCTGCCACATTCCACAGCCTCCTCCTGGCTGAGGTCTTCCTGTGTATGAAAAAGGGACATAGTTTTATTTTTTTATTCATCAATCACACACACAATTTTCACCTCATGACTGTTGCAAATTGAATGTTAACAAATATAACAGACTATCATTCTGACCCCAGCATTTTTCATTCTTGTCCCCAATTATTTTTGCCCACTACTGTCTATTGATATGTAAAACACTTTAGGAAATCAGCAATTAGTGATCAATAATAACATCTAATAAACATCATTTATTTATTGACCAGAAATCTGTAGAACAATGCTATACCTGACTCCAGCTGGGCTCCTCCACTTCTTCCTGGCTGGAAGTCCCAGGTTGGACATCGGAAGCCTCAGCTGGGGTGGACGATAGAGTGGAAGGAAGAGTGGAGAGGGATTCCCTGACTTCAGTCTGGTCTGACAGAAATCGCAGTCTCTCATAGTACAACAGCCTGGGGACATAAACGTCATCTGCTGCAGCTCCGGATCTCTGGGAATCCGTGACCTTCTTGCGCTCCCTAAGATAATTATTTTTAAAAAGCACTAATAGGCATGTTTTGACCAGTGCAAGTAGCAGCCACAAAAATCCAAAAGCCACAGGAAAGTTAAAGCCCTCGACTTTATAAAAATCAGTCGATGTCAAAACAGTTTAATAGTGTGTTTTTTTTTTTCACAGAACCACGCTGCAGTGTCTGTGAAGTTTAATAAAATGTCAAAACAGACTGCACAAAAACACTTCTAAAACCACAACCCGACATCCCTTCAATGTTTCCCCTTCATCCCTGGATTATTCCCAAAACAATCAAAATACAGACTTTAGGTATGTGTTTTGGTAGAAATTGTCTAGCGTCAGGAAAGCATTTGAATAGGCTGCATATAGAAAGAGACAAGGCGTGTTTTATTTATAAATAGAAATTGGTGTGCATTATTTGAGAGGCAAATGTCACAACTATTGTACAGTGGTTGCAAAAAGCAGCTCCAGATGACAGCAGACACCAGCCTAAAAGAAGAGAAAGAAGGTGTTGCAACACTGAGATAGCTGAGCATTTCTATTTTGACTTCTTCCTCCACCCCCTATTCCACTTCTTCCTCCCACTATTACTCCCCTTCCTCTTTCACCTCTTCCTCCTTCACCTACTTCCTCGTCTACTCCTGTCCTTCCTCCTTTCTCCACCTCCTATGTGGGTTTTGGCAGGAGGGGAGTTTTTCACCTCTCCAGTGGCTCATCATCTAGGATGTCTACAACATTTTGGCCCATTTTGAAGAGGCAACTAAAAAATGATGAGCTGCGAAGAGGCAGGGATTAGCGACACAACAATATAAAAAAGCATAAAGAGGAAATATGAAAGATAAACCAGTCTCAGGTAAGTGGCGTTCACAACAGTGCCTGGAGATTTGCGTGTGCATATATTACAGCCCACTGCATAGGGTTGTGGCTGTTCATACATCCACACGTGCTGGTGCATGTGATAAGGTGTGTGTTTATACATGTGTTAGCATGAATAAGTGTGCACTTCCAACACAAGCTTTGCTGCCAAGAGTACCATTGATCTTTGCCCCATATCCTGTCAAGCCTTCTGCCCATTGTCTTGGTACCTTGCTGCCTGTCTGTTATTTACCTTGGCCTGGCTTTGAGCTGGCTCCTGCTTCTGAAATAGTACCTCTGCTGCCTGGCTTTTGCTAACCCTGCCCATCCTGAATAACACGCTTCCCCTTCTACCTGCAAGTTCACACGGCAGACCTGTGTTCCAGCTTCTGGCGCAGACCTGATCCGAGCATCTTCAGCAACACAGCAGGTTCCAGATTCTTGATTTTATTTTTGCTGCATCTGGACCCACAGCAGGTCACTCCTCAGCGATATTTGGGCAGGAGGTGCTAGCCAAACATTCTTGTAAGCTTGGTCTCTACCAGATACACGACAACAGCAGTCATATTTTTTGTATTACCTTTTATTTAAGAAATCCCTTAAGAAAACAGCAAAATCACCTTATTCTATGCAAATGATACCTTTAAAAATGACAACTGTCATAAATTCTCCATCCAATGACAACTCATAATGACAATGCACACATGTCCTGCTTTTAACACATATTACATATATACACCAAAGTTCCATGCACACTGGGCTTAAAAAAATGCCAGTTACCTTGGCAGAAAAAAAACATAGAGCGGTTTTGTGCATAGTTTAGATGAGTTTAGGAGAGTTTTGCATTTTCTGACAGAAAGCTCCAATCAGAAATGCAAACCAGAAGGGTTTTTATTTCCTGCCTCTAAACATTGAGCTTAATATATGCCTCTAAACACCCTAACATGCATGGACTCTGTGGCGGAATTACCAGGCTTGCACCAGTCGCATTTGCGACTGGGCCCTGTCATCACGCCACTATGGGGGGACCCACCGCCAGAAGGTTCTTCTGCTAGTTACTCAGAGGCAATGATGGGTGAGTGTATTATCACTGCACAGCGGATCGCTCGCCCAGAGCCATCGGGAGGCAGAAGCTGTGTACTTTTCTTAGCCGCTCAGTCAGATAGAGCGAAGGGGGAGGAGCCAGGGGAGGTCTGAGACGTCTGAGGAAACCCCATCTTGGGATAGTGACCTGGAGACATGTGAAGGGAGTCGAAGCATATACAGAACATGGAGCATAGAGTCCTAAGCTGAGACAGAGAGCGAGTGCAAGTGAGTAACATAGATCCCAACCCACACCAATGCTGCTACTGATCCCATCACCTTCCAGCACTGGCACTGCTCCCATCCTACCACCACTGTCACACTGATCCCAACACCCCCCAGCAACTGCCAGTGATCCCACCCACCCCCCCAGCATCTGCCAGTGATCCCAACACCCCCCCCCCAGCATCTGCCAGTGATCCCAACACCCCCCCAGCATTTGCCAGTGATCCCAACACCCCCCCAGCATTTGCCAGTGATCCCAACAACCCCCCAGCATCTGCCAGTGATCCCAACACCCCCCCACCATCTGCCAGTGATCCCAACACCCCCCCTGCATCTGCCAGTGATCCCAACTCTCCCCCTGCATCTGCCAGTGATCCCAACACTCCCCCTGCATCTGCCAGTGACCCCAACACCCCCCCAAGCATCTGCCAGTGATCCCAACACCCCCCAGCATCTGCCAGTGATCCCAATACCCCCCCAGCATCTGCCAGTGATCCCAACACCCCCCCAGCATCTGCCAGTGATCCCAACACCCCCCAGCATCTGCCAGTGATTCCACCCCCCCAGCATCTGCCAGTGATCCCAACACCCCCCAAGCATTTGCCAGTGATTCCACCCACCCTCCCTACCATCTGCCAGTGATCCCAACACCTCCAGCATCTGCCAGTGATCCCCCCCCCAGCATCTGACAGTGATCCCACCCACCCCTCCTCAGCATCTTACAGTGATCGCAACCACCGCCCTTCAGCATCTGACAGTGATCCCAACCACCCCCCTTCAGCATCTGACAGTGATCCCAACCACCCCCCTTCAGCATCTGACAGTGATCCCAACCACCCACTTCAGCATCTGACAGTGATCCCAACCACCCCCCTTCAGCATCTGACAGTGATTCCAACCACCCCCTTCAGCATCTGACAGTAATCCCAACCCCCCCAGCATCTGCCAGTGATCCGATCCCCCCCCCCCCAGCATCTGCCAGTGATTAGTCCACCCCCTCCCTCCCAGCACTGCCCCTGATCAATCCCCCTTCCCTCCAGCATTACCACTGATCGCATTATCACCAGCACTGCCACTGATCCCATCCACCGTAGCAGCGCACCTACCATCCCCCACATAGCACTGCCACCAGGGGCGTAACTACAGGGGTCACAGTTGCGATCTGGCCTCATGCTCTACGGGGGCCCATGCTCCAATGTACACCTGGATAGGAGGAGCGGCATATAGAGGAAACGATCCCCTCCATTTTCCTCATGTAGAAAAATGGAGAGATTGATTCCTCTATATGCCCTTCCCCCTCGGTTCCTCCTATCCAGCTTTTTTCTACTGCTCCTGGGCCCCTGTCCTCTGTCCTGGCCCTCCTGCAGTATTGCTGGGGGATTTGTCAGGATGGAGAGCAGGGAAAGGGCTGGTAAATATGTAATTTACTGGCCCCTTCCTTGTCTGAATGGACAGAGTCAGAGATCTGTACCGATCACTAGCTCTGTTCATTCATAACTATCTTAACTATGCTTTAGTTTGTGAATGAAAGGGAAGATTATGTGCAGCTGAGGTTGCAGAGAAGGAGATTGGGAGCTCAGCAGTGGAACATCAGAGGTCTGTTTAGACCCCTGATATTTTACCAAAGCCCCCCAATGTGGCTCCTAAACATAATGTAAAAAAATAAATAAAAATAATATTGTAAAAAAATAAAATAGTAAAAAAAAATAATAAAAAACTACTGACTACCACAGTCACAAAGGTTACACTTGCGACCGAGCCCTGGCGTTCCGCCACTGGGCTTCGGGGAAAGGGTCCCAGGCTCATGAAAAGGGACCCCATCGGGGAGTCAGGGGCCCTTCATGGTCTCTTGCACCGGGGCCCTGAAGGTTCTAGTTAAGCCTCTGCATGGACTTATGGTATAATATTGAGCTGCTTCTAAAAGCAGAACAAAAAACTCCTGTAGAAGCAGCGATTTTTAAGCCAACGTGTATAGAGCCTAAGAAGATGCTATACATGTTAAATGGCTTCCTGCTCGGTCCATTGTAAATTTATGCCAGAATGGGAGCCCTATTGTTCCTGGTGTACGTCACATGACATCCTTCCCAGATCGTGTGGGAGTGTGGCCCGTTCTGTCACCCGCTGTGTCCACTGGACACAGGGAATGACTGATAAGTGTACCAGCTAACTGTCAGTACCATGTGATTGCTGTGATAAGTTCACATGACAATTGTATACAATTTGTTTTGATTCATGCCATTCTTTGTGTACAATGGCGTTGCTAGCTTTGATTGGTCAACGTGATCACATGGTACAGACAGGGCCAATCACAGCTCATCCTTACCATGTGATTAGCTGCGGCCAGTCACAGCTAACCGCAACAATACACGGTCAGTTCACCTGAGGCCAGGTGACGAATGCACACCGCTGGGGTTAGGAGTGCACAGCTAAGGTTGTGGACCCTTCGGCTGGGTGCTGCGGATGGAGCTCTGGGTGGCTCAGTAAAGCAGCTACACCTGAACACTGACACGGACCAAGCAGGAAGCTAGAGTGTAAGATTCCCCAGGGCGCGGAGTCTAAGAGCCAGCAGGTATTCACCAGAGCCTCTAGTGGTGAGGATGAATTTGGCTGCAGCTGACTCCAGGTCGCGGCCCCCAGGGGGTCTCTCGGCTCATGCTCATGAACTGGCTTTGGTGGACAGAGCGGAAGCAGCAATTTAGTGTTAAGCACATGATAGTCAGGAGAACAAGCCAAGGTTGGGGCAACTAGCAGACAGGAATGGTCAGGAAGGCACCCCAAGGTCGGGATTATTAGCAGACAGGAATGGTCAGAAGGACACGCCACGGTCGGTACACGGAAGTCAAAGATAACATACAGCAGGATGCCACACCAGAAGCCTAAACACAACTGTTGCTCGGACAAGGCTGGCTTGCAGTGCACGGAGGTAAATAGTGTTTCCTGCTAGAGGTAGGGGTGGAGCCATGCTGAGAGAAGATTACTTAAACACGCAGGTGTGAGAGCACGGTCCCTAAGCTGATACACAGACCAGAGAGGTAAGCAAACAGACAGGGCATGAAACATTACTGCAGATTCATGATATACACACTGAATCTAAAAATATAGGTGGTGAACCACAAAGAGAAATATTATATTCTCAATAGAGTGTTGCCAACATCCCAGTATTTATTGTATAAGGACCCTAAAAAGGGACACAAGTACCCCCCAGTACAATGGGACTTTATGGGCAAACAAAAAGAAAATTATATATCATAAAATATAATTTATTTAGAAAAATAGTTAAAAAGCATGTATAAAAGCCTTGACAGTTTATACAGTGCATTTTGTGCAAAACAAAGCCTCTTCCTCAGAGGCATTTTTAGGAGAAGGTATAGATACTTTCAGAATCAGAATGTATCTATACCTTCTCCTAAAAATGCCTCTGAGGAAGGGATCATTTTCCTGAAACGTGTCAGGCTAATGGAGGAAATCTATGTTCATTTTTGAAGTTGTAAATAGTATATCATGTGTAAACTTCTCCTTTGTTTTGCACAAAATGCACTGTATAAACTGTTGTCATGCTTTTATACGTGCTTTTTAACTATTTTTCTAAATAAATGATATTTTATGATATATAATTTTCTTTTTATTTGCCCATAAAGTTCCATTGTACCCGGGGGGTACTTGTGTCCCTTTTTAGGGTCCTTATACAATACACACTGAATCTATTTCATTCAGTAAAAATGCTTGCTTATAAGCAATCATAGTGAACAAAAAAAAAATCCAAATCACCTCCCCAGATTAGTACAGTGTTACAATGGTAACATTGTACTGCTCTGTTCAAAATATTTAAAAGACAAAAAGAAAATTAAAAAGAAAAAAAAAAATTATATATATATATTTTTTTAACATACTGTCACCAGTCAGTGCCTCTGCTCACCAACACACCAGTTATATCATGATGCTGTACTGCACTGGTGACAGTATGTAAAAAAAAAAAATTGAAAAAAAAAATTGAAAAAAACCCCAATTTTTTAAAGGTCTATATTTTCCAAAAAAATTTGACAACAAGTTACAACTTCAAAAATGTGCCATACTTATTAAATACTATATAATTGGACTGGCTACTTTTCAAAAAGGGGTAATTTGGGGGATATTAGTAATGTTCTGGCATTTTTGGGCCTCAAGAAATGAGGCAATCAGTACATCAGGATTGATAACATTTTTTAGATATACCATAGTTTGTGGACGCTATTACTTTCCTACAGACCAAATACTATACACCCCGATTTGGGTTATTTTCACCACAAAAATGTAGCAGTATACATTTTGGCCTAAATGTATGAAGAAAGATTTTTTATTTACACCAATGTCAGTCTTTTTTTGAACCCCAGTGGTGATTAAATGCAACTAAAAGACAGCTCTATTTGTGGGGAAAAAAAAAATGATAAAAGTTTCATATGGTATTGCATGACCGCGCAATTGTCATTCAAAGTGTGACAGCACTGGAAGCTGAAAATTGGCCAGGGCAGAAAGGTTAAAAGTATTGAGGTGGTTTAAACCCATGCATACATTTACAAATACAAAGATCTTTAACTTGGAAGAAATCCTCTCCCATTGCTTAAATGTATTCTTCTGGTTCAGGAAGTTATAAACATTTGCATGTCAGCATTCATTCCTGGTTAGTGAACAGCCCTTCATATGCAACAGTTTCCCATGCTTAAATATCAACACTTATGCCACGTACACACGAGCGGACTTTTCGACCGGACTGGTCCGACGGTCTATCCGAAGGACTTTCGGCGGACTTCTGACGGACTTTCTGAACAAACGGACTTGCCTACACACGATCACACCAAAGTCCGACGTATTCGTACGTGATGACGTACGACCAGACTAAAATAAGGAAGTTGATAGCCAGTAGCCAATCACTGTCCTTGCGTTGGTTTTCGTCCGTTGGACTAGCATACAGATGAGCGGACTTTGATAGGAACTGGGTCCTGCGGAGTTCCGACGTAAAGATTTGAAACATGTTCCAAATCTAAAGCTTATAAGCACTTCCTTGGTTAGGAAACACACAGTTTGAATGTATCAGCTTCTATACCAAGCAGCTAGCAACATTGTAATGTGTATGCAGGGCTATCACGAATATTTGTGTCTGTCCTCCAGCATTCACTGTACAGAGCCGGTGACAGCTTCAGACTCAGTTGTACTATAAACACAAATTGCACAAACTGCAATTCATCACATAGTATAGCTTGCTCCTTTAGTACAGGAAGCTAAAGGTCTGCACACTCTCTGCTCCCCCTTTCCAGACTGCATACCCGGATAAGGATCTTGTATAAGATTTTAGTGAGCCCCACACCTTTTTTTTTTTTTTTTTTTGCACAAACGAAGTACTGTATATTGTACGAAAAAAAAACAAAAAAACGTAGCATTTAGTTGATGGCTAGAGAAATGTCATTTGTGGCGAAAGTCGGTCAGGAATGGATTGTTTCGGCAATTGGTGTATTTTGTTTTGGCATGTCAGAAGGTGTTATTCATGCCGCGTACACGCGGTCGGATTTTCTGATGAAAAATGTTCGATGGGAGCTTTTTGTTGGAAATTCCGACAAAATTGGCTTTCACAGGGTTGACATCACCCCATTTGATGAAGGCAATATCAACACATTTTGGACAACCTAATGTCTGATATTAGAAAAAAAAAAGACTGTTGAATGGGGTCATTGGCGCTACCTAAAGATGAAAACGAATCCACCGTGATTATAAATAAGTATACGTGGCTGGCAATGGTGTTAAACCTCTGATGTGATAAATAAAAATATAACTGAAAAATATAGGTACTAGTTCCACATCTATTACAAAAGTGAACAAATAATCAAAGTCGTGCTACAGCTTCTCAGGTAATGCCTATTACCACCCAAAAACTGGATGATAAACAGGCAACCTGTAGGTTATAAACCACATATATATAAGTGACACCTAAAATATAACCAAATATAAAAACAAATGTGACTGTTATGAATAATATGACCGCATAGTGCGGGCACACTCCACTTCCGTGACTCCACTAGCCGTGGCGGATACAAAAAGAGTTCATAAGATAAAAGTGCAAATAGTCCGTAAACTGTGCATATAGTTGTCTTAAAACAATGTGACATAGGACACAAAATGGTGACTTAGGTGCTCTCAAAATCTTCTGGTGACTCTGTGCTCCCCCTCCAGGGTCCCCACTCACCGAATCCACTCACCCCCGCAGGGGCAGTGCGCATATAGTTGCACCCACTGCAGTCACTCCACCATAGTTGTTACGATACCAGGGATATACTTCCTTTCTTCAGATATCAAGTGGTATGATCTGTAGTTGATTCCTCATAAAAGGAAAGAGATGTGGACTCCCATAGTTTAGTAAATTAGGTATTGTTTATTAAAAATTAAAAATACTGGATCCAAAATAAAAACAAAAATAAAAATAAAATTGAAAACAAACAATAGTCCCAGGGGGCTTATACTAATAAGCGACGGTGCCAGCACGCCACGCACTATGTCATTAAATAGAAGAGTTCCCATGCCTGTCCCATTCCCCAATCCCGGGTAGCCAATCGTAGTATCGAATCTGAGCGGAGCATCGAGTATAGCAATGCATAGTCCGCAATGCTAGCTTACTGAAATATTGGGCATAAGATTAAATAAATTAAATTATTTAAATGGACGACATGGCAGAACTCTTGGAGTAAATATTGTGTGCATTAATAAATCATAGGTATACATATAACAGCTCCGATGTTCCAGGCTACTCTATACAAAATACACAAGAGTCCCCTAGTGGGAGCAGTGATTACTACATTACAACACAGATATTACCTAGTAAATAGGTAACTCATAACCTGCCAGAGTACTCATGTAACTTTTATCATAGAGTGCCCATGTCAGTTGCAATATGTGGGCAGAACCACTCGCCCCCTGCATGTGCGCATACGGGAACATATCAAAAACATCAGAAAGGGGTTCCCTAAACACCACCTCTCCATGGCGTCCATTTAAATAATTTAATTTATTTAATCTTATGCCTAATATTTCAGTAAGCTAGCATTGCGGACTATGCATTGCTATACTCGATGCTCCGCTCAGATTCGATACTACGATTGGCTACCCCGGGATTGGGGGACGGGACAGGCATGGGAACTCTTCTATTTAATGACGTAGTGTGTGGCGTGCTGGCACCATCGCTGAGGACATCTATGACGAAACGCGTACGACGGTGCCACGCATGCTACATCATTTCCTGGTTCATGTGCAGGTGGAACGCAGTGCGGTGCTGCTGTCTCCACTGTATGTCACTAGCGTTTGCTGCACTTGTAGGCTTGACTGCTACCATTAGCCGGTTATATCACGCACCCAGTTTGATGTATGGCCTATTGGTTATTAGTATAAGCCCCTGGGACTATTGTTTATTTTCAATTTTATTATTTATTTTTTATTTTTAATTTGGATCCAGTATTTTTAAGAAACAATACCTAATTTACTACACTATGGGAGTCCACATCTTTCCTTTTATGAGGAATCAACTACAGATCATACCACTTGATATCTGAAGAATGGAAGTATATCCCTGGTATCGTAACAACTATGGTGGAATGACTGCAGTGGGTGCAACTATATGCGCACTGCCCCTGCGGGGGTGAGTGGATTCGGTGAGTGGGGACCCTGGAGGGGGAGCACAGAGTCACCAGAAGATTTTGAGAGCACCTAAGTCACCATTTTGTGTCCTATGTCACATTGTTTGAAGACAACTATATGCACAGTTTATGGACTATTATTTGCACTTTTAACTTATGAACTCTTTTTGTATCCACCACGGCTAGTGGAGTCACGGAAGTGGAGTGTGCCCGCACTATGCGGTCATATTATTCATAACAGTCACATTTGTTTTTATATTTGGTTATATTTTAGGTGTCACTTATATATATGTGGTTTATAACCTACAGGTTGCCTGTTTATCATCCAGTTTTTGGGTGGTAATAGGCATTACCTGAGAAGCTGTAGCACGACTTTGATTATTTGTTCACTTTTGTAATAGATGTGGAACTAGTACCTATATTTTTCAGTTATATTTTTATTTATCACATCAGAGGTTTAACACCATTGCCAGCCACGTATACTATTTATAATCACGGTGGATTCGTTTTCATCTTTAGGTAGCGCCAATGACCCCATTCAACAGTCTTTTTTTCTTACATCTAGAGACCCCCTAGGGGAAATCTATTAGGGGAGGCTGCTTATTTTACTATTTACTATAATGTCTGATATTGCCTTCGTCTGATGAAGGCAATATCAACCCATTTGGACATATTAATGTCTAATATTGCCTTCAATTTCTCAAAGTTGAACTTTGTAAGTTCCTGAGTTGTGTATTGTTTTAGGCTTTTAAACATGCCTGTTTACTACAAAAAAGGCTATTTTGTGCTGTCAAATGCAAAAATGTTATTCCAAAAATAAGTTGGTTTGTTCAAAAACCCTTTTCTAACTCACATGTGAATGTGCACAGAGTAAAATTTTTGAAAAACAACAATGTGTGGCTTCTTCTTTCAATGCTCAATAGCAGTTTTGGTAAAGTTGGTGTTTACAGTGGCAATGGGGGTTATTTACTAAAGGCAAATCCACTTTGCACTCCAAGTGCACTTTTGCAGTGCACTTGGAGTGCAAAGTGGAATTTCCTTTAGTAAATAACTCCCATAGTGCTTTTTAATTTGCCACAATCACGCCATTTTCGTGACTCACAAAAAAAAACACAAAAGAAAGAAACACAAGCAGTAAATCAAAGGAAATATTATTTCAGTTTATCCCCCCAAAAAATTATTTTTAAAATGTTTAGAGATTCTGTGGCATATCAATGGCCCTCCTACCCGCAAAGTACTCCAGATATTTTTGTCTCACTTCATGTGCGCTTTGGGGGGGCAAGCCAGGACGGCCAGCTTCAAGTGCTGTCAGGGTTGAAGGATCAGGAAAGCCAGCCTCAGTCCACACTGAGGCCACATAGTTGGTTGCATTTTTTTCCTAGAAGATTGTGCAGAAGGCAGCAGGCAAGCACAATATTGTTGAGTTTATATTCCGCCATGTGGATTGGTGTGAGAAATAGGTGGAACCAACTGGCCATTATCCTGAAAGCGTTCTCCACCACTCTTCTGGCTCTGGCCAGCCGGTAATTAAAAGCCCTCTGGTCCAAGGTGAGGGTCCACATAGGGAATGGCCACATAAGATGGTCCCCCAGCACAAATGCTTCACCCGCGATGAAGACAAACGGGAGTCCTTCCACATTGTCTTCCGGAAGTGGCAAGCCCAAGCTGCCATTCTGAAGCCATCTGTAAAATTCGGTCTGGGTGATGACTCCACCATCTGACATCCGGCCATTTTTCCCCACGTCCACATACAGGAACTCGTAAGTAGCCGAAACTACCACCAACAACACAGTACTAATAATTACAAGGGATTTAAAACAGTATGACCCCGAGTTGGGGGGTGGGACGATGTGGATGTGTTTCCCATCTATTGCCCCTCCGCAGTTGGGAAAGTCTCACCACTGGGCAAATTGGGAAGCCACAGTCTGCCATTCCTGTGGCATTGAAGGAAACTGTGGAGTCAAACAAGAAAAAAATAAATTAGTACTTTTACAAGCAGATTAGACACAAACATTCTTGGCCAACATTAGTATAACATTTATTTTAAGGAGTACTTAAAAGACAAAAATCTAAAAGGTCCACTTATCAGATTACTCACCCCCTCTGAAGGACCATTGTAAAAATTTTAGGGGGGGGGGGATGTTTTGGACAGGTAACCCTCTCCACTTCATTGGGAGCTGAATGCATAAATAATATGTGTTTCTTTGGCCAGCCCCTCCTTACTTTACAATATTGGTAGCCCACTGGTGAGGCAAGAAGTGTCATAATACAAAAATATGAATACACACTGTACAAATTGAAGCATATTTTTACATTCTGCAATTACCTATCAATATAATAGGAGAACAAAACTTTAAACAGTACCATTTGAAAGTTTTCAGGCAGGCCCTTTTACTACATGCTTCGGGAACTTCATCCATAAATATGAACACAAAAGAGGTAGGTATAGTGTGTATGAGTTGGGCAAAGTCAGCAGATAGAGGATTGGCATCGGTTGACTTAGAGGTTGGGGGGGAGGGAGGGTTCATAATGATTTTGGGACCCCCCCAAAAAAAGCCTCTGGCATTCTGCATGAATTTAAGCACACAAATAACATTTTTACACATTTTGGGGGTGTTTAGGGTAAAGCCCTACTATGGAGCTGCAAAAAATACATTGTTAAGTGACTAGGCTAGGTGTGTATGGGCCCAGGATAGCATGCCGGGGAGGTTAGTGAAGGCAAATATACATGAAGGACAAAAAAGGAAGATTAAAAAATTCCAGCATGCATGATGACAAAGAGGACATTCACAGCATATTACATTCATGGTAATTAGGGAATGATGAAAGAATACATTAGCAAACATTAAATACATAGAATGTGATGTTAAAGGATAAAACTTACCCTAATATTGTCCTTCTGCAGGACCTGAATGATGGCAGAACAGGTGTCTGGAATAATGATTCCCAGAGCCTGGGGGGAGATGCCTGTAGAGAACTTGATGTCCTGCAGACTTCTCCCCATCACCCCGTCAGGAGTGATGGCTTGCCGCATGCAGGTGTCCTGCTTAGTAATATAAGGAACAGCAAAGCCAACAGACGGTGAAAAACGGGGTCCGTCATCCGGAGATAATTCCTGAAATCATCAGGATTATTCTCTTGGATCTCCCGCAACAAAGGCATGTGCGAGAATTGGTTACGCTGGAGCAACCAATTCTTCATCCATGAACTCCTCCCCACCCTGTTCATGGACTGGGCTTGGGTCAAAGTAAGAACCCCAACACCAAGCCCCTGCACAGCACGAACTCTACGACGAGTACGTAACCGCGACATGGCTTCAAAACGGTCGGCTGGTCAGAACTAACAGATTGCACTGAAAAACAGAAAGGCCTGCGAAGAGCGAGCTGAAAATCAGAAATGAGCGGACAAGAACGCACTGCAAATTCACATACGTACTATAAAATACGCACTGAAAAACAAATACGAACTGACTACATGCACTGAAAACCAGATACGAACCCACAAGCACAAACTGAAGAGCAGTACTGATCGGAAAAGCACGAGTCTGAAAAGTGCGAATCATCTGTCACCAAACTTCTACTAACACGAGATTAACAGAAGGAGGCGCACTTGGTATTAAACTTCCCTTTTCTAGTGCCGTCGTACATGTTGTACGTCACCGCGTTCTTGACGTTCGGAATTTCAACATTGTGTGACCGTGTGTATGGAAGACAAGTTTGAGCCAACATCCGTCGGAAAAAATCCATGGATTTTGTTGTCAGAATGTCCAATCAACGTCCGATCGTGTGTACGGGGCATTACTATTATTCTGGGGTCCCTCAGCGGCACTCCCGGCTCCTTGTCTTCTTAAGTGCTGCGTTGGAGACCCGCTCTCCTTCAGGGCACTCCTGTGGGCACACTCCCGTGTCCTGCTGCTGCGTCCATTGATACAGAAAGCAGGACTTGGCCCCGCCCCCGGCTCCCACGTCATTGGATTTGATTGGCAGCAGCTGGAGCCAATGGCTGCGCTGCTATCAATCTATGCAATCAGGACCCAGACACTGGCTGGAGCTGTTGTGCTAGTCCCTATCGCTGGAAAGACTGGGTTCAGGTAAGTAAAAGGGGGCTCTGGGGGGGCTGCTGCATCACAGGAGGTTTTTCACCTTAATGCATAGAATGCAATAAGGCGATAAACCTTGAGGGTTTACAACCCCCTTTAATTTTAAAGGGTACTTCCAGATTCCGATGAGGCGCACTCCCCACATCAACTGGATGAGAAATGTCCTGATCAACATGGAGACAAGGTGCTTTGCCAGGAGGGCCCCCTGGCAAGATACCTTCCCTGTGTTGGGGTTATGCTGCCTGTTATGGTTTGGGTGGGCTCACACTTACCATTCCTCTTTCCAGGCCAGCCAAGCTGTATCAGATTTTTTTTTTGTGTGGGGTATTCCCTCAAGATCCATACCAGAGCAGAAGAGTCTAGTATGGATTCTGCTCTCGTATAGATTTTGAGGGGAACCACATGCCCTTTTTTTGTTGTTTTAGTGTGGAGTCCCCAATAAAAGTAATATCAGATAGTGATCAACTATCAGTGTTTTTGTACAGATCCTTGAGAGGAACCTCACATCTTTGGGCCTTTTTAAAAAAAGAGCTGCTCCCTGTCAAACTTTGTTTTTTACATATTTTTTTGTTTGCATTTGTGCATGTTCCTTGCCAAAGCCAAGGCTGAGAGTTTGCATTAAAGTTCGCAATTTTTACATTTTTTGATGAGTTCACCAAACCTCCCATGAATCGAAACCCAGGCAGATTCACCCACTGCTAATTCTGAGTTATTGACCTGGAAGCATGCATCCAATTAATTTAAACTGTGATTATAACTCCTTATCTTCATATTTGTTTTAGTATACGAATAGGTTATATTACATCTTCATAAAAGAAAGCCATATTTGAAAATACATGCAGAAAATACCCAAGCTCAACCGCACAATTGAAAAATATTTGCTGAGATTCGGTGCTCAGGCTGGGAGATCCCCACTCCCCTGTTCAAATGCCCAAAGCAGAAATTAAGCCAGGAACTCGATAACTCCTTGGTATTATCCTTTATTTGGCTACATCATACACAGGATCCATGCTGACATGTTTTGGCCATTGCAGCCTTACTCATAGCATGATTAAAATTAAAATGGCATTGCTTATATATTGTAAAAACCCACCCCCAACTAATGGAGGGGGAAGGACAGAAAAAAAACCCAATTCATATCAAATAGTTACACATGGAGGGTGCACACCAGATGGCAACACATCAGAAAACCAATAGTATATAAATGACTAAAGACATTTCAACAAAGTTTTTTGTTGTTTAAATACGTCAGACTTTTTGTAATAAATATTTTAGGATATTTCTATGTCCCATCTATTGTTTAAACCAATGAAAAGGTTTGCCAGTTTTGGAAAATCCTAACCATTGGACTAAACTAAATAATTTTTATTTACACTAAAATTACAAACCACATCATGGAAATTCAATATAGCCCTAAAGGCACTTTTCTGGTGGTGGTTCCCTTAATAACTACCTGCACCTAATTCATACAAGCTTTTGCACCTACGTTGGTAAAATTGATACCTGCAGCAAATTCAAGTAGTTCTTACCTCTAATTTAAGAATATGTCGCTATGGCAGTGACAAATTCTTAAATAATTTTGCAGTTCACAGATTCGTAAACTGGCAGTAATTTAGACCAACTCTGAGCATGCGTACAGAGGTATGTCAGTATTTAGAGCAGGCTGTGCTTGTGCGGGAAAGCTGTCATGTATATGACAGCTTCTTGCACAAAGTGGCATCCTCAGCCACATTCAGCTGTTGGCCAGAGATTTCCCAGCCAAAAGCTAAATGTAAATGAGGATACAGATGATGCCCATATTTGAGAAATGATTTGTCATTGGGTAGGCTGAGCTTGATGGGGAGACTAGCTCCTTATCAGATCAGCTATACTCTCGATTGACAGCACACAGTAGTCGGTGGATTTAAAAGTCACTGTTGGATTCAAGAGCAGCTATAGATCTGCCCACCCCAGTGCAAAACTCCTCGTTCATATGCCTGTCAGTGTGATGTCAGTGTGATGGGTGCAATGACCGGAGAGGGAGGGCAGGAATGAATGTACTGAGGAGGTAGTGTCTGATATGAATGTACCTTGTCTTTGCTGCTCCCTGAAAAAATCCTAAAGGATGTCTATGACACCATTTATAAATTTCCCCTAGTATGTTATACCAACTGTAAAACTTCCTTTGTTTAACTTTGTCAAAAAAGTCATTGTATATTTGGGTTATTTTGCATAATATATGTCTTTGTGTCCCTTATTCATGTTGTAAGTGTATTGCTATGTATTGTTATTTTGTGACATTTTTTAAATGTTTGCAAATAAAACCAGAAATATTTTTCAAAAAGTAATTTAGATATAGAAATCAAATATAACTGAAATAGTCCTTTAAAGACAAAATTACTTTTGTAATGAAAGCAATTTTCAGAATATTATATTAATTTTAGTAACTACAAATTGGTCGCTTAAAAGCAGGCCCCTGACATTTGGGGAAATGCTAATTTAAGGATGTGTATCAGCTCAATTGAATGAACCTATTATACCAGCAATTCAATTCTTCTTCTTCATCTTATGCTTAAATAACAGTATAAATCACAGGGTATTGACAATATCTCTAAAAAAAATGTATTCCAACAAACTAACGCTAATGAACAAATTGGATTCACAACTAAAAATGTAAGCCCTTTTCACACGGATGTCACCCGTTCCCTGCTGAATTAGAGAATAACAGGACAGATGTCATTTTTATACATATGTAAATTGTAAATTTTGTGTTTCTTCTGTGTTTAGCTCTATTTAAATACCAGAGCTTTTCAGTCCCATACAAGATCCATGAGTGACCAGATGTAAACAGACTTGTGTCTGTTTATATCAGGACTACCTCTTATCCATATCATATATGTCCACAAAAACATAAGAGGATGCAAATATATTTTTTCCAAACCTGAAAAGACTTGAAGGTAAGCAGATGTAAATGGAAGCACTTTTGTTTACATCCACCTGTCCATATACATGAAACTTTTTATAATGCCTGCCTGAAAAATCTGTCAGGCAGACCTCATCAGAATGCACGTCAAAAGGGCCTTAGCCATTACAGATAACTTGATGTTATCAATATAATTGATGTTTTAATCATCTTTTAATAATGTTAATATTTTACACACACACACACACACTCACAGAGTACAAAGTAGTGAGTGTACAGCTTGTATAACAGTGTAAATTTGTTGTCCCCTCAAAATAACTCAGCACACAGCCATTAATGTCTAAACCGCTGACAACAAAAGTGAGTACACCCCTAAGTGAACATGTCCAAATTGGGCCCAAAGTGTCAATATTTTGTGTGGCCACCATTATTTTCAAGCACTGCCTTAACCCACTTGGGCATGGAGTTCACCAGAGCTTCACAGGTTGCCACTGGAGTCCTCTTCCACTCCTCCATGATGACATCACGGAGCTGGTGGATGTTAGAGACTTTGTGCTCCTCCACCTTCGGTTTGAGGATGCCCCATAGATGCTCAATTGGGTTTAGGTCTGGAGACATGCTTGGCCAGTCCATCACCTTTACCATCAGCTTCTTTAGCAAGGCAGTGGTTGTCTTGGAGGTGTGTTTGGGGTCGTTATGTTGGAATACTGCCCTGCGGCCCAGTCTCCGAAGGGAGGGGATCATGCTCGGCTTCAGTATGTCAAAGTACATGTGGGCATTCATGGTTCCCTCAATGAACTGTAGCTCTCCAGTTCCGGCAGCACTCATGCAGCCTCAGACCATGACACTCCCACCACCATGCTTGACTGTAAGACACACTTGTCTTTGTACTCCTCACCTGGTTGCTGCCACACACACTTGACACCATCTCAACTAATAAGTTTATCTTGGTCTCATTAGGCCACAGGACATGGTTCCAGTAATCAATGTCCTTAGTCTGCTTATCTTCAGCAAACTGTTTGCAGGCTCTCTTGTGCATCACCTTTAGAAGAGGCTTCCTTCTGGGATGACAGCCATGCAGACCAATTTGATACTGTGTGCGTTGTATGGTCTGAGCACTGACAGGCTGACCCCCCACCCCTTCAACCTCTACAGCAATGCTGGCAGC
Source organism: Aquarana catesbeiana (assembly GCF_042186555.1). Taxonomy (NCBI): domain Eukaryota; kingdom Metazoa; phylum Chordata; class Amphibia; order Anura; family Ranidae; genus Aquarana; species Aquarana catesbeiana. The sequence continues at coordinate 256,993,776 of NC_133329.1, forward strand.
ACTTATATGTCTATTTCCCAAAGACAACCTCTGGATATGACGCTGAGCACGTGCACTCAACTTCTTTGGTCGACCATGGCAAGGCCTGTTCGGAGTGGAGCCTGTCCTGTTAAACCGCTGTATGGTCTTGGCCACTGTGCTGCAGCTCAGTTTCATGGTCTTGGCAATCTTCTTATAGCCTAGGCCATCTTTATGTAGAGCAAAAATTCTTTTTTTCAGATCCTCAGAAAGTTCTTTGCCATGAGGTGCCATGTTGAACTTCCAGTGACCAGTATGAGAGAGTGAGAGTGATAACACTAAATTTAACACACCTGCTCCCCATTCACACCTGAGACCTTGTAACACTAACGAGTCACATGACACCGGGGAAGGGAAATGGCTAATTGGGCCCAATTTGGACATTTTCACTTAGGGGTGTACTCATTTTTGTTGCCAGCAGTTTAGACATTAATGGCTGTGTGTTGAGTTATTTTGGAGGGGACAGCAAATGTACACTGTTATACAAGCTTTACACCCACTACTTTATGTAGCGCTGGTAGATTTTTCAATCTACCACTTGTAGGTAAATTTAGTGGGTCATCTGTTCTGTACATAGTTCAGATTTAGTTTATTGTCAGATTTATCCTCTGTTCCAGTTTGGCTGTGTTGCATGTAGTTTCACACTGTGCCTGTGGGTGTCGTTTTCACCATGGGTCGGTGTTGGAAAAGCAACAAGCTGAAGTGTATGAGTGCTCGTCTGTCCTGGAGAAAACTCGGCGGAGGTGGTCCTCCGAGTTGCATTCTGGGAGAGGGTATTTATGGGACAGATGCCATGTTTCAGGGAGCTTTTCGCCCCATGGCCCTCCTGGCCTAGAGGCATGTGTTAGTGAGTTCTACTTCGCGGCCCTCCGGCCTGGAGGGTTGCGTTGCTGCGGCCAGGCGGGTCTCAGAGGTCTGTCTGGGGCCTGCTGTCGCTGGGATGGTCCTGTGCTGTCTGTCCTGCGGGAAGAAGCCGGACAATCGGGAAGATCCAGGGGAGGACCCATCTTGGAAGGGACCATGCAAGGCTGGTCTTAAGAAGGGCCTAGTGACTCGATTGGAGGACGTATCCTAAACTACCTTACCGCACAAGTACTGCCGGGTCGGCATAAAGGTTCTGGTACTGTGTTTTGCTGTTCATCAAAAACTAATACATCCTGTGGCAGAGGATCGTACGGGTTTTATTTCACTCAAGTCTGTGGCAGAGACTTTTTGTTCGTGCTGCGTACCGGCTGCTAGGTTGGTGAGAGAGTCCTATCCGGGCAGGCAAAGATTAAATCCTGAGCTGAGGATACATTCATCTCAAAGATTTCAATTCCTTAGTGCTACACCAAGAAAAGGTATTTGAACTTCCCTGCAACTCTTCTTCTACCTCTTTCCTGCTACTTCTTCCAGTTATCTCCCATTAAAGCTTTGGAAAAGTACTCAAGTGACTGGTGCCTACATTGATAATAAGCTCAACAGGACCCTAGACCCGGTACTGGTGAAATTACAGGTAAAAAGGTGACGGTAACAGCCCGCTTTAAATCAGCAGCTCCACCGTGAGTTAGTGCTACATTTACATTGTAGCAAAGTGTCATTTCTGCAGTGTTGTTACATAAATAGATAAATAAAATATTTACAAAGATGTGAAAGTTGTACTCACTTATGTGAGATACTGTATACACACACATAAAATATATATATATATATATATATATATATATATATATATATATTTTTTTTTTTTTTTCTGACCCCCTTACATTTTTCACTCTTTGTTATATTGCAGCCATTTGCTAAAATCATTTAAGTTCATTTTTTTCCCTCATTACTGTACACACAGCACCCCATATTGACAGAAAAACACAGAATTGTTGACATTTTTGCAGATTTATTAAAAAAGAAAAACTGAAATATCACATGGTCCTAAGTATTCAGACCCTTTGCTCAGTATTTAGTAGAAGCACCCTTTTGATCTAATACAGCCATGATGCATGGGAGAGATGCAACAAGTTTTTCACACCTGGATTTGGGGAACCTCTGCCATTCCTCCTTGCAGATCCTCTCCAGTTCTGTCAGGTTGGATGGTAAACGTTGGTGGACAGCCATTTTTAGGTCTCTCCAGAGATGCTCAATTGGGTTTAAGTCAGGGCTCTGGCTGGGCCATTCAAGAACAGTCACGGAGTTGATGTGAAGCCACTCCTTTGTTATTTTAGCTGTGTGCTTAGGGACATTGTCTTGTTGGAAGGTAAACCTTCAGCCCAGTCTGAGATCCTGAGCACTCTGGAGAAGGTTTTCGTCCAGGATATCCCTGTACTTGGCCGCATTCATCTTTCCCTCGATTGCAACCAGTGGTTCTGTCCCTGCAGCTGAAAAACACCCCCATAGCATGATGCTACCACCATGCTTCACTGTTGGGACTGTATTGGACAGGTGATGAGCAGTGCCTGTTTTTCTCCACACATACCGCTTAAAATTAAGGCCAAAAAGTTCTATCTTGGTCTCATCAGACCAGAGAATCTTATTTCTCACCATCTTGGAGTCCTTCGGGTGTTTTTTTAGCAAACTCCATGCGGGATTTCATGTGTCTTGCACTGAGGAGAGGCTTTCGTTGGGCCACTCTGCCATAAAGCCCCAACTGGTGGAGGGCTGAAGTGATGCTTGACTTTCTATAACTTTCTCCCATCTCCAGACAGCATCTCTGGAGCTCAGCCATAGTGATCTTTGGGTTCTTCTTTACCTCTCTCACCAAGGCTCTTCTCCCCTCAGTTTGGCCGAACGGCCAGCTCTAAGAAGGGTTCTGGTCGTCCCAAACGTCTTCCATTTAAGGATTATGGAGGCCACTGTGCTCTTAGGAACCTTAAATGCAGCAGAATTTTTTTTTTAACCTTGGCCAGATCTGTGCCTTGCCACAATGCTGCCTCTGAGCTCTTCAGGCAGTTCCTTTGACCTCATGATTCTCATTTGCTCTGTGAGCTGTAAGGTCTTATATAGACACAAAAAAACAAACAAAGGCGCCTCTAAGTGCAGAAGATAAACAAGTTTAATGCCCCAACTGGGTTCAAAAACACTTACAAGATGGAAGGTGTAATCAAGCACATCGTGGGTAAGGCTGCATTGGAAGGGGTCACGGTCAGAGGAAGCCTTCAGAGGGGATGGATGTAGTCACTGACAGTAGCGGTGTGGAGCACAGGGAGCCGCTGTGAAGCCGGCGTCGTCAGCATGGAAAGACGGCGAACCCGGAAGTGATGTCATCCGCTGAGCGGCTCTGTAACCAGCCTGAACCGCAAGCAAACAGCCAGAGAGGGGATGTGATGTCATCAATAAGGGACGCGTTTCAGAACCATCAATCGTTCCTTTTTCAACCTATGGCTATAGTGATGACTGGGGAGGATATATATTACACACACACACTATCAGTGGATTGGCCGGGGGGCGGGGATAACAAAATTTGATAACGATGAGTCCATTTAATACATATAGATATATAAATACACCTGCAGCAGCATTCTTAAAAACGGGGCAATGGAAAAGAAGAGAAATATAATAATAAAAAAAAAACAGATCTATATAATAGTCAAAGTATCTAATGTCTAATAATGACAGGTCATGGAGCTTGCATGCACATAGCAAAATATAAACAATTGGAGCAAGCAAGATGATGTCAGTGTTAAGATTGAAACAGAGGGGGACATGCATGTCAATAATGATATTATTAGTAATATCAGAGTATTATCATATGATAGTATGTAATCAAAATACCCATAAATTAAAAAATAATAAAAAGGGTATATATAAAAAGTGGAAGAATTAAAAATTAATAAGGGATCTTTAATAAAAGGTTATGATAGTAAAAGAGGGAACCTAGATTAATATCTATAAAAAGGAATATAGTATCAAAGTATGGCACTAACTTCGAAATCCTCGTTTAACCCTCCAGGGGCTAAAACATTTAATAAGAAAATCCAATACATTTCTCTGTGGCATAGTCGTCGGTAGCGTTCAGCTGGGGGGAGATCTTTTGGCATTGCCTCAATAATCCATACTCTGAGTCCACTAGTGGACTTATCGTGGACGTGAAGGTAGTGTCTAGGGACACTATGGTTATCTAGTCCACCTTCGATGAACCGGCGATGTTCGCCAAACCGTTTACGTAGTGGCCGGATAGTGCGCCCTACATAAAATAGACCACAGGGACATGTGAGGCAATATATAACGTGGTCAGATGAACATGTGTGAAAACCCTTTATTGGGTATGTTTTACCTTTGACGTGAAAGTCTTTCTGGCCATGTGTCACAAAACTACAGGTCTTGCAGAGGGGCTTACGGCACTGATACATCCCAGAAATTGCTAGGAACGTGGGCATATGGTAGCCCGGAGGCAGAGGTCTGGCCCTAAGTTTACTGGTCGCTACCTTACTTTTAATGTTAGGTGCCTTTCTATAGGCAAATTGAGGTCTATTAGGCAGAGTGGAAAGTAGATGTTCGTCTTGTAGTAGTAAAGGCCAATGTTTTTTAACGATATTTTCCATTTTTTTATGTTAGGTATGGAATTGAGTAATGAATCGTAAATTACTTTTCTGGGTATTGAGACGTGGGAGAGGGTTCTTAATGGGCGGTGTACTCTTATATTGTTGATAAGCTGTGTCTACAAGGTCAACAGGGAAGCCCTTTTCGAGAAATTTTTCTTTCAACATTTTACCTTCGGTATCATAGTCACTCTTCAGAGTACAGTTCTTTTTTAGCCTACAGAACTGACTTTTGGGTACATTGTTTAGCCATAGGGGGTGATGACAGCTATTATAGTGGAGGAAAGAATTTCCAGCTGTAGGCTTGGTGTAATTTTTGGCATGTATCTCCTTACCTATCCAAAAAAGTTCGAGGTCCAGGAAGGCTAGTTTATTTTGATCAATGACAGAGGTGAAGGTAAGGCCCATGTTGTTAGTATTACAATATGTCACGAAATCCGAGAATACTGATACACTGCCATCCCAAATGATGATCACGTCATCTATATAGCGGCCATAAAAAACAATGTGGGAAAAAAACGGGTTGTTATTCCATATATATAGGTGCTCCCAGTACCCCATGGTGAGGTTCGCATATGAGGGTGCAAAATGCGCCCCCATAGTTGTCCCTTGTAGCTGCAGAAAAAAGTTGTCCTCAAATTTAAAATAATTATGTGTAAGACAGAAGGAAGTGGCTTTGAACCCAGTTGGGGCATTAAACTTGTTTATCTTCTGCACTTAGAGGCGCCTTTGTTTGTTTTTTTGTGTCATTATAGATCCTGCTTCAGTCTCTTAAAGCTGCAGCCCTTTTTGCTGAAGATTACCATCCCACCATCCTCATCATCCTTACCAGCACTCTCCTTTTTATTTTGGACTGCCAATCTCTAATAGAGGCATCACCTAGACTACGTTAGTCCTGTGCGCCCTATAAACTTTTCTACTGCCATTGTTTCTATATGAAGCTAAATTTAGGTTGACGCACGGACTCTTGTATTCATGCTTTATATTGTCGGTCTCTTTTTACACCTACTCCATATAGCCCTGGCTCATGTATTTCCTGTTTATATGTGTATATACATATGCATATTTATAATTATTTATATTATCTATGTGTATATTTCCACTGCACAGCATTTTTATCCATTACCATTAATTTTTATTTTTTTTTTTCTCTATCATATCCTTTTCCCCCTAGTGATGGATTTTCTGTCTGAAATAGATTCTTTAAAGTATTCTAAAATAAATGACCTTTTAGCCTTTATACCCAAAGGATTCTTTATACCTATACCGCAATTCTCTCATGTAGAATATAAACCTCTCTGCTCATTATTTCGTAAATTAGAGAGGTTAGTCATCTCCGCCAACCAGCAGGGGTGGGATGAATTCTTCCTTCTCAAATATTTGTCAGCTCATATTACCCCTAGGGACCTAAGAATTTTAAAAACATGCTCCTTCTTAGACCCAGAGTCACAAAGAGAATGGTCCTCCATATCCGAATTTTGCACAAATAAATGGATTAAAATTATCTCCACACAGAGACATATCAAATATGAACAATGCTTTCACCAAATAAAAACAGTATTTTCCCAAATTGCAGACCTTACTACTCATTTACCATCTCTCTGGCTGTCTATCCTGACCAAACAAACCCATAAGAAGGAAGACATTTTGATTAAACACAAATTGGGGAAATTTAGCAGAGATCTGAAAGATTATAGTAGTAACAACATCTTCTCTTGGAAACGTAAATCCGCTCACGATCTTCCATCCCTCATGGACATCGATCCGTTTGCCACTATTGTCCCTCGTAAAATAATCCCTTCTAAAAAAACATCCACTTCCAATATAGCAGTTGTTTCTGGACCGAGTATACAGAATAAGGAAATTAATACCACTGCTTTGGCACCCACGTTGCCATCCCCTACTGACAGTCCGGGTTCTGCCCAGCTCACACAGGCGATGCACGCCACCCCTATTCACGCTGCACCCAAGACCTCTGATGCCCTCCCTTGCTTAACCACCATTACAGATAGTCAACATAATACTACTGTAAACAATACATGTATTCCATCTAGAGCATCCCCTGTTTCTTCTGTGTCTTTTGGTTCCAACTCCTCACTTATGACACCTCTTGCCACTATTCAATCCTCAGAGCCTACTGCGGTCCCTTTTTTAGTGTTCGACCCTCCCCGGACAAAACCACAAAAAAGAAAACACGCAGAAGAGGATGTCGAGGTAGAGGCAACAAGCCTCACTCCAGACCCCAGCAAAAAGAGAGTACTGTTAAAATCTTCAACCTCTCCACCCATGTCTTAACTGAAGACGAAATCTCCTTACTTAGTCGAGGCCTAAATTTTGCTCCATCTGCTGCACCCAATCCCTTCCTTCTCTTTAAGGACTTGAACAAATTTGTTCGCCTCCTTACTTTAAAGAGATTCTTTAACATTCAATCTAATAAACATCGTTTATACACTGACTCCAATACACCTGATGTGTCTCAGAACACAACTGAGGTCCATACAGATAGTGACCCCCTTTCCATCTTAGAAGAATTATATAGTCATCCCCTTACTTTATCCTCTCCTCCAGCAGATCATGAGAATGACTATGTGTTATACACACAACATTTGATAACTTCTCCACCCATTCAAAACACCACCTTCAAACCCACCTCGGTCTTTTACCCAACCCAGTCCAAAGGTTCATGTATTGATGCTTTTTATCGCATCGTTCATGCAGAAATACAGGAACTGTGTAACAACAATAACAACATAAATAATAAAAAATCAATTTCCAATCTCACTCATCATGAACTAAGAGCCCTTGACACACTTACCAACAATTTAGATTTGGTCATTAAGAGCGCTGACAAAGGGGGAGGCATAGTGATACAAAATAGAGCCGACTATGTCTCCGAAGCCACCCGACTACTATCTGATACCAATACATATATCAGACTCAACAAAGACCCCTTACCCTTATTTACCCTTGAAGCCTCTTCTCTTGTTAAAAGAGCACTGAATGATAACATCATCACACAACAAGAAGCTTCCTTTCTAGTCAAAGAAGTACATTTCACTCCTTACTTCTACCATCTGCCCAAGGTGCACAAAGACCTAAAAACACCACCTGGGCGACCGATTGTAGCATCAATGGACAGCATTAGCAGCGGACTCTCACAATACATAGACCAATTCCTCCAGCCATTGGCCCAATCCCTCCAGTCTCACATAAGAGATGGCGTCCATCTGCTGGAAACCTTAACCACGTACTCTTGGGATAACAACTACCATTGGGCCTCTCTAGATGTCCAATCTTTATACACATCCATACCCCATGAAGTGGGCCTCAATGCCCTACAGTTTTTTCTTTGTCAAGACCCCATGTTAAATCCAAGGCAAGCTTCCTTTATTGTTGAAGCCACTTCCTTCTGTCTTACACATAATTATTTTAAATTTGAGGACAACTTTTTTCTGCAGCTACAAGGGACAGCTATGGGGGCGCATTTTGCACCCTCATATGCGAACCTCACCATGGGGTACTGGGAGCACCTATATATATGGAACCCGTTTTTTTCCCACATTGTTTTTTATGGCCGCTATATAGATGACGTGATCATCATTTGGGATGGCAGTGTATCAGTATTCTCGGATTTCGTGACATATTGTCATACTAACAACATGGGCCTTACCCTCACCTCTGTCATTGATCAAAATAAACTAGCCTTCCTGGACCTCGAACTTTTTTGGATAGGTAAGGAGATACATGCCAAAAATTACACCAAGCCTACAGCTGGAAATTCTTTCCTCCACTATAATAGCTGTCATCACCCCCTATGGCTAAACAATGTACCCAAAAGTCAGTTCTGTAGGCTAAAAAAGAACTGTACTCTGAAGAGTGACTATGATACCGAAGGTAAAATGTTGAAAGAAAAATTTCTCGAAAAGGGCTTCCCTGTTGACCTTGTAGACACAGCTTATCAACAATATAAGAGTACACCGCCCATTAAGAACCCTCTCCCACGTCTCAATACCCAGAAAAGTAATTTACGATTCATTACTCAATTCCATACCCAACATAAAAAAATGGAAAATATCGTTAAAAAACATTGGCCTTTACTACTACAAGACGAACATCTACTTTCCACTCTGCCTAATAGACCTCAATTTGCCTATAGAAAGGCACCTAACATTAAAAGTAAGGTAGCGACCAGTAAACTTAGGGCCAGACCTCTGCCTCCGGGCTACCATATGCCCACGTTCCTAGCAATTTCTGGGATGTATCAGTGCCGTAAGCCCCTCTGCAAGACCTGTAGTTTTGTGACACATGGCCAGAAAGACTTTCACGTCAAAAGGTAAAACATACCCAATAAAGGGTTTTCACACATGTTCATCTGACCACGTTATATATTGCCTCACATGTCCCTGTGGTCTATTTTATGTAGGGCGCACTATCCGGCCACTACGTAAACGGTTTGGCGAACATCGCCGGTTCATCGAAGGTGGACTAGATAACCATAGTGTCCCTAGACACTACCTTCACGTCCACGATAAGTCCACTAGTGGACTCAGAGTATGGATTATTGAGGCAATGCCAAAAGATCTCCCCCCAGCTGAACGCTACCGACGACTATGCCACAGAGAAATGTATTGGATTTTCTTATTAAATGTTTTAGCCCCTGGAGGGTTAAAACGAGGATTTCGAAGTTAGTGCCATACTTTGATACTATATTCCTTTTTATAGATATTAATCTAGGTTCCCTCTTTTACTATCATAACCTTTTATTAAAGATCCCTTATTAATTTTTAATTCTTCCACTTTTTATATATACCCTTTTTATTATTTTTTAATTTATGGGTATTTTGATTACATACTATCATATGATAATACTCTGATATTACTAATAATATCATTATTGACATGCATGTCCCCCTCTGTTTCAATCTTAACACTGACATCATCTTGCTTGCTCCAATTGTTTATATTTTGCTATGTGCATGCAAGCTCCATGACCTGTCATTATTAGACATTAGATACTTTGACTATTATATAGATCTGTTTTTTTTTTATTATTATATTTCTCTTCTTTTCCATTGCCCCGTTTTTAAGAATGCTGCTGCAGGTGTATTTATATATCTATATGTATTAAATGGACTCATCGTTATCAAATTTTGTTATCCCCGCCCCCCGGCCAATCCACTGATAGTGTGTGTGTATATATATCCTCCCCAGTCATCACTATAGCCATAGGTTGAAAAAGGAACGATTGATGGTTCCGAAACGCGTCCCTTATTGATGACATCACATCCCCTCTCTGGCTGTTTGCTTGCGGTTCAGGCTGGTTACAGAGCCGCTCAGCGGATGACATCACTTCCGGGTTCGCCGTCTTTCCATGCTGACGACGCCGGCTTCACAGCGGCTCCCTGTGCTCCACACCGCTGCTGTCAGTGACTACATCCATCCCCTCTGAAGGCTTCCTCTGACCGTGACCCCTTCCAATGCAGCCTTACCCACGATGTGCTTGATTACACCTTCCATCTTGTAAGTGTTTTTGAACCCAGTTGGGGCATTAAACTTGTTTATCTTCTGCACTTAGAGGCGCCTTTGTTTGGTTTTTTGTGTCATTATAGATCCTGCTTCAGTCTCTTAAAGCTGCAGCCCTTTTTGCTGAAGATTACCATCCCACCATCCTCATCATCCTTACCAGCACTCTCCTTTTTATTTTGGACTGCCAATCTCTAATAGAGGCATCACCTAGACTACGTTAGTCCTGTGCGCCCTATAAACTTTTCTACTGCCAAGGTCTTATATAGACAGGTGTGTGGCTTTCCTAATCAAGTCCAATCAGTATAATCAAACACAGCTGGACTCAAATGAAGGTGTAGAACCTTCTCAAGGATGATCAGAAGAAATGGACAGCACCTGAGTTAAATATATGAGTGTCACAGCAAAGGGTCTGAATGCTTAGGACCATGTGATATTTCAATTTTTCTTTTTTAATAAATCTGCAAAAATGTCAACAATTCTGTGTTTGTCTGTCAATATGGATAGGGGACACAGCCACTTCATGGCAAACAGAACCTGAGTTGGTTTCAAAAGTTACCAGCGCTATGGGGTATTTCTGACAGTCACCATGCACACATACCACTCTTTTTTTTAATTCAATTTTTATTAAATTTTTTGCATTTAGGACAAGCCATACAATACTGTACAAAAATATTTGTAAAAAAACAAAGAAAAAAATTAAAGAGTACACTGTATATATACACTTTTATCTTTGCTCTTCTACCTTAAATCACTTTTTCAATTATATCATTTATCTGATAAACCCTTCTATAACTTTTATCTTTGCTCTTCTACCTTAAATCACTTTTTCAATTATATCATTTATCTGATAAACCCTTCTATACAATATTTAGAACACACCATCCCCACCTCGGCAAAAAAAAACCCACAAAGCATTTTAAGACCCCTGTAAAAGAGAATGTAATCCCTTCCTAAGTTGTGTGCAATCATGTATCTGTTATAAGTGCATTACATACCACTCTTACCTAATGCCAGGTCAGCTGTTCAGGGTGCACCAGCCGGGTATGGACCAGGATGACCAGGCTTCCAGAGTCCAGGAGAGCATGCACACTTTTCAACCCTTATCTTTACAACAGAGCTCGGCATGTCCGGATCAGCGACCAGGCCCGGGCAAGCAAACAGGGACATGCATTGGACTACATCACATTCCATAGGCTCAGGGTTTAAGGGACAGTTAGCAGCAATGTGACCCCACTCACTGCACCGCCAACACTACGGATGCCCACGGGTTCCTCTGGGGCTTCCCAGACAGGGCCTTTCAATAAGGGGTAATGCTCCGACCATTCTCTCCGGCCTTTCAGGACTTCCTCTTTTAGGCTTCCGGGATCTTGAAAATGCAGACCCAGTGACCAAGTCCTCTGCCGCAAAGTAGCGTTCCACCAGCTCAACCAGAACATTCTTTGAATTTGAATCAGATTGCCTCACCCACCTCTGCAACTCAGGAGGTAGAGCTCTCAGGAACTGGTCCATTGCAACTCTTTCCACTATTTGGGGCCCTGTGAGTATCTCTGGCTGCAGCTACCATTTGACGAGGTTGATTAGGTCATACATTTGGAAGCAGGGGGATCCATCTGCCTTGAAACTCCAGCTGTGTACTCGCTGCACTCTCACTGCCGTGGTGACGCCCAGCCACCGCAAGATCTCAGATTTTAGTTTGTCATAATCTCATGCATCCTCACCGGACAAGTCAAAGTATGCCTTTTGGGAGTCCCCTGCTAACAGTGGTGCCACAAGTGCAGCCCAGCAGTCTTTAGGTCAGGCCTGCCCCTCAGAAGTTCTCTCAAACATACAAAGGAAGGCTTCCACATCTACCTGGAATGTCATCTTTTGTAGAAGGTGACTTTTGGTGCCTGGCAGGGTGTCACCAGGGGACCCTGTGGAGACATTTGCAATCTGGGCTGGCATCCGCTGGAGTACTTCTGCTAAGGCCTGTTGGTCTTTCTCAGCTTCCGGAGCCAAAGCAGCCACCATTTTATTGGTTTGGTGCTGCTGAGTAGTCAGCATTTTACTGGTTTCTTTTGCTGTGCAGCCGCTTGCTGCTGCTGAGTAGTTAACATTTGAGTCTTTTCTTGCTGTGCAGCATTACTTTGAACCAAGGCCCTTATAAAGTCCTCCATGCTGCAGAGTCACAATTACTCTGCAGTACACTCAGTGCTGGGACAAGGCCATTTGGTGCCCAGGGCGAAGATGGCAAACTGCGCCCCACCCCTGTTTTTAAGAAAGAATCAATGTCATTTTAAAACAAGAATATACTTATTATTGTTATTATTATATCAAGGGACACTCTGATGGGCAAATTGTCAGAGTGCCCCTTAACATAAAATGTGCCCATCAGCGTGCCCTTAACATAAAATAAGGGTAACGCTGATGGGCACCTTTTATGTTAAGGGGCACTCTGATGGGCACATTTTATGTTAAGGGGCACGCTGATGGGTATATTTTTAATGTGCATGCTGATGGGCACCTTTTATGTTAAGGGGCACTCTGATGTGCACAACAAAATGTGTCCATCAGTGTGCCCCTTAAGAAAATATGCCCATCAGTGTGTCCCTTAAAAAAAAAAAAAAAAAATTGTCCATCAGAGTGCCCCTTAACATAAAAAAAAGGTGCCCCTCAGCGTGACCTTTAACAAAATATGCCCAGCAGTGTGCACAATAAAAATATGCCCATTAGTGATCACTAGTTAACATGTGGCCCACATACCTTGAATGCAGGAGGGCACAACTGAAATACCGAAGGGGTAGAAGCTGTGAGATATGGAGAGCCAGGCCCCGGGAGTAGCAGGGGGCGGTGCGCGCACGTGACGTCACGCCCCTACTCGCGGCCCGTGAGTGCGAGCTGGTCTTCTCTCAACTCCGAGACCTGCAGTGAGGAGCAGGGGGCAGGCGCGCAGCATCACTGGTTGCTGGGGAAACCCGCGGTCCCAGCAATCTAGTGACTGCTGTTTTAGAAGAACATTTCACTGCGCCCCCCCACCCCCAATAAATTGTACCGCCCAGGGCATCCGCCCCTTCCGCCCCCCCTTGTACCGGCTCTGAGTACACTGTGCTTTTAAGTGGTTTTGACACACAATGCTGTCTTTTTAACACCGCTGACACAACGTTTACACAGCTTAATTCAATGCAGTCTTTTAACAACAAGTACACAGTGTAGCCATCAAACTTGCCTTTCAGCTTGGATCAGTAGAGGGATTGCACGCATCCATTTCCACCAATTGTGGGCGATTAGCTTCAAGTAGAGAGTTCTCGGAGAGGTACTCCAGCCATGTGCAAGGTTGGTCTGCAAATACAGCAACAGAAAAGGCTTCCCACGCAGGGGTAAAAAACATAGTCCCAAAGTAAAAGTCTACCAAACAAAATGTAAGTATCCTGGCTAATAAATAGACCTCACTGAGTCTGCTTCAGTCCTGCAGGCATGTTCCCTCAGAGCCTGCATCTCCTCTCTCAGCACCACCACTGATTACACTCAGATAAGTCAAAATTGTACCCCAGGTGGGGGAGCAAGGTGTGGCCAGTGCTTAACCCCTTGCTGCCTACCTTTCACTGTCACTCATTTATCTTAAGAACCTCAAGATCCTGCGTGGCAGATACATCTATCACTGAGGGCTGTCTGTCACAATATACAAGAGCAATGTGCCTAAGAGCAGCGGTGATGTGCCCGAGAGTGGCGGCGTGTGCCCAAGAGCAGCGGCACTGCTCTCTTTCTCTCTCCTTACTGGTGAGAGAAGCAGGGGCGATTGGCTTCTGTCAATCAAATCCAGTGATGATGGAGCGAGGGTCAGGGCTGAGCAGCACCGTGTGTGACCCACACAGTACGGCTTGGAATTGAGCCCACAGGAGTGCCCCCATAGCAAGTGGCTTACTATGGGGGCACTCGAAAGGCAGGAGGAGCCAGGAGTGCTAGCAGGGGACCACAGAAGAGGAGGATCAGGGCTGCTGTAGGTGATTATAATATGTTTGTTATTTTTTTAAAAATTACCTAAATTGTCTGTTATCTATCAAAAACTGAAATATTAATTTTGAGTGGACTGGCCCTTTAATCACTTTTGCTAATTTTTATAACCCAATATGTAAGATACTTAGGAACACTTTGATGATCTATGGAATGTACAACATTAGGATGCTCTTGGAGCTGTACAACTGTTTCATTATCTGAAAAAGTTTATCTGAATAGAATCACATTTCCAGTTGCCTTTGGCAAAGACAAAGGGTTTATGTTTTGTTTTATCACATATTTTTTTGTGAAAATGTATCTAGGTGCAGCACAATGCTGATTTTAAAATGGATATGCCATAACAAAAAAATCCTTTGTGAAGAATCAGTGTGATGATGTACAAAGTGTTGAAGGTAAAATGGTGCCAAACATCAGGAAGGGTTTCTGTGGTCATAATTTGTCAGTGCATTTAAGGAAGCATCATAGGCGTGCGCACAGGGTGTGCCGGGTGTGCCTGGGCACACCCTAATGTGTGTCCGGAGATCTGCTGTAAGATGCTGCAAGAGGCTGTATAGGGAGCTGCCTGTGAGACAGTTTCCCACTGAGCAGTCAGGGAGGCATGAAAGAGCCGCTTAGTGCTTTAAACTGTAATGTAACGTCACTGCTTGCAGATAGGAGCTGTCAAAACTGGAGGCTGATATCGGGAGTAGGCGGGACCAAACAGCTAGCCTATCAAACATGCTGATGTCGAGGGCTGGGCTCCGTGTATGTGGCTCCGCCCCCTTTCTGTCAGCCATTAAACACCAGCCAATGATTGGGCTGCTTAAGAAAGGGGCGGAGCCATATACACGAATTAGCCCGCCCAGCCCCTATTCCTTTGGCTGGTGTTTGATAGCTGATAGAAAGGGGCAGAGCCACATACACAGAGCAGCCTGCCCAGCCCCTATCCCGTTAGCTTGTGTTTGATAGGCTAACTGTTTGGTCCCACCCACCCCCAACATCAGCTCTGAGTTCTGACAGCTCCTCTCTGCAAGCAGAGACATTACATTACAGTTTCACGCACTGAGCGGCTCTTACATGCCTAGCTGACTGCTCAATGGAAAACTTCCCCTCTCCTAGATCAGTGCCAATTGGTGCTGCCTATCGATGTCCATCAGTGCCACCTATCATTGCCAACCAATGCCACCTATCAGTGCCGCCAATCAGTGCCACTTGTCAGTGCCAATCAGTGCCCACCAGTGCCACCTGTCAGTGCCCATCAGTGCCATATGTCAGTGCCAATCAGTGCCACCTGTCAGTGTCAATCAGTGCCCATCAGTGCCACCTGTCAATGCCAATCAGTGCCTACCAGTGCCCACCAGTGCCAATCATTGCTCATCAGTGCCACCTGTCAGTGCCAATCAATGCCACCTGTCAGTGCCCACTTGTGCCACCTGTCAGTGCCTATCAGTGCCACATGTCAGTGCCAACCAGTGCCACCTGTCAGTGCCAATCAGTGCCCACCAGTGCCACATGTCAGTGCCCATCAGTGCCCACCAGTGCCACCTGTCAGTGCTGATCATTGCTCACCAGTGCCACCTGTCAGTACCAATCAGTGCCCACCAGTGCCACCTGTCAGTGCCAACCAATGCCACCTATCAGAGACAATCCATGCCACCTGTCAGTGCCAATCAGTGCTGCCAGTCAGTGCCAACCAATGCCACCTATCAGTGCCAATCAGTGCCCAACAGTGCTTCCAATCAGTGCCAACTATCAGTGCTGCCTATCAGTGCCCATCAGCGCTGTCTATAAGTGCCCATCAGTTTTGCCTATCAGTGCTGCCAATGATTGCCCATCATTGCTGCCTATCAGTGCCACCTATCAGTGCCAACCAATGCCATAAATCAGTACCCATCAGTGCTGCCTATCAGTGCCCACCTGTACTGCCAATCAGTGAAGCCTATTAGTGCCAACCAATGCCACCTATCAGTGCGAATCAGTGCTGCCTATCAGTGCCAATCAGTGCTACCTATCAGTGCCAATCGGTGCTGCCTATCAGTGCGACCTTTCAGTGCCCATCAGTGTTGCCATATACACGGATCAGCCCGCCCAGCCCCTATTCCTTTGGCTGGTGTTTGATAGCTGATAGAAAGGGGCGGAGTCACATACACAGAGCAGCCTGCCTAGCCCCTATCCCATTAGCTTGTGTTTGATAGGCTAGCTGTTTGGTCCCACCCACCCACCCCCGACATCAGCTCCGAGTTCTGACAGCTCCTCTCTGCAAGCAGTGACATTACATTACAGTTTCACGCACTGAGCGGCTCTTACATGCCTAACTGACTGCTCAATGGGAAACTTCCCCTCTCCTAGATCAGTGCCAATCGGTGCCGCCTATCAATGCCCATAAGTGCCACCTATCATTGCCAACCAATGCCACCTATCAGTGCCGCCAATCAGTGCCACCTGTCAGGGCCAATCAGTGCCCACCAGTGCCACCTGTCAGTGAGCCATCAGTGCCATATATCAGTGCCAATCAGTGCCACTTGTCAGTGTCAATCAGTGCCACCTGTCAGTGCCAATCAGTGCCTACCAGTGCCCACCAGTGCCACCTATCAGTGCCCATCAGTGCCACATATCAGTGCCAATCAGTGCCCACCAGTGCCACCTGTCAGTATCAATCAATGCCCATCAGTGCCACCTGTCAGTGCCAATCAGTGCCCACCAGTGCCACATGTCAGTGCCCATCAGTGGCCACCAGTGCCACCTGTCAGTGCCAATCATTGCTCATCAGTGCCACCTGTCAGTGCCAATCAGTGCCCACCAGTGCCACCTGTCAAAGCCAACCAATGCCACCTATCAGAGACAATCTGTGCCACCTATCAGTGCCAATCAGTGCTGCCAGTCAGTGCCAACCAATGCCACCTATCAGTGCCAATCAGTGCTCAACAGTGCTTCCAATCAGTGCCAACTATCAGTGCTGCCTATCAGTGCCCATCAGCGCTGTCTATCAGTGCCCATCAGTGCTGCCTATCAGTACCCATCAGTTTTGCCTATCAGTGCCAATCAGTGCCCATCAGTGCTGCCAATGAGTGCCCATCATTGCTGCCTATCAGTGCCACCTATCAGTGCCAACCAATGCCATAAATCAGTACCCATCAGTGCTGCCTATCAGTGCCCCCTTGTGCTGCCAATCAGTGAAACCTATTAGTGCCAACCAATGCCACCTATCAGTGCCAATCAGTACTGCCTATCAGTGCCAATCGGTGCTGCCTAATAGTGCCACCTATCAGTGCCCATCAGTGTTGCCTATCAGTGCCCATCAGTGCTGCCAATCAGTGTTGCCTAGCAGTGCCATCTATCAGTGACAATCAGTGCCCATCAGTGCTGCCTATCGGTGCAGCCAGCAGTGCCCATCAGTGCTGCCTATCAATGCCCACCAGTGCCACCTATCAGTGCCGCCCATCAGTGCTACCTATCAGTGCCAATCAGTGCTGCCAATTAGTGCCAATCAGTACCACCTATCAGTGCCAGCATGCAGTGCCTATCAGTGCTGCCAACCAGTACCACCTATCAGTGCCCATCAGTGCTGCCAATCAGTGCTGCCTATCAGTGCCCATGAGTGCTGCCAATCAGTGTCACCTATCAGTGCCAATCAGTGCTGCCTATCAGTGCCTATGAGTGCTGCCTATCAGTACTTCCAATCAGTGCCCATCCGTGCACTGAGTGCAGGGATGAGCAGTTGAACTCAGCAGCTAGGCATATTGTCAATGGCGGCTGGCCTGGTGGGGCACAACTAAAATCCGTCTGTTTATTAATACGTAATCACCACACTACTAGTTACAATAAATTGCTGGAGGTAAATTAAAAAAGTGTCAGTAAAAGGCCTGCCACTAAGCACTGTTATATGTTCCCACACCACAAAAAAGAAAGTGTAGCGCTATCTTACTAATCAATAATTTAACAATAATTGTGGAACCCTCTAATGTATGGAAATCTCAATAAACTTCAATATTGCCACAATACCGGTGATATGTAACGTCACATATAATACACATCAAACTGAAAAAATAAATAAAAAATGAAACATAGCAGGGATGGTGGAAACCCCTCCTATAGATATTTGCCATACAGATTAACTGCAAGTGCAATAATTCCAGTGATATGTGATTTCACATGTAATACACATCAAAATGATGATAAGACAATTTTTTTTTTTTTACTTAGCAGGGATGGTGAAAACCCCTCTACAGATAATTGCAATACAAATTAACTTCAAGTGCAACAACTTTTTAGTTGGGAGGTTGATACCATTATAGCACTTTGGAATTTTTATTGTTTAGATTGTTACACCTAATTTTATATGTTTTAGTTACTATTATAATGTGAATTTTTGCGCTTGAAGTTAATTTTCCACCACCCTTGCTCAGTCCATGTCTTTATGGACCTTGCTTTGTGCACTGGTGCGCAGTCATGTTGGAACAGGAAAGGGCCATCCCCAAACTGTTCCCACAACGTTAGGAGCATGAAATTGTCTAAAATGTCTTGGTATGCTGATGTCTTAAGAAATCCCTTCACTGGAACTAAGAGGCAAAGCCCAACCCCTGAAAAACAACACCACACCATAATCCCCCCTCCACCAAATGATTTGGACCAGTGCACAAAGCAAGGTCCATAAAGACATGGATGAGCGATTTTGGGGTGGAGGAACTTGACTGGCCTTCACATTAAAGTGGAGACTGCGAGCCAGGCCTTCTCATCCAACATCAGTGCTTGGCCTCACAAATGCTCTTCTGGATGAAACATTCCCATAGACACACTCCTAAACCTTGTGGACAGTCTTCCCAGCTGTCATAGCTGCAAAGGGTGGGACAACTCAATATTGAACCCTACGGACTAAGACTGGGATGCCATTAAAGTTCATGTGTGTGTAAAGGCAGGCGTCCCAATACTTCTGGTAATACAGTGTATATGTTTATATATATATATATATATATATATATATATATATATATATATATACGCATGTGTGAGCTTTGGGTTGCACACTCTAATGCAATAGGCTGCGCACGCCTATGGGAAGCATCACCATAATGTGCTCATTGTAACAAATAATGTAATAAATGGCTTTGTAACATGTTTTTAATCATGCTTGTATGATCCTCAAATAGCCTGCTAGATAGATAGCATTCACTTTACGACCGTTAAAATAGTCCTTTGGAACATGGCCTCCAGTCTTTGCGAATACTAAGTCTCATTTAAATGACCGACATTTGCTGTTGCCGCTAGCAGAGACTGAGCTTATGTGCACTGGCCATCTAACTAGCAGCATTATTTATTGAATGTAGACTTTACTGGGACTGTATTCATGTAATCCACTGTAGAGACTGCTCATTCAGAAAACTGCTTTGCTATCTAGGAAATTTAAAATTTTATCACTTCCATTCATGCAGTGCACTCTAAAGTGGATATCGCCAACTGTTTACAGAGGAGTTACCGCAGTATTGATTATCATTGCTGGTACTGCTTTTTAATGCTATTACGCATTGCTGATTTTGTGGATTATCAGGTTTACTCTAAGTCTGGTGGAATATGGAAATATAGTGCTGTGGAGGATGTCAGTGGTCCTCAAGAGTGCCCCCTAGTCTGGGGGGTGACCCTGGGCTGGGGCTCGGTTGCTGGAAGGATCCTGCCACAACACACAGAGGAAGCCCTTCCTGGAGGTACAGGAGCAAGTGAAAGTACAGTGTGAGCAGAGCAGAACTACTGAGGAATAGAGATGGGCTAAACACCCCCCCGGTTCGGTTTGCGCCAGAATTCTCAAACATCGCAAAAGTTCAGACCCGAACTGCTAACCCTATTAAAGTCTGTGGCACCCAAACTTGAAAAATGAAAAGTCCCCATTTTGAAGGCTTATATGCAAGTTATTGGGCATTAAAAGGGTATGGGTGTCCCTGGGTACTGCCCTGGGGTACATGTGCAATGCAAAAAATATTTTTTTTTAAGATTGTTTTTAAAGGAGCCGTGACTTTAGTGATGCTTAAAGTGAAAAAAAATCCTTTAAATATAGTGCCCGGGGGTCCCCTTAGTCTGCCTGTAAAGTGGCGCATCTGTAACATGTATAGAACCTGCTGCAGCAAAACTGAAATTTATAAATAAAAATTAAAAATTAAAAAAAGGCATTTAAATTGATTTTCCCTACAAGCTTTCTTTATTTAGTAATCAACAGCTTGGGAAGCCAGTCTGTATGATGAGGCCACAATTTAGTGCACTCTCAAAAAGATTAGAGATTTTTTGGATAAATTCTGGTGTCTCTTTGTCAGACTTTTGATGGAAATAACAAAGTTTTAATAACAAAGCACCACATTGAGCAAGCCTTATGTGAAGAATATTCCAAAAAGTGACAGGTGCTCTTCATATATCCTATTATTCCAAAAATGTGACAAGTGCTCTTAAATCGTTTGTGCTGATGCTCTTTACAGTGCCCCTATAGGTAATACACTCACCGGAAATCCTTACCCCTCCCAGGGGTATTGCGTATTCACAGTATCTGCCACTGTGCAGCAATATGAAGATCCACAGCTTTCTTTATTCCTTCATGCCTCCCACATATAGAAGAAGAAAGCTCCTATAGTGTAATACCATTTGAAAAAGTTTTATTGTACCAAACAGTAGAGTTATACTCACATTTACACTGTGTGTTAAAAAATATTGTACACAAAACAGGAAGCTGGGATAATCCACGATCCACGATAGTCCGAAAAAAGACTTTACCAGTGGGCTTCACATTTAAACCTAAGTACACGTTGTTAATGCCCAAAACTTCGTATCTTACCTCATAGCCATGCTGGTATGCTGCCCTCGTGGTGCTGCCTATACATTGCCATGTTTGATAAATGGGTGGACATTATCTATTTTTATCAACATTTTCTCTTGGATTGATTATATGGGGCCACCATGTGCTATAACCGTACAGCCAAACACTGATATACAGTGCCTTGCAAAAGTATTTACCCCTTTGGCATTTTTCGTGTTTTGTTGCCTTACAACCTGGAATTAACATGGATTGTTTGAGGATTTGCATCATTTAATTTACAGAACATGCCCACAACTTTGAAGATTTTTTTTATTGTGACGCAAACAACAAATAGTACAAAATAACAGAAAAAGTCAATGTGCATAACTATTCATCCCCCTAAAGTCAAAATTTTGTAGAGCCACCTTTTGCGGCTATCACAGCTCCAAGTCGCTTTGGATAAGTCTCTATGAGCTTGCCACATCTTACCACTGGGATTTTTGCCCATTCCTCCTTGCAAAACTGCTCCTGCTCCTTCAAGTTGGATGGTTTGCGTTTGTGAACAGCAATCTTTAAGTCTGACCACAGATTTTCTATTGGATTGAGGTCTGGGCTTTGACTAGGCCATTCCAACACATTTACGTGTTTCCCCTTAAACCACTCAAGTGTTGCTTTAGCAGTGTATTTGGGGTCATTGTCCTGCTGGAAGGTGAACCTCCGTCCTAACCTCAAATCACACACAGAGTGGTACAGGCTTTGCTCAAGAATATCCCTGTATTTAGTACCATCCATCTTTCCCTCAACTCTAACCAG
This sequence comes from Aquarana catesbeiana, assembly GCF_042186555.1. Lineage (NCBI taxonomy): Eukaryota > Metazoa > Chordata > Amphibia > Anura > Ranidae > Aquarana > Aquarana catesbeiana. The sequence goes on from NC_133329.1 coordinate 257,015,388, forward strand.
TTTTCCAGTTCTGACTGCTGAAAAACATCCCCACAGCATGACCACCATGTTTCACTGTGGGAATGGTGTTCTTTGGGTGATGTGATGTGTTGAATTTGCGACAGACATAGCGTTTTCTTTGATGGCCAAAAAGTTCAATTTAAGTCTCATCAGACCAGAGCGCCTTCCTCCATACATTTTGGGAGTCTCCCACATGCCTTTTCGCAAACTCAAAGCGTGCCATTTTGTTTTTTGCTGAAAGTGATGGCTTTCTTCTGGCCACTCTGCCATAAATCTCAACTCTATGGCGCGTACGGCTTATTGTCATCCTATGTACAGATACTCCAGTCTCTGCTGTGGAGCTCTGCAGCTCATCCAGGGTTACCTTAGGTCACTGTGCTGCCTCTCTGATTAATGCCCTTCTTGCCCGGTCCGTAAGTTTTGGTGTGAGGCTGTCTCTTGGCAGGTTTGCTGTTGTGCCATGTTCTTTCCATTTGGTTATGATAGATTTGATGGTGCTCCTAGGGATCATCAAAGATTTGAATATTTTTTTTATAACCTAACCCTGACTTGTACTTCTCAACAACATTGTCCCTTACTTGTTTGGAGAATTCCTTGGTCTTCGTGGCAGTGTTTGGTTAGTGGTGCCTTTCGCTTAGGTGTTGCAGCCTCTGGGGCCTTTCAAAAAGGTGTGTATATGTAATGACAAATCATGTGACACTTAGATTGCACACAGGTGATATAATTTCACTAATTATGTGACTTCTGAAAGTAATTGGTTGCACCAGAGCTTTTTATGGGCTTCATAACAAAGGGGGTGAATACATGCGAACATGCCAATTATCAGTTTTTTATTTCTGAAAAATAGTTTTATGTATATGTTTTTCTAATTTTACTTCACCAACTTAGACTATTGTGTTCTGATCCATCACATATAATTGAGATAAAAAAAACCGGGGGGGCAGGAGGCGGAGCCTAGCGGAGCAGACATGCATTGTTAGAGCTCCACACCGCTGAGGAGAGAAGAGAAGGACAAAGCGGAGCCTGCAGGCTCAAAAGGTATCCATTTGAACCTTTTTGCCCCAGGGAACAAACTGTGAAAGTTTGGGCAGGAAATATGGTACTGGGAGGAAACCGTGGCAGAAATAAAAATCACCTCACAAAGAGCTCACAGGCACTCACTGTAGCTGAAGCAGCTCCAGTCACCTCACAAGATACAGCGCCAGGGCGCTCTCACAGACAGAAAATGTCACAGCAAGACTCTCCACTTGAGTCAGATACAGAACAAATTCTCTCACAAACTTCTCCACAAGCCTCCTCAGTATCCCCAGTAATATTATTACAATTTGAAAAGATGCTTCATAAGGCTTTAAAACAAACCTCAGACCAAATAACAAAAAGCCTAACCAAAGAAATAAGAGAGCTGGGAAACCGCACCGCAGCCTTAGAAATAAAAATGGATGAAATTGAAATTACAACCCAAGAAAATATAACAGAATTGGAACAATTAAAAAAAGAGAATTTAATACTTCAAACTAAGCTCGAAGATTACGAAAATAGAGCCAGACGTTCAAACTTGCGCATAAGGGGAATACCTGAAACTGTGACAGACCTGCAATCTACTATTACTGCTCTATTACAAGAACTAAAGCCAGATATCCCTATTGAACGTTTAGAACTGGACAGAGTACACAGAGCCCTCACAGCCAAAAAGAAAGATGGACCCCCACGTGATATAATCACAAAATTTCATTATTACAGAACGAAAGAACAAATACTAATTGCTGCAAGAGAAAAAAAGGAACTTCATTTTCAAGGACACAATTATCAAATTTTTGCTGACCTATCCCAACTTACTATTACTAAAAGACGATCCATGAAACCCCAACTAATGGAACTGCAACGCCACAACATTATGTATCAATGGGGCTTCCCCTTTTCAGTCAGATTTAACTACCAAGGTACAATTTACAGAAGCAGATCAGCAGATGAACTACAACAAACCCTTTTAAAATTAAATCTGACAGAACCCACAAGCAGCAACACTCCCACACGCAGAAGAATGGCGTCATTTTCACCTTCAGGCAGCACCCAGAAAATTTCAGAACAAAATGGGAATCATCATTCTCACAAAAGAGGCCGTTATGCCACATCATCCATGGACCAAGAAGATTCAATGGACTGACATCCTAATTCCTGATATCTCTTCATTTATTATACTAAGAGATGGTTCTCTATAAAAAACCTGTATTTATAACTGCATTCTGATAGTCACACACTGTGTGGGATCATGTTACATTCCAGTTATATTTCTTATTACTTCTGATTCATATAGCCTTAGAATATATAAGTGAAATAAGGAAATTCTTGTTCAGTTATATATTATCAGGTAATAACAATAGATTTATTACTTTTTAGGACAAATATGTTCAATAATCCAGAAGTAATGGAAGCTTTTTCTTTCTTTTCTTAAAACAAATATATTATTACCTAACTAGTTCCTAGAATTATGTTTTTGTTTATTCTAATCTGAAGCAATACAACCTCAATTTTATGAGTTAACATATCTAAACAGTTACATATGAATAAAATATGTAATTGTTTACTCTAAAAGGGTTAAAATCCCAAAATAATTCAAACTATCTTCATCAATACCAAAGTTATTAACAGTACCTTTCTAACTGAATTATTTAGCCTAGGGCAAGACTAACCATATACAACCACCCTGGAATAAATAATTTCAACAAAAACTATATTCTGTACTCCAATTAAGGAAACATCATTTTGATGTCTTTTGACATAGCACTTCTTTCCTGTAAGTGGAAGATCCTTGTACCCCCATTAGCCCTCCTCATTCTCCCAACCATATTATGTGGGAGTGTGACGAAGGCACTTATTCCCCTGAGAGAGATATTTATTCTCTTTCACGGGTAAATTGTGATTACTTGCAAAAAATAATTTATACAATGTATCATCTAATCTCATATGTTTTTTGTTTACTCTTTACTCCAGAATTCACTAGTTTCTTTTCTATCTATTCATCTCTTCAGTCCACACAGGTTGATCTGCGCAGTCAGCTCTGCATAACAAAAAGTAAGTCAAAACTATTTGATCTATTGCCATGGCACCACTAAATATACTTTCCCTGAATGTTCAGGGAATAAATGTCCCTCAAAAAAGGACCAAAGCCTTCCGTACTTTCCATAACAAGAAGGCTCACATAGTATGCCTCCAAGAAACACACTTCACCAAAGATTCTACTCCAAAATATATTTCTCCTTTTTATCAACAAATTTACACGGCTTCTGCCTGTACCAAGCAAAGGGGAACTCTAATTGCATTTCACCGATCCACACCATTCACCTTATCATCAGAAATTAAAGACCCAGAAGGTAGATACCTGATACTCATGGGTTATATAATGGATACAGCAATCACGGTGATTTCCTACTACGCTCCTAACAAACAACCTACACCATTCCTCTCACATATATTACAAGTGATTAATACACACAAAAAAGGAACAGTGATAATGTGTGGGGATTCAAACCAGGTCCTCCTCCCATTTCTAGATAAATCACCTTTTACACCATCCAAAATAACCTCTAGATTACCTTTTTCTCAACTTCTTTCCAAATACAATCTGGTAGATTCATGGAGAGAAAGTAACCCAATGAAAAAGAAATTCACTTATTTCTCGCACCCTCATCAAACCTTCACCAGAATAGATCATATTTTTCTAACAATAGGAATGATACCAGAAATTATTGCATCAGATATAATTCCGATTCCGTGGTCTGACCATAATGCAGTATACACTACTATAGCCTCAGCCATACCAAAAGCGCATGACCCAACGTGGTACTTACCGGACATAATGCTCAAACACCCACTACATCAGAAGGCCATTGAACAAGCTTTAAAGGAATACATATCAATTAATAATACAACAGACATCTCCCCAATAACACTGTGGGAAGCTCATAAGCCTGTCTTGCGTGGTACAATACAAAGACAAATTGCACTATTTAAACGGGAACGCAAAAATCTAGCAAAAAAACTAGAACTCAATTTTAATGCAGCCTACATATCATTTCAAGATAATCCATCTCAGAGTACAAAATCTCATCTGGAAAAATCTAGATTGGAATACGATCTATTTCTCACTGAGTCAGTTGATAAATCCCTCAAACGCTCCAAACACAATTTCTACATGAATACAAACAAACCAGGTACATATTTGGCTCGGGCATTAAATTCAACTAACAAATCTTTCAAACCAATACGTTTGAAATTATCAAAAAATGTTTACACTTGTAATCCAGTTAAAATAGTCCATAAATTTCACTCACATCTCGCAACTTTATACAAGACAAACAATGAATTTAATCCTACAGAGGCTGAATCTCAAAAATAACCTTACCTGAGTTATCTCAGAATCAAAAAAGCAGTTTGGATGAGCCTATAACTATAGATGAAGTTGCTAACGCCATAAAAGACCTAAAACTTAACAAAAGACCAGGCCCAGACGGCTACTCGGCTTTATACTATAAAACATTCTCAGAAATACTCTCTCCCATTCTCACTGAAACTTTTAACAAACTTCTAGATGGACATTCTTTTCGGCAAGAAACACTAATGGCAATTGTTTGTATGATCCCAAAACCCCTTTCTGATGATACTTCCTGTGTGAATTATCGGCCTATCTCTCTGTTAAACCTCGATATTAAATTATTAGCAAAAATAATAGCAAAACGCCTCAATAGCATTATAGGAAAATTAATACATAGAGATCAAGTAGGCTTCATGCCAAATAGACAGGCAGGCGATAATATACGCAGGGCAGTGTTATTGGCACATATTGCTAAAAAACGGAAAATCCCTTCATGTTTTCTATCTCTCGATATTAAGAGGGCATTTGACACAGTATCCTGGCAATATATGCAATATTCATTACAAAAATGGGGTTTTGGACCCCACTTTTTTAACATGGATCAAAGCATTATATAATAAACTCAAAGCCTATATAAAATATGCTGGATACAAATCTGAAGCCTTTAATATCGAAAGAGGTACCCGACAGGGTTGCCCATTATCTCCCTTATTATTTGCCCTTATACTCGAACCCATGGCCCAATACATCAGAACAAACCAAACTATAACTGGGATTGAAGTAGGAGGTATTACACACAAATTATGTATATTTGCAGACGATATATTACTTTTTCTATCATCACCACAGGTCTCTGGTCCTAACTTAATACCAGCTCTTGATGGATTTGCTGCGCTATCCGGCCTTATGATTAATCCTAAGAAATGCCTAGTGCTTAATATTTCACTCACAAACATGGAATTGATCCCGGCTAGGGCTGCACTCCCATTCACATGGGCAGAAAAATCAATCCCATATCTTGGAATTCATTTAACAGCATCTCATTCTGACTTATTCTCAACCAATTATCCTCCTGTATTAAGACAGATCACAAATCTAATAAAACAATGGTCGCAACTTCCTTTATCCTGGATAGGGAAGATTAATGCAATCAAAATGACTATTCTACCCAAATTGCTTTATCTATTCAGAGTCCTCCCTATTCCAATTCCTTCCTATTTTTTGAGAATAGTACAAAAAAGAGCAACTTCGTTTATATGGGGCTCTTCTAAACCACGTATACCTATACACACACTACATCTTCCCAAAAATAAAGGAGGCCTGGGATACCCTAATTTTACTAACTACTACAGAGCAGCACATTTGGCCAGTCTGTCCAAATACCATGCAAAACAGGAAATCCCATTATGGGTATTTATAGAGGCTTCAGAAAATGACCCTCTATTAATATCAAATTTATTATGGCTTGATCCTAAAGACCGCTTTAAAATTCATAATCCCATAACTAAACACTTCTTATCTCTCTGGGATAAACTAAAAACCAAATATCAGTTACAATCTCCACACAATCCTCTCCTTTCTTTTATCAGAAATCCGGCCTTTTATCCGGCATGGATCTACCCAAATTCTTTTAAAGCTTGGACAACATCAGGCATTCAGACACTAAATGACTTCATAGCATCTAAATCATTCCTTTCATTCCCATCGCTTAGAGAAAAATATGATCTACCAAACTCTGAGATATTTAGATATCTCCAAATCAAAAATTTCTATACACCATTCCTAAAGGGGGATACACCATTATCCCAATTATCCATTTTTGAATCAATCTGTACAAAAGATCCATTTGCTAAAGGTACAATTTCATCACTTTATAATCAATTATATGGAGTAGCAAATCTTAATAGACCCTCTTACGTTCAGAGGTGGGAGGAGGACCTCGGACAAACTTTAGAAGACACGGACTGGTCTAACATATGGCTCACATCTAAGTCATCTTCACCCAACATCTTAGCACTGGAGACAAATTATAAAGTCCTAACTCACTGGTACCTTGTACCCGCTAGAGTGGCAAAATATTCACCTAATACCTCAGCTCTTTGTTTTCGAGGATGCCCAGAAATAGGCACATATTTACACATATGGTGGACGTGCCCAGTAATCCAAACCTTCTGGAAGGAAGTCTTCGTGATTGCATCTAAAATATTTAAAAAAATAATACAACCAGATCCATATTTAACTTTACTTAATCTAAAACCGGAATGGTTAACACTCTCTCAATTCAAACTTATGATCCAACTAATAACGGCTGCAAAACAAACAGTGGCCAAGGCATCGAAATCTCCTACATTGGTACTAGCAGAAACAATTCACAGAATGAATAATACAATGTCCCATGCTAAGATGGTAGCCATCGATCAAAATCAAATTCCAAAATTTGAAAAACTTTGGCATCCTTGGATAAAACAACAGTTCCTGCCAAACTTCAATGACTCTGTCCTGTTGCCATGGTAACAGATTAAATGACTTACAGTGACACCCATTCTAAGGCTTCAAAGAGAACTAAAAAGAATAATAAACTGACGAGCGGGACAACCTTGTAGACCATACCTCTACCTTTCAACCCTTTTTCTTCTTTCTCTTTCCTTTTCTCCACCTTACAATTAAAGCTCATTATCAGAATTTATTTGACCTATATACACTCTACTTGTAAAAAATATGTATAGTAGGTATAAATCATTTAAATACCTACAAAAGTAACTAAGGAAATGATATATATCTTTAATTTAGGTTTACGTGAACCCAATGTTTGATATTTGAAATTTCATGATATTTACCTATATAAACCCTACTGTAAAACAATGAGCTTACTTTATAGATCCTTGTAAACTTACTTTATGTATCTTTATAACATTGTATACTCAATAAACTTCTTTTGACAAGGAGATAAAAAAAAACATTGAATTAAAGGCTGCCATGTAACAAAATAGGTAAAAAGCCAAGGGGGTGAATATTTTTGCAAGGCACTGTACAATATACATGAGAAAAAATATTAAAAAAATATATAAAGATAAAGAACATCATACTGTTATCCCCTACACTTTAAGTGGTCTGTTGGGACGGTGTCAAAAATATATATTAATTTATTGTAAACCTGAGTCTATAAAAAATACCAATGAACCATTAGAATTTTTTTTCTTTTAAATATATATGTTTAAAAAATATATATTTAAAAAAATACATTTAAAAATATACATTTGAAAATCTGGGAAGTAGGAGGTTCTTTTACTGATGTTATTGAGGATAGATAAAACATATAATATTAATAATGCAAACATTGTTTTGGGTGGTTTTAGGATACACTATAGCATATAATGAACCCTTATTATACTTGGAGACTTTGTAACTATGATCTTAAAATGCTTCAAGATTATGTAAGGAATGTTTCATAAGTATAGACTACATTCCAGATAAAAAAATAAAAATTAGAATATATTTTTTCCAAATTTGAAATAAATTGAAATTAATTCAAAAAGATATTGTGATTAATCATAAATGAGGGCACACCTATGTTTTGGTTCAGAAATTTGTAATAAAACAGTTTAGGTCTTTATCTATACTCATCCCTGTGGGTTGAAGCGTATCGAGCAAAAAATCAATTTTGTCTCATTTTGTGAGACTTTTATCTTCTTATTCTCTCCTCTCCAGTGGCCTTTTATTTTGTCTATGGTGTAGAAGACCATACATGATGGATCTATTTTCTGATAATCCCTAAAATGTCTGGATATGCTGTGTTTGTTAAATTCCTTTTTTATATTATTATTGTGTTCTCGGATTCTGACAAAAAGGGGTCTCATTGTTCTCCCTACATACTGTTTATGGCATCGTCATTCTATAATGTATGTTACATGGGTGCTAGTCCATGTTATTAATTCCCTAATGTAGTATTCTCTTCCTATGACTGCGGATGCAAAGCCTACTCGTTTTCTGCCTGTTTTCTTGCTGACCCTGCGTGGAAGATATTCTCCACACTTATAGAAGCCTTTCAGAGATTTGATGTTTACAAGTTAAAAACATGTTTTTCTGCTAGAAAATTACTTAGAACGCCCCAAACATTATATTTTATATATATATATATATATATATATATATATATATATATATATATATGTATACACACACACAAATATATATATATATATATATATATATATATATATATATATATATATATATATATATATATATATATATATATACATATAACCCTAGAGAATAAAATGCCATTTCATTGCAATACTTTGTCACACCGTATTTGCGCAGCAGTCTTACAAGCGCACTTTTTTGGAAAAAATACACTTTTTTTAATAAAAAAAAAATAAGACAAACAATAAAGTTAGCCCATTTTTTTTTATATTGTGAAAGATAATGTTACGCCGAGTGAATTGATACCCAACATGTCACGCTTCAAAATTGCTCCCGCTCGTGGAATGGCAACAAACTTTTACCCTTAAAAATCTCAATACGCGACGTTTAAAAAAAAATCTACAGGTTGCATATTTTGAGATCCAGAGGGCTAGAATTATTGCTCTCGCTCTAACCAACGCTGTGTCCTGGCCTAGGCCAACAAAACCCAGGCCTAGGGCAGACTCTGCAGGGGGGCAGCATGGAAAGAGTCCCTGCCGCCTTGCGCTACACTGTTAGTGTAGCACCAGTCTTATGGGGTGGACTGGGATGAGAGACAAGTTAGTCTAGTGCCCCAATAAAGCGGCCGCACTGCTTCCGATATGCGGGCGGTAGGCATTCCGTAACTGTGGGGGAGGACCGCTTCTAATTTTGACTGTCCTCTCATCCTGGACCACAAACCTTACTCACTGTGCTATATGTTTTCTACTGCACCATTGACATGATTATATCTTCTTAGTCCTCTCCATAAAATTATCAGAAATTTGTGCTTAAAGTAGAACTATAGGCAACACTTTTTTTTTCATTGTGAATAGAGTAAGGGAGGGTTATAACCCCTGTCAATTTATTTTTTTACCATCCCTGTGTCATTGCAGAGATTTCCCTTCACTTCCTGCCCCATAGCCAAACAGGAAGTGAGAGGAAATCTATGCAAATTAAGGGAATCCATTCCCCCACAGGCCCTCAGAGCTAGTGTCCCCACTTGAAAATTTCAGGGCATGTCTTAAACTGCAAGGGGTGTGGCCTTGACAAGAAGGGGTGGGTCATATTTAAATTAGGGGGTGCATGGGTTTAGTCAGGCCTAGGGCAGCACAAAACCTAAATACACTACTGGCTCTAACGATCGTGGCGATACCTCACATGTGTGGTTTGAACAACGTTTTTAAAAGCGGGAGTTGCTCATGTATGTGTTTGCTTCTGCACGCAAGCTCGACAGGACATGGTCTGTTTAAACATTTTTTTTCTTATTTATTTTACCTTTTATTTTTACACTGTTCTTTAAAAAAAAAATTGTGTCACTTTTATTCCTATTACAAGGGATGTAAACATCCCTCGTATTAGAAAAAAAGCATGACAGGACCTCTTAAATATGAGATCTGGGGTCAAAAAGACCTCAGATCTCATATTTACACTAAAATGCAATAAAAAAAAATGTAACGTCATTTGAAAAAAAAAAAATAAAAAAAAGTCTCTAAGAGCTATGGGCAGAAGTGACGTTTTGACGTCGCTTCTGCCCTACAGTGGTATGGAGACGGGTGGGGTCATCTTCCCCTCACTCATTTACATACCACAGACTTGACAAGACCCGATCACCTCCGCCGCTACTGACGGCTGCGGTAAGCGGCGGAGGGCACCTGAGCGCGGCAGGAGGGGGGCCTCTCACGCAGATAAAAGTGATCTTGCAGCAAAACCACCGCAGAGACCACTTTTATCTGAAAGTGGTCCACCAGCTGCAGAAGAGGATACTGGGGTTATGGCAGCTAACTGCTGCCATAACAATGATATCCCTCTTCAAATTACCGACGTGCAACGACAGCGGGCGGTCCGTAAGTGGTTAAATATTTTTATTTGTCTTGGTGGGTCAAGGGCATTATGGACCAATCTCTTTCTCAAAGAAGGTGCTTTTCTGTAGAGAAAGGTGGGTCGTTGTGGCAATATTGTTTTTAGAACTTTATCCGATTGCAGGATGGGCCAATGCTTTTTAACTACTTTTTACAAGGATTTCTACTGTTTATTATAAGAAAAGCCGTATGCCATGTGTTTACTTTTCTTCTTGTCCTTCCTTCTGTCTATCATAGTATCTCTGTTCATCAATTTAACTTTTTCTTTAAGAATCATCAGATCTTTCTTTTTGTATCCTTTTTCAATGAACCTGTTTATTAGTATGTTTGATTGTTCTTCGTAATCTGTTGCTACAGTTTCTGTAAAGACGCATTAATTGGCCTTGGTATATTCCCTATCCATTGGCGCTCTGTGTTCCTGGTAAAGACTTGCTTGGCTGACATTTCTTTTGGTTCAATAAGTTTTTATTGTTTTTTCAACATGAGTATAAACAAACATGCATACAAACAGGACCAGGTACCTATCAATAGGCAATCTGGTATAATAAAATTCAAGTTCTACGAAAAAGGAAAAAAAACATAAAGCATTCTGTATCTCTCATATAGATAAACTGAGGGTAAATCATTGAAATGAGGTTTCTAATATTATACCAACTTTCGTGTAAGTGCAACTTCCATCGGCCTGGGCGCCCCTATGGGAACTTGCTGCACCCTGAGGTCAAGGAAGTTAATGAGTGTGAGCGGAGCATCGAGGGTTTGTCTGCACAAGGGTGTTAACGTATTTTCAAGACCCATAGCTGACTTAAGTGTATACATTTAGGAATCAGAATACACACGATTTCGTGGTATGGTTACATGTAACCAAACATATAGATGTTAGGGAGAAATAGAAGCGAAAGGGAAAAAAAGAAAAAAAAGTGGGGGAGAAAGTATGGAGGAAAGGGGGGTTATAGTAGGTAATAGGGGGAAGGAGGGGGGGATAGAGAGATAGCGAACCTTACTCTACTAAAGTGTTGCCAGTCTAAGACGTGGGAACATAATTTTGGCATTAATCAGTGTTTCAAGGCGCATTTGCTGCTGAAATTCTGTGTTTCAGTTTATCTGAAGTAGAATAATGCTTCCAAACACTCAAGATGAATGAAAATTTTGCCTGTTAATCTAGGGATTTGGCTTGCATCTCCTCCATAAGCATGATGTCGTTTATCTCGCTCACCCATTCTATAAGGGATGGAGAGGAAGTTGTTTTCCAGTGTCTAGGAATAAGTTGTCGACCTGCACTGAGGAAGAATTTTTGGAGATTGTCCTTTTGAGATTTAACAGATCTGTGCCCAAAACGGCTGGATCTTATCACATTCCCACCAAACGTGGTTGTACGTACCTTTTGCCGAGTTACATCTCCAACAGACGTCGGTGACCGAAGGATACATGATCTTGAGGTTGGTTGGCACACGATACCACCTAGACAACAGCTTATAATTTTTCTCCGGAATGTAACTCGAGATTGTGGGTAAATAGGAAAGCTTTACTCCATTCTGCCTCTGATATGTCTCTCCCAAGCTCCTCTAAACATGTTTTTCGGATATTTGGGAAGAGTGGCATGAGTATGATATTGTATCATTTTGTAGAGCAGTGATAGGGTGTGTCTAGGGGTTTCTGAAAGTGTGCATAATTGCTCAAAACTAGTCAGGGGTCTGTGGATCTGTTTGGAGTTGTGAAGTTTTTTACAGTAGGAGGATAAAGGTATACAAGTCAGCCACATTATGTTGGAGGCTGTAGTAGCGTGGTTGCCTAGGGTGTCGTGGACAAATTGTTGTGCTGTGGGCCAGGAGGCTCTATTGTAGTTGTCTATGATTTGGGTTGACCTGCCTTCCTGGAGCGCTGGATTATCAAATAACGGGGTGAGAGGGCTCGGTTTGGTGGATAGCGAGTAGCTCTCCTTTCTACGGTACCAGATTGCTAGAGCATCCCTAGTGAGGGGAGACAGTGTTGTGAGAGCTTTGTAAGTCCGGTCGTGTCCCCAGAGCGGCTGACATTTTTTTTGGCTCCAGATCCTGCTTGCTGTTCTACTACACTCATACCTGGCTCTCTGACGTTTTGGTTTGTCTGATTATCCGTTAAGGTTCCTGAACTCTGGCTATGAACTCTGGCTATGTTTTGACTACGTTTACTCTGTTTACCTTTTTTATTATTATTATTATTATTAAATAAGTGAGATTTAACTGTACTTCTGTCTCAGTCTGATTCATGGTTTCTGACAAGTATTCTCCCTTATGCCAAAAATAATTATGGCTCATTGCCAATTTTAACCCTTCCAGTATGTACTTTTTTGTTCTTGTAGATTAGTGATGAGCTTTGAGTTCGGGAGTTCTCCAAACAGCGAATTTTATGGGGCGTTCGCAGCAAATTCAAACACCCCATAATGCACTGCAAGACGGCTGTACATTGCTGTATGATGATTGGCCAAAGCATACACCCGACCTGCATGCTTTGGACAATCACAGCACACTCCTCAACAAGAGTCATAATACCTTTGGCCAATCATGGCTCAGGGGGACTAAGTCCACGCCCCACACTAAATAAGGCTGCTTACACAGTGCCCGTATAGTGTGTTATAGTGGACGGAGATAGAGAGATTGAGCTATATTAGGCAGGCAGGTTAGTAGCAGCGTAAACTCTGCATTCAGCGTAGCCTATATATACAGGGCATTCGGTGGTGTACAGTTTCTAATACAGTGCAGGCGGTGTACACAGTATAGAATACAGTGTAGTGCGGTGATTCAAAAAAAAAAAATACCAATCATGTCCGGAAGGCCTCCAAGGAGAGGCAGACACTAACAGGTCACCAGCAGAGGGCAAGCAGCCTCTGAAATAATATTTAACAGCAGGGACCGTTCCTGCACCCAACAAGAGTAACTGTGAGGGGTTACACCACCAGCACCTAAGGCCCAATTTTTCAGCAGAGTATATAGTGCAGTCCATATAGTATATATACACTGCAGTTCAATGTATATAGTGCAGTCAGTATAGTATATAGTGCACTCAGTGTAGTATATACTGTATAGTGCAGTATACAATATATAATATATAGTGTATTGAAGTGGTTAGGGGGAGCCCTATGATAGAATTAAGAAAAAAATGGCATGGGTTCCCTCTGTCCATACCAGGCCCGTTGGGTCTGGTGTGGATTTTGGGGGGGACCCCCACACCATTTAAAAAAAAAAAATTGCCATGGAGTTCACCTTAATATCCATACCAGACCCGAACCCACGCTGTTTTTTAAAATGTTTTTTTATATATATTACCGGGGATCTGGCAATACATTACAGCTGTGAGCAATTTTAAATGACGTTTTTTCCCTTTAGAATTGTCATTTTGCTACGGTACTTTTCTAAACATGCTCTACTTTACAGGCAGACTAAGGGAACCCCCCTGGCATGATATTTAAAGGAATATTTCATTTTTATTGTTTCACTTTAAGCATTCTTAAAATCACTGCTCCTGAAAAAAACGGCTGTTTTAAAAACTTTTTTTTTGCATTGATACATATCTCCTGGGGCAGGATCCGGGTCCCCAAACACTTTTTATCGTAATAACTTGCATAAGAGCCTTTAAAATGAGCACTTTTGATTTTTCATGTTCATGTCCCATAGACTTTAACGGTGTTTACATAATTTTTTTGTCTGTTCGCAAGTTCTGGTGCGAACCGAACTGGGGGGTGTTCGGCTCATCCCTATTGTAGATCAGTTTTTCTCTGTAATGCCCATTCTGCACTGCTTACTCCATCTTTTTGTATGATGTTGGTGTACAAGGAATTCACATCTATTTTTACTAGGATATCTAATTCCATTTTAAAGTTCCTAAACTCTGAAATCAGTTTTCTACTATCTTTCAGATAGGACTTTCCTTCTGATACCATTGGCTGTAGATATTTGTCTAGATATTCTCCCAGCCTGGAAAAAAGGGAATCAATCCCACTGATTATTGGTCTTCCTGGGGTTTTTTCTTGATTTTTGGAACATAAAAAAAGATCGCTGTTTTTGCCAATGCTGGAGTTAAATATCTTGCTTCCTTTTTGTTACAATTCCTTTATCTTTCCCCCGTTTTATGAAAGATCTTAAATTTTTGTCATGTTCTATTTTTGGGTTTCTTTGGAGTTTTTTGTATGTGTCTTGCACACTCAGTAATTTATTCATTTCTGTTTCGTAGTCTATTTTTTTGAGGATGACCCCTCCCTTATCCGCCGGACGTATAATTACCTCTCTTTTTTCTATTTCTTTTATTGTTTTCCAAATGTTCTCTTTCCTAGATTGTTTTACCTTCACTTTCTTGATGTCCTCTTCCACCATCCTTTTGAATACTTCTAAACTTTCATTGTGTTGCATCTTAGCGTTGTAAATGGAATTGTTTTTAGATTCGAGTGTTTGTAGCGTGTATATTCTGTTGCTTGTTGGTTCCCTTTCTTGGAGGCAAAATGTTTTTTATGTTCAATTTTCTTATGAATTTTTGTAGGCCTATATAAACCTCAAGTTTGTCTAAATCTTTGTCTGGTGCATACTTCAATCCCAAGTCCAATACTCATATTTCTTCCTCATTAAAAATAACATCACTTAGATTAAAAATCCCTCCTTCTATTGTCCTTGCCTTCTTTTTCTTTATCTCCCCTCATTTGCCTCTCGCCATTTTCTCTTTCTCATCTTTGGGGTCTGTGGGGGTATTCTCGTCTCTCATCCCAGTGGTTTCTGTCTTGTTCCCAGTTGACCTCTCTCTGTCCCGTATGTCTGAAACGTGGATGTTGCCACGTATTTTGCCAGCCTTGATGTCTTGGGGGTCACCCATATTGATTCCTGGGGGGTCCCATCCTCCCTGTGGTCTGCGTGGTCCATATCCTCCTCTTGCTCCCGGTAGTCTTCATCTGTGGCCCCTGGGGAAAAAATCTCTCCTATAATAAGGCTCCCTATTGGGAGTATCTTGATGTGCATACCTGAGCGGAGAATACCTATTCAAATTTTTCGGTATTCTCTGTGTTCTTGGTACTGTGTTCGGTTGGTAATACCCGTTAGGACTTTGTTCTTGTTGTGTACGATTCCTGTGTATGGGGCTTCCTTCACTTCTATGTGTGGGGGTTCTTTCTCCTCCTTGTGTGATTCTTGGTGTTCTTTGTATAGTAGGTCTCATTTCAGGCCAAGATGCTTCCTCTCTGTCTTCTGAGGCCTCTCTTGATTCATCAATCATGGAGATATTGTTATTGTCTCCTTCATTATAATTCTCATCTGCCTGCCATTTGTAGACCTGTTGGTTTCTATAGTCCAGCACATCTCTACGGAATTTTTCTGCTTCTTTTGTTGTATTTCTTTAATCTCCAAGAAGTAGTTAAAAAATATGATAGTTTCCTTTTCTTTATATTCCCTCGATTCTACATACAGGAGTAATTGATCTTTTATTTGAAGTACCTCTATTTCAATATTTTTTCATTTAAATTGTCTTCATATAAGGTCTAGCTCACTTTGATTGAACAATCAATACCATTCTTCCATTAAATAAAAATAAGAGCGCAGTGTCAGATAAATACTAAAAATGAATATGATATGTGTAATGATACTGTAGACAATATACTACTAGTGTAACAATAATAATCAATAATCAAGTGAAAAAGGATCAAATAAAAAAATAGTCCATATGTAATTCCTCCATTTCCAGTGGACGTGCATATGAAAACACACAAAAATTAGTGCCAGATAATAAGTGGAAGTATCCAAAAGGAAGATTTCCAATGCGTGACCCAGGGTTTAAGCTTTTCACCACTTGTACTGCCCGTCACCTTACAATAAAAGAAATGGAGGTTTACCAGAAAGCCTTTGTCCGCCCTTACTCAGGGGGGTCTAAACAGGCTTAGTAGAGCAACAGGAGTGCTACTAGGATCTCCGAGACCTTCTACACAGGTGGCCGGTCAGCTTCAATGAAGATCTTCCTCAATGGTGCATGTTCAAAAGACAAGCGCCATGCTACAATGGACGTGTGCCACCGCTGTAGAGTGGTGTAACTCTGCTGGACGCCTTCTGACAGATTCTCTATCTGGAGCTACAGGCTATTTTCTTAATGATCGTTTGTGCCTTATCAGCACAGGGCCCTGGAATATACTAACCAGGAGACCTCTGGCGCACGTCCATTGTCGCATGGTGCTTTTTTTTCTATTACAAGGGATGTAAACATCCCTTGTAATAGAAAAAAAAGCATGACTGGACCTCTTAAATATGAGATCTGGGGTCAAAAAGACCTCAGATCTCATATTTACACTAAAATGCAATAAAAAAAAAATGTAATGTCATTTGAAAAAAAAAAAGTCTCTAGGAGCTATGGGTGGAAGTGATGTTTTAATGTCGCTTCCGCCCTGCAGTGGTATGGAGACGGGTGGGGGCCATCTTCCCCTCACTCATTTCCATACCACAGACGTGACAGGACCCAATCACCTCCGCTGCTACCGACGGCTGCGGTAAGTGGCGGAGGGCACCTGAGCGTGGTGGGAGGGGGGCCTTACCCCACCTTAATCTCTTTGGTGTAATTTTCTCTGAGATGTACATTTCTAATGTTGCTACATCCCACCATACTCGTAATTGTTTTTCCATACTGTGTCTTAATTGTTTAAACAAGCTATCCATATCTTGTTTATTCACAACTTGTTCCTGATTAAAAACTCCTACTAGATTCCTGATTAAAAACTTCTACCAGATTTACAGATCTGTTATTAACGTATTTAAAAATATCCATTGCTGCAGAACCAATTGATACCAAAGGTACCACGAGATTAAGAAAAGGTTTATGGGTGGTTCCGCGCGAATGCTTAAATATTTTAGGAACTGCTGCCCCTACAGATACAGTCACCTAGGTGGAGTATAACATATAGTTTTAAAGGATGTAGGTGTGGCGCTATTCTTGTGTTTTAAAGTGTGTGCTTGATCCCAACTCATTTACTAGTCACTGCTGTAGATATGTAAACAAGCTTGAGCGCATTATCAATGCTGCATATGCAAACAATGCTTTTATGAAAAAGTGACTAGTGCTGAAATTATTCAATAGATAAAATAAATTAAAATTCAAAGTGACAAGTGCTCTTCATTCATATGTGACTTCAGTCCTTAAATTCAATATATATTAGCCAAAATGATGCAGTCCTTGAAAAAAAAAAATATATATAGATATATCTATATATCTATATATATAGATATATAGATATATATAGAAGATATATCTATATATAGATATATACTGTAGATATGCAGTCGTTCAATCCGAAAATATTCCAAAAAGTGACAGGTGCTCTTCATATATCCTAATATTCCAGAAGTGACAAGTGCTCTTTAATCGTTTGTGCGTGTGCTGGTTTTTTGCCTCCAAGAAAGGGAACCAACAAGCAACAGAATACACACGCTACAAACACTCATATCTAAAAAAACAATTCCACTTTCAATCCTAAGATGCAACACAATTAAAGTTCAGAAGTATTCAAAAGGATGGTGGAAGAGGACATCAAGAAATTGAAGGTTAAAAAAAAAATCCAGGGGGCGTGGCCTGGCTATGGAGGAGTAAAGACGTGCTGTGCCTGAGCTCCGTCCAGTCCGCAGCTTTATCAGCAGCTACAGGGGTGATTATCCCCCGATTTCTACCCAGGGCATGTCACAGCGGCGCCGGGCTTTATCGTAGCCGAAAAGAGCCCACTCACACAGCCAGAGATTGCTGGATTAGTTCCTTTCCGAGCCCCCCGTCAGCAGAGGGGAAAATCCAAGATGGCACCGGAATGAATGGCCACGCAGCAGCAACATGAGGCACAGCCTGCACAGCCAGCGCTGTCTCCTGTCCCCTCTCCAAGGACGGTGAGTGATTCCATCCCCCCTACATCCCCATGTTCCATCTCGCCTCAGGACAGGGGTACAGACATTGCAGACCTGGCTGAATACAGGGATATCAGGCAGCACCTGTGGTCTCTCCCCACTAAAGAAGACCTGGAGCTCTTTACTAGCAGGATTGAAAGGGCCTTCAAGCAGGACATTGAACAATTGAAAACAGACACCACTGAGCTGGGTCACAGGGTTGAGACTTTGGAGCAGAAGTTTGATGATACTGTGCCCGCCATCTCCCAGCTCAGAGAGCAGTCTGTGAGCCACAGTCACCAAATTGAAGCCCTCTTATGTCAATTAGATGACATGGAAAATCGCAGCCGGCGTGCGAACATTCGCATACGCGGCCTCCCAGAAGATACCGCGCCTAAAGATATTATCCCTACACTGCAAGGAGTGTTTCGTGAAATTTTGACCCTGCTGCCTACGGTTCCGATTGAGATAGACTGGGCTCACAGGGCACTCAGGCCCCCATCCAAAGACCCGGAGAATCCTAGGGATGTTATTTGCAAACTCCATAAATTTACCCTAAAGGACCGCATCATGCAAAAGATGCGCAACAGGCCGGTCTTTGACTTTGATGGAGCCCAGATGTCCTTCTATCAAGACCTCTCTAGACGCACCCTAATGCAGCGACGGGCCCTACACCCACTCCTGGCGAAAATTCAAGCAGCAGGTCTCACATACCGCTGGGGCTTCCCGTTCAGCCTTCAGGCATCCAAAAATGGCCGTTGGGCTGTGCGCCGCTCTAAAGATGATCTCCCCCACTTCTTACACACCCTGGAGCTTGGCCCTGTGGACTTCCCGGATTGGCGCAACATACCGGACATTCCGATTCCTCAACTACCTCAGCCGTGGATCCCGGCGGTCGTAAGTCGATGCTCCCATGGTCGCCAAAGGCAAGTGGAAGGTCCCTCCCTGGGTACCTATGCTACAAGCGACTGACTACGCTGCTGCTAACCCACCTCTAGTCCCTTGAAAGGGCCACAGATCACCCCTTTCCTTCATTAACATTCTGATTGGGGCACAGGACTCAATGGACGCAATGCCGTAAACACTGAACCTCTTCTTGAAAGATACTGTTTTATGGGTCCTTTGTACTGTTACCTAGCTTCACGTTGAGCTTCCTGATATATGAAGGACTGGTGAGTTTGTTACTCAGCCCATGGTTTGGATCCTGAGTTTTGCACTTTTGGGGAATACAAGTTTGTATACTCCACATTCTCACCCTGTTTTTTATGTTTTATTGGACTGGACGGGGCAATGGGCGCTGCGTCCCCTTGGTGGCTGCCCATGTACCCCACTTAGGCCTCACCTTATTAGGTGACAGTCCCTAGAGGGACCCTGAGCCAACACACGGACGGTTCTTTGCCCCCCTGGGTTGGCTCTGTAGTTCATTACTGTGCAATATACCGGGCCTGCTAAACAAGGTCCAGCCCCTGTTGTGCATTTGAGCCTCAGTATCCCCTCTCCCTCCTCTCTCCCCTCTCCCACTCCCTTACCCCCTCCTCTCCTCATTCCCCCTCCCCTAATCTACCCCCTTTCCCCCTCTCCTTTC
Organism: Aquarana catesbeiana; assembly: GCF_042186555.1. Classification (NCBI taxonomy): domain Eukaryota; kingdom Metazoa; phylum Chordata; class Amphibia; order Anura; family Ranidae; genus Aquarana; species Aquarana catesbeiana. The sequence continues at coordinate 257,035,236 of NC_133329.1, forward strand.
CTCCCTCCTCTTTTTTATTGTTACCATTGTCCCCCATATTTCTTCTGATAACTAAACGTTTATTGCTTTGACCTTCAGGTTGCCTCTTTTTCAACTATGGGCACGCGCGGAGGACCTAGAGGGCGTGACATGGACCGATTGCCATCGGCTTCAGGTATGCCATCACTACAGGTACTGTCCTATAATGTCAGGGGGCTGTGCTCTCCACATAAGCGCAAGAGGCTTTGGCTCGAATTGAAATGTCTAGGGGCCCAGTGGTGTTCCTGCAGGAAACCCACTTTAGACAACAATCCCTCCCCAAGATACCCACGCATCTTTACAATCAATGGTTCTTTAGCAACTCCCCTGTGGCGAAATCACGCGGTACGGCCATTGCATTTCACAAATCCTGCCCATTCCAACTTTCAGAGAGCCTGGTAGACCCGCAGGGCAGGTATGTCTTCGTGAAGGGGGTCTTGACCAACATAAAATTTACGTTTGCGACTCTTTACGCACCCAACACTAAAAAATTTTCTTTCATAGACTCTGTGTTAAACAAGCTGACTGAATTTAGGGAGGACCTCCTAATTCTCGGAGGTGATTTTCTGACCCACTCTTGGACACATCCTGTGGCCGTCCTACCCATTCCCAAGCCTTCCTCAGACACTTTCGCAAATCGCTGCAGAATAACTTTCTTATAGACACATGGAGAGCACTTCATGCGTAGGACAGAGATTACAGCTACTATTCAGGGGTGCACGATGTATATACACGCATTGATCTCATGTGTGTAGATCATGATACCCTAGAACTATTGCAATCCGCTGAAATAGGGAACATCACTATATCTGACCACGCCCCTGTGCTGGCTTTGTTTAAGGTCCCAGATGGGTCACCAAAGGCTTGGTCTTGGAGACTCAACGAAAATCTCCTGGATGACGCCTCTGTGGCAGCTAAGGTTTCTGAAACCATTAAGCACTATTTTGCAGAAAATGTGTCTGAGAATATAGCTGAGGGAATTGTCTGGGAGAGTCACAAGGCGGTACTCAGGGGCGAACTGATCTCATTGGGTTCCAGACTCAAAAGAGAAAGACAGATAGACTTCCAGAGGGTGCTGTCAGCTTTACAACAGGAAGAACTTAAACGCCAGGGGGATGCTAAGGCTCGCGAGCGGCTAACCGAGCTGAGGGAGCTGTTTTCATGACAGACAGTTGCGCTACCTATCCCATAAGTATTACGAACATGGGAATAAGTGCGGCAGAATGCTAGCCAGAGCACTTCGAAAGCGGTGCATAATTTCCCACATACACACGATTCGATCCCCCGACGGTACAACAAATCTGCACTCCTCTGGGATTGATTCAATATTTAGAGACTATTACGCAGACCTCTATCATCTAGATAAAAATATTTCCCAGATGGAACAGACTGCTAAACTAAGAGCTATCAGAGACTACCTCGCCTCAGCTGGACTCCCCTCTCTGACACCAGAACAACAGTTGGACCTAGACTTACCCATCTCCCCTCAGGAGGTTACTGCAACAGTGAAGGCCCTACCTAGTGGGAAAAGCCCTGGCCCGGATGGATATACTAAAGCATATTACGTGAAATTTCTCCCCCTGCTACAAGATCACATGTGTAGGTACTTTAATTCCCTCACCACAAGTCACCCGATCCCGCCTGAAGCCTTGTTGGCACACATCACAGTACCTCCTAAGGAAGGCAAGGACCCCACCCTTCCACAAAGCTATCGACCGATATCACTACTTAAAGTCGATATAAAAATTTTTGCAAAAATTATGGCAAATAGATTAAAACATATCATACCATCCCTTATTCATCCCGATCAAATGGGATTTATATCAGGGAGAGAAGCTAGAGACAATTCCATCCAGGCCATGCAGCTCATTCAGTGGGCCCGTTCCCACAGTGACTCTACTCCTTACCTCATTCTGTCCACAGACACCGAAAAGGCTTTAGACAGAATAGACGGGTCATACCTCAAGGCGGTTCTAGGTACTCTAGGGCTAGGCCCCCATATGCTCCAATGGATCATGGCACTTTACACGACCCCCAGCGCGAAGGTCAAGGTAAATGGCCATCTGTCCTCGGGGTTCCCCATACGGAATGGCATGAGACAGGGGTGCCCCCTCTCGCCCCTCTTGTTCGCTCTAGCTATGGAGCCTCTGCTAGAACGATTCGGGCGAACAGTGACATCAGAGGGGTGATGGTGGGGTCCACGGAACACAAGCTTTCGGCTTATGCCGATGACATGCTCTTCCACCTGACCCAACTTTATGAGGGAACTCAAAATTTTTGGACAAATATAAAATTTCAGAATTACACCAAATCCGAAATTCTGCCCATTACCGTTCCTGAGAGGATGACTACTGACTTACAGCAAGCTTTCCCATTCAGTTGGGCTAAAACCTCTATTAAATACCTGGGAATCCAACTCACAGACCAGTTTGACAATATGTACTCCGCTAATTTCCCTACTCTTTTGAATACGGTGCGTGGAGATCTGCAGAACTGGGCCAGGACCTCCTTCACGTGGTTAGACAAAATCAACATACTTAAAATGAACGTCCTTCCTAGGGTGCTTTTCTACCTGCAGATGTTGCATATCCCCCTCCCCAAAAGCTTTTTCACACAGCTTCAAAGCCTAATGATCAAATTCATTTGGCACGATAAAAAACCTAGACTGGCCATGTCTCTACTGCAGAAACCCAAAGAGTTGGGAGGTTTAGGCCTTCCAGACGTGCGACGTTACTACAGAGCTATCGCGATCCAACACATTTTAAACTGGCGCCACCACGCTGCCTCAAAAATGTGGGTCTCCCTGGTCTAGCTGGTCGCAACTTGTCATTTGCCCCTTGGCTGCCTCGCGATTGTAGAGGACTCTCACAGACGACTTCCCCGCTGACCACCCACACCCTAGGACCGCACTAACATCTTATATACCTTGGTGCCCCCTGGTTCCCCACTGGCACCGTTAGGGGGATTCAAGTGGTTCCTTCCTGGGGAACAGGTAGCCTTTTTCGGGTCTTGGGTTACCGATGGTAACTATAGCTGTGGCAAATTTTTAGATAAGGGCAAGTTGATACCCCTGGATGTCTTGAGAGATAGACATGGAAGATTTCCAATGGATTGGTGGAGACATAAACAGCTCCGACATTTCATTGCGACCCAGGGTGCTTTGATAAGAGGGTTGGACACTATCACTTCACTGGAATGATTGTTTATAGAGAAAGAGCCCACTCCCCATCTGATCTCTGAACTTTATCAGCTTCTGGGTTCCGTCTCTGCGGGCAGCAAGCCGGCTTTTTTATGGGAATGGGAGCGTGATTTAGAGGTTGAGCTCTCACCAGACCAACGTTTGCACATATACAGACTAGCACACTCCAGCTCCATAGAATCCAGGACACAAGAAACTAACTATAAACTTCTAACTCGCTGGTATCGTGTACCAGCAGCTTTATCACAAATTTATCCCTTGGTCACGGATCGCTGCTGGCGGGGATGTGGTCAGAAAGTCACTCTCCTCCATATTTGGTGGGATTGTCCAATAATTAAACCATTCTGGGTGAAAATGGCTTATACCTCTTTACTGGAAACGTCCGCAGATCCCTACTATAACTGAATGGCTCAAAAAGGTGGATGATATTAGAGAGGCGGAGGAGTGGGTGGCGAGGTGCAGAGACAGGAGTGACCGTTTTAATGGTATTTGGGCCCAATGGCAGAAACATACTGCTGACACGAATCCTATATCATCTAGCCTAGATGTTGCGCTGCTGGAGTTAGCGGGGCCTTCCCTGAAGCTAAGGAGGCCTGTGAATAGTGATGTGAATGCCTGATTATCCTGTCTCATTAACCCTAATTGTGGCGCAGTGACCTGTACCCCCCTTTTTCCTTTGCGCGGCTCATAAGGCCTACAATAGAGGATAGACTCAAGGTGCTATGCCCTGCTTGTGATATGTTTTTACGTTTCTTCTTCTAGCTACTATTATGCCGACACCCGGATGGGTGCATTAGATAAGAGGCCCGCCTGGTGACCCTGGTACACCAGTGAGACCTGCATCCAGGACGGCCGGCGGGGTGGCCTGGGGGGTGCTCTCCCCTTAGATGGAGGTATGTTGGAGGCTTTTTAGCCCTCCTCCCGGGGAGCCCACCTGCCGGGTACCTGCTGGCCTTGAAGCCGAGCTAGGCCCCACACATAAGGGCAAAGAGCTACGAGAGAATGCGGATCTGGGCCGGGGTCATTTCCTATGCTATGCAATGGTGAAGAGTTGTTCCTTTTTCCCGCTTCTCTCCCCTTCCCTTCCCATGTACCCCAAGTTTACACTTTTTTTTCTTTGATATATTTAGAATATGTTGTGGCATAACGTCTGACTTTTAGGCCTATTATACACAGTCTATGATGATACGTTGTGGAATCTACTGTACAATATGTGTTTTATATGTTTTCTAAAATAAAATAAAGATTTCACAAAAAAAAAAATCTAGGCGAAAGAACATTTCGAAGACAATAAAAGAAATAGAAAAAAAAGAAAGAGGTAATTATTCGTCTGGTGGCTAAGGGAGGGGACTGGTCATCCTCAAAAAACAGACTATGAAACAGAAATTAATAAATTACTGAGTGTGCAAGACACATACAAAAAAACTCCAAGGAAACCCAAAAATAGAATATGAGAAAACATTTAAATCTTTCATAAAAATGGCAAAAACACCGGTCATTTATTATGCTCCAAAAATCAAGAAAAACAACCAGGAAGATTGATAATTAATAGTGGGATAGATTCCCTTTTTCCAGATTGGGAGACTATCTAGACAAATATCTACAGCCGATGGTATCAGAAGGAAAGTTATATCTGAAAGATAGTAGGCAACTGATTTCAGAGTTGAGGAACTTTAAAATTGAAGAAGATATCCTAGTAACAATAGATGTAAATTTCCTGTACACCAACATCATACAAGAAGATGGAGTAAGCAGTGCAGAATGGACATTACAGAGACAAACTGATCTACAACAAGAACAAATAAAGTACATACTGGAAGGGTTAAATTTGGCAGTGAGCCATAATTATTTTTGGCATGCACTCAAACAAAAGGGGTGGCGATGTGAGCGAAATATGCTCCCAGCATAGCAAATTAGCTCTTAAACAGGTGGGAATAGGAACAAATATAGAGTGTAAGAAGATCAAATCTAAAATTGTATCGTAGATACATTGATGATATTGTGATAATATGGAGAAGTACTGAAGAGGAATTACAAGAATTTTTTGTGTCTGTACAGAAACTGTAGCAAACAAACAGATTGTGAAGAACAATCAATACATACTAATAAACAGGTTCATCGAAAAAGCATACAAAAAGAAAGATCTGATGATTCTTAAAGAAAAGGTTAAATTGATGAACAGAGATACTATGATAGACGGAAGAAAGGAAAAGAAGAAAAGTAAACACATGGATACAGCTTTTCTTACCAGTTATAATAAACAGTACAAATCCTTGGAAAAAGCAGTTAAAAAACATTGGCCCAGCCTGCAATCAGATAAAGTTCTAAAAATAATATTGCCACAACAATCCATCTTTATCTACAAAAAAGCACTTTCTTTGAGAAATAGCCATTGAACCACCAATACAAATAAAAATATTTAAGGAACTAAAAGGCTTCTATAAGTGTGGAAAGTGAGAAAATAGACAGAAAAAGAGTAGGAAATGACAGGAAGAGAATACTGCATTAGGGAATTAGTTAGTGCATAACATGTACTAACACCAATGTAACATACATTATAGAATGCCCATGCCATAAACAGTATGTAGGGAGAATCCGAGAACACAATAATAATATAAAAAAGGGATTCAACAAACACAGCGTATCCAGACATTTTAGGGATTATCACAAAAGAGATCCATCATGTACGGTTTTCTACGCCATAGATAAAAGTCTCCAAAATGAGACAAATGGATTTTTTTTGCTCGATACACCTCAATCCACAGGGATGAATATAGATAAAGACGTAAACTGTTTTATCACAAATTTCTGAACCAACACATAGGTGTACCCCCATTTATGATTAATCACAACAATATCTTTTTGAATTAATTTCAATATATTTCAAATTTGGAAATAATATATTCTAATTTGTATTTTTTTATTTGGAACGTAGTCTATACTTATGAAACATTCCTTACATAATCTTGAAGCATTTTAAGATTATTATGTTACAAAGCCTCCAAGTAAAAATGGTTCATAATATTCTAAAGTGTATCCTAAAACCACCCAAAACAATGTTTGCATTATTAGTATTATATGTTTTTTTCTTTTCAAATATTTTTATTTGGTTTAACATATAACTAAAAATTTTTCATAGCATAAACATAATAAACAATGAAGAACACTTATGAATAGAAAGCTATCATGGTTAAGTAGATATGTATCATGGTGTATATATTATTTTATCTGTTCTAGTAATCGTTTAAGTCATAGGTTTCGTCTAGGGAAAGGTGCTGCCCCAGTTTCCCTAGCACCCCCACTGGGAACTAACTGTGCCCTGGGAAGTAGGCCAGCTCCCCTTCCCATGTCATTAAGGCTTGTACCCATGACTCTTAATAAGATTAGCAATAATACTGCTCAAATATTGTTAATTCTGTGAGATAGCTGAACAATAAAGCTAGTAACCATAGCAGAAATAGAAAAAGAGACTAAAAAATAAAAAGAAACCTTAATAACATGTACCATAATGTTATATGAGTGATCAGAATTTTGATATTACATTTTTTCCTTCAGGGATCTTTCAATCAGTAACCGGGTAGCGTGCTACCCATGAGTTCCATGCTAGGTTAAATTTAGGTAGATTGTATGATTTCATAGCGAAATGTTTTTCGTAGGTGTGTTGTGTTTGTACTCTTTGTATCACCTCAGAAATGTTGGGGGCTTTTGTGGATTTCCATTTGGACATAATAGTTAGTTTTGCTGCAATAAAAATATGTGTAACTAGGGGTCTGAACTGTGTGGGAGTAGAGTGAATGTCTATGTTGAGTAAAGCCATCTGTGGTGTTTGGGGGATGATAATACGTTGTGGTTTTTGTTATAAGAGAAAATACTTCTTTCCAGAAGCTTCGTACTCCTTTACACCTCCACAATATGTGCAATATACCTCCTTTCTCCCCGCATTCCCTCCAGCATACGGGAGAGGATGTTGGGTAGATCAGGGCCAGTCTAATGCCCCGTACACACGGTCGGATTTTCCGATGGACATTGTCCGATCGGAGCGTGTTGTCGGAAATTCCGACCGTGTGTGGGCTCCATCGAACATTTTCCATCGGATTTTCCGACACACAAAGTTGGAGAGCAGGAGATAAAATTTTCCGACAACAAAATCCGATCGCGTCAATTCCGACCGTGTGTAGACTGTTCCGACGCACAAAGTGCCACGCATGCTCAGAAGAAATTCCGACACGGGACAGCTCGTTCTGGTAAACTTAGCGTTCGCAATGGATACAGCATTTTCGTCACACTGCAATGTTCAAAATGGTTTAATACAGCGCACTCTCTTCTTCTTTATAATGTGACAAGAATTAAGTCGTTTTGCTGCTCATATTCACACACACACTTCTCACAAACTTTTATTTGTGTTTTTTTAGTGGGATTCCCTGAATATATTGTTATTAGTTGTCACATCTGACAGTTTTAAATTTTTTATTTTTTTTTTATTTAGGATTTTCAGCCTTTTTTTTTCTTTAATGTTTGGATTTTTTCCAAGGCTGATCTTTGTTCAATGTTATTTTTATTTTTACTCCAGAATATTTTTGTGTGTGTTTTGTGTGTCAAGTTACCCCAACACCATTGATATCTTTTATTATTTAATCTCCAGGAGATTGTTTGGTGTTGGTGTCCCTTGTTCATTTCACATATATATGTATATTAGAAATGTACCTGAATCCTCACAAACTGTCCTTTTTGAAGTAAAACACATAGGAGAGCATAATTCAAAACAAAAATCCTTTATTAAGGGATCAGAACCAAACAAAGAGGGAGGCAACACTGGATCAACAGGAGAAATTAGCGTAGCCTTGGACCCCCACGGCAGACATCAATTCTTGAACATCAAAATTGGTGGCCTGAGGAGTCCATATGTAAGGGAGGGCAGTCTGGTCCAGAATTCGCAGAGATCCGGATAGCAGCAGATGACATCTGTGTCCCCAGGCTGTGGTACCACAAGAGGCTGCATCTTTTGGCCGACCAGACTGAACCCAGGGTCCTCACTTTCTGGTCTTCCTTTCACGCTTCATTCCCGGCTGTGGCTGTGCAGTTGGAGATGTGGCAGGAGGAGGAGTAGGACCTTGAGGAGGAGGACCTGCAGGAGAAGGAGGACTGGGAGGACCTGGAGGAGAAGGAGGAGGAGGAGGAGGACCTGCAGGAGGAGGAGGAGGACCATCCCCAAGATGTGTGTGAGGTGTAATTTGGCCCCTCATACCTTTCTCCAGAGCCTCCGATATGAGGGCCTCACACAAGACTTTTTGGCCCTCCTCCATCCTCTGCATTTTATATGCTATGAAGGCAGCAATGTTCTCCTGCCTGGTGTGTGGTGCTCCCAGGACCTCTGTAGCCCTCCAAAAGAATGCTATAGCCGCCTCCTCTAGGGTACTCGTCCTACTGCCACTTTCTGTTTTCAGGGGGGGTGGAGAGACCTTGATATCAGCCAGCCGGCTCGGCCCGGCCACCTCCTGGCTGAGACTTCCCTGTGTATGAAAAAGGGACATGGTTGTAATGTTTTGCTTCATCAATCACAATCCTAAATTAGTACTCCCAACTAACATCTAGTTAACATCATTGATTGGACAAGCAGAAATATTTAGAGGAATGCTATACCTGGCTCAATCTGGGCTCCTCCACATGTGGCCTGGAAGGCCCAGGTTGGGCGTCAGAAGCCTCAGCCGGGGGGGAAGGAAGCGTGGAAGGAAGACTGGATGGGGATGACCTGGGTTCAGTCTGGCCTGCCAGAAAGTGCAGCCTGTCGTAGTACAACATCCTGGGGACATAGATGTCATCTGCTGCTCCGGATCTCTGTGAATCCAGGACTTTCTTGCGCTCCTTCGGATATGTGCTCCTCAGGCCACCAATTAATATCTTTAAATAAGTGATGTCTGCCGTGGGGATCACCTGCTTCACAATTTCACACAATTGCTCCAGTGCTGCCTTCCTCTTTGCTTGGTTCTTGTAATGGGGGTGGGTAATCTCCCACAGACAGGGCAGCTCACTTAGCATATCTATGAATACTGACATGAAGTCATTATCTTTCATTAAGATATCCATGTTCACTGCAAGACACAACACAAGACAAAGCCTAATGTCAGACAAAACTCTCCTAATCTTGTTACAATATAGGCCTCAATCTAGAAGCAGTATAGGCACAAGTTTGTCTCTTACCTTCGTTCTTACGATCGGCGCGTCCAATGCTCCTTCCTCCGCTCACAGATCGTACGTAATACGCACGCGTGTTACGCTTTATACACACTGTGAATGCGTGTAACTCCGCCCGCCCCTGACGTTCTTTCTAGTCTATTCCCCGCCCCTTTTCATTCGGCGCAGTGGGGGAAGAGCATGATGGCGGAGTTACAACAGGTGCGTGATAATAATTCTAACAACGAGGAGGAGGAAAGCCCGGATCCAGGCACGTCCCGATCCAGAAGGAGACGTTTTAAGGCCACAAATATGTCGTTTGGGGAGATGTTGGAGATGGTCGACATCATGAAGAAGTCCGACTATGACGGAAAATATGGGCCTTACCCCAACCCGAACATCCGAAAGGCCAAGATCATGGTGAAAGTGGTCAGGAGTCTTGAGAGGAATTTCGGGGTACGAAGATCAGCTCAGGAAGCGGTGGTCGGACCTGAAGTTGAGAGAGCCAGAGCAGTACCGAAAGATCCGGAGAGTGCTGCAAAAAAGTAAGTAGTTGTGCTGTGTTCCTATTCTTTCTGTCTTTATTCCGTTCGTTCTGCTCCATGTGCTTTTATTAATTGTATTGTTTAAAAAGGTCAACTTTAATGTTCATGGGCCCATTATTCGTTCGTATCAAACATTTTTCTTTCGGCCTCTAGAACACTATTGTTTATGCCATATGCATTTTCACACATTTTTTTGGGCCTACTTGGATGCCAAATATTTGTTTGTGTAGATGGATTTGTTACTAGAATGAAATGCCAACTAGATTGTGTGTAAGGAGAGGACACTAAGCAGCTGTTTTCACATCTGGACACTGGGGCACTAGTGTGGGACCCCAGAACACCCTTTTTATTAGGGGGGGCACACAGGTGCTCCAGTGTATACTATAGGGGGGGCTACATCTGTGAAGCTTGTACCAAACAGGTAAAGTATTGCAGCTTGACAAAGGACACTAAAAAAGATACATCTTGGAACTCGGCTAAAATAGACAATTGTACCCCACTTCCAAGCAATGTTTCCTATTTCTAGTTCTGCCATCAAATATCTGTGTGCTAATTATACCATTTTTGTTTTACATAGGGGAGAAAAGACTCGGACACCCCTCATCCGAGGAGACCAGAGCCCCCCCCCCCTGGAAGAAGGGGAAATACCAACACAAGAAGAAGAGCAGGAGGAAGAAGAAGACGTGGTGGAGATTGTCACCACAACAGGTGAGTGTCTGCGACCACAGGCTCAGGTAAAAGAGATGGATGGTGGCAGATTTTTGAGACCTTTTTTTTTGTTCTTTATCTCTTTTTAGGTGATCGTGATCCAGAACGCTTTACATCTGAAAGTGCCCAGATACTCATCGGGGAGATTATGGGGTGTAATCTCCAATTGCAAAACATCCAGCAACAAATCACTGATGTTATTAAAAAAAATAATAACATCATTGATGTTTTGGGGCGAATTTAAACCCCACAAAATCACCGGTTTTATCTCACGAAAATTTTTATAATGTTTAGAAAAGCCAAATTTGGAGGATGCACACAGTGTGCCAATATGTGCTATCTGCCATCACGGGAGATCAATGGACGCGTTTTGTGGGTGCAACCCCTTCCTCAATTATAAAGTCGCATTGAGGAAGGGCTTGCTCCCCCAAAACACGTCCCTTGATCCCCCCTGATGGCAGATAGCACATGTTGACATTCGTAAATTGGTGTGCATCTTCCAAATTTGGCTTTTCCAGGGGTGAGTTCCCCCCATCTGAACGCTATATCAAACACAGTTCCTAAATACTCATGTCTGATATAGCCTTCAGGTTTTACCATATGTGAACTTTGTAAGTTCAAGTTTTTTGGCTTTCTTGTTGGTTTTACACAGGCCTGTTTTATCTGAAATGGATATTTCGATTTTTGAGAATGCTACTGCAAACATTGTTATACAACAAACATGTTGGTTTGTTTTAAAAACCTTTGGGAAATGCACATGTGATTGTGCAGGTATTAAAAAGTGCCTTACTCAAGAATGTGTGGATTATTGTCTCAACACTACAACACTTTTGGGGTGATGTAATTGCTGTTTTATGCAAAAATGGGGGTTATTTCCTAAGGACAAATACACTTTGCACTACAAGTGCAGGTTCAGTGCAGTTGCAAGTGCACTTGTAGTGAAATGTGTTTTTGCATTTAGGAAGTACCAGCCAACACTGTTTTTTATAAGGTTACCCAATCACAACATTTTCTGCACTCAACACATTTCTGTCAGGGTTAGCTAAAACAAACACAAGCAGTAAATGTCCACAAAGAATTTCTTTTGGTTGTTTTTTATTTGAAAAAGGTGTCACAGATTGTCTGGCATATTGATAGCCCCCCTACCCGCAAAGAACTCCAGGTAGCGTAACCAGACATCACGGGCATTCAGGGAGGGCAAGCCAGGACGGCCACTTTCAAGCGCCGTCAGTGTTGATGGATTTGGGATTCCGGCCTCAGGCCCAACTGAGCCAGCAAAGTTGGCTGAATGTTTTCTTAAAAAATTATGGAGAACACAGCAGGCAAGTATTATATGGTTCAGTTTATACTCCGCCATATGGATGGGTGTCAGAAATAATCGGAACCGGCTGGCCAGGATTCCAAATGTGTTCTCCACCACTCTTCGGGCTCTGGCCAGCCGGTAATTAAAAACCCTCTGTTCCGGGGTGAGGGTCCTCATCGGGAATGGCCGCATCAGGTGGTCCCCCAGCGCAAATGCTTCATCAGCAACGAACACAAATGGGAGACCTTCAACATTGTCCTCTGAAGGTGGCAAGTCCAAGCTGCCATTCTGGAGACGCCTGTAGAACTCCGTCTGGGCGATTACTCCACCATCGGACATCCGGCCATTCTTCCCCACGTCCACATACAAGAACTCGTAATTCGCCGACACCACAGGCCAACATCACTATACTATTAAACCCTTTGTAATTATAATAGTACGACCCCGAGTTGGGTGGTGGGACGATGTGGATGTGTTTCCCATCAATTGCCCCTCCGCAGTTGGGAAAGTCCCACCGCTGGGCAAAGTGGGAGGCCACAGTCTGCCATTCCTGTGGCGTTGAAGGAAACTGTTGAGGAAAAAACAATAAACATTACTATTTTTTCTAAGATACATGGCAAGCAGATTATACACAAACATTATGGGGCAACCTCCAGATAGCATTTACTAAGGAGAATTTAACAAGGCTGACTTAGCAGTTGGGGGAGGGAGGGTAAAAAAAAATTGGGGGACACCACAAAAAAAAGCCTCTGGCACTCTGCCTGCATTGAAATAAAAAATCACATTTCCAAACATTTTAGGGGGTGTTTGGGGTAAAGCACTACTATAGAGCTGATAAAATACATTGTTAAGTGACTACATGAGGTGAATATAGGCCAGGAAAGACCATGCTGGGGAGGTTATTGAAGGGCAAATATGTATGAAGGACATAAAATAATAATTACCTAAAAATCCAGCATGCATGAGAACAAAGGGGACATTCACAGCATATTACAATCATGGTAATTAGGGAATGAGGAAAGAAATACAATATATTATCAAACATTAAATACAATAAAATGTGAGATAAAAGGATAAAAATCTTACCTTCATATACTCCTTCTGCAGGACCTGTATGACGGCAGAACAGGTCTCTGGGATAATGATCCCCAGAGCCTGGGGGGAGATGCCTGTCGAGAAGTTGAGGTCCTGCAGGCTTCTCCCTGTGGCCAAATACCGCAAGGTAGCGACCAACCTCTGCTCCGGAGTGATGGCTTGCCTCATGCAGGTATCCTGCCTGCTGATATAGGGGGTCAGCGAAGCCAACAAACGGTGAAACACGGGGTCCGTCATCCTGAGAAAGTTCCTGAAATCATCAGGATTATTCTCACGGATCTCACGGAGCAAAGGCATATGAGAGAACTGGTCACGCTGAAGCAACCAATTCTTGGTCCATGAACTCCTCCCCACCCTGTTCATGGACTGGACTTGTGTCAAGGTCAGGACCCCAACACCAAGCCCCCGCACAGCATGAACTCTACGAGGAGTACGCATACGAAACATGGCTAGAAAACGGTCGGCTGCTCAGAACGAAGTAACAGAACGCACTGAAGAACAGCAAGGCCTGTGAAGAGCGACCTGAAAACCAGTAACGAACGAACAAGAATACAATGACTACTTAAAGTCACGCGGAACTTGCTTGCACGCACTGAAGAGCAGATACAAACCCACAAGCACAAACTGAACGGCAGAAAACGATCTGAAAGCCACGAGTCTGAAAAAGCGTGAATCGTCTCTCACCAAACTTTTACTAACACGAGATTAGCAAAAGGAGCCCAAAGGGTGCCGCGCTTGGTTCTGAACCGGCCTTTTCTAGTCTCGTCGTACGTGGTGTACGTCACCGCGTTGTTGGCGATCGGAAATTCCGACAACTTTGTGCGACCGTGTGTAGGCAAAACAAGTTTGAGCCAACATCCGTCGGAAAAAATCCTAGGATTTTGTTGTCGGAATGTCCGAACAAAGTCCGACCGTGTGTACGGGGCATAACTGGCGTTAGGTAGGTTCTATACATTATTTTTAACATCAATTCCCAGTGGTTTATGCAGTGAGAGATTGAATCGCTCTTTTCCACTCTCCCTGTGTGTACGTGGATTCTAATTCCCTTTCCCAGTTCAGCATATTGGAAGACTTGCGAAAAACTCCTTCACATTGAAGTAGGTTGTAGAACCACAAAAGACCTTTCGGACCGTCCCGGTTAGACAATAAGGATGTCCAAGTTTTGCTATGTACTTTATAGTGTATATTGGGGTTGCACTTGTGAAAGTGGGTAATTTGTACTTAAGAGAATGAATCTGGAATAGGTTGCTTGGATAGTAATAGTAATTCTTTGTATGTCATAATCTGTTTGTGTAGCCAGGATTGGATTTTGATGTTGGGTATTACATACTCGTAAATTTGTAATGGCATGTCAGTGCATTTATCCAATGTATCCTGGGGTACTATGGAGTGTAGTTTACTCCATGCCTGCAATGTGGCGTCTATAGAGGGAAATGGTTTATAATTTAGTTTTACATTTGTCAAATGCGCAAGTAACAGGGATGGTAAGTGTCTTTTACCTACCAGGTGTCTTTCAATTTGGAGCCATAATTTATCTGAGTGTGGGTCGAACCAAGCTTTGGTTTACTCTAGAAGGGCCACATAGTAGTAATGTTTAAGATTTGGAAAATTCACACCCCCTGACAGTTTATGTTTCAGTAGTAAGGGGAATTAAATTTTGGCCATCTTTTCCCCCCATATAAATTGTCTAAATAGTTTATCCACAGCATTAAAAAAGCTTTCTGGTATTATCGGTATAGTTCTAAAGTAACATATAATTTTCGGTAGTAAAGTAATTTTCATAGCAGCGATCTTCCCTAACCATGTTAATTCAAAGTTTGCTATATGCTGCAGATCTTTTCTGATTATTTCAATGCAGAAAAGTTTGAATTATACGTGGAGGCAGATGGGGACAATAAAGTTACCCCTAAAAATGGTAGGTTGTTAGTTACCCATTGAAATGGAAATTTTGCTTTAAGTTGGTCTTTCAGGGACCTTGTCAAGCCTATGGGCATGATAGATGATTTGTTAGATTTCAGTTTGTAGTAGGAAGCTAATCCAAAGTTATCTAAAAGACTTTGTACCTGTTCCAGTGAAGAAGCCGGATTGGTTATTTGTTAAAACCACGTCATCTGCGAATAATCCTATTTTATGGGAATATCTGCCTACATCAATTCCGGAAATAGAGTCGCATGCTCTAATGGCCTCTGCCAGGGGTTCCATTATTAAAGAGAATATTAAAGGTGACAGTGGACAACCATGGCGAGTGCCATTTGTAATGTGGAATTTATCCAATTGGACATTGGATGTGAACACTTTGGCTGAGGGCTTAGTGTAAAGGGCCATTATTGCTGTATAGATAAAGCCTGTAAGGCCAAATATTTTAGGTGTCGCACTCAAGTGCCCCCAGTGTACTCTATCAAACGCTTTTTCAGCGTCAAGCGTCAGAACCACAGTGGGGGTCCTACAATTCTCTGCTATATGCATTAGATTATAAAGCCTTCGGGTATCGTCAGGAGCTTGTCGTCCCCTTACAAAGCCCACCTAGTCAGCTTTGACCAGTTGGAGAGTGATCACAGCCAACCGATTAGCAATAATTTTTGCATAGATTTTCAAATCTGTATTTAACAGAGAAATTGGTCTAAAATTTTGAGGACTGTCCGGCTTCTTACCTAGTTTGGGCAAAGCAATGATAGTGGCCTGTAGCAATTCTTCAGGAAAAGAGGCAGTTGAGGCTGCATGATTGAATACATTTTTTAGATACGGTGAAAGGGTCGTAGCAAAGGTTTGGTAATATTCTGCTGTAAAGTTATCGCTACCTGGCGATTTATGTGTTGGAAGTGTTTTAATGGTATCTAATATTTCTTTATCAGTAATCAGTGAGTTAAGGGAGATTAGTGCCACTTTATCTAAAGAGGGTAGATTGACTGCATGTAGAAATGGGTTGATATTAAGTTTGTTCGGTTGTGGGGTATGTGGATCGGTATGTAAATTATAGAGATCATTATAGTATTTTTGGAATGCGTTGACAATTTGGGATGGGTGAAATACCATTTTTCCTGTGTGAAGCTCCCTAATAGAATTAAGTTTAGAGTTTTGTCTTTTACGTATGTAGTTGGAAAATGGTTTGCCTGCTTTGTTACCGTGTGCATAGTAATTAGCTTTGAAGCGCTTTAAAGAGGTTGTGTGTTCTGTCAGTAGAGCTAGGCATAGTTTGTGTCTGTGGTTAAGAAGTTCTGAATGGTTATTAGGGGTAGGATTTTGCTTGTTTTTGAGTTCTAAAGCATGTCATTTCTCTAGGAGAGTGGTAATAGTTTTGGCCCTCTGCCTCTTTTCCTGTGCTGCAGCTTGAATCAACAAACCTCTGCTGTAGGCCTTATGGGCGCATTATAATGACATAACATTCACATCAGCAGTATAATTAATTTCAAAATACTCTTTAAGTAGTTGCGAAAGTCTATTCTTATGGAGTGGGTTAGACAGTATAGAGAGATTATTCCTCCATAAATATGCAGGGTTATAGGAATTTTGTTCCTTTAGAGTGATAGTCACCGGTGCATGATCCCACCAAGTGATTGCATGTATAGTCACTTCCAGGGTATTTTGAAGAAGGGCAAAATCAGTCAGAAACAAATCAATCCTTGAGTATGAGTTGTGAGGCACTGAAATGTAATTATAATACCTTTCCGAGGAATTTGCACACCTTCATGCATCATTCATATCTATCTCAGTTAGTAGGGATTTTATTTCATATCTATGTATGCTCTGCGAAGAAGAGCAATCCATCGCTTTGTCTACTACACTAGAATCAAATTACAATTGCTGCGCTATCAAAGGTATAAGCATAAATGCTAATCGTAAGATTTCTGTGAAAATTGTAAAATAACCAATACTATGTGATACAAAAAGATATACATATACAGTCAAGTGATTAATAACCTTAAATATAGAGTGACAATGTGCAATAATATAGTGGTGAAAAGTTTACATTTTGTTCCACATTTTGTCTCTCATAGTTGAGGTATACCTAAGGTGACAATTACAGGCCTGTCTCATCTTTTTAAGTGGGAGAACTTGCACAATTGGTGGCTGACTAAATACTTTTTTGCCCCACTGTGCAGAAATCCCTAGTATCGACACATGTTGGGGAAGGGGACAGGACGGAACGTTGAACAGATCAGCTGTTAGGAACGATCAACTTATTATCCCGTTACTGGCCGGTTTTGCCTACTCGTTTTATGCTTGATGTAGAATGGCGCATTGAAGCGCCTGACTAATGTGAGTACCCTGTGTGGGACTTATTTTTGGTTTTAATAAAATTGTATAAACATACTATACCATGAAATCCTCTTTTTCCATTGATTCACTGAGGCATATTGGAGACTGATCCAGGAATCTGGATACATTGCTGAACCCTGTAGTGGTTCTAAAAGTGTGTATCGACCAAGCTTAACAGCAAGGTCACACATTTTAAGGTGAGCCTTCAATACATGGGGGGAGCACTTGAGTGAAAGACACAGCATCTGGTTATTGGATCGTTTTCACAGCATACTGAATCGCATGAAGTGTGGAGCACCTGTGGATTGAATTAATTTGAACTTTCACAATGCACAGCAGCAGTTTTTTAATTCCAGTATTTGAGATTTATTGATATTTTTGTTTCCCACGGACTTGATGTAAACTTTTCACCACTATATTATTGCACATTGTCACTTTATATTTAAGGTTATTAATTACTTGACTGTATATGTATATCTTTTTGTATCACTTAGTATTGGTTATTTTACCATTTTCACTGAAATCTTCAGATTAGCATTTATGCTTATACCTTTGATAGCGCAGCTATTGTAATTTGATTCTAGTATTTTTTGCATGGTGTATGAGACATGGTCATCACTTGCAACTGATTCAAAGAGGGTTTAGTGGCTTTTATTGTTAGTGGAGGTTCACAGGATGTTTTACACATATTTTGTCTACTACACAGTCCCCACACATAAGTAGAGATCCTACCTTATGCTTATTAATTTTCTTATATAGGGATCGTATTTAGGGCATAAAGATTCACTAGGGTATATTGCACATTATTTATCTCACAGACCAGTATGATATATCTACCTTTGGGGTCAGTGATTACTGCATGTGGCTGAAATGCGACTGATTTGTTCACTGCGATCATTGTGCCTCGTTTTTTTGCTTTGGCTTTGGCGTGGAAAATGTGGGGGAATGCTTTGTCTGAGCATTTGGGTTGTGTGTCCCGAGAGAAGTGCATTTCTTGGATGCAAAGTATGTCCCCTTTAAGCCGTTTAGCCTCCTGCCACATTGCTTTCCTTTTATATGGACTGCTCAGGCCGTGTGCATTAAGAGAAATCACCTTAATGGTTATATTGTCTTTGTAAAATTAATGCTGGGTATTGCTGCATACTAAAGTCATGAAGGTGTAGTTTGGTATATTTACCTTTGGGTGGCAACATAGAGCAGGAGTTGAATTGCTGAAGGCTGAAGACACTGTACATGCGTCCCTGTTCTGAGGATGTCGTTGATTTCCAGTGGAGAAGATCATCATAGTTAGCTGGTACACGTAAAACATAAAAAGATGAAGAAAAGAAAACAGTATAACATATAAAAAGAGTGAAACTTGTCACATTGTGTGAAGAATCACACTTCTGTATAGTGGGGGACGGGGTCTTTGTTCTGTAAGATCCAGCCCATTTATCCAGATTTGGCTCGAAGTAAAGGTGAGGTGACCACCCTGAGTGATCGTGCAATAGTGAATAATATTACCCAGGTTTTACTTTCTGCCATTCAGAAGAAATCTTGTGAGTGGGAGAGTCAATATGGCCCTTTTCATCATCTGGGAGTAGTTTCCACTGTCTAGCCAATTTCAAACCATTTTCCAGATTATTGATAGCGTAGGTTTTACCTTCCCTGGTAATGATGATTTTTGTGGGAAAGCCCCAGGTATATGGCATCTTGTGGTTTTGAAAGAGCTTGGTTAGTGTGGCTAGGTTTTTGCGAGCAAGCATAGTATGTTGTGATATATCAGAGTATACAGATATATCTGTATATGGGTCAGGTAGAAGGGAGTGCTTCCTGGTATATTTCATCAGCTCCTCTTTAACATGAAAGAAATGTACACGTGCTATGACGTCCCTTGGAACTTTATCCGGGTGGTGCTTTGGTTTAGGCAGACGGTGAGGTGACGGTGACGGTGACGGTGTCTACAATCACCTCCCTCTCTGGTGTGTTAGGCATTAATGTAGAAATAAATTGCTGAACAAATACTCAGCAAGATAGTTTCAGCCACTCCTCTCAGCTTGATATTATTTCTTCTAGAGTGGTCTTCCAAATCTGCCATTTTGTTTTTTATCGCCTGTATATCATCTTCTGCTCCATTATATGCGTCCGCTAACTCATTATGAGCTGCAGCAAACTCCCCCATTTTGTCCTCAGTATGATTTACTCTGTCCCCTAGGGCTATAATTTCTGCTTTAAGCTGAGTTGTGCATTCCATCAGATCCCTGTGTAATGAGCCCCTTAATGTTACTAACATATCCTTCATCATAGTATCTGTTAATGGCCGATCCAGGGTGGGAAAGTCATGAATTTGTTCAATGAACTCTCTAGTACTGTCCTGTGACATGTCATGTCCCCCCAGCTCACCTGGATATCTGTGCTCTGACGAACGCTTCTGTGAAGCTTTCTGCTGGCTTTGCACAGAGGATGCACCCAGCGACAATCCGTTGCTGTTTACCGGGGATGATGCTTGATATTGTGGCATGACCTTGGAGGAAGCACCGCTGGTTCGGCCGCGCCGTGATGTACAGGCCGTGGCGCCATTTTGAGGCCTCTGCATGCTGGCTGTATCGAAGAAATCGGTCAGCTTTGTGGGGCCCCACTCTGTTTTTCTTTTGCTCATTTTGATGGCCTGAGGTAGTTGGGAGATAGGGTAACTGATATCACCTCACCGTGCCGTCTGGCATCGCTTCTAGTCGCTGGATTGTACTGGATTCTCCTGGAGCTCTCTCCTCAAGCTGCCAGCTCCTTGGCTGCCGGCCACGCCCCCTAGTATTATATGTTTTATCTATCCTCAACAACATCAGTAAAAGAACCTCCTTCTTCCCAGATTTTCAAATGTATATTTTTAAATGTATTTTTTAAATATATATATATATAAACGGTTCATTAGTATTTTTATAGTCTCAGGTTTACAATAAATTTATATTTTGTATTTGTTTTTTACCCCACCCCAACAGACCACTTAAAGTGTAAGGGATAATAGTATGATGTTCGTTATTTTTATATATATTTTTTAGATTTTTTTGTCATGTATATTGTTGTTTGGTTGTGCGGTTATAGCACGCAGTGGCCCCATATAATCAATCCAAGAGACTTCCGGCCAGCAAATTCACAGATGGACTATGTTGACAAAAATAGATAATGTCCACCCATTTATCAAACATGGCAATGTATATGCAGCGCCACGGGGCAGCATACCAGCATGGTTATGAGGTAAGATATGAAGTTTTAGGCATTAACATCGTGTACTTAGGCTTAATGTGAAACCTGCTGGTAAAGTCTTTTTCCGGACTAACCAAAAATGGCCTCCGTCACGTGATCGGTTCACCGGTTTACCACCTGCTATAAAAGGATAGGAAGTGTAGCAAGATGGCAGCTTCAGATGATGTCTTGATGACAAAAAACATAGGGCGGAGTTTCTGAACGTCTTTGCGTCACTTCCGGTCAAAGCCGCATATCGTGGATTATCCCGGGTTCCTGTTTTTTGTACAATAGCTTTTAACACACAGTGTAAATGTGAGTATAACTCTACTGTTTGGCACAATAGAATTTTTTAAAATGGTATTATACTATGGAATCTTTCTTTTATATGTGGGAGGCATGAAGGATCGTATACTAGGAATAAAGCAAGCCGTGGATCTTCATATTGCTGCACAGTGGCAGATACTGTGAATGCGCAATACCCCTGGGAGGGGTGAGGATTTCTGTTGAGTGCATTACCTGTAGGGGCACTGTAAGGAGCACCAGCACAAACGATTGAAGAGCACTTGTCACTTTCTGAAATATTAGGATATATGAAGAGCACCTGTCACTTTTTGGAATATTTTCATAGATTAAAGGACTGCACACATTATATATATAAGCCATTAGCCATTAATGTCTAAACTGCTGGCAACAAAAGTGAGTACACCCCTAATTGATAATGTTCAAATCGGGCCCAATTAGCCATTTTCCCTCCCCGGTGTCATGTGACTTGTTAGTGTTACAAGGTCTCAGGTATGAATGGGGAGCAGGTGTGTTAAATTGCTCTCACTCTCTTATACTGGTCACTGGAAGTTCAACATGGCACCTCATGGCAAAGAACTCTCTGAGGATCTGAAAAAAAGAACTGTTGCTCTACATAAAGATGGCCTAGGCTATAAGAAGATTGACAAGACCCTGAAACTGAGCTGCAGCACGGTGGCCAAGACCATACAGTGATTTAACAGCACAGGTTCCACTCAGAACAGGCCTCGCCATGGTCGACCAAAGAGGTTGAGTGCACATGCTCAGCGTCATATCCAGAGGTTGTCTTTGGGAAATAGACCTATGAGTGCTGCTAGCATTGCTGCAGAGGTTGAAGGGGTGGGGGGTCAGCCTGTCAGTGCTCAGACCATACGCTGAACACTGCATCAAATTGGTCTGCATGGCTGTTGTCTTAGAAGGAAGCCTCTTCTAAAGATGATGCACAAGAAAGCCTGCAGTTTGCTGAAGACAAGCAGACTAAGCACATGGATTACTGGAACCATGTCCTGTGGCCTGATGAGACCAAGATAAACTTATTTGGTTCATCTGGTGTGAAAGCGTGTGTGTAACGGCAACCAGGTGAGGTTTACAAAGACAAGTGTGTCTTGCTTACAGTCAAGCATGGTGGTGGGAGTGTCATTGTCTTGGGCTGCACTGGGGAGCTACAGTTCATTGAGGGAACTATGAATGCCAACATGTACTGTGACATAATGAAGCAGAGCATGATCCCTTCCCTTTGGAGACTAGGTTGCAGGGCAGCATTCCAACATTATAACGACCCAAAACACACCTCCAAGATGGCCACTGCCTTCTTAAAGAAGCTGAGGGTAACAGTGATGGACTGGCCAAACATGTCTCCAGACCTAAACCCTATTGAGCATCTGTGGGGCGCCCTCAAACAAAGGTGGAGGAGCGCAAGGTCTCTAAAATCCACAAGCTCCGTGATGTTGTCATGGAGGAGTGGAAGAGGACTCCAGTGGCAACATGAGAAGCTCTGGTGAACTCCATGCCCAAGAGGGTTAAGTCAGTGCTGGAAAATAATGGTGGCCACACAAAATATTGACACTTTGGGCCCAATTTGGACATTTTCACTTAGGGGTGTACTCACTTTTGTTGCCAGAGGTTTAGACATTTATGGCTGTGTGTTGAGTTATTTTGAGGGAACAGCAAATTTACACTGTTAAACAAGCTGTACACTCACTACTTTACATTGTAGCAAAGTATAATTTCTTCAGTGTTGTCACATGAAAAGATATAAAATATTTACAAAAATGTGAGGGGTGTACTCACTTTTGTATATAGTGGCACTAGGACCCTGTGCTACCTGGAAGATTGCTGGTTTATGCCAGATTGTGGAGAGAAAGGCACGCTGATTGCACAGCTGTGTGCTGGGCTATTTAGTTGTGACCTGGCTATGGTCCCTCCCTAGACATTGTCCTAGCAAACAAGGTGACAAGAGGTCCTGATGATAATGATAATATTGCATTGAATAACCCCTTGTGGAACATTGCTATTGAGGTTAAACAGAAGCATGTGGTGTTGATCTCAGATGATTTGGTGCCAAGGGTAACCACACAGGGGTTAGTGAACCTGAGAAACGGATGTTGTTGGTTAGTGTTGCGTCAGGTAGTGAGAGGGGTCAGTCCCTGACAGGTTTCATGGAAGTGGGTCCCCAACAGTCCTGGGAGAGTAGGTCTATGGAAGAAAAGAAGAAAAGGAGGATCCCGTGGCCAGAAGGTAGAAGGGATAGAGAGATTAGTGGAAGCCCATGGTTTAGGAAGAAGTGCTGGTGGAAGCACGCCCGGAAGAAGATATGGGTGAAGTGCCCCTTTAGAAAAAAGGTTGGGCAGATTAGGACTCCTGCTGCTGATCGTTGGCTCAGAGGTGCCAAGGTGAAGTGCTGGTGGAAACATACCCGGAAAAAGAAATGGGCCTATGCAGCTAATGGCTGGCACAGAGGTGTCCCATTCATAGTGATGGGTTTATGTGTTCCTCCCTCCGGTTCGAAACAGGGGGGGAGGATATGTGGCAGTAGGACCCTGTGCTACCTGGAAGATTGCTGGTTTACAGAGAGAAAGGCACGCTGATTGCACATCTGTGTGCTGGGCTATTTAGTTGTGACCTGGCTATGGCTCAGGGTTCCTCCCAACAGACAGGAAGTCTGTGTATGGGAGTCAGGTGGACTCCCATTCCTCTTAGAAGAGTCAGCGGCTGCAGGAGGCAGCCAGAGCATGCATGTCTGCAGGAGGCAGATGTACTTGGTGAAAGAGCAGCAAGGCGCTGATCAGGAATAATCTAGAAGAGAGCTTAACTCTAGGAAACTCTTTTGGGTCTGAGGAGCAGACCAAAGGCCTGAATCAGCCGTATGTCAAGAATGTAAGCCAGGTGGCTAAAGTATTGAGTTTGCAAGATACAGTAATGGTGGAAGCCCCCTGCGTGGGTACTGATGTCTGTGAACTTTTATGTGCTTTTAAATAAAAGTGGGCTACCAGGCTCTTAAAAATACAGTTTTGTACTGGCTTACCTACTGGAAAACGCACCTACTGTGATAACCCCAATCTTACAATATATATATTCAAGGACTGCATCCTTTTGGCTAATATATATTGAATTTAATGACTGAAGTCACAAATGAATGAAGAGCACTTGTCACTTTGATTTTTAGTTTATTTTATATATTGAATAATTTCAGCAGTAGTCACTTTTTTTCATACAAACATTGTTTGCACATGCAGCATTGATAATGCACTCAAGTTTGTTTACATATCTACAGCAGTGACTAGTAAGTGAGTTGGGACCATGCACACTTTAAAACACGAGAATAGCGCCACACCTACATCCTTTGAAACTATATCTTATACTCCACCTAGATGGCTGTATCTGTAGGGGCAGCAGTTTCCTAAATATTCAGCCATTCGCGCAGAACCACCCATAAACCTTTTATGTGATAAAGCCAAATTATATTACACTCAGGCCAAGATTAACAATTTTTTTAGATAAAGTCTGGTGTCTCTTTCGCAGAGTTTGGATAAAAGTAACAGGTAACAATAAAATTGGGCTCTGGGTGTTGGTGGTGCCTTCACACTGTAACCCTGTAGAGGTACTCTTGATGAAAGTAAGAACTGGCCTTGCTGTAAACATTCTTTAATTTGATGCCCCGGTCACACAGTTGCATAAAAATTGGTCTTCGGGTGTGGGTGGTGTCTTCACCCTGTAACCTTCTAGAGGCAGAATAAGCTGCTCTAGAAGCTGATGTGGACTGTGCACTTGTGTCAGCTTGGGTCATAGAGGATAAGGAGGATGAGGATGGTTTAGTAAGCCAGTCCACTACCTCCTCTGCATGCTGTGGTTGGATAGCATGGGCAACATCACTAAACAGAGACAAATGTGCCCTGCCTGAGGATGAGGATGGACCACATCCACCTTTGCCTGTGGACACAGACACTGCTGCCACCCTCATAGTGGCATGGGAACATCTGCCTCTCCTTTTTGGCCTCCCAGACATGATGGGGGGCTTATTACCCAAATTTAATAGAAACTGGCGAATGTGTGATTGAATGCACTTTATTGAATGAAAAGTGGTGTTTGCTGCACTTTAAATTGAGGACTGACGCTGAGAGAAATGTAAAAACTATTAAAAAAATAAAAAATAAAAAAAAGGGGGAACACTAGCATCACAGTCAGAAAAACTGTGGCTGACAATTTAAAAAAAGGGGACAAAAACAAAAAATAAAATACAGCAACCAAAAATAAAAAAGGGGTATACAGCACTATATACAGCACTCAATGTTATGTAATGCTGTGTTAAACACTGCACTACACTATACCATACTGACACATTATACTTACACTATATACACAATACACTAACACTCTACCCTCAGAGTCACAATAAGTGAACACACTAATTCTATAGTAGCAAACTGAGCCCTGCTCCACTCTAACAACACACTGCAAAAGCTTCCTGTGGGAAGGAACCTTTTATAGTGTGGGGTGGGACTATGAGCACGGAGCTGTGATTTGACAAAGTCATGATCACTTTGACCAATCAAGGCTCTGACAATGCTCTGTGCCCTAGCTGGCAAAGCCTTGCACCTGACCAGCAGTCAAGTGTAAGGCTTCATCCAATTAGAGCCCTAGAATGCACTGTGAAGTATGCAGTGCATTGTGGGGCACTCGGCTGGCGAAGCGCCATGCAAATTCGGGTGTTTTTTGTTTGGCCTTAACCATTCACCCAACACTACTAGGGACTTAAAAGGGGGGGAGACTGCCACATGTAGTCAGTTCTCCCTGAAGACAGCAGTGTGCCAAGTCTTCATCCCTTGCCTGGGAGATCTTCTGCAGAGTCAGCCGGTTAGGCTGGTGAGAGTCAGTCTGGAGAACTGTGGAGGAAAGTGTGGAAGAAAGTTAGCCTGCAGGGCTAGTGAAAGCTGCAGCCAGGTGGTTGGCAGTGCCTGAATAGGTGGCACTGGGACCAGTAGCCACAGAAGGGAAAGGACAAGCTGGTCACTGTATTCTGCTACACGAGGGGCTTTCCTGCCTGCAAAGGGCCATTGCTGTACCTGACTGTGCCTGTCAGATCCATTAACAGAGATCCAGCTGGAAACTGCAAGCAAGTGAAGTGCAGGAGGAGTCAAGGAGACTGTATATAGACTATGTTTAGGAAGATGTCCCTGAAATTGTTGCCAAAGTTTTATTCAAGTGGGCATCCCATAAGCTCCCATCCCTATCCAAGTTATTAACACCAATAAACCACAAAAACAAAGCCACTGACTGTTCTCTGCCTCTGGAGTGCCTGTGAAAATTTGGTGTGCCTGGCTGTGCAGGGTGGGGGATCCCATTTCATCTGCGGCTCCTAAGGGGGTACGCTACACTTAACTTACTCATTTATTTGCATCTTGCTATTTACAACCTGTGACACTATATTGGGTTCATTGGGTATATTGGATGTTTGATTTTTGATACTGAATCTTAGTTGTCTATATTTGTACTTCCAGTAGCAGTGCTGTATCCATTTGCTTAACCTGATGTGTCAGTGGGGCTGAGGTTGTTCTCAGAGTTGAGGCAGGTGTAATGCTACACATGGGGGTTTGACTGGGACTTCTGTTCTGTGAGTAAATGACAGAGACATACTAGAAGCAGTCAGCATGGACCCTGATTGGTGCCAACAGCAAAATGGTTGACTAGACTCAGAGTCGAGGCAGAAGAACAGAGAACCAATCTACCATCCGGCTCCTGTGGGCTTAGAGCCACATGATCATAAAAATAAAAGAGAACAAATCATTTGCAGTAAAAGTGGGAAACCAAAGATTTTTTAAATTAATGTTGTTCATATGAAAAATAAAATTCAAGATTTGAAAACATGAGGATAATAGTGGCATACTTTGATAGTGACAGGCCTACAGAGGACTAAATTATAGTTATATGATCCTCTAAACAGCAGTAACTTCACAACACATAACCAAAAATGGCTATTCTGGCAATACTTGAGCCTTAAATGGGCAATCGTATACAAGCACCTGCAACAATCAGACAACTGTTAGAATATGCAGGCAGCAAATAGTCAATATTTCCTTTATTCAGGCAGAAAACAGCCAGTTGTGGCAATATGCAGACAACAATTCCACAAATGTTACAATATGCAGCCAACAAAAAGGGCAGTTGTTATATGGGGGTAATACATAGGCAAATATGACTGTATATGAGTAAAAAAAACCCCAAAAAACTGGCAATTGTGACAATATGTGAACAACAAACTGACAATTAAAACAATGTACAAACAACTGTGACAATATGTGGCTAAAGTGTATCTAAACATTTTTTTGGGTTTAAGATAGAATGGAAAGGGGTTAGAAACCCTGTCACATTGTTAATGCTACTAGAAGTGGTAAATTGATGGAGCTGGAACCTTGAGTAGATGGAGCTTTCATGTTTGAAATTGATTTAGAATTCATTAATTAATCTGTTTGAAGTTATTGCTGTTGTTCTTTGCTCTGTGCTGTGAGTACATACAGTATCTGCCCTAAACTAATACCTTTCAGTATATGCTGTATAGATATACTGTGCAATACATGTTAAAAAATACATTTCTTGCTTTGTTTATCACAAAATAAAATATGTTTGTTGCTCTTAAAGTATTTCCACCGTTGCAGTCAAAATTTGAGAAACCCCCAATATATGCTTTTTATGTGCTTGGATTCACACAAGTTATCTATGAATAATGAAAAACAAATATTCCTTTCCTTTTTCATTGATTCTTTGGAGCTCGGTGGAGATAGGGGATAAATTTAGGGACATTTTTTAATAACATAAAACACACCATCCAAGCTTGAGATGTTTAACCCTTTGTTAGGCAAACAGTCCTGCACATCTAATTTATTAGTGAAATTGAAATTTGCCAACATACAGACAGGATAAATTACAATCATCGCCCCTCCTTAAATTACATAGAAAGGGCAAAGATTTTTCAGTTTTTCAGTTTTTAGAAAAGAGCATATAAAAAAGTAAGCAGAAATGTTTAAATGTTTTTTTATTTTATGTTATGCTAGGTGAATGGAAACAAGAAACAAATATAGGTAGATGTTATCCCAATTTGGCTGCAAACATGGCAATGCACTTTAACTATTCCTCTTGCAGCAAAATCAGATTGTTTAGCAGGAAGAACTCTAGATCCTGACACTCAGGATATGTTCTAATGTCTACTGCTGGGGACCTGAAAACAACTTTACTGTAAAGTTAAAGCTAAAACCTTTTTTTCTCGTTTTAATTAGCTTAGGGGAGGGCACTCTGTTTCCCCAATAAGTAGATTCACCCTCTCTATTTGTCCAGGTGACCATTGTCAGCAGGACAGAATGTGGAGGGGACATGTAATCTTTGTGATGTAGGCATGATGAACTTTGGTGGTCTGTGGTTTGTGGTCCTAGAGGCTGCTCACCAGGAACTGTGGGGTCTTGCTGGACCCCCAGAAGAATTTGCTGAAGTTTCAAAGGATGGGAGTGCCACACCAGCAGTTTTTAAAAGATTTTTATTTTGTAACAGCCAACGCGTTTTGGGGGCTCAGCACTCCCCCTTCACCAGGGCTAAAAAATAGACAATAAAGAAAATACCAAAAACCCTTAAAATGTGTTACAAGTTATAAATGTATATAAAATATAAAAGTACACATACCTTAATGCATTATTATCGGAGCCAAAAAGACACACATTGCTTGACTAAGAAGTATAGGTACCAAGAATAAAAAAGAAAATATGTTCCCATTAGGGCTAGAGGGCAAGACAAAAACAAAAGCTAAGAAAAAGAAGAAAAACAATGAATGTGTTCTCGTTCTTGTTAACCACTAGCTTATTGGGTACTTAAACCCCCTTCCTACCCAGGCCAATTTTCAGCTTTCAGCGCTGTCACTCTTTGAATTGCGCGGTCATGCTACAGTGTACCCAAATTACATTTTTATCACTTTTTTCACACAGATAGAGTGTCAGGAAAGAAGCAAGTACCAGTCTCGCCAATATCGTTGCCTTCCTTCGCACATGCGCGGTAGAGCGGCACTCCAGCGCATCCCGGGGCACAATACAGCAAAACGGCTAATGCGCATGCGCAATTCAGCTAAACGGCTAATGTGTGTGTGCAATTCAGCGAAATGGCTAATGCGCGTGCGCGATTCAGCGGAACGGCGAACGTATGCAATAGCGCGTGCACAACATGATCTTCCCACTGGCCTATAAAGCCACTCTGTGCCATGACCAGATTGCTGGTTTGTCTTTCAGCTCCCTGTGTGTTTCCTGCTTGTATCCTGATTCTTGATTACCTGTTGTGACCAGGATTGACCTTGACCTGCTCTGATCTCTTCCTGCATCTGACCCTCGGCTTGCCTCTCGGACTTCTCCACTTGTTCCTGTGTTTGACCCTCGGCCTGTCTACTGATATTGCTTCCTGTCTCCAGTGATTGACCCTCAGCCTGCTCCTGGACTTTGCTATTTTCTTCAGTGCTCGACCCCTGGCTTGCTCACAGACTTTGCCTCCAGTTACCTGTGTTTGACCCTCGGCCTGTTTACGGATTTTGCTATCAATCTTCAGTACTAAGTCATCAGCCTGCCGACAGACCTGCTAACAGTCCTTTACACTAGACTGTTTTTGCCAATCTAAGAGACTCTTACTAGTCATCGGTGTTTGACCCCCGGCCTGTTGTTGGATTAGCGGTACATCTTCCTTCTTGAGCTTCAGCACCTTCCAGTCCTGCACAGCTGTCTCCCTTCTGGTGACCTTCACGCAAGACCTGCCCAGCCTGCTGGTGACTCGTGTCTCCTTGTGCCCTTCACCCACTGTACCATCTTCAGGAGTGGAGTGCGCTTAGTCGCAAGAGGTTACCACTCTCAGCAACTTGGCCTCGGTGAGTACCCTTATCTGACAGAGAGCTTTCTTTTTGTGGTATTTAATTGCTGCTGGGTTTTTAATTTTTTGCTAAATAAAAAAAAAATGAAAATTTTGAAAACAAAACAAAACCATTTTTTAAATAGTTTGTTATAAAATTTTGAAAACAAAACAGGTAATTTTTCTTCTTCATTGATGTGCGCTGATGAGGCTGCACTGATGGGCACTGATGGGCACTGATAAGGCGGCACTAATGGGCACTGATAAGGCAGCGCTAATGGGCACTGATAGGGTGGCACTGATGGGTGGCACTGATTATGAGACACTGATAGTTATTGATTGGCAGCACTGGTGGGCATTGATGGGTGACACTGTGGGCACTGGTAGGTGGCACTGGTGGGTACTGATAAGTGGCACTGGTGGGTGGCACTGTTGGCACTGGCAGCTGACACTGGTGGGCACAGAAAATGCAGCCATGGCTTTCTGTGTGAGGGACTGACGTCCCTCTGACAGAAGTCGGTGATCGGCTTTTTTTCCCCTCACGCTAACCGAGCTTCTGTTTACATCACATGGTCAGCTGTCATTGGCTGACAGTTGATCACGTGGTAAGGTGTCAGGATCGACCCCTTACTCTGATCTGTGATCAGCCGAGCCTCATAGACTCGGTGATCACAGAGCGCGCTACGCACGACCCCCAGGGATGCACAGACAGCGCTTGCTCAGAAGGATGTCCATGGATGCCCTCCCAGCAACTAGGGCCCACGCTGTAGCCGTCTTTCGGCTATAGCGTGGGCGGCAAGTAGCTAAAGCAACAGTAAAACATAAATAAATAATAATAGTAGTAATAATAATAAAGACAAACACCAATGCACCACAAATGAGAAGTACAAAAACCAGTTCAAACAACCCATAAACAATATGATATTTTTGCAAAGTATGTTCTATTCTTAACTGTATTATCTGCTACAGCTTAAATGAAGTAACACTGGAGCAGTGACAAAAAAATACCAACCAAGTCCATGTGGGGTTGACAGCTAGGAGTAATGAGAACAAAGTTTGTATGGCAGAAACAGAAAGGAGGGAGAAAAGGAAGCATAGACAGGCAAAAGGAAGCTATATATTCAGCTGGGAATAGCAGACAAAAAAGTGTTTGTTAAATTGCCAGCTGTAGGAGGGAGGTGAGTGGGACTGAAACAGGAAATACAATTGAAGAAATCCAAAGCTGACTCACTGGGATGATGCAGGCACTTGGATTGAAATGGCATCTGACATGTATGTGTGTCAGGCTTAAAGGAGAAGTCCACCCTAAGCCTGTTTGGCTGGGTTTCTCCAATGGGTCACAGGAGTGCAATTAGTTCTGAAGTCTGCTCTTTGCTGATGTCACACAGATCAGTCCATGCACCGCGTCATCTCAACTCTGGGAATCTGGATCTGCCAGGTGCCTGGACTGATAGCCGTCTCAGCCTCTCAGCGGCCCGCTGAGACGGCTGCTCCCCGCCCCTCCACAGCTCAGTGCTCCAGTGAGCGTGGAGGAGCAGAGCAGGAGAGCTGCTGATTGACAGGCAGTAGCTCTCTGCTCGGGGAGCCGAGAGAACCGAGCGATCGGTGATGTTCGATGGCTCGGTTCTCAGTGCAGAGACGCCGCAGGAAAGATGCAGCATCGGACCGATGCTGCATCCACCTAAGTATAATAAGGGGAAAAAAAAAGATAAACCCATACTTCTCTTTTAAATCTTCCAATACACAGGAAGGGGCTAAACAGGGGCGGAGTCTGGGCAGCTAATGCAAGTAAACAGGGGTCAGGCTATGTCAGCATCACTATAGGAAGGGAAATGATATGTGTGAAAAAAGACCATATTGAGGCTGGCCTAGTCAGGGGGTTAGGGGAGGAGCAAAAGAAAAAAAATAAATGGATTATAGAAATAACTACATAAAATGATATGAATGCATATAAACAGGGAGGTGGTCGATATGAAGAATACCATACTGGAGTTGGAAAAATAAAAGGGTTGGGGACAGGGCAACCTATACCACTGTGGGAAGGGAAGTGGTAGGTTGGAGAAAGACCATACTTGGGCTGGAAAAATCAGAAGGTTTTGAGCAGGGAAAAAAGGGGAGAGCAAACAAAAACATTCCTAGATATGCTATGCTAGCATCATTGCGGGAAGGGAGGTGTTGGGGATGAAAGGGTCAGAGAGTTGGCTGAGGGGCAATGAAATAAAAATATATGTATGTATGTATGTGGTAAAAGTATGCATGTCAGCAGAGGGTTTCTATGCTTTCATTTAAACCATCAGGTGTAAGAGTATTGAGTTGGAAAATCTAAAGTTTCTCTTTGGCAAAGTTTTTTGAATCTGTTGTAGTGAATGGGTGGAGGTACTTGCTGGATAATGGTTGCTGTACATAGATATGGAGGGCAGCCAACATCTTGGAGTTATCACTATAGCAGTAAGTGATGGGACATCTTCCAATAGGGACACAAGTTCCGGTGCCAGTTGTCCTAGAGGGGCATTATTTACCACTTTAGAGAACAATTTTTGCAGACATGTATTTATTTACATAATTTTATGCTGTTGACACTGTAATGAGAATATTCAATATACTAATTTCTTTTTTTTTAATTTGTACCTTTATTTTACTTCACATTTCTTGCAGACAAAAATGTCCAGAAAAAAAAAGAATAGTGTCAAGTGCTGGAACAAACTATACCATTGCCAGGATCTTCTAATGGTTATCTTTCTTTATGTGGTTTAAATTGTTTTAAAAAGAAAACCTGTTACTTCAACTGCTCAGTCACCACTGGCAGCACTAATGTTTGTTCCAACTCTGGCATTTTAGATGTTCTTTGCTCATCTAAGGTGAATGCATTATGCTACCTATTGCTGTTATAATATTAACCCCTGCACACCTAAGGGTAAAAAAATCGTCATGCCTAAGCACAATTTTGCAACTTTGACTTTTGTTAGTAAAACCGTACATATCATCATAACTACTTTTTACATCCAGTTGAATTATACCTTGTTTTTTTTCCAGGACAAATTAGGCTTTAATTTGGTGGTAAATGATTATGAATATCTCCTTTTATTATTATTATTATTATTATCATCATCAAAGGAAAGCTGGCCTAAAATAGTAAAAAAACAAAACAAAAAAAAAACCTTTTTTTTAAAAATTTAGCTGTATATTTCATGTTACTACCATATCCTACCACCAAAGGACAACCCAAACTAAATTCTCCTGCTCCTCACAATCGCAGCAATACCACATATGTGTGTGTTATTTGTACCCGTAATAAAGCCCAGAATTTTTGTGCATTTTGCTTTTTTTGACTCACCTAAAACACTGCCCAAAATATACTGACCCCGACCTTAAACGTTGACCCAAACACTATCTCTGGCACTGACCTAGATCAAACCTTGAGAGAGAGAGAGAGAGAGAGAGACTGGCTCGGGCTTCACAGTGACTGATCATTGTGGTAGCAAATCAGAGGCTACCACAGTGATCAGGTAACTCGGAATTGGGAGTACCGGGTCCTAATCGTTAGTACGGGGCCCGGGGATTTCAGTGGGACCCCAGTCTCGGTACTGGGAGTGCGTTGTGCGGTGCGTTACCAGCACAAAGGGAGCTACGCAAATATGCAGCCCCACCTCAAAAGGCCCAGTCCAGTGGGAACACATATTTGTGCTACGTTGTCATCAAGGGGTTAAAAAAAGAGAGCCGATTTTGACATTAAGGCTTTGTGTTTCTGATATAGAGCCTATGGAAGTTTTCATAATTTATTGTCCTAGACAGAACATTGTATCACAGTGGATTTATATTAGTATTTTTATATTGATGACCATAAATATACAAACATGCTAAAGTAAAAGCAGATTTCTGCAAAGTGACTTAAATGTATGTATGGCCTATCTTTGTTTTGGCTGCAGTAAGAAATGGTGAAAACCCCTGCCAATATATTTTTTTCTGTTTGCATCCTGTTGGGAAGATTCCTTTACTTTATATCCAGGAGATGCAACAGAAAATTTCTACATTGCGGGAAATTTTCTCTTACAGTGGATATAGAAAATAATCACCCCCCCCTTAAAATAAAGGCTTGCAGCCTGAAATTAAGACAGACATAGTTTGTTTTACCCAGCTGTATTTACAACTTATAACATCCAAGTGAAATATATAACAGCAACATGTCAGAATAATAAAAAAAAAATCAAAAACAGAATCACTGAGTTGGAAAAAGGATCACCCCTTGGATCAGTATTTTGTTGAACCACCTTTTGTTTTAATTACAGCCTTTAGTCTGTTGGGATAAGTCTCTACTAACTTTGCCCATCTAGACATTGCAATATTTGCCCACTATTCTTTGCAGAACTTTTCAAGTTCAGTTCAATTTCTTCCTTTCTTATCCTCTTTCTCTTTCATGACATAATATTGACTATTTTAGTGGTTTGTGTGTGTGTGTATAACTTAACCACTTCAGCCCCGGAAGATTAGGCTGCTCAATGACCAGAGCATTTTTTAAAATTCAGCACTGCGCTGCTTTAACTGGTAATTGCGTGGTCATGCAATGTTGTACCCAAACGAAATTTGTGTCCTTTTTTCCCATGAATAGGGCTTTCTTTTGATGGTATTTGATTGCCTCTGCAATTTTTATTTTTTGCGATATAAACGGAAAAAGACAAGAAAATTTTGAAAAAAAATGATATTTTCTACTTTTTGTTATAATAAAAATCCAATAAACTCAATTTTAGGCCAAAATGTATTCAGCCACATGTTTTTGGTAAAAAAAAAGTCAATAAGCAGATATTTATTGGTTTACGCAAAAGTTATAGCGTCTACAAACTATGGTACATTTTCTGGAATTCACACAGCTTTTAGTTTATGACTGCCTCATTTCTTGAGGTGCTAAAATGGCAGGGCAGTACCCCCCCCCCCCCCAAATGACCCCATTTTGGAAAGTAGACACCCCAAGGAAATTGCTGAGAGGCTTGTTGAGCCCATTGAATATTTTATTTTTGTCACAAGTGATTAAAAAATGACAAAAAAAAATAAAACATTTACACAAAGTTGTCACTAAATGATATATTGCTCACACATGCCATGGTTATATGTGGGAGTACACCCCAAAATACATTCTGCTGCTTCTCCTGAGTATGGGGATACCACATGACTTTTTTGGGAGCCTAGTTGTGTACAGGACCCGAAAACCAAGCACCGCCTTTAGGCTTTCTAAGGGCGTAAAATGGTGATTTCACTTCCTCACTACCTATCACAGTTTCGAAGGCCATAAAATGCCCAGATAGCACAAACCCCCCCAAATGACCCCATTTTGGAAAGTAGACACTCTGAGCTAAAAATATATAAATCTTGCGAGCTACTCTAGAGCAACCTGAGACTGCAGACCCTTAGAAAGTCTGAAGGCGGTGATTGGTTTTCAGGTCCTGTATGCGGTTAGGCTCCTAAAAAGTCTCACACATGTGGTATCCTGGTACTCAGGAGAAGCAACAGAATGTATTTTGGGGTGTAATTTCACATATGCCCATGGCATGTTTGAGCAATATATCATTTAGTGACAACTTTGTGCAAAAAAAATGTAATTTTCCCAAAACTTGTGGCAAAATATAAAATATTCCATGAACTCAACATGCCTATCAGCAAATAGCTTGGGATGTCTACTTTCCAAAAAAGGGGTCATTTGGGGGGTTTTGAACTGTCCTGGCATTTTATGCACAACATTTAGAAGCTTATGTCACACATCACCCACTCTTCTAACCACTTGAAGACAAAGCCGTTTCTGACACTTTTTGTTTACATGAAAAAAAAAATTTTTTTAGCAAGAAAATTACTTTGAACCCCCAAACATTATATATATTTTTAAAGCAAAGGCCCCACCAATTAAAATGGTAGGTGTTGCAATTTTTTTTTTCACACAGTATTTGCGCAGCGATTTTTCAAACGCAAATGTTTGGAAAAAACAGACTCTTTTTAATTTGAATGCCCTAAAACACACTATATTGCCCAAATGTTTGATGAAATAAAAAAGATGATCTTATTCCGAGTACATAGATACCAAACACAACATGCTTTAAAATTGCACACCAACGTGCAATAGTGACAGGTACTCTTTTTTTTTTAAAAATGTGGGTCTATTAGACCCTAGATCTCTCCTCTGCCCTCAAAGCATCTGACCACACCAAGGTCGGTGTGATAAAATGCTTTCCCAATTTCCCAATGGCGCTGTTTATATCCGGCGAAACCTAAGTCATGAAATGTTCGTAGCTTCCGGTTTCTTTGGCCATAGAGATGATTGGAGCCATTCTGGTCTCTGATCAGCTCTATGGTCAGCTCGTGGAACCACCGGCTGTATTCTCGGGTTTCCTGTTGGGACAGGAGAGCCATAGAAAACCATGGAAGGCGGTGGGGGGGGGGCGTTCCATCCCACTGCTTGTAAAAGCAGTCTAGAGGCTAATTAGCCTCTAGGTTTTCTCTTACATGAAAGCCGACCATTGGCTGAAAAGAATGATACCAAGAGGAAACCTAAACCTGCAAGCATCATTCTAGTATAACCACTCAAGGTCCAGCAACATACCAGTACGTCGCTGGTCCTTGTTGGGCATACATTGTAATGTTCTTTTTTTCATGCAGCCTGTAGGCTGAACGAAAAAAAGAGATTGATCGGTGGGTATGCCCACCATTAGAATACCGCTCTTCATCCACCCACTTCTAATTATAGGCATACATGCACCATTTTTTTTTTAACTGTGGTGGTGAAATCACCTCCTACAGCGCTGGAGTCGCTGATTTACGTATCGTGGGAGCAAACGCTGTTGCTGTCAAGATAATTAAATCAGTGCTGCAGCTGAATAGCGTACCTGCTAAGCAAATGATGTTTAATAATAAAACAAAGTAACATTGCAGTATAACAGTAAGACATACCATACCTGCAAAGCAAATACAATAAAACATAGTAAAAATAAAACATTACAGTTCTAAAATACAGTAACAACAGAGAGAGAAAAATAGATATAGAACAATAGTGAGCGAACAATAGAGCGGACAGTAGAGAGCGAACATAAGAGAGAGAACAATAGAGAGAGATAAAAATAAAACCACAGCTTTTTTTGGCTTTTTTATTTTATATTTTTTTATGTTTTTGTGTGTTTTCTTTTCTTTTTTTCACTTTTGTGTAAACTGAACATTCCAGATTAGGGTCTCTCAAAATGTGATGGCCATCTCATCTTTTGAGACCCTGTGTTAGTGTGCCCTAGGACTGTGTAGTGTTTTACCCTACGCTAATACTCCACTAGTGTGTGGTAGCGTTTGAAACAGTCACTGATGCAGAGACCAGGTTGGTCAGGACAGGAGGGACAATAAAAGCGGGTGTCACGCCTAAATCTGCATTTTCTGCAGACACGACATCTTCTTTGTGGTGTTCTTTGGGTAGGGGTACCAGGGAGGACATACAGAAAATGCCTCTCATGCAGCCGGCTCACTGCATTTGTGTTGGGAAGGTGGGCCATAGCACCGTCTGGAAACAGAAGGGCTGTGACGATCTCTTCCTGGAATTTTAGGAAGGATCCAGTTCATCCTGAAGCTTTGTATAGCACAAAACTGTTCAGCAGAGCCAATTAAAATAATTATACAGACACTTTTTTGTACCAGCGTCTGGCCTTACGGGCAATTAGGTACGGTGCCAACAACTGGTCGTTAAGGTCCACCCCTTCCATGTTATATAAGGTTATATTCGTGGACACAGAGGGGTTTCTCCACAACACACGTTGCCGCAGGAATTTCGACTGTCGTTTCTGCGTGAAGAGAGGACAGAACGAAAACATTCCATGAATCCCTCCACTTCACTGCTAACAAATTATTACACTTCAAACAGGCTCTCTCCCTCCCTTCTAAGTTGAGATTCTACAAGCCGTTGGGGGAAGCCCCGGCGATTAGATTGCACGGTGCCACATGTGTCAATTCCATAATCAAAAAGGTGACTAAAAAGTGGCACGCTCATGTAATAATTGTCCACGTACAAGTGGTACCCCTTTCTGAATAAGGGTGACACCAAGTCCCACACAAGCTTACCGGCACTCCCTATGTAGTCTCCGGCTCTACGTGACTATCGTTTCCCTTGTAAACCATAAAACTATATGTATAGCCTGTTGCCCTGTCACAGAGCTTATACATCTTGACCCCATATCTGGCACGCTTGCTGGGAAGATACTGTTTGATAGACAAGCGGCCAGAAATGTAATCAGGGACTCATCAACGCAGACAACTTAATCAGGAGTAAACAAGGCTACAAACTGTTGGCTGAAGTGGTTTACAAGGGGCCGAATTTTGTAGAGCCGATCAAATCCAGGGTCACCCTGAGGACGACAGAGTTCATTATCATTGAAGTGCATGAACCGCAAGATCTGCTCATATCGTGTCCTGGTCATGGAGGCAGAGAACACGAGCATATGGTGAATTGGGTCAGTGGACCACAATAGGTCTCCAATCTATGGCATTGGTCAACTGGGGGTTAGCGGCGATGAATTGACCAGCATACAAATTGCTTTGGTTCACAATAGATCTACAGAGATCTTCCGTGAAAAACAGGGAATAAAAATCAGGTGACATAAAATCAATTGTTTCCTCCTGAATTCCGGGTTGGCCAGTGAATTGGGGAAGTACGGGTGCTGCAGAAGTGGTGGGCTACCAAATAGGATTGGCAAATGCAGCAGGAAGGGCACTATGGGCTTGACGGGCCTGTCTTTGTCTTCTTGGTGGCTGCGGGACTCTACTCATGCTAGCCACCTCACCAGCTTGAACTTCACTTGTGGGATTTGCCACATCACCACGTGATACTGCAGTGCTGGATGTACAAACAGGATGTACTAGGCTGCTGGTGCTTGCCAGTTCACCAGAAAGATGAGCAGCACTAGTACTGGCTGTCTGCTCCATACAAGAGCCCTGTGGTTCTTGCACCTCAACGACAGCAGAAGAACGGGGTCGGGTATGCCTGACCTTGGCAGAGACCACTACTCCGTCGTCAGAGCTATCTGTCAGGGTGCCACTGCTGTCTACCAGTTAATATTCTGAGCCTGAATCTGACAGATGGATGACTTCCTCTTCATTATCTGTTATGCTCAGAAACATGTAGGCCTCTTCACTACTGTACCTTCAATTTTACATTTTGGTCTCTAAATTTACTGGTACAGTAGTGAGACTCACAGGAAAAAGAGCCCCTGGCTGTCAGCGACTGCTTCAAACGCTACAAAAAAACTTAGCATTCGCAGGGATCAAGCCTGACTCTGCGAATGCTGCAGTTATGTGTTAATTGTTTTTGTAAGTAACAGTGATTGATTGATAATGCACTTGGGTGGGCTGGGCAGAGGGGCTAAACGCAGGTGCTAGCAGGTATCTGGGCTGATCCCACTAACACTGCATTTTTGGGAACCCTAAACTACTGAGGACGCTAGTATAGATCTGATCAGATCAAATATTGATCCGTTCAAATACTATACTACTAAGGGAGGTGTATGGTGCGTGCGTGGGTGTTAGCGCTACTGGCACTAATCTGACGCTGCCTGGGGTGACGCAGACCCTATCTGACACTAAAAACAAACTGATATCACTTTATTAGGGGGGGTCCCTAGACCTACCTGGGCCTACACTAAGTACCCTAACACTGATTTTTGGCACTAATGACACCAGTACAGTGATAAAAAAAATAGTGACACAGTGACAGGGGGTGAAAGGGTTAACTGGGGGGTGATCGGGGGGTGACAAGTGTACCTACGTGTACTGGTGTCAGTGTGGTGTTGGTGCACTTACTCTGAGATGTCTTCTCTCCTCTCTCTGGAATGGATAAGAGTTCCACGAGGAGAGATGACATCACTTCCCCTGTGTGTTTACACTTACACATGCAGGGGAAGGATTTCATTCGCCAGCACCGATCACCAAGTCAGGGCCAGAAACCATTGGCCCGGGCCTGGAGATTGATCGGTTCTAAAGCAAATCCGATCGTTGCGGCCGCCTAGGGAGCGTGTGTACCCCAGGCGGCCACGCGCGCGACGTATAGCTACAACGCTTTGCCCAGCTGGGCCAACCTGCCGCAGTATAACTGCAGAAGCTGGTCCGGAACTGGTTAATAGCCTAATAAATTGTGTATGCATTATCGATTCTTTCTATATAATGGGATGTATACACACATAGTTATTGTAGGCACACAGCACTTTCACATATAAAGCATATTTTTTGTGAATTAGTACTTGTACTCCCCTTTTATTGACATTCTCAGCTGTGACAAATGCATTGTGAGCTTTTAAACCATTTAAAGAACTGTATCCTGTAATATGATGTACAAAGATTAATAGATTTATAGTTTAAAATGTAATCCTCTGAAGGGAGATTACAACAGAGGCCTGAAAGCTGGTGTGTGGTTTATTTGGATCGTGCTGATTTAAGGAATTGATTTTTAATTGCTTTCAATTAGAATAATTCATGGCTTTTTGCTAACATATATGGATTATTTTGCAGTATTTTATTATTATCTGATCATATTCAAATAAAAGAGTAGATTAAATTGAACTTAAAGCAAACAGGTAAATACATATGTGAGAACTTTTTAACCCAACCAGGGATTTATTTTTCTGCCCATCAGGTCCACAGATTTACACAGCTCTGCCACACCGTTCAATCTTGTCTGGTAGGGAAGAACACATGATTTTTCTCTTACACATCTTGTCCCTCTCCCAGTGTGGTCGTATTTCATAACGTTTTACTTTGTATCTTTTAGGTCTTATTAAAGTAAAGCAAGGAAGCAGAAACCCCTGTAGAATATTGATGTGCTATACTAAACAAGAATAATGTAAATACAAACAACATACAATTGTAGAACTACAATACACAGTATACAAAGTGCTATATATGGGCATACAACACACATGCACATGCTACCTAACCCTCCATGCAAATGAGCATTTGCAATGGTTTGTATGCCTATTATGATACATTAAAAGGTTACTTAGCTTAGGTTATAGAAGAGGGAGAAACCATGGAGAGGTTAAATCTCCAAATATATGTTGCCAACATCCCTAAGAATTATATAGAAGGACAAAAAGTACCCCCGTACTGATTAAAAAGTTTAACAACGTTTATTGAAATATTAAAATTGTATTGG
Source organism: Aquarana catesbeiana (assembly GCF_042186555.1). Classification (NCBI taxonomy): domain Eukaryota; kingdom Metazoa; phylum Chordata; class Amphibia; order Anura; family Ranidae; genus Aquarana; species Aquarana catesbeiana. Next base: position 257,076,080 of record NC_133329.1, read on the forward strand.
TGCAAACATCGCCATGGTAGTACAAAATACAGTATACTAAAGCTCACAAAGAGCTGATTAATGGCGTACAAGTTGCTTCTCATTGAGGCTGACGCGTTTCAGGAATGTGGAAGTTTATCCCTTCTTCAGGGTCATAGAGAAGGTCATAAGTTGAAGACATTCTATAACAGAGCATAGCAAAGATTAAGAACACATGGTAGGGCAAGAAATGCGCACATCTATACACTGCAAACCATACATACCAATGCCGTAAACCATCAGAAATATAATTGCAAAAAATAAATGATGTAACTGCATAGGGTGAGAGTTTCCCTAAAGGTGTGTTGCCCAAAAGAGAATGGGGGAATCCCTGAGGCCCGAAATGTCCCTCACAAGGATCCACAAATGTTGCCGCTGAACCAAACAGCGAGAGGTGGATGCTTCAGAAAGTAGTGGAGGTGGTTCCAACAGGAAGGGAGATTAGTGGTGGTGGATATGAGAACCGACGATATGGCTCCACCTACAAAAAAAAAGGATGTATAGGAGTAAACTTTGGAGGCTTATATCAATCAAAAAGCAAAAGATAGTCCTGAGTATTTCCTGTCTATAAACTTATTTTGGAACATATGTTTGTCAAAATGTCCAAATAACAGTATAAAATAGCCAACAGCAGAATCATGGTGGGACTGTCATCATATACAAGTTATTCTAATGATCAATCAAATCAGTGTGTTAAAAAAAATATATATGCCTCAAAAAAAGAGAGTAAACATGTCTAGTAGGAGTTCTGTAGAACCTACCTCCCAAATGTGTCCTATAAGTGAGACAACCTTCCTTTTTGTGATCCACTGCCTCTTGCAGATACACTGCTTATAACTATGTATGAATGTCCACACATGCACTGTGCGGCTGTTCTTAGCTTGGTAACTTTACTCCGCGTCATCTCCAACGTTGGCGATGACGTATGATAGGAGGTGTGTCAGACTAATGCCCTGTACACGTGACCGGTTTTTCCGTCGGAATAAACTCTAGAGGTTTTTACGATGGAATTCCGCTCAAGCTGTCTTGCATACACACGGTCACACCAAATTCCGGCCATCCAGAACATGGTGACATACAACACGTACGACGGGACTAGAAAACGGAAGTTCAATACCCAGGAGCCAATAGCTTCCGTCTCATACTTGTTTCAGAGCATGCGTTGTTTTTGGTGCATCGGAACAGCATACAGACGAGCCGTTTTTCCGATAGTAATTTGTCCCGTCCGAAAAATATAGAACATGTTCTCTATCTAAGTCTGTCTGAATTTTCAACAGAAAAAGTCCGATGGGGCATACACGCAGTCGGAATATACGAATAAAAGCTCCCATCGGACTATTTCTGTCGGAAATTCCGCTTGTGTGTACACGGCATAATGAGTATTGGATATTGAGGGGCGTGAACCCATTCGGCTACCTCATCACGGCCACAACAGCACATGATGAGAAGAAAACCCAGATACAGTTAGCACATCACCGTACTTGAAGGCCACAGTAGGATTCCCAGATCTGCGAGTGCATGGCGCCCCCCCCCACGCTGGGAGTGGGAGGATGCCATGCATCCACAGCCCACCGGCACACAATGATAAGCGGCAAATACAGGGGAAGGGGGCAATGTCCAGAGCAAAAAAGGTGGGCATGCCCAATACCCTGCAATGTTGAACAACATAGGCCGCCCATCAATGATAGCAGGCCTTTGTGCGCTGGGCGAGGGCATATCAGGCCGGAAAGGGAAAGAGAACACCAAGCCATCAGCTTGTACAGAGGCAAGGTGTGTTTGAAAACATGGAAGCACTTATTGCATAATGTTTTGTAGAGAAAAATAATAATAGTGATACAAAAAAAATTATATATGCAGAACATTATGTGGAATTTGAACAAGCACATTACATGGTCATAGATTGGCATGCATATAGAGAGATCACGGCTGGGACAGTGCACGAGATGCGCATCTGGAATGGTGACACAGATCGTAGAGGATAAAAATGCTCTCACCTGAATAGAACAATGGCAAGACAATCACATGAATATAAAAATGACAGGAACACATATAAAAACAACAGTAACAAAAATTTCAACAATATACCACTCATAAAGCAAAATACCCATTCTCAACGCTCTACACGGTCAGTTGCTCTGCACCCGAGCGGCTGTGTGGATGCTATCTGCTGGCTACAGTGTCTGCTCTAACTTCGAACCACTAAGCCACATGATTTGGATATGGATCAACCCCTATTTACTACTACATACAGGCAAGGTTTCTCAGAGGCTTGATATATCTCTATTTTCTGCCTCCAACCGATGCACTATCCTCCCTGGCTATATGCTTACTGTGGTTCATCCTAGCACTATATGGCTGAATGTCTAGAACCTAGTGGAGACACATTTACTTCTATTGTGTATATTATCGTTCAATCCATCAAACACTGTTATGTAATTTGTTCTGTGCTCCTGAAGAAGCACTTCGGCGTGCAACATGTTGAGCGAATCCTTGCCATTGATTATTATCTCTACATAGCTTCTCTTTTATTATTATACAATCGTATGTAAATTGGTAATCCCAATTATTGCATAATTGATCCTGATAATACAGAGCTTTGTATGGAGTGTATAAATTGTTAATGTATGGCTATGAACTGATTTCTGTCTCTGTCCTTTTATACTTTTAAACAATCTTTAATAAATTTGATTTTTTAATTATACCTACTACAGTGTTTATTGTGCCAAGAAAGTCCAAAGCCCAATTTTTCTCTCTTGATTTGTAATAAGGGCGTAAGGACGTGACACTTAGTATTATCTATGTATCCACATTACCACTGTGTGTTGATACACTAATTATTCAATACCCATTCTCATAGAATATCCATGTGGCATAATGTAAGGAGGCATGGTGGCACGTAATTCTGCATCTAACATACTTCTCGTTGGAGTAGGAGTTTGTTCCAGTCTCCCCCCTGTTGCTGGGATGTACCCGATCCAAGATGGTAAAATGGATATGGGGAGAGATGCCCTGGTGGAGATCTCTTACATGTCTCCCAAGGGGGAGGTCAGGATTGGCATTGGCCATGCTGGTATTATGTCTAGATGCCCTCTTCCAGAACTCGAGTTTGGTTTTCCCTACATAGAAACTGTTACATTGGCATGTCAGTAGGTAGATTACCCCTAAAGTTTTACAGTTAGTGAAGTGTTTCAGTTTGTATAGCTTGCCATTCGGCAAAATTGTTAGGTTGTTTGTTAATATACCTACATTATGGACAGCCACAACATGTAAAGGGGCTTAATTTTTTTCACGGATCTGACCTGAAAGCTCCTACATTCACTTCTAAGCAGTTGATCCTTCAGGGACCTTGGTCTACGGTAGGTGATAGCCAGAGCTGTTGGTATATGTGGAATGGGGATGGGATCGATTTGCAAGACGTGCCAGTATTTTTCTCTGATTTTTTTGACTGCCTTGTGTTGCTTATTATAAGTAGTAATGATTCTGGTGATTTGTTGTAGAGTATCTTTTTTATTAGAAAAGAGCAAGTCCTGTCTCACGTGCCCACGTGCATGTTGGAAGGCCTTTTTGAGGCATGTCAAAGAGGATCCTCGTACGAGGAGTCTCTCTCTGAGGAGATTAGCTTCAGAACAAAATTCTTCATGGTCTGTAGAGCAATTTCTTCTCAGTCTCAGATATTGACTATATGAAATGGATTGTATTAGTGGCTGAGGGTGTGAGCTTGAAGAATGGTGTTTCCTGCAGTGGGCTTTCGATATAGCCCACTGGAGAGACATCCATCCTCTTGTTTGGTAATGGTCACATCCAGGAAAGTAATTGAGGTATCACTGAAATTCATAGTGAAGTGCAAGTTTGAGGTGTTTTTGTCTATGTCCATGATGAGAGAGTTTAGTGCCTTAGGGTAGCCCTCCCATACCATCAGAATGTCGTTGATACATCCAAGAGATGATATGACTGGTAAGTGACAGCAGCTCCTCACTCGATAGGAGGGAACTTTCCCACTCCCCCAGGTACAGGTTGGCATAGGATGGGGCACAGCATGTCCCCCTTGCCACCCCCTGCACCTGGAGGTAGTGGGACCCATCGAACAAGAAGGTGTTATGTGTCAAGATGAATTCCAATGCTGCTATTACAAATTCATTGAATTTCGATCATCTCTGTGAGATTGTGAAATAACATGTTTGACTGCTGATATGCCTAGATGATGGGGGTTGGAGCTATATATCAATGGCCACTAACAGTGATCCAGGCGGGAGATGCATCCCTTCCAGATTTTGAAATAAATGAATGGTGTCTTTGATGTAGGAAGGGATATTGGTAACATAAGGTCTCAAATGGGTGTCTATGGAATCTACTTAAGTTTTCAGTGATGCATCCTCTGCCTGAGATTATGGGCCTACCAGGTGGAGCTTTTTGATTTTTGTGTAATTTTGGTAGACAATAAAATGTTGGAATTCTAGGATGTTGAACACGGATGTATTCCAATGTGTCCTTGTCAATGACGCCGTATGAAAAGGCTCCATCGACAAGGTCATAGAAACTGTTGTTGAATTTATCAATGGTACTCTTGGAGATAGATTTATACCATGATTTATAGGAGAGAATCCTCTTGCACATCATTTTGTATTGATCATTTGTCATAATGACTATATTGCCTCCTTTATCGGAGGGTTTTATAGTTAGTGAATGTGCGCATTTCTTGCCCTACCATGTGTTCTTAATCTGTGCTATACTCTGTTATAGAATGTCTTCAAATAATGATCTTCTCTATGTCCCTGAAGAAGGGATAAACTTCCACATTCCTGAAATGCGTCAGTCTCAATGAGAAGCAACTTCTATGCCATTCATCAGCTCTTTATGAGCTTTGGTATACTGTATTTTGTATTTTGTACTACTATGGTGGTGTCTGCACCAATACAATTTTAATATTTCAGTAAACTTTGTTAAACTTTTTAATCATTACATTGTTCATTGTAGTCTGCCCATAAAGTCTCACAGTAACGGGGGGGGGGGGGGGGGGGGATGGGGGCACTTTTTGATCTTCTATGTCTTGGGTTAGTGTGCACAATTTATATAACATACAGGGCTTCAGGCTCTACTCAAGTGATTGCAGGATATGCTAGTGTCATCACCAGGTGAAGTTTCTTCTTTGATCTTGTGAAGTCCCCTCTGGCACAGACTTTCCTTCCTAGTTCATCTGTTGTTATGTAACCTCACTTTCAGCTTATGCTCTGGGCCTTTTATTTATAAAGTTTGGGTAGATGTTATTTATAAAGATTTAGATGGTACTGTAGTATCATACATGCCATAAATCAAAGGGTCAAGCTATTGTAGAGTGGGGTCAGTGTTTGCCCAGAACTCTTCTAAAACAGTGGCAGCAGCTACAATTGTGTACACTGCAAATCAAATCATTTACTGTACATTTTACCTACTATACCACAATAGTATATATTCCTCCTTATATTAGAGGACAGCATGTGCAAACATTTTTTCCAATGGCATGTGTTCTAGAATTGTTCAAACAAGAGAGTTGAATCTTACTTCTAAAAACAATAATTTTTATATGTACTGTAAGTATGAAAAATCACTACACCTATACTATATAATATAGTGTATATTTATTATATAATATATTGGCATGCTGCTTGTTATTAAATGAAGACTAAATATACCCCCATGAGATGAGATGATGCACACGCTGGACTAGCAAGTCACCGCCCGTCCTCCCGCCGCTGTCTGAATGACGGGAATAAGCTGCTCCCAGAGAAGTCCAGCTTCTGGAAACACGCGGCTCCATAGGCTGGTACGCGGCCGCACCTTGCTTTATGAGCTTTACTCCTCCTGCTCGAAGAGACCTGGAAAGCCGTACCATTAGCGGCAGTTCCCCGGTGGATACTGCTGTCCCCCAAACCCCCAGACCGGAGGAGCATTCACTCACCTATAAAGTGGGAAGTTTCTCCCCTTTAGGCCTCAACGTAGATGTAGACGTTAATGCTTTTGTAGATAACTCCTAAAATTTTAGCAATATTTTTCTGTAAATAATGTATAGAATGACTGTTTCCATTAATGTAATTAATATGCAAAACTTATGTGCTAGTTTGTAGACCTTTGAGACTAACCTGGACCCCGTTTAGAGATGCTACCGCCTAATAACAGGTAGGGTAGGAAAGTAAAATATGGATGACAACTAGCTGGACTTATTCGTTTGTAGATTACACAAAACAATAGCAATTTCCCAGCGCCAATATATATAGACACCCGGGGAGCTAAAATATAACATATGGTGGCTATGAGGGGGAATAAGATACCAGTGCAGCTGGAACGACCATAGCTGATAGATATGGATAAACAACAAAACCAAAACACAATTAGTCCAGCACTCTGGATATAAAAAAATCAGACTGCAACATCCAGACATGTAAACTGAATAATGTGAATAATTTAATAAAAACAGTTCATAGAAAAAAAAAACACAGTTCATGAAAACAGTCACATAGATCCACAGTGCTTAGAAGAAAAGCTTGGAAACATATTGCAAAATGACAAGCTGTCCAGGGAGCAACAAGGGTCAAACCAGGAGAGCCATCCGATTGAACCATCACAAGCTGTAACGGGATGGAGGGAAAAGGGGGGGAGGGTTGGTGATGAAACCCAAATGTAGTAGATACTCAGGCGACCTGCAGAACCCCCGCTGGATGTGAGGTGCGTGCCCTGATGGCATGACTCACCGGCTCCCGGTGCCGCTCCACAAGTCCGGCGTAGAGAGACACAGTCGCTTGGCCGCAAAGGGGGAGAGAGCCGAGACTCCGTCTGGCAGTGGGCGATGACGTCAGCCCTGCTGAGATGCCATTCAGAGGAGGAAGGGCTCGGCTTCACTGGTGGGAGCCGCTAGCGTGTCAGCTGTTCAGACACTTTGCCGCCTACGTGCGGGTGCGTGTCCCCTCAGAGCTGGATTGCCTATTTCCAGGATGGTGTCACTCAAAGGAAACAGCTGTGCAGTGTTTGATGCAAAATAGGAAATTTAAAATCAGCAAAAAGGATGGTAAATGTCACCAATGTTGGGCAGTATGGGGGTCCCAGAGATGGATGGATAATCGCAAAGACCCATAACAAGACCAAACCACTATAAAAGAGTTGCTTTGACGACGCGTTTTGCGCCTCAGCGCTTTATCAAAGACCAGACTTTATCAAAGACTTTGATAAAGCGCTGAGGCGCGAAACGCGTCGTCAAGGCAACTATTTTTTTTATATATATATATATATATATATATATATATATATATATATATATATACAAAGTGTCTCCAGTCTGACTTTCCGTTGAAACTTCTGGTTGCCAATGTATTTTTTCTGTTTTTAAAATGATAAAGTAGTTTCCAGGTGCAACATGTGGGTTGGCCCATAGAGGGCAACATCGGAGTATCTGTGGATGGATTTCTGATGCTGTCCGTATTTGGTGCCTTCTGTTTTTTATTTATATTTTATCAATTTTTAAGTTAATTTAATCTTTAAGCTGGGTATTTACCATGAATAGTAGTGTAACCTGTCAAAGGGGATAGATTTAAACAAAAAGGTATAGTACTAGAGGTGTCCAGCTTACTCTCATAGGGAGGCTTGCCCTGTATGGCCTAAATGAGGCTTGGTTCTTTCACTGAGCCCTCGGAAGTCAAAACGAGGCTTGGTTTGTTTGTGTACACATATAAGGCGATGATGCAGTACATCACCCGTGCCCCAGGATGACGTCAACTTGTGACGAAAATAGTAGGGCGGACGTCATTGCGACATATGAAGTCCCGGAAGCGCGGGTGATCTTTTTTTACTTGTACCGGCTGGTATATTACTTTCTGTATTATAGAGATGCTCTCTCTTTTTTAATCTACCAATTTCAAAATAAAATAATTGGATTTTATACTATGTGAAGCATCTTTTTTTCGAGTGGGATATTCGTGGATATTTAAAGCGGGATGACAGGAGGGAGCACCCACAGGACCACCGTGTGCCGAATTGACTGCAGTCCAAAGGCCCTGGCAGGGTAATCAACCACAGGCGCCGTTGACCTTCTTACAGGTCTAATAAATCTGGTAAGCAGGCATTTTTCTTTGGTGACGGCCACACGCGGTGTTGATAGCACATGGGATCTGGAATGTGTGGAGTGCATCTATGAACTCTGATTTGAAACTTGGGAGTGTGACGTCTCTATCCTTTCACTACCCTGGTCCTGCACCTGTCTTTTTCCCACTACATAACACTGTATTACATTGGATGTCCATGTTGTTTTTCAACCTTTCTAATAAGGACTCTAATATTGCAAATATATACGCTGATATGTTTATGAATATTATGCTGTTCTAAATGTTATGCATGACTGTTTTTAAATGTATGCTTTTTTTGTGATATCACACATGAGTTGCTGCTTTTTTTCTGACATATTTTTTCTCATTTATTTCATCGAGGATCTTTGACCCTCGGAATAAGAGGAGACCAGCTAGGAGACTTTATGATGTTTGCTAAAGTCCTAGCTTCTTGAATATCAAAGAGTGGCTACTAAAAGTTTAACCTAGGACTATCTTATATGACTGGTACTTACCTGGCTGGCTTAAGGCCCTGAATATATTCTTTTTACTCTATAACATATCTGCTTACTTGGTTATCTTGGGAGACCCACGTTATTAGACTATACCTGGATATACTTAGGACTTTAAAAGTTTGTATATTTTGGGACTGATTGATAAAGCGTATTAAAGTGGGGCCTGAGGCAAATTGCCAAACTGGTGGTTCATAAAGAGATAGTGTGGCCTGTTCCCCCTCTTACTGAGTGCTCAGTCGCTCAGACATCTATCTACTCATCCAAATCACCTACCTGCTCCTCATATAAAAAACAGAGGGTGGAAAATGAGGGGAAAACCAAATAAAGCAGGAGCGGGTAAATCACCTCAACTCACCGCAAGCCCCGGGGGTATCCAGTGATACATGTCAGCAGAAGTATGTCTGATGAGGGATCTGGTAGACACCGACAGGGTGCATTAGCATGCATGGGACAAGTAGACAAAAACTGACAGTAGAAGAAGATACAGTTGCAGTTACAGTCCAATGGTCTGGGGCTGACTCGTCCAAGATCCAAGAGGCCCTAAAGTGCACAGTGGAGAGCCTAAAGAAAAAGGAGGTTCAGCTCTACCAGCAGAGGAGGAAGCAGGACTTGAGGAAGCACAAACATGTATGCCCTTATTTAAAGAAGCCTTAGTGGACATGTTGTCCAAAATTGAAATATCATTGAAAACGGACATTGCGGCAGTACGTGCTGACATAGGGCTGGTCCTCGGTCGGGTGAAAGAAATGGAGGAGAGACTGGACATACACGATCAGATTCTGAAGGAGCTAAGCGAACAGATGAAGTCACTACAGAGGGCTAATAGATCCCTATTTTATAAAATCGAGAATCAAGAAAACCGAAGTCGGTACAAAAATGTGCGCATAGGAGGCTTTCCAGAGAAATATAAAGAAGAAGAGCTACCGGCTGTAATGAGTTGGTTATTCAATTCTTTGCTGGGAAAGGAGGCCTCAGAAATAATAAAAAGAGAGTGCATAGGGTGATAAGATATCGAAGTCAAGCTGCCGACATTCCAAGAAATGTGATAGTCAGGTTTCATTATGTAGAGGAATATTGGAAAAAGCATGGCACTCTGATGCAATTTCCTTTGAGGGAATGGCGTTGCAAATATATACAGATTCATCAGCAGAAACCCTGGCAAGAAGAAGGTTTCTTAAACCCCTGACAGAGCAAATGCGGGCATCTAATGTCCCATATCAGTGCTTGTCTTAAAGGGAAAAAAGATGGATGCACTGCAGTTTTAAGATTCCCAGAGGATCTAGAGGATTTTTGTAGCAAGCTGGATTTGATCCCCCCCAGCCCACCCAGGCTGGGAAGAGAACAAGGGAATATCTGGCCCTCCAAGGAGCTCAGAAGTGGACCTGGATTTAGGGGAGAAGGGGAGGGGGCAAGGGGATTAGGATACGAAAGAAGAATAGAAGGACTTTTTCTTTTTTTTTTTAAATATTTGTTTATTGATTTTCTGTAACAAAGAATTGGTTTACAGGAACACATAAACGGGTACATCTCGTGGATAAATCGCATTACATAAACAGTAGCCAAACAGGGCTAACTTAACTAAGTATTGTGAACCCCGGTTCCTCAACGGAGGAAAACTTGAATAAGAGGTGTAGCAGGATATTATCTGTGAACCCCATAGGGTCCAACTGCAGTAAGTCATAGAGCAATAAGCAGAAGAGATACAATAATTTTGCAATACATCCATACAGACACAAACACCCATTCACAACAAGTGAAGCAGCCATTCGAACTTCACTGCCCCTGGCCCCTCCGGCCAGGCCGAATAGGACCTTTTCTGATAATGAGAGCTAGCCAGACCCCTCTTATAATTAAATGACTCTTTTTCTTTTTTTTTTCCTTGCAGTTGGTGATCAAGGGAGGGTTTCTTTTTACCCTAAAGGAAGGTACACGTTAAAGACAGGATAACTCATTGGGAAAAAGGGAAACTTGGTAATGGGGGTGGTGGGGGAACTAGGGAGGGATTAGGGGCCAAGAGGAGGAGCGTGAGTAGTGGGTAACCCCCAGAAATTATGGTCAGGAGGCGATACCGGGGTAGGTGCCACTAGATCTGTACACCGAACAGGATTTGGTTACTTGTTACTTGGTAACCCTTCTTCAAGGGGATAATACTCTGGGGAGGGAATTGGAGGGGAGGGTTGGAGGTTTCTGGGTGTGCGTTTTTTTTTCTTTTCTCTTTCTCTGCCCTTCTCCTCTCTCCCTCAGGAATTTACGATGGTAAAGGTCTGGCCAGATGCTCCTTGGTTTAACTATGGCTCCGATAAATTTAGTGACATACAACGCTAGAGGCCTCAACACTTCTAGTAAAAGGTACAAGGTATATAAAGAACTACATCATTATGTGGCAAATGTGAAATGCTTAATAGGGACACATATCACACATGCCTCTAGGCATAGATTAACTTCACATCTCTTCCCAATGTGGTTTTATGGGAACTCTACGTTAAGCCGCTCGCGGGGTGTAGCAATTGAATTTGACAGGAGCTCTGTATTTGTACTAAAAGAGCAGCAGGATGACCCTGAGGGAAGGTTTTCTATTAAAGGGAGAATATTTAACATGGAATTAACTATTGGGAATATTTTTCCCCAAAATAGGGAACCAAATAAGTTTTTAAAGAAAACTCTGAAAAGGTTGATGGTATTTAAAGAGAAGGGAAACTCATTGTAGCAGGGGATTTTAATATATGTATGGACTCAGGGATTGATTCCTCGGCAAGGTCTATTCGCTTTACGACACAAAGGCAGAATGAAATATAAAGAGGCTGTTAGTGGAGTATAAGCTAGTGGATTCCTGGAGGATTAGGCATCCTGAGGTCAGGGACTATACCTATTATTCCCCAGTCTATAGCTCATACTCAAGGATAGGCTACATTCTAATAGAGCATCAATTATTAGCCTCTTTTAAGGATGCGGTAATTAAAACCATCACACTTTCTGATCATGCTCCAATAGTGATCCAGCCAGAAGTCCAACCAGAGGTATCTAAACAAGCTGTTTGGAAACTGAATGACTCTCTCATTCAGGACCCTAAGGTAATCGAGAACATAGAACAGGAGCTGGGAGAGTTCTTTTCTATTAACAATACACCAGAAATCTCATGGCTCATCCTATGGGAATCTCATAAGGCCTATATAAGGGGGATTCTAATAGGTATAGGAACACAAAAGAAAAGGGAAAAAAAAGACAGGATGAATTTCCTGTATGGGAGATTCAGGAGCCGGAGCAAAAGACTAGGCCTAAAGGTATCCCGGAGAAGCAGGAGCTAATTGAGAAAAAGAAAGAGTCAGCAGTACTCTTAGAACAAGAGACAAAACATGCATTCCATACAGTCACAAAGGACAGGTATCAATGGAGGAACAAACCGGGAAAATGGTTGGCAAAAGCAGTGAGGGAAAAAAAATGCATCCTATATCCCAAAAATTAAAAATGATTAAGGGGAAATAGTGCACTCATCTCCAGAGATTGCTGGGGTATTCCACTCATACCACAGCCAGCTCTATAATGTTAAACAGGAAGAGGAAGGAAGGGGGAGAGTAAGGATGGTTTTGAGGTACAGGAGTACCTTCAGGGACTGGACCTCCCAATGGTGCCTGAAGACAATTTAGAAAAACAAGAGGACCTGATCACATGGGAGGAAGTGTTATGGGCAATAAAATATATGGCACTGGGGAAAAGCCCAGGACCTTATAAATACTCAATACTGTATTATAAAGGGTTTCAAAAACTATTGGTCCCTAAATTATGTGAATATCTGAACACACTTGGAGAGGGGGTGAATCTGCGGAAGGAGTCACTGCTGGCCTATATTACTCTTATTTTAAAGGAGGGGAAGGATCCTGCGGCCCCTATGTGTTATAGACTAATATCACTGTTAAATGCAGACATAAAGATATTTGCCAAATAATAGCAGAAAAATTAAAACCACTACTGCCAAGATGGATCCATAAGGATCAAGTAGGATTTGTGGCGGGATGGGAGGGGCAGGACAACTGCCTCAAATCACAATTTGTGATTAATGAGGCAAAAAGAGAGAGGCTCCGGTTGTACTTCTGTCGATAGATGCCGAAAAGGCCTTTGACAGGGTAGACTGGAGTTTCATGTTAGAAATCTTAAAACATCTAGGTATTGGTAACAGGAAGATGCGATGGATCTCTGCGTTTTACCATCATCCAACGACAAAACCATCCAACTGCAAAAATCAGGGTAAATGAAGAACTATCCCCCCCCCCTTTGAATTATTTAAGGGTATCAGGCAGAGATGCCCCCTCTCTCCAGTGCTGTTTGTAATAGCTTTGGAACCCCTGCTGGCTGTGATTCCCAAAAACGCAGACATTAGAGGAGTGAGAATAGGAAACAAAGAGTATAAATTGGCTGCATATGCAGACGACGTACTCTTTTACATCTCCGATCCTAGGATAGCATTGCCGATTGTGTTAGAAGCGCTGGTACAGGAAGATCTCAAATTTTAAGATAAACACAGCTAAGTCAGAGATTCAAAATATAACAACTTCAAAGAAAGAACAGCAGGCAATACAACCTAAATTCCCCTTTGTAAGGTGTAGGGAGAAATTAGATTACCTTGGAGTTAAGTTAACAGCGTCCCTGACAACACTGTTTAACATCACTTTTGTTGCCAGCGGTTTAGACATTAATGGCTGTGTGTTGAGTTATTTTGAAGGGACAGCAAATTTACACTGTTATGCAAGCTGTACACTCACTACTTTACATTGTAGCAAAGTGTAATTTCTTCAGTGTTGTCACATGAAAAGATATAATAATTTACAAAAATGTGAGGGGTGTACTCACTTTTGTGAGATACTGTAGATGGAGGTACACAAAATTATTGCACTGTTTACAGTCACTACCACAGCCGCTAAAGGGAAAAGAGAATTTGAGATCAATAGAGAAACTGTTCAGCTCCCCTTCATGCACAAAGCAAAGTATATCCAAAATGTATAAGATACTGGTGAATGAAGTAGAACCCATATACCCGCCATACCTAGGTAAATGGGAACAGGAACTAGGGCCCATCCAAGAAGAGGAAAAAAAGAAAAAGGTCCTGAGACTGGCATGTTTTTCACCGATTGATGTGAAGACAATAGAGATGTGTGTAAAGCTTTTTACTAGATGGTATGTTACCCCGCAGGGAGCGTGAAGGTTTGGAGCAGACGCACCCTCAACGCTTTGGAGGGGGTGTGATGCCCCGGGAACCTTTGCGCATCTGTGGTGGGAATGCATCAAGATACAGCCCTACTGTGAGGGCATCATTAAGTGCAATTTATCAAATTACCGGAGAACATATACAAGCAGATCCATGGTGATGTCTGTTCCATGATGCAGCAAGAATGGTAGCTCAATACTGGAATACTTTAGTCCCGCATTTATTAAACGCAGCTAAAAGTCTGATACCGAGATATTGGTGGACCAGATATCCCGAGTATGGGTGAATGGGTCGCAAAGATTGATTGGGTAAGATCTATTTAAGAAATAATGTATACAGGAGAGGACTGCGTTTAAAAAAATCTAGGAGATACATGGATATGCTGGAGGTTTGAGACTGTTGATAAAATGTGAAATGAAACTGAGCCACTGGGGACCTCAGGGATTGGACCAGACCTTGAGATTGGTATGAAAGATAAGGCAAACCTTCAGGGAGGTGGAGGATTTGGGGGGGGGGATAGGGGTGTATTGTTTTTTTTTTGTTTGTATTTTTGTAATTAGGGTGGGAGGGAAAGGGATATGGGAAGGCTGATGGGAATACTTTTTGGAATTGGATTTATATGGATGTATTGTTTATTAATGAAATAATTTAAAACAATAAAAAGATCAAATATAAATGAGTGGGAAGGTACTTGGACTACCCGGCGCAAATGGCCTGGAGTATAAATGCAATATTAAAGTTCATCAAAAAGATCATCAGAAAATGTCTGTTGAATACTGCAATAATAATACCTTAATACCTGGTTTTACTTTAACATACGTGGCAGACAAAAATTCCCTGATATTTATTGATTTGGTACTTCACACAGAAATAAAATCATCCCTACAAACTATTTCAAACCAACCTCAGGAAACTCTGTACATGCCACAAACTATTACCACCCCCTATGAAACAAGATCATTTACAAAAGTCAGTTCCATAGACTACATAAAATTTGCACAAGGAAGGAAGATGAGATCACACAAAGTAATGTTCTGAAATGAAAGTTCCTAGAGAAGGGGTAGTCTAAAAGGTTGAGGTTGAGGGAGCATATCAGCTGTGCTTTGAAGACACTGACAGAAATCATAAAAAAGATAAAGGAGCCCCGAGTGAAAATCAGATTCATTGTATCACCCAATTCCACACATTGTATAAACCCATGGAAAGTGGAAAGGATTTTTATTAAACACTAGTCTATTTTAAAGCACCTCTCGTCCTTACAAAACCAAAGTTTGCATATCGAAAAGTGCACAATCTTAAGAGTAAAATAGCCTGAAGTAAAGGAAAAAGAAAGAAAAAAATCGAAATTAAAAGGGTTGAATTTGTTCGGAAATTTGGTGGAAATGTTTTGATGCAAGAAAAAGTTATGTTCAACATGCCTATTTTTAACACAGGGCCAGAAAGAGTTTAGACGTAACGGGAAGACTTTTAGCATAAAACAGTTCTTACAGTGCCTTGCAAAAGTATTCACCCCCCTTGGCATTTTTTCGTGTTTTGTTGCCTCACAAACTGGAATTAACATGAATTATTTGAGGATTTACATCATTTAATTTACAGGACATACCCACAACTTTGAAGATTTTTTTTTATTATTGTGAAGCAAACAACAAATAGTACAAAATAACAGAAAAAGTCAATGTGCATAACTATTCACCTACCTAAAGTCAATACTTTGTAGAGCCACCTTTTGCGGCTATCACAGCTCCAAGTCCCTTTGGACAAGTCTCTATGAGCTTGCCACATCTTACCACTGGGAATTTTGCCCATTCCTCCTTGCAAAACTGCTCCAGCTCCATCAAGTTGGATGGTTTGCACTTGTGAACAGCAATCTTTAAGTCTGACCATAGATTTTCTGTTGGATTGAGGTCTGGGCTTTGACTAGGCCATTCCAACACATTTACATGTTTCCTCTTAAACCACTCAAGTGTTGCTTTAGCAATATGTTTGGGGTCATTGTCCTGCTGGAAGGTGAACCTCCGTCCTAGCCTCAAATCACACAAGGAGTGGTACAAGTTTTGATCAAGAATATCCCCGTATTTAGCACCATCCATCTTTCCCTCAACTCTGACCAGTTTCCCAGTCCCGACTGCTGAAAAACATCCCCACAGCATGATGCTGCCACCACCATGTTTGGGGATGGTGTTCTTTGGGTGATGGGATGTGTTGAGTTTGCGCCAGACATAGCGTTTTCTTTGATGGCCAAAAAGTAAAATTTTAGTCTCATCAGACCAGAGCACCTTCCTCCATATTTTTTGGGAGTCTCCCATGTGCCTTTTTTGCAAAATCAAAATGTGCTATTTTGTTTTTTGATGAAAGTAATGGTTTTCTTCTGGCCACTCTGCCATGAAGCCCAACAGTTATCAGTTTTTTCAGTATTTTCTGAAAAATTGTTTTATGTAGCTATTTTTCTAATTTTACCTCACCAACTTAGACTATTGTGTTCTGATCCATCACATATAATTCAGATTAAAAAACATAAAGGCTGTAATGTAACAAAACAGGTAAAAAGCCAAGGGGGGTGAATACTTTTGCAAGGCACTGTAGTTGCATTTGGCAGGAGCACGCTTAGGGCTCATTTACATGTAAAGTTAGGGGGTGGTAAAACCCTGTGGTTGAGTTGCGGTTTTACCCCCTCAATCCCTACCCCCTTTAGCTGCTTAGGCAGCAGCCAAAGGTTTACACCTACCACAGTAGGAATTAAGCCCCTTGTTATTTTTGGGGTGGGCTACTGCCTGTCAATCATGACTCATTCAAGTAAATGGGGCCATTCTACAAGTGTCCTACAACTGCATGCCGCTGCGGGGTCCAAATAGTAAAAGCAACACAATGCTGTCTGCTTTAACCCATTGTTAGGGGTGCAAGTACCCTGCACAAGGTTGCAGGGTACTTGCAGAGTGGCCTTATTCACTTGAATGGGTCATGCTTGGCAGGTGCTACACCCACCAACCATGACAGGGCATATAACTCCTGCTGCAGCTGTACATGTGTACACCCCTGGCCACTGTAGCTAAATGGGGTGCGGTTGGGGCGGGGGTAATAAAAACACATCAACTATGGGTTTTTTCCACCACCCCAAACTGCAAATTTAAATGAACCCTTATGCCCCATACACACGGTCGGATTTTCCGACGGAAAATGTGTGATAGGACCTTGTTGTCGGAAATTCCGACCGTGTGTAGGCTCCATCACACATTTTCCATCGGAATTTCCGACACACAAAGTTTGAGAGCAGGATATAAAATTTCGAGCGTGTGTACACAAATCCGACGCACAAAGTGCCACGCATGCTCAGAATAAATAAAGAGATAAAAGCTATTGGTCACTGCCCCATTTATAGTCCCGATGTATGTGTTTTACGTCACCGCGTTTAGAACGATCGGATTTTCCGACAACTTTGTGTGACCATGTGTATGCAAGATAAGTTTGAGCCAACATCCGTCGGAAAAAATCCATGGATTTTGTTGTTGGAATGTCCAAACAAAGTCCGACCGTGTGTACGGGGCATTACTGTTTTGAGTCCCCTATACACTGATGTGCTGTGGTTTACCTGCACTGCGGGTGCAGTGCAATGCATCTGCAACTTTCCTTGGTTAGTTGCGTTTTGCCATAGACCTCTTTTATATCCTGCAGGTGTAGTGCACTTTCTAAAAGCGCACCAAATCTCCAGCATTCAGAAAGTGCACCAAACCTGCAGAGGATATGACAGATGTCTATGGTTAAGCGCAGCAGGAAAGCTGCAGGTATACTGCACTGCACCCCCAGTGTGGGCGCAGCCCATCAGTGTGAAAACAGCCCCATTCTATCATGCATATTGCATTGCTTCACACTGACCTGAAGATGTCTTCTTTCCTGCTGCTGGCACCACTTTGGAGACCGCTAGCCAGGATAAGAGGTGGAGTGCAGTTGGTATAACTCCGCATGGGACAAGAGCCAGCACTACAGCTCCAACTTTACAAGTAGTCACTCTGCATTGTGCTCTGTTTAATGCTCTGGAATGGTGGGTCAGCAAGCCCAGACCATAATCTACCAGTCACCTGCGATTTACACGTTGCTCCATTGAACATTTGTTGGCGGACTTTCCGCCAACAAATGTTGGCTAGCAGGTTCTCAAATTTTCAGCCAACAAATGTTTGTTGGACTTTCCGATCGTGTGTACACAAGTCCATCGGACAAAAGTCCACGCATGCTCGGAATCAAGTACGAGCTGGAGATATAACTAGTGTTCATAATGGAGATATCACGTATGTCTTGTACGTCACTACGTTCGTAATTGTTGGCCAACATTTGTGTGACCGTGTGTATGCAAGACAGGCCGTTTTGTTGTTGGAAAGTCAGATTGTGTGTATGGGGCATTAGACATATATAATAGTTTTCCTCTGCATACATGAAGGTATTGATGTTTCAATGAACATACAACCTTTACACTTTATAAGCATGAATCTGAACCTCTTATCTTTATATCAATTTTTATATCACTTTGCATTCATATGCTTATCATGGAGCACATTTACATACAGATATTATACTGCCATATACACACACACACACCTTTCTTCTTTCTTTATGTACTTTTTGGTGTATTTTTTGTATGCATATATACGGTGTATTTTTGTATATATATATATATATATATATATATATATATATATATATATATATATATATATATATATACAGTGTATTGCATGCCATTGGCCATTTATTTTAATATTTATTCATTCTTCCACTTATTTACTTAACTTCATGCATATATACATACGTTTTTTACATTTTTTACTAAATAGATATATATCTTTCATGTTTTGGTACCGATCATCTTGGCAAAGTCTCTATATAATATTTATTTTCAATTAATTATTTAAAGGACCTTTGGAGGTAAAAAATGTGCATTTACTATTTTTTGTTTTAGGAACCTGAAAGGATTGCACCAGCGATCAGCAGATTGCTGATGCCATGCAGGTTTGCTGCAGACTGTCAGTGTGAGCTGTCTGCCAGTACATTGTATGTGCAGGCAGTTTTACACTGACAGGAATAAATAAACTACCACAGTGCTCAACAGCGCCCTGGTAGTTCACTGAAAACTACTAGCCGACAGCCGCGAAGACTGTCAGTGGTTGTAGTCCATTCAATTACAGAACACTGTGAATAAATGACACGCTGGGTGGGTGAAATCCCGTATGGCCGTGTTTTTTTTAGATTGTGGCAGCGAGTGGGGGGAGAAGATCACCCGTTCCCTGCCCAAATGGGAGATTGACAAGGTGTGGGGGCCAGCACATTTGTAACATGTTACATGTTACACTCTGAATATGGGTGTAACATGTTAAAAAAGGTGAAGTTATACTTTAATGCTCCCTTTTTTATTTACATCAGGGTTTTTGAATTCAACCATTATCTTATTGATTGTTCATATATGTTAAACATTTTTCCCCATATGTGGCCAAAATTTTTTTTTTAACCATCCGACTTTCATGAGATGTCTGGGCCTTGCTATCCCACATTTGGATTATCTCATTCCCCCCCTCACCTATTTAAGAGAATGGCTCTGGGTATTTGGCTGGCTTGACAAGGGGACTTCACAGTGAAATGCATTGCCATGCCCCTTTACATGGTAGTGTGACGTCATTGTGCTTGGCCGGACAGCTGAGAGTAACTTGCTTGCGGTCCACAGCTGCCACCTCCTGTGTACCTCAAACTGGCTCTTCCTGGTTCCTGGCCACCTAGTGTTGCTTCCTTTGCTGTTCATCCACCAGAGGAGCTCTCATCCACATTTACCATCTTGTATGCTGCCACCTATTAGGACTAAGAAGTTTGTCACTTGCTGGTACTTTTTATTATTGCTGCTTTTTATTTTCTACATGCGAGTGTATTATTGTTCATTTTTCATTATTACAATTTTAATAAATACTACACTGAGAGTGGGGAATTCTCTCTCTTTCATCTGAGACACCCAAGAGATTGACATTAACTGAATAACTTGCAGATTTAATTTTAGACATGCCATGCCTACCTACATTTTATGTGAGTGCATTACTTTATTTTTTTCACCCTGTTTGTCTACACACAGACAGTGGTACTTTCTCTACCTCTTCCTCTTTTTTGTCATTACATGAAGACTGCAGCACAGCTGACTGCCTTACTTGTGCTGTTTCTCCCTCTTCCAGCTTTTAAACTCTGCTGTACAAGGAATGAAAGCAGCTGATACCAAGTCAAATTCAGGTATTTACTCTGGTTGCATAAAAAAAAAAAAAAAAAAGAATGTTGTATTCATTCCAAGGTACATGCAGTGCAGCCCCCCCCCCCCTCCACTCCCTCCTCACTGGCTGTGATTGACTGCTGCTGCTTCTGAGCCAGAGAGGAGAGAGAGAGAAAGAAAAGGAGAGAGAGAACAGCATTGCTGCTCTAAGAGTGCTTTCACACTGCCGGCGCTATTTTTAGTGCCGCTTTACCGTCATTTTAGCAGCGCTATTTGGGCCTTTAGTGGAGCGGTTTTAACCGCCGCGAGCGGCCAAAAAAGGGTTAAATCCGTCCGCAAAATGCCGCTGCAGGGGCGCTGCCAATTGTATTCACCGCTCCTACAGCGCTGCAAAGAAGCTGCTTGCAGGACTTATTGTGATGCCCTGCCAGCTCAGCACCCCAGTGTGAAAGCACTCGGGCTTTCACACTGGGATTGCGGCTGAGGCTTTTTTAAGGTGCTTTACAGGCGCTATTTTTAGTGCTAAAGCGCCTGAAAAACGCCTCCAGTGTGAAAGGGGTCTTATGCACAGTGCTTCATCGACATCAGGCTCTGGTAAGAATGGGGGGGGGGGTTGAGGGGGGGCGGAGGAGAGCTGCGCACAGTAGGTTTTTTACCTTAAAGTGTTACTAAACCCAGGGCCCTGCATTCACTGTATCTGGTCTCACACAGTACACAGAACATGGAAATGCAATAGTTTTAGTAAATATAAACTGCTATATACCTTTTTTCAACAGCAGTTGAAAAAATAGCCTCTGTTCTATCAGATGGATTGGGGACAGTGGAAGAAGAGGAGGATCAGAGAAGACAGGATCAAACAGCCTTTTTAGACAATGCAGAGGATTAATCCCTTAGGTTCCACAGTGAGTATAACAAGCATGCTTTAATGCAAAGGTCATCAACCCTGTCCTCAGGGTCCACTAACAGGCCAGGTTTTATGTATTACCTTGGGGAGATGCAGACTAGAATACTGCAATCACTGAGCAGCAAATGATATCGCCTGTGATGTATTTCAGTTATCTTGCAAACCTGGCCTGTTAGTGGGCCCTGAGGACAGGGTTGATGACCACTGCTTTAATGCATATACAGACTGATTTTTCTGTTGTGGGTTTAGTAACATTTTAATACAAAGAATATGTTAGGGTAAAAAAAAAAATCCCTTTTTGCCTTTAGAACCACTTTAAGCTTTAAGGATGAACTATTTGTGCTTTTTTTTTATTATTTGGTAAAGCAGGTAATGATGGGGTGTTGTTTTTGGTTTCATTTTTGTCCCTGACCTTGGTAAGCCATTGATTAAGTGATTATACTAAATAAGTGGTGCAGAACCTTGCTTCTCCGAGCCTTCACAAGTGTAGTATCCTCATAAGCCCAGTTTTGAGAGGCAGTAATTACATTGTGGTCTTGGGAGACATATAAACCTTTTTTTCCCCACAAGATTGTATTTTTTAATATTGGTACTAATGTCAAGACTTTTGGATTTATTCAGCATTAGCATTATTTCTACATTTCCAGCTGCCGCATTTCTACATTCAAATTAGGTACTTATTGATTTTGCAATCAGTGTTTTAAAGTGAATTTGATGGATAGGCAAGGAAATTGATTGGTGTTGACTGCTAAATCTAAATAGCTTTATTAGGCTATGAATGTTGGCAACACAATGCTGACACGCATTGTAATTTGACGGACAGAAAGTGCGCAATGGTTTAACCTGTTTAAAAATGCAAACATACGTTCCTCATTTTTTAAAGACAGAAATATAATTATTGGTTCAATGTCGTTGTAACCTTTTAAAGTCATTTCAAAAGTATAAAGATCTATGAACTTATTTATTTCAATTAACTCGAGTTCTGAATTAACTCTGTTTTAGTTATACTGTATATTGTCAAACTTACAGGTCATGTAAACTGTGCACTTTCTCATCCATGTTTACATTGGCAGTGTTTATAGGATATGTCGAAAAGTATATTAACCACTTGCCTCCACAGTACATTTCCTGCGCTGGTTCAGCAGCAGCAGCTGCAGGCTCAGTCAGTGCACTCCTCCTGTGACCACTGTGTCCACCAGAAACCAGGTATCATGTGATACCTATGATTGGTCATAGCGATCAAATGCAGGGCTGGGACAAGGGGTGGGCAGG
Source organism: Aquarana catesbeiana (assembly GCF_042186555.1). Lineage (NCBI taxonomy): Eukaryota > Metazoa > Chordata > Amphibia > Anura > Ranidae > Aquarana > Aquarana catesbeiana. Next base: position 257,098,290 of record NC_133329.1, read on the forward strand.
AGGGGAGGCTGCCCTGGGCGTGGAGGGGATTTGGGGGATTGCGCTAGAAGGGGTGATTTTGAGAGGGGTTTGTACTAGAAGGGTGGATTTCTGTTAGGAAGGAGGATTTGGGGAGAGTAGTTGTGCTAGTAGGGATGATTGGGGGGATTTGTGCTGGGGGGGGGGATTGGGGGAGATAAGTTGCTAGAAGAAAAAATTTGAGGGGAAACCACGTATAAGTTCTGCGCTACTAGTTAAAGATAAGGAGGAGGGGGGTTGGGGGGCACCAGATATTAGAAGCTATCATGAGGCAATCATATTATCACGAATATAAAATGGGCAAAAAATAACAAGGAAAAGAGTATTTCGCACCAGGAATGGAGGTATTGTTTGGGAAATGGATTTTACAAGAGGAAGCACAAATAAAGGATGTGATGGAGCAGGGCAAACTGTGTACATATCAGGAGTTAAAAAATAAAGCGGAACTTATAGTTATTGACAGATGGCGGTATAGTCAATTAAAACATTTTATCGAAACACTCCCTCAACCCGTCAGATCTGATAATAATTTACGCCCCTTAGAGAAACTATGTGTTGATAAAGCAGGGAAGAAGGGGATTTCTAGGACTTATAGAGTGTTAATAGAATTGAAGGGAGTAGAAATACATTTATTAAGAAGTGGGAGTTGGAATTGGATTCAAAACTCAAAGAATCTGAGATCGGGATTTTACTAAAGAGGGTTCACATAACGTCGGTTAATTACAAGATGTCGGAGCTAAATTACAAGTGCTTGGCGAGATGGTATATCACCCCAAACAGAACATATAAGTACCAAAGCGAAACCTCGCAATATTGTTGGCGGGGATGTAAAGAGATCGGGACAATGGCGCATATTTGGTGGCATTGTCCGGAAATTAAAAAATTCTGGGGAGAGAAAATTATTAGTGAGATAACTCACATTGGAGTCCCTGACGATCCATGGGCATGCTTATTTCATGGGTTCAGAATGCCAACTAGGACATATCTGAAAACACTATTACCACAACTCCTGAACGCAGCCAAATGTCTTATACCCAGACACTGGCAAGAAAGAAGGTGCCCTATATTGCAGGACTGGTTTAATAAAATAAACGAAATCCAAAGCCTGGAATACCTGAGGTATAGTGAGTGAATGGGAATGGAAGTGTACGAAGAAAAATGGAGGGATTGGTTAGAGTTCAAGCGCTCATCAAGGTGCGTTGAGGCAATGGGAATTTAAATTTAAATAAAAAAAAAAAAGTGGCCTTGTCCCTAAATAGTTAATTCCTGGACGAAGTAAAAGGAGTGGAGAAAAGAGTAGACTAGAACTCGTAGGTGCCAAGGAGTGGGGTGGAAGGGTAGGGATGGGGGGGGTGTCATTTGGGGGGGGGGTGTGCAGAATTTTGGACGGAATTAGGGGAGTCTTTATATTCTTTGTACTAGATTTTTTTGTTGACTGTTCCTAGTGAGGAGAGGTCCTAGCAAAGGAATTGGTCGTTTGTGCTGGGGACATTTATACTTGCAATTAAGAACAAGGGGGAAAGAAAGAAAAAAAAAAAAAAGGGAAAAGAAGAAAGAAAAGGCCACAATGATGTGAAAACGAGTCGGGATAAGATTGAACTGTAAAGTTGAAACACGCCCTTCCGAAAACAGTCACTGACGAGGTTAAGGAAGGGGAAAAAGAAAAAGGGGGAAAAAAAAAGATATTTGAGGGGCTTTGTGCTGGGTAAGGGGTATTTGGGGAGGGAGAGAATTTAAGTTGGGATTTGTACTAAAAGAGGGGAATTTTTTTCTGGGGAGAATTTTGGCTTGCAAAGGGAATTTATGGGGTAAGTGTAAAGATTAGTGCTCAAATTTTTTTGGCAGGAGGGAGGGGATTTTTGCTAGTGCATAATGCTTATACATTTTTGGGGGGAGGGGTCGCCATTTGGCATCTTTGCCCTACGCGCTAGATAACCCTGTCCCTGTTTTTTCGTGACAAAAATTCCTTCAAAAAACTTGCCATGCCTCTTACTAAATACTTTGGACTGTTTATTTTCCAAAAAGTGATTTGGGTCATTTGGGGGGTATTTGTACTGTCCTGGCATTCTAAGGGCCTCAAGAAATTAGATAGGCCATCAGTACACCAGCACTGATTGGGATTTTGTTTTACCAAAGGCATGTAGCAGAATACATTTTGGCGGGGGGGGCGTGGCCAAGATGGCGCTGTGAGCTTTTTCAGAGAGCTCTGCTCCTTCTCAGCTTTAACCCGGATCCAGGGCAGATTTGCACTTACTGTTCACCCCTCCAGATCGGGAGGGTGAGCAGACAACGCACTGGACACTAGGAGGGAAGAGAAGACACAAGCCAGCGGCTGTCGGCGCTCCCCCTGTACACGTCCCGGCCCATTGAGTACTGTACCTAGGCCGCAGCCGCGGACTTTCCTAGTGGGCCCTGCAGCTTCGTTACAAACGGACGCACCTCGCGGCTCCTGCTCATACGGCTGAGCTCTCCACACCACACAAGACCCGGGCGGCGGTGGAGGAGGCTGAACTCTGGTGGCTACTGGATCATTCTGGGGCACATCCCGGCCCCCATGAGCAACTAGGCCGCAGTCGCGGCCTTTAGTAAAGGGCCCCCAGATTCCGGAACATCCCGCAGACACACTGCAACTCCTGCTCGTGTGGTGAAAGCTCTGCACAGTACGAAGAGCACGGAAGAAGGAGAGGGAAGCTAAATTCCGGTGGATATCGGCACATCCCCAGTAAGTAACCCGGCCCCTCTCGTGTAGCTAGGCCGCAGCCACGGCATGGACGGCCTTTTCTGATGGGCTCTGGGCACCTGGAGCGGACTGTTACCGCACTGCTGAGACTGCTGGTAAGAAGGGAAGATGGACTGAGGCCCTAATCCTTGCAAAAAACTCCCCCGGACAACTCCTGACCCCGCTAATAGACCCCCCGGGTTGCCCACAGCACAGATAGCTCACAGAGGGGGCCCTAAGGCATTTGAATGAGGCGCCGGAACTCAGGCACAAGGTTTAGTAAAGGGGTCAAAAGATTAACTTTCCTGTTGCAGCCGGACCCTCCCCAAACGGCCAGAGACCCCCGAGTGGAGGCTCGCACAACCCGGAGCACCCACAGAGCCTCACAGACCTCCCTGGCTGGCAGACGTCATGGTGGCCATTGCCACTTGCCAATCTATGTTACCAGCAAAAATAGAGGCTGTACAGATGGACGTGGGCCTAATACACCAAGATTTAGACAAACTCAGGTCCAGAGTCGCTGAGTCTGAACAAAGAGTGAGCAATAATGAGGATACAGTTGCTGAACATGGGGCGGCACTCCACACCCTTCAAACCAAAGTGAAGGCCCTGGAGTACAAAATAGAAACTGGTGCAACAACCTTCGCATTGCTGGCCTAGCTGAGGGAGCAGAAGGGAACAACCTAATGTGCTTTGTGGAAAGTATGCTGCATGACCGCCTCCCTGATGCTCGCCTGTCACCCCATTACGCGGTGGAAAGGGCACACCACATACCACCTAAGCCGGGGCCTCCTGGAGCCCCCCCCACGAACCTTCATTCTCTGGCTTCACTACTTTAGAGACAGAGACGAAATTTTCTGCACCTCTAGAATTGTTGGGGACCTTCGATATCAGAACACCAAGTTGATGATCTTCCCTGACTATTCGGTGGAGACCCAAAAGCTCAGGAAATCATTCGACCATGTTAAAGCGGCATGGAGAGCACGCAACATCCGCTACAGTGTTCTCTTCCCAGCCCGTCTAAGAGTCCAGGACGGAGAGACAACCCGCTTCTTCACCACCCCCAGAGAGGCAACCACCTGGCTGGACTCGCTGCCATCGGCCCGTTGATCGGATACATGGTATGTACCACTTGCACCTTCAATTGTGATGAGCTTTACCCAGGTCTAGGCCTGGGTTGACCACAAACTAACACACAGATGAGATATCCACACCTTTGTTGCACCTGTTGTGCCCTGTTCGCATTCATGGTGTGTGAGGCTCCGTCTGCGGAAGTTAGCCCCTCTGTTTTTGTGGTGGGTTTTCAAGTTAGTGCTCCTGACAAAAGACATAGTCAGGAGAATGCTGTGACCTGCCGCTTCTCTATGCTTGTTTTATCCCCTCCTAGGGCATCAAGGACCATACTATCTATGCCCACTCACTAATGGATCAAATTCACTGTTGGGGCGCACTTCAGTTTTCCTTTCTCCTTTCGGACCCATGTCCCCTACAGCTTGCTACAATGACCTAGCGGTTGTCTCACTTTTAAAGAGCTGCTCAGATTACTGCTTAACCCCCCCAAGAAGTACCCGGGGGGTTGAGCTCGCCTCTTGCATGGACCCCCTGTTGCAGCCGGCGAGCTGAAACTGTTTGAGATGAATACTCTCCTCAGTTTAAGGGGATTGAGTGGGGTGGGAGGTGGTGGAGGGTTGCCCCAGCGTGGCCAGTTTTTTCTGACTTGGGAGTATGTTTGTTTTTTTGGTTCATATTCAAACGTTGGAAAAAGAATCTTAAACTCAGTTCATCACCCTTCCAAATAATAATACAATCGTCTATGAATCTTTTATATAGAACCAGTTCCTTCGGAGTATTTAAAAAGATGGCATCCTCCTCCCATTTTGCCATGAATATGTTGGCTACACTTGGGGCATATTTAGCTCCCATCCCAATACCCGTTAGTTGTCGAAAATAATTGTCATTATACCAGAAGTAGTTATGTTGAATACCAAAGGCCAGGCTTCTAAGAAGAAATCTTTTCTGTTTAGAAATGAGATGGCTGAATGAATCCATAGCCCATTTAGATGCTTCTATTGCATCGCTATGTTCAATTATTGTGTACAGTGAAGCAACATCAGCAGTTGCTAACAGATATCTTCCATTAGGGTCCAGGGTCAGAGATTTTAATATTTGTAATAAATATTTGGTATCACGTAGATAAGCTTTAGTGTTAGGTACTAGGGGTTGCAAGAATTTGTCCACATATTCCCCTAGTCTTGCATTGATCGATTGAATCCCATTAATGATGGGTCTTCCTGGTGGTGCCTCAGCATTCTTATGGATCTTCGGGATGGTGTAAATGATTGGAACTCTACATGTATCCGGTACTAAATATCTAGATTCTTTTTTGGATAGAATATTTTTGTTGATTCCTTTTTGAATCAAAGAGGACAGATCTCGTTTGTATTCTCTAGTAGGATTGCTACTGAGTTTCAGATATGTGTTATTATCGTTAAGTTGTCCCATCAGTTCCTGGTGGTAGTATTCCTTAGTTAGTACTACAATGGCGCCCCCTTTGTCGGCCGGTCTAATTATAATATCTTTATTTGCTTCCAATTGTTTTATACCTTGTTGTATATGCTGGGATTCCGAGATTCTACTGAACTTGAGTTGTTCCAGGTCTTTGATCACCATTTTTTTAAACACCTCAATATGTTCATTATTTGTAGAGGGTGGATTGAATAGTGACTTATTTCTTAAATCACTATGCTGTACTCCTCTGCCAAGTTCCACTCCTTTGTTCAATGTAGATGGTGGTCTGGATAATAAGTATTTCTTGATATTCAATTTCCTGGTGTATTTTTGTATGTCAATATACATCTGGAATTTGTCCAGATTCTTTTCTGGTGCATATTTAAGGCCTTTGTCCAGTGTGATTAATTCCGCTCGTGTGAGCTCTTTGCCGCTGAGGTTGTAGATGCCTTCCCCTAGTACTCTCTTTTTCTTTTGGGTTTGCCATCCTGCTTTGCATCCCCTTTTATGGTGTTTGGACTTCTTTCTCTGTTTGTATATTCCTGTAGGGGTGGGGGATCTTCGTTTCTGCGGAAATCTAAAAAAGATCTTGACTGTTCTTCCTCTATGTAATTTCTAAGAGGCTCGTATCTATTGGTGGTAGGCAATGGGCTCCTCCTATCAGGATATCTGTATTGGTCGTATTCTCTGGTCCCATTCCTATTACCATTGGACTGGTGGTCTCGAGATTCACCATTGCTCTGTTGATAGTCCCTATGATCTCTCCTATCCTGATCATACCGATAATCCCTTGGCTGATCCCTATGAGGTTGTTGGTAGGAGTTTCTGGGGTCATTTCTGGAATTATATTGATTTTCTCTTGGTTCAGTTCTAGTTGAATGTTGATAGTATCCTTGTTCCCCATACCTGGGGTACCTGCCATTTTCCACCTGATCATATTGCGATTCATTACCTGATTGGTGCGATCTTGATTGATTGTAGGGTGGATAGTGGGGTTTGTTTGGTCTTTTATTGGCATTATTTTTCCAGTAAGGTCTTCTTGGTGATTTATTTTTTGTTTTGTTCCTCCACCAAGGTTTTGGTGTTCTTGATCCATTGTCATGTGTGTTACTTTGTTCCCATTGTTTCTGTTGGTTATATCTTGGGGTTTCTGGTGTCCTGGATCTCCTTTCTGGAGTCCTATAATATGTATTTCTCCTGGGGCTAACTATCCTCACCTCTCTAACTGGTGATGAGGCTATAGACCCAGTTTTACCTTGTTTGGCATTGATTTGCCAATTGAAAACCTGTTCTAACTGATAATCATTGGTATCTCTGAGGTATTTTCTCTTTTTCCTTTGTTTCAATTCAACATCTTTCTGTTCTAACACTTTATTCAGTTGTTGAGTTAGTGATGAAAAAGGTGCTGTCTCTTTAAAAGGGTCCAGTGTGGTTTTGCATTCAGCAATTTGCTGGTTAATCATGTTTAATTTCCTTTGTTTCCTTTTTAAGGCAAAATGTACTAGATCCAGACCTTTATCGTTAAAAAATTTATACCACTCATTAGTTGCGTCTTGATCTGTCAAACCATCACAGATAGGTACATCCCATCTCAATCTTCTCGGGACAATTTTATCTTTAATGTATTGTTCATGAGCAGCTATGTCCCACCATAGGCTCACCTTTTTTTCCATTAGGTGGCCGAATTTCCTAAAATTGGTGTCTTGATCACCCTTATCGGTGCTAGGTGCAGTGGAAAAAACATTTTCCAAATTAATTGTGCGTTTTTCAATAAAATCAAAAATATCCATCACTGCAGCTATATGTGAAAAAACTGAAAAATAAGTGGAAAAAATATATATAAAAACACAAAGTGCTGTGATGCTAAATAGCTGATAATTACACATAAAACCAAGTGAGGCTGCTATCAAAAGAGAGTGTTTTCAGAGTCACTTAAAAAGAATAAATAATGATATTTGAAGCGCTTCACAATGTGCATGAAAATGAATATATAAGAATAAAAATAAATAGTTAAATAAATCCAGCGGTGAGTAAAAATTCCTAAAAAATCCAGCAATCAAAATAGTGTAAAATTATAAAAAATTAGTGACACCAAATGTGTAAAAAAATTCACATAAAAAATCCACAAACATTTGGTTTAATTTTTACTCAAAAAAAATATTAAACTTGAACATCAAATTAGTGAGACTAAAATCCAGTTCCTTGATCTTGAAATAGACCTAACAGCCAATATCATCAGCACAAAAACTTTCTTCAAACTGGTGGAAAGGAACAGCTATATACCAGTAACGAGTTGCCACTATGAGCCATGGTTAATCAACATTTCGAAGGGCCAGTTTATTTGCTTACGGAGAAATTGTTCAGAAAATAATGACTATCTCAAACAAGCTCAGTGGATAGGTAAGAGGTTTGAAGAAAAAGGGTACAATAAATGTTTTATAGAAGAAAAAATAACAGAAGTCAATCAAACCTCAAGAGAAGCGCTGATCCAAGATAAAATCAAGGTAAATGACAAAACAGATGACATACCTCTGATAATGGACTTCAGTATACAACACAGGAGGATGGAGAGGATTATAAAAAGACATTGGTCTATCTTAAAAACTGACACTACTTTGGCAAATATACTCCCAGAAAAACCGAGATTCATTTATAGACGAGCTCCAACTCTAAGGGACATCATAGCTAAAAATGTACCCAACCCACCCAAGAGAATAACTGATTTAACCTTTTTTCAGGGTAAAGGATTCTATCCCTGTAAAAGGTGTTATGCCTGCATAAATACTAATCAAAATGGATACAAATGTCAGAAATTTTCTTCAACAAATACTGGACAAGAATTTGAAATAAAGGATTTTATATCTTGCAGGACTGAGGGCGTGGTATATGCTTTACAGTGCTCCTGCTCCCTCCAATACATTGGCAGAATGAAGCGACCAATGTGGAAGAGAATAAGAGAGCATATCCAGAACATTAGAAAAGGCTATCCAAAACACAGTGTTTCAAAACATTTTGATAGGTATCATAACAGAGACCCTAGGGGTCTCCAATTCTGGGCTATTCAAAAGTATAAGGCTCATTGGAGGGGTTCCCATAAAGTGAGGGAACTCAGCAAGAATGAATCCAAATGGATATTCCAGATGGGTACATTAGAACCTCATGGTTTGAACATTGAATTCAACCTGAATTGTTTTATTTCTGATTTTTAGAGGTTTGTCAGATTTATATATATATTTTTATGGTATACATTTTAATTTTATTTTTTATATTTTATTTTTTATTTTTTATTTTTATTTATTTTTTGGTCCAATATTCTCATTATTTGTCCAATACCAGTTTTTTCTGAGTGGCAATATTTGGTTCAGTTCTAGCATATAAATAATGGTCATCATCCATTTTTGCAATATTCTATCATGGAATTTTTAGATTTTAATTTTACATTTTAATATTATTTCCCTATTTCTTATATCATATCTTATTTTAATTTTATATATGTATATTTTATATATATATATATATATATATATATATATATATATATCATGTCATCTTGTTTACTCCGTTTTCCATACATTTATGAGCAGAGCATGTGGATACCCCATTTTTGTGATATCATGGGGCACTGGTCAATTATCAAAACCATTAGAGACAACGCTTTGCTATATATTCCCTCTGTGAGATGTTATACCAATTGTGACCACTGGAGGGAGTTGAAAAAGTAAACGTGATTAGAGATATCAATATATATATTTTTTACTTTTTACACACTGCGTTTTTTACACATGGAATCGTGGTTTTGATAAACCAATGATATTCATATGAATTACATGTCTAATAAAAGTAGGTTTTAACAGGATTGAAGTTTATGCAGGAAGCAGGATGATGTTAAACTCATGCTGTAGCCATGGCAACCACTCTGCTGTTGTGCTATAAAGCTGAGTCCGTCAGAGCTTGTATTATCCTTGAAAAAGTCACGTGACTGTGATGTAACGCGTGGGAGGAGCCAAGGACGCTCTGTGCAGATCAGCAGTATCACACAGTGTACTGCACTGAATCTGCTCCTGTCTAAGGCGGCTGACTGCTATAGTAAAACCTGCATATGCCTTATCATTATAAGGCACACGTGAGTGGATTGAAGTTTGCCTGTGTACCTTGGTATCCTAACTATTGCACAATGATTGGTTTTTTCTCTTATCTGCCTGTTTATGATTCTCACATTGGTTGTGAATAGAAGCAAAAAGCACATTGTTACTATGAAGGTCAATGAGCACCTTGATTAAGCAAGTGTTTTTAAACAGCTTTGCTAGTGATCAAAAGCTCTATACCAATCAGGATTCTACACCTGTATAATTGAACCTTCTGAATACATCCCTATATATTTATTTTTATGTGGATTTTTTATGTGAACTTTTTTACACATTTGGTGTCACTAATTTTTTATAATTTTACACTATTTTGATTGCTGGATTTTTTAGGAATTTTTACTCACCGCTGGATTTATTTAACTATTTATATTTATTCTTATATATTCATTTTCATGCACATTGTGAAGCGCTTCAAATATCATTATTTATTCTTTTTAAGTGACTCTGAAAACACTCTCTTTTGATAGCAGCCTCACTTGGTTTTATGTGTAATTATCAGCTATTTAGCATCACAGCGCTTTGTGTTTTTATATATATTATGGTCATATGAATGTTCAATGAAGGTGAATAGTATGAATGTTGGATGAATGAGAGGTTTCTCAAAGGTGATACGTGTTTCACAGAGGTGGTGTTCCAGTACTCAGTATCCACAGCAGAAAATAAATAAATATATTATATTTGGTTTTTGCAATTTTCTACATCTAGCTATACACTATCACGGTGCACAGTTGATAGTCACAATTGGATGGATCACTCATCTCTGAGTGTAAACGGACACAAGTCTGTTTACACCTGCCTGTCCATAGGAATGCATGGAACTTCTGATTAGGTCTGCCTGAAAAACTGACAGGTGGACCTGATCGGATTGCCTGTGTGAAAGGAGCCTTATGCAGAAGCATGAGACACTAGACATCTAAATTCGGACAAATTTTTCATTTTTCGGAAATTCAGATGTATCCGAAATTGGAATCAGAATAGTAACGAATGTAAATGAATCCCCTGAAATAAGGAAACAAAGTGTGTCCAAAATAACGAAATTCAGATCGAAATTCGATTGATTCAAATTTGGAAACAAATATGAAATGTAAACATATTGCAATTCTTAGATGTTAAAAAAATTCGGCAGCTGCATTAGAATAAAACAAAATGTGAGTTTGAATGCTGATTCAAATTTTCCAAATTCGGTTGAATTTAATTCATTTCAGTCAAATTTAATTCAATTCAGTCGAATTTGAAACACGGTAATCAAATTAAAAAACAAATGAATGAAATTAAGCTAAACAAATTCCGAAAACAAATTTAAAGAATTCAACTAAACGAAACTAGTTAATTAACAAAATAATTTTTTTTCCGTTCTGCACCTTATCTATGAGACACTTCAATTCTTGTGTGTGTGCATGAAATCAATGACTTTGGCAAATATAAGTATTTTGACAAATTTAAACAAGCTGAAAGTAGCTATAATACTTTTGGGGCAATCTTTTTTAGCTGCATTTTTAGGTTTGCTTTTTTCATAAACTGTTGGTTTATGTTTTGTTTTATTCACTGTCTATACATAACAAAGGGTTTCAAGTGTACTGTGGGTTTTCTATAGAGACACAGCAGAGCATCTTACTTTGATACTACATTTATCAAACAGAAACTTCAGACTCAGCTTTTCAGTAAGGCATGGTTCAGTATTATGATATCTCACTGAGGACTGGTTCACACCACAAAAACGCACTCCAGATCTGTTCCGAGTGCGTTTCTGCATGTGCATTTTTAACACATTTTTTACGCTTTCCAGTGCATTTTTGATGCGTTTTTGATGCACCCCAGTGCATTTCCTGCGATTTTGATGCAGAAAAAAACGCAGTGGACTGCATGTGGTGTGAACTAGCCCAAAGGTCTATCAACATTTTGCTTCATTCAGTATAATTTAAATGCAATAATGCTAACGATGATATGAAAAAAGACTAATGTTCTACTTGCTGGTTGGATGGTAGACTACATAATAATATGAAAATATTCACACAACCACTATACAGTATATTCCCCTTAAAGACTATGAATGTACCGCATACATTCTTATGACTTCTTACCCACTGAGCATGTGTTGATGTGTGCTAGGACCTGCTGTTAGTTTTAACCACTTAAAGACCAGCCTCGTTTTGGAATTTAGGTGTTTACATGTTTAAAACTGTTTTTTTTGCTAGAAAATTACTTAGAACCCCCAAACATTATATATTGTTTTTTTTCTAACACCCTAGAGAATAAAATGGCGGTGATTGCAATACTTTTTTTCACACCGTATTTGCGCAGTGGTTTTACAAGCGCACTTTTTTTGGAAAAAAATCATTTTTTTGAATAAAAAAATAAGACAACAGTAAAGTTAGCCCAATTTTTTTTTATATTGTGAAAGATAATGTTATGCTGAGTAAATTGATACCCAACATGTCACGCTTCAAAATTGCGCCCGCTCGTGGAATGGCGTCAAACATTTACCCTCAAAAATCTCCATAGGCGACGTTTAAAAAAAATTCTACAGGTTGCATGTTTTATGTTACAGAGGGGGTCTAAGACTAGGATTATTGCTCTCGCTCTAACGATCGTGGCGATACCTCACATGTGTGGTTTGACCACCGTTTTCATATGCGGGCGCTACTCACATATGCGTTCGCTTCTGCGTGCGAGCTAGTCGGGACGGGGCGTTTTATTTATTTTATTTGATTTTAGTTATTTTTTCACTGTTTTTAAAAAAAATATATAATTGGGTCACTTTTATTCCTATTACAAAGAATGTAAACATTTTGTAAACATGTAAATTTTAAAAAATGACATTGAAAAAATGTGACTTTAAGAGGTATAAGCGGAAGTGATGTTATGACGTCGCTTCCGCCCTGCAGTATCATGGAGAAGGGTGGGGGCCATCTTCCCCTCACTCGTCTCCATACACATCTAGGGAACAGACGCGATCGCCTCCGCCTCTGCCGACGGCTACGGTAAGCGGCGGAGGGCACCAGATCGCGGCGGGAGGGGGGCCCCTCTCCTGCCACCGATAAAAGTGATCTCATGGCGAATCTGCCGCAGAGACCACTTTTATCTTGTAGCCGACCGCCAGACGTAAACGGGGATACCGGGGTTATGGCAGCTAGCTGTTGCCATAACAACGATATCTGTCCTCAAAAAAGGGATGTACATCGGCGTGCAGCAGTTGGCAAGTGGTTAAAGACAAGGTCTTGATCTGTTTAGTGGAGCTGACCAGCAGAAACAGATGTTTATGATTGTTGCCTGTTTAACCACTTGCCGACCAGCCACTGCAGTTGTACTGCGGCAGAATGGCTTGGCGAAATTACGTTATGTAACGTTGCTTCGCCCTGTGGCCACTAGGGGCGTGCGCGCGCCTCCTGCTCGCCCATGGAGCCGATGCGAGTGCACGGCGGTCGCGATCACTACCGGGCTCCCGCGATCGCTCGGGACACACGGAGAACCAGGATCTGTGTGTGTAAACACACTGTTTCCGGTTCTCTGAGGGGAGAAGTGACAGATCGTCTGTTCATACAGAGTATGAACAGCGATCTATCTCTTCTCCTACACAGTCCCCTCCCCCTTCAGTTAGAACACACATACACTAGGAAACACATTAACCCCTTGATCACCCCCTAGTGTTAACCCCTTCCCTGCCAGTGACATTTTTACAGTAATCAATGCATTTTTACTAGCACTGATCGCTGTAAAAATGCCAATGGTCCGAAAAATGGGTCAAAATTGTCCAACGTGACCGCCATAATGTCGCAGTCCTGAAAAAAATCGCAGCTCACCACCATTACTAGTAAAAAAAAAAAATAATAAAAATGCAATAAAACTATCCCCTATTTTATAGACACTATAACTTTTGCGCAAACCAATCAATATACGCTTATTGTGATTTTTTTTACCAAAAATATGTAGAAGAATACATATCGGCCTAAACTGAGGAAAAAAATATATTTTTATATATTTTTGGGGGATATTTATTATAGCAAAAAGTAAGAAAAATTGAGGTGGGGCCTCTTGTAGACAACAGATTACTTTTCTATGATGTTAGATTGTTACCAGTCCCCGGAAACATGCTCTGGTTCAGTAAAGGTCCAGCTCACATCAGACAGGGATAGAAGTTTCTGTGATCTCTCTCTTCTTCAGTCCAGCTGGGACAGTCCCTCTTTTCCTTCCTTACAAGTGGTGAAAGTGCTCTTTAGTACAGCCTGATCTCACCAAGCATCCAAATCACACCCTCCCAGGGAAAAGATTCTCAGTCTCTTTGCTTCTCTAAGTTCTCACCCAATTGTGGTCAGCTATGGCAGGAATCCATTCATCCAGCAGCAGCAGCTCATTCTCTTTCTCCACACACATGCTTGCTTCCAGGACCATGCCCAGAACATGAAAGTTGAACAGAATCGGATGGAAGCAGAAGTCTCTGGTCATCCCTCTTCTGCTGGGCAGCACAGAAACAAAAAACACACTCATGTGCGCACTAATAGCTGGATGGAAAGAGTATGGTCTGACTGTGTAAATAGCATGGACAATAATAACATTAAAGTTCATAAGATAAAATTAAAGTTTATAAAAGCTGATGGTCTCTGGGTGTGGAGTGCTGATTATTAGACAGCTGCAGGCTCTGGTAAGAGCTAGAAAGCTAGAAGGCTAGAAGACTCTGTGGAAATGGGGAAAAGAAGTAGAGCAGTGCCATCTAAGTGCAGCTTTGAGAAAACAAAATGTTTTCTCAATGCTGCACTTAGATGGTGCTGCTCTCCTTCTTTTCCCCTGGGCAGCACAGCATCTGATAGCTCCAGCAAAATCTGGCCATACACATTTGCTCCCCCTTCCATGTAACCTTGTGGTGCTCCCTCTCAGCTGCTTAGCACAGGAAAATGGTTGCAGCAACACACGGTCCACACAGTGGATGCTGCCTCCCTGCATGCTGCCATATAATGGCACAACAGAGCTCCCTTTCTCCAGCAGCCTGGTTCACTGTCCCCTTGCTTTGCTGCATCAGCCAATCACCATTCTCTAGGTCCAGCCAAGGTGGCTGCCCCTGTCCTGGATACACTCTATAGACAAGCATTACAAAGTGGTCTCCTTAATCACCTCAATACTGGGCACTTTCACACCCTTCCTCCCCAGACCAATTTCTAGCTTTCTGCACTGTCACACTTAGAATGAGAATTACTCATTAGTCATACAACACTGTACCCAAATTAAATTTATATCATTTTTTTCACACTAATAAAGCTTTCTTTTGGTGGTATTTCAATCATTGAAAATTGAGCACACCTGATGTACTGACAGCCTATCTAAATTTTTGAGGCCCTAACATGTACAAATGCCCCCAAATGCCCTTTTTGGAAAGTAGACAGTCCAAGGTATTTAGTAAGAGGCATTGCAAGTTTCTTGAAGTTATTTCTCACACACAGCATAGGCATACTTGCAACTACACCCCAAAACACATTCTGCTACCCATCCAGAGTATGGCGATACCAAATGTGTTAGACTTTTTCACAGCCTGGCCACATAGAGAAGTGCAACATCCAAGGAGCACCTTCAGCCATTATCCACTTTAAGACCAGACCTTATTCTGACACTTTTTGTTTACATTTAAAAATCGGTATTTTTGCTAGAAAATGACTTAGAAGCCCCAAACATTATTTATTTTTGTAGCAGAGGCCCTAGAGAATAAAATGCTAATTTTATTTTTGCTAATTTTTATGTCACATGGTATTTGCGCAACAGTTTTATGAACGCAATTTTACACACTAATGCATAAATACATTTTAATGAATTTCAATGCACACAGAGACAATATAATACCCACATTTTTGGTAAAATATAAAATATGGTGTTATGACGGGTAAATAGATACCAAACATATTACACAAATTGCGCGTACTTGTGTATGGCGCCATACTTTGGCATTTAAAATCTTCATAGGCAACGCTTTATAAGCCTTTATGGGTTACAAGTTTAGAGTTAAACAGGAGATCTGGTTCTAGAATTATTGCTCTCACCCTGACATTCGCGGCAATACCTCACATGTGTGGTGTGATTGTTGTTTATGTATGCGTACAGGGCCAAACAAAACGCCTGTGTTTTATTTATTTATTGGTGGGACATTGGTAAGCTAACAGATGTTTTTGTACATTTGTACACTGACAGATGTTGATTGTCCACTGGCGGACACTGTACCAGATGCTGATGTCACAATGGAACACTATTGCTAATGTTTTTTGCACTGATACAGATGTTCATGGGCACACTGAGATGTTTTGTGCACTGGTACAGATGTGATGGGACACTGACAGATGTTTTGTACAATAGTAGAGATGTGATGGGACACTGACAGATGTTTTTGTGCACTGGTACAGATGTGATGGGACACTGACAGATGTTTTGTACAATAGTAGAGATGTGATGGGACACTGACAGATGTTTTTGCGCACTGGTACAGACGTTCATGGGGACGCTGTGTCAGAAACCATGAAATCAGACCGAGACAGAAGTACAGTTAAATCACACTTGTTTAATAATTAAAGTAAAAAGAACAAATGTAGTCAAAACATAGCCAGAGGCCAGTAACCGGAATGGATAGTAAGCCAAGCCAGAAGTCAGGGATCAGGGATCAAAGTAGTGGAACAGCAAGCAGGATCTGGAACCAGAAGGGATGTCAGCAAAGCCAGTCTTTAAACAGGAACGCAGAAGATGTTTCTTGTGATGTTGACCAAGGCGAAGGCCAAGACTCTCTGGACTGGAGAGCTTAAGTAGGCAGGACTGATGAACAGGCTATGAACAACAGCTGAGTAACTGTGGAGAGAGATGGGAGCTGACAATTAGCCGACAGCTGATCTGCCAGCTCAGAGAAGGAAGGGCTGAGCCCAGCCCTGACAGTACCCCCTCCTCAACGAACCCTACCCCTTGGAGGACCACCAGGCTTGAGGGGAAAATGTCTATGGAAATCACAGAGGACAGGGGCATGTACGTTCGAGGATGAGATCCAAGAGCGTTCCTCCGGACTGTACCCCTTCCAATGCACCAGGTACTGTATGTGCCCACGGAACATACGGGAGTCAACAATGGACTGTACTTCATACTCCTCATGGTTCTCAACCTGTACAGGGTGAGGATGTGGCACCGAGGTGGTAAAGCGGTTGCAGACCAAAGATTTTAATAAGGAGACATGAAATAAATTTGAAACATGCATATTAGAAGGAAGGTTTAATGTGTAAGCCACTGGGTTAATCCTGCGAAGAATACGGAAAGGCCCAATAAACCGAGGTGCAAACTTCAGTGAGGGAACATGAAGTCGGAGGTTGTGAAATGACAGCCAGACCCTGTCCCCAACCTGGTAAGAAGGCGCAGGCAGGCGTCAGCATGGAGTCTGTACCTATCATTAGCATGACGCAAAGCCTCCTGGACTTGTGCCCAAGTGGAACGAAGACCACGGAGATGCTCTTCTAATGCAGGAATACTCTGCGGAACAAACAAGTCAGGCAACATGGAAGGTTGGAAACCATAATTCGCAATAAACGGGGACAATCAGGAGGCAGAATTCAAGGCACTGTTGTGAGCAAACTCAGCCCATGGTAATAGGTCTGACCAGTTGTTATGATGGTCAGAAATATAGCAATGTAGGAATTGCTCCAAGGACTGATTGGCTCGTTAGACTGCGGGAGACCCAGCAGAGGGGAAAGCAAGCTGAATTCCCAACTGTGAACAAAAAGCTCACCAGAACCGGGACACAAACTGACTACCCCTGTCCGAGACAATCACCTTGGGTAGCCCATGTAAGCGAAAGATCTCCCGAGCAAAAATGGAAGCCAGTTCCTTAGAAGTAGGCAACTTCTTAAGTGGAATACAATGACACATCTTTGAGAACCGGTCAACCACTATAAGGATAACTGTGTTGCCATGGGAGTTGGGTAACTCCACAATGAAATCCAAAAATAAAAAGAAAAACTGCGCTGCAGAGCAAAAAAGGTCAAAGGTAAAAGCTGCACACAAAATACACCAATATCTGTGTATACCATGAAAAATAAAAAATAAATAAAGTGCGCTAATTATATGAAAATACACACATAGATGTGAATACATGTGGGTAGTAGTAAAAACCACAATCTACTGAGAGCAAGTAAATGACTCCATGAGTGGTAAAAATATATAAGTGCAAAACATAAAAACTCAAATAAAAAGAAGAAACAAAAAATGTGTACATGTGAAATACAATGATATTAATAGCGTGAAAATCTGAAAATCAAACAAACTCAGTCCATGGGTTCAAATATAAAAAGTTCATCAGTGAAAAAAAGCTTCCATCCACTATACAGCTCAGCAGCAACTAATCCCCCTATGAGTGGATTGACAAGGGAGAGAGATGTGCAGGATGGTGCAAATCCACTGGCGGTGACTCCAATAAGTAAGAAAGTGATAAAGGTGGACTCTTACCCTCCGTGTTGGACCCCCTCCTTGGCAGGGTCTATCAGGCATGCAGATTTTTGCCCTCTGCAGGGACCTGCCAAGGAGGGGGTCCAACACGGAGGGTAAGAGTCCACCTTTATCACTTTCTTACTTATTGGAGTCACCGCCAGTGGATTTGCACCATCCTGCACATCTCTCTCCCTTGTCAATCCACTCATAGGGGGATTAGTTGCTGCTGAGCTGTATAGTGGATGGAAGCTTTTTTTCACTGATGAACTTTTTATATTTGAACCCATGGACTGAGTTTGTTTGATTTTCAGATTTTCACGCTATTAATATCATTGTATTTCACATGTACACATTTTTTGTTTCTTCTTTTTATTTGAGTTTTTATGTTTTGCACTTATATATTTTTACCACTCATGGAATGAAATCCAAAGACAAGTGGGTCCAGGGCCTCTCTCCATTGGGTATGGGTTGTAGGAGGCCCACTGGAAGGTGTTGTGGAGTCTTACTCTGAGCACACATGGAACAGGCAGCTACAAAGGCAGTTACATCAGCACGTAGACTAGGCCACCAGAATTGTTGGGAAATGGCCCAAACGAGTCGATTCCTCCCAGGGTGGCCAGCAGCCTTGGGAGAATGGTAAGTCTGTAGTACGGCAGTACGGAGACCCTCTGGGACAAAGCACAAGGTTTCTCTGGTGGAGCATGTACCTGAGCAGCAAGAATTTTGTCACCCAAAGGAGAAGTGAGACTGGTGCGAACCGTAGCCAGAATACGATCAGGAGGAATCATAGGAACCGTAACCGACTCCAACTTGGAAGTGGAGGAAAATTGTCATGACAAGGCATCAGCCCTTACATTCTTAGTACCGGGTAAGAATGAGACAATGTAATTGAAACTTGACAAGAAAAGAAACCATCACGCCCCTCTGGGAGAGAGACGTTTAGCCTCAGACAAGAATGTGAAATTCTTATGGTCAGTAAGAATGAGAACCAGCACAGTGGTACCCTCGAGGAGATGTCTCCATTCTTTCAGGGCTAAAATGATCGCCAAGCTCTCTGTCACCAATTTTGTAATTGCACTCCGCAGGTGACAATTTCTTGGAAAAGTAACCACAAGGATGCATAGGGCTCTCAGAGGTAGGACGTTGAGACAGAAGGGTGCCAATACCAGTCTCAGAAGCATCAACCTCAAGGATAAAAGGTAATGTAGGATCAGGGTGTGCCAACACAGGAGCAGAAACAAGGGCAGTGTCACGAGAGACAAGTCGCCTCCATTCGCCGGGCTGCGGGGCGCATGCGCAGTGGGCTGTTGTTGAGACGTGCATCCGTTCGCGGCCTGATGGTGCGGCGCGCGCGGGTGCACGGCGGTCCACGTGTGCGCGCCGTCGCCCGTGCGGGTGCCCGGTATCGCGTCACGCTGACGCGCTCACCGGGAGGCTACTTCAGATGACGCCAGCACCCAGTCGGGTTGCTGGTTTGTCATCAGCTGTACCCTGCTCTGTGTTTGTTCCTGGTTCCTGATTCTCTGATACCTTGATCCCTGCCTGTTCAACAACTACTCTCTTTGTCTGCCGGATACCCTGACCTCTGCTTGTTAAAAGACCACTCTCCTTGTCTGCCGGATACCCTGATTTCTGCCTGTTTAAACGACCACTCTCCTTGTCTGCCGGATACCCTGATCTCTGCCTGTTTAAACGACCACTCTCCTTTTCTGCCGGATACCCTGATCTCTGCCTGTTATAAGACCACTCTCTCTCTGCTTACCGGATCCCTCTGACTACTGCTTGCTTTAAGGACTTTCCTATTTGCCTGTTTAATACCCCTTGACCTCTGTTTTCTGTACGATTAGGTACACCGGTCCTGCACGGTTCCGCCAGGAGGCTTCCCACAACCCAAGTGAACCTGAGCCTTCTTGCAGCAACTACCGGAGACCCGTGCCTCCGCGTGCTTCCGATCCCCTGTACCACCCTCGGGGGTTCGGGTGCGCGTGGTCGTAAGGGCGAGCCACTCTCGGCATCTCGGCCTCGGTGAGTATTGACGTGACAGTACAAACCAGCCAGATGTCCGAGGCCGACAGAGCGCGCTCCCCTTTGGAGATCCTATGCCAACAGGTCTCCACCCTGGCAGACTCGGTGCAGAGGCTACAGGAGGGATACACACAAATTGATAGCCGTCTCCAGCAATTGACGGGTCCACTCCCTTCTGCCGCCGTGGCTCCCGCACCTAGCAATGAAGGCCCGCTTCCTCAGGCTGCTGCCAGTCCTACAGTCGTAATGACACTTCCAGAACCTAGGGTCCCCACACCGGAACGGTTCTCAGGGGACCGTAAAAAATTTAGAGCTTTTAAGAATGCATGCACCCTCTACTTTGCTCTGCAACCCCGAACCTTCGCATCAGAAGTGGTCAAGGTGGGATTTGCGATTTCTCTGTTGTCAGAAGAACCTCAGGCTTGGGCCCACGGCTTGATGGAATCAGGGAGTCAGGTGCTTAATACTATCGACACGTTCTTTGAAAGTATGTCGCAGCTTTATGATGACCCACAACGCATGGCTACGGCCGAAGCTATCCTGCACCACCTAGCTCAAGGAAGGAGACCAATTGAGGATTACACGGTGGAATTCCGTAAATGGGCGGCCGACACTAACTGGAATGAGCCAGCTTTACGCTATCAGTACCGCCAAGGCCTGTCGGAGCTACTCAAGGATGAGTTGGCCAGGATGGAGACCCCCACATCTTTGGAGGAGTTAATTCAGGCAGCCACCAAACTAGATAGACGCTTGCGGGAACGTCGGTCAGAACGATTCCAAAACCCCCGCCCTGCGTGGACAGCTTCAAGACTCCAACCTATTCCAATATCATCACCTATAACAGCTGGGTCTACCACTCTTCCCGACTCCGAACCTATGCAGCTTGGTTTGGTACGGCCACCACTAACCTCAGAAGAGAGACAATGTAGACGGCAGTCCAACTTGTGTCTCTATTGCGGGGGAGCCGGTCACTTCCTGCGCAACTGCCCGATAAGGCCTAGTAAGTTCTTTCAGCCAAAATCAATGACTTACCAAGATAACAATACCCCTAAATCTTACGTCATGTTGTTTATCTCATTACAGCTACCGGAAGGGGAGTCCCGCCTGCCGGCGATCATTGATTCGGGTGCATGTAGCTGCTTTATGGACGCCGCCCTGGCCCGGAACCTGCATGTGCCCTTACAAACCAAAGCTCAACATCTACAGGTTCACTTGGCTGATGGGTCTCTTCCCAGCTCAGGTCCAATCACCCAAGAGACTCGACCCATTCTAGTGACTACTGATTCTGGGCACCAAGAGCTCCTACGCCTGGACCTTATTCACTCTCCTATGTTCCCAGTCATTTTAGGCCTACCCTGGCTACAGGCTCATGATCCTTTGATTCAATGGAGTTCTAAGGTGGTCTCATTTCCTTCCTCTTACTGTTCTCAACACTGCCGTCCTTTGAAGCCCAAGATCTGTGCTACAATTTCAGCTCCTTCAGTTAACCTCCAACATGTTCCTCAGGAGTATCATGAGTTCCAGGAGGTCTTCAGCAAACAAAGTGCCGATTGCCTCCCGCCACATCGACCGTATGACTGCCCAATCGATTTACTGCCAGGATCAGAGATTCCATTTGGTCGCATATTTCCTCTTTCAGAAACGGAGCTGGAGGCTCTCAAACAATATATTGACGAGAATCTGGAAAAGGGGTTCATCCGTCCCTCATCCTCACCTGCCGGAGCGGGTATATTCTTTGTCGGGAAGAAGGACGGGTCCCTTAGACCCTGTGTGGATTACCGGCATTTAAATAACATCACCATCAAGAATCGGTACCCATTACCGCTCATCCCAGAATTGTTCCAACGTTTCCGGTCAGCCAGAGTCTTTTCCAAATTAGATCTCCGGGGGGCATACAACCTTATCAGAATTAGGGCCGGAGACGAATGGAAGACGGCCTTCAGGTCCAGGTTCGGGCATTTTGAATACTTGGTGATGCCATTCGGGCTTTGTAATGCTCCGGCCACTTTTCAACACTTGGTGAACGACATTTTCCGCAAATACCTAGATGATTTCCTTGTGGTCTACTTGGATGATATCCTAATTTTCTCTTCTACACTTGAACTTCACAGGGGTCACGTCAGGACAGTTCTGGCCATTCTGAAACAACAGAACTCTACCTAAAAATGGAGAAGTGTGAGTTTGAAAAATCAGTCGTGCAATTCTTGGGGTTCATCATTTCGGCAAATGGGGTGGAGATGGATCCCCAAAAGATACAGGCTATCCAAGAGTGGCCAGCTCCATCTGACAAAAAGGGAGTCCAACGATTTATAGGATTCGCTAACTTTTACCGGAAATTCATCGTTGGATTCTCCACTATAGTGGCACCCATCACTCAACTAACCCGCCGGCATGGCTCATTCCAGTGGTCCCAAGCAGCACAGGGAGCTTTCGTGAAACTAAAGGATCTGTTCAGTTCCGCTCCCATTCTCCGGCATCCTGATCCTTCTCAACCGTTCGTATTAGAAGTGGACGCATCGGAAATAGCCACAGGAGCAATCCTTTCTCAAAGACAAGGACCCAAAGCCATCTTACATCCAGTTGCATTTGCTTCCCGAAGACTCAGTGCAGCAGAATTAAATTACGATGTAGGTGACAGGGAGCTGCTGGCCATAAAATTTGCCCTGGAGGAATGGAGGTATTTACTTGAGGGGGCACTCCATCCAGTGATGATCTTCACAGATCACAAGAACCTTGAGTACCTCCGAACAGCAAAACGACTCAGACCCAGACAAGCTCGTTGGGCCTTATTCTTTTCGCGCTTCAATTTCCGTATTTCTTATAGACCTGGTGTAAAGAATGGGAAGGCAGACGCCCTTTCCCGGATGTTCTCAGCAGACCTCCAGACTTCGGAACCAAGCACGATTCTTGCGCCTCACAATTTCCTCGGGTTGGCACAGACAGACTTAGTGTCCTCCATCAAGATTTCGTCCAATACATGTACGGACCCAGAGGTACAGTCTCTGAAGAAAGATGGAGGTCTCTTTTGGATCTGGGGCAAAATTTTTGTACCTCAACGAACTCGGTTAACAACCCTCAAGATGTGCCACGACCATAAGTTGGCCGGCCACTTCGGGGTCAGGAAAACAGCTGACCTGATCTCTCGCTCCTTCTGGTGGCCGGGTTGGAGACGGGATTGCAGGGAGTATGTGGCCTCTTGTCCCCCGTGTACCAAGGAGTATAGTGTCTGACAGAGGCGTGCAATTCACGTCCAAATTCTGGAAGGAACTCTGTAAAGCCTTGGATATTAAAGTGTGCCTCTCGTCAGCCTACCACCCTCAGAGCAACGGCCAAACGGAGAGAACAAATCAAACCTTAGAGCAATACCTCCGTTGCTTCTGCTCGGGATCCCAGGATGATTGGGCAAAACTTCTTCCATATGCAGAGTTCGCGTATAATAACTCAATTCACGCGGCTACCAACCAAACGCCTTTCTGGGCCAACTGCGGATTTCATCCCACTTTTCTGACTAATGACATTCCCGAAATAGCAGTCCCTGCAGTGCATGACAGAATAACATCCTTGCAGACTAACTTCCAGAAAATCCAAGACATGTTACAAAAGGCTCAAAAGGCCTACAAGGAGCAGTATGACCGAGGTAGGAAGGAAAACCCAACATTTAATATAGGGGAAGAAGTTTGGTTGTCCACCTCTAACCTCAAGCTACAGTTGCCATCCCAAAAATTGGGACCTAAATTCATTGGCCCCTTTCCTATCAAAAGGATTATCAATCCTGTGGCCATGGAACTAGCTCTGCCTAAAACGTACAAGATTCATCCTGTCTTCCACGTATCTCTGTTGAAGCCTGTTGGGTCCAGTCCTTTTCCAGAAAGAGGAGAGGTTCCTCCCCCACCAATCAGGGTGGATGGGGAGAACGAGTTCGAGGTGGAGGCTATCCTGGGTTGTAGAAAGAAGGGCAGGCAGCTACAGTACCTGATCCAATGGAAAGGATACCCACCTGAAGACAATTCTTGGGAGCCCGCAAGGAATCTACATGCTCCTCGCTTAATTCAAACCTTTCATCGAGACCATCCGGAGTTGATGTCTAGCTTGGGCGTCCAGTGTCTGCCCTTAGGAGGGGGGCACTGTCACGAGAGACAAGTCGCCTCCATTCGCCGGGCTGCGGGGCGCATGCGCAGTGGGCTGTTGTTGAGACGTGCACCTGTTCGCGGCCTGATGGTGCGGCGCGCGCGGGTGCACGGCGGTCCACGTGTGCGCGCCGTCGTCCGTGCGGGTGCCCGGTAGCGCGTCACGCAGACGCGCTCACCGGGAGGCTACTTCAGACGATGCCAGCACCCAGTCGGGTTGCTGGTTTGTCGTCAGCTGTACCCTGCTCTGTGTTTGTTCCAGGTTCCTGATTCTCTGATACCTTGATCCCTGCCTGTTCAACGACTACTCTCTTTGTCTGCCGGATACCCTGACCTCTGCTTGTTAAACGACCACTCTCCTTGTCTGCCGGATACCCTGATCTCTGCCTGTTTAAACGACCACTCTCCTTGTCTGCCGGATACCCTGATCTCTGCCTGTTAAACGACCACTCTCCTTGTCTGCCGGATACCCTGACCTCTGCCTGTTATAAGACCACTCTCTCTCTGCTTACCGGATGCCTCCGACTACTGCTTGCTTTAAGGGCTTTCCTATTTGCCTGTTTAATACCCCTTGACCTCTGTTTTCTGTACGATTAGGTACACCGGTCCTGCACGGTTCCGCCAGGAGGCTTCCCACAAGCCAAGTGAACCTGAGCCTTCTTGCAGCAACTACCGGAGACCCATGCCTCCGCGTGCTTCCGATCCCCTGTACCACCCTCGGGGGTTCGGGTGGTCGTAAGGGCGAGCCACTCTCGGCATCTCGGCCTCGGTGAATGTTGACGTGACAGGCAGCCTTGAGACTCTCAAAGGTTTTAATGGACTCCGGAGACCAACTCTGTAGGTTACCGTCCTTTCTGGTCATACCAGTCAGGGGCTTGACCAGAGACGAGAAGTTATGAATAAACTTCCGATAATAGTTTGCAAAGCCCAGAAAACGCTGCAGAGGACATAAACCCATGGGTCGGGGCCACTGTAGGACTGCCAAATGTTTCTCTGGGTCAATTGAAAAAAAACGCAGTGGAAATGACAGGAATTTAATCTGTCCACAATGGAACTTGCACTTCTCCAGTTTACAATAGAGATTATTCTCTCTTAATTTCTGAAGCACATGACAGACATCTGTGTGGTGGCTCTCCAGGGACTTGGAAAATATGAGGATATCATCGAGAAACCATCACACATAACTGCAACAAATCTCGGATGACATCGTTAATAAATTCCTGGAAAACTGCCGCAGCATTACAAAGGCCAAAAGGTATTACGAGGTACTCATAATGGCCTGTTCTGGTATTAAACACAGTTTTCCACTTGTCGCCCTCCTTAATTCTCACGAGATTGTATGCCCCTTTCAAATCAAGCTTTGAGAAAACCGTTGCTCCCTTGTGGCAGTCAAATAACTCCGTAATCAATGGAATCGTGAAACGATTGAGACCCCTATAATCAATACAAGGTCTCATTTCACCACTCTTCTTCTTCACAAAGAAGAAACCAGCACCAGCAGGAGACAAGGATTTGTGGATAAAACCTCGAGAAAGTGCACCTGCAACATACTCCTCCATGGCCTTATCCTCCAAGACCGACAAAGGGTAAATCCGGCCACAAGGGGGTATGGTCCCAGGTTGAAGGTCAATTGTGGAATCATATGGCCGGTGTGGAGGCAAACTACCGGCTTGACCTTTGTCGAAGACATCTCTAAAATCTCAGTACTCCTCTGGCAGGGAGAAGAGTGAAGAGGTGCAAAGAACCTTGTTTACCTTCTGGAAGCATGTCTCACTGCATTGTGGTGACCAGGAGAGAACCTCAGCACGGAGCTAATCAAAAGAGGGGTTGTGCCTCTGTAACCAAGGATAACCAGCGGAAACTTGGGTGAGGAAATAACTTGGAATTGGATTATCTCATGGTGAAGAGCCCCTACGGCCATGGACAACAGAACTGTCTCATGAGTCACATTGGAAGGCTGTAGAGGTCTTCCGTCAAGAGCCTTAATGGCAAGTGGAGTGTCATGCAGCTGCAGCAGAATCGAGTGCTTCCATACAAAGGCAGCATCAGTGAACAGGCCTGCAGCCCCGGAGTCGATTAGAGCCTGCATCTCGATGGACTCAGCCCACGAAAGGGTAACCAAAACCAGGGGCTTATCCTTCTGGATAACTAGGGATGAAACAATGCCACCTAAGGTCTGTCCATGACAGGACCTCAAGTTTCGGGCGTTCACTGGACGGGTAGGACAAGACTTCAAAAAGTGACCTGCCTGGCCACAAAGGCACAATCTCTCCCTCCTCCTAAGGGTTCTCTCATCTGCAGAGAGATGTGTGAACCCCAAGTGCATTGGTTCACCTTCACTGACCGACTCAGTACCAGGAGGCATGAGAGGTGAGGGAGGCACGGGTGGGACTGCAAAGCTCGGGAAACAAACATACAGGAGGCTTCCGCAAGCGCTCCTTAAAAGAGAGTCTTTCTCTGAGTCTGTAGTCAATGAGGATGGCAAACGTGATAAACTTCTTCAGCTCAGTGGGTATATCTCAGGCTGCTATCTCATCCTTAATGGTATCCAAGAGACCATGAGAAAAAGCAGCCACGAGGGCCTCATTGTTCCACGCAACCTCTGCTGCCAGAGTACGGAATTCAATGGCATAGTCGGCAACAGTTCTCGTACTCTGCTCGATGGACATGAGGCACTTGGCAGCAGAAGCGGAGCGTGTGGGAACATTAAATACCCTTTTAAACAAAGCCACAAACTCAGGGTAGCTCAAGACAACAGGTTTTTGCATTTCCCATAGAGGATTTGTGTCAGGAAGATCCTGCCAGTAATCGGCAATCCAGATCTATTGGTGCGCGACTGCGGGTGCCTATGCGCAAGCGCGTGTCCGCGCATCCGCGCATCCGTTAGCGTTTGGTGGGCTATTTAAATCTGACTGTCACAGGTAAATGTTGCTGTTTGTAAAGACAAGAGAGAGGAGGCGCCTCTGGGTGTAGACGTTTAAAACAATTTATTAAAAAGTAGCAACAGCTAGTAATACACTCACATTTATGTGGTGAATATCAAACAAAGCAATGTCCCAGGTCAATCCAGGGGGTCCGTGGAGTCATCTCTCTTGGCTGGTAGATGTAGGGGGTCTGTGCAGTCTCAAAACGCTGGATGTCCTCGGCCGAACAGCGGAGACAGGCACCAGAACGAGGCTTGGGTAACAGCCGATCCTGTCGAGGGATGATGACGTCACACGATATGCGACGCGTTTCCTGAGCTGGCATGCCGTGAATGGTGTGATGGCGGCGCTCCTTCGTCAAGCTGATTGGCTGGGAGCTGGACAGGATGTTTATATGTGAGACAATGATGTGAAGGAAAAAGGAATGGGAAATGATTGGAGGGGGGAGGAGGGGAAGGGAGAGGGGAGGTGGCCAGAGGTCCTGTGTGTGGAAGTGTCAGCAGTGGAGGAATTAAACAGAAGATGATACAGGATGGAATAAGGAAGAAATAAGGGGGAAAGAGTAAACAATAATAAAAGGAGAAGAGACAGACGAAATAAAACCATGGATTGACCTGGGACATTGCTTTGTTTGATATTCACCACATAAATGTGAGTGTATTACTAGCTGTTGCTACTTTTTAATAAATTGTTTTAAACATCTGCACCCAGAGGCGCCTCCTCTCTCTTGTCTTTACAGTACTTTTGGGATAAAGGCTTTCACCCCTATTTGATGGCTGCCCTGAATGTGGACTTTACACAGCATTTTTCATCTCCTCCATTTATAGTGTCACTACACGGACTTATGTCTTTTTAATATTAATGACAATTTCCCAATCTATTTCTGTACATAACTGTTGATATGGATACAGCTGTCACTATTTTGCGCCGATAACTTGTTACACAAATGTTGCTGTTTGCTCTGCAGCTTTCGGTGTGTTCCCTGATAATCTGAAACCTGTTCCTATCTTGATCCGGCTCATCTGAAGACTATTCCTGCTATCCGCCTGCACCTGACTCCGGCCTGTCTGACAATCATTTTGCCTGCTCCTTTTGTTCTTCTGCTGTCCGCCTGCTTTGCCTACCTGCTGAAGCCATCCAGCTCCAGTCCCAGTCTGCTGCTCCTGTTTGCTGAGCCATCCAGTCTGCTGTACCTGTCTGCTGAGCCATCCAGTCTGCTGTACCTGTCTGTTGAGCCTTCCAGCTCCAGTCTGTTGTATCTGTCTGCTGAGCCATTCAGTCTGATGTGCCTGTTGCCTGATCCATCTGCTGTTGGTTCTGGTCTGCTGATCCAGTTCCAGTACTTGGTGCCTATCTGCTGTTCCAGTTGTTCTGGTTCCTGCCTGCTGAGTTTGGTTCAAGCCTGCACTTTCAACTCCTATCTGAGTCTCCTGAACCACTGGACTGATCTTCTACTGTTGATCCTGCCAGGCACTCGTACCACTCCTCACTCTTGCGCTCCTGTCTTCACTACCAGGGGCCTCCAGTAGGAGGCATAAGAGAGGCCATCCTCTGCAATTCAGGATTACCTATTAGGTATGTAGCAGAAACAAATAGCCATGTCTGAGCCCAAGCAGGGAGCCTCTCCTATGCAGGAACTTTGCTTGCACTTGGCAGGCCTGACCCAGGCTGTCAAGAGCCTTCAGGAGGGATACACCTGGTTGGAGGAACGGGTTCAATTACTGTCTTCTCCCACTGGAGTCTAGGGAACCTCTCAAGCCTCAACTTCCTCGACAAGCACAGCATCCTCTCCTACAGTTGTGAAGCTTCCACCTGAACCAAGGGTTCTCACACCTGAAAAGTTTGCCGGGGAACGGAGCAAATTCAGGGCATTTTGCAATTTCTGTGAACTGTACTTTGCCCTCCAGCCACATACCTTCTCCCTGGAAGCCACCAAGGTGGGCTTTGTTGTCTCTTTGCTCTCGGTTGAACCCCAAACCTGGGCCCACCGCCTCTTGGAACAGAAACCTGAAGTGTTAACCAACCTCACAACCTTTTTCAATGGAATGGCTCAACTGTATGAAGACCCTCAGCTCTCAGCAACCGCAGAAGCCGCTCTGCATGCTCTCCAGCAGAATATTATGTAGGCGAATTCCGGCGGTGGAGTGTGGACACTGACTGGAATGACGCTGCCCTCCATTACGAGTTTTGCATGGGACTGTCTGATCCTCTGAAGGATGAGCTAGCCTGAGTCGGTGCATCCCAGACCTTAGACACGTTAATCAATCTTGCCATACAGATTGACCGGCGTCTGAGGGAATGAAGGGCGGAAAGGGCGACAGGGTTTTCCCAACCAATCTGGATGTTGCCTAGAGTGCCCAGTCACCTGATCTGGCTCCTACCACTCAGTCTACCCCTACGATGGACACATCTTTACCCATGCAGCTGGGGGTACTTCGGCCTTCTCTTACTATGGAAGAACGTCAACGCCGCCGGGCGAATAATCTATGCCTATACTGCGGAGAACCCGGGCACTATGTCAGGAATTGCCCTGACAAACTTTGTAAGTGTTTGTCAAAATCTTCTGCTCATGCACTTACTGGAATTCAGACATCTTCTCACCTTGCCCTCTCTATTTCAGCTCCCAGGAAAGACCTTGTCTGTACCCGCCATTATTGACTGAGGAGCCTGCTGTTGCTTTATGGACTCATCCTTTGCAGCAAAACATCAGATTCCCCTGCTTCCTAAAACTCAAAGATTTTCTATTCACTTGGCCGATGGATCCACTATAAAATCTGGGTCAGTTACCCAAGAGACTTCCCCTTTGCCAGTCACCATTGCTGGTGCCCACCAGGAACTACTTCATATGGACATCATCTCCTCACCTTTGTTTCCTGTAATCCTTGGAATGCCTTGGCTACAAGCCCATAATCCTGGTGTCAACTGGGCCACAGGGGAAGTCACTTTTCCCTCTCCTTATTGCCGGCAATTCTGTGGCTCGAAAGACTCCCATGGGCCTTCTCCTCTGCTATGTCTGGACATTGAAACCGAGTTATGTCAATCTGT
The DNA here is from genome assembly GCF_042186555.1 of Aquarana catesbeiana. Taxonomy (NCBI): domain Eukaryota; kingdom Metazoa; phylum Chordata; class Amphibia; order Anura; family Ranidae; genus Aquarana; species Aquarana catesbeiana. The sequence continues at coordinate 257,128,237 of NC_133329.1, forward strand.
TCCGGAAGCTTACCATGCCTTCATCGACATGTTCAGCAAGAAAGGCGGAAACTCTACTGCCCCATTGAGCTCCTTCCAGGGGCTTAAATTCCCTTCGGTAGAATCTTTCTGCTAACCGAATTAGAACAAGGGGCACTTAAGGAGTACATCAATGAAAACTTAAAGAAGGGTTTCCTTTGCCCATCCACATCCCTGGCAGGTGCAGGGTTTTTTTTGTAGAGAAGAAGGATCACACCCTTTGGCCTTGCATAGACTACTGTGAGCAAAATGAGCTAAATGAAATCACCAAAAACCTGTATCCTCTTCCCTTGGTCCCTGAATTATTCCAGAGACTGGGAACCGCTACCATCTTTACCAAACTTGATCGCCGAGGAGCCTATAACTTGGTCCGTATCAGGGAAGGAGATGAGTGGAAAGAGTATTCCGTTCTTGGGATTAATCATCTCCATAGAAGGCATCAAGATGGACCCTCAGAAGATTGCTGCAATACTTGACTGGACTGTCCCTGTAGATAAAAAAGGAATCCAACATTTCATTGGATTCGCTAATTTCTATACATTAAATACATAAAGGGGTTTTATGCCATAATTGCCCCTATCGCCCAATTAACTAAACAGGGAATTCGCTTCCATTGGATCCCGGAAGCCCAAGCTGCCTTTGCATCCCTCAAAGGATTATTTACATCTGCCTCCGTTCTAAAGCATCCTGATTCCACCCTGCCATTTGTACTTGAAGTAGACGCTTCCGAGATCGCTGTTGGAGCAGTTCTTTCCCAACGCCAAGGAACCAAGGCTCTGCTCCACCCAGTAGCCTTCTTCTCCCATAAACTATCGGCAGCCAAGAAGAATTACGATGTGGGGGATCGGGAACTACTTGCAATAAAATCTGCACTAGAAGAATGGGCATTGTTTTTCTCCAGGTTCTCTTTTCACGTCACTTACCAACCAGGCTCTAAAACACAAAACCTGACGCCCTATCCAGAATGTTTCACACATCTAAAGAAATGACTCTCCCTGATACTATTCTCTAGCCAGGGAATTTCCTTCTGGTGCAAGAAGATCTGCTTTCCCAGATCAAGCAAGCTAACCTGGGGTGGGCGCCCCCAGTTGAATCAGAGCTACAAGCAAAGGGTGGGTTGTTCTGGTACAAGGACAAGATTTTTGTACGCAAGAGACTACGAGTTCCTATATTGGAGCTTTGTCATGACCACGCACTAGTGGGGCATTTTGGCATAACCAAGACCACCGACTTTGTCTCAGATCGGGGAGTACAATTTACTTCCCGATTCTGAAGGTCTTTGTGTAAAGCTTTATAGAAACTGGTGGTGACAAGAGCTTAATGGAATGAGACAACCAACCCGCATCCCTTTATACATATACAATGGACAATTTTTCCTCTTAAGTGGGATTTTAAAGGGTGGAAGTCTCAAAAAAAGGTATAACAAAAAGTATAAAAAATTATCAGAATTTTATTGTATCAAAATTTAAAAGAAAAACATGTGCTAGAATAGAAACAATGGATAAAAGCAACAATGGATGCCAGAATTAACAAATGATGAAAAATACAACCAGGATATACATGACAGGTCGACAGAGCTACACAAAACCCCACAAAGGCTATATCAGCAAGGAGCCAATTGACAGTGCAGGCCCAACGCGTTTCGAGGCTTTATATAAGGATTACGACCTCTTCTTCAGGGGCTAGAGGTAAGGTGTATATCTGTCTGCGAAACATTGTTACAAAAAAAGAGACAAAAAGACACACAATGAAAAACATATTAATGTCAGAAAATCATGCATATATACAACTATTTACATAATCAGATTGTGATGTAATTACAAAAAATGTATCCTAACCATGCTATTGCAGGGTCAATACCATATGGCATCCACCCCAGGCAAGGGGGAAGGGGAGAACGGTAAGCCACCGGGGCCCAGATCCGAATATCAGCGACGCCGCCACACAACCAGGACCGCCAGCAGATCAGGACCAGACACAGAGGGCGTCACGTCCCTCAGCTGTATTTTAAATTCTCTTTATCAAAATCTCTTTGTCAGCTAAAAACCAAGAGGACAAGGGGAGGGTTTATAAGTGTGAGATACACAGGTCCCAGGACAAGATTTTACTATTTTGCTGTATGAGAAGCTCCCTCTAATGGGTTCAAGACAGGGGACTCTAGTAAGTGTAAAGTTGTACCTACCTATTGACGCAGGCTAGGATTATCTAAGCCTTGACTCCTCGGGCGGGTAAACAGCAACTCACAGCACCCCCAGTGTGTAGGATATACTAAGAATCAGCATCAGGGAAAAAAAAAAAAAAAAAAAAAGGGGGGGGGGGTTACTCAAATAAATATTTTTCTTGTAAACACACATCCACAGGAGTCCTGTGCACATACCTATTGTTGCATAATGAAGGGTTGATCCCTGTGCTGATTCACACAACAGTGTTGTCTATAGTGGCTGATAGATTTTAGATACCTCGCTCCGGGGGAAAAGATGGAAGAAGAGCGTCTATTCAGCAGCTAGAGTGATATAAACAGGGAAAGTATATGTCTCAATGGTAAATGAATAAAGGCTCTTAAATGTATCAAAGAGCATAGGTTGTAAAAATATCTTACAACTCCATAAGCCCTATTGGTGCTCAGTGTGTATATGCACACTGCAGCTCCATAATTAGTTTCAAGTAAGCCTTAATTATGGATATAACAAAAAGAGTTAAGTTCTTTACCTTGAGCATATCATAGCAGCTGCACTTTCAGCTCTGTGTCCTCCCAGGGTATGAGCTGACAGTCTTAGTGTGGTTTTAAATAGTGTTCCTAATTAGGAGCATATGTGAGACAGCTGACTCCACAGGGAGCAGCGTCATTGCTGACAGGAGGAGCCGCCCCCCGAGTCCCCGGCACGCAGACCAGCCCCCCCGCCCCACGCACGAGTCCAATCCAAGAGCGGATTGTATCACACCCTGGAAGGAAAGCATGACCCGTGCTGGGAGGGGACTGACATCCACGTCAGGCACCCGCGGCTCACAGATCGCCATGACAACGGGATAAGCAAATCCCGGTCATGAGCGATCGTCTATACGGAGGCCGAGCATTGCCAGCTAAAAGTGTCAGCTTCGACCCCCGTGCGCCGAGTGTCAGACCCGAATGCCGACAGGCGAGACCGCACACACAGCGGCGCCCCCAGACCCGCATCCCCGACGGCACATACGCTCCCCCAGGCCCCAGGGCAGAGTGGAATAACACAACATTGACCCATGAATAGCCACACATGAAGGACAATAACAGCAAGATGTCAATGCAGACATAACTAGTGGTTGAGAGCATGTATTGCAAAAGGAGGGGAGGAAAAAAAAAAAAAAGATTTTCCAGCATGAGTGTAAAAAAAAAAAAAAAAAAAAAGGGGGGGAAAGGAAAAAATTAATTGAACGCTAATAGTGACATACAAAAAGGATGATGGCTCTTTTCTAACACAGTCCCCATTCGATTGCAAATTATTATTGGCTCACCTTTATCCAATTCCCACTGATTCTACAGGAGAAGGGGGGTATTTACATCGGGGGGTTCCCACTCAGACCCCCCCGAAGTAAAACCCTCTAGAAAGGGTCTAAAGGACGTGGTATCGTTAAGGCCTGGTGCCCTAGTGGCCTGAAGGCGAAAAATCCACTTTTGTTCTTTTTGCAGAAGGATTTTGTTCCAATCCCCCCCACGTAACCCTGGATGGACGCGGTCAAGAATCACAAAAGACAGTTTGGGAAATACCCCAGAATGAAAATTAGAAACGTGTCTGCCCAGTGGTAAACTGGGGTTACACGTTTTCATAGAAATTATATGGCGGTAGGCCCTCCGCCAGAATTCCTGGTTTGTTTTACCGACATAATAGCTTGCACAGTCACACATGAGTAAGTATATTACACCAATTGTTTTGCAATTAGCAAAGTGTTTTGGTGTATATTTGCTGCCATCGGGTATTTTGATATTAGATTTGGTATTCATAAACTGACAGTAAGGGCATCCGCCACAGCGGAAGGTTCCCATGCGTTTGCATGGATCTCGCTTTCCTGTCCCACCCCCCACATATTCGCTCGATACCAAATTGTCCTTAATGGACCTAGCGCGTTTGAACGTAAATGATGGTTTATCTTGTATAAATGGACCGATGGTAGGGTCTAGTTTCAAGATGTGCCAGTAGCGTTCAATGATATTTTTGACAGTTTTATGTTGATTTGAAAATTTAGTAATTATTCGAATAGGATTCATTTTTTTCCTGTTTGATACCATGCCAAAAATAAGGTCATGCCTGGTCTTCTGACAGGCCCGTTTGTATGCCCTCTTAAGGCATTTTTTTGAGTACCCGCGTGTCAGTAACCTCCTCATCAGCAAGTCGGCCTCTCTTTTAAAGACTTCGTCACTGGTGCAGTTACGTCTGACACGCAGGTACTGACTGTAAGGGATTGATTGGATCAGAGGTTAAGGGTGGAAACTTGTGGCGTGTAGAATGGAGTTGCCCGAAGTTGGTTTGCGGAATAATGAACTAAGAAGTGAACCGTCTTGTTGTTTGTGGATTGTAACGTCCAAAAATGTTATGTCCCATTCGTGAAATGTCATGGTGAAGGTTAAATTGAAAGGGTTATTGTTGAGTTCCTGCAGGAATCTCAATAAGTTGTCTGGAGTACCGTCCCGTACAATCAGCACGTCGTCAATATATCGACGCAAAAGGACTACATTGTCCATGTATGGGCGTGTGGATTCGGATTGCTTTAGCATGGTTTCCCATTCCCCCAGGTACAGGTTGGCATACGATGGGGCACAAGAAGTCCCCATCGCAACCCCCTGTACCTGGAGGAAAAAGCTGCCATTGAATGCAAAGTAATTGTGATTAAGGACAAAGTCCAGGGCATCAATTAGAAAGTTCTTTTTCTTTGCGTCAAGATGGCTGTCGGATGACAGCACATGCCGGATGCATGCCAGCCCTTTGTCATGGGGTATTGAGCTATAAAGCGCTTCCACATCCAGCGCTACCAGTAATGATTTAGGTGGGACTTGGATATTATTTATGGTTTGCAAGAGATGCAAAGTATCTCTCGTGTTGCTGGGTATGTTTAATACGTGTGCTCGTAAATGGCCGTCTATAAATTGACTTAGATTCTCGGTCAGAGAGCCGTTACCAGAAATAATTGGTCTTCCCGATGGTTTATGTAGGTCTTTATGAAGTTTGGGGAGAGCATAGAATGTTGGGGTGCGAGGTTGATTGGTCCTAACATAGTCATATTCTGGTTTACTTAGTACGCCAGTGGCATATGCTTCATCTACCAGTCTGTAGGCCTTAACGATACCACGTCCTTTAGACCCTTTCTAGAGGGTTTTACTTCGGGGGGGTCTGAGTGGGAACCCCCCGATGTAAATACCCCCCTTTTCCTGTAGAATCAGTGGGAATTGGATAAAGGTGAGCCAATAATAATTTGCAATCGGATGGGGACTGTGTTAGAAAAGAGCCATCATCCTTTTTGTATGTCACTATTAGCGTTCAATTAATTTTTTCCTTTCCCCCCCTTTTTTTTTTTTTTCACACTCATGCTGGAAAATCTTTTTTTTTTTTTTCCTCCCCTCCTTTTGCAATACATGCTCTCAACCACTAGTTATGTCTGCATTGACATCTTGCTGTTATTGTCCTTCATGTGTGGCTATTCATGGGTCAATGTTGTGTTATTCCACTCTGCCCTGGGGCCTGGGGGGGCGTATGTGCCGTCGGGGATGCGGGTCTGGGGGCGCCGCTGTGTGTGCGGTCTCGCCTGGATTGGACTCGTGCGTGGGGCGGGGGGGCTGGTCTGCGTGCCGGGGACTCGGGGGGCGGCTCCTCCTGTCAGCAATGACGCTGCTCCCTGTGGAGTCAGCTGTCTCACATATGCTCCTAATTAGGAACACTATTTAAAACCACACTAAGACTGTCAGCTCATACCCTGGGAGGACACAGAGCTGAAAGTGCAGCTGCTATGATATGCTCAAGGTAAAGAACTTAACTCTTTTTGTTATATCCATAATTAAGGCTTACTTGAAACTAATTATGGAGCTGCAGTGTGCATATACACACTGAGCACCAATAGGGCTTATGGAGTTGTAAGATATTTTTACAACCTATGCTCTTTGATACATTTAAGAGCCTTTATTCATTTACCATTGAGACACATACTTTCCCTGTTTATATCACTCTAGCTGCTGAATAGACGCTCTTCTGCCATCTTTTCCCCCGGAGCGAGGTATCTAAAATCTATCAGCCACTATAGACAACACTGTTGTGTGAATCAGCACAGGGATCAACCCTTCATTATGCACCAATAGGTATGTTCACAGGACTCCTGTGGATGTGTGTTTACAAGAAAAATATGTATTTGAGTAACCCCCCCCCCTTTTTTTTTTTTTTTTTTTTTCCTGATGCTGATTCTTAGTATATCCTACACACTGGGGGTGCTGTGAGTTGCTGTTTACCCACCCGAGGAGTCAAGGCTTAGATAATCCTAGCCTGCGTCAATAGGTAGGTACAACTTTACACTTACTAGAGTCCCCCGTCTTGAACCCATTAGGGGGAGCTTCTCATACAGCAAAATAGTAAAATCTTGTCCTGGGACCTGTGTATCCCACACTTATAAACCCTCCCCTTGTCTTCTTGGTTTTTAGCTGACAAAGAGATTTTGATAAAGAGAATTTAAAATACAGCTGAGGGACGTGACGCCCTCTGTGTCTGGTCCTGATCTGCTGGCGTTCCTGGTTGTGTGGCGGCGTCGCTGATATTCGGATCTGGGCCCCGGTGGCTTACCGTTCTCCCCTTCCCCCTTGCCTGGGGTGGATGCCATACGGTATTGACCCTGCAATAGCATGGTTAGGATACATTTTTTTGTAATTACATCACAATCTGATTATGTAAATAGTTGTATATATGCATGATTTTCTGACATTAATATGTTTTTTATTGTGTGTCTTTTTGTCTCTTTTTTTGTAACAATGTTTCACAGACAGATATACACCTTACCTCTAGCCCCTGAAGAAGAGGTCGTAATCCTTATATAAAGCCTCGAAACGCGTTGGGCCTGCACTGTCAATTGGCTCCTTGCTGATATAGCCTTTGTGGGGTTTTGTGTAGCTCTGTCGACCTGTCATGTATATCCTGGTTGTATTTTTCATCATTTGTTAATTCTGGCATCCATTGTTGCTTTTATCCATTGTTTCTATTCTAGCACATGTTTTTCTTTTAAATTTTGATACAATAAAATTCTGATAATTTTTTATACTTTTTGTTATACCTTTTTTTGAGACTTCCACCCTTTAAAATCCCACTTAAGAGGAAAAATCGTCCATTGTGTAAAGCTTTAAAGATTGAGTTATCATTTTCTTCCGCTTATCAGCCCCAGACAAATGGGCAGACGGAGAGGACCAACCAAAGCCTCAAACAATACCTCCGCTGCTTTTCTTCATTTACTCAAGATGACTGGATCTCCTTGCTTTCTCTGGCCGAATTCACCTACAACAACTCTACACACTCCGCTACAAAACAAACCCCATTTTTCGCCAATTATGGCTTTCCCCCATCATTCCTGCCTAGTTCCATCCCAGAATGTCCTGTACCAGCAGTTCATGAAACAATACATTTTTTTCTTCCAACAATCAGCTCTTGCAAGAAACCATGGCCAGCACACAGGAACACAATAAAGAGGTTTTAGACAAGAAGAAACATGGGGAACTGATACTGGCACCTGGTAACCTAGTATGGTTGTCCACAATGAACCTAAAGATGGCATGTCCTTCGTAAAAGTTGTATCCAAAATTTATAGGCTTGTTTCCAGTAAAAAGGAAAATCAATGAAGTGGTTTACGAATTGGAACGTCCCGAGTCACTTAAAATCCATCCTGTTTTCCATGTGAGACTAGTAAAACCCTCTGCTTGTAATCCCTTTCCTGGGAAAAGCTCGGATCCTCCTCACCCTGTATTAGTAGACGGGGAGGAGAAGTTTGAGGTAGAAGCAATCCTGGATTGCAGGAGAAGGAACAATCAAACTCAATTCCTGATCAAATGGAAGGGTTATGGGCCCAAAGAAAACTCATGGGAACCTGAAGAGAATATCCACACTAAGAGTCTGATCCAAGCCTTCAAAAGGTCCCATCCTGAAAAGTTGGCCCGGATGGGCATCTGGAGGCTGCCCCTTGCGGGGGGGGCAATGTAAAGAAGATCCTGCCAGTAACGGGCAATCCAGACCTATTGGTACGCGATTGTGGGAGCCTATGTGCATGCGCACATGGGAATGTGCGCACGCGTCCATTAGCATCTGCCGGACTATTTAAATCTGACTTTCACAGGTAAACGTTGCTGTTTGCTCTGCTGCTTTCTGTGTGTTCCTGTTTTAGATCAAGTTACCCTTTGTCTATCAGCATCAGGAGGCTCTGGGTATCACTGATGTGTGTGTGTGTGTGTGTGTGTATATATATATATATATATATATATATATATATATATATAATATATATATACACAGTATATCACAAAAGTGATTGCTTCCCCACATTATTGTAAATATATTATTATGTCTTTTCATGTGACAACACTGAAGAAATGACACTTTGCTACAATGTAAAGTAGTGAGTGTACAGCTTGTAACAGTCTAAATTTGCTGTCCCCTCAAAATAACTCAACACACAGCCATTAATGTGTAAACTGCTGGCAACAAAAGTGAGTACACCCCTAAGTGAAAATGTCCAACTTGGTCCCAAAGCTCAATATTTTGTGTGGCCACCATTATTTTCCAGCACTGCCTTAACCCTCTTCAGCATGGAGCTTCACAGGTTGCCACTGGAGTCCTCTTCCACTTCTCCATTACGACATCACAGAGTTGGTGGATGTTAGAGACCTTGCACTCCTCCACCTTCCATTTGTGGATGCCCCACAGATGCTCAATAGGGTTTAGGTCTGGAGACATGCTTGGCCAGTCCATCACCTTTATCCTCAGCTTCTTTAGCAAGGCAGTGGTCGTCTTGGAGGTATGCTTGGGGTCGTTATCATGCTAGAATACTGCCCTGCAGTCCAGTCTCTGAAGGGAGGGGATCATGCTCTGCTTCATTATGTCACTGTACATGTTGGCATTCATGGTTCCCACAATGAACTGTAGCTCCCCAGTGCCGGCAGCACTCATGCAGCCCCAGACCATGACACTCCCACCACCATGCTTGACTGTAGGCAAGACACACTTGTCTTTGTACTCCTCACCTGGTTGCCGCCACACAAGCTTGACACCATCTGAACCAAATAAGTTTATCTTGGTCTCATCAGACCATAGGACATGGCTCCAGTAATCCATGTCCTTGGTCTGCTTGTCTTCAGCAAACTGTTTGCGGGCTTTCTTGTGCATCATCTTTAGAAGAGGCTTTCTTCTGGGATGACAGCCATGCAGACCAATTTGATGCAGTGTGCGGTGTATAGTCTGAGCACTGACAGGCTGACCCCTCACCCCCTCAACCTCTGCAGCAATGCTGGCAGCACTCATATGTCTATTTCCAAAAGACAACCACTGGATATGATGCTGAGCATGTGCACTCCACCTCTTTGGTTGACCATGGCGAGGCCTGTTCTGAGTGGAACCTATCCTGTTAAACCGCTGTATGGTTTTGGTCACCGTGCTGCAGCTCAGTATCAGGGGTTTGGCAATCTTCTTATAGCCTAGGCCTTCTTTATGTAGAGCAATAATTCTTTTTTTCAGATCCTCAGAGAGTTCTTTGCCATGAAGTGCCATGTTGAACTTCCAGTGACCAGTATGAGAGAGTGAGAGCGATAACACCAAATTTAACACACCTGCTCCCCATTCACACCTGAGACCTTGTAACACTAATGAGTTACATCACACCGGGGAGGGAAAATGGCTAATTGGGCCCAATCTGGACATTTTCACTTAGGGGTATACTCACTTTTGTTGCTAGCGGTTTAGACAATAATGACTGTGTGTTGCGTTATTTTGAGGGGACAGCAAATTTACAATGTTATACAAGCTGTACACTCACTACTTTGCATTGCAGCAAAGTGTAATTTCTTCAGTGTTGTCACATGAAAAGATATAATAAAATATTTGTAAAAAATGTGAGGGGTGTACTCATTTACTGTATGTGTATATATATATATATATATATATATATATATATATATATATATATATATATATATATATATATATATAATTTTTTTTTTTTTTTTTTTTTTTTTTTTTTTCAGAAGACAGCATTTGCTGTCATCTACTTGCTGCTGCCTATAGCTTCATTATATTAATTTAACCACAGGCTCACTCTTAAAAGAAATGTTATTTTCAATTGTATTTTAATTTGTTTTCAAGTTTATAACTGATTTTTTATATGTTTTTGCTATTTATATAAAGCTTTGTTTAACAATAAACTTTTAATAGAGGGTGCACCCATGATACAGGACAGATAACTGGAGGTTTTCCAAAGCGAGAGCACAGCACAAGTTGTTTGTTTTCAGACTGTTTCTCCCTGAGTATAACTTCATAAGGAGCCCTTTCAAGAAAGTAAGGGGAGGGGAATGAGTTGCACTGACGTATTTGTCTGTATATATTTCAGCATAAGCTATTGAATTCTGTAAATTCAAACATTTTTCAACAGAGAAGTTAAAGAGTCTAAAAATCTAAAAGGAGCCTAACATAATCATATGCATTATTCAGATTTACATGACAAAAAAATAAATACATGTATTGTAAATGTAAATGCACTTTTTTTTAGTTGTGACCACTAAAAAAAAAGAAATTATATACAAAACCACCATACATTTCTATTACGCAATCTCTAAACCAATACATATGTACATGCAAATGTACATAAAATAAATACAAAATCCAGTTTTTATTGTTATAAGGAAGAAAGCTGGAAAATGTGTTTTCTGTTTAAATGCAGTTTTTAAAATAGAATAAAATATCTATCACAGTTGAATGTATGTTATATTCTTAAGCAATCATGCTAGCTTTAAAGGAAAATGGCTATAATGAATCAATTATACTAAAAAAGCTTACTTCAGATTGCATTGTAAGTTCATATTACCCTTGGCACCTATATCATTGTAAGTGTACAGTATGCATACATGTTTCTTTCTAGAGCAGCACAACTCTGCAATTCATTCACAATTCCCCCATAATGCATCCCTTTAAAGAACCTGCAAGTACAGAAAAATAACTGTTGAATAAGGATGAGCTCAGTGTTCAGTCTGAACAGAAGCTGAGGACATGTGTGTTTAGGCTGCATGCTTGGATTAGCATCTGGTTTGGATTTTGGGGGGACCCCAAGCCATTTTTTTGCACAGGATTACACTTTAAGTTCTGTAGTATTAGTTTGGGGAGGCGTGGCATTTTTTTTTCGTTCTTTTCCATATGGAGCTCCCTTAAAATCCATACCAGATCTGAAGGGTCTAGTATGGTTTTTTTGGGGTGGGTCCACCCAGACCACACCACCACACCCATCCTTTTTTGCCTGTAGTTCCCTTTACCCGGTCAGCTTCTATTTTTTTTTTTTTTTTTGTAAAAAAGAACAATATGGGCACCCATTGACAACAGTGGGTTTGGATTCAGGATATGTTCACCAAATGTCCCACAAACCGAATCCGGGTACATTCGGCTCCTCCCTACTTTTGATCTGCCATAAATACAATCAGCTCCTATGCCCTGTTGTGGGCTGACAAAACATGGCATTTTTGTGGACTTTGTGTGGTCAGCCTTGCCCAGTATATTTTTTACTAAACTAATGAATCACACTATTCTTAAATCTTTACAGCATAAAGGCCAATCATTCAGTAGTTTATGATAAGATCCAGGAAGGCTCTTTGATAAAGTTCAAATTGGAAAAATTCTGTGAGCCACAATAATCTTATGCCTTGCTTGTGCTACCTCCAGCTGCATGCGCTAATCACGCTTCATATAACGTGCATAGGATAAATTTACAAGTTATGCGCTGCGCTTGGGTGACCCCAAAAACAAAAATATTATTAACCAACTCTGTGCTTACTAGTCAGATAATATTAAATACAAATAATATGAATGTTGAATAAACAAACAAGGTGTGAAAAAACAAGTGCTTGTTACACCATAAATTTGTGCTTATTAGTGCTTGTTACACCATACATAGTGTCTTACTAAACATAAAAAGTGCTTAGTGCTCAATATAAAGTATCCTGCTTGTCTGAATGAATAAATAAATAAATAAATAATGAAAAAAGTTCTCTTTAACACTCTAAATAGTGCGTGCAAATAATGTCCAGCAGTGATAATAAAACAATGCGTGCAGGTGGTGTTCAGCTGTGACAACAATCCAACATCATGCCGAAGATATCCTGAGTGCTGCAAAACATGCTCCGTTGCACCTTCGTGACCCCCTTAAGCTAATGTGCTCACCTCAGAGCGTGTGACTCAGCTGCTACCCTGAGTCCAAATAAGCTTTGGAGCCACCCCTGGGCTCAGTCTCAGTGTCTGCTGCACTCCTCCAGCTGGAAACAATGTGGCTCCATACATATAAATGAAAAGGAAACTATATAGTTTAATATAGTCAAAATACTTTTATTAAAAGAAAACGCTCCCCACACCGGGGTACTCACATGGCACTGGTGCGTCAGTGCACCATACTATAACCGCTTTCTATGCAAAATCACTGGATGTTTGGTGCGGTATGCTGTGCTGGGACAGCGCTGGTGTGAAGTCCGTGTCAGTCTCTCCGTCCTGGCCCCTCCCCTACGCGTCTTCAACACAGGGATCACGTGTCATCATCAGGGGGATATATCCGTCCGTGTCACTCTCTCCGTCCTGGCCCCTCCCCTACGCATCTTCGACACAGGGATCACGTGTCATCATCAGGGGGATATATCCCCCTGATGATGACACGTGATCCCTGTGTCGAAGACGCGTAGAAGAGGGGCCAGGACGGAGAGACTGACACGGACTTCACACCAGTGCTGTCCCAGCACAGCATACTGCACCAAACATCCAGTGATTTTGCATAGAAAGCGGTTATAGTATAGTGCACTGACGCAGCAGTGCCATGTGAGTACCCCGGTGTGGGGAGCGGTTTCTTTTATTAAAAGTATTTTGACTATATTACACTATATAGTTTCCTTTTCATTTATATGTATGGAGCCACATTGTTTTCAGCTGGAGGAGTGCAGCAGACACTGAGACTGAGGCCAGGGGTGGCTCCAAAGCGTATTTGGACTCAGAGTCACATGCTCTGAGGTGAGCACATTAGCTTAAGGGAGTCACGAAGGTGCACCGGAGCATGTTTTGCAGCACTCAGGATATCTTCGGCATGATGTTGGATTGTTGTCACAACTGAACACTACCTGCACGCATTGTTTTATTATCACTGCTGGACATTATTTGCATGCACTATTTAGAGTGTTAAAGAGAACTTTTTTCATTATTTATTTATTTATTTATTCATTCAGACAAGCAGGATACTTTATATTGAGCACTAAGCACTTTTTTATTAAGACACTATGTATGGTGTAACAAGCACTAATAAGCACTAATTTATGGTGTAACAAGCACTTGTTTTTTCACACCTTGTTTATTTATTCAACAATCATATTATTTGTATTTAATATTATCTGACTAGTAAGCACAGAGTTGGTTAATATTAATTTTGTTTTTGGGGTCACCCAAGCGCAATTCTTTGATAAAGTTACATAGTTACATAGTTGGTTAGGTTGACACCAGTCCATCAACCTGTGCATGTGTGTGTCTGTATTTATGTCTCTAACACTCATTCTCATATCCCTGTATATTGTGTTCACTAAGATGCTAAAGATCACTAAAAGTGTTTTTAAATTGTCGATACTTCCCGCTGACACCACCCTTGGTGGAAGGAAATTCCAAATCTTTACTGTTCTAACAGTAAAGAACCCCTTAAACATAGTTTAAGGTTAAACCACTTCGCATCCAACTTCATTGAGTGACTAAGTGTCCTCTTGCACGACCTGAGACTGAACAGTTTTCTCCCTATGCTAGAATGACCATTTAGATATTTATATATATATTGCGCTCATATCTCCTCTTAAGCATCTCTTCTCTAGAGAAAATAAGCTTAATGTGTGTAGCCTTCTCATAACTGAGATCCTCAAGCCCCCTTATTAGTTTAGTTGTCCTTTTTTGGACTCTCTCTAATTCCAGCACATCTTTCCAGAGGATTGGTGACTAGAACTGGATGGCATACTCAAGATGTGGTTGAACCAGAGTTTTGTAAAGTTGTAGAATTATCGACTTATCACTTGAGAAAATCCCCTTTTTAATGCATACTAATATTCTGCTGGCCTTGCTTGCTGCAGCTTGGCATTACATGCCATTGCTGAGCCAATCTTTAACTAGGACCCCCAAATCCTCTTTCATCTTTGATTACCCCAGAGGTTCTCCCCCTAGCATTAGCTAGCATTCATATTTTTACCCCCAAGTGCATCACTTTACCTTTCCATACATTGAATCTCATTTGCCATGTACTTTCCCATCCCTATTGTGAGGTTTTCTTCTAAAGTTTCAATATCCAGTTGTGAAGGTATTGCCATGCTTAGCTTTGTATCATCAGCAAATACTGAGATTGAACTATGTATACCAACCTCAATATCATTTATGAAAAACTTAAACAGAATTGATCCAAGGACAGAGCCCTAGGGCACCCCATTCACAATTCTAGACCAATCAGAAGCTACGCTATTTATCACCACCATTTGGATGCGTCCCTGATGTCAACAGACCTCAATTATTAATCTAAGCATTTAACCATGTCAAACGTTTTGGCGAAGTCTAGATACACTACATCCACAGGCCTTCCTTTATCTAGATTACAGCTCACTTCCTCATAGAATGTTAACAGGTTGGTCTTGCAAGAATGATCTTTCATAAACCCATGCTGGTTACATTAATGATACTATTTTCTTCTGCAAATATTTGGATATGGTCCATTATCATCCCCTTTAACAGTTTACAAACTGTTGATGTAAGGCTGGCTGGCTTGTAGCTTCCTGATATGTACAGTGCCTTGAAAAAGGATTCATACCACTTGAAATTTTCCACATTTTGTCATGTTACAACCAAAAATGTAAATGTATTTTATTGGCATTTTATGTGATAGACCAACACAAAGTGGCACATAATTGTGAAGTGGAAGGAAAATGATAAATGGTTTTTCCAAATATTTTTGAGTCAATACTTTGTAGAACCACCTTTCACTGCAATTACAGTTGCAAGTCTTTTTGGGGATGTTAAGCCCGTTGAATATTTTATTTTTTTGTCACAAGTGATTGAAAAATTAAAAACAAATATTTAATTTTACCAAAACTTGTGGCAAAATATAAAATATTCCATGGACTCAACATGCCTATCAGCAAATAGCTTGGGGTATCTACTTTCCAAAAAGGGATCATTTGTGTGTGTGTGTGGGGGGTTTGAACTATCCTGGCATTTATGCACAACATTAAAAGCTTATGCCACACATAACCCAGGCTTCTAATCACTTGAAGACAAAGTCCTGTCTAACACTTTTTGTTTACATTAAATTTTTTTTTTGCTAGAAAATTACTTTGAACCCCCAAACATTATATACTTTTTTAAAGCAAAGGCCCTACAGATTAAAATGGTGGGTGTTGCAATTTTCTTTTTCACGCAGTATTTGCGCAGAGATTTTTCAAACGCAATTTTTTGGGAAAAAAAACACTTTTTTAATTTGAATGCACTAAAACACACTATATTGGCCATTGGGCATTTTTATTGTTATCACAGGGAATGTAAATACCCCCTATGATAGCAATAGGTAGTGACAGGTACTCTTTTTTGAAAAAAATTTAGACTCTAGATCTCTCCTCTGTCCTCAAAGCATCTGACCACACCAAGATCGGTGTGATAAGATACTTTCCAAATTTCCCATTGGCGCTGTTTATATCCGGCGAAACCGAAGTCATGAAATGCTCGTAGCTTCCGGTTTCTTAGGCCATAGAGAGGATTGGAGCTCTTCTGGTCTCTGATCAGCTCTATGGTCAGCTGGCGGAACCACCGGCTGCATTCTCGAGTTCCCCGGTGGGACAGCAGAACTCGGGAAAACCATAGAAGAGGGCGGGAGGGGGGCTACATTCCCTCCTACTGCTTGTAAAAGCAGTCTAGCGGCTAATAAGCCACTAGGATTGCTTTTACATGAAAGCTGACCGCTGACTGAAAAGAACGATACCAAGATGATACCTAAACCTGCAGTCATCATTCTGGTATAACTACTCAAAGTCCAGCAACATACCAGTACGTCACTGGTCCTTGGTGGACATATATTGTAATATTCTTTTTTTTCATGCAGCCTATGGGCTGAACGAAAAAAGAGATTGATAGGTGGTATGCCCACCATTAGATTACCGCCCTGCATCTACCCACTTCTAATGATGGGCATACATGCACCGTTCTTTTTTTAACTGTGGTGGTGAAATCACCTCCTACATTGCTGGAGTCGCTGATTTAAGTATCGTGAGAGCAAACCCTGTTGCTGTCAAATTAAATAAATCTATGCTACAGCTGAATGGTGTAACTGAAAAGAAAACAATGGTAACAATAAAACATTAACTCAATAAAACAACTTTTTTTTATTGCAATCTGTGCCAAAAAAAGCAAAAAATATATGCCGAAGCAGGGGGCAATCTGCCCCTAATGTTAGAGGCAAATCGCTCTCCACCCCTGCCCCCAAGCTTCAGCATATATGCTATTTTTTTTAACTGTAGTGGTGAAATCACCCTCTACAGCGCTGGAGTCACATCTTTACGTATCGTAAAGGCAAGCCCTGTTGCTGTCAAAATAAATAAACCCATGCTGCAGCAGAATGGCGTATCTGCATTGCAAATAATGGTTAACAATAAAACAAAGTAACATTACAGTGTAACAGGAGGACATACCATAACTGCAAAGCAAATACAATAAAACAGAGTAACAATAAAACATTAGAGTTGAGCATAAAATACAGTAACAATAGAGAGAGAACAACAGAGAGAGAACAATAGAGAGAGAATAATAGAGAGAGAGAAGAAAAATAAAACGACACCTATTTGGGTTTTTTCTTGTTTTTTTCTTATTTTTATTTTTTTGCACTTTTAATTTAACTATAAAGGTTCCAGATTATGGTCTCTCAAAATGTGATGGCCATCTCATCTTTCGGGACCCTGTGTTAGTGTGCCCTAGGACTGTGCAGTGCTATACCCTACGGTAATACTCCACTAGCGACAGAAACATTCACCGATACAGAGACCAGGACAGGAGGGACAGTAAAATCGTGTGTCACACCTATATCTGCGTTTTCTGAAGACAAGACATCTTTTTTGGAGTGTTCTTTGGCCTGAGGTACCACGGAGGACTTCTAGAAAGTGCCTATCATGCAGCTGGCTCACTGCATTTGCATTGGGGAATTGGGCACAGCACCATCTGGAAACAGAAGGGCTGTGATGATCTCTTTCTAGAATTTTAGGAAGTTCATTGTGACGCTTTGTATAGCATATAAGCGTTCAGCAGAGCCAATCGAAACAAGTATACAGACACTTTTTTATAGCAGCATTTGGCTCTGTGGGCAATTAAGTATGGCGCCATCATCTGGTCGTTGAAGTCCACCCTCCCATGTTAAGGTTGTATTAGTGGACACAGAGGGGCTTCATAACCACACCAGGTGCTGTTGGAATTTTGACTGTCGTATCTGCGTGAATGGAGGACAGAACAAAAACATTCTGTGTGTCCCTCCACTTCACTGTGAGCAAATTGTTACATCTCAAGCAGGCTCTTTCCCCCCCATCTAAGTTGGGTTTCTATAATCCGTTGGTGGAAGCCCCAACGTTTAGATCGCACTGTGCCACATGCGCCAATTGCACAATCAAAAAGGTGACTAGAAAGTGGCAATAATAATTGTCCACGTACAGGTGGTACCCCTTTCCGAATAAGGATGGCACCAAGTACCCAACAATCTTACCGCTGCTCCCGATGTAGTCTGGGCAGTTGGGGGGCTCCATGTGACTATCTCTTCTCTTGTAAACCATAAAATTATTTGTATAGCCTGTTGCCCTGTCACAGATCTTTTACATCTTGACCCCATATCTGGCACGCTTGCTGGGGAGATACTGTTTGAATGACAGGCGGCCAGAAAATTGAATCAGGGACTCATCAAGGCAGACAACTTGATCGGGAATAAACGAGGCTGCAAACTGTTGGTTAAGGTGGTTTAAGAGGGGCCGAATTTTGCGGAGCTGATCAAATCCAGGGTCACGCTGAGGACAACAGAGTTCATTGTCGTTGAACTGCATGAACCGCAAGATCTGCTCATATCTAGTCCTGGTTATGCAAGCAGAGAACACGGGCAAATGATGAATTGGGTCAGTGGACCAATATGACCGCAACTCATTTTTTTAGTTATGCCCATGAGGAGGGATAGGCCCAGAAAGGTCCTAAATTCAGAAACCGTTTAAGGGCTCCATTCTCTGGCAAGGGTCAAATGGGGATTAGCGGCGATGAACTGACCAGCATACAAATTGCTTTGGTCCACAATAGATCTATAGAGAACTTTTGTGAAAAACAGTAAATAAAAATCAAGTGATGTAAAATTAACTGTTTCCACCTGAATTCCAGGTTTGCCAGTGAATGGGGTAAGTACGGGCGTTGCACAAGTGGTGGGCTCCCAATCAGGATTGACATATGCAGTGGGAAGGGCACTATGGGCTCTACGGGCCTGTGTTTCTAAACTCTTGGTGGCTGCAGGGCACTACTTGTGCTAGCCACCACACCAGCTTGAACTGCACTTTTGGGAATCGCCACATTACCAAGTGTTACTGCAGTGCTGGTTTGTCTATGACCAGGATGTACTAGGCCACTGGTGCTTGCCAGTTCAGCAGAAAGATGAGCAGCACTAGTAGTGACTCTCTGCTCCATACGAGAGCCCTGTGGTTCTTACACCTCAACAACAGAAGAACAGGGTTGGGTACTCCTGACCTTAGCAGGGACCACTACTCTGCCATCAGAGCTCTGTCGGGGTGCCACTGTTCTCTACTGGTTCATATACTGAGCATGAATCTGACAGTGAGGCCTCCCCTGCACTCTCATCCATCATGCTCAGAAACGTGTAGGCTTCTTCACTAGTGTACCTCTGTTTGGGCATTTTGACCACTAAATTTATAGGTACAGCTAGTGCAACTCACAGGCAAAAGAGCACCTGGTTGTCAGCGACTGCTTCATTCGCTACCAAAAAAATGAACTGTTAGCATTCGCAGGGATCAGGCCTGACTCTGCTAACACTGCAGTTATGTATGTTATGTTTTGTAAGTGACAGTGATCTATTGATACTGCACTTGGGTGGGCTGGGCTGTGCGGAGGGGCTAAACGCAGGTGCTAGCAGGTGTCTGGGCAGATCCTGGTAACACTGCATTTTTGGGAACACTGAATTACTGGGGATGCTAGTATAGATCTAATCAGATCAAAGATATTGATCCGTTCAAACACTATACTAGTAAGGGAGGTGTATGGTATGTGCGTGGGTGTTAGCACTATTGGCACTAATCTAAGGCTGACCCTAACTGACATTAAAACCTGTACTGGGGGGGCGAGCAGGGGGTTAAACCTTTATTAGGTAATATACGGCGGGTACCCTGACACTATAAAAAACTGACGGTGACAGTTACTAGCTAACTAGCGTTACCCGTGACACTAAATGCAGTGATCAGAAAAGAGATCTGTACACTATAGTAGTGATATTGGTGACGGGGTGAAAGGGTTAACTGGGGGTGATCAAGGGGTTAAATCTGTATAAAGGTGTTCATGGGGGTTACCTTAAACCTACCTGGGCCTAGTACTAACTGCCTTAACGCTGATGAGTGTCATAAGTGACACCAATACAGTGATCAGTAAAAAATCTGAAAACTGCACTTGGTGATACTGTGACAGGGAGTGAAGGGGTTAACTGGGGGGTGATCAGCGTGTACTGGTGTTAGTGTAGTGTTGGTGTACTCACAGTAAGATGTCCCCTCCTCTCGCTCTGGAACTGAAAAGGGCTCCACGAGGGAAGGTGACATCACTTCCTCTGCCTGTGTTTACATTACACAGGCAAAGGACAATCTCTCATTCGCCAGAACTGATCACCAGGTCTAGACCAGAAATCATTGGCATGGCCCTGAAGACTGATCGGTTCTGGAACAAATCTGATTGCCACGGGCATGGCGGGGGTGCATACACGCCCCCTACCTGTGGACACGAGTGCTGTACAGCTATGGCGTTTTGCACAGGAGTGCCAATCTGTCGCCCTATAACGACGGCGGCTGGTCGGCACCTAGTTAAGCTCAATTTGGGTAGAAGATGTCTCTTACGGGGGGCAGGAGGCGGAGCCTAGCAGAGCAGACATGCATTGTTAGAGCTCCACACCGCTGAGGAGAGAAGAGAAGGACAAAGCGGAGCCTGCAGGCTCAAAAGGTATCCATTTGAACCTTTTTGCCCCAAAAAGGTTGTGAAAGTTTGGGCAGGAAATATGGTACTGGGAGGAAACCGTGGCAGAAATAAAAATCACCTCACAAAGAGCTCACAGGCACTCACTGCAGCTGAAGCAGCTCCAGTCACCTCACAACATACAGCATCAGGGCGCTCTCACAGACAGAAAATGTCACAGCAAGACTCTCCATTTGAGTCAGATATAGAACAAATCCTCTCACAAACTTCTCCACAAGCCTCCTCAGTATCCCCAGTAATATTATTACAATTTGAAAAGATGCTTCATAAGGCTTTAAAACAAACCTCAGACCAAATAACAAAAAGCCTAACCAAAGAAATAAGAGAGCTGGGAAACCGCACCGCAGCTTTAGAAATAAAAATGGATGAAATTGAAATTACAACCCAAGAAAATATAACAGAATTGGAACAATTAAAAAAAGAGAATTTAATACTTCAAACTAAGCTCGAAGATTACGAAAATAGAGCCAGACGTTCAAACTTACGCATAAGGGGAATACCTGAAACTGTGACAGACCTGCAATCTACTATTACTGCTCTATTACAAGAACTAAAGCCAGATATCCCTATTGAACGTTTAGAACTGGACAGAGTACACAGAGCCCTCACAGCCAAAAAGAAAGATGGACCCCCACGTGATATAATCACAAAATTTCATTATTACAGAACGAAAGAACAAATACTAATTGCTGCAAGAGAAAAAAAGGAACTTAATTTTCAAGGACACAATTATCAAATTTTTGCTGACCTATCCCAACTTACTATTACTAAAAGACGATCCATGAAACCCCAACTAATGGAACTGCAACGCCACAACATTATGTATCAATGGGGCTTCCCCTTTTCAGTCAGATTTAACTACCAAGGTACAATTTACAGAAGCAGATCAGCAGATGAACTACAACAAACCCTTTTAAAATTAAATCTGACAGAACCCACAAGCAGCAACACTCCCCCACGCAGAAGAATGGCATCATCTTCACCTTCAGGCAGCACCCAGAAAATTTCAGAACAAAATGGGAATCATCATTCTCACAAAAGAGGCCGTTATGCCACATCATCCATGGACCAAGAAGATTCAATGGACTGACATCCTAATTCCTGATATCTCTTCATTTATTATACTAAGAGATGGTTCTCTATAAAAAACCTATATTTATAACTGAATGTAACTGCATTCTGATAGTCACACACTGTGTGGGATCATGTTACATTCCAGTTATATTTCTTATTACTTCTGATTCATATAGCCTTAGAATATATAAGTGAAATAAGGAAATTCTTGTTCAGTTATATATTATCAGGTAATAACAATAGATTTATTACTTTTTAGGACAAATATGTTCAATAATCCAGAAGTAATGGAAGCTTTTTCTTTCTTTTCTTAAAACAAATATATTATTATCTAACTAGTTCCTATAATTATGTTTTTGTTTATTCTAATCTGAAGCAATACAACCTCAATTTTATGAGTTAACATATCTAAACAGTTACGTATGAATAAAATATGTAATTGTTTACTCTAAAAGGGTTAAAATCCCAAAATAATTCAAACTATCTTCATCAATACCAAAGTTATTAACAGTACCTTTCTAACTGAATTATTTAGCCTAGGGCAAGACTAACCATATACAACCACCCTGGAATAAATAATTTCAACAAAAACTATATTCTGCACTCCAATTAATGAAACATCATTTTGATGTCTTTTGACATAGCACTTCTCTCCTGTAAGCGGAAGATCCGTGTACCCCCATTAGCCCTCCTCATTCTCCCAACCATATTATGTGGGAGTGTGACGAAGGCACTTATTCCCCTGAGAGAGATATTTATTCTCTTTCACGGGTAAATTGTGATTACTTGCAAAAAATAATTTATACAATGTATCATCTAATCTCGTATGTTTTTTGTTTACTCTTTACTCCAGAATTCACTGGTTTCTTTTCTATCTATTCATCTCTTCAGTCCACACAGGTTGATCTGCGCAGTCAGCTCTGCATAACAAAAAGTAAGTCAAAACTATTTGATCTATTGCCATGGCACCACTGAATATACTTTCCCTGAATGTTCAGGGAATAAATGTCCCTCAAAAAAGGACCAAAGCCTTCCGTACTTTCCATAACAAGAAGGCTCACATAGTATGCCTCCAAGAAACACACTTCACCAAAGATTCTACTCCAAAATATATTTCTCCTTTTTATCAACAAATTTACACGGCTTCTGCCTGTACCAAGCAAAGGGGAACTCTAATTGCATTTCACCGATCCACACCATTCACCTTATCATCAGAAATTAAAGACCCAGAAGGTAGATACTTGATACTCATGGGTTATATAATGGATACAGCAATCACGGTGATTTCCTACTACGCTCCTAACAAACAACCTACACCATTCCTCTCACATATATTACAAGTGATTAATACACACAAAATAGGAACAGTGATAATGTGTGGGGATTCGAACCAGGTCCTCCTCCCATTTCTAGATAAATCACCTTTTACACCATCCAAAATAACCTCTAGATTACCTTTTTCTCAACTTCTTTCCAAATACAATCTGGTAGATTCATGGAGAGAAAGTAACCCAATGAAAAAGAAATTCACTTATTTCTCGCACCCTCATCAAACCTTCACCAGAATAGATCATATTTTTCTAACAATAGGAATGATACCAGAAATTATTGCATCAGATATAATTCCGATTCCGTGGTCTGACCATAATGCAGTATACACTACTATAGCCTCAGCCATACCAAAAGCGCATGACCCAACGTGGTACTTACCGGACATAATGCTCAAACACCCACTACATCAGATGGCCATTGAACAAGCTTTAAAGGAATACATATCAATTAATAATACAACAGACATCTCCCCAATAACACTGTAGGAAGCTCATAAGCCTGTCTTGCGTGGTACAATACAAAGACAAATGGCACTATTTAAACGGGAACGCAAAAATCTAGCAAAAAAACTAGAACTCAATTTTAATGCAGCCTACATATCATTCCAAGATAATCCATCTCAGAGTACAAAATCTCATCTGGAAAAATCTAGATTGGAATACGATCTATTTCTCACGGAGTCAGTTGATAAATCCCTCAAACGCTCCAAACACAATTTCTACATGAATACAAACAAACCAGGTACATATTTGGCTCGGGCATTAAATTCAACTAACAAATCTTTCAAACCAATACGTTTGAAATTATCAAAAAATGTTTACACTTGTAATCCAGTTAAAATAGTCCATAAATTTCACTCACATCTCGCAACTTTATACAAGACAAACAATGAATTTAATCCTACAGAGGCTGAATCCTTCTTCTCAAAAATAACCTTACCTGAGTTATCTCAAAATCAAAAAAGCAGTTTGGATGAGCCTATAACTATAGATGAAGTTGCGAACGCCATAAAAGACCTAAAACTTAATAAAAGACCAGGCCCAGACGGCTACTCGGCTTTATACTATAAAACATTCTCAGAAATACTCTCTCCCATTCTCACTGAAACTTTTAACAAACTTCTAGATGGACATTCTTTTCGGCAAGAAACACTAATGGCAATTGTTTGTATGATCCCAAAACCCCTTTCTGATGATACTTCCTGTGTGAATTATCGGCCTATCTCTCTGTTAAACCTCGATATTAAATTATTAGCAAAAATAATAGCAAAACGCCTCAATAGCATTATAGGAAAATTAATACATAGAGATCAAGTAGGCTTCATGCCAAATAGACAGGCAGGCGATAATATACGCAGGGCAGTGTTATTGGCACATATTGCTAAAAAACGGAAAATCCCTTTATGTTTTCTGTTTCTCGATATTAAGAGGGCATTTGACACAGTATCCTGGCAATATATGCAATATTCATTACAAAAATGGGGTTTTGGACCCCACTTTTTAACATGGATCAAAGCATTATATAATAAACCCAAAGCCTATATAAAATATGCTGGATACAAATCTGAAGCCTTTAATATCGAAAGAGGTACCCGACAGGGTTGCCCATTATCTCCCTTATTATTTGCCCTTATACTCGAACCCATGGCCCAATACATCAGAACAAACCAAACTATAACTGGCATTGAAGTAGGAGGTATTACACACAAATTATGTATATTTGCAGACGATATATTACTTTTTCTATCATCACCACAGGTCTCTGGTCCTAACTTAATACCTATGCCTAGATAGAATCCCTTCTATCCCTAGCTGGTCCTGCTCTGTGACTTGCCATTGCTTTGGTGACAGTCTGTAAAAACCTTGGGGGAATGAAATAAACATATCTCAGGATCCGCTGCTATTCTCACTGATCCTTTAGCGTTAAAAAGCTTAGAGCCTATACCTTCCACCCTATGCTGTTATGTGGATGACATTCTTCGCCTAATTTTCAAAAATGTATGTTATCTGATAATTATGCAGAGAACTCTTTGACTAAAATGTTGATCTGCAGAACAGACATGTAAAAAGCATTTGCTTTGCATGACCTTTGATGGAGAACATCCTTTTGACACTCCTTTAGATAACTTTATCAAGGATATTACTGGTGCTAGGAGTATACATTTAAATGTGACGAAAACTGAGCTTAGTGCATAAAATTCAAAAATATGAAATAGTGATAATGATATATTGGGGCAGCCACACACACCAAGGTTTGAATACAAGAATATCACCAAACTCAACATGTGTTGTGCTGTTCCCTTTAAATCAGTACTATATATTGGTATAGTATAAATCAGTTAGCAGTGTAAAAAAAACTGTTAAAACACAATGGTTAAATAAGCAAAATGCTCAACAAAGTAAAACCAGTTATTATGAAAAATTGAGGTGAAAACCATTCATCTATGAAACAACATATAAACACATGTGACAAAACACAGGTGTAGTGTTTCTCTTCTGTATAAGTGCTTCAGTGCTCAACCTTCACCACATGAATACACTTAACCGCAATAAAGACCTCAAGATTAGGAGTTCCAAAAGCACTTGTATTATATACCAGTATTTACAGCTATAGCCAGAGTCTCTGCCACACAAGACCAAATCCAAAAGACAGGAGAGAATAGAAAGGATCTCATAGTGTAGTATAAATCAACACAATTTATTGTAAAAAGAAAGGTACTTACAAGTTCAAATGCAAAGACAGCTTACTTTTACTTGCTGTTCGTTTTTTATCCCTATGTAAGTTACTACAGCGTTTTCATTAAAATTATTCTAAATCTACTACACTATGGAGCCCACTTTTTTCTTCTCATTATATATCTGAGAAATACCGATGTGAGTGTGGGAGAGTGCCATTTCTCCCTATATCAACGTATACTCCCTATGGGAGCTGGGACCTCAATTGGAAGTTTGTGGAAGCTGCCCCAGTCTACACATCCCCATTCACCTGTGGATTCAAGCTTGATTCGGCACATTTCGGGCCGCCACTGCAGGTGAGAGGCTGGCGAAAATGGTCACCGCACATCGAAACAGAAGTGGATGAATTAGACATCTGCCACTACTATACCTGCACTTCTTTTCACCCTTAGAAGGATTGTGTGCTGTTCATATCGGAAGTCGCATTGAATATTGCACTGCATGTCTTTGGACTACACAATACATTCCCACTTGAAGCTGTATTGAATATTGCACTGCATGGTGTTTAGACTGCACTACTTTTACCTATGTTTGCTACCAGCCCCTAGGGGATTTGGACACTTATTATATCACATGTTTATAGTGACATTTTATATTTTATTTGTTTATTTGCACATATAATTTCTACCATCTATATAGCTAGCACATTGCACTTTGTACGTTTGTCTCTGGGAATCGCAGGATTTATTGCATTATATGGTGATGTTAGTGCACTTATTATATATTCTCTACACATTATAATTATTCTTATCTATTATTAGGATACACTATTCAATTGGATACGCAGTTTTTATGCATTGATTAATTGCATTATATGGTGATGTTAGTGCACTTATTATATATCCTTTATACATCATTATTATTTATTATTTATTATGAGGATACACTAATTGATTGGATACGCAGTTTATTTATGGGATATTGCTCACATTTATTGTTTACACCACTGGTGGCTATGCTAGAAGTTCATAATTGATTGGACACTAAGTTTATTGTGTGACAGTGTTCACATTGATCATTATTGCTAGCACTTTGCACTTTGTTAATATTTTGTTTGGGAGTTGCATTGATTTAATATATCGCATGTTAGTGCATTGCACTTAGCATTCTCACACAACATTATCTATCATTTTCGATGGTAGGGTATGTCAACTGATTGGACACGCTATTTACTTATGCGATATGGCCCACAGTTATTGTTCATATCACTGGTGGTTTTAGTAGAAGTTCATAATTGATTGGACGTGCAGTACATCATTGGTCCTTTGATTTTATTGAGATTGAGGTAGTGCCACATATTTTAATATATTTTATAAGAATAACACCTCTCTTCCTGAACAGATGTGATGACATCAGGAACACTAGCTCCATCCAACGCATTTCATCATAACAGATGTCGACATTCTTTCTTAACTCTGCTTCATGTTGCCCAACCTACCTGTCTCTCCATACAGACTAGCAGCTTTCCACACTGTGATGGTATATTTGTTCAATCAGGGCATTATAGCCATTGTACTTCCAGTGGAAACTTTTTCGTGGATTTTGCTCCAACTTCTTCACTGTTCCAAAATCAAATGGATACATTCTCTCCTTCTTCAACTTGAAAGGTTTAAATGTCTTCATTTAAGTACAAAAATTTCACATTGAAATTAACCACATTAAACGTAGTTCATTTTGTATTGGTTTCCATGATAAAATCTGACTCTCTATGTTATCCCTGCCGATCCCTGTAAAGAGCATCTAGCTTCTTGGTCTATCATTTCTCAGTGACGTAGGCAACTTATTGTTCAGGCTGTTCTACCTTTTCACATCATGGCATGCTTTACTAGGTCAGTGAATGCTTCCTAAGCTTTTAGGTATTAAGCAAATGTTTTACTTATTTTCAAGGTTGCCACCTCCTCCCCTGTTCACACATTTTCTAAGTTTTAGCAGGTGGATGTTCAGGCCTCATTTGATGCCAGCTTGAGGCATAAAGTCCTTAAGGCAGCTCCTTGAGCTGCAGGCTGCCCCCGTTCTACTCTTTTTTATTATGTGGACCTGTTGTTATTCTGTTCCTGTTGCCCACCCCGCGGTTGAATTAACTTTAGAGTGAGGGCAAAAATCCCATCTCAGGTGGATGTTCAGGCCTCATTTGATGCCAACTTCAGGCATAAAGTCCTTAAGGTAGCTCCTTGAGCTGCAGGCTGCCCCCTGTTCTAGTCTTTTTTATTATGTGGACTTGTTGTTATTCTGTTCCTCTTGCCCACCCCGCGGTTGAATTAACTTTAGAGTGAGGGCAAAAATCCCATCTCAGTTATAAACTTGTTTGAAATTTGAGTGATTTAATTTAGATCTGCTTTAAGAATGTTTTGTCTATTAGCAATCTTAACAGCCATATATGCACAATGTATTTCTGCCATAAATGTATTAATTAGAGACACCATCAAGTCAATGTCCTTTCCATACCTCAGTTCTGTTTTATATTCTATTCCCAAAAGTTTGTTGCAAGTTAAACATAAAAAAAAGATAACACAAGCAAACTTTAAAGCACACATTTAATTTTCGCTCAGTGGAGATGATTCCATCAGCAGTCAATCCTAAGAATGAATGAAGTTATGTGGATTTAGGGTAATACAGAGAACAGAAAAATTAAATCTTCAGATTTTTAAAGAAGAGATGATGCCTTTCAACATACAATGTAATATATCAGATAGGGGTTTGAAATGTATCCATTAATTTATTTCTGCCCTAGAAAAATGTCTATACAGTATACTATCATATCACCCAACAGGTAAAAAAAAATCAATAAATGAAAAAACATATATATAACTTTTCCACAGTAGCACTCAAGAAAAGTTGATATTTATATATATTTAAAATAGTGTCCAAAAATGATTAATACATGTCCAAAAATTATGTGTCAATGTCCATGAGTAGTGAAAATATATTATAATTCCACACATATGAAAAGCAGTCCTCTTTGAGATGTGCAAAATATTAATGTGAATTAACACCAAATCCTCCACCACAGTGATAAACAGGAGATCAATACCCTTAAGAAACAGGCTCACCAGATGCTGTTGCCAGTCACTCTCGTGTTTGGCAGATAAACTCAGAATTTAAATTGAAGAGTCACTTGTAAATGCCAAACTCCATTCTCTTGTCTGACTATACATTCCACATCTAGGAAATAGAGATAGAGAAAGAGCCTCCAATAGTGTAAAATCACTTAGGATGTTACATGGTACAAGACAAGCCAGGACGCGCTGAGCTGCATTCTCCCCACTCCTTCATTCGCTAGACATCAGTTCTCCTTCCCAGGCTCAGCATACAGTTGCCGTGTGGCCATGCCCTGATGCGTTTCATCATTGTACACTATTGGAGGCTCTTTCTCTATTTCCTATATGTGGAATGTATAGTCAGACAAGAGAACTTAAATATTATTCAATCAACTTTCCTTGAGCGCTACTGTGGAAAAATTATATATATATATAATATATATATATATAATTTCATTAATTGATTTTTTTCACCTGTTGGTTGATATTGTATTATTTAAGTAGCAGCACTAATCCTTTATATTTTTGGTTTCACAAGCGCAGAGCGCATTGATTTTATTTTAGCATACAATAATAATTTGTTTCTATTTTTATAAAATGTAATTGTATGCATTTTTTAGTGTAAGGTCACATATTGCTGCTCATAGCTTTTTATAAGTTCTATGAAACCAAGAAAACTAGAACTAATTAACTAATACCTATCACTTGTAGAATGATTTACCAAAGTATTTGAGAATATTCACACTTAAGGTGATTGTAGCCGTATTAGTGCAATTGTGACAGAGAAAATTGAGTACTGTCCGTGATACCTTTTTTATTTGCACTAACATATAATTTGCACTAACATATAAGAATATTCACACAAATAATTGTGTGAATTATTAAAGTGATTGTAAACCTTCTTTTTTTTTTATAATAAACACGTCATACTTACCTGCTCTTTGCAATAGTTTTGCACAGAGTGCCCTGATCCTCCTTTTCTAGGGTCCCCTGTCAGTGCTTCTGGTTCCTGCTCTTCCTATTTGGGCACTAATGTGAGCTCGATCTTGAGCCATGTTGCCTGTGTCTATAGACACAGACAGTGTAGCTCGGCCCCTCCCTCTGCCTACTTGTCATAGGATTTGATTGACAGCCAATGGCTCCCACTGCTGCCTCTCTGTCCTGTGAGGAGGGAGCAGAGAGAACTGCTGATCTTGGGCACAGTTCTGGATTGAGATTGGGCTCAGGTAATTATAAGAGGGGACTGGGTGGCATCCTGTGCACAGAAGATTTTTTTTACCTTAAAGTGGATGTAAACCCAATTCATGAAATTTGAGCTGGGCACATATATCGTCAGTGTTTTCTTATGTCTCTCCAAAGCATTATGTCCCGTAGCTGTCTTTTTTACCATCAGGCACTCATCCAGATAACTAATGCAGACATGAAACTTGGTGAAGAGCAGGGTGTTTGTTGTGGCTGAAAGGAATAGGCTACAATTATAGTGGAGGTGAACAAACTTGTTCAAGGCAAGATGTGGAGGATTGCAGCTATGCCAGTGAGGAAAACCCAAATGATTTAGTGTATCCATTATTTGGTAGCAGGAATGAGGTGACTGAACCTAATTTTATTTCAAGGCAGGTTTGCGGAACATAAATACATTTTGGATGCTGAATCCAGAAGTCATTAAAGTTAATGCCTTTGGGGGAGGGGGCATGGGCACTGCTCTGGGGAACATATACTGGGAACAGCAATTTAAGGTGTTATGAAACTCACCACAAAGACATTCTAACTAGTTGTTAGGAAGTAAAGAAGACTCCTAAATAGTGATGAGCCAAACTGCTCTGAGTTTGGTTCAGCAAGGGTTCAAAGAAGTTCAGATGGCAAATCAGAACCCCCACTTAAATCAATATGAGCAGAATATGTCAAATTATAAATGCCCATTTTTGGGGCAGATAGGCAAGAGGGTGTCAAAAAATAGCACAGAGCGGGGTGGCAAATGGTTTTGACCTTCTGTCGTTGACAGAGTCTTAAAAAAAAAAAACACACACACAGACCCCCTCCAAGTGTCTGATATGTATTGGTGAGGATAGGGTTGCACCGATACCACCTTTTTAAGACTGAGTACAAGTACTTTTTTTCAAGTGCTTGCCGATACCGATACTTTTTTAATGTCATGTGACAGTGGCACTATTATGCAGCAGTGTCAATAGTTTTTTATAATTAAAATGTTTTTGTTATTTTTATTTTCAATGCTTTTTTTGGGGGGGGGGGGGTAATGGATGGTGTTTTTTTTTTTTTTTTTACAATTTAACTTTTAAATATTTATTAAATGTTTTCTTCTTTTTTATTATTATTTTTTTTCTATCATCCCTGTTGGAGGGGGAGTGGGGCTTTGGTGAGATATTAAGGGTCTAATTAGACCCCTGATCTCTCCCCTTTGAGACAGAGAAAGGGACTGAGGACACAGATTCCCCAGTCATATAAATGGCCCCTTTCTAAATCCATCTTCAATAACATAATCCTGCATCTTAGCTTGTCACCTGCGGAATGGAAAGTCTAGTGGATGACAGCTGTTATAGATAGGGGGCTGGGATCTGTCAATAATGTCATTGACCATATATGGACCGGACCATATATGGTCAATGATATCACTGGGATCCCACCTCTTTGTTTACAAGGTCAGGGATTCTGGACCTTCTAATAGAGGTCGGGGCCAAAATGGAGGCTGTCCTGAATGGTGGAGGCCTAATCAAAACTATGATTCATTTCAAAGGCCATTATATCAAGACCCCTATGATGTTAGTTGGGAATACAATTTACCCACGCATAACAAATTTTTCCCAATAAGTGATTTAAATCCTTTTGATGAAGGTCCTGAGTCTTTTGGGGCATATGGGCACCAACAGAATGTATATGGCCCTTCTGCATCTTACCAACCTCAAGATGTGATTACACCCAATCACACTGTCCCGGTTTCTCCGGGACCGGGTACTTGGGGTTTTTCCAGGCCCGGTCAAGGTATAAAAAGGCCGGTAGAAAAAAGCGAGGAACTAGAGGGGGGAGGCGCTTGCGATCAACAAAAAAGAGCCATAATGTAACCGGTCAGGGCATCTTCAGTTTTAGCACACAGATATTATCTGATTCTGAGAAGACAGTTTTGGATAAGGGCCTTAAATTTGCCCCCCCTAGGAGCCTGGATAGGTTTCAAACTTACATGGACGTGCACAAGTTTGTGTGCAAGTTAAATATTAAAAGATATATGATCGGTAATCCCATTACAAGGAATTGTTCAAACACTGATGGGTTTGTGCATTCAGGTTTGGCTAATGCATCCTTTATTTAATCCCCCTGGCGTCCTTGACCCCACTTTAAAAGTGTTTGGGGATGTTATTCTAAGGGATCTTGAATTATTAAAATTCAAAAGTGTGAGAAACTGCAAAACTATTCAAGAAGGTTTGGATTCCTTGTGTAAAAACAAGGATCTTGTTATCCGGCCTGCCGATAAGGGGGGTGGGATTATGGTACTTGATCACAGGGATTACATGGCAGAAATGGACCGGATCCTTAGTGATGCTGATACCTATACCCCTCTCCCCTCAGACCCTAAGAATAGTTATCTAAGAGATTTGAAAAAAATCATAACAAAAGGTTCTTCAACTGGCATTTTGAATGAAAAGGAAAGTCTATTTTTGATTCCCAGAGCTCCCAGAACACCGACCATCTACTATTTGCCTAAGGTTCATAAGAATCCTATCTTCCCCCCCGGGACGCCCCATTGTGAGTGGCATAGATTCAATTACATCCCAGGTGGGCAGATATATTGATTTCTACCTTCAACCCTTAGTTCAAAAGATGCCCTCCTATATTAAAGACACACGACAGGTGTTAAACCTTCTCTCAGGGATTAACATCAAACCTGGTCTATGGATGGTGACGGGTGACGTCACCTACTTATATAAGATCTAAGGGATCTTGAATTATTAAAATTCAAAAGTGTGAGAAACTGCAAAACTATTCAAGAAGGTTTGGATTCCTTGTGTAAAAACAAGGATCTTGTTATCCGGCCTGCCGATAAGGGGGGTGGGATTATGGTACTTGATCACAGGGATTACATGGCAGAAATGGACTGGATCCTTAGTGATGCTGATACCTATACCCCTCTCCCCTCAGACCCTAAGAATAGTTATCTAAGAGATTTGAAAAAAATCATAACAAAAGGTTCTTCAACTGGCATTTTGAATGAAAAGGAAAGTCTATTTTTGATTCCCAGAGCTCCCAGAACACCGACCATCTACTATTTGCCTAAGGTTCATAAGAATCCTATCTTCCCCCCCGGGACGCCCCATTGTGAGTGGCATAGATTCAATTACATCCCAGGTGGGCAGATATATTGATTTCTACCTTCAACCCTTAGTTCAAAAGATGCCCTCCTATATTAAAGACACACGACAGGTGTTAAACCTTCTCTCAGGGATTAACATCAAACCTGGTCTATGGATGGTGACGGGTGACGTCACCTACTTATATACTATAATTCCTCACAATTTGGGTTTGATGGCTGTAGAGGGTGCTTTGGTCAGGGATTCAGAACTCCCTGGATGTCAAATTTCTTTTATCATGGAGCTTCTTGAATATGCAGCCTCCCACAACTATTTTTGGTTTTCTAACAAATGTTATCGCCAAAGTCAGGGGGTTGCTATGGGGGTTAAATATGCCCCCAGCTTGGCCAATTTGTTCATGGCCAAGTGGGAGGAGGATGTCATCTATGCCCACAGGAGTCCCCATCTTATCCTGTGGGCTAGATATATAGATAACATCCTCCTGCTATGGGATGGGGATGGCCAAGAGCTTAAAGAGTTCATGTCCCCTCTTAATATAAATGATCGGGGCATACACCTCAATTTTGAGATGAGTCAGACCCAGATTCATTTTTTGGATCTGACTTTGACCATTGAAGGTGGAGTTTTGTCCACATCAATCTTCTTTAAAAACATCGATCGCAATTCCTACATCTCATTGGACAGCTGTCATCATAGGCCTTGGCTCAATTCAATACCTAAGAGTCAATACATAAGATTACGTAGGAATTGCTCGGATTCAAGAGTGTTTTTAACACAAGGTAACATTCTCACTGGTAGGTTCCTTGAAAAAGGATATACCATGGAGACATTGTTACCGTCGTTTAATGAAGTGCAGGAGATGGACAGGGAACTACTACTCAAGGCAAAACCGCGGGTTAATAACTTAGGCCAGGATTTTGGAGTACCCTTCATCACTACATATTCCCTCCAACACAAAAAAGTGAAGCAGTTGGTTTCTAAACACTGGCATATTGTCAACTCTGATAGAATTTTGAGTAAAGTTTTACCACCTAAACCAAAAATAGTGTTTAGAGGGGCTCCCTCACTCAGGAATAGAGTGGCCCCCATTATATTAGACCCTCCAGTGAACAAGACTACTTTCTTTGACCAGCTAACAGGTTTTTATAAATGTAAGAAATGTCGGGTCTGTTCTCTAAATAGCTGCACATATAGGATAACCCAGTCTTTTGTGTCCACAAGTACTTGTAAGACGCACACTATTACCCCATTTATTACTTGTTCCACCTTTGGTGTGGTTTATTTGTTGCAATGCCCTTGTGGCTTGCAGTATATTGGGCGGACCAAACGCCCCCTTCAAGTTAGGCTCAATGAGCATATTACCAATATCTTGACTGGGTTTAAGAACCACTCGGTTTCTAAACTTTATCGTTTAGTGCACAATAGGGCCCCCCTCGAATACCCTTTTTTAGGGATTGATAGATACAAACCTCACTGGCGTGGGAGCTCTATGGTGCGTGAAATTTCCAAACTTGAGATGTCTTGGATCCATAGGATCAGAACTTATATGCCCTATGGACTGAATGTCGATGTAGACGTTAATGCCTTCATTGATAATTCGTAACATCTGGGTCGCTTTGAGTCCTAACAGAGGTTTCTATTGGTCCCTTTATTTACTATATCCATAAAATAATAGAAATTATATTTTTTCAATATTTACATATCCATAAAATTTTTTATATATTTTTTTCAAAATTTACATATCCATTTAATAATAGAATATTTTTTTCTCCAATTGTGGGGATATATATATATATAAAAAAATTATTATACATTTTTATAGAGATAATGAATTGTTTCTATTTTTATATAATATAAATACATTTTTTGCATTACTTTAATATTCAGTGCTACCAGCCATTTACTATCTTGTGTGATCGGTATAATTATGTTTTTACCTATCCAATTTTATTTTATGTTTGTATTGATCTTTAAATGAGAGAACCTCTTTTCCTATTTTTAGATTAATTGTCTACTTTTTAGCCTTAAAATGGTTAAATAGTACCCCTTTCCCCTTTAATGGTAGTTATTGGCTGCGCCCACACCTAAGATGGGGCTTTGAAACTCTCTTTGCGGGACTCAAGGCAAGGCTTGGTGTACACATAAAAGGTGGTTGTTCAGCACGCTGCCCGTTCCCCATAGAAAAGTCACCTTATGACGAAACGCGTCTGGGAGGTACATGCTGACGTCACCACGTCACCCCATTGAGGAGGATGGGAGTTCGTTTGTTGCCGGCCGGCATTGTTTTTATCTCTTTCGCTTTCAAACTAAGAATATTTTGTAAGTGTTATGCCCCGTACATACGGTCGGATTTTCCGATGGAAAATGTCCGATCGGAGCATGTTGTCGGAAATTCCAACCGTGTGTGGGCTCCATCGGACATTTTCCATCAGATTTTCCGACACACAAAGTTTGAGAGCAGGCTATAAAATTTTCCGACAACAAAATCCGATGGCGTCAGTTCCGACCGTGTGTGGCCTGTTCGAAGCACAAAGTGCCACGCATGCTCAGAAGAAATTTCGAGACGGAACAGCTCGGTCTGGTAAACTTGGCGTTCACAATGGATACAACACTTTGGTCATGGTGCAATGTTAAAAATGGTTTAATACAGCGCACTCTCTTCTTCTTTATAATGTGAGAAGAATGAAGTAGTTTTGCTGCTCATATTCACAAAGACTTCTCACAAACTTCTTTCTTTACTATTTATCGGGATTCCCTCAATATATTTTGATTTGTCACATCTGACAACATTATTTTTGTGTTGTATTTTTTTGTTTTTTGTTTTAAGGCAGATTATTTTTTTTTTGGTTTGTATTTTTTTCAAGGCTGATCTTTGTTTTATTGTATTTTGTGTTTTACTCCAGAATGTTTTTGTGTGTGTTTTGTGTGTCAAGTTACCACAACACCATTGATATGTTGTTATATTTAATCTGTAGGAGATTGTTTGGTGTTGGTGTCTCTTGTTAATTTCACATTGTACTTTAGAAATGTACCTGAATCGTCACCAACAAACTGTCCTTTTTGAATGAAAACACACATAGGAGAGTATAATTGAAAAAAAAATTTCATTTATTAAGGGCTCACAACTAAACAAAGAGGGAGGCAACGCTGGAGAAACAGAAGAAATGGGTGAAGCCTTGGACCCCCAGGGCACACATCAACTATTTTCAAGCAAAATTGGTGGCCTGAAGAGTCCTTATCTAAGGGAGTGCAGTCTTGTCCAGAAGTCCCAGAGATCCGGAAAGCAGCAGATGACATCTGTGTCCCCAGGCTGTGGCCATACAAGAGACTGCATCTTTTGCCAGACCAGACTGAACCCAGGGCCATCACTCTCTGGTCTCCCTTCCACGCCTCCTTCCACGCTGTGGCCCTGGTGGCGGAGTTGTGGCAGCAGGAGGAGGAGGAGGGGGAGGGGCCAACTCACTCAGGTGGGTATTGGGTGTCTGTATAAAGTCCCTTACTTAGGACTTTATACAGAAGGTCCTCACATAGCTTGCGTTGACCCTCCTGCATGCCCTGCAGTTTTGTGGCAGCCATGCAGGCAAAGGCCTCTTCAGGAGTGGGTAAGGCTCTGAGGGACGCAGAAGCCTCCTGAATCAGCCTGAGCGCAGAATCTTGCATGTGAGTCGCCTTCCTCGCTCTTTTGTATGGAAGGCGGAGGGGAGAAACCTGCGATTCGGTCAGGCTTCGACTTGTCCCAGGCTTCTCCTGGCTGACACTTAGCCCCGCCTCCTCCTGGCAGCAACTTAGCCCCGCCTCCTCCTGGCTGCCACATTCCACAGCCTCCTCCTGTGTGCCACATTCCACAACCTCCTCCTGGCTGAGGTCTTCCTGTGTATGAAAAAGGGACATTGTTTTAGTATTTTTTCATCAATCACACACAATTTTCACCTCCTGACTGTTGCAAATTGAATGTTAACAAATATAACAGACTATCATTCTGAGCCCAGCATTTTTCATTCTTGTCCCAATTTTGGGTGCCCACTACTGTCTATTGATATGTAAAACACTTTTTGCAATCAGCAATTAGTGATCAATAATGACATCTAGTAAACATAATTTATTTATTGACCAGAAATCTGTAGAACAATGCTATACCTGACTCAAGCTGGGCTCCTCCACTTCTTCCTGGCTGGAAGGCCCAGGTTGGACATCGGAAGCCTCAGCTGGGGTGTAAGGAAGAGTGGAAGGAAGGGTTGAGAGGGATTCCCTGACTTCAGTGTGGTCTGACAGAAAACGAAGTCTCTCATAGTACCACAGCCTGGGGACATAAACGTCATCTGCTCCAGCTCCTGATCTTTGGGAATCCATGACCTTCTTGCGCTCCCTAAGATAAGTGCTCCTCAGGCCACCAATTTTGGTTTTTAAATAGGGGATGGTTGCTGTGGGGACCACCGGCTTCACCAACTCCAGCAGTTTCTCCAGCTCTGCCTGCCTCTTTTGTTTATTATTATAATGAGGATGTCTCACCTGCCACAGACAGGGCAGCTCCCTGTACTTGTCTATGAACAGGGGGAGGAAATTGTGGTCGTTGAAGCCATCCATTTTCTCTGCAAGACACAACACAAGACAAACCCTAAGGTCAGGCCAAACTCTCCTAATCTTGTTACAATATAGGCTTCAATTTCGAAGCAGTATAGGCTCAAGTTTAGATCTTACCTTTGTTATCACGATCGGCGCCTCCGATGCTCCTTCCTCCGCTCACAGATCGTACGTTATAAGCACGCGTGTTACGCGTAATACACACTGCGCATGCGTGTAACTCCGCCCGCCCCTGACGTTCTTTCTAGTCTATTCCCCGCCCCTTTTCGTTCTGCACAGTGGGGGAAAAGCACATGGCGGAGACACAGCAGGTGCGTGCTAATTACAGCAACGAGGAGGAGGAAAGCCCGGGTCCGGAGACGTACAGATCCAGAAGGGGAAGATTTAAGGCATCAAATATGTCCTTTGGGGAGATGTTGGAGATGGTGGACATCCTGAAGAAGGCCGACTATGATGGAAAGTATGGACCTTACCCCAACCCCAATGTCCAAAAGGCCAAGATCATGGCTAAAGTGGTCAAAAGTCTGCACCGGAATTTCGGGGTACGTGGATCGAAAGATCAGCTCAGGAAACGGTGGTCGGACCTCAAATTACGAGAACATGAGCAGTACTGAAAGATCCAGAGAGTGCTGCAAAAAAGTAAGTAGTTGTGCGGTGTTCCTGTTCTTTTTGTCTTTATTACGTTCGTGCTGCTCCATGTGCTTTTCTTAAAAGTGTTGTACATTTTAAAATGGCAACTTTCATGTTCATGGGCACATTATTCGTTCGTATCAAACATTTTTCTTTCGGCCTATAAAACACCATTGTTTTGGTCATATGCATTTGGACACATTTTTTACTCCCTACTTGTATGAAACTAATTTGGTTGTGTAGATGGCTTTGTTACTAGAATGAAATGCAAACTAGATTCTGTGTAAGGAGAGGACGCTGAGCAGCTGTTTTCACATCTGGATGCTGGAGCACTAGTGTGGGACACCAGAACACCATTTTATTAGGGGGGGCACACAGGTGCTCCAGTGTATACTATAGGGGGGTCTCCATCTGTGAAGCTTGTACCAAACAGGTAAAGTATTGCAGCTTGACAAAGGACACTGAAAATGCTATATTTTGGAACTCTGCCAAAATAGACAATTGTACCACACTTCCAAGCAATGTTTCCTATTTATAGTTCTGCCATCAAATATCTGTATGCTAAGTATACCATTTTTGTTTTACATAGGGGAGAAAAGACTCGGAGGACACCCCTCATTCGAGGAGACCAGAGCCCCACCTCTGGATGAAGGGGAAATGCACCCAAGCAACGCAGAGCAGGAGGAAGAAGACGTGGTGGAACTAGTCACCACAACAGGTGAGTGTCTGCGACCACAGACTCAGGTAAGAGATGTATGCCGGCATATTTTTTATACCTGTTTTTGTTTGGTTTCTCTCTTTTTAGGTGATCGTGATGTTGTGGATCCAGATCCTTTCACATCAGAAAGTGCCCAGATCCTGATCAG
The DNA here is from genome assembly GCF_042186555.1 of Aquarana catesbeiana. Taxonomy (NCBI): domain Eukaryota; kingdom Metazoa; phylum Chordata; class Amphibia; order Anura; family Ranidae; genus Aquarana; species Aquarana catesbeiana. Next base: position 257,167,328 of record NC_133329.1, read on the forward strand.
GGAGATCATGGGGTGTAATTTAGCATTGGAAAACCTCCAGAAAAACATCAATGATGTTATTCAAAAAAATAAGAACATCATTGATGTTTTGGGTAGAGTTTAAAACAACTCCAAATCACTTTCTTTTTTTGTGTGCTACAATGTTAAAAATGTTTTAGCGATTTTTAGAAAAACCAAATTTGAAATTTGTGCTATCTGCCATCACGGGAGATCAATGGACGCGTTTTGGGGGTGCAACCCCTTCCTCAATAATAAAGTAGCTGAGAGGAAGGGGATTCTCCCCCAAAACACGTCCCTTGATCCCCCGTGATGGCAGCTAACACATGTTTACATTCGGAAATTTGTGTGCATCTTCCAAATTTGGCTTTTCCTGGGGTGACTTCACCCCATCTGAACGCAATATCAAACACAGTTCCTAAATACTCATGTCTGATATTGCCTTCAAGTTCTACGAAATGTGAACTTTGTAAGTTCAAGATTTGTGTCTTTCTTGTTGGTTTTACACATGCCTGTTTTATCTTAAATGGACATTTCTATTTGTGATAATGCCACCCCAACAATTCTTATACAACAAACATGTTGGTTTGTTTTAAAAACCTTTTCGAAATGCACATGTGATTATGCTGGTATTAAAAAGATTGTTAATCAAGAATGTGTGGATTATTGTCTGAACGCTACAACACTTTTGTGGTGATGTAATTGCTGTTTTCTGTGACAATGGAGGTTATTTCCTAAGGGCAAATCCTCTTTGCACTACCAGTGCAGTTTCAGTGCAGTTTCAGGTGCACTTGTAGTGCAAAGTGTCTTTGCCTTTAGTAAATAACACCCAACAGTGCTTTGTAATGTTACACAATCACGCCATTTTCTGGACTCACCACATTTCGGTCAGGGTCAGCTAAAACAAACACAAGCAATAAATGTCACCAAAGATTTGCGATTTTTTTTTTTTTTTTATTGGATCAAGGTTTCACAAATTGTCTGGCATATTGATGGCCCCCCCCTACCCGCAAAGAACTCAAGGTATCTTAACCGGACATCACGGGCACTCAGGGAGGGCAAGCCAGGACGGCCACTTTCAAGCGCCGTCAGGGTTGTTTCATTTATAATTCCGGCCTCAGGCCCAACTGAGCCAGCATAGTTGGCAGAATGTTGCCGTAAAAAGTTATGTAGAACACAGCACGCCAGGATTATATGATTCAGTTTATACTCCGCCATATGGATGGGTTTAAGAAATAGGCGTAACCGGCTGGCCATGATTCCAAATGTGTTCTCCACCACTCTTCTGGCTCTGGCCAGCCGGTAATTAAAAACCCTCTGTTCCGGGGTGAGGGTCCTCATCGGGAATGGCTGCATAAGATGGTCCCCAGCGCAAATGCTTCATCCGCAACAAAGACGAATGGGAGTCCTTCCACATTCTCTTCTGGAAGTGGCTAGTCCAAGCTGCCATTCTGGAGACACCTGTAAAACTCCGTCCGGGTGATGACTCCACCATCGGACATCCGCCCATTCTTTCCCACGTCCACATACAGGAACTCGTAATTAGCCGACACCACCTCCAACATCACAATACTATTGAACCCCTTGTAATTATAATAGTATGACCCCGAGTTGGGGGGTGGGACGATGTGGACATGTTTCCCATCAATTGCCCCTCAGTTAGGAAAGTCCCACCGCTGGGCAAAGTGGGAGGCCACAGTCTGCCATTCCTGTGGCGTGGAAGGAAACTGTTGAGGAAAACAAAAATAAATTAGTATTTTTGCACATAAACATGGAAAGCAGATTAGACACAAACATTCTTGGCCAACATCCAGATAACATTTATTAAGGGGAATATTACAACACCAAAGTATAAGGTACACCTATCATATTCCCCCCCCCTCTCATGGGCCATTTCTAACATTATAGGGGGTGGGGGAATCTTGGACAGGTAACCCTCTCCACTTCATTGAGAGATGAATGCCTCAATAATGGGTATTACTTGGAACAGCCCCTCCTTAGTTACACTATTGGCAGCCCACTGGACAGGTAAGAAGTGTCATAATACAAAGATATAAATACACACTGTACACATTTGAGCACATTTGGACATTCTGCTATTACCTATCAAGATAATAATATAATACAAAAACTTTAAACAGTACCATTAGAAAGTATACAGGCAGGCCCTTGCACTACATGCTTTGGGGAATTCATCCATAAATCTGACCACAAAAGAGGTGGGTATAGTGTGTATGGGTTTGGCAAAGTCAGCAGATAGATGATTGAGGATAGATAGAGAATTGGGATCAGCTGACTTAGCAGTTGGGGGGAGGGAGGGTTAATAAAAATGATTTGGGGACCCACAAAAAAAGCCTCTGGCACTCTGCCTGAATTTAAAGCAAAAAATCACATTTCTAAACATTTTAGGGGTTGTTTGGGGTAAAGCACTACTATGGAGCTGATAAAATACATTGTTAAATGACTACATGAGGTGAATATAGGGCCAGGAGAGCATGCTGGGGAGGTAAGTGAAGGCAAATATGTATGAAGGACTAAAAAATAAACCATAAAATTCCAGCATGCATGAGGACAAAGGAGACATTCACAGCATATTACAACCATGGTAATTAGGGAATGAGGAAAGAAATACAATATATTAGCAAACATTCAATACAATGAAATGTGATATTAAAGGATAAAAATCTTACCTTAATATAGTCCTTCTGCAGGACCTGGATGATGGCAGAACAGGTCTCTGGGATAATGATCCCCAGAGCCTGGGGGGAGATGCCTGTCGACAACTTGAGGTCCTGCAGGCTTCTCCCCGTCGCCAAGTACCGCAGGGTAGCGACGAGCCTCTGCTCCGGAGTGATGGCTTGCCTCAAGCAGGTATCCTGCCTGCTGATATAGGGGGTCAGCGAAGCCAACAAACGGTGAAATACGGGGTCCATCATCCGGAGAAAGTTCCTGAAATTATCAGGATTATCCTCACGGATCTCACGGAGCAAAGGCATATGACAGAACTGGTCACGCTGAAGCAACCAATTCTTGGTCCATGTTCCCCACCCTGTTCATGGACTGGACTTGTGTCAAGGTCAGGACCCCAACACCAAGCCCCCGCACAGCACGAACTCTACGAGGAGTACGTATACGCAACATGGCTAGAAAACGGTCGGCTGCTCAGAACGAAGTAACAGAACACACTGAAGAACAGAAAGGCCTGTGAAGAGCAACCTGAAAAACAGGAACGAATAAACAAGAGCACAATGACTAATCCAAGTCACGCGTAGCTTGCTTGCATGCACTGAAGAGCAGATACAAACCCACAAGCACAAACTGAACCGCAGAAAACGATCTGAAAGCCACAAGTCGGAAAAAGCGCGAATCGTCTCTCACCAAACTTTTACTAACACAAGATTAGCAAAAGGAGCCCAAAGGGTGCCGCGCTTGGTTCTGTAATGGCCTTTTCTAGTCTCGTCATACGTGGTTGACGTCACCGCGTTCTTGGCGATCGGAAATTCCGACAACTTTGTGCGACCGTGTGTACGCAAAACAAGTTTGAGCCAACATCCGTCGGAAAAAAATCCTAGGATTTTGTTGTCGGAATGTCCGATTAATGTCCGACCGTGTGTACGGGGCATTATTCCTTATTTTAAATAAACTAGTTTAAATGGTATCACACTATTCTGCCACTATTCCTTTTTTTGGGATTCCCCAATCATACCATGTGAATCGTGGAGCCTTTTGACATGCTTGCTGAGATGGATCTATACCGCTCTCTGCATTAAGCTGATCATTTCATCTGGTGGATAAATAATTTTGCTCACCGAAGTCTGACATCTGGTAAGCAGGCCTTGTATGCGGTTTTGGTGCACGTATTAACCCCTTCACTGATTGATATTCCACAAGATTACAAGATTCACAATTTGTTATCATCTGGTAAGCAGGCTCCCCGTGTGGTGCTGGTATAATCACTATTTTTCTTCACCGGGAAGGATCCACAATACCAGCATGTTTGCACTAAATAAATGTCAGTGGCAAGAGACTCTTTGTGTGCCATCTGCTATCTTCAAACACTGAGTGTTTATATGATATTTACTTCTCTCACTATGTGAGTGTCACTCTTTTCTTCTTTTTTAAAAAGGGTATGTCAGTATTACGCTTTGTTGTTATTTTATTTTTTGGGTTAATTTTTCGTGCATTTCATGCCTATTCCACGCGAGTGCATATTGCCATATCCCACTGTGACCGGTCCCTTAAAGGCCTAGGCTGGGTTTAAGCCACCCGCTCGATTTGGCTTGCTATTTGGTAAGCATGCCACTCATCAGTTGAACAATTATATTGCTTCAATCAATCACTGAGTGTTATTAATTGAACAGTTGAATTGTTTTGGATTTTTCTTTTTTTTTGGACTTTCATTAGTTTTGTTTTGCTAAGAATTTTTCTCACTAATTTTTCTCACCAATTTTTCTCACTAGTTTAATTCTTTCATTATGTATTTATTCATTTGTGTATTTATTTAGTAATTTAAGCGCGGCTTTTCCATTTATATAAGTAATGAATGGGGCTGATAACATCACTGGTTGTTAGGGACTTGTTGGTGCCTGCATCACCAGCATTCTTAACAACCACTGACAGCAGGAAGCTGTCATTTATATTAGCAGTAGTAATACCTCTATTATACATGACATTTGGCTACCGCTGAACGGGTAAATGTTTGGGCCTTAGTCTCTACACCCAAACAGCCACATTTTGGTCCAAACTTATGTTCAGGCTGTACTTTGAGCTCATCCTTACTCCTAAATATCTCTTTTTGGATCCATCTCAATGCAGTCACATGACATTTCAGACTTGCACTGAAAGATTTGGGACAGGAGGAAGTTAGGATCTGATGACCCATGTATAATAGTCACATAGGTGAATCTGAAGAGGCTTGCCACCTAGACACACCGCTCCAGTTTGTGGAACGTGTGTCACGTGGGGCTACTAGAAGGCAGAAAAGAAGCCTCCATCATTCATCCCTGCTGGAGCTGCCCTGCTAGATGACAATAATAATATAGGTGTAAAGAAAGAGGTAACCAAAAAAGTCACATGGAACAGCAAGAATAGAGGAAATAGGAGAACGCACATGAGGAGCATGCACAGTAAAGGTGGTAATGCTATTGCATTACCATAGAGAAGAAAAAATTAAACGCAATGACAGGATCAGCCAGTTAATTTGTGCTTTATATTTGAATATTCTAGAGTTTTGGGTAATGGGTTAATAATGTAATGTTGTAGAAAAACACACTGAAAAAATATTTGGGTATAATGACACTTTAAAGATGCTATAAGGACGACAGTAAAAATGCAAAAATCCTTCAAATAACATACACAGGGTATAGCCTTAGCCCATCTGTGAAGTGGCACACCTGTATGATGTATACAACCTACTACAGCAAAACTGACATTTACAAAGACAAAAATGCCGTTCAAATTGTTGGGAAATGACAACTTTGGCAGCTTTACTTCCGTTTGTAAACATCCAAGGATTTTCTTTATCTATACCAGACCGTAATCCTAGTTAGATAGATAACAATAGAGGCCCCCCACAAAAAACACAGCGCGGGGTTCCCACTAAAAATTTATACTCAACCCTTATCCTTGATGAGGGTCTGTAATGGAGAGGGGGTTATGCAAGAAGAGAGAAGAAAAGAAAAAAAAGAAAGAAAAAACATGAGGCCTCTCCCAAAAACCATACCAGCATGCAGCCTTGCTGGCCAGGAAAGGGGGTAGGTGAGCATGCCCCCCCTGACTAATACAAGCCCACATGCCCTCATCATGGGGGGGGGTGGCATGTTGGATTGTATTTTTTAAAATTATTATTATTATAATTTTTATTTTAAGAAGCTCTCAAATACACATAGTATTACATACCAATAGTGAAACAATTCTAAAGTAACCAGAAACATTAGGACGGTGTTGTATAAATTATATATTAAAATACAATATACAGTACTTCCCTTCCAAATCACAAAATAAAAGAAAGACAAAATTGCAAAGTGTGACTTTACCAATTTACAGTTACTTTCACCTTTGAGAGTCCTTGATTTTTTAAGAAGCAAAAAAGAAATATAAAGACTAGAGAGAAGAAAAGAAAAAAAATAGAAATTCCATAAAAACTCGTCTTAAAAAAAAAGAAAAGGAAAAAAAAACAATATTTGCAGCGTATACCATTAAATGACAGATTTGACTTAAGTTCCTCCATTAAAATACATAGTACAAAAACAGTACAGTAACCAAGATAAATCAAAACAAATACTGGAGCAGATGAGAGCCGTATTCAGAAGTCAAAATTCTTACCAGACAGACGAGGTCTTTCTAAATTGCTAAGACAGAAAAAAAGGCGCCTCTGAATTAGAACTGTAACATTTTAATGTAACAAAGGTGCAATAATTACTTAGGAAAGTGAGGCACATGTCCATCCACACTGACGTTAGGGGCAGCAGCGTTCATACAGCTTTTCTTCTGTCTATGGAGTGGAGTATCCCGACCTGCAGGATCTCAGCAGACGAATATGATCGAAACCGAGGCTTGGATGGTAGCTGGCACTCAGTGGTGAGGGCTGGAATGTGGCATTGGGCTTGATGACGTCACTGGTGGGTCGCTGATCCACATTTATCAAAAAAAGAATAGCAATTTCTTATATTTTGTAATTGAAAAAGCAGTTTAAAACAGCAGGACTGCTAATGGTGCATTGTCCAGATTGACTTCTGTAAATTTATAACATAATGCCTGATTCAATGGCCAAAAAGCTACATGGGCAGATCATTCCCAAAATATATGTAAGACCATACCTCTGTGTTTTTTTACAGCGCCAGCACTCAGGAGAGACATGAGAGTTAATTCTGTTCAATAGTTTCGGGGTACTAAACCATTTTGTGAGTAATTTATAGCCTTACCTCCTGAATTTTTTTTAGAAATGAAGGCTTTTTGGGCCAGAAGCAGAATTTTATATATTTGGTAACGTGTAAAAGTATAATTAGGATCTTTTTCCCAAGCTTGAATATGTGAAGGCGGTGTACCGGTTTCCGCCTCTTGGAAAATTATTATATACTAAAGTGATCGTGTGCCCATGTGAAGAAGAGCTTAAACATAATTTCTTAAATTTTGTAGTATCCTGGAACAGATTGTTATCGGGGGTATAGAACACATTAAATGGGTTAATTGTAACACAAGCTAATCCCCCAAATGGGACCCTGAAACTTATGGACTCTATGACCCCCCCAGGAACACGCCACTGGCGCCTAAATGAAAAGATCCTTTCCAATCCAGTGCATTGCATTATTTTGGAAAAGGACATTCGGGAATACTTCCTGATAAACAACACCGTAGACAATTCCCCAAGCTCTCTTTGGAGTGCCCACAAAGCAGTAATAAGAGGAAAGATCACCCAACTTTCCTCCAGACCAAAACGTGAACAACAAATGGAAGTCCTAAAATTAGAGAAAGAATTTAAAGAACTTAGTTCATCCCACAAACAGAATCCCACTACCCTCACCAATCTAGAATCCACCAGGTTAGCTCTCAACCTAGCTCTCACATCCAGCGCAGAAAAACATCTTCAATGGATCAGCGGCAGACACTACATGCGGGCGGATGAGTTTGGTCCACAGTTAGCGGCTAAACTCACCCCTAAACACAGGATATTTGCCCTTCCCAAAATCAAATCCCTGACTGGTTCCTTGACTCAAAACCCCAAAAAGATCCTTGATGCCTTTCAGTCCTTTTATTCCAACCTATACTCCGAAGGCAACCCTAACACCCACAATAACCTCGACTCCTTCCTGGAGAATATCCCCCTCCCGAAACTCTTGGACTCCCATTGTTCTATCTTAGACTCGTCGTTTCAGGAATCTGAGATTCGAGCGATCATTAAATATCTCAAAAAAGACTCTGCCCCAGGCCCTGACGGTTTTTCAACCCACTATTACAAAACCTTCACAGACGTACTCTCTCCCTACCTGGCCCGTTTCTTCAACTCATTAAACAAAGCCTCCCCACTTGATCCTGCAGCCAATCTAGCTTACATATCGGTCATTCCCAAACCGGGCAAAGACCCTAGCGAAGTGAACAACTATAGACCAATCTCGTTAATCAACAATGATTTAAAAATAATGACGAAGATTTTATCGAACAGACTTGCATCGTTTATCGGTTCATATATTCACAAGGATCAGGTGGAATTTATCCCAGGGAGGCAGGGTCCGGACCAGATTCGGAGAGCAGTGAACACAATCTCCCTTATGAAGCCAGGATGGGATGGAGGTCCCCCCCAGGAAGGTTACCTCCTTTCCATAGATCTCCAAAAAGCTTTTGATACGGTAGCCTGGCCCTACCTCTTTACAATGCTTCAGAAATGGGGTTTTGGCCCTGACTTCATTAAAATACTAGAAGCCCTCTATTTCCAAACCAAAGCACAGGTTAGACTACAGGGACACCTCTCAGAACAGTTCCCCATTAAGAAAGGCACGAGGCAGGGATGCCCCCTCTCCCCTCTTCTTTTTGCGGTGGCCATAGAAACCTTGGCAATCGCGATAAGACTGCACCCAGATATCCACAGGATTCGCTGCAGCCAATCGACGCACAAATGCGCATTGTTCATGGATGACGTCCTCCTCTTTATTACGTCCCCCCATACCTCAACCCCCAATATAATCTGGCTACTCCATGATTTTGAGTGTGCTTCGGGCCTAAAAGTAAACATGACTAAATTGGTTGCCCTTAACATATCAAATCCCCAAGACCTGGTAGACAGACTGAAAGACCACTTCCCATTTTCCTGGAACCCTACCTCCGTTCCCTATTTAGGCATTAATCTCACGTCTAGAATTGATCAACTATACAAATATAATTACCCTCCCATGTTCAAAAAACTGACAGAAGACCTTATCCAATGGTCCCTATACAAAATGCCCTGGTCAGGCAGAATAAATGCGGTCAAGATGACTCTCTTGCCCAGAATACTGTACCTCTTCCGCTCCCTCCCTATTCCAGTCACCAAACTACACATCAAAAACCTACAATCTGCAATCATCCACTTTATATGGGACAAAAAAGGGCACCGACTTTCTGAGGATGTTCTTTTCAGACCCAGAACAAAAGGAGGCCTAGGTCTACAACCTACGGTGGTACTATCAAGCAGTCCAGCTTAGCCAGTTCTTGATTATCTATCTTAACCAGTTGCTGAGCGCCTCACGACGATGTACGTCAGCAGAATGGCACGGGCAGGCAAAAGGACTTACAGGTACGTCCTTGCCTGCACGCGGGTGGGGGGTCCGATCGGACCCCCCCGGTGCCTGAGGCGGTCGGATTCAGGTCAGGGGCGATCAAAGGTGAGGGGGAGGCCACTCATTCGTGGCTCCCCCCTCGCGATCGCTCCTGGCGAATGAGATGCTTCCTCGGCTTCTGTAATGTAAACAGAAAAGGAAGAAGTGATGTCACATCTCCTCGAGCCGGTCTTTTCGTTCCGGCGCCGAGGAGAGAAGACATCCAAGTAAGTTTGCACCAACACTACACTAACAGTAGAACACACAAGCACACTTGTCACCCCCCCATCACCCCCCCCTGTACCCCCTGTCACACTGACACCAAAAGCAGTTTTTTTTTTCTGATTATTGCATTGGTGTCAGTTTGTGACAGTTATAAGTGTTAGGGCAGTTAGGGTTAGCCCCTTTTAGGTCTAGGGTACCCCCCTTTAGGTCTAGGGTACCCTCCCTAACCCCCCCTAATAAAGTTTTAACCCCGTGATCACCCCCCATCGTCAGTGTCACTAAGCGATCGTTTTTCTGATCGCTGTATTAGTGACACAGGTGACGCTAGTTAGGGAGGTAAGTATATAGGTTCGCCGTCAGTGTTTTATAGCGACAGGGACCCCTATATACTACCTAATAAAGGTTTTAATCCCCTGATTGCCCCCTAGTTAACCCTTTCACCAGTGATCACCATATAATTGTTACGGGTGACGCTGGTTAGTTAGTTTGTTTATTATAGTTTATTATAGTTTTAGGGCACTCGCCATTTATTACCTTATAAAGGTTTAACCCCCTGATCGCCCGGCGGTGATATAAGTTAAGTTTTTAGGGTCAGATAAGGTCTGCGTCGCCCCAGGCAGCGTCAGGTTAGCGCCAGTACCGCTAAAACCCACACACGCAGCATACACCTCCCTTAGTGCTATAGTATCTGAACGGATCAATATCTGATCCGATCAAATTTATACTAGCATCCCCAGCAGTTTAGGGTCCTCAAAAACGCAGTGTTAGCGGGATCAGCCCAGATACCTGCTAGCACCTGCGTTTTGCCCCTCGGCCCAGCCCAGCCCAGCCCACCCAAGTGCAGTATCGATCGATCCCTGACACTTACAAAACACTAAGCACACATAACTGCAGCGTTTGCAGAGTCAGGCCTGATCCCTGCGATCACTAACAGTTTTTTGGTAGCGTTTTGATACAGTCGCTGACAGTCAGGAGCTTTTTTGCCTGTGAGTCTCACTAGTGTACCCCTAAATTTAGAGCCCAAAATGGCAAATTGAAGGTACGCTAGTGAAGAGGCCTACATGTTTCTGAGCATGACAGATAGTGAATCTGTCATCTGTCAGATTCAGGCTCAGAATACGATCCTGTAGACGACAGCGGCTCCATGACAGATAGCTCTGACGACGGAGTTGTGGTCCCTGCCAAGGTCAGGCGTACCAGACCTCGAACTTCTTCTTCTGTCCTTGAAGTGCAAGAACCGCAGGTCCCTCGTATGGAGAAGAGCAGTACTAGCGCCACTATTCCTTCTGGTGAACTGGCAAGCACCAGCGGCCTAGTACACCCTGGTCGTACATCCAGAACTGCAGTAACACTTGGTGACGTGGCGAGTCCCATAAGTGCAGTTCAAGCTGGTGAGGTGGCAAGCACTAGTAGTGTCCCGCTGCCACCAAGAAGACGAACACAGGCCCATCGTGCCCATAGTGCCCTTCCTGCTGCATTCGCCAATCCGAATTGGGAACCCACCACTTCTGCAGCACCCGTACTTCCCCCATTCACTGGCCAACCCGGAATTCAGGTGGAAACAGTTGATTTTACGCCACTGGATTTTTATTCAGTGGAAAAACAGTGAAGATCTCTATAGATCTATTGTGGACCAAAGCAATTTATACGCTGGTCAACACATCGCCACTATTCCCCAGTCCTCCCTTGCCAGAGATTGGAGACCAATTACGGTCTCCGAATTTAAGATCTTTCTGGGCCTTTCCCTCAACATGGGCATAAATAAAAAGAGTGAGTTGCGGTCATATTGGTCCACTGACCCAATTTACCATATGCCCGTGTTCTCTGCTTCCATGGCCAGGGCACGATACGAGCAGATTTTGCGGTTCATGCACTTCAATGACAATGAACTCTGTCGTCCTCGTGGAGACCCTGAATACGATCGGCTCTACAAAATTCGGCCCCTCGTAAACTACTTCAACCAGCATTTTGCAGACTTGTTTACTCCCCATCAAGTTGTCTGTGTTGATGAGTCCCTGATTAAATTTTCTGGCCGCTTGTCATTCAAACAGTACCTTCCCAGCAAGCGTGCCAGATACAGGGTCAAGATGTATAAGCTCTGTGACAGGGCCACAGGCTATACATGTAGATTTATGGTTTACGAGAGCAAAGATAGTCAAGTAGAGCCGACAAACTGCCCTGACTACATAGGAAGCGCTGGCAAGATAGTGTGGGACTTGGTGTCACCCTTATTCGGAAAGGGGTACCATTTATATGTGGACAATTATTACAGGAGCGTGCCACTTTTTAGTCACCTTTTTGATCATCAAATTGGAGCATGTGGCACCGTGCGATCTAATCGCTGGGGCTTTCCCCAGCGGCTTGTAGATTCCCGTCTTAGGCTGGGGGAGAGAGCCTGCTTGCGGTGTAATAATTTGCTCCGCCAGGGGGTGTGGCTGTAAGATGTGACGAGCAACGCTGAGAGCCGCATTAGAGGAAGGGTGGTTTCGTTTTCACGGCGCACTACTGAGGAGGGGATAGAGACCGTGAGTCCAAGCACTAGCACACCTCGGGTCCGCCGTGACCATTTGTGTTTTGAGTTCATCCACTGATGTTAAAGTTGCTGTGAGCTACACTGCATTTGCTGCTGTTTTAAATCTTTTGAAATGTGAGTGATTTTCTTGAAGATTGTAGTGCTTTTAAATAAACTTGCCGTGCTGGTTTACGCTATGTGAGCTCTTTAATTATTTTTCATGTGGACTGGTCCAAACATTGTGGGATATTCGTATATCTGACTACCCTGGAGTGTGGTAAATGAGCGTTTTTTGCCGTGCATGAGAGTGCTGGCAAAATAAATTGGTGAGTGAGGTTCTTTTGGGAGTGGATTCACGTTTCACGGTGGTGAGGTGAAAGACACGTGGAGTTATACACTATCAAGATCACAACATTCATTGAAGAATTTTTTTGTGAAAGTTTTATTTTTATTTTATTTTTGTCACAATTATATCATGATTTTTTGTCACTTGATTTTGGACTGATTTTTCATGCTTTTTATGTATATTTACAGTTATGGATGTTATTTATACTACACTATATGGTGATTTCATACTATATGAATAATATAGTACACTATTGGCACAGTGTTATTTTCACTTGTCACACATGGTAAATTAATTGTATGCATAGTGGCAAATAGAGTGTAGTGGTGCTGTGTATAAGAAGAGGTTCACGCACTAATACATACACTAGAGTTCAGTTAGAATTTTTTGGTGTAATTGTAGTTCACATTATTTATATCACTTGGGGGGATTGAGCGCCTCTTATTTGTTCGTTTATATCTGAGAGAAGGATCATATGGGTGAACAGATATATGTGATCATCTAATCATTTGCTCGCTATGAAGTGGAGGGACAATAAGAATGTTTTCGCTCTTACCTCCCTTCATGCAGACACGACGGTCCAAATTACTATGGCGACTGGTGTTGTGGAGAAACCCCTCTGTCTCCACGAATATAACCAAAATATGGGAGGGGTGGACCTCAACGACCAGTTGTTGGTGCCGTACCTAGTTGCCCGTAAGGCCAGACGCTGGTACAAAAAAGTGTCTGTATACTTATTTCAATTGGCTTTGCTGAACGCTCATGTGCTATACAGAGCTTCAGGACAGACTGATTCCTTCCTTAAATTACAGGAAGAGATCGTCAGAGCCCTTCTGTTTCCAGACGGTGCTCCACCTCACCTTCCCCAACCAAATGCAGTAAGCCGGCTGCATGAGAGGCATTTTCCTTATGTCCTCTCGAGTGCCCCTACCCAACGAGCCCCCCAAAGAAGATGTCGTGTCTGCAGAAAGCGCGGATTTAGGTGTGACACCCGGTATTATTGTCCCTCCTGTCCTGGCAATCCTGGTCTTTGCATTGGTGAATGTTTTGAGCGCTACCATACACTAGTTGAGTTTTAGTGTAGGGTACAGCATTGCACAGACTAGGACACACTTTCACAGGGTCTCCCGAGATGCCATCGCATTTTGAGAGACCCAAAGCTGGAACCGTTACAGTTTTAAAAGTTACAGTTATAAAAAAAATGTAAAAAAAAAGTAAAAAAAAAAAAATACACAAAAGAAAAATAAAATAAAAAAAACAAAAATAGTTGTTGTTTTATTGTTCTCTCTCTATTTTCTCTCTATTGTTCTGCTCTTTTTTACTGTATTCTATTCTGCAATGTTTTATTGTTGTTATGTTTTATCATGTTTGCTTTTCAGGTATGCTTGAATGGAGGAGAAGATTCGGATGCCGCACACTGGATGTAGTCAATGAGTAAGCACTCAGTCCTGAGTGCGAAACGCGTCAGCTTATCTGTACTTTCTGCATGACAGTCTTGTTATTTTGATGATCCCATTTTTTCAATAAAGTGAAAATTTTTTGACTACATCCGGTGTGCGGCATCCGAATCTTCTCCTCCATTCAAACCTGCTTTGCCTAGCATTCAGCCAGCACCTGGAGCTCTTCTGCTCTGAAACTTCTACTTACACCTGGGTCAGTGTCAGCCTGAGCGGTGGAAATATTTTCTTTGCTTTTCAGGTATGTAATTTTTTTATAGTTTACTGTGTTGTAACCATTTTTTGTTTTTAGGTACGCCATTCAGCTGCAGCGCGGATTTATTTATCTTGACAGCAACAGCGTTTGCTCCCACGATACATAAAGCCGTGACTCCAGCGCTGTCGGAGGTGATTTCACCACCACAGTTACATACTTCAGCATATATACCGAAGCGTGGGGCAGCAGTGGGTGGAGGAGCGATTTGCTCCTGCCTTTTGCGGGAGGATGCCCCCATGCTTCGGCATATATATATTTTAGGCACAGGTTGCGTTAAATGTTTTATTTTTTACTATTTTTTTTTGTATTTGCTTTGCAGGTATGGTAAGTATTACTGTTATACTGTAATGTTACTTTGTTTTTTGTTAACCATCATTTGCTTAGCAGGTACACCATTCAGTTGCAGCGCGGATTTATTTATCTTGACAGCAACAGCGTTTGCTCCCACGAAACATAAAGCGGTGACTCCAGCGCTGTCGGAGGTGATTTCACCACCACAGTTACATACTTCAGCATAAATGCCAAAGCGTGGGGGCAGCAGTGGGTGGAGGAGCGATTTTCTCCTGCCTTTTGTGGGAGGATGCCCCCATGCTTCGGCATATATAAACGGTGCTTGTATGCCCAACATTAGAAGTGGGTGGATGAAGGGAGGTATTCTAATGGTGGGCATACCCACTGATCAATATCTTTTTTTCGTTCAGCCCACAGGCTGCATGAAAAAAAGTTTACAATATATGCCCAACAAGGACCATCAACATACTGGTATGTTGCTGGACTTTGAGTGGCTATACCAGAATGATGCCTGCAGGTTTAGGTATTATCTTGGTATCATTCTTTTCAGCCAGTGGTCGGCTTTCATGTAAAAGCAATCCTAGCGGCTAATTAGCCTCCAGACTGCTTTTAGAAGCAGTGGGAGGGAATGCCCCCCCCCCCACCGTCTTCCATGTTTTTCTCTGGCTCTCCTGTCCCAACAGGGAACCTGAAAATGCAGCCGGTGATTCAGCCAGCTGACCATAGAGCTGATCAGAGACCAGAATGGCTCCAAACATCTCTATGGACTAAGAAACCGGAAGCTACGAGCATTTCATGACTTAGACTTCGCCAGATGTAAACAGCGCCATTGGGAAATTGGGAAAGCATTTTATCACACCGATCTTGGTGTGGTCAGATGCTTTGAGGGCAGAGGAGAAATCTAGGGTCTCTAGGGTCTAATAGACCCCAATTTTTTCAAAAAAGAGTACCTGTCACTACCTATTGCTATCATAGGGGATATTTACATTCCCTGAGATAACAATAAAAATAATTAAAAAAAAAAAAAATGAAAGAAACAGTTTAAAAATAAGATAAAAAAGCAAAAAAAAAAAAAAAGCACCCCTGTCCCCCCCTGCTCTTGCGCAAATGTGAACGCAAGCGTCGGTCTGGCGTCAAATGTAAACAGCAATTGCACCATGCATGTGAGGTATCACCGTGAAGGTCAGATCGAGGGCAGTAATTTTAGCAGTAGACCTCCTCTGTAAATCTAAAGTGGTAAACTTTAAAGGGTTTTAAAGGCTTTTAAAAATGTATTTAGTTTGTCGCCACTGCACGTTTGTGCCCAATTTTAAAGCATGTCATGTTTGGTATCCATGTACTGGGCCTAAGATCATCTTTTTTATTTCATCAAACATTTGGGCAATATAGTGTGTTTTAGTGCATTAAAATTTTAAAAAGTGTGTTTTTTCCCAAAAAAATGCGTTTGAAAAATCGCTGCGCAAATACTGTGTAAAAAAAAAATGAAACACTCACCATTTTAATCTGTAGGGCATTTGCTTTAAAAAAATATATAATGTTTGGGGGTTCAAAGTAATTTTCTTGCAAAAAAAATAATTTTTTCATGTAAACAAAAAGTGTCAGAAAGGGCTTTGCCTTCAAGTGGTTAGAAGAGTGGGTGATCTGTGACATAAGCTTCTAAATGTTGTGCATAAAATGCCAGGACAGTTCAAACCCCCCCCAAATGACCCCATTTTGGAAAGTAGACACCCCAAGCTATTTGCTGAGAGGCATGTCGAGTCCATGGAATATTTTATATTGTGACACAAGTTGCGGGAAAAAGACGCATTTTTTTTTTTTTTGCACGAAGTTGTCACTAAATGATATATTGCTCAAACATGCCATGGGATTGTGAAATTACACCCCAAAATACATTCTGTTGCTTCTCCTGAATACAGGGATACCACATGTGTGAGACTTTTTGGGAGCCTAGCCGCGTATGGGACCCTGAAAACCAAGCACCGCCTTCAGGCTTTCTAAGGGCGTAAATTTTTGATTTCACTCTTCACTGCCTATCACAGTTTCGGAGGCCATGGAATGCCCAGATGGCACAACCCCCCCACGAACCCATTTTGGAAAATAGACACCCCAAGCTATTTGCTGAGAGGTATAGTGAGAATTTTGCAGACCTCACTTTTTGTCACAAACTTTTGAAAATTGAAAGAAGAAAAAAAAAAACTACATTTTTCTTGTCTTTCTTCATTTTCAAAAACAAATGAGACCTGCAAAATACTCACCATACCTCTCAGCAAATAGCTTGGGGTGTCTACTTTCCAAAATGGGGTAATTTTGGGGGGTTTTGTGCTATCTTGGCATTTTATGGCCTTCGAAACTGTGACAGGTAGTGAGGAGTGAAATCAAAAATTTACGCCCTTAGAAATCATGAAGGCGGGGATTGGATTTCGGGGCCCCGTACGCGGCTAGGCTCCCAAAAAGTCCTAAACATGTGGTATCCCCATACTCAGGAGAAGCAGCAGAATGTATTTTGGGGTGTAATTCCACATATGCCCATGGCATGTTTGAGCAATATATCATTTAGTGACAGCTTTGTGCAAAAAAAAAAAAATGTGTCATTTTCCTGCAACTCGTGTCAAAATATAAAATATTCCATGGACTCAACATGCCTCTCAGCAAATAGCTTGAGGTGTCTCCTTTCCAAAATGGGGTCATTTGGGGGGGGGGGGGGGTTGTGCCATCTTGGCATTTTATGGCATTCAAAACTGTGATGGGTAGTGAGGATTGAAATAAAACATTTACGCCCTTAGAAATCCTGAAGGCGGTGCTTGGTTTTCGGGGCCCCGTACGCGGCTAGGCTCCCAAAAAGTCCCACACATGTGGTATCCCCATACTCAGGAGAAGCAGCTAAATGTATTTTGGGGTGCAATTCCACATATGCCCATGGCCTGTGTGAGCAATATATCATTTAGTGACAACTTTGTGCAAAAAAAAAAAATTTGTCACTTTCCCGCAACTTGTGTCAAAAAATAAAATATTCCATGGACTCAACCTTCCCCTCAGCAAATAGCTTGGGGTATCTACTTTCCAAAATGGGGTCATTTGGGGGGGGGGGGGGTTTGTGCCATCTGGGCATTTTATGGCCTTCAAAACTATGATAGGTAGTGAGGAGTGAAATCAAAAATTTACGCCCTTATAAATCCTGAAGGCAGTGATTGGTTTTCGGGGCCCCGTACGCGGCTAGGCTCCCAAAAAGTCCCACACATGTGGTATCCCCATACTCAGGAGAAGCAGCTAAATGTATTTTGGGGTGCAATTCCACATATGCCCATGGCCTGTGTGAGCAATATATCATTTAGTGACAACTTTTTGTAAATTTTTTTTTTTTTGTCATTATTCAATCACTTGGGACAAAAAAAATAAATATTCAATGGGCTCAACATGCCTCTCAGCAATTTCCTTGGGGTGTCTACTTTCTACTTTGGGTCATTTGGTGGGGTTTTGTACTGCCCTGCCATTTTAGCACCTCAAGAAATGACATAGGCAGTCATAAACTAAAAGCTGTGTAAATTCCAGAAAATGTACCCTAGTTTGTAGACGCTATAACTTTTGCGCAAACCAATAAATATACGCTTATTGACATTTTTTTTACCAAAGACATGTGGCCGAATACATTTTGGCCTAAATGTATGACTAAAATTGAGTTTATTGGATTTTTCTCTAACAAAAAGTAGAAAATATCATTTTTTTTCAAAATTTTCGGTCTTTTTCCGTTTATAGCCCCAAAAAAAAAAAAACGCAGAGGTGATCAAATACCATCAAAAGAAAGCTCTATTTGTGGGAAGAAAAGGATGCAAATTTTGTTTGGGTACAGCATTGCATGACCGCGCAATTAGCAGTTAAAGCGATGCAGTGCCAAATTGTAAAAAGTGCTCAGATCAGGAAGGGGGTAAATCCTTCCGGGGCTGAAGTGGTTAAAGGGCCAAAACCCGACTGGGTGAACATGGAACGAGAAGCAGTCCCTAGCTACACTTTGGACTTCTTGCTCTGAAGCCCATCCAAAAGGCGCCCCCCTATACTAGCTCCTACATTATCCCACTCGATGGCACTATGCGATTCTCTACACAAATTGAAACCCCTAACCTCTACCTGGCAACCCCCAGGACTAGATATCAAGGCATATAAATGGTGGCTAGACAAAGGCCTATACAGAATTGGACACTTCTTCAACTCAAACGGACCACTCACATTAACCTACTGTACTTCAAAACTTGAAATGCCTCCCTCCGAAAAATTTAGGTTCTACCAATTGTCACACTTCCTTAACCAGATTTGGAAGAGCAGCGAAAATCCACTTTCGGTAACCCCCTACGAGCATTGGTGCTCCTCAGCCATGGACATGAGAGGGGGCATCTCCCTAATCTACTCAGCACTAGCTGAGCCACTGGAAAAGGTGACCTACATGCTGAGCTGGGAGCGTGACCAGGAACTTAACTGGGATCTAGACTTTTGGCATTCTAATTTCTCCCGATCGTTCAAAGGTATCCTAAATACTTCCTTGATTGAGACTAGCCTCAAGGTTGTATCCCGCTGGTATTTGGTACCTACCCGTCTCGCCAAATACTACCCTCAAGCTTCTCCACTATGCTTTAGAGGATGCGGCCACATGGGCACTCTCCTGCATATTCTATGGGAGTGCCCTAGAATCAGAGATTATTGGAACAAGATTTTTACCCATATTCGCAAAACCACTGGAATTGCAATTAAGCAGGATCCAACTAGTGCTTTGCTCAACTGTCTAAATCCTAAAACCCCTAAACCTACTCAGACTCTGATTCATCCTCCTAGGCGCCAAAATCACTATTGCCAGAGCCTGGAAATCTCAGAGAGTTTCCTTTCATTTAACTAAACAAAAATTTCTGGGATTATGTCGCGGGAAAAGATCTCCAATACCATCCTCGACACAGTTGATAAATTCAGACTCATCTGGGAACCCTGGGCTACTCACATAGGGGTCTCCCTGTGAACCTGGATTGTAAGCCACAGGTTGTTTTCTTCCCTTAAGTAACCTCCTCATCTCCAACCCCCTGTCCTCCCCTTAGTACTTTCCCCCTCTGCTCTCCTCTTCCTCTCTTTTCTCCTCTTATTTTTTGTCTCTCAATGCCAACCTTCACTGGCACCCGGTGCAGGCACAAAACCCCCACAGGCACTTAATTTGTTATTTCTCAGAAGGGGTCATTTCTAGTCTCATTTTTATACACCCCAAAAAAGGACCACTTGACTCAAGATGGGATCATTTTTCAGATCCTACCTAAGTTTGCAATTTAGTTTCTTAGTTAAATGGTAACATAGCTAGCCCAGAACTCTGTATTGCAAGTGCCTAAACTACTGACCATAGCTCTACTAATGTTATTGTAACACTGTATTTTTTTCTTATATTCCCTTGATAGCCGGACCTGGCTACCTCCTGCACAGCTTGATCCCGGATGGGGTGCGGGAGGTGAAGGGGACGGAAACCTTTAGACACTCCACTAAAGAAGAGTGTAAGGCCGCGTGCACACGGGCGGACTTTTCGACCGGACTGGTCCAACAGACTTTCCAGCGGACTTTCGACTGACTTTTGACGGACTTCCGAAGGACTCTTTAACGAACGGATTTGCCTACACACGATCACACCAAAGTCCGACGGATTCGTACGTGATGACGTACACAGGACAAAAATAAGGAAGTTGATAGCCAGTAGCCAATAGCTGCCCTAGCGTCGATTTTTGTCCGTCGGACTAGCATACAGGCGAACGGATTTCTGGGTCCGGCAGAGTTACGACGTAAAGATTTGAAGCATGTTCCAAATCTAAAGTCCGTCAGATTTGCGACTGGAAAAGTCTGCTGAAGGTCCGGTGAAGCCCATACATGATCGGATTGTCCGCCGGATTTGGTCTGTCGGCGTCCGTCGGACAGGTCCGGTCGAAAAGTCCGACTGTGTGTCTCCTGCATAAGGCAAAGTTACCTACTGGTAATTGTTGTTTGCTGTCTACAAATGTATTCTGGGCATTTGTGTTGGTCCATCTTTGTACTAATACAAAAACCACTTTCAAAAAAAAAAAAAGACATCAAAGCAAACTGAAACATTTTTTGCGCTTACGTATATGTAGGGCCAATCAATCGATATTGCTTGAGATTCTTTGGAAGCTGATCCGTTTTCCAAGAGATGCCTCTCAGAAGCAAAGGTGTAAATTCTTACTCGAGTTGGATCCATGGTTCATAAGAATAATAAAAGTTCCAATACAGAATTCTAGCTAGGTGAGCGGCCTTGTCATATCTTGCTGGGTCAGGAAAATTGATCCTCCCCTTATGTTTTGAGGAACTGAGAATATGGAATGAACTTCTTGTTTTTTTTTGGCCAACAAAAAAGCTAGAAAGGTGGAACGTACATTTTTGAGAAGAGAGGAAGGAAGAGAGATTGGTAGCATCTGAAAGAGGTAGGTTAACCTGGGCATTCCATTCATTTTGCGAATACTATTATGACCAAAACAGGTAAAGCTACCCTGTTGCCAGTTGCCAGTTGACAAGAACTTCTTTAATACTTCGTAACAGAGGCTTAAAATTGAGTTAAAAAAAGATGATTCAAGTACCCAAATATTTTAAATGTGAAGCAGACCATTTAAAGGAAAAATTGGTCATGATTCTATTGACCGTCTGTTGCAGTAGTAGAACACCTAGGGCTTCCGATTTCCGAAAATGTACTTTGTAGTTAGAAACTTTGACAAATATTTTAAGTTTGGCCGTAAGTATCGTCAGCTTATGGTTTCAGGTTTAGTAATAAAGAACAAAAGGTAATATGCATAGGCAGCCACCTTACAGTGACTAGATCGAGTGATGATACCTTGAATATCTGGATTATTACAGATCATTCACAGTAGGGGCTCTATTGTGAGCCCAAATATTAACGGGGACAGGGGACAGCTCTGTTTTATCATAAGTTATTCAAAATTAATAAAACAATAGTGAAGAACTTTCAACTAAGCCCTCTAGAGTGCAATAAGTATACAAAAAAATGTATATATATATATATATATATATATATATATATATATATATATATACACAGTGCCTTGAAAAAGTTATGTTACAGCCAAAAATGTAAATGTATTTTTTTGTGATTTTATGTGATATGCTACGTACACACGATCGGATTTTCCGACAACAAAACCGTGGATTTTTGTTCGAAGGATGTTGGCTCAAACTTGTCTTGCATACACACGGTCACACAAATGTTGACCAAAAATTCTGAACGTGAGAATGCGGTGACATACAACACATACGACGAGCTGAGAAAAAGGAAGTTCAATCGCCAGTGCGGCTCCTTCTGTTTGATTCAGAGCATGCGTGAAATTCAGAGCATGCGAGAACCTGCTATCAAACATTTGTTGGCGGAAATTCCAACAGCAAATGTTCGATGGAGCATACACACGGTCGAACTTTCTGACAACAAGCTCACATCGAGCATTTCCAGTCTGAAAATCCGACCGTGTGTACGTGGCATTAGACCAACACAAACTGGCACATAATTGTGAAGTGGAAGGAAAATGATAAATGATTTTCAAAATTTTTTTACAAATAAATATGTGAAAAGCGTGGTGTACATTCGAATTCATCCTCCCCAGAGTCAATACTTTGTAGAACCACCCTTCGCTGCAATTACAGCTGCAAGTTTGGGTATGTCTCTACCAGCTTTGCGCATCTAGAGAGTGACATTTTTGCCCATTCTTCTTTGCAAAATAGCTCAAGCTCTGTCAGATTGGATGGAGAGCGTCTGTGAACAGCAATTTTCAAGTATGCTTTGATCGAAATCATTCCATTGTAGCTCTGGCTGTATGTTTAGAGTGGTTGTCTGCTGAAAGGTGAACCTACGCCCCAGGTCTCAAGTCTTTTGCAGACTCTAACAGGTTTTCTTCTATGATTGCCCTGTATTTGGCTCCATCCATCTTCCCATCAACTCTAACCAGCTTCCCTGTCCCTGCTGAAGAAAAGCATCCCCACAACATGATGCTGCCACCACCATGTTTCATGGTGGGGATAGTGTGATTAGGGTGATTGCATGTCACACTTTTCAGATATTTATTTGTAAAAAATTTTGAGAAAGCCATTTGGATGCTACGCATCAAGTGGGCAGTGACAACATCACACTGGACGGGGCTTGGACACCATCTTAGAGAACAGTGTTTTGCCTGTGTTTATACCATGCCTGATTTTATGGATTACATGTAAGTGCTATACTTGTTTTAATAATAAATATGAATTAAGCGTCTGCACTATTGGATGTCTGTGCTTACCTCCTTGGTTTATTGGCTATTGAGAACATACCTGCGATCTAATGGTCAGCTTTATGCAATGAAGAGGGATTTGAGTCATTACAAAGCGCATATGACTTCACATATTAGTGGGGTCCACAGTATCAGGTGAGCGGATACCCACAAGGGGTAGTGAAGGGCACTGTGGTGGTGTTTTGCACTTGAAGATATTGTGGATCGGAGGAAGTTTTTTTTTGTTTTTTTTGTTTCTCGTTTGATTGCACAGATATTGTATGGTCTATGGGACTATTCGGACAATGAATTTTTTTTGCACAGTTTTTTGCACAGTTTTTTTACATTAATCTTCTGTGGCACTTTATATACATTGTTTATAGGATTCACATATGAACTATTTTGTGTGTGTGTATATATATATATAGTGTGGGGAAATTAGCTTGTGGGGATTACCTTTTCTGAATGACAGTCAGCAAACGGGCACTTTCTTCAAAATCTGGCAGATGCCAGGTTTATTTGCAGGAGGTTTGCAAAATAAAAACAAACAGTAAATAAAATCCTTGCCGTCCGGCGCTAACTAAACAAATAGTCTCCTCTCTATACAGTGTGGGGCTGGTCCCCATCACCCACAAAAACATGCAGAAAAAGCAAACCTTTTAGTCCAACACCCAAAGCTCCTCTCACTCAGGTTCCCTCATGAGTCTCCAAACCAGAGCCCTGTTGAGCTCTCTTCCTGGTTATATAAAGTCCACCTGAGTGTGGGCTCAATTGGACCAGAACATACGGACCGGAACCTAGCCTGCCACAGAGGCTGGAAAAACCCGGGTCAGATTCTGGTTCAATCCCTTACAACAGAACGAATGCGAGGTGAAATGTAGCGATTATCCACTATATCACCTCACATACCGTCACATATCCTCCCCCTCTGCTCAAGCCCCTGTGGCTGAGAAACTGACCCAAGCATACAGTGCATGCAGGAGAGGGCATCTGCATTGTTTTGGAGCTTGCCTGGCCTATGCTCTACTGCAAACTTAAAGGGCTGTAGAGCCAGGAACCATCTTATCACGCGGGCATTTTTCTCCCTGTTGTCACACATCCACTTTAGGGGAGCATGGTCGGTTACCAGCTTAAATGACCTACCCAACAAGTAATACTTCAGGGACTCCAAGGCCCATTTAACAGCGAGACACTCCATCTCGACAATAGCAAATTTTTTTTATGCTTATTCAGTTTTCGGCTCAGATATACAACCGGGTCTCAAAAGACAAAAATGAGGGCAGAAACAGTAAAGGAAAGCACCACATCCCATATAAATTGTAAGCAAAAGATAAAAAGGGGGAAAAAAAGAGGGTTCATAAAGCCCCCGGGACTTATAAGGTGCTGGTATATTGATAATAGATAGGGTAAATAGACATGCATGATTTATCCATAAAAAAGGTTTTATTACAATTAATATAGTTTACACAACATAGTTAAAAAAATGTATCAATATCCACATCTCAAAAAGGACAAGCAGTCAGAGAAATACCACTCAACGAAATACCACTCTACATGTTTCGCTCATTGGGAGCTTCTTCAGGAGTTTTGGTATATATTAAGGAGTACTAAGGATAATAAGAGAACATGGATGAGATATCATAAAAGAGTTATTGCACAACATAAAAATAGATTTACATGGATACTGTATCATACATGAACTTATAACAAAAATGATCAAAAAAATCAAGAATAATCAAATATCACATCACTTGATCTGGGTTTCATAATCTTACCAGGCTGCCAGAGGTTAAATGTCAATTATATTGAATAAGGATATTGCCGATGAATAACATCAGAAATACACAGGCATCATATAGGTCTCTCAAATAAAAGCATCCGTCCAGAAATGACCACAGAAGAACAAAGTATAAGGTATATCCTCAATGAAAAGTAGAAAAGAATAATATGTAAAAAACAGCAGAGATAATTGATACACAGAGGGGGAGACATAAAGTCTAACACCCTGTTTGTATAAAGATTACCTTCAATAGAATCAAAGGGCTGTTTGCTAAAAGTGAAAAATCCTCATTGCAAAGGTAATGTTGAATCAATATGCCAAACAGAATCCATAATCGGCAATCAGGTGCCCATAGATGGCAAAGCTGAGATCCGAAGATGTATGTATATATCAAAATATATGGCTGATGGACAAAACACAGCAAAAGTCCCCCGTCAAATAGATCCATGTGAGTAACCCATCAGAGAGTCCTATGGAGCCATAGACGAGACACTTACCAATAAAGTAAATTCAAACAGGCTTGTGGGTGGGAGGGAGATAATCTCTCCCTAGGACAGACAGCCTACGACAGAGGGGATGGCGGCATCATGCTTATAGTGCTTCCATCCCGGCGGCGTCTGACGTCACCGCTGGGATGCGGACGTACAATAAGGAAGCCCTGATAGGCGTGTGGACAGAGAGAGAGGCGGAGGCCATCGCAGAATGGCGCTCACTGCGTCACTATCTGCAATGCACATGCGCCGAAGATTAAGTCAAGCATAGCACGTCCTTAAGACGGCAGAAGCTGAAATCGCCATCTTGGAAAAGGGGAAAAAAGAAAACACACAAAAGAACCAAACAAGAGAAAACTGATTTCCGAAAAAGGGGCCACCGGTACCGGCCTATACAAGGGAAAGGTAAATAAATGATGTTATTAATTATAAAGATGGCGCACCGCATAATGTTATAAAAGAATTCATATTGTCCACAAACCATATCAGGGACTGACACCAAAAGGGCAACCGGAGACAGGGCGATTGATTATTCGCCCCTCTCTCCAGGCGCCCCTGGCGTCCATGTGAGCCAATAATAGAAGGACGGGGAGGCAGATACATGAGGGTCCACGGAATGCCCAATTAGTAATGTCACTTAACAAGGATTAGTTATTTAAATCAATTTGGGATAAAACAATTGTGCCAAATTGAGAGATAGCCTGTAAGAGAATAAAGTCCAATGCAATGGGAAGGGCATATACCAAATACATATACAAATTTTTTTTTTTTATAATTGATTAACATACTCAAAAGCAAACATATAGAAAGAAAAGAAAAAGAAGAAATAATAAAGTGGATACAGAACAAAATGTGAAGAATACATTTTGATAAGTTAATAAATATTAAAGAAATGGTTTAAAGCTGAATGCATCGTTAAGGCCCGGATATTTTAAAGCTGACAGTTCATGTATTCAGCGGGCCTCTTTTTGTAAAAGTAACTTATCATAAATTCCTCCTCTGTCACCAGGAGGGATATGTTCTAAGGCAAAAAAGTGCATTTTACTACTGTCAAAGTTGTGATGTAACCCAATGTGCCGGCTAATTGGAGTTTCCATTCTTTTTTTATGTATCAAAAAAACATGATCCTTATTCGGCAAAAGAAAGGTTGTTTTGTTTTGCCAATATAGAACATTTGGCATTCGCATTGCATAATATATACAATGCCTATAGACTGACATGTTACCGAAAAGGTGGGTTTAAATAGACGGCCATTAGGGAGCAAAATGCTACGTGCTGCATAAATAAACCTGCAAAAATTGCATTTGTGACAGGGTTTGCTGCCTTTATTAGATTCACCAGAGATTTTAGTTTGAGTATCATAGTGGCTGTGTACCAGAGTGTCCCTAAAGGATCAAGATCGCCTGAATGTGATCTCGGGGTAGGGTTTCAAATGTTTGGAGACTTTGGGGTCCCCAATTAATAAGCACCAGTATTTGCTCATGATATCTTGCACCTGTCGGTGCAGACCCGAAAATTTAGTAATGAGTCGAACGCCCGACTTAGGCTTTTTGGGTTTGGGATCATGTATAAGGGAGGCTCTGTTTTGGTTTTTGGCCTTCAAGTAGGCCTTCTTTAAACATTTGCTACTATAGCCTTGCTTTTGCAAGCGAGACTGTAGCAACCTGGCCTCCTTTTCAAAGTCCAGGTCTGAACTACATTTTCGCCTGACTCTCAAATATTGCCCATAAGGCACATTGGCTATTAAGGGCGCAGGGTGGGAGCTGGTCGCGTGGAGCAGGGAGTTACCTGCAGAGGGTTTTCGATATAAAATATAAAGTTGCCTATGCTCCCATCTTTGTTGACCAGGATTTGAACATCCAAAAAAGTCAACTTCTGTTGACTGAGTTCATATGTAAATTTAAGGTTGTTGTTGATTAATTTTTAGGCTGTCCAGAAATAAAAGTAAAGTGTCCTTGGTGCCTAGCCAAATGAAGAAAATGTCACCTTCTCCACACAGGAATCTGTTCAAAATAAGTCTGCATGTCATCTCTAAAGAAAAGTTCGTGCTCCCACCCCCCCAGATACAGGTTGGCATAGGAGGGGGCACATTTGGTCCCCATAGCCACCCCCTGTATCTGGAGGTAGTGGGAGCCACCAAACAAAAAAATGTTGTTTGATAGGATGAATAAGAGTAAATCCAGAATGATATGGTTGTATTGTTTGGGTGCCTCAGGATTTTCAGAAATGAAGCCCTTCACAACATCCACCCCCAGAGTATGGGGTATGGAGTTATAAAGGGCTTCCACGTCGAGGGCAACCAACCAAGAGCCCTCGGGGATAAAGATGCCATCTAAGATTCGAAGAAGGTCACTGGTGTCCTGAAGATAGGACACCAGTCCCTCAACATGGGGTCTTAGGAAGTCATCCACCAACTGGCTGGCCGTTTCAGTGAGACACCCATTCCCAGAAACAATAGGGCGACCAGGAGGTTTGACTGGGTTCTTATGAATCTTAGGAAGTGCATATAAAGTCGGTGTTCAGGGAGAAGTTACATTCAAAAATTCCCAAGTTTGTTTGTTGATAAGGCCTTGGTGATAGGCCAGACCGATCAGGTGTTGATAACGGGTAATTGTTAGAGTAAAGTGATTAGAAGACACCTTACGGTACCATTCGCGATTACGGACAATAGCCATAACCATAGATTTGTATTGGCAGTTGTCCATAACCACCAAATTCCCACCCTTGTCCGAGGGTTTAATAGTAATATTGTTGTTTTACTGTAAAGATTTAAGGGCCTCTCCTTGGGAGGGAGTCAGATTGGACATTCAGGCGATCTCGATCCTTTAGGGACATTCTGGTACACAGCCACTATGATACCCAAACTAAAATCTCTGGTGAATCTAATAAAGGCAGCAAACCCTGTCACAAATGCAATTTTTGCAGGTTTATTTATGCAGCACGTAGCATTTAGCTCCCTAATGGGCGTCTATTTAAACCCACCTTTTCGGTAACATGTCAGTCTATAGGCATTGTATATATTATGCAGTGCGAATGCCACATGTTCTATATTGGCAAAACGAAACGACCTTTCTTTTGCCGAATAAGGGACCATGTTTCTTTGATACATAAAAAAAAGAATGGAAACTCCGATTAGCCGGCACATTGGGTTACATCACAACTTTGACAGTAGTAAAATGCACTTTTTTGCCTTAGAACATATCCCTCCTGGTGACAGAGGTGGAAATTATGATAAGTTACTTTTACAAAAAGAGGCACACTGGATACATGAACTGTCAGCTTTAAAATATCCGGGGCTTAATGAATGCATTCAGCTTTAAACCCTTTCTTTAATATTTATTAACTTATCAAAATGGATTCTTCACATTTTGTTCTGTATCCGCTTTATTATGTCTTCTTTTTCTTTTCTTTCTATATATTTGCTTTTGAGTATGTTAATCAATTATAAAAAAAAATTTTTTGTATATGTATTTGGTATATGCCCTTCCCGCTGCATTGGACTTTATTCTCTTACAGGCTATCTCTCAATTTGGCTCAGTTGTTTTATCCCAAATTGATTTAAATAATTAATCCTTGTTAAATAACATTACTAATCGGGCATTCCGTGGACCCTCATGTATCTGCTTCCCCGTCCTTCTATTATTGGCTCACATGGACGCTAGGGGCACCTGGAGAAAGGGGCAAATAATCAATCGCCCTATCTCTGGTTGCCCTTTTGGTGTCAGTCCCTGATATGGTTTGTGGACAATATGAATTCTTTTATAACTTTATGCAGTGTGCCATCTTTATAATTAATAACATAATTTATTTATTTTCCTTTCCCTTGTATAAGCCCGGTACAGGTGGCCCCTTTTTCGGAAATCAGTTTTCTCTTGTTTGGTTCTTTTGTGTGTTTTCTTTTCTTTGCCTTTTCCAAGATGGCGATTTCAGCTTCTGCCGTCTTAAGGACGTGCTATGCTTGACTTAATCTTTGGCGCATGCGCATTGCAGATAGTGACGCAGTGAGCATTCTGCGATGGCGTCCGCCTCTCTCTCTGTCCACACACCTATCAGGGCTTCCTTATTGTACGTCCGCATCCCAGCGGTGACGTCAGACACCGCCGGGATGGAAGCACTATAAGAATGTGGCATGATGCCGCCATCCCCTCTGTCGTAGGCTGTCTGTTCTAGGGAGAGATTATCTCCCACCCACAAGCCTGTTTGAATTTACTTTATTGGTAAGTGTCTCGTCTATGGTTCTCTATGACTTTCTGATGGGTTACTCACATGGATCTATTTGACAGGGGACTTTTGTTGTGTTTTGTCCTTCAGCCATATATTTTGATATATACATACATCTTCGGATCTCAGCCACTTTGCCATCTATGGGCACCTGATTGCCGATTATGGATTCTGTTTGGCATATTGATTCAACATTACCTTTGCAATGAGGATTTTTCACCTTTAGCAAAAAGCCCTTTGATTCTATTGAAGGTAATGTTTATACAAACAGGGTGTTAGATTTTATGTCTCCCCCTCTGTGCATCAATTATCTCTGCTGTTTTTTACACATTATTCTTTTGTCCTTTTCATTAAGGATATACCTTATTCTTTGTTCTTCTGTGGCCATTTCTGGATGGATGCTTTTATTTGAGAGACCTACGTGATGCCTGTGTATTTCTGATGTTATTCATCGGCAATATCCTTATTCAATATAATTGACATTTAACCTCTGGCAGCCTGGTAAGATTATGAAACCGGATCAAGTGATATCATGTTTGATTTTTTTTTATCATTTTTGTTATAAGTGTATGATACAGTATCCATGTAAATCTATTTTTATGTTGTGTAATAACTCTTTTATGATATCTCATCCATGTTCTCTTATTATCCTTAGTACTCCTTAATATATACCAAAACTCCTGAAGAAGCTCCCAATGAGCGAAACATGTATAGTGGTATTCCGTTGAGTGGTATTTCTCTGACTGCTTGTCCTTTTTGAGATGTGGATATTGATACATTTTTTTAACTATGTTGTGTAAACTATATTAATTGTAATAAAACCTTTTTTATGGATAAATCATACATGTCTATTTACCCTATCTATTATCAATATACCAGCACCTTAAAAGTCCCGGGGGCTTTATGAACCCCCTTTTTTTCCCCCTTTTATCTTTTGTATACAACCGGGTGCTCCTCACCATCTCTGTTTCAGGATAGAAGAGCACCTAGGCCCACCTCAGTAGCGTCTGTCTGTACCACAAACTCCTTTGTGAAGTCCGGGGTCACCAGCACCGGTAGTACACAAAGGGCCTGTTTTAATTTCTGAAAGGCCTCCTCGGCTTCAGGAGTCCACTTGACCATGACCGACCCTCTACTCTTTGTCAGGTCGGTCAGAGGGATGGCAATGGTGGCAAAGTCGATAATACCCCATAATGCCTAGGAAGGCCCAAACTAGTTTGTTGTTTACTGGTTGGGGCCACTTTTTAATTTGCCTTAATCTTATTGGTCTGAGGCTTGACAAGTCCCCGGCCAATAACGTACCCAAGGTATTTGTCTTCCTCCAGGCCTATGGCACACTTTTTTTGGTTGGCTGTGAGACCTGCTTCCCTAAGGGAATCTACCACTGCTTATACCCGGGTGAAGGTGCGATTCCCAATCTGGGCTGTGGATGACCACATCGCACATCGTCCAAATAAGCAGCCACATACAGGCGATGAGGTCTCAAAGTTTTGTCCATCATTCGCTAGAACGATGCAGGGGCCCCGTGCAGACCAAGAGTCATCCGCTTGTACTGAAACAAGCCCTCAGGAGTGGAAAAGGCAGTCTTATCCTTGGCCGATTCAGTTAGGAGTATTTGCCAATAGCCTTTCGTTCTAGGTCTAGGTCTAGGGTTGTTATGTATCGAGCCTGTCCCAACCTGTCCACGAGTTCGTCGACCTGGGGCATCGGATATGCATCGAACTTGGAGACACTGTTGAGTTTCCTAAAGTCATTTACAAAACCTGATAGTGCCATCAGGTTTTGGAACCAGCACTATGGGGCTCGACCACTCACTGTGGGACTCTTCTATCACGTCCAGCTCTAACATATTTTTGAATTCTTCCGTGACTGCTTCTGGGATTCTATATGGCTTTACATTTACCCGAACCCCTGGTTCCGTCACTATGTCATGTTGGATCACCTTGGTCAGTCCGGGTAAGGGGGAGAAAAAGTCTCTATTTTTTTGCACAAACATCCTAACGTCACTTTGTTGTGCCACGGACAGGGAATCCATTATGGGAACGTCAGGGGTCACCAGTACCCGGTCTGTTGGAGGCGGGGAAGCGGCCAGTAAAGTCTCTCTGTTCTTCTAGAGCTTTAACAGATTCACATGATAAATTTGGTGTGGTTTTTTTTTCCCTGGCTGGTAAACTTTGTAGTTTACCTCCCCCACCCTTTTGATAACCTTTTGATAACCTCAAAAGGTCCCTGCCACTTGGCTAGGAACTTACTTTCCACCGTGAGAACCAGTACTAACACTCTGTCCCCGGGGCTGAAAGTATGGACCTTGGCACCCCGATCATAGATCTTCCTCTGGGCCTCCTGGGCTCACTCCATATGTTCTCGCACCAGGGGCAGGACAGCTGCGATTCGATCCTGCATCAAGGAGACATGCTCTATGATGTTTCTATATAGGGTGGCCTCTGGGCCACCCCATATAGCAGCCCCCTGGGATGTCTACCATATAAAAGCTCACAGGGGGAATAGCCTGTGGATGCCTGCGGAACCTCACGTATGGCAAACATGAGATATGGTAGCAAAAAATCCCAGTTTCTCCCATCTTTGTCGACCACTTTTTTAGCATACTTTTCAAAGTTTTATTAACTCTTTCGACTAGACCATCCATTTGGGGGTGGTAGACAGAGGTACGGAGATGAGAGATTTTGTATAATCTACACAGATTTATGGTAACCTTGGACATAAATGGGGTACCCTGGTCGGTTAAGACCTCTTTAGGGATCCCCACTCGACTAAACACCTGGACCAACTCCTTGGTGATAGCCTTGGCGGAGGTGTTACGCAAGGGTATGGCCTCGGGATAGCACGTCGCATAGTCCAGGATCACCAGAATATGCTGGTGACCCCGGGCAGATTTCACAACCGGCCCCACCAGGTCCATGCCAATCCTCTCAAAGGGGACCTCGATTATTGGCAGAGGGACAAGGGGACTGCTAAAATGGGCGCCGTCATTTGGCACTCGGGGCACGGTTCGTAGTACTCCTTGACATCTGCATACACCCCAGGCCTGAAAAATCTCTGGGCGATTCTCTCCCTGGTTTTTCCAATACCGAGATGTCCCCCCATTACATGACCATGGGCCAGGTCTAGCACCACCCTGCAGAAGGGTTTGGGAACCAGTAGCTGTTCTATCTCATCCTCTACACATTTTACCACTTGATACAATAAATTGTTTTTAATGGCCATGTAGGGTAAAGACATCCCCATTTGGGTTCCCCATCCAACATCTTAATGTTTTCCCTGGCTCTCATGAGAGTGGCATCTCGCAGTTGCTCAATACAAAAATCCTCTCTCCTGACCTCTAAGTCGGGTACCACATTCTGGCTACTCTCATTGTCAAGGTCAGAGGTGTTCTCCTGTTTATTACCCTCGGGCTGGGAGCTAGCTTCCAGGTCCTCCGGCTCCCCAGCCGTAACAGGGAAAAGAAAGGGATCTCCAGCTTCCTCAATCCCACCAACAGCACCCCCTTCCTTTTGGCAAAAAGGGTCCGGTGAGAGTTCCCGTGCTTCCCCAGAAGGGGGAGCTCCATCTACCAGCCTCTCTTTGCTCTCCCATAACTTCCAAAAATGGGAAAATCTCTCCCCACTAAAGCTTCATGAAGCAGTGAAGGTACCACCCCCACTGAATGTGTTACACTGCCCCAGGGACATCAACCTCAACCACCGCTGTCTGGTAGTCCTGAGAGTCCCCATGGATGCAAATTACCCCAATAGTATTGGGGTGTAGTTTTGTGGGGTTCACACAATCATTTCTGACTAGGGTCACCACACTACCAGGGTCTAGCAAAGCTGTGAGTGGCTTTCCATCCACTAAAATAACACACATCTGTTTTTCAATGCGACTCTGACATGATGCAGTATATGCGACCTGTGCAGAGACATGCATATTTTCATATAAGCATAATCGCATTGCATAGGTTCATCATCTATAGGACAGTTTGCAGCAATATGCCCTAATGCATGGCAACGAAAACACTGTATGTGCTCTACCCCCAGTCCTCTTAACAGTCCCAAAGACCTTCCTGGCTTCTTTGGCCAGTGTCCAGGTCTAGGACCCACAGTCTCATCAGCTGTAACAACAGTCTTATGAAACTTCCCCATGCTCTTGAATCCCAGAACAGTCTTACCAGAACGGCCAGGCGATCTTGTACTTCTAGACACACTGAAGTGGGGTGTAGACAGGTTCACCAAGTCCTCATTAGCGATGTACCTCTCCACTAGGTCCACCAACTGGGTTGCAGTTTTGGAATCCCCTTGCCTGACCCACCTCCTCAAAGCAGCAAGGAGCGCACGCAGGTACCGGTCCATTACCACACGCTCCATGATCTGAGGGCCTGTCAAGGTCTCCGTCTGTAACCACTTCCTGGTGAGGTCGACCAGGTCGAACATTTGAGAATGGGCTGGCTGGTTGCTGGAGTAGGTCCATTGATGCACGTGCTGGGCCCGGACCGCCATAGTGACACCCAAGCGTGCGAATATCTCTGTCTTCAGAGTCTCAAAGTCCTGGGCCTTGTCCGGTTTCAGATCAAAATAGGCCTTTTGAGGTTCTCCTGACAGAAATGGGGCCAACAGACTCGCCCACTGTTCTTTTGGCCACCCTTCGCGGACAGCAACGCTCTCAAAATTCGAATGGTATGCCTTAACATCATCAGCAGGTGTCATTTTCTGTAGGTGGTAGGAGGCACGTACCATCTTTGGTTCCACTGGCACAAGGTGCGGACCCCTTTTTTAGTTCCACTAGAGCCTCTGCGAACTGCCAGTTCATCTCCTGCTGGGTCGCCTGTTGTGCTGCAGCGGCCTCTGCGACTTGGAGGTTGGTTTCTCGCTGGGCTGCATTGGCCTGTAGCAGGGCCTTTATCATTTCCTCCATCTTCAGAAATTGCCCGTTGAATCCACCACGTGTGGGGAAATTAGCTCATGGGGATCACCTTTTCTGAATGACAGTCAGCAAACGGGCACTTTCTTCAAAATCTGGCGGATGCCAGGTTTATTTGCAGGAAGTTTGCAAAATAAAAACAAACAGTAAATAAAATCCTTGCAGTCCGGCGCTAACTAAACAAATAGTCTCCTCTCTATATAGTGCGGGGCTGGTCCCCGTCATCCACAAAAACATGCGGCAAAAGCAAACGTTTTAGTCCAACACCCAGAGCTCCTCTCACTCAGGTTCCCTCCTGAGTCTCCAAACCAGAGCCCTGTTGAGCTCTCTTCCTGGTTATTTAAAGTCCACCTGAGTGTGGGCTCAAGTGGACCAGAACATATGGACCGGAACCTAGCCTGCGAGGTGAAATGTAGCGATTATCCACTATACCACCTCGCATACCGTCACTATATATATATATATATATATATATATATATATATATATATATTTATTTTGTATAATTATTGCACTTTGTACTTTAGAGTGCTAAGTGGAAAGCATTTCACTATCATTTTATTAATTTTGGATTCTGCATTTAGTGTAGTGATAGCACTATTAGGTGGTAGCTGCTTTCTATATTATATATTTTATTTCTGTGATAAGTTTGGGGTAGCATATAGTAGTGTGGGAATATAAATTTACTCATTACCATTAGCAAAGGAGTGGGACAGTACTCCATTTACTTTGATCGAGGTCATAGGTGATGAATAGATGTATCCATTGGGGCCTAATGCAATATATGAGAGTGTTTCCAAGATGAAGTTCCAATCTACTCTCTAACACTTTTTCTGCATTAGTAGACAGGAGTAGAAATGGCACATTTAATGTGGTTGCATAGTAGATTAGATTCAACGTCCAAAGGGCATTATGCCTGACCTCCCTATGTGGTATGAAACCTGCTTGATCCACATGTATTAACAATGACAAAAAGGGCTGCAAATGGTTATCCAGTATTTTGGTGAACAGTTTTGAATCAAAATTTAACAAGGCTATGGGATGGTGATTACCACAGTCACTAAGATCCTTGCCCTCTTTTGGAATCACCAAAATATGAACTGATATCTTGGGGAAAGCAATAACCCTCCAGAAGTGAATTGTATGCTCTTAGAAATACTGGAAACATATTTTGTTGAAATGTTTTACAATAAATTAATGAATTGATTTAGGAGTTGCCATCACCTCTTTGAAATGTGAGATTAATAAAGTATGGTCCTGTCTGTCATTTTAAGTTTGGGAAGGGAGGGTCTTTTTAAGTAAGAATGAACAGCATTTACATGAGAGGACAGTAAATGTTGTGGTTTTGGGCGGGTATACATTTTAAAGAGTTTGATAATAGTTAGAGACAGCTATTGCTTGTGGGGAACTGTGGACCCTTTCCATGGTATCTTTCACCTGTGGGATATAGGATTTAGAGATGAGTTCCTTCAGAGCTTTTGCCAAAATGTTTCCTCTGCTTGGATGGTATGTTCTTTTTTTTTTTTACTCCCAGACAAATCACAATACCCCTACTATAAGATGTGTAGCCATGCCCCCGTAGGAGTTGCTAAATGTTGTGGTTCACCTGTCACCCTGCCCAGCCCGGCATCCATCTCTCAGGCAGTCAGAGACACAGACCAGTCGATAAGCTTTGTTTTTTTTTTGTTTTTTTTTTTTTTATATTGAGGGGATTGAACTTGAATGGGAATGAGAAATTATGGGATGCCCAGTAAGATTTAGTGCAACTTGCTTGGGACAACTATATACACTCCTGTATATACACTCCAGTCTTCTCTCCAGCACTACTCTTGCTTAAGACCTTTTTCCTTTCACTCCTCAAGCACTTCACTTGCTCTGCAGACCGTTACTCCTCCAGCACTTCACTTGCTGCAGACTGTTACTCTTCCAGACTAGTTAGCATTGCAAGATTAGGTCTGACACCAACTCAGCCAGTCCTCAGTGTATTGCCTTTTCTGGGCAGGGGCCCCGGACCCCTATTGCATAGAAATAGTTCAGGTGCTAACTGTCACCTATCCAGCTACTGATCCAAGATAGCTCTCTTCAGGCCCTGCCAGCCAGCCTGGCTGCAATGACCTCTCTCCACTGCTCATCCCACAGTCCACTCTTCTGGTTCTGGACCCATCTCAAACTGCAAACTCACCAGTCCTCCCAACTGTGCTTCACTTACCAGCCCTCCTGGCTGTGACCAGTTGTCCTTCCTGGAGTCTCTTAGCAGTGTTCTCTCTCGCTGTCCTCTCCTTGCTCTCTCATGTGCCTCTCTCCCAGGATCTCTTCTCTCCTCCTGGATGCACCTGAGCCCTGGTACAAGGTTACCCCCTCAGACTGGGGAGCTCCCTGTGGGCCCCAACAGCCTCCACACTCTCTCACTCCAGCTCTTCCACCCAACAACTCCTCCCCTGCTGGGCTGACCCTGGGTATTTAAGGAGGCCTGCCCCCTGCCAATCCAAGTTTGGGATTGTTCAAGGCTCCTTAAAAATACCCCAGGCAACTCCACCTCTCCTCTCCTCCTCTCTTTCTAGCACCTTCTAGAAAAAAGAGGGAGGTGACAGTGATGCTACCTGGGAGTCACCGAGTCCTGCCCTGAGCTACTCCCAGCCCAGAATGAAAACAAACAGGCCTAGCCACCAGCTAGGCCTGAGGAAAAGATGATC
Source organism: Aquarana catesbeiana (assembly GCF_042186555.1). Taxonomy (NCBI): domain Eukaryota; kingdom Metazoa; phylum Chordata; class Amphibia; order Anura; family Ranidae; genus Aquarana; species Aquarana catesbeiana. The sequence goes on from NC_133329.1 coordinate 257,204,077, forward strand.
TGCACTCCAGTGATTGCTCTTCAAATATATTGTGTTTATTGTCAAGCCACAGTGAAAAAAAGCAAATGAGAACAGTTGACGCACTTCAGCCTATAAGGCCTTAGTCATAACCACATTACAGACATGAAACTTTGAAATAAATAGTAGCTCTAAGGATCACTGGCTCCACCCATTAATTGTCTTAATTGACTGCAGGCAATTATCCTAAAAAGGGGAATCAGCTATACTGCATATAGGGTGATCCATATGTATTCCACTATTTCTCACCCACCTTATAGTGATAATAAGTACACACACTTGTGCATGTACTCATGCACATATACATGATTAAAACACACCATGAAATTCAAAATACATTAAATAAAAAAATAAAAATAAAAATAATAATCCAGGTATGCGAAAAAAGACACCAGAGGAGGAAAAGAGAGAGGAGGTTCTGGGGAGAGGCATGCTTAATGTAAGCGCAAGTCCAGATCCCACCTCAGGTTTAACTCCTGAGGCGATCTTGTTTTTAATCTAAAGATCCACCATGCTTCTCTCCCCAGTAGCCTTCTCTCCCTATCACCTCCTCTGGGCAAGTGAGACAACCGTTCTATTCCTCTAAAGCGGAAAGAGGAAAGATCGCCCTGGTGACATTCCCTGAAGTGACGAGTTGCATTCAAAATATTTCTAGCATTTGGATTATTTGTGTCACAGTAGTGTTCCCCTATACGGGCTCTCAAAGGACGTGTGGTACAGCCTACATATTGGAGGCTGCGTGAAATACAGGTGATCAGGTAAATTACATAGTTTGTGCCACAGTTGATGTATTGCTGTATAGTAAACTCTTCATCTGTAGCTGTGGCAACAAATGTTTTACCCAAATCACACAAGTTACAGTACCTACAGGTTTTTATATTACAAGGGTAACTACCAGGATAAGAGATCCAGGTGGGTTGGCATTGTTTAGATGAAAATAGACTAGGTGATAGTGCAGTCCCCAGAGTGGGTGCACGTTGGCTAGAAAAAAGGCAACCTGCTTGCAGAATCTCATTCAAATCTTTATCTGTATGTAATATTGGCAGATTCTTTTTTATTATTCTGAATATTGTAGGCCTACCTACATTTTCCTACCCTATAGAAAAATCCTCAGACTAGTACCTACCTAACTAGAGGGTGCTACAGATGTATATGTCTCTCAAAGATTACAAGGAGCTGTATGTGTGTTGTCATTAAATTGAAAGAACTGATTTATTTCTGTTGTCACCAATTCCTGTATCTGTGGATCCGATATGAGCAACTCATGAAGACACTAGGTATGACCACAAGGGGAATCACATATATTAAGGGTACAAGAGATAGGCATGTGATCAGAAAGAGTAAGGGAACCAATAAGCTTTGGATAATAAGGGCAATAGCACCTTGAAAATGATAATATAGTTGAACGCATGTAAGATTGATGGACACATGAAATGAATGTAAAGTCTTTATCAGCTGGATGAATCGATCGCCAAGTATCAACCAATCTCAAATTATGTAAGATCCCTTTAACTTTACATAGTTTTTGGTATGATAAATGAGAGGTTAGATATATCAAGAAGTGGATCTAGAGCAATGTTAAAATCTCCTTTGAAAATCAGCACTCCTTCAACATGTGGTAAAACTTTATCTGGTAGTGTTTGGAGGGACCTTGGCTTAGTTGCCATGTTGATAAAGACAAGGACTTCTTCACCACAACCCTATCCCAGATTTTGGGAGGGTGTCTCCATGTGAGGGGCTAATCGGAATCAGGAAGCCCATTTTAACAATTGGGGAACCCAAGATAACCCCCCCTTTGTTAATGAGTAAGAGGTACAGTACATAGTAACTCTGAAAGCCAAGCTTCCCTATCAGAATCTAATGGATTTTTTACATATTCCCACTCAATTTTTTGAACCTGTTGTGTGCCAACCCCTGGTTGTATTTTTGACCACAGTGATTTTTGGAAATACAGTAAGCAGACCTATAAGGTATCCTTTAAAATTCTCGCAGCACAGCAAAGGTTCTTGGGATTGTGCTTCAAAGTATTCATAAATGCGTTACTCAATCATGTCATGGGAGGAAAATAAGTTCAGCCAAAAGGCATTACATTTCCAAGGGGCCGTAGTAGTCTTAAAGGGCTCAGCAGTTATCCATGCCACCAGGGGTGAATGGTCTAAGATTCCTCTAGGAGCATACAGAAATATGTAAATCAGAGGACCAGAGGTCGTGGTGCCCTGACAAAGATCAATCCTAGATAGAAACCTAAAGGACATAGAGAAGCAGGGAAACTGCTGCTCAGAGGGGAATCTGTTTCTTTAAGGGTCAAACCGTTCAAACTCACTAAGGAATCTAGATAGAGTAGTTCCTCTATAAAGGGGGCCTGCAGTAGCAGGAAGATGTTCATCATTTGGGGGCACAGATAACCATTAAAATCACCCATCAGCGAGGGGCGGAACTGGCGGCCAGTGTGGATGGTTATGTGAGAGAGACGCTCTGCCAAAACGGGTGACATACCGCGGCTCACAGCTCGCTGATACAGGTGAAAATAGCATTCGCAGCAAGGAGAGATTGAGGGGCACACACCCCCCATCCATCAGCCATCCATCACCATCCACGGGTGAGTTACGCTATACAGACCATCCACTACCATCCTCTCCTTTCAACAGCCCTGTTAAGCAGAAAAGGATTGGAGAGCAGGAAGGGGCTCAGGATGATGCAGGGGCATCAGGGGAAGACATGGAGGAATCCTCCTCATATGAACAGCATCTAGATGCATTCCCTACCACAGGGCAGCCCATCATAGAAACCACTATGAAAGAGATGCTGCAAACACTGCAGGGGGCCCTCCAGCAAGACATGGCAGCTTTCATGCACTCCCCAAAAAAGAAATGAAAGAGGTCAGCAACAAAGTAGAAAATGTTGAACAGAAGACGGAGGAATTTACTATGGCACACAATGAGCTGGTAGATGCCCATTTTGATGTTAAGGATGAGCTCAAAGCGATGCGACTTAAAATGGCAGATATTGAAGACAGGGCTCGCAGAAATAATATCAAATTTAGAGGGATCCCTGAATCAATTAAACCAGCTGAACTTTCTGCATACCTTCAAAAGCTCATAACAACTGTTAGGTACCTGGTAGTAGAGCCTGACTTGTAGGAGAAGACCTCTCATACAACGCTGGTTCAGGAGCCACTGGAGTGGGAACAGTGGTCTCCTGAGCGCAGTGGGGTAGGAGTGCCTGTTGAGCAGAGTCTCTGATGCTGGGATGAGATGGAGATCCCTCAAGGGATGGCTGGACTGCAGATCAGGTGGTAACTGGAAACAGCAGGCTGAAACACTGGAGGTGCGGAGATCACTGGAGCTGGAGCTGAAGGTGCAACAGCAAGGACAAACAGCAGGCACAAGCAAGGTCAGACAGTCCGGGTCAGCAGGCAGGTGAGGCAGGTAATAACGGCAGGCAGAGGCAGAGTCGGTAGGCAGGCAGGGATCGGCAACGGTATCAGGCAGAAGCAACAGAATAGTCAGGCAGGCCGGGTCGGATTGGAGCGGGATGGATGGTCAGACAAGCCGGGTCAATCAGGTAACAATCAATCAGGTGCAGATTAACAGGAATCACAGAGCTGAGACGAAGCAGCAATGCGCCCGTGGAACAGGGGAACTTTTATGCGCTCTTTGGCGCCAAACAGCGCTAATGCGAACGTGCACGCGCGGGTGCACGGCGCGCCGTGCACGCGCGGGTGCACGGCGCGCCGTGCACCCGTGCGCGCCAGAGCGCCACGCTGATGCCCGGGAACAGCAGACGTTCGTTGCAATGTTTGCACAGGGGCACGCCGGCGCATAGGCGCAAGCAAACGCCCAGGGCTGGCACTGGTAGATCCCTGACATTGCCCCCCCAAAGGGCAGCCTCCGGATGCCCATAAGCCTTCTCTTCTCAGGGTGGGTAGAGAAATAGGCGCGAACTAAACGCCTAGCATGAACATTACTGTCTGGTTCCCAAGAGTTACTTTCTGGGCCGTAGCCCTTCCATTTAATTAGGAATTGTGTGAGAGAGAATCAGGCAAAGACAATTCGTAAGAGACTTCATTGATTTTCCTCTTAACCAGAAAAGGTCCCATAAATCTAGGTGCCAACTTCTTAGAAGGACATGCTAATTTGATATTATTGGTAGAAAGCCATACCTGATCACCAAGCTGTAACTTCAACTCCCCTCTTCTTTTTCAGTCGAAGATTCTCTTGCCGTCTGCCTGGACTTTGGACACTGCTTCCTGCAACATCTGGTTGTTGTGGCTGAGGAAATCCACTGTACTCTGTACTGCCGGAACTGAAGACTCTGGAAGGAAATTGGGTAGAAAGGTTAAATGGAAGCCATAACTGGCGAAAAAAGGGGATTGTCCGATGGCAGAATGTTTGGCATTGTTGTAGGCAAATTCTGCTAAGGGCAGCAGGGATACCCAATCCTCCTGTGTGAAGGATGTAAAGCATCTGATGTAATGTTCAAGGGTCTGATTGGTCCTCTCTGTCTGCCCATTAGTTTGAGGGTGATAGGCCGAGGACAGGGCCGGTTCAATTTTTAAGGTTTCACACAGGGCTCTCCAAAAGCGTGAGGTGAATTGTACCCCTCTATCAGAGACTATGTTTGCAGGAACTCCATGAAGTCTGATGATTTCCTTGATAAATATACGAGCAGTCTCAATGGCCGATGGGGTTTCCTTTAGAGGAAGAAAATGGGCCATCTTGGTTAAACGGTCCACTACCACAAAGGTGGCTGAACATCCCTCAGAACATGGCAGCTCCACAATAAAATCCATGGAAATCATTTTCCAGGGTCTATCGGGTACTGGTAAAGGTTTTAACAAGCCCCAAGCTCGATTCCTGGATGTCTTATTCTGGGTGCAGATAGGGCAGGAGCTGACGTATCTTTCGCAAAAGTGTTTCAGATTGGGCCACCAGAATGTACGCTGCACCAATTCCAGGGTTTTGCGAACCCCAAAGTGACCTGCCAGTGGGTGATCATGAAGGAGCGTCAAGACCTTGACCCGAACCTCCTCAGGGACAAAAATTTGGCTTCCTTTCCAGAACAATCCATCTCTGTTTATCAATGTAATCCCTGTAGGCCTGGCTGACTCAGAGGATGCTTCCTTAATCTGGGAGAGTAGATCTGTTTGTAGGAGTAAGAAATTGTTTGCAGGTAAGATGGTGTCAGGGATAGATAAGTCCTTTGGGTTGTCATGCATTCGTGATAATGCATCTGGTTTAATATTTTTTGAGCCTGGCCGATAAGTAATATGGAAGGAAAAGCGTGAGAAAAACAGAGCCCAGCGGGCTTGTCGAGGCTTTAGTCGTTTAGCAGATCGCAAATACTCCAGATTTTTATGGTCAGTGTAAATTAGTACTGGATGCATAGCCCCTTCCAACAGGTACCTCCACTCCTCCAGAGCAGTCTTGATAGCAAGGAGCTCCCGATCACCGACATCGTAGTTCCTCTCCGCCGGGGAGAGTTTTCGGGAGAAGAACCCCACAGGATGCATTACGTCACTACTGCCTTTGCGTTGCGAAAGTATTGCACCCACCGCTATCTCAGAAGCATCTACTTCTAAGATGAAAGGTAATGACGGTTCAGGATGACTGAGGATAGGTGCCGAGGTAAACAGTCTCTTGAGGTTCTCGAAAGCATCTTGGGCCAGTTGATTCCAGGAAAAACGGGCATTCTGTTTGGTCAACTGCGTGATGGGTGCAATTATGGCTGAGAACCCCCTGATGAACTTCCTATAAAAGTTTGCAAACCCGATAAACCGCCGAACTCCCTTCTTGTCCAGGGGTACCGGCCAGTCCAGAACCTTCTGCGGGTCTATCTTGACGCCAGTTGAAGAGATTATTAACCCCAGGAATTGAATGCTCTGTTGCTCGAACTCGCATTTCTCCGCTTTTGCATAAAGTCTGTGTAGGCGGAGACGACCCAACACCCTGCGGACATGTTCTCGGTGTAGCTCAAGAGATTCCGAAAAAATCAAGATATCGTCCAGATATGCGATCACAAAAACATCTAGAAAGTCCCTGAGAACATCGTTGATCAAGTGTTGGAAGGTCGCAGGAGCGTTGCAGAGTCCGAAGGGCATAACTAGATATTCATAATGCCCGAATCGGGTCCGAAAAGCTGTTTTGCACTCATGCCCAGCCCGGATACGGATCAGATTATAGGCCCCTCTTAGGTCAAGTTTAGTGAAAATAATGGCAGTCCTTAATTTCTGGAATAGTTCAGGTATCAAGGGTAGGGGATACCGATTCTTGACCGTGATTTTGTTCAGTTCTCGGTAATCCACACACGGGCTGAGAGACTTGTCCTTCTTGGTGACAAAAAATATTCCGGCACCAGCTGGGGAGGTGGAATGGTGAATGAACCCCTTGGCCAGGTTTTCATCTATATATGTCTTTAGTACTTCCTGTTCCTTTTCCGATAAAGGAAAGATGCGTCCGAATGGGATTTCGGATCCTGGCATCAACTCAATGGAGCAGTTATAGGGGCGATGAGGTGGAAGAGAGTCTGCCCCCTTCTTACTGTAAACATCGATGTATTCGTGATGTTGTTTAGGTATGGCCTGGCAAATCTTCTGGTCGGTGTCCAGACAAAGCAGAGCGGCTGAGGAATCTGTATCTTTCATCAAACAGTGCTCTTGACAGTAGGGTGACAGGAATTTTATTTCTCCGGATGCCCAGTGGATGTGTGGGTTGTGGGCCTGTAGCCAGGGAATGCCCAGGATAATGGGAAACATAGGAGAGGTGATGACATCAAGGACCAGCAGTTCCTTATGTTAGGAAGAAGTGGTAGCAGGCAATGGCAGTCTCTTGAGTTACTTGCCCGGATCTGATGCGGGAACCATCAGCTAAAAATACAGAGTCCATGGGTTTTAGTCCGTAAAGGGATATTATGTTGGCTGGCAAAAGTTGAATCGACAAAGCAACTGCATGCTCCGGAGTCAATGATGGCTTGACTGGGATTATCTCTTCTTGGAGCTGTAATGAGAGAGGAATGGCAAGATGGGTAGAATTCGTGGACAGAGCAGAGAGACTGGTATACACAGGAGATGAGCACTTACTTATTTTAACTGGACAATTATGAACATAGTGCCCGGTTCCACCGCAATAGAGGCACAGATTAAGTTGCCGACGTCGAGCACGTTCTTCGGAAGTCAAGGCAGGTCGCATCAGTCCTAGTTGCATAGGTTCAGAAGTGTCAGGCGTGATATTAGCAGGATTCATACTGGGTGAGGGTGAGTAGCGAGCTGCAGGAACCGGAGCCTGTGCTGTCATCCAGGTCGGGCGGGATTGTTGAGCAGAACGTTCAGATCGACGTTCTCTGAGGCGACGGTCAATCTGAATAGTCAAGGAGATCAAGGCCTCAAGAGTATCTGGTATACCCACTTGAGCAAGTTCATCTTTTAGTCCTTCAGATAGACCCATGCGGAACTGATGGCGCAGGGCCGCATCGTTCCACTGTGTGTCCGCACTCCAACGCCTGAAGTCAGTGACATAGTCCTCCGCTGGTCTGCGGCCTTGCTGGAGCGCGAACAGAGCTAATTCGGCTGTGGCAGTCTGTTGAGGGTCCTCATATAGTTGCGCCATGGCTTCAAAAAAAGATGATAAAGATTGGGTTAGGGCTGAGTCTCCCTCAAGTAAACGGTGGGCCCAGGTCTGGGGTTCTCCTTGTAGGAGGGAAATCACAAATCCCACCTTGGTGGCTTCCAGTGAGAAAGTTCGGGGCTGTAAGGCAAAATAGAGCTGGCAGGTGTTTCGAAAGGCCCGAAACTTAGCCTGGTCTCCGGAAAACCTTTCGGGAATGGGAACCCTTGGTTCAGGTGGAAGCATCACAACTGAAGGGCTTGAAGCAGTCTGTGCTGGGGCTGCAGCTGAAGAGGAGGCTGTAGGGTTAGACCCTGCAAGATTCTGAACTTGTCCTTCCAGTCTGTTATAGTTATCCTGAAGGGATTGCACTGCTTGAGTGAGGGCCGCAAGGTGTGTGCATATCTCCTTTAATGGAGAGGTGTCTCCTGCAGGCTCAGTCATGGCTGCTTCGTACTGTTAGGTACCTGGTAGTAGAGCCTGACTTGTAGGAGAAGACCTCTCATACAACGCTGGTTCAGGAGCCACTGGAGTGGGAACAGTGGTCTCCTGAGTGCAGTGGGGTAGGAGTGCCTGTTGAGCAGAGTCTCTGATGCTGGGATGAGATGGAGATCCCTCCAGGGATGGCTGGACTGCAGATCAGGTGGTAACTGGAAACAGCAGGCTGGAATACTGGAGGTGCAGAGATCACTGGAGCTGAAGGTGTAACAGCAAGGACAAACAGCAGGCACAAGCAAGGTCAGACAGTCCGGGTCAGCAGGCAGGTGAGGCAGGTAATAACGGCAGGCAGAGTCGGTAGGCAGGCAGGGATCGGCAACGGTATCAGGCAGAAGCAACAGAATAGTCAGTCAGGCCGGGTCGGATTGGAGCGGGATGGATGGTCAGACAAGCCGGGTCAATCAGGTAACAATCAATCAGGTGCAGATTAACAGGAATCACGGAGCTGAGACGAAGCAGCAATGCGCCCATGGAACAGGGGAACTTTTATGCGCTCTTTGGCGCCAAACGGCGCTAACGGCGCCTGCGCGCGCGTGCACACCGCCGCGCGCCTGAGCGCCGCGCACCCGGGCGCGCCAGAGCGCCGCGCTGATGCCCGGGAACAGCAGACGTTCATTGCAATGTTTGCACAGGGGCGCGCCGGTGCATAGGCGCATGCAAACGCCCAGGTCTGGCACTGGTAGATCCCTGACAACAACAGTCCTCCCATCCCTGGGGCCTGCAGGCATAATAATAGACAGAGCCTACAGACTGCCAAAACCATCATTCTTGCCTGACCAGATCCCTAGAGACGTCATAGCAAGGATTCATTTTTATCATGTAAATGACCAGCTGATGCGATATGCCATCCTGCACTCCCAGATCCTTTCGCTGGAATCGCACTCTATGCTGATTTGTCGCAAGCTACACTGATGGAGAGGCACAATTTGGTTCCCATTACCAAAATTCTGCGTAACCACCTTTCCAGCCAAACTGCTGGTGGAGATGTACAATGAATTGCATTCAAACATTTCACCAGAGAAAGGTATGGAGCTCCTCCAAACGAGACGCCTCCTCCCTGTGAACCGTGACTCTGCAGACCCAGATCCCCTCCAGGACAGACGCAACAATAATTGCCAAAACAGGAGGGGTAGATAACCTATTCATATTCATGTTTGTGCTTTTGTAGTTCACCTAATGCTCTCCTCAGGATCACTGAACCCTTGGTGCCTTCCAGAGTAACCACATGTTTCTGTGTTAGCTCAACCCTCACCCCTTGTTCGGCTGATTTAAGGAATATTTTTTCCCCAACTTAATTTACGTGATATTTCCGTAACCTGTTTTTCTCAGCACGTACTGCTTAACTGTTTCAAGTTACTGAACAATTCAGTTTGGTTTATTTTTCTTGTTTCTTGATGGTTATAACGAAAAAAATTACCTCAGGACATACACATGTCAAACAAGAAGTTTGTAACACTTCTCATACCAAGCATTACCACTAGATAGCAGCCAAGCGCTTTCTACCATTTAAATGAACCTGAAGCTGATGTCATACAATGTTAGAGGCCTGAACAGTCCCTACAACACAGAGCACTATAGAAAACAGCCATGGACTTAAAATGCAATATTCTGTGTGCACAAGAGACACATTTTTCTAGCATCAAACCCCCAAAATGCTCACATGATAAATTTCCATGCATATTTACAGCCAATAACACTTCCAAGAAAAATGGTGTATCGATTGCTATCAGGGACACTATAACCTTTTCTTTATTGCAGGACCATATTGACCCCCAAAGACGTTCTTTCATTTTGGTCGCAGAAAAGGATTGTGTCATCTACACACTGGTGAACTTATATGCACCTAATGTTAAATCGATTAAATTTATCCATAAGGTCATTAAGCTTGCTAAAGCAATGCAAAATGGTAATTTGATACTGTGTGGGGATTTCAATATGATTTTGAATGAAGTGCCTCATAGCTGGCCCTCAGGTGGAGGCCATCTTTAGGATCATTGTGCCATGAAGAGAGACTCTTTGATCCATGGCGCTGCCTTAGAGCCACCGAAAGGGACTACACGTGCTACTCTGCACAACAGCTATTCTAGAATAGAGTTTTTTCTTACTGATATGTATACTTTGCAGAATGTACGTAATGCCCATATCCACAACATCACGTGGTTGGACCATGCACCAGTGACTATCGATGTTGTGGATACGAGCAAAACTTCCCACAATGAGGTGGAAGGGAAACTCAGAGAGTATTTCCAATTCAATGATAACAGAGAATATTCTCCATTGACGATATGGTGTGCACATAAGACATTTGCTAGGGGAACCCTTATCCAAATCGCCTCTAGAGAAAGGAAAAAAAAATGCAGCGCATATCACAGCTTCACAAATCCATTGCAGAATTAGAGGCTGAACACAAAAATCCCAACTCTACTTCAACACACATATTAAAACGCCTTATCTCCTGCCTTGAGGAATTACGGCAGGAACCCAGGGCGGATTATGACACATACTTCAAAAGAATGAAACTGTCCTACTCCCAAAATAACTCTTAGCCTCCCAACTCAAAAAAAGGCAAGCACGATCCAACCTCACACATATTAAACACCACCGATCTAATACCATGCTTCACAACCCTAAAGACGTAGCCAACGCATTTAAAAATTATTATGATTCCCTCTACAACCTCACCAAAGACCCACTCACCCACCAAACTACAGACTTAGAAATCAATGATTTTCTTCAAGGAATTCATCTGCCCACAGTAGATATCACCACACTTCAGAAACTGAATACTCCCATCACCAACAAAGAGGTCGAGACTGTCATAAAATCGCTTCCCATGCACAAATCACCGGAAGCGGTCAGATTTTCCAATGAATATTATAAGGCATTCACCTCCCTCCTCACTCCAAAACTAGTAGAAATTTTCAGTACTGCAGCCTCTACAGGTTCCTTCCCAAGTGAAATGCTCCAAGCCCCCCAAAACTTTATACCCATTTCCCTATTAAATTCAGATCTAAAGATCTACACCAAAATTTTAGCCAATAGATTAATGGAAATTACTCCATCCCTCATAGGCCTTGATCAAATAGGCTTTGTAAAGGGCAGGCAGGCACCAGGCGGGACCAGAAGAATGTTGAATCTTCTGCAATGAGCAGAGGTCCCCCAAGAATATAGCATATTCCTGGCCCTAGATGCAGAAAAGGCCTTTGATAGGGTCAATTGGGTATACCTGTCTAAGACCCTGCACAAATTTGTAATATCTGACCTAATCCACTCAGCAATCATGTCACTATACTCAAATCCTACAGCCCGAGTCTATACATCTAGCTTACTCTCTGACCCTTTTTTATTGTCAAATGGAACTCGTCAAGGATGCCCCCTCTCTCCAATTATATTTTCACTTGTCATTGAACCACTAGCGGAATACATCAGATCTAACAAAGTAATAAAAGGTATCAATATAGGCTGTGAAAGTCATAAAATAGGACTCTTCGCTGATGATATTATACTAACTTGATATTATATCCAAACCAGAATCTTCTATACCAGAAGTAAAATCCCTGTTAAACAAATTTTAGCAAGTCTCCTTTTACAAAGTCAACACAAATAAATGTTTTGCCTTGGCACTTAATGTACCTAGGGAGGAAAAATCCAGGATCAAAAAAATATTCCCTTGTAATTGGGAACCTCCTCTTTTTCCAAAATATATTCATGCAACTATACTCCATTATTAGCTAAAGTAGAAGAGGAATTAAACCAGATCAGTAAATTGCACCTAACATGGATAGGGAGAATAGCTGCATACCAAATGCAAGTGCTGCTATACTACTTCCGAACACTACCCATTCCTATCACTCAGAAATTCTTCTTGCAACCAACAGTTAGTTTGAAAAAATACATCTGGGTGGGACAGAAACCTAGAATAGCTCTGGCACATCTGTACAAACCCAAACACCTAGGTGGTGTGGGCCTTCCCAATGCACAAATATACTATAAAGCTGCTGTACTAGACCAAATGCGTTACTGGTTCTCTTGCCAAGCAGATAACAGGTGGTCTGACATAGAACGCAAAGTTACAGGACATAACCTCCCAGCGTTGGCATTAGCTGCATGCCTACACCACAGCCCAAAAACCCCACCTTACCCAACCATACAAGCCACCACTGCAGCATGGTCCTCCTTGATTAGACAACACTTTGCTGACACACCAATCTGCAGGATAAAAATCCCATTAACGACCTATGAATACTTAATCCCTGGATTATCAACCCAATCTTGGAAGAAACAAGGAGCACACTTCTCCACGTCTGACCTAACTGAACAGGACACGATAGACAGATATAACATTTTCCAAATAAAGCACTACTCAGCAACTAACAAAACTAGCCCAATAGAGCTACCTCAAATACTTTAGGACTACTTGATAAATAAATACCCAGCTAAACACAAGGGGAAATAAATATTTTATAAATTCACTGCCCCCCTGTATATGCAAACTAAAATACCCAACATGGTAAAATGGCAAAAGAATTACAAAAAGAATTCTCCTTACATCAATGGCACTTAGCTATAAAACACAATGGCAGATCCTCAGCATGTGTGGATCACTGGGAAAATGCACAAAAGATACTGCATAGATGGTACCTCACACCTCTACGCCTAAATAAAATGAACCCGAGTATCTCATCACTATGCTGTCGAGATTGTGACTCTACTGGCAGCCTACTACACATACTTTGGAGCTGTACTGTAATATATTCTTTCTGGATATCTCGTCCCTTATCCAAGAAACGACAGGAATCAAATATACCTTAACTCCACTCTCCTAAGCCTTGGTATTGAACACTCCCCCCCCCCCCCCCCTGCTGACAAGGAAAGTGGATATCCATATCCTCTTTGCAGCGTGCATTACCCTAGCAAAGGAATGGCGCTCCAAAGCACCTCCAAAAATTGAAGAGGTAATATCTAGAATTAATGCACAATATACCATGGAAAAAATGGTCGCTTATAAAGAAATAAGAGCCCCAATTTTCCATAAACACTGGGAAATCTGGAGGACATCTCAGAATGCCTCCTCACATTTATGATTTATGATGTATAAGACTCACGATACTTACACAACAACTACCAACCATCTATTGGTAAGACTAATATTAGCTGTGGTCGTTTCCTGTGACCCATAAACAACAATATGAGTAAATGACCACAGCACAATCAGCATATGTGTACTACTTCGTATATCAGAAGAGAAGTTTACTGTATGTTTATTGGTTGATAATATTGCACTTAAGAGCTTACTACTAAGTCTTATCTCCAGAGACCCTCAATAAGGTCCAAAGCGGGCTACTTCCTAAAAGTCTAATAGAGAGCCTGCTCACAGTGTGGGGTGACAGGCCTGTTGAGGTCATACTCCGCATCTTTATAAGAAGCCCGAGCAAATGTAGTAATGTTTCTACAGTAAGTTCGCTTTTTGGTACCCACTTTGTATGTTTCTTATGCTGTAAGACCTGCTTTTTATTTTACATGTACATTGTAGAATTAAAAAAAAATCTATGGTTAAAAACAAAAACAAATCACCCATCAGCAACAATGGTAAGCAACAATGGTAGACGGGGTTTGCCCAGCGTAAAGCAACAAAGTTGTCGCAGCCTGGCAGTATGGAAAAAAAATATATACCATAGCCAATATGCAAGTAAGTGGACAGTAAAGGAAAACATATCTGCCTTCAATGTGTATAGTTGATGCAAATTCCTGAAACTCTATAGATCTGTGTATTACAACGATCACCCCATTGAGTACAAGCTGTAAGTGAAATTATACGCCCTGTGCAGTGCAGGTACACAGCACACCTTTATGCATACATAAAATAGAGTGAGGTAATAAGAGAAAGACAGCTTCAGTGCTTTGCTGCTCTGGGTTGATGCTCACGGATGGCGGCCTCATTGGCATCCAGCCAAGAGGAGGCATTCAGGGCTGTATCAAAGTGTGATTGCCCTCTAGCAGTAATTCATAACTGAGCATTTTGCAGCTGTAGCCTTTGTAAGTGCTTTTTCACTTTCAGGAATTTGACCCATTTGCGCTGAATCTCAGTAGACTAATCAAGATAAAAAGGTAAAAAGAATCAATATAAAAAGATAAAAGGAAACTTTTACTCGATTAAACTGTGTAGGCAGTGAACAGTGCACTTATGAACAGCTCTGAGGATTTCACCTAGGGTAGATTGTGAGGAATCTTAAATAATGACAGCATCATCAGCCTGCACCACAGTCTCCAGCACCACCATAAGATCAGGTTCAGATAGGGAGCCCTGAGCCAATAGTGTCTCATCTGCTATTGGTGGGAACAGCTCATCATCCCCTGGTGTTAGCTCTCCCCAAGAGCTTGGAAGCTTTTGGGTATAAAACATCATGTCCCATGATGCTTCCTTCCCCACAGGGCGGGAGGTCTTACCTGCTTTACTCACAGGATCCTTGAGCTTCTCCATGCCTCATGGTGTTCGCTGTTGGAAAGCAGGCTGGGTACCATTTTTGTTCTCCAGGGCCACAGCTTTCTCCTTCTTTTTTCTGTTCATCATTGGGGGCAGAGAGTGGTGAAAACACTCTAAGGAGGATCCAGGACACTGAGTGTAGGTAGAGGTAGATGGTAATACTGCTGATGGAAGGATCGGTACAAGGATAACTAGTGGGAGCTCCATGGGACATATTTGCTCACATGCCTAGCTTGGCCATCCCCTGATTTGACGATAATCTGATTTTTCCTAAATACAGGATCAGAAAAGTCAGTGGTTTTCACTCAATTGTGTTAAGCAACAGACCTCTTAAATTACCTTCCTTCTTAAATAAGAAATGCGAAATACAAGTTTTTTTTCTTCTTTTTCTAATTTCAACACAGACTCATAAAACATTGAAAATCACTTTTGAAGTTACAATAGTATGTCAATGATTATACAAGGTTTTAGTAATTAGGTCTACATCAATTTTAAATACCTTCTTTGCAGGGAGGACTATATTTTACATTTTTGTAACGAAAGTAAGGTATGATTTAAAGTGATGTAACTTTAAGAGATACATTTCTCCTTCAAGGTAAAGCAGGGTTTATAATAAAAATATATATAGAAAATGCTGGTAAAAAATATTGTAGCGCAATGGTTCTTAATAATGCTTAATACTACATGCTAATTAGCATTTAACATTTGGTAAATGAAACATTATACGTGGTACTGAGCATTAATTAAAACCATTACTAAATCTCCATCAGTGTTTAATTTTCATTAAAAAAAACAGCTTTTTAAATCTAGGTTATTTAATTAAAAAACTGTCCAATGCTGATACTGTATTGTTGCAGGATTGAACTGGAAGCTTATTTATATTTTTTCTCTGTTTATTTGTGAAAAACAAAAAAGAACAATATGGGCTGGTATTCATACAGTTTTAGGACTGGGAGTTTGCAGGTCCCTTTAAAGAGGAACTCCAGCTTTTCCTCTTCAAAACAACAGATGCATTGTGTAAAGGAATCACAACCCCAGTGTCAGTTTATGTGTAATTTACCCCCTTTAGCTGTATAAAGCAGGTTTCTGTGTCTGTGATGTCACTCCTCCTTCTGGCTGAATTTCAAAGTTCTCTGGCTTCCTGTTTCCTTCCTTTTTCAATCCTGATACTACATGTTCCATGATCCCTTGAGTCTCTATAGTTTCAGCAATCACTTGTACCAGTTCTGGGAGTTGATGTGGGTCGGTCTAAGAGTTACTGTGGGTGTTTCTGGGCCTTTATGTGGGTGGTGAAAGGGGAGGAATTGAATTGTATTATCACCACCCACACTTAATTTCTCTCTGCAGCGAATAGGGAACAAGCAGAAAATGAAAGTGATTCTAAAGGCACATTTTTTATTTATTTAAATAATTAACATGTTCTACTTTGCACAGAAAACGCATGGCAATGCCCACCAAACACGTGTCGCTCTCACTGTGCCATTTAGGCTGGGTTTGCATCTGTGTGTTTTTGAATGCATGGTAACCCACCAAACACGTGTCGCTCTCACTGTGCCATTTAGGCTGGTTTTGCATCTGTCTTTCTGAATGCATGGTAACCCACATAGAAAACACATTCTTTGCTGTGCATCTCTAAAAGGAACATTTTGAAAATGCAAGGCAACGCGCATTACACTTGCCTTACCATTCATTTGCATCTGCATGTTTCAGAATGCACGGCAACTCGCAATAAAATGCATGTTTTGGTGAACATTTAGAAAATGTGCGGTTGTGCAGCTCGCTTGCATAACCATTGGTTTGCATGTGCGTGTTTCTGAACATATGGCAACCTGCAATAAAAAATGCATGCTTTTCCATACGTTTGAAAAACACGCAGCAATGTGTGTCACGTCAGTGTTACCATTTAGGCTGTGTTCTCATTTACACGTTTCCAAATGCACAAGAACCAGCAAAGAAAACACATGCTTTGCTATGCTCTTCAAAAACAAATGGGAAACCTACGTCGCATTTGCGTTACCATTCATTCACATCTGCGCAATTCCAAACACATGGCAATCCACAAGAAAACGCAGGGGGTGCTTGCGTTACCATTAGTTTCATTTGCATGTTTCCGAACGCATGGCAACCCACAAGAAAATGCTTTTCAAAAACGCGTGGCATACGCTTCGTGCTTGCAGCACCATTCATTTACATCTGCCCGTTTCCGAATGCACGGCAAGACGCAAGAAACCGCATGCTTTGCCAAGCATTTAAAAAAAATTGTGTCACGCTTGCATCACAATTTAGGCTGCATTTTCATCTGCGCATTTCCGAATGAGTGGCAACCAGCACAGAAAATGTGGGCTTTGCTGTGCATTTTGAAAATGCATGTAAACACATAATTAAAAGGCAATAATAAAAAGTCTTAAATAAATAGTCCCTTTAAATATTGCAGCAGCGCTTCATGTTAAAACGTTTATTTATCCAAAACAACCAAAACATACCCCCATATGAATATGCGTACTAGAAAGCGAAAAAAATAAAGCAAGATGTAAAGTGCACTGTGCCTGTGAAATCTCCCGGTCACCGGAAAGCAAGTCAGGAGCGTTCTCTGTGTACAACAACAGTGATATACTTCCTGGTTCCTCCTCGTGTGGAGCGCACACTTCACTTCCGGTAGATCACGTTCCTTTTGGCTGTTTTGGATAAATAAACGTTTTAAGCAATATTACACTATGTGGACATTCCATTCCTCCCATATGTTTTACTGGAGCTACAGAGAGCGTGACTGACACCTAGTGGACGTTTAGGAGTGGTGGAGAACTATCATTATTATCTAAGGCTCTTTATTGCTGTTTTTCTGGTGAGTGCATACCCACTGGGGAGTTTCCCCTCACGTGGTAAAGTGTTTGGTGGAAGGCCCCCTTTACAGAACACAGCTGAAGCTATTGTAGATCTCCTCCGCTACTGGGCATTTTCTCATATAAGAACTATATATGAAAGCGTGTCCTTTGGATTTGGACATGAAGCGCTGCTGCAATATTTAAAGGGACTATTTATTTAAGACTTTTTATTATTGCCTTTTAATCATATTTTAACCATTTTAAGTAGCTGCTATTTTATTTACATTGTCTAGACTACATTAATGCCGTGTGTGTTTTTCAGCCCAGGGCGCAGAGCGATGTTTTAGTAGTCGATCAATGTTAACATCTTTCATTTATAGCATGTCAACACGTGTTGTGCTTCCATTCACATCTGTCTATTTCCGAACGCAGAAACATGCATTTTCTCTGCAATTTCTGTGCATGTTCTAGTGCTACTTTGGGCCATTTGTCGCATGTAGGGCAGCCCATTTAAGTGCAAGTTTAAAAAACGCAAAAAAAAACCACGAGCGGAAACATGAGTTTCCACTACCCTGAGGTTTAAATGGAATGTGCTTGGAAGGAAGTTTTTAGGCAGCAAGAATGTCCAGGGAGGAGAGGTGAGGGTTAAAAAAAAGCACTGATCCATCAAAGTTGCACAGAAATGATAGTCATGCTGCAAGTCATGTGACTTTCATGTGGTTCTTTGTGAACAAGGGCTGTCTATTCAATCCCTCCCAGCATCAGCAAAGCTATGTCTTACAGCAGGCTGTGTAGGTGTGTATATGAAGAGGTTTCCTTTTTGATAAATGCTATGATCTGAGACGGGACTTGGGAGTTTTGGGCTCTTCCTGTAGGTTTGACTGGGCGGCATTGAATGCTAATTAGGATGTATTCAGTCCCACCCACCATTAGAGCTATGAAGAAAGTTACATCATTTGCAGAGTCTGAAAGACTACAGAGGGGCACGTTTTAGGCTCTAGCTGCTGCAGGAAGTGACTGTGGAAGGGACAGAGTCTATCAGCAGGATATACAGAGTGTCACATGATACAAAACCACAACTAAACCCATAAAATCAGGGGATCCGCAGACAACAGAGCAACATGGTAGAGAGGTATGATCAATGCTGGGATTGATCATTCCATTCAGTTCTAGTGAAAAGAAAGTTGGAGTTTTAGCGTTAATCCTAATATCATATATGCTCATACCAACAGTCTGGTGTTGCAAGAGGAAAGAGCTAAAAGAAAAGCTAAAGCCCATCTTAAATGCATGGGGTTAAGCTAAGTATACCAAGAGGACATAGGAAGTATCCGATGCAGAAAGCTTAAATGAAATGTATCCTGGAGGATGCAGCTAAGCTGTCTATTTATTGACACCTATGAACTGGTAAGGAATCATTTGGCTTTACCTTTAAATGATTACAAGTTTAAAGAATAACCCCACTAATCAACACTACTACTAATTTTAATAATAATACAATATTAGAACTAAAATGTAAATGTCCAGACTTTGAATGAGGGGCACTATTGCTTCCTTCAAAGTGTATTGTTACTTTTAGGGGGGAACACACATAGGTTTATATTTAAAATTAGTTTGAGAGGCAAATCGGACATTCAATCAAAATCCTATTTGTGTTCTCCACCTTCCCAACCCTACAGTATCACATCTCTCCATGTTTTAGATGTTATAGCCAAGTGGGACTCTTGGGACTCTACTTCAACACTTTCCAGTGGTTATAGGACTCTCTACCCTTAAGGCTTCTTTTGACACCTTACACTAAATAAACTATCCCCCACTCTTACGTAAACTTACTTCCCTATTAACAGCCTAGTGTGAACTCCCAATTTCATGACAGGAGAGGGTAGCTATGAATAAAAAGTCTATGTTGCTTAAATTGCTCTATTTTTTTTTAGGACTGTTCCAGTATTGTTACCTGAATCCTCTCCAACATCGAATTATACCTTTTATTTGGGATAATAGTAAGCTGATACTCAATTACTTGGTTCTTCTCCGTAGTAAACTTTTGGGTGGGCTTGGAGCCCCCAGCAAAAAGCCCCCAGCAAAATACTATCAAGCTGAGCAATTTGCACAGATCCTATCAAGTCCCTTAATGAGTAATATTGGAAGCGACCAAATGTGACCAAGTCAGCATTGATAATTTAGTGTGGATCTCACCAAAGGATAGGCTTCATATTTCTAATCTAATCTTAAAGCATAAAGTACACTACAGACCAGAGACACTCACAAATACTCTGGGGGCCTTTTGTCCTCGCATAAGCCTCTTATGTCTTTGATTCATAGTCCTATGTTTCCTATGTCAAAATGCGACTAAAACATTTAAAGAGTAACTCCACTTTTGTTGAAAAAAAAAATTCCCTCTGGGTGATCTATGTACATTACAAGGATTTTAACAAACTTTGTTGCCGACTCCTGCCTTATTGTTGTTCTGAAGAAATCCCTGCATGTTTGTCTGTGTCCATGTGGGTAAGTGAATCTAATGGGAATGGTTTCATAATTATGAATCAGCTGCTGCACCTGCAGGGCACTAATGAGGAAAGCTGGTGAGCCTGCATCCCTTTAGATTTGATTTTCTATTGGGAGTATCTTTCCAGAAAATTATATTTTTGTTGCAGGGATGCCTGAAATCTGGCTTTATGTTAGGGCAGACTTCTGGGAAAATCAGTGAGCCAATTACATAAGCAGGAAATTATGTTTCTTTGTACAGAACACCTCCAGGTAGCCATATTGTATTGCATTTTACAGAAAATTACAGAGCTGCAGAATGAAAATGAAAGGTCATTGAAATACAATATGACTTGTGTTGCAATTGTATACTATACTATTTTTTCTTTTTTTACCTTTTCCCCACAAAAGTAGAGTTACCCTTTAAATGAACTCATGTTACAGGAGTTCACCCATTTTTTTCTTTACAACAATTGCTACCACAATGCAAAGTGTTTAGACATCTTCAGATAAATTACTTTCTTGAAAGCAACTGTAGTGCTACCCCTGAAGCTGCTGCTGGAAATTGCCCCAATTTCCTTTTCCCAGTGATTGCTCCGCAGCCAGGCACACACAATCACAGTCATGCTTCCGCAAAATAACGATTCTAGGGGTGTTTTTTTATTTTTTTTTTATTTTTTGGAGTAACTTGGATAGGGTTGATGGAATAGAGTGGGATACTCCAAAAAAGTACTATGTACAGGTTGAGGAAAGTAAACTTCTTTCTGTAGGGCTGAAGCAGAAGTCTTTGAATAAGGGAATTATGGACTTTGCTTTGTAGTAGAAGCAGTTAAAAGAGCAAAAGCTTCTTCTTTAGAGCAACAAGAGCGGAGTCCCCTCACATGGAACTATATAGACTGAGCTGTTCAGGACACCATCAGATGTCTCCTTTACACAAACATACAGCTAACTCTGTAACTCTGTAGCACCAGAGGGGTGGCAGAAGCCCAAAAGATCTCTCTCAACATCTGTGCTCGCGAATGTCCTTGAAATGTTGGTTTCATCCTTCCAACATCCATGCAACACCTTTCTCCTGTGACACCAGGCTAGATCTTCAGATGACAGCCCATTAGTCAGCTCTCTGTAACTTCAGCATCCAGGTGCCTCAACTAGCCCAGCATAGGCTTTATAAACAGCAAGCACATGACAGGGCTGTCCAGAGGGCAGCAGGTCCTCCAGGCTGTGTTCCTCTCATTAAGGAAAAGGCAAGACTTCTCTGTGTTTCAGGATATTTATATAGACTCGTAGCAGCCTTGAGGGCCACCCTAGGTACAGGTACTAGGTACAGTTATTGTGCTGAATTTGTCATCTGTTACACTGACCGACAGTGAACTTTCTTTATTGTTGAAAGGCTTATCCTTTGCTCCTGTTTGCCAATTTGATGTCCTATCTAGCATTCTGGACATTAACCGTTTTGTTAGGAATTTTCTGAAAAAACATTTTGATCAGGGAGCCACAGAGATTGAGATTGCATCAAGTGTGGCTCCAATTGATGATAATATGTCTTCCTCCTTCTTGTTTGATCATCTAACTATGGTTTCTATTTTAGAATGTTTACAATCTGAATCTGATGTGGGGTCTCATGGGATTAGAAATAGTCTTGTCTCCAATGGAGACAAATATTTCTATCCCATTCAGGCTAGAAGTGAGGTGGTAGATTCGTTCCAGCAGGTAGTAGAGGCAGAATTAGGCAAACTCAACCACTTACCCACTGGACACTTAAACCCCCTCCCTAACCAGACCAATTTTCAGCTTTTGGTGCTCTCAAATTTTGAATGACAATTACTCAATCATGCAACACTGTACCCTTATGAATTTTTTTGTCCTTTTTTTCACACAAACTTTCTTTTGGTGGTATTTGATCACCTCTGGGTTTTTTATTTTGTGTGCTACAAATGAAAAAAGACCGAAAATTCTGTAAAAAAATGCATTTTTCTTCATTTCTGTTATAAAATTTAGCAAATTAGTAATCTTTCTTCTTACATTTTGGCCAAAATGTATACTGCTACATATCTTTGGTAAACATAACCCTAATCCATGTATATTATTTGGTCTTTGTGAAAGTTATAGAGTCTATAATCTATGGTGCCAATCATTGAAAATTGACACACCTGATGCACTGACGGCCTCATTTCTTGAGACCCTAACAAGCCAGGAAAGTACAAATACCCCCCAAATAACCCCTTTTTGGAAAGCAGACATTCCAAAGTATTTAGTAAGAGGTATAGTGAGTTATTTGAAGTTGTAATTTTTTCCCACAATTCTTTGCAAATTAAGATTTTTAATTTTTTTTTTAACAAAATTGTCATATTAACAGGTTATTTCTCACACGCAGCATATGCATACCACAAATTACACCCCACAGTACATTCTGACTCCTCCTGAGTACGGCAATACCACATGTGTGAGACTTTTACACAGCCTGGCCACATAGAGAGATCCAACATGCAGGGAGCACTGTCAGC
The DNA here is from genome assembly GCF_042186555.1 of Aquarana catesbeiana. Classification (NCBI taxonomy): domain Eukaryota; kingdom Metazoa; phylum Chordata; class Amphibia; order Anura; family Ranidae; genus Aquarana; species Aquarana catesbeiana. The sequence goes on from NC_133329.1 coordinate 257,226,485, forward strand.
AGTTCTAGGGACACAAATTACAAATATCATTTCTTGACCACATCTTGGACAATGGAACAGCCAAAAAATGACCCCATTTTGGAAAGCAAACACCCCAACGTATATTCTATGAGGCATAATGCGTCTTTTGAACGTGTCTTTTTTTTCCACAAGTTTATGAAAATTGTGGAAAGTGTCAGAAACCATGAACCAGACCGAGACAGAAGTACAGTAAAATAATAAATAATAATATAATAATAAAAATAATAAGGTAAATAGAGTAAGCGTAGTCAAAGCGTAGCCAGAGTCCAGTAACCGGATCGGGTCGTCAGCCAAGCCAGAGTTCAGTAACCAGATCGGGTAATCAGCCAAGCCAGAGTTCAGTAACCAGATTGGGTAATCAGCCAGGCCAGAAGTCAGGGATCCAAGTAGAGGAACAGTAAGCAGGATAAGAAGCCAGAAGGGATGTCAGCAAAGCCAATTTTTAAACAGGAACGCAGGAGATGGTTTCTTGTGATGTGACCAAGGGAAAGGCAGGAATGAAGTGAGCTGGAGATCTTTAAGTAGGCGGGACTGACGAGCAGATCCACAACAGCTGGTTAACTGTGGAGAGAGATGAGAGCTGGCAATTAGCCGACAGCTGAGCGGCCAGCTCGAGAAGGAAGGGCTGAGCCATCCCTGACACTTCCCTTCTGGTTCCTGATCCTATGTGCTTCACCTAACTATGCCTGTTTCTCTGGCTTGTTCTGACTACCCATCCTGGTTACCGAACTCTGGCTATGTTTTGACTAGGTTTGCTCTGTTTATACCATTTTACCATTTTATTAAATAGTGTAATTTTTACTGCACTTCTGTCTCAGTCTGATTCATGGTTCCTGACAGTAGGCAAAGGCCATGAATTCAGAAGTTGCAGGCAATCAACATGTTGGTTATATTTTTTCCATATTTTTCCATATTTTCTCCCACTGTGGCTGCTAAGGTACAACTTGTGTTGCAGACCATCCCTGCTGCTGCTCCAGTCTCTGTGCAGGCACCCGCCTAGAGTATTACCTCTATAAGAGGTATGTCTGGTTCCTCTCCGCTTCCCCAGCGATTCGGGGGCGGAATCAATGGGGGTTTCTCAACTAGGTTGATATATACTTTGAGATGCTGCCCCACGGACAGAAGCAAAGTAGGCTTCATGATCTTTGCTTTCTGAGAGAGCCTTGGCCTGGGCAAACCCTCTATGGGAGATGCAAAAACCTGTCATCCTGAGCTACCCAGAGTTTGTGGCTTCCTTTAAAAGAGTATTTGAAGTTCACGCATGCTCCACTTCTGCTGCCAAAATCCTCATGTCCATCAAACAGGGTATAAGAACTGTTGCCGATTACACCATTGACTTCCTTACTCTGGTAGCAGAGGTTGCTTGGAACAATGAGGCCCTCATGGCTGCTTTTTCTCATGGTCTCTCGAATAACATCAAAGATGAGATAGCAGCTGAGACATACCCACTGAGCTGGAGAAGTTGATCACTTTTGACATTCTTATTGACTCCAGACTCCAAGAGAGACCTTCCTTTAAGGAGCGCTTGCGGAAACCTTCTGTACGTTTGGCTCTGGGTTTTATAGTCCCACCCTTGCCTCCCTCACCTCCCATACCTCCTGCTACCGAGTCTGCCAGTGAGTTAGAACCCATGCAGTTGGGCTTCACACGTCTCTCTGCGGATGAGAGGGCCTTTAGGAGGAGAGAGAGATTGTGGCTTTATTGTGGCCAGGAAGGTCACTTTTTGAAGTCTTGTCCTACCCGTTCGAGAAACGCTTGCACCTGAGGTCCTGTAGGGGACAGACCTTAGGTGGTGTTGTTATGTCCCCAGTTATCCAGAAGGATAAGCCTCTGGTTCCAGGTTACCCTTTCTTGGTCTGAGACGTCCATCGAGATACAGGCTCTAATCGACTCTGAGGCTGCAGGCCTGTTCATAGATGGTGCCTTTGTATCTAAGCACTCAATTCCACTGCAGCTGCGTGCCACTCCACTTGCAATTGAGGTTATTGATGGGAGACCTCTACAGCCTGCCCATGTGACTCATGAGACTGTTCCATTGACCATGGTCGTAGGGGCTCTTCACCAGGATATTAATCCAATTCCAAGTTATTTCTTCACCTAATTTTCTGGTGGTTATTGGTTAACCTTGGTTACAGAGGCACAACCCCTCTTTTGATTGGCTTTGTGCTGAAGTTCTTTCCTAGTCGCCACAATGCAGGGAGACATGTTTTCTGAAAGTGACTAAGGTCTTGTGCACCTCTTCACTCTCCGCCCTGCCGGAGGAGTACCGCAAATTTTGGGATGTCTTTGACAAAGGTCAAGCCGGTAGTTTGTCTCTGGTCATAGGATTGTGCAATTGACCTTCAACCTGGTGCCATACCCCCTTGTGGTCGGGTCTACCCTTTGTCTGTCTCGTAGGACAAAGCCATGGAGGAGTATGTGGCCAACGCACTCTCGAGGATTCATCCGTAAATCCTTGTTTCCTGCTGGTGCTGGTTTCTTCTTTGTTAAAACTGAAGAATGGTGAACTGCGACCTTGTATTGATTATAGGGGTCTCAATTGCTTCACGATTAAGAACGTGTATCCCATTCCTTTGATTACGGAGTTATTTGACCGCCTCAAGGGATCAACGTTTTTTACGAAGCTTGATTTGCGAGGGGCATACAATCTCGTGAGGATCAATGAGGGCGACAAATGAAAAACTGCGTTCAATACCAGAACAGGCCATTATAAATACCTAGTAATGCCGTTTGGTCTTTGCAATGCTCCGGCAGTTTTCCAGGAATTTATCAACAATGTCCTCCGAGATTTGTTGCAGCTATGTGTGGTGGTTTATCTTGACAATCTTCTCATATTTTCCAAGTCCCTAGAGAACCATCACACAGATGTCTGCCATGTCCTGCAGAGGTTGAGAGATAACCTGTATTGCAAATTGGAGAAGTGCGAATTTTATTGTGAACAGGTTAAATTCCTGGGTTATGCCATTTCCACTGCTGTTTTTTTTGATGGACCCAGAGAAACTTTCGGCAGTACTACAGTGGCCCTGACCCGTGGGTGTATGGCCATTGCAGCGTTTTCTTGGCTTTCCCAATTATTATCAGAAGTTTATTCCTAACTTTTCGTCTCTGATCAAACCCCTGACTGATATGACCAGAAAGGACGGTAAGCCACAGAATTGGTCTCCAGATTCCATTAATGCTTTTGAGAGTCTCAAGGTATCAGGAATCATGAATCAGACTGAGACAGAAGTATAGATAAATCACACTTGTTAAATAATAATAATAATAAAAAGGTAAACAGAGTAAGCGTAGTAAAAACAAGCCAGAGTTCAGTAACCGGATCGGGTAGTCAGCCAAGCAAATGTCAGAGAGCCAGAGATAAATGTAGTAGTACAACAAGCAGGATCAGGAGCCAGAAGGAACGTCAGCCGAGCAAGTCTTCAACAGGAATGCAGGAGAAAGTCTCTGTGATGTTGACAAAGGCAAAGGCAGAGATCAAGTGAGCTGGACAACTTTAAGTAGGCAGGACTGACGAGCAGAATCAACAACAGCTGGGTAACTGTGGAGAGAAATGGGAGCTGGCAATTAGCCGACAGCTAGCTAAGCGGCCGGCTCAGAGAAGAAAGGGCTGAGCCCAGCCCTGACAGTACCTCCTCCTCAACGACCCCTCCCCCTCGGAGGACCACCGAGCTTGAGGGGAAAACGTCTATGGAAATCAAGCAGGAGGACAGGGACATGTACGTCCGAGGATGAGACCCAAGAGCGTTCCTCTGGACCATACCCCTTCCAATGCACCAGGTACTGTATGTGCCCACGGAACCTACGGGAGTCAACAATGGATTGTACTTCTTACTCCTCATGGTTCTCAACCTGTATAGGGTGAGGACGTGGCACAGAGGTGGTAAAGCGATTGCAGACCAAAGGTTTCAATAAGGAGACATGAAACACATTTGAGATGCGCATACTAGGAGGAAGGTCCAAGGCGTAAGCCACTGGGTTAAGCCTGCGAAGGATACGGAAAGGCCCAATAAAACAAGATGTGAACTTCAAAGAAGGAACACAAAGTCGGAGGTTGTGAGATGACAGCCAGACTCTGTCCCCAACCTGGTAGGAAGGTGCAGGCAGGCATCTGCAGTCAGCATGGAGTCTGTACCTATCGTTAGCGTGTTGCAAAGCCTCCTGAACTTGTGCCCAAGTGGATCGAAGACCACGGAGATGCTCCTCTAACGCAGGAATATGCGGAACAAATGAGTCAGGCAACATGGAAGGTTGGAAACCATAATTCGCCGTAAGAATTGCTCCAAAGACTGATTGGCTCGTTCTGTGGCCCCATTAGACTGCAAGTGATACGCAGAGGAGAAAGCAAGCTGAATTCCCAGCTGTGCACAAATGGCTCGCCAGAACCGGGAGACAAACTGACTACCCCTGTCCGAGACAATCACCTTGGGTAGCCCATGTAAGTGAAAGATCTCCTGAGCAAAAATGGAAGCCAGTTCCTTAGAAGTGGGCAGCTTCTTAAGTGGAATACAATGACACATCTTTGAGAACCAGTCAACCACCATAAGGATAACAGTGTTGCCTTGGGAGTTGGGTAACTCCACAATGAAATCCATAGACAGGTGGGTCCAGGGCCTCTCTCCATTGGGGATGGGTTGTAGGAGGCCCACTGGAAGGTGTCATGGAGTCTTACTCTGAGCACACACGGAACAGGTAGCTATGAAGGCAGTTACATCAGCCCGTAGACTGAACCACCAGAATTATTGGGAAATGGCCCAAACGAGTTGATTCTTCCCAGGGTGGCCAGCTGCCTTGGGAGAATGGTAAGTCTGGAGCATGGCAATTCGGAGACTCTCTGGGACAAAGCAGGGGTCACAAGGTTTCTCAGGAGGAGCATGGACCTGAGCAGCAGGAATTTTGTCACCCAAAGGAGAAGTAAGACTGGTGCGAACTGTAGCCAGAATGCGATCAGGGGGAATCACAGGAACCGGAACCGACTCCAACTTGGAAGTGGAGGAAAATTGTCGTGACAAGGCGTCAGCCCTTACATTCTTAGTACTGGGTAAGAATGAGACAATGTAATTAAAACTCGACAAGAAAAGAGCCCATCGCGTCCTTCTGGGAGAGAAGCGCTTAGCCTCAGACAAGAATGTGAGATTCTTATGGTCAGTAAGAATGAGAACCGGCACAGTGGTACCTTCAAGGAGATGTCCCCATTCTTTCAGGGCTAAAATGCCAACAGCTCTCTGTTACCAATCTCGTAATTGCACTCTGCAGGTGACAATTTCTTGGAAAAGTAGCCACACGGATGCATAGCGCTCTCAGAGTTGAGACAGAAGGGCGCCAACTCCAGTCTCAGAAACATCAACTTCTAGGATAAAAGGCAACGTAGGATCAGGATGTGCAAACACAGGAGCAGAAACAAAGGCAGCCTTGAGACTCTCAAAGGCCTTAATGCACTCCGGAGACCAACTCTGTGGGTTACCGTCCTTTGTGGTCATATCAGTCAGGGGCTTGACGAGAGATGAGAAGTTACGAATAAACTTCCGATAATAGTTTGCAAAGCCCAGGAAATGCTGCAGAGGACGTAAACCTACGGGTCGGGGCCACTGTAGGACTGCTGAAAGTTTCTCTGGGTCCATCGTAAAACCAGCAGTGGAAATGACATAGCCCAGGAATTTAACCTGTTCACGATGGAACTCGCACTTCTCCAGTTTACAATAGAGATTGTTTTCTCTTCGTTTCTGAAGCACACGGCAGACATCTGTGTGGTGGCTCTCCAGGGACTTGGAAAATATGAGGATATTATCGAGATAAACCACCACACATAACTGCAACAAATCTCGGAGGACATCGTTAATAAATTCCTGGAAAACTGCCAGGGCGTTACAAAAGGCCAAAAGGCATTACAAGGTACTCATAATGGCCTGTTCTGGTATTAAACGCAGTTTTCCACTCGTCGCCCTCCTTAATCCGCACAAGATTGTATGCCCCTCTCAAATCAAGCTTCGTGAAAACCGTTGCTCCCTTGAGGCGGTTAAATAACACTGTAATCAATGGAATCAGGTAGGCATTCTTAATCGTGAAAGTGTATAAAAATAAAATTGATGGGCTCTAATACACCGTTCAATCACTGTAGATCTATGAAATCTGGCTAAAACCAAAATGTGATAAAATGTGTGTAAAAATACTGAAATAAATTGTTTGTAAGCAAATTGTGTGCAAATACACTGCAAACATACACTAAAGAATGTGCAAATACACTGAAAAATACTGAAGTAGTGCAAAGTACTCCAAATAAGCTGCCACAAATATAAAACAATAAATGTAAGATAAAAACGTGCACATACGCCGATTGCAATGCAATTAAACATAGATACTTAAGTTCATGGGATGGAATGGATGGCCACCACAGCAGTTCATTCCTCAGTGTGCTGAGATAATTGAATTCCTGCAATGTTTGTGTAATCACAAGGATCCTTGAGAAAGTCACGTGTCAGTGACGCAACGTGTGGGAGTAGCCTAGGACGTGGGCTGTGTTGTATCACATTGTAACAAGCAGCGGCTTGTCTGGCAAGCATCGTCTGTAACGGCAAACTGAGATCTGCTTATCTGCATGCCCTAACACAATCGGGCGCACGTGAGTTCATCACTGTGCTGTGTTTTGCTTGTGGACTTTTTTGTTACATTGCGCAATGATCATGTTTCTTTGTTTCTCTTCCATAATTATCTGGCACTGAGTATCTATTATTGCGGCTGTGGTGGAAACATCCAATATTGTGATTACACAAACATTGCAGGAATTCAATTATCTCAGCACACTGAGGAATGAACTGCTGTGGTGGCCATCCATTCCATCCTATGAACTTAAGTATCTATGTTTAATTGCATTTTAATCGGAACTTGATTATATTCTTTATTTATCACGGGGAATATTTGTATTGTTTGAACACGTATTCACAGGAATTTTTTAGTGCAATTTTTTAGTGCATTGTTTTCAGCGTATTTGCACGTTTTTATCTTACATTTATTGTTTTATATTTGTGGCAGCTTATTTGGAGTACTTTGCACTACTTCAGTATTTTTCAGTGTATTTGCACATTCTTTAGTGTATGTTTGCAGTGTATTTGCACACAATTTGCTTACAAACAATTTATTTCAGTATTTTTACACACATTTTATCACATTTTGGTTTTAGCATGATTTCATAGATCTACATTGATTGAATGGTGTATTAGAGTGCATCAATTTTATTTTTATACGCTTTCTAATTTATGGGATTCTGATCTCTGTCCTATTGATAGCAGCTTAATTGTATCTGTTCAATCTAATAATTCACGATAATTGGCTTATCTAGTCTTAATATTTATAACTTTCGCCATAGTTACATATAGTGCGGTGTGCCCATTACAGCGCTTGGTTTTTTATCTAAATTTTATTCTTAATCGTGAAATGATTGAGACCCCTATAATCAATACAATGTCTCAGTTCACCACTCTTCTTCACAAAGCAGAAACCAGCACCAGCAGGAGACGAGGATTTGCGGATGAAACCTCAAGAAAGTGCGTCTACAACATACTCCTCCATGGCCTTATCCTCCAAGACCAACAAAGGGTAAACTCGACCACGAGGGGGTATGGCACCAGGTTGAAGGTCAACCGCACAATCATAAGGCCGGTGTGGAGGCAAACTATCGGCTTGACCTTTGTCAAAGACAGCGCTAAAATCGTGCTACTCCTCCGGCAGGGAGGAGAGTAAAGAGGTGCACAGGACCTTGGCTACCTTCTGGAAGCATGTCTCACTGCATTGTGGTGACCAGGAGAGAACCTCAGCACGGAGCCAATTAAAAGAGGGGTTGTGCCTCTGTACCCAAGGATAACCAATAACCAAAGGAAACCTGGGTGAGGAAATAACTTGGAATTGGATTATTTCATGGTGAAGAGCCCCTACCACCATGGACAATGGAACTGTTTCATGAGTCACATGGGCAGGCTGTAGAGGTCTCCCGTCAAGAGCCTCAATGGCAAGTGGAGTGTTACGCAGCTGCAGCTGAATCGACTGCGATACAAAGGCAGCATCAATGAACAGGCCTGCAGCACCAGAGTTGATTAGAGCCTGCATCTCAATGGACGACTCAGCCCAAGAAAGGGTGGCCAAAACCAGTGGCTTATCCTTCTGGATAACTGGGGATGAAACAACGCCACCTAAGGTCTGTCCATGACAGGACCTCAAGGTTTTTTGCGTTCCCTTGACGGGTAGGACAAGACTTCAAAAAGTTACCTGCCTGGCCACAATAAAAGCACAATCTCTCCCTCCTCCTAAAGGCTCTCTCATCCACAGAGAGACACATGAAGCCCAAGTGCATGGGTTCATCTTCACTGACCGGTACCAGGAGGCATGGGAGGTGAGGGAGGCACGGGTGGGACTGCAAAGCTTGGAGGCAAACGTACAGGAGGCTTCTGCAAGCACTCCTTAAAAGAGAGTCTTTCTCTGAGTCTGGAGTCAATGAGGATAGCAAACGTGATAAACCTCTCCAGCTCAGTGGGTATATCTCAGGCTGCTATCTCATCCTTGATGGAATCCGAGAGACCATGAGAAAAAGCAGCCATGAGGGCCTCATTGTTCCAAGCAACCTCTGCTGCCAGAGTACAGAATTCAATGACGTAGTCAGCAACAGTTCTCGTACTCTGTTTGATGGACATGAGGCATTCAGCAGCAGAAGCAGAGCGTGCGGGAACATCAAATACCCTTTTAAACTAGGCCACAAAGTCAGGGTAACTCAAGACAACAGGTTTTTGCGTCTCCCATAGAAGGTTAGCCAAGGCCAGGGCTCTCTCAGAAAGCAAAGATGTCACAAGACCTACTTTGCTTCTGTCAGTGGGAAACGCCTGGGTTAGCATCTCAAAGTAAATCTCAACCTGGTTGAGAAACCCTCTGTATTGAACTGGATTGCCCCCAAATCGCTGGGGAAGCGGAACCAGACATACCTCTTATTGAAGTAATACTCGAGACGGCGGCCTGCAACTCAGGTTGTACCGGAGCAGCCACAGTGGGAGTTTCCAGGTGAGCCATGTGACTCAGGAGCGTTTGTAACGCTATGGCAAACTGATCCATGTGGTGATCTTGCTCATCCAATCTGGCAAAAATATTACCAACAAGTGGATTGACTGTATCTTCTATATTCATGGCCTTCACCTACTATGAGGAACCATAAATCAGACCGAGACAGAAGTATAGTTAAATCACACTTGTTTAATAAAAATAATAACAAGGTAAACAGAGTAAGCGTAGTCAAAACAAGCCAGAGTACAGTAACGGGATTGGGTAGTCAGCCAAGCAAATATCAGAGAGCCACAGATAAATGTAGAAGTACACCAAGCAGGATTAGGAGCCAGAAGGAACGTCAACAGGAACTCAGGAGAAAGTCTGTGATGTTGACAAAGGCGAAGGCAGAGATCAAGTGAGCTGGACAACTTTAAGTAGGCAGGACTGACGAGCAGAATCAACAACAGCTGGGTAACTGTGGAGAGAAATGGGAGCTGGGAATTAGCCGACAGCTGAGCGGCCCAGCCCTGACATAAGGTTACTGTAAGAAACCATGAACCAGACTAGAAGTACAGTTAAATCTCACTTGTTTAATTATAATAAAAAAGGTAAACAGAGTAAACGTAGTCAAAACATAGCAAGAGTTCAGGAACCGGAACAGATAGTCAGACAAGCCAATACGTCAGGGAGCCAGAGATGAGCGTAGTAGAACAGCAAGAAGGATCTGGAGCCAGAACGAATGTCAGCCAAGCAAGTTTTTAACAGGAACACAGGAATGTGTCTCTAGAGATGTGACTAAGGCGAAGGCAGAGATCATCTGAGCTGGACGGCTTAAGTAGCTCAGGACTGAAGAGCAGGATATCATCAACAGGTGAGTCACTGTGGAGAGATAGGAGCTGGCAATTAGCCGACATCTGAGTGGTCTCTCAGATGTCTTACTATTCTTAGTACCTAGTACCCTACTATACTTACTAATTCTTACTAAGTATAGTAGGGTACTAGGTACTAAGAATGTAAGGGCTGATGCATTGTCGCAACAGTTTTCCTCCACTTCCAAGATGGAGTCGGTTCCTGTTCCTGTGATCCCTCCCGATCGTATTCTGGCTATGGTTCGCACCAGTCTCACTTCTCCTTTGGGGGACAAAATTCTTGCCGCTTAGATTAATTCTCCTCCTGAGAAACCTTGTGACTGCTGCTTTGTCCCTGAGAGTCTCCGTACTGCCATGCTACAGACTTACCATTCTCCCAAGGCTGCTGGTCACCCAGGGAAGAGTCAACTCTTTTGGGACATTTCCCAACAATTCTGGTGGCCTAGTCTACATGCTGATGTAGCCGCCTTCATAGCTGCTTGTTCTGTGTGTGCTCAGAGTAAGACACCACAACACCTTCCAGTGGGCCTCCTACAACCCATAACCAATGGAGAGAGGCCCTGGACCCACCTATCTTTGGATGTCATTGTGGAGTTACCCAACTGTCAGGGCAACACAGTTATCCTTATAGTGGTTGACTGGTTCTTGAAAATGTCTTATTGTATTCCACTTAAGAAGTTGCCCACATCTAAAGAACTTTCTTTTATTTTTGCTCGGGAGATCTTTTGCTTACATGGGATACCAAAGATGATCATCTTGGACAGGGTTAGCCAGTTTGTGTCCAAGTTCTGGTGAGCCTTTTGTACACAGTTGGGAATTCAGCTTGCTTTCTCCTCTGCATACCCCCAGCAGTCCAATGGGGCCGCAGAGCGAGCCAACCAGTCCTTGGAACAGTTTTTACGTTGCTATATTTCTGACCACCACAACAACTGGTCAGACATTTTACCTTGGATGGAGTTTGCTAACAATAGTGCTGTCAATACCGATTCCCAATTGTCTTCATTAATGGCGAATTATGGTTTTCAACCATCCATGTTGCTTGACTCATTTGTTTCTCAGAGCATTCCTGCATTGGAGGAGCATCTCCATGGTCTTTGTGCCACTTGGGTACAGGTCCAAGAGTCCTTAAGACGTGTCATTGATAGGTACAGACTCCATTCTGACCATAGACGCCTACCTGCGCTTTCCTACCAAGTTGTGGACAGGGTCTGGCTGTCATCTCGCAACCTCCGACTCTGTGTTCCCTATTTAAAGCTGGCACCATGGTTTATTGGGCCTTTCCTGTATTCTCCGTAGGATCATCCCAGTGGCTTACGCTTTAGACCTTCCTTTTAATATGTGTATTTCAAATGTATTTCATGTCTCTTTATTAAAACCTTTGGTATGCAACCTTTTCACCACTTCAGTACCACATCCTCACCTAGTTTAGGTTAAGAACCATCAGGAATATGAGATACGATCTATCATTGATTCCCGTAGCTTCCATGGGCGCATTCAGTACCTGGTTCATTAGAAGGGGTACGGTCCAGAGGAACGCTCTTGGGTCTCATCCTTGGACGTACATGCTCCTATCCTCCTACGTGCCTTCCATAGACATTTTCCCCTCAAACCTAGTGGTCCTCCGAGGGGAGGAGTCGTTGAGGAGGGGGTACTATCAGGGCTGGGCTCAGCCCTTGCTTCTCAGAGCTCTGTGCTCAGCTGTCGGTTAATTGCCAAAAACTCTTAATTCCACAGTGACTCACCTGGTCTTCATTTCCTGCTTGTCAGCTGGAGCTGCTGGTTATATAAACTCCCTGGATCAGATCGTCTGTGCCTTTGCCTTGGTCAACATAACCAGACTCTTTCTGCTGTGTTTTCCTGTGATAGACTTTTGCTTGGCTGGTTTCCCTTCTGGTTCCTGATCGTGTTTGTTGCGCCCGACAACGCTGATCTCCTGTTTCTCTGGCTTGTTCTGTCTACCCGTCCTGGTTACCAAACCCTGCCAATGTTTTGACTACGTTTGCTCTGTTTATACCATTTTATTAAATAGTGTGATTTTGTACTGCACTTCTGTGTCAGTCTGATTCATAGTTCCTGACAGATAATCATTGATATACTGTATGTCTTGCTAATGGTGCCCTCCTTATCCTGCTTCCTCAAACATACCTAACGCTGGCATGACGATTTGGGGACCAGTATTGCGAAAGAGGAATAAAACCAAATCTGGGAAGCTGTCAAGTCTAGCTCTTGACATGTTTTGTCTGTGGAGACAAATTATAATGTTTTGACAAGGAGGTCTATGATTCCAATCAGAGTGGTCCAATTTATTCCTCTTTACGCTTTTGCAGATGTGGACAGATGAGGACCTTTTACTACATCTGGGGGACCTGCCCAGTCACTCAAGCTTACTGGGCTGATGTGGTTACTCTTCTTACAAGATTGATTGGACAAAACATCTACCCAACCCCCCCAAATTCATGTTTTATGCACAACCCCCAGGGCTTATTCAAAGTTAAGTTTAGGCTTTTAAGTTTCATCCTTACTGCAGTGAAAAGTACCCTTGATAAAGCACACTGTACACACACTGTGATGAATAAAGTCCACTGTGCGCACACTGTGATGAGTACTTGTGTATTCAGAAAGCCATCTTTGTATCATATACAACAAACCACACTGCTTACCAGAACTGTATGACCACCTATTATCGAGTGGTCAAGAAGAGCTCAGTAATAGTAGCCAGTCAGCCTGGACACTAATAAGGAAATTTCACTCATCTTCAGTGTGTGACAATCCATGTTATCAGGAATGTTAAAGGAAAAGGAAAAACACACATAATGTAGTATCTACAGTATTATAACATGATTAAATGAAACCACAAAGTACCCACTCACATTCGAAGAACAAATTGTGAACCAAACGTGCACACACTGCAAAAAGCGACACTGCAATCGATGCCTGGATCCAAACTGGATGAGGATGTTCAAAGTCTAAAAACCTCCAACAGCAAAGGTACATCGCTCACAATAAACAGTCGAATTGCTTACTAGAAAGAAAGTGACCATAAGCTTATAAATGGTTAAAATCACACTTAGGCTGGATTCACACCTATGCAGTTTTAGTGCTTTTTGCATTTTGCAGATTTGCACTACAGTCCATTTAACATGGTTTCCTATGAAACACATTCTGTAGTGCAAATCTGCAAAATGCAAAAAGCACTAAAAATGCATAGGTGTGAATCCAGCCTTAAAGTCAGTGACTGTGTTCAATCCACAGGATAAAGACTCCCACTCTGCTCAGCATTAAACCATGTAAGGGAAAGATGAAAAGCAGAAGAACATACTGTAGGTGTTATTGTGTAGATAATGCTATTTATTAGAAATATAAAGGTGTATACTCACATATGATTAAAGCAGGACTGCCACAATACCTCATAATCCTCCACAAGACAGCATGTAATAGTCGGCATACGCAATTAGGTTCAATAATTATATTTTCAGTAGCACAGATTCAGCACTATCCATTGTTAAAGCGGAGCTCCACCCAAAAGGGGAAGTTCTGCTTTAAGTACTCCTCCCCTCGCCCCTGCCACTTTTAGCATGTCCTATTTTTGGAAGTTCTCCTCTCCCCCTTACTCCTTGTAGTCACCTGGGACTCGCAGACCATTCAGGGCATGCAGGACGACTCTGGCACCAAGCTGTCACAGCCGGGTTCCCACAGTTTAAATGCTGGCGCAGGGGAGGGTAAGGGAAAGAAGTGATGGCTCAGGTGATCACACTGGATCGTGGGACAGGTGATGTGTGTGTTTATTAAAAGTCAGCAGCTACAGTTTTTTATGGAGAGGTTTTTTAAACATGGCCACAACTATAGCCACCAGCGCAGCCGGGAACATCAGATGCCTCTCCTCCTGCGATCCGACCGCCTTCCCCCAGAAGTGGATGAACTTCATATACCATTTCACATGCGCTGTAATCTCTACAATCTTGTGAGTTTAAAATCGTCTGTCCTATATTAAAATGTTTTTATCACGCTTCACTTAGATTCACTCTGTAGCAAACCAAGTGAACGCCATTAAATGTCTATTGGATGAAAAGCAGTTAAGGATTCATTAAGTGAATTTCCACGTAAGTTATTTTTTTTAATATACCCTGTATGTTTTTAACAACATAGCTGACTAGGAGAGTACATTTCTGAACATGAATACAAACGCTCCAGTTTAGCACCCAGTTGAGTGCTAGATGAATAGGATAATTAAACCAAATGCATTTGTAAGTCAGTTTTACAAAATTAAATAAAAATTGTAAACATTGTTTTTACTTCGTCAAATAGAATGAAATTACAACACATTTTTTTATTAATAAAGTACTTTGCAATGCTGGACCAGATAATTCAAAGAGCTTTTTTGTTCTTACATGGGCAGAGTCACCAAAATAATGAAAAATACATTTTATATTTAATTGGACAGCAAAATTAATATCTTTTTTTATTTCTCCAGATGGCATTGGCATAAACAGAAGATCAAATTATGTGTGAATATAATGAAGTCATGAGGTTGCACAGATGGAATGTTGGCTAGTTAAGACCTTAAAACATTGTCCACTGCATAAGAAAACATTTTGTGATAGATAGATAGATAGATAGATAGATAGATAGATAGATAGATAGATAGATAGATAGATAGATAGATAGATAGATAGATAGATAGATAGATAGATAGATAGATAGATACATAATTGTGTGCCCAATACTTGAAAACATTTTCAGCATATATGCCTTATTTTCAGGTGTCTTCTGGTTGGGCATCATTTAACCCAGAAGATAACCAGTGGCCAGTGGTGGAGGAGGACACCAGGCAGTGGAGGCAGCATGCAGTGTGTGAGTGGTACATTGGGAACATTTTTTAACCACTTGCAGACCACCCGCAATATACTGCAAGCGATCGGCCGATGTAGGCAAAGTACACAGTGGGAGCCTGTCAGCAAGTCCCAGTAAACAACATAGAGCTCTGTACAAAGGGAGGATCTGTCCATTTCTCATCCCTGCAAAACAGGGATGAGAAAATGAAAGATCGGTTAGTAAAAGCAGCACACTTTGCACACATTACACATAGTGAGGCACATATTTACCCCTTAATCGCCCTAGATGTTAACTCCTTCCGAACCAGAGTCATTAATACACTGACAGTGCATATTATTAGCACTGATCATTGTATTAATGTCACTGGTGATGTCAGTGGCAATTAGTCAGTCCCCCCCCCCCATGTCAGTGTCTGATTGTCCAGTTCCATTATAAGCCGTTTATTCCCGCCATTAGTAGTATAAACAAATTAAAAAAAAAATCCAGTATACTGTATATACCATCGTTTGTAGGCGCTATAACATTCACGCAAATCAATCGATATACACTTTTTGGGAATTTCTTTCATCAAAAATATGTAGCAGGGTACATTTTGGCCAAAATTTATGAAGAAAATTAATTTAATTTTTTTTTTACTTGGATATGTTTTATAGCAGAAAGTAAAAAATATTTTTTTTTTCAAAATTTTTGGTCTTTTTTAGAATATATCACAAAAAAAAAAAAAAAAAACTCAGTGGTGATCAAATACCACCAAAAGGTTTTGTGTGAAAACAATTATGTATATTTTGTTTGGGTACAGCATTACATGATCGTGCAATCGCCAGTTAAAGTAGTGCAATGCTGAATATGGGGGAAGAAAGTAAGGCTTGGTTCACACTGGAACCCGCTGCGGAGCACACAAGAACGCTGTGCCTCCCTGTTTTCAGGTTCAGGGAGAAATCAGGGTCAAATCTCTGCCTGAATTTGGCCCTGAAATGGAGCCAAAGACGCACAGTGCAGTGCGCTCTGCACCTGCCCCGGAGATAACTGAACCAGCTCCATAGAGAGCCGGTTACATTCTTCTGCTATGCAAATAGGATGCGGGGAAATTCGCATAGGCGTGAACCCGGCCTTAAACAATATACTTACATTTTACCCAGTTTATATGTAATCAAAGTCAAAGGCATGCTCCTCCTTGTGTCTGGGATGGAGAACACCACATCCTTGGTCATAGGGTTCTACCCAGTTGTAAATTGCTAAAGGCCCACTGTTAAAACTACCAAAACTCACTTAAGCACAGGCTCAGTCTCTGGAGGTAAGCTCCTTCCCTGAGGCAGCCTCCGCAGTCCACAGACAGTCCATAGGCTGACTTCCACTGGTTCCCCCATGAACACACATTCCAGAACATAACATTAGATCCAGTCAGGTTTGGATACATAAAACTAAAAAAAAGGGGCAATGAACATTAGGTTAATAAAATGAAAAAAAAAAATACTATTTTCTACAGCAAAACAGTAAACTCTAAGTGGCAAAGATCATCTTTCCAATTTTCTCAAATTCCAGGTTTTATTTGTTCCCAAAAATAGATAGCTTCCTGACTCTATCATTCTCAGGGGTATTTTTTTCCATACAGGTGCTCACAAGTCATGAAACAGCATGCTTTATGGCCCATTGTGACAGAGGATACCCAGCCGCACACATTAGGTCGCACTTCAGATGTTTCTAGCCCCACCCACCTCTCCTTATAGAACCTTATACCAGCAAAAATAATTGACAGGCCAGTTGCCTGGAACCAAACAAGCAGGATTTAGCCATAAGGGGCCTAATACCCAGTAACATACACTATATTGTCAAAAGTATTAGGACACCTGCCTTTACAGGCAGGTGAACTTTAACCACTTAAGCCCCAGACCATTTGGCTGGCCAAAGACCAGAGCACTTTTTGCGATTTGGCACTGTGCCGCTTTAACTGACAATTGCGCGGGAGTGCGGCGTGACTCCCAAACAAAATTGACATCCTTTTTTCCCCACAAATAGAGCTTTCTTTTGGTGGTATTTGATCACCTTTGTGGTTTTTATTTTGCGCTATAAACAAAAAAAAGAGTGACAATTTTGAAAAAAACGCATTATTTTTTACTTTTTGCTATAATAAATATCCCCAAAAAATATATAAAAAAACATTTTTATTCCTCAGTTTAGGCCGATACATATTCTTCGACATGTTTTTGGTAAAAAAAACGCAATACGCGTTTATTGATTGGTTTGCGCAAAAGTTAGTTTAATGGCATTTTTATTAATAAGTTTTTTTTTTACTAGTAATGGCGACGATTAGCGATTTTTATCATGACTGCGACATTATGGTGGACACATCAGACAATTTTGACACATTTTTGGGATCACTGGCATTAATACAGCGATCAATGCTATAAAATTGCATTGATTACTATAAAAATGTCTATGGCAGGGAAGGGGTTAACCACTAAGGGGTAGGGAAGGGGTTAAGTGTATCCTATGGAGTGATTCTAACTGTCTGGGGGATGGGCTAGCAGTGACACGACACTGATCGCTGCTCCCAATGAGAGGGAGCAGACAATCAGTGTCCTGTCACTAGGCAGAATGGGGAGATGCTGTGTTTACACTGGCATCTCCCCGTTCTCCAGCTCCATGACACGATCGCGGGCACCCGGCAGACATCAAGTCTGCGGGTCCCGCGGCAACGATCATGGAGCTCACGGCAGGCGCACGGCGGGAAATTCAAAGTAATGTACAGGTACGTTACTTTGCCCAGCCGTGCCATTCTGCCGACGTATATCTACAGGAGGCAGTCGGCAAGCGCTTAATGGCATCCCAGTCTTAGACCATAGGGTTCAAAATTGAGTTGGTCCACCCTTTGCATCTATAACAGTTACAACTCTTCTGGGAAGGCTGTCTGCAAGGTTTAGGAGTGTGTCTATGGGAACATTGGATCATTCTTCCAGAAGCAAATTTGTTCGGTCAGGCACTGATGTTGGAGGAGAAGGCCTGGCTCACAGTCTCCACTCTAATTCCTCCCAAAGGTGTTCTATTGGGTTGAGGTCAGGACTCTGTGCAAGGCCAGTCAAATTCCTCCACCCCAAACTCGCTCATCCATGTCTTTATGGACCTTGCTTTTTGCACTGGTCCAAATCATTTGGTGGAGGGGGGATTATGGTGTGGGGTTGTTTTTCAGGGGTTGGGCTTGGTCCCATAGTTCCAGTGAAATGAACTCTTAAGGCATCAGCATACTAAGATATTTTGGCCAATTTCATGCTCCCAACTTTGTGGGAACAGTATGGGGATGGCCCCTTCCTGCTCCAAAATGACTGTGCACCAGTGCACAAAGCAAGGTCCATAAAGTCATGGATGAGTGAGTTTGGGGTAGAGGAACTTGATTGGCATGCACAGAGTCCTTATCAGGAACTATGAAACAGACGGAGACATAAAAGTAAAAATCACACCTTTTAATAAAATGGTAAAAATGGTACAATTGGTAAATGTAGTAAAAACATAGCCAGGGTTCGGTAGCCAAATCAGGTAGTCAGAACAAGCCAGGAAATCAGGAAGCCAGAGATGAGCATAGTCAGAGACAGCAGACAAGATCAGGAACCAGAAGGGACGTCAGCTAGGCAAGTCTTCAACAGGAACACAGCAGAGAGTCTCTAGATATGTTGACCAAAGCAAAGGCAATTGATCAATTGAACCAGGCAGTTTAAATAGCCAGAAGGGGCTGGCTGTGGGCTTGACTGACGAGCAGGAGATGATCAACAGGTGAGCCACTGTGGAATGATGAGTACTGGCAATTAACTGACAGCTGAGCAACCTGAGCACAGAGAAGTAAGGGCTGAGAGCCCAGCCCTGACAGACCTATAGAACGCAGATAGAACAACTTTGGAATGAATTAGAGCAGATACTGCTAGCCAGGCCTTCTCATCCAACATCAGTGCCTGACCTCACAAATGCGCTTCTGGAACAATGGTCAAACATTCCCATAGACAAAATTTAAATTGGAGGAAGAAAATGCGCTGACAAACACCAGCCGCCAGCAAAACTAGTCAAAAAAAACAAACTGTGCAATCAAAATAATATAAAAATAAATGCAGTGCTTATAAGTGAAAACAATAATATAAGAAAATAAACATCAATGTGAATAATCCATATAGTGATTAAATTGGTGAACATGTGTATACACCTACACCTCCACCACCATATAAAGATGGACTCTTACCAGAATTCTAGGATTCTATTACAGAGTCACAAACGCCCACTATATATATGAGGCAGCAGATGTCATCCAACCACAGGATCAAAAATATGGCAAATTCAATGACAACTCTGTGGATGTACAAGGACGTATTCCCACCATGGAAATGCAATGAAAAGAAGCATCCATATAGTGTTAATCCATATAAAACTTTATTTTAAAATGAGGGATTAAAAGGGTTACATCCAAAGCTGGCTTCAAATAAGGCCAAATGCCACCCGATGGAGTATAAATGCCCAGGTGGCAGCCTTGGAAATGTGATCGCTTATAAATTTAGTAGAGTGCATTTTGTCAGGAAGGGATAGAACCATAGACCATGAGAGGGTAAACTTAGAAACCAAAACATAAGTACAGAGTGCATGTTAGAAAACAAAGATAAAATAGCCTGACTGAAAGAAGTAAAAGCTGGGAGATAGACTCTCCAACCAGAACCACATCCATATAATAAAAATAAATTTCCTTTGGGTGAACTGGAGGTGGACTGAAGGACCAGATAAGGGAGTCCTTGTTGAGGAGACAGATAGAAAATACTCTAGCATGAGAAAGAACTGGGCCTCAATACCACCTTGTCCTATGCAAATTGGTGAAGGATTTCTTGCTGGATAAGGCTGCCAATGCAGACACCAACCTCCCCAAATCAAAGGCTACAAGAGAACTACTACAATCAAAAAAGGAAACCACATGGGAGACCCATGTAAAGTGCCCTAATCAAAGAGTGAAAGGCCAATGGCCTCCAAAACAAAATAGAAATGGTAGGTACTGTGCCTGACTCCTAATTGTACTGAGCTCTAAATGCTTGCCCAAACCCATCTGCGAGAGAGGATTTGTCCCACATAGAAATTTCTCAGAAGGAGGTCCTGAGTCCTACACCAAGGTAAGCATACATTGCATTACCAGTGATATATTTTTCAAGACTTAGATCTCCCAGCTTAGCACCAAAAGATTTGTAAAACTTGAGCTTCAACCACCATGTTGGTAAAGGCAACAACCCTGAAGCTAGATGGCATATTGGTCCCTGGTAACAGATGATCCTGGCAAGGTAGAGCCCTTGGAGCAACTTTCCAGTGTTAGCTTGACATACCACATCTATCTGAGCCAGCCTGGAACAAGGAGGAACACCCGCATGCCATCCATCATGAATCTATGAAACAAATGAAGAAAGGCAAGGGACAGGAGGTACTGATCCCAAAAAGTCACCAGAGCTTCCACTGCTTCCACCAAAGCACCATTGCCCCTGAGAGAAAACTGCCTTTTTTTGTCTTTTTTGTCTTTTATTTGTCCCCTGCCTGCCCTCCTTTTTTTAAATTGTCAGCCACAGTTCTTCTGACTGCGATGCTGGTGTTCCCCCTTTTTAATTTTTTTTATAGTTTTTAAATTGCTGTCAGTGTCAGTCCTCAATTTAAAGTGCACCAAACATCACTTTTCATTCAATAAAGTGCATCCAATCACACATTGCACAGTTTCTATTAAAATTTGGTAATAAATCCCACCATCATGTCTGGGAGGCCAGCAAGGAGAGGCAGACCTTCCCTTGCCACTATGAGGGGGCCAGCAGTGTCTGGGTCCACAGGCAAAGGTGGACATGGTGTGTCCTCAGGCAGGGTACATTTTTCTCTGTTTTCTCTGTTTAGTGATGTTGCCTGTGCTATCCAGCCACAGCATGCATAGGAGGTGGTGGACCAACTTACTAAACCATCCTCATCCTCCTCATCCTCTATGACCCAAGCTGACACAAGTGCACAGTCCACTGCTGCTGCCAGAGCAGCTTATTCTGCCTCCTTGTCCAGATCTACTCCTGCCAAAGCCCCAGAATCATGCATGAAGGAGTGATCTGAATTATTTGAACACAGCATCAGCCACTTGCTTCTTGAGGATGCACAGACATTACTTGATTCTGATGTTGGTTCTGAGGTAGAGGAAGGGAGTAACATGATCCTGCAGAGAGGGGAGAACACTGATAAACAACAAATTGGCTATCATGTTCCCCCAGCCACAGGGAACTGACAAGTTAGCCCCAGTGATGATGAAGATGGAGGGGAGGATGATGATGAGGTCACTGATGGAACCTGGGTGCTGGACAGAGCAGAGGAGGAAAGTGAGGGGGAGAAACGACCCCAACGAGGCAGGATGTGCTCGAGAGACAGCCATCATGGAAGAGTAGAGAGCAGCCACCCTATTTCATCAGATTGTGGAGCTGTTATCTCCTGGCCCACTTCCCACAGCTCAGCTGTGTGGGCTTTTTTAGCACATGTGCAGCCGATCACACTGTTGCAATTTACAATCACTGCCACAAGCAGATCAAGCATGGCAAAAACACCAGCCATTTGGGTACCATGTGCTTGATAAGGCATTTAACCTCCCACCACTCAAGCCACAAACAAGGGACACAATTATCCTCTTCATTCCTCAGCCTCCACTGACAGGGATGATGGTATAGCAAATTGTGTCACAGGACCTTCCAACACATCTGCCAGCACAACACCACCGGCTGTAGAGTATAGCAGGCAAAATTTCTCTGCCTCAGCTGCTGCATCGAGAAAAATAAAATTCCTGCCACTCACATGACCAGCGTCCAAATTCCAGCTTCTCCAAATTGCTGGCTTTCCATTTGGTGGATTCTGCCCCTTTCGGTAAATTTGCAGAATATGCTGTACCACAATGGCAGGTTCCTAGTCACTATTTCTTTACAGGTAAGGCCATTCCAGCTCTGTACCATCACGTGGACGGCAATGTTTTAGCATCGTTGGGCAAGGCAGTCAGCCACAAGGTCCACATTACTGCTGACACATGCTCCAGCAAGCATGGTCAGGGGCGATATATTTAGTTCACAGCACACTGGGTAACTCTGCGTGCAACTAGGAAGGATGCAGGACAGGGCTCAGTGCAGGAGCTTGTTTTATGATGTGGGATCTGTCAGCTCCACCCCTCCTCCTCCATTCCCTCCTCTGCTGGATTGTCCAATGTAGCACCAGTACCCCTACGCGTTAAAGAGACCATGCAATGAATCACGCTAAATGATATGTTTAGGGGACAGGATCCACACTGGAGCAGAGATTCTTTCAGTTCTGCAGGGGCAGATCCAGAGGTGGTTCATGCCATGGAAGCTTGAGCCAGGAATGGTGGTGTGTGATAATGGCACTAACCTTCTGTCCGCCCTTCGACAGGGAAAGTTGACACATTTGCCATGCCTGGCACATGTCCTCAATTTGGTGGTGCAGCATTTCTTAAACAGGTACCCGGGTTGGCAAGATCTTCTAATACCGCGTGCACACGACCAGACTTTCCGGCAGAAAAGGTCCGACGGAATCATTCCGACCGACATTCCAATCGTGTGTGGGCTTCATCTGACTTTTTCTTTCTAAAATTCTGACGGACCTAGAAATAGAACATGTTTCAAATCTTTCCGACGGAATCAGTTCCTATCGGGAAACCGCTCGTCTGTATGCTATTCTGACGGACCAAAGATGACGCTAGGGCAGCTATTTGCTACTGGCCATTGAGCTTCCTTTTTCTAGTCCCATCATATGTCAACACGTTCTAAATGATCGGATTCTGGTGTGATCGTGTGTAGGCAAGTCCTTTTCAGCGGAACTCCAGAGGAACAATGTAGTATATGGCTGGAGCGAGGCAGTTCAAGATACCATAATCCTCATTGACCCCAAGGACTCTGCTTCTCATACCTCTGCAAACTTGCAGTGCATGGGCTCCCTTATTCTTTAAAGCCTGTGAAAGGACCCAAGACTTTGTGGCATCAAAGAGAAGGATCATTATTGGTTGGCAACCCTCCTTGACCACCGTTGTAGAGGGAGCGGAAGAGGAGTTTCTGTAATGCCTTTCAAGATTCTGGTAGGTTACAATCTCATGAAAAAGCTAGTTTGAGGCTTCTGTAGGTCAAAAGAGGAGCGGTGGAGAAGGAGGTCGCCTCAGTGATGCATTTCAAAATTTTTTTAGTCCTCGGCGCCCCGGGCTGACAACTTCAAGACCCCATCAGCAATGTCTGCATCATATAGTGGAAGATTATCTAAGGACGAAAACAGACATGGCGAGCTTTCCAGGTGTTGATTTTATCTTTAAGTCATTTTTTGGTCTAGGTTTCATGGGCACAATTAACACCCAAGGACCAATTTTTCCGCACCTGTTTGACAGGGGCATCAAATTAAATTTTTTAGAGCAAGGCCAATTCTTGCTTTCATCAAGAGTACCTCTAGAAGGTTACAGGGTGAAGGAACCACCAACACCCAAAGACCAATTTTTCCTCAACTGTGTGACAGGGGCATCAAATTTATATTTTTTACAGTAAGGTCAATTCTTGCTTTCATCAAGAGTACCTCTAGAAGGTTACGTGGTGAAGGTATCACCAACTCCCAAAGACCAATTTTTTGGCAAATGTGTTGCCGAAAGCATTTGACATAGTTCCCTATAAACATTTACTGTACAAAATAAGGTCCGTTGGCATGGACCATAGGGTGAATACATGGATTGAAAACTGGCTACAAGGGCGAGTTCAGAGGGTGGTGATAAATGGGGAGCACTCAGAATGGTCAGGGGTGGGTAGTGGGGACCCCAGGGTTCTGTGCTGGGACCAATCCTATTTAATTTGTTCATAAACTACCTGGAGGATGGGGTAAACAGTTCAATCTCTGTATTTGCAGAAGATACTAAGCTAAGCAAGGCAATAACTTCTCCGCAGGATGTGGAAACCTTGCAAAAAGATCTGAACAAATTAATGGGGTGGGCAACTACATGGCAAATGAGGTTCAATGTAGAAAAAATGTAAAATAATACATTTGGGTGGCAAAAATATGAATGCAATCTATGCACTGGAGGGAAAACCTCTGGTGGAATCTAGGATGGAAAAGAACCTGGGGGTCCTAGTAGATGATAGGATCAGCAATGACATTCAATGCCAAGCTGCTGCTAACAAAGCAAACAGAATATCGGCATGCATTAAAAAGGGGACTAACTGCAGAGATGAAGCGATAATTCTCCCACTCTACAAGACTTTGGTCCGGCCTCACCTAGAGTATGCTGTCCAGTTCTGGGCACCAGTCCTCAGGAAGGATGTACTGGAAATGGAGCGAGTACAAAGAAGGGCAACAAAGCTAATAAAGGGTCTGGAGGATATTAGTTATGAAGAAAGGTTGCGAGCACTGAACTTATTCTCTCTGGAGAAGAGACGCTTGAGAGGGGATATAATTTCAATATGCAAATACCATACTGGTGACCCCACAATAGGGATAAAACTTTTTCGCAGAAGGGAGTTTAGCGGCAAGGATGTGGAATTCCCTTCCACAGGTGGTGGTTTCAGCGGGGGGCATTGGTAGTTTCAAGAAACTATTAGATAAGCACCCGAACGACTGCAACATACAGAGATATACAATGTAATACTGACATATAATCACACACATAGGGTGGACTTGATGGACTTGTGTCTTTTTTCAACCTCACCTACTATGTAACTATATGTGTGACAGGGGCATCATATTTCATTTTTTTACAGCAGGGCCAATTCTTCCTTGCATCAAGAATACCTCTAGAAGGTTATGGGGTGAAGGCACCACCAACAACCAAAGACCATTTTTTTTGCAACTGTTACTTCTATTCAAAGTCTGCAAAAGACACCAGACTATCTAAAAAAATGTCCCCCAGAGCAGTAGCCAGCCCTGCCCATACCCTTTTT
The DNA here is from genome assembly GCF_042186555.1 of Aquarana catesbeiana. Lineage (NCBI taxonomy): Eukaryota > Metazoa > Chordata > Amphibia > Anura > Ranidae > Aquarana > Aquarana catesbeiana. The sequence goes on from NC_133329.1 coordinate 257,251,167, forward strand.
ATGGCCAATAACCTGCAGATAAGCCTACAAAATGAGTTATTTTTCAGTGAGGAGCAGCACTCCATCCTGAGCTGAGTGCAGGACCACCAAGATATTCTGAATGATAAGTCCTTCCCAGCGATGATCTTTGAAGGTTCTGGACCCATCCAAACAGTTGGAATAATTGGAAGCTATTTCCATATTACTCAATGAAGCCTGCAACAACTATTTCCTCAATAGGAGGTAATCCAAAAATCCCACAATGAGAATATCACAGAATCGTAATAAGAAAAGTACTGGGTACAGCATCCGGACAGAGCTTAAGGGGCAGGACCATGAACTGGTAGTGCAAGAAAGAGAGAATTGCTGATGTGTCGAAAAGATGAGGACATGTATAGAATTATCTTTGATATCCAAAAAGCCAGAAAGTTCCCTAGGTGAAGGGAGGCAGTTGCAGATTTTGTATTTTCCCAATCATAAATTTACATCTAAACCCAAACCCTTACAGCTATGAGATGCTATTATCTGCGATGGGCTTTGGAACAGTGAGCTGTTCCACCACAGGATCTGGGGCAAAACAGATAACACAAAAACTTTTCTTTCACTTATGGTTAGTGTTTGGCTGAATCCATTTATTATCAATCAACTGTGTTTACTCTTTTCAAATCATAATGGCAACAGAAACTACCCAAATGACCCTGATCAAAAGTTTACATACCCCACTTCTTAATACCGTGTATTGCCCCTTTAACATCAATGACAGCTTGAAGTCTTTTGTGGTATTTGTGGATGAGGCTCTTTATCTTCTCAGATGGTAAAGCTGCCCATTCTTCTTGGCAAAAAGCCTCCAGTTCCCCTAAATTCTTGGGCTGTCTTGCATGAACTGCACCTTTGAGATCTCCCCAGAGAGGCTCAATGATATTGAGGTCAGGAGACTGAGATGGCCACTCCAGAACCTTCACTTTATCCTGCTGATGTAGGCAATGACAGGTCGACTTGGTCTTGTGTTGTGGATCATTGTCATGTTGGAATGGTTGATGAATGCAAATGTTCCTCCAGTATTTTTTGATAACATACTGCATTCATCTTGCCATCAATTCCGACCAAATTTCCTGCGCGTTTGTAGTTCACACATCCCCAAAACATAAGCAATCCTCCTCTGTGTTTCACAGTAGGAATGGTGTACCTTTCATCATAGGCCTTGTTGACTCCTCTCCAAATGTATCATTTATGGTTGTGGCCAAAAAGCTCAATTTTGGTTTCATCACTCCAAATGACATTGTGCCAGAAGGTTTGAGGCTTGTCTCTGTGCTGTTTGGCATATTGTAAGCAGGGTACTTTGTGGCATTTGTGCAGTAATAGATTTCTTCTGGCGACTCAACCATGCAGCCCATCTTTCTTCGAGTGCCTCCTTATTGTGCATCTTGAAACAGCCACACAGCATGTTTTCAGAGAATCTTGTTTTTTTACCTGAAGTTGGTTGTGGCTTTTTCTTTGGATCCCGAACAATTTTCCTGGCAGTTGTGGCTGAAATTCTAGTTGGTCTGCCTGACCGTGGTTTGGTTTCAACAGAACCTCTCATTTTCCACTTCTTGATTAGAGTTTGAACACTGCTGATTGGCATTCTCAATTCCTTGGATATCTTTTTATATCTCTTTCATGTTTTATACAGTTCAACTACCTTTTCCCGCAGATCCTTTGACAATTCTTTTGCTTTTCCCATGACTTAGAATCCAGAAACGTCAGTGCAGCACTGGATGAAAGATACAAGGGTTTGTCAGGAGTCCAGAAACTCATTGACCTTTTATACACACACACTAATTACAAGCAAACAGATCACAGGTGAGGATGGTTACCTTTAAAAGCCATTCAAACCACTTTGTGTCAACTTATGTGCATGTTATCAGACCAAAATCACCAGGGTATGTACACTTTTGATCAGGGTCATTTGGGTAGTTTCTGTTGTCATTATGATTTAAAAAGAGTAAACACAGTTGATTGATAATAAATGGTTTCAGCCATACACTAACCATGAGTGAAAGAAATGTTTTTGTGCTATCATTCATATTCTCTGAAAAATAAATCATAAATTCTGCCAGGGTATGTAAACTTATGAGCACAACTGTATATACAAAATATAGCACAGATTAAACTGATAAATTTCAGCAAGCTTAACCTGTAGGATAATGGAGTATAAGGTACATACCACAGTGGTCCTTGTTTGAAATCAGTGGTCAGTTTCTTAACCACTTCAATACCAGGCACTTACCCCCCTTCCTGCTGCAGTTTTCAGCTTTCATCGCTGTCACTTTTTAAATGACAATTGCGCAGTCATGCTACACTGTACCCAAACAAAATTTTTATAATTTTGTTACCACAAATAGAGCTTTCTTTTGGTGGTATTTGATCACCTCTGCGTTTTTATTTTTTTGTTAAACCAATAAAAAAAGACCAACATTTTGGGAAAAAAAAACGTTTTTCTTTGTTTCTGTTATAAAATTTTGTAAAAAAGTAAGTTTTCTCCTTTACTGATGGGCACTGATAAGTTGCACTTACGGGGACTGATAAGGCAGCACTGATGAGGTGGCATCAATGAGATGGCACTGATGAGCATTGACGATGGGCACTGATGGGTGGCACTGATATGCAGCACTGATGGGCATTGATAGGCGACACTTATGGGCACTCATAGGTGGCACTGGTGGGCACTGATGGGCATTGATAGGTGACACTGATGGGTACTGAAAGGCTGCACTGACGGGTATTTATGGGTGGCACTGATAGGTGGCACTGATGGGCATTGATAGGCGGCACTGCTGGGCTGATGGCTGGCACTGATAGATTGGACTAATAGGCATCACTGATGGCACTGGCACTGGTAGGCATTATTAATAGGCACTAATCGGCAGCTGCCTGGGCACTGATTGGCATATCCCTGGTGGTCTAGGGTGACATACCTGTTGGAGTCCTTTTGTGGTCATCCTTGGTGGTCCTAGGGGCATCCCTGGTGGTCCTGGGTGGGCATCCGTGGAGGGGCTGCTCTGATAAACAATCAGCACAGACCCCCCCTGTCAGGAGAGCAGCTGAGCCCCATGTTGATGGGGACAAGAACTTCTTCCACACAACCCTGGCCATTGGTTGTCGGGGTCTATGGGTGGGGGCTTATCAGAATCTGGAAGCCCCCTTTAACATGGGGACCCCCAGATTCTGCCCCCCCCATGTGAATGGGTAAGGGTACATTGTACCCCTACCCATTCACCAAAAATGTGTCAAAAAGTAAAAACCACAATAGACAGTTTTTGACAATTCCTTTATTAAAAAAGAAAAAAAAAGTGTTGTGATGGATGGTAGACTTGCAAAATGTTATATTACTATGTTTGTAAGTTTTTTTCTATTTTTGGGGTCCATCGGGTGGCGTGATTGACGATGGATGTACATCGCGGGACACTTTTTTTTTCTTTTTTAATAAAGACATTTTCAAAAACGTTTATTGTGGTTTTTACTTTTTGACACTTTTTTTGGTGAATGGGTGGGGGTTACTCATTCACATGGGGGGGCTGGATCTGAGGGCCCCCTTGTTAATGGGGGCTTCTGGATTCCAATAAGCCCCCCACCCGCAGACCCCGACAACCAATGGCCAGGGTTATCGGGAGGAGGTCTTTGTCCCCATGAACATGGGGACAAAGTGCTTTGGGGGAGACCACAAAGCACCCTCCCCATGTGGAGGGCAAGCGGCCTGGTATTGTTCAGGAGGGAGGGCACTCACTCCCCCCCATCCTGTCCTCCAGGCTGCATGCTCGCATAAGGGTCTGGTATAGATTTTGGGGGGGAACCCACGCCATTTTTTTTTTAAATTTTGGAATGGAGTTCCTCTAAAATCTATACAAGACCCAAAGGGCCTGGTATGGACTGGGCGAGGAGACCACACACTGGTTTTTTCCTTGATTTTTCATCTATATTGCTGGGAGTCGGCAATACATTACAGTCGCAAGCAAGTTTGAATGAATTTTTATCTTTAGAAATTTAATTCTGCTGCGGCACTGTTCAACACATTGCACAAATGCGCCACTTTACAGGCAGACTAAGGGGACCCCCCAGGCATGATATTAAAAGGAATATTTTACTTTTATTGTTTCATTTTAAGCATTATTAAAATCACTGCTCCTGAAAAAAACGTTGTTTTAAAAAAGTTTTTTGCATTGATACATGTCCCCTAGGGCAGTACCCGGGTCCCCATACACTTTTTATGGCAATAACTTGCATATAGGCCTTTAAAATTAGCACTTTTGGTTTTTCATGTTCGTGTCCCATAGACTTTAATAAGTTTGAAGGATGCCCTCAGACCGCCTTTTTATCCCTGAGCCAGAATCCACCCCAGACCCCGCAGAGGGTTATATCTGCATGTGTGCATGACCTCGCTGCTACAGGGGGCCCACGCCGTCCGGTAAGAGTCCCCAGTTCTTTAAGTGATTATTACATGGAGATCTTCACTTCTTTTTCCCTGGTCGTGGTGCAAGTCCCGGAAAATTTTTCATCTTGCTGGAACTCTTTTAGCATAGAACCTACTTTTTTCATTTTTTTTATTCAGAGACTTTCATCTTTTTTCAATATTTATTTACACTTTTCATGTGTTATATGTATGTTTATATTTATTCACATATTGTGGTTTATATGTTACATTTTGCAGTTCACTCACGCTTAATTGATTAACGCGACCTTATTGTTTTTATATTCTTGTGTGCATAATTATATCCCATGTTTTTTTGTGTCGCTGCTTTTTCCTCACAGTTCTTATCATGATTCTAATTAGAGCAGTATACCTTTACTAATTTGCATTTAATAGGGTTTGCATGTTTGCTTGAACTTTTTGCCTGTTCGCATGTTCTGGTGCGAACCGAACCGGGGGGGGGGGGGTGTTCGGCCCATCCCTAATTGTGAACTTCTTTTCTGTGATACTATAGATCAACAATACTGTAAATACAATAATCTAGTAGTTTGTGCTAGTACCAGGAATAACCTGTGTGATTAGTCCACAGGTCCACAGTTCACAGTTTATCATGTTGAAATGACGATTACTGTAGATGTCTGTATCTTAAGAAGCGTTACTGCTCACTACATCAGTGGGACAAGCAAACAAGAAAACAGAGTGCACAGGCTTCGTGCAGTAATCTTTAATAATGGAAAAAAATGCACTCATGAAGCTTGCAAAAGACATAGCATCCACTGTATAACTGAGCCGCCGGCAGATACATCCTCCGTTCGCTGTCATTTCGGCAACTCCACCAATGAAAGAAAACTGTAGTCAGTTGCAACTGTTTTTGCAGATCAAGCAGAGGAAAAAATATGAAATCACTCAATTCTGAGGAAAATATTATGGAATCACCATGTACTTTGCAGTTCTAAAACAAACATCTGCATCAGATTACATCAGATTACATCATCAATGATTATGGAAATTTACATGTTTTCTTCAGGCAGTCGTCTTCATACATTTCATTTGAATGAAACCAAACATAAGTTCCAGCATCATCACCCTGCTCAATGCAGATTCATAATTTAATTCATTGCTGAATATCACTCTCATCCGGTCATCCACAGTCCATGATTGCTTTTCTTTAGCCCACTGTAACCTTGTTTTTCTGTTTAGGTGGTAAAGATGGTTTTTGTTTGGCTTTTCTGTATGTAAAGCCCATCTCCTTTTAGCGGATGTCTAATGCTGCATACACACAAGCGGACTTTACGGCAGACTTGGTCTGTCGGATAATCCGATCGTGTGTGGGCTGCAGCAGACTTTTTCTTCCCAAAAGTTTGACGGACCTAGAAATGAAACATGTTTCAAATCTTTCTGACGGACTCGAGTCCGGTCGAAAAGTCCGCTCGTCTGTATGCTAGTCCGACGGACAAAACCGACGCTAGGGCAGCTATTGGCTACTGGCTATGAAATGCCTTGTTTTAGTCCGGTCGTATGTCATCATGTACGAATCCGTCGGACTTTGGTTGATCGTGTGAAGGCAAGTCTGTTCATTCGGAAAGTCCGTCGGAAAGTCCGTAGAAAAGTCCGCTGGACCAAGTCTGCCGTAAAGTCCGCTCGTGTGTACGCGGCATAAGGCTCGGTTCACATATGAGCCACATGCGGCTCACAGCAGGGGTCTGGTGCTTGCTGGTTCACTGTTTCAGGTCTGATTTCATCCCGAATTTTGGGCTGAATTTGGACCTGAAACTGTCCAAAAGATGCACAGCGTTTTTGTGCAAAACGCACTGAATTCCCTACAGATATATGTGAACCAGCTCCATAGAGAGCAGGTCAAAATCTCCTGCTATTGCGAATTGAATCCAATTCGCAATGGTGTGAACCCAGCCTTACAGTTCGGTCACAGACACTGACTCCAGTTTTTGACCATTTGTTCCTCATTTGTTTTTTTGTGCATTTTCTGTTTTTAAGGCATATTGCTTTAAGGTTTCTAACTTGACGCTTTGATGTCTTCCTTGGTCTATCAGTACGCTTCCCTTCAACAACCTTCTTATTTGATTTCTTTAACAACCTTCTTATTCGAAAACCATAATTTCCACCTAAACAGAAAAAACAAAGATTACAGTGGGCTAAAGAAAAGCAATCATGGATGAAAGTGATATTCAGTGATGAATTACGAATCTGCATTGGGCAGGGTGAAGATGTTGGAACTTTTGTTTGGTGCCATTCCAATGAAATGTATGAAGATGATTGCCTGAAGAAAACATGCAAATTTCCACTATTATTGATGATATGGGGTTGCATGTCAGGTAAAAGTACAGGGGAGATGACAGTCATTAAATCTTCAATAAATGCACAAGTTTTGTATTGAGATTTTGGACACTTTTCTTATTCCATCAATTGAAAGGATGTTTGGTGATAATGACATAATTTTTCAGAATGTAATCTGATGCAGATGTTTGTTTTTGAAACTCAAGAGACCATATTATTCGTGATGGGTGATACTTCCAATGATTTGGTTTTCGTTAGTGTCCAACAGGACCTCTTTACATACGCAAGATAGAAAAGAAAGAAAGGGAGAGAAGGTTACTAAACAAAATGAACCTCTTCCCAACCAACCGGCGCAGTTATACTGCGGCAGGTTGGCTCCCCTGTGCGAGCCGTCGTAGCTCGCAGGGTCAGGATAACAGGCGCGCAAAGACGCCTGCTGCACAGCGAGGGTACCGATGCTCGTGTTGCTCTGTTGCTATCCTCAGGCCCGGACTGGCCATAAGGTACACCGGGCGTTTGCCCGGTGGGCCGCGGCCCCTGGGCTGCATTTTTTTGGAAGAGCGGCTTCTTCATGACTGGGCTGCACAGCGGGAGGTAAGCGGCGACCGCGGTCCACACTAGATTAACACAGACCGCGGCCGCTGCTCACCTCCCACTATACGGGCATTCCTAAAGCAGGGCTGACGCCAGCACATTTACGAGGTACAGGAGGCTCCTGTGACATGCAGGAAGTGCCTGCACTGGACAGACTCCACGTGGCCCGGCCGCGATGAAGGTATAGCTACAATGAAGGAGACGGCGGCGGCCTCTCTCCAAACACCGGCCAGGACACTGTGATGGCTGCACAGGGAGGAAGGTGAGCACACTGAAAAAAAAAACCCATCTTCCAGTGCATTACATCCCGCTCTGTAGTGGCAGGGAAAGGGAGTGGATTGGGGCTTTCTACTTTACTGGTATGGGGCTGTCTATTACTGGTATGGGGCTGCCTATTATTACTGGTATGGGGCTGTCTATTACTGGTATGGGGCTGTCTATTACTGGTATGGGGCTGTCTATTACTGGTATGGGGCTGTCTATTATTGGTATGGGGCTGTCTATATACTGGTATGGGGCTGTCTATATACTGGTATGGGGCTGCCTATTATTACTGGTATGGGGCTGCCTATTATTACTGGTATGGGGCTGTCTATTACTGGTATGGGGCTGTCTATTACTGGTATGGGGCTGTCTATATACTGGTATGGGGCTGTCTATATACTGGTCTGGGGCTGCCTATTATTACTGGTATGGGGCTGTCTATTACTGGTATGGGGCTGTCTATTACTGGTATGGGGCTGTCTATTATCGGTATGGAGCTGTCTATATACTGGTATGGGGCTGTCTATATACTGGTATGGGGCTGTCTATTATTACTGGTATGGGGCTGTCTATTATTACTGGTATGGGGCTGTCTATTACTGATATGGGGCTGTCTATTACTGATATGGGGCTGTCTATTATTACTGGTATGGGGCTGTCTATTACTGGTATGGGGCTGTCTATTATTACTGGTATGGGGCTGTCTATATACTGGTATGGGGCTGTCTATTATTACTGATATGGGGCTGTCTATTATTACTGATATGGGGCTGTCTATTATTACTGGTATGGGGCTGTCTATTATTACTGGTATGAGGCTGTCTATTATTACTGGTATGGGGCTGTATATTATTACTGGTATGGGGCTGTCTATATACTGGTATGGGGCTGTCTATTATTACTGGTATGGGGCTGTCTATTACAATGAAGGAGACGGCGGCGGCCTCTCTCCAAACACCGGCCAGGACACTGTGATGGCTGCGCAGGGAGGAAGGTGAGCACACTGAAAAAAAAAAACATCTTCCAGTGCATTACATCCCGCTCTGTAGTGGCAGGGAAAGGGAGTGGATTGGGGCTTTCTACTTTACTGGTATGGGGCTGTCTATTACTGGTATGGGGCTGCCTATTATTACTGGTATGGGGCTGTCTATTACTGGTATGGGGCTGTCTATTACTGGTATGGGGCTGTCTATTATTGGTATGGGGCTGTCTATATACTGGTATGGGGCTGTCTTTATACTGGTATGGGGCTGTCTTTATACTGGTATGGGGCTGCCTATTATTACTGGTATGGGGCTGCCTATTATTACTGGTATGGGGCTGCCTATTACTGGTATGGGGCTGTCTATTACTGGTATGGGGCTGTCTATTACTGGTATGGGGCTGTCTATATACTGGTATGGGGCTGTCTATATACTGGTATGGGGCTGCCTATTATTACTGGTATGGGGCTGTCTATTACTGGTATGGGGCTGTCTATTACTGGTATGGGGCTGTCTATTATTGGTATGGAGCTGTCTATATACTGGTATGGGGCTGTCTATATACTGGTATGGGGCTGTCTATTATTACTGGTATGGGGCTGTCTCTTACTGGTATCGGGCTGTCTATTACTGATATGGGGCTGTCTATTACTGATATGGGGCTGTCTATTATTACTGGTATGGGGCTGTCTATTACTGGTATGGGGCTGTCTATTATTACTGGTATGGGGCTGTCTATATACTGGTATGGGGCTGTCTATTATTACTGATATGGGGCTGTCTATTATTACTGGTATGGGGCTGTCTATTATTACTGGTATGAGGCTGTCTATTATTACTGGTATGGGGCTGTATATTATTACTGGTATGGGGCTGTCTATATACCGGTATGGGGCTGTCTATTATTACTGGTATGGGGCTGTCTATTACTGGTATGGGGCTGTCTATTACTGATATGGGGCTGACTATTATTACTGGTATGGGGCTGTCTATTACTGATATGGGGCTGTCTATTATTACTGGTATGGGGCTGTCTATTATTACTGGTATGGGGCTGTCTATTATTACTGGTATGGGGCTGTCTATATACTGGTATGGGGCTGTCTATATACTGGTATGGGGCTGTCTATATACTGGTATGGGGCTGTCTATTACTGGTATGGGGCTGTCTATTACTGGTATGGGGCTGTCTATATACTGGTATGGGGCTGTCTATATACTGGTATGGGGCTGCCTATTATTACTGGTATGGGGCTGTCTATTACTGGTATGGGGCTGTCTATTATTGGTATGGAGCTGTCTATATACTGGTATGGGGCTGTCTATATACTGGTATGGGGCTGTCTATTATTACTGGTATGGGGCTGTCTCTTACTGGTATCGGGCTGTCTATTACTGATATGGGGCTGTCTATTACTGATATGGGGCTGTCTATTATTACTGGTATGGGGCTGTCTATTACTGGTATGGGGCTGTCTATTATTACTGGTATGGGGCTGTCTATATACTGGTATGGGGCTGTCTATTATTACTGATATGGGGCTGTCTATTATTACTGGTATGGGGCTGTCTATTATTACTGGTATGAGGCTGTCTATTATTACTGGTATGGGGCTGTATATTATTACTGGTATGGGGCTGTCTATATACCGGTATGGGGCTGTCTATTATTACTGGTATGGGGCTGTCTATTACTGGTATGGGGCTGTCTATTACTGATATGGGGCTGTCTATTATTACTGGTATGGGGCTGTCTATTACTGATATGGGGCTGTCTATTATTACTGGTATGGGGCTGTCTATTATTACTGGTATGGGGCTGTCTATTATTACTGGTATGGGGCTGTCTATTATTACTGGTATGGGGCTGTCTATATACTGGTATGGGGCTGTCTATATACTGGTATGGGGCTGTCTATATACTGGTATGGGGCTGTCTATTATTACTGGTATGGGGCTGTCTATTATTACTGGTATGGGGCTGTCTATATACTGGAATGGGGCTGTCTATTATTACTGGTATGGGGCTGTCTATTACTGGTATGGGACTGTCTATTACTGATATGGGGCTGTCTATTATTACTGGTATGGGGCTGTCTATATACTGGTATGGGGCTGTCTATATACTGGTATGGGGCTGTCTATATACTGGTATGGGGCTGTCTATTACTGGTATGGGGCTGTCTATTACTGGTATGGGGCTGTCTATATACTGGTATGGGGCTGTCTATATACTGGTATGGGGCTGCCTATTATTACTGGTATGGGGCTGTCTATTACTGGTATGGGGCTGTCTATTACTGGTATGGGGCTGTCTATTATTGGTATGGAGCTGTCTATATACTGGTATGGGGCTGTCTATATACTGGTATGGGGCTGTCTATTATTACTGGTATGGGGCTGTCTCTTACTGGTATCGGGCTGTCTATTACTGATATGGGGCTGTCTATTACTGATATGGGGCTGTCTATTATTACTGGTATGGGGCTGTCTATTACTGGTATGGGGCTGTCTATTATTACTGGTATGGGGCTGTCTATATACTGGTATGGGGCTGTCTATTATTACTGATATGGGGCTGTCTATTATTACTGGTATGGGGCTGTCTATTATTACTGGTATGAGGCTGTCTATTATTACTGGTATGGGGCTGTATATTATTACTGGTATGGGGCTGTCTATTTACCGGTATGGGGCTGTCTATTATTACTGGTATGGGGCTGTCTATTACTGGTATGGGGCTGTCTATTACTGATATGGGGCTGTCTATTATTACTGGTATGGGGCCGTCTATTACTGATATGGGGCTGTCTATTATTACTGGTATGGGGCTGTCTATTATTACTGGTATGGGGCTGTCTATTATTACTGGTATGGGGCTGTCTATATACTGGTATGGGGCTGTCTATATACTGGTATGGGGCTGTCTATTATTACTGGTATGGGGCTGTCTATTATTACTGGTATGGGGCTGTCTATTATTACTGGTATGGGGCTGTCTATATACTGGTATGGGGCTGTCTATTATTACTGGTATGGGGCTATCTATTACTGGTATGGGACTGTCTATTACTGATATGGGGCTGTCTATTATTACTGGTATGGGGCTGTCTATTACTGATATGGGGCTGTCTATTATTACTGGTATGGGGCTGTCTATTATTACTGGTATGGGGCTGTCTATTATTACTGGTATGGGGCTGTCTATATACTGGTATGGGGCTGTCTATATACTGGTATGGGGCTGTCTATTATTACTGGTATGGGGCTGTCTATTATTACTGGTATGGGGCTGTCTATTACTGGTATGGGACTGTCTATTATTACTGGTATGGGGCTGTCTATTACTGGTATGGGGCTGTCTATTATTACTGGTATGGGGCTGTCTATTATTACTGGTATGGGGCTGTCTATTACTGGTATGGGGCTGTCTATTATTACTGGTATGGGGCTGTCTATTATTACTGGTATGGGGCTGTCTATTACTGGTATGGGGCTGTCTATTACTGGTATGGGGCTGTCTATTATTACTGGTATGGGGCTGTCTATTATTACTGGTATGGGGCTGTCTATATACTGGTATGGGGCTGTCTATTATTATTGGTATGGGGCTGTCTATTACGGGCATGGGGCTGTCTATATATTGGTATGGGGCTGTCTATTATTACTGGTATGGGGCTGTCTATTACTGGTATGGGGCTGTCTATTATTACTGGTATGGGGCTGTCTATTATTATTGGTATGGGGCTGTCTATTATTATTGGTATGGGGCTGTCTATTATTACTGGTATGGGGCTGTCTATTATTACTGGTATGGGGCTGTCTATTATTACTGGTATGGGGCTGTCTATATACTGGTATGGGGCTGTCTATTATTACTGGTATGGGGCTGTCTATATACTGGTATGGGGCTGTCTATTATTACTGATATGGGGCTGTCTGAATACTGGTATGGGGCTGTCTATATACTGGTCTGGGGCTGTCTATATACTGGTCTGGGGCTGTCTGTGTACTGGTCTGGGGCCGTGTCTTTGCTGGTCTGGGGATGTCTCTTTGCTGTATTGGGATGTCTCTCAGAATGAATATCTGGTCACCAACCACCCCACGAACGCCCGCCCCGCATCTCCGCCCTACTTCCCCCAGGGATTGGGCTGCCCAGTTTAAAATGCCCGGGCCTATTTTTTGTCCCAGTCCGGGCCTGGCTATCCTTGTAAGGTGACGTTGGGTATTCTGAAAGTTGAATATAAATAAAATATATTATTATAATTAGGCTGTCTCTTACTGGTATCGGGCTGTCTATTACTGATATGGGGCTGTCTATTACTGATATGGGGCTGTCTATTATTACTGGTATGGGGCTGTCTATTACTGGTATGGGGCTGTCTATTATTACTGGTATGGGGCTGTCTATATACTGGTATGGGGCTTTCTATTATTACTGATATGGGGCTGTCTATTATTACTGGTATGGGGCTGTCTATTATTACTGGTATGAGGCTGTCTATTATTACTGGTATGGGGCTGTATATTATTACTGGTATGGGGCTGTCTATATACCGGTATGGGGCTGTCTATTATTACTGGTATGGGGCTGTCTATTACTGGTATGGGGCTGTCTATTACTGATATGGGGCTGTCTATTATTACTGGTATGGGGCTGTCTATTACTGATATGGGGCTGTCTATTATTACTGGTATGGGGCTGTCTATTATTACTGGTATGGGGCTGTCTATTATTACTGGTATGGGGCTGTCTATATACTGGTATGGGGCTGTCTATATACTGGTATGGGGCTGTCTATATACTGGTATGGGGCTGTCTATTACTGGTATGGGGCTGTCTATTATTACTGGTATGGGGCTGTCTATATACTGGTATGGGGCTGTCTATTATTACTGATATGGGGCTGTCTATTATTACTGGTATGGGGCTGTCTATTATTACTGGTATGAGGCTGTCTATTATTACTGGTATGGGGCTGTATATTATTACTGGTATGGGGCTGTCTATATACCGATATGGGGCTGTCTATTATTACTGGTATGGGGCTGTCTATTACTGGTATGGGGCTGTCTATTACTGATATGGGGCTGTCTATTATTACTGGTATGGGGCTGTCTATATACTGGTATGGGGCTGTCTATTATTATTGGTATGGGGCTGTCTATTACGGGCATGGGGCTGTCTATATATTGGTATGGGGCTGTCTATTATTACTGGTATGGGGCTTTCTATTACTGGTATGGGGCTGTCTATTATTACTGGTATGGGGCTGTCTATTATTATTGGTATGGGGCTGTCTATTATTATTGGTATGGGGCTGTCTATTATTACTGGTATGGGGCTGTCTATTATTACTGGTATGGGGCTGTCTATTATTACTGGTATGGGGCTGTCTATATACTGGTATGGGGCTGTCTATTATTACTGGTATGGGGCTGTCTATATACTGGTATGGGGCTGTCTATTATTACTGATATGGGGCTGTCTATATACTGGTCTGGGGCTGTCTATATACTGGTCTGGGGCTGTCTATATACTGGTCTGGGGCTGTCTATATACTGGTCTGGGGCTGTCTGTGTACTGGTCTGGGGCCGTGTCTTTGCTGGTCTGGGGATGTCTCTTTGCTGTATTGGGATGTCTCTCAGAATGAATATCTGGTCACCAACCACCCCACGAACGCCGCCCCGCATCTCCGCCCTACTTCCCCCAGGGATTGGGCTGCCCAGTTTAAAATGCCTGGGCCTATTTTTTGTCCCAGTCCGGGCCTGGCTATCCTTGTAAGGTGACGTTGGGTATTCTGAAAGTTGAATATAAATAAAATATATTATTATAATTAGGCTGTCTCTTACTGGTATCGGGCTGTCTATTACTGATATGGGGCTGTCTATTACTGATATGGGGCTGTCTATTATTACTGGTATGGGGCTGTCTATTACTGGTATGGGGCTGTCTATTATTACTGGTATGGGGCTGTCTATATACTGGTATGGGGCTGTCTATTATTACTGATATGGGGCTGTCTATTATTACTGGTATGGGGCTGTCTATTATTACTGGTATGAGGCTGTCTATTATTACTGGTATGGGGCTGTATATTATTACTGGTATGGGGCTGTCTATATACCGGTATGGGGCTGTCTATTATTACTGGTATGGGGCTGTCTATTACTGGTATGGGGCTGTCTATTACTGATATGGGGCTGTCTATTATTACTGGTATGGGGCTGTCTATTACTGATATGGGGCTGTCTATTATTACTGGTATGGGGCTGTCTATTATTACTGGTATGGGGCTGTCTATTATTACTGGTATGGGGCTGTCTATATACTGGTATGGGGCTGTCTATATACTGGTATGGGGCTGTCTATTACTGGTATGGGGCTGTCTATTATTACTGGTATGGGGCTGTCTATATACTGGTATGGGGCTGTCTATTATTACTGATATGGGGCTGTCTATTATTACTGGTATGGGGCTGTCTATTATTACTGGTATGAGGCTGTCTATTATTACTGGTATGGGGCTGTATATTATTACTGGTATGGGGCTGTCTATATACCGATATGGGGCTGTCTATTATTACTGGTATGGGGCTGTCTATTACTGGTATGGGGCTGTCTATTACTGATATGGGGCTGTCTATTATTACTGATATGGGGCTGTCTATATACTGGTATGGGGCTGTCTATTATTATTGGTATGGGGCTGTCTATTACGGGCATGGGGCTGTCTATATATTGGTATGGGGCTGTCTATTATTACTGGTATGGGGCTTTCTATTACTGGTATGGGGCTGTCTATTATTACTGGTATGGGGCTGTCTATTATTATTGGTATGGGGCTGTCTATTATTATTGGTATGGGGGCTGTCTATTATTACTGGTATGGGGCTGTCTATTATTACTGATATGGGGCTGTCTATTATTACTGGTATGGGGCTGTCTATATACTGGTATGGGGCTGTCTATTATTACTGGTATGGGGCTGTCTATATACTGGTATGGGGCTGTCTATTATTACTGATATGGGGCTGTCTATATACTGGTATGGGGCTGTCTATATACTGGTCTGGGGCTGTCTATATACTGGTCTGGGGCTGTCTATATACTGGTCTGGGGCTGTCTGTGTACTGGTCTGGGGCCGTGTCTTTGCTGGTCTGGGGATGTCTCTTTGCTGTATTGGGATGTCTCTCAGAATGAATATCTGGTCACCAACCACCCCACGAACGCCGCCCCGCATCTCCGCCCTACTTCCCCCAGGGATTGGGCTGCCCAGTTTAAAATGCCTGGGCCTATTTTTTGTCCCAGTCCGGGCCTGGCTATCCTTGTAAGGTGACGTTGGGTATTCTGAAAGTTGAATATAAATAAAATATATTATTATAATTAGGCTGTCTCTTACTGGTATCGGGCTGTCTATTACTGATATGGGGCTGTCTATTACTGATATGGGGCTGTCTATTATTACTGGTATGGGGCTGTCTATTACTGGTATGGGGCTGTCTATTATTACTGGTATGGGGCTGTCTATATACTGGTATGGGGCTGTCTATTATTACTGATATGGGGCTGTCTATTATTACTGGTATGGGGCTGTCTATTATTACTGGTATGAGGCTGTCTATTATTACTGGTATGGGGCTGTATATTATTACTGGTATGGGGCTGTCTATATACCGGTATGGGGCTGTCTATTATTACTGGTATGGGGCTGTCTATTACTGGTATGGGGCTGTCTATTACTGATATGGGGCTGTCTATTATTACTGGTATGGGACTGTCTATTACTGATATGGGGCTGTCTATTATTACTGGTATGGGGCTGTCTATTATTACTGGTATGGGGCTGTCTATTATTACTGGTATGGGGCTGTCTATTATTACTGGTATGGGGCTGTCTATATACTGGTATGGGGCTGTCTATATACTGGTATGGGGCTGTCTATATACTGGTATGGGGCTGTCTATTATTACTGGTATGGGGCTGTCTATTATTACTGGTATGGGGCTGTCTATTATTACTGGTATGGGGCTGTCTATATACTGGTATGGGGCTGTCTATTATTACTGGTATGGGGCTGTCTATTACTGGTATGGGACTGTCTATTACTGATATGGGGCTGTCTATTATTACTGGTATGGGGCTGTCTATTACTGATATGGGGCTGTCTATTATTACTGGTATAGGGCTGTCTATTATTACTGGTATGGGGCTGTCTATTATTACTGGTATGGGGCTGTCTATATACTGGTATGGGGCTGTCTATATACTGGTATGGGGCTGTATATATACTGGTATGGGGCTGTCTATTATTACTGGTATGGGGCTGTCTATTATTACTGGTATGGGGCTGTCTATTACTGGTATGGGACTGTCTATTATTACTGGTATGGGGCTGTCTATTACTGGTATGGGGCTGTCTATTATTACTGGTATGGGGCTGTCTATTATTACTGGTATGGGGCTGTCTATTACTGGTATGGGGCTGTCTATTATTACTGGTATGGGGCTGTCTATTATTACTGGTATGGGGCTGTCTATTACTGGTATGGGGCTGTCTATTACTGGTATGGGGCTGGCTATTATTACTGGTATGGGGCTGTCTATTATTACTGGTATGGGGCTGTCTATATACTGGTATGGGGCTGTCTATTATTATTGGTATGGGGCTGTCTATTACGGGCATGGGGCTGTCTATATATTGGTATGGGGCTGTCTATTATTACTGGTATGGGGCTGTCTATTACTGGTATGGGGCTGTCTATTATTACTGGTATGGGGCTGTCTATTATTATTGGTATGGGGCTGTCTATTATTATTGGTATGGGGCTGTCTATTATTACTGGTATGGGGCTGTCTATTATTACTGGTATGGGGCTGTCTATTATTACTGGTATGGGGCTGTCTATATACTGGTATGGGGCTGTCTATTATTACTGGTATGGGGCTGTCTATATACTGGTATGGGGCTGTCTATTATTACTGATATGGGGCTGTCTATATACTGGTATGGGGCTGTCTATATACTGGTCTGGGGCTGTCTATATACTGGTCTGGGGCTGTCTATATACTGGTCTGGGGCTGTCTGTGTACTGGTCTGGGGCCGTGTCTTTGCTGGTCTGGGGATGTCTCTTTGCTGTATTAGGATGTCTCTCAGAATGAATATCTGGTCACCAACCACCCCACGAACGCCCGCCCCGCATCTCCGCCCTACTTCCCCCAGGGATTGGGCTGCCCAGTTTAAAATGCCCGGGCCTATTTTTTGTCCCAGTCCGGGCCTGGCTATCCTTGTAAGGTGACGTTGGGTATTCTGAAAGTTGAATATAAATAAAATATATTATTATAATTAGTATTATTATTATTAGTTCTCTAAAGCATATTTTAATAACTGTACATCATTGGTTTATTATGTCATTGAAAACAGCATCTTCAGGATTTATTATACTGTGCAGCTGAATTTACCTCTGTTAACAGGGAAAACTTGAGAATATATTTATAACATTGTTTTATTATCATTGATAATTATTGATAATTATTCTGGGGTAGCAGCAACCTTTACTAAATTTAAATATGTTGTTGGTATTTTTGGCAGACAGTATAACATTTTTAGCATTATGTTTACACTAATACATTTTTGTTCCTTTCACTTTAGTCTATGTTCTATAATAAATAGCACAAAAAAGTTTTCAGGCTGGTTATCAAGACTTGTGTAGTACATGCAGTTCTTTCACAAGTATAATATACCGCAAGGTATATCTCCTATATTTCATAAACTAATTCTTCGGATTGAATCTGGCATGCCATAAATTAATAACATATCTTCTCTCTTAGTTCATGTAAAATGCAAGCGATGCAGGTTCCCTCAATATGTCTTGCAGATGCTCCACAAACACAAGAGGGTCATCTATAAAGACTTGTAAAATGTAAAGGGGAGCTATTGCTGCTAGCATTTAATCAGGAGCCAGCTGCCATTCTTTCCATGATGATTGGAAAATGATGGCTCGTATTTCATTGATTGGTTGGTTGATTGATAGATGGAACTATTGACTGATAAGGCAGTAGTACTGTTCATTATGTGCTCTATTTTTCAAAATGTATGTCTACCCAGCTCAAATCTACTAACCTCGGAATGAAAATAAAAAAATCTCCCTCTGTTGAGTTGCAATTTGCTATTTAGAGAAATTTGCTATTCAATGTCAATAATAACCGAATAATTATAAAAAATAATACTGAATAGCTGTCTTAAAAATAATAACTTAAAACGGAAAAATGCACTGTAGGTTTTAGCAAATAAACCAAGTGTGTGTTTTTATATTCTGTAGACACAAAGACAGGCACATAAAAAATTCACTAAACACTAGAAGACAATGTGGTTGATTTACTAAAGGAAAATAGACAGTTGCACTCTGCAAGTGCATGTGCTCCAGAGCTTAGTAAATAAGCAGAAGCTCTGCTAACTTCCATCATCCAATCATGTGCAAGCAAAAATGCTGTTTTTTTCATTTTCCTTGCACATGATTGGGTATTCTTTGCAAAGTAAAGCTTTACCTCATTTCCTAAGCTCTGGAGCAACTGCACTTGCAGAGTGCAACTGCACTTTACAAAGTGCACTGCCTATTTGCCTTTAGTAAATCAACCCCGATGTGTTATGTTACAGTCATTCACACAGCTTTAGTGGCTGTTATTTTATTTAATATATCTATTCTTTCATTGCTATGTTAAATACTATAAAAATTTAATCTTATTTACACAAATATATAAGATGAGTATTTTAAAATGGATCACCAAGTGTGCATTTTATACCAGCAGCGTTGGGCTGCATTCCCTAATGCTGTTCCAACACAAGAGCAAGAAGTCTTGCCTTATGTCCTAGGGTTTCAGTTCACAGTTCATGGAAAAAAATTGGACATTTTCCTGCACAATATACACTAAGAATGAAAAAAAAATGATAAAGTACAGCAATGTATGGGTTCTTACACCAACTGATAGCATGTTTTGAACCAACAGCACCAGAAAACAGTTAAAAACAAAACTCTGCTGACAAAAAAATGCTAGATTATACACACAGCTGAAAGGGAGGGATACATTCTCATGTTTCTCTTAAGATAGACAGCTTAGTCAGTGGATACATGCTGCCAAAAATATGCAGGTGTTCCGTCAGATTAGGCGACCCGTCAGAACTTGTAATGGAAGTGACGTTCCATCTCCGCAATCTTGCTACACCCCACACACCTCCACAGTAAGGATGCACCAAGAAGGGGGCAAGCGGATATCTTGTCACACCCACTGGAGTTTTGCATTTTACACTTATTTTTTACAGTAAACTGAGGTTATATAATGAAATACACTTAGAACTCCGTCTGAATGTTTAGATGTTGAATTTAAAAGCAGCAGCAAGGCTGCTGATCTCACAGGTTTGCTATCCTGGCAGAAGTTAGCTGCTTTTAAAATTAAACATGTAAACATTCATACGGAGTTCTAAGTACTGTATTTACTGTCATCCCCCATTTCGTATTTCACTATATAAACTCAGTTTACTGTTAAAAATAAGTGTACAATGCAAAACTCCGGTGGGTGTAACAAGATGTCCGCTTTCCCCTTCTCAGTGCATCCTTACTATGGAGGAGTGCAGGGTGTAGCAAGATAGCGCCAACAGATCGTCACTTCCGTTACACATTCTGACGCCTAATCTGATGAAACACAGGCAATTCAGGGCTTTGTCCTTATGAAGACTAGCATGCTTTTGCACATTAGTTTCATGAATGCACACTGTATTATTTTTTTTATAAATCTTTTATTTTATTAAACAATACTTTTTAACAAAGAAATTGTATAGATAAAGCATATAATATACCTACAAAATTAATAAGTGAACCGGTTCACCTGATGAGGCAATCTACACTAAGTAGATATTTGTATAGGTGAACTAATCTGCTATTTCCTGGAGATCTTAACAGTCCATCTTGCAGCCTACAATTTACAGCCTACCCCAATGTGCCCTTTGCCAGATATTAAGAGTGGGCTCTCCCTTTGATCCTATATGCTACTCCCTGGGTACCCCTTTGCTTTTTCTCAGCATGTCTGATAAATACCCAGTATGATCCCACTAGAGAAAACCTTGGGCTTTACACGGGTAGAGAAGGTTTGATAAGTTACACTTATCATTAGTAATAAGCTATTTGGTAATGGACTAATGGATATAAGAGATAGCTTGCAACACAGCTTTAGGACATTTACTAAACTTTTATGGCTGCGATTTTTGCAGCAGCAAATTTTAAGGTCATCCTTTAATATTGTAATCCTCTGGTCTTGCTAAATTACCCTAAGACCATGTTTTAACAACGTTGTTTTTATTTTATTTTTTTTAATGTATAAGTTATATTGGAAGTCACTGAAAGGAATTCAACTATGTGACAGGTCACTCAGCATCCTTACCTTTCACACAGAATTATATATATAGTTAGGTTTGAAAGCAGTTTGGTTACTATATATAAATCCATCTCATTGACACAGTATGTAAGTACTTTTACTAGGTTGCAGTTTAAAATAGAGAGACCAGGTAGTTTTAAATGAAGAAATAGTACACTATTTCAGAGAGACAATAGCCACAAATATTTTTTATTGCTGGAGCAGTGGAATAATAAAAACAACTTGGAGACACAAAGCATGATTTAACCAGCGCAAAAACTAATAATAATAAAATAATTTCACGAACACCAGAACTTCTGAAACTGGTCTTCAGCTGCAGAATTTATAGTGCTTGCGGAAATTAAAACATTGTATGGCACCTTGACAGTACCCAAGCACTAGAGTATACCAGAAACTTTGAGGGGAAATGTAGGATTGACCCCGCAGAACTTGCGACTTGACAGTGCCTGATCAGAAGAATATACTGGAAACTTTGAGGTGCAATGCAGGGTTCACACTGCAGAAAAACATACAAATTCTGCAGCTGAGGCCCAGCTATGAAAAGATTAATTGTGGCATCTTTGTAAGCTGGAGACGGTTAGGGTGTCAGGCCATGAGTGGTAGAAGTAATGGTGACAGGATTTAGTAATGTAATGATTGCAGGCCAGAACCAGTAACAGTGGTCTCTAAACTTAGGCCTGGGGCCACATGCAGCCCTTAGCTTGCTATTATCTTGCCCTTGGGTACTATTTCATCCACTGATACCAACACTGGAACAATGGGGCATAAGCGCCCCACTGACCCCAATGAAGGGGCACAATTCCTCCCAGTGAAACCAATAATGGGGGATAATTCCTCTCAATGCCACCATCAATAGGGCACAATTCCTCCCAATGACACCAACGATGGGGCACAATTTCTCCCAATGACACCAACAATAGGGCCCAATGACTCCAATGATGGAACACAATTCTTCCCAATGACACCAATGATAGGGCACAATTTCTCCCAATGACACTAAAAATGGGAACCAATGACTCCAATGATTGGACACAATTCCTCCCAATGACACTAGTGAAAATTTCTCCCAACACCAACAATAGGGCCTAATGACACCAATGATGAGACACAATTCTCCACTGACACCAGCGAAGGGGCACAATTCCTCCTACTGACACCAAAGATGGGGCATTGTTTTTCCCCACTGACATTGTGACCTTTTCTACTCCCAGTGGCCATAGTCTAGCCCCCCAAAAGTCTGAAGAACAGTAAACTGACCCTTTGTTTAGAAAGTTCGGAGACCCCTGCTGTATGGTATATTAAAGGGGTTGTAAAGCATCATGTTTTTTCACCTTAATGCATCCTATGCATTAAGGTGAAAAAACACCTGGCAGTGACCTGGCGTATTTCCCTCGGCAGGGACACGCTGACCCTCTCTCCACGGGGTCCCGGCTCTTGATTGGATAGATTGATAGTAGTGCAGCAATTGGCTCCTGCTGTTGTCAATCAAATCCAATGACACGGGCACCAAGGACGGGGCCGAGTCTGGCATTCGTGTCTATGGACGCAAATGCTGGACTCGGAAGCGTGCCCACAAGGTAACCCCCCTGGGAGAGTGCTTCTCCTAGGGGGTTATCTGATGCTGGGAGGAGCCGCGAGAGCCGCTGGGGGAACCCAGAAATAGACGATCGGGGCCACTCTGTGCAAAATGAGCTGCACAGTGGAGGTAGGTATGATATGTTTGTTATTTAAAAAAAAAATAAAAAAAGAGCCTTTACAATCACTTTAATGTTTTTGGGCCAGAATCCAAGAAAAAATATATTCATTTAAATCATTATAATCAGCTGGGTTTTGTACTCATTGCTGATCTAGCACTGGTTCATAGTTATGAAAGGGAGCTTGTCAACTGTGTCAGGGGACAGGCAGATGTGTTTTTTTGTCACAAAAAATTCTGCTGTGCTGAATGCCCTCTTTGACAGCCCACTGACTGCATGGCAGGCCATCAGCTCAATTACATAATGGGAAGCTCTGATCAGTGGCCCAACATTGGCAGCCAAAAGTCTAGGTCTTTGGTTTGAATGTTGTTTGCATCCTTCCTAGTGCGCTTCTTCTGATTTCTGCTGATTCACGTGAATTTAATAAATCCTTTATTTTTTATTTCTCCCACACATTATTGGATTTTCAAAGTAAACACAGCTTACAAGACCTGCTTAGCAGTGTGAAATCACATTTGCCTTTCAAATAGTCCCAGTCAGCACTTACCTACTTGGGTGGATGAATACATGCAAATCACACCCACGTTCTGGACCTTACTTTAGCCCCCTTTCTTCGCATATTCCAAAAAGATTGTGAAACATGGCAAAAATCCACATTTGCCCGGTTCAGCAGATGCAACACTCTCAAAATTAACAAACTTTCTATTTTTTATAGACCTCCCAGTATTGACCCTGCAGAGTATTCTTAAAACCCTCTGATCACAGGTTCATAAAATGTATATGGGCAGGAGTTGTACAACAAATTTAAAAAATATTCTACTCTTACCCAAATCTAAGGAGGTAAATGACTTTCCTGAATCAGTTCTCTACTGCAATGTGGTTCACTTCACCCCTATATTAGACTGGTGTTTCCATTGGAATACCAAGCTCTAGGTCACCATAGAACATAAACTCCTTCAATTTTTATTCATGGGAGCACCCTGGGTGGGTAAGCCTGTCTCGTTAGTAAAGCCATCATCCACTGATCCTGCCTACTTTGCACGTTTAACAACATCTCACAAAACATAAGGAATGGCACATTATCCCTTACTGATCTTGTCAATTTTAGGCCACCCTCAGTTTCTAGCGAGTCAATCAAACAGACTAAAGCCTCGTACACACGATTGGATTGTTGGCCAACAAAACCATGGAATTTTTCCGAAGGGCGTTGGCAAAAACTTGTCTTGCACACACACGGCCACACAACTGTTGGCCAACAATTACGAATGTAGTGATGTACTACGTTGTTTTTCAGCTCTTTAGTACCACCCTTTGGGCTCCTTCTGCTAATTTCGTGTTACTAGAAGTTTGGTGAGTGTTGATTCGCGCTTTTCAAACAGGCTGTTTGTCAACCAGACATGTTGCGGAATCGGAGGAGATAGCGTTTAATTTATTATTGGCCATGGAGTTATTGCTTTGACATTTTCTTTTTTGTTGAATAATGATTTGATTTGGTATATGTTCTATATTTTTGGATATATTGAATGCACTTTTTGGTTAAGTTCTATTGGCAGATAGCATGTCTAATTGTATTTGTTTTCTTCTTTTAATGCACGATAAAAAAATTGTGGAGAATAATACTTGGCTATGTGTTTTACTTCAAATGACAGTTTGGGAGTAGGCAGTTACATTTAAAAAAATACAATGTAAAATTGACAAGGTACACCAACATAGTTGTATCTTTGATCTTAAAAACTACGGGATAATGGTGTTGTGGTAACTTGCCCCCCCCAAAAAAGCAAAGGAGCTTCATTATTATCCCATTAAAGAAGAAGAGAATGTGCGCTGCATTTCGGGATTTCATAATTTGCCACGTCACAAATGTTAATTCTCCATTACGAACGACTTCTGGCTCGTCCTTGCTTCCAAGCATCCGTGTTTGTACTTTGGACTTTTGTCCTACGGACTTGTGTACACACTCTCAGAAAATCCGACAACACACATTTGTTAACGGAAAATTTGAAAACCTGCTATCCAACATTTGTCTGCGGAAAATCCGACAACAATAGTCCGATGGAGCATACACACGGTCGGATTTTCCGCCAACAGCCTGTCATCGAACATTTCCTGTCGGAAAGTCTGATCATGTGTACGAGGCTTAAGTCTTTCACTTGTGGGTGCAATGTAACAAGTTTAGAGCACAACATTTTACTTTCTTTTCTGTTTGGCACATACCCAACCCATTTAGATCAAATCCAGAGATACTACAGCTTGGCTTTTGGAGACACTCTTGAATTCTCATGTTGTGCACTCCTTACCAGCTTACAGGGCATTCCTCCATCCACTTACTTATTATTATTATTATACAGGATTTATATAGCGCCAACAGTTTACGCAGCTCTTTACAACATTAGGGAGGACAGTACAAGTACAATACAATTCAATACAGGAGGAATCAGAGGGCCCTGCTCGTTAGAGCTTACAATCTAGGAGGGAGGGTCAAGTTATACAAAAGGGTAATAGCTGTGGGGGATGAGCTAATGGAGAAAATAATAGGATTTTTAAATACAGCTTACCTGTAAAATCCTTTTCTTGAGAGTACATCACGGGACACAGAGTATTCATTACATAGTGGGTTAGATAGGCACCATTGGTGATTGGACACTGGTTAACCCCAATTAAGGAGAATTCCTCCCCTATATAACCCCTCCCATACGGGGAGGACCTCAGTTTTGTAGCAAAGCAATAGGTAACCACGTAAAACCCACAGAAGGGTGGGAGCTCTGTGTCCCGTGATGTACTTTCAAGAAAAGGATTTTACAGGTAGGCTGTATTTAAAAATCCTATTTTCTTGATCATACATCACAGGACACAGAGTATTCATTACATAGTGGGATGTCCCAAAGCAATGCTCATTTAAGGGGAGGGAGACACAGATCAGAAAATATAGACCGCAAATGGATCAGAGGAACTAAACTGCAGCCTGCAGTACACTGCGCCCGAAGGCGGTATTCTCCTGCCCTCTTACATCCACCTGATAGAATTTGGTGAATGTATGGACTGAAGACCAAGTCGCAGCCTTACAGATCTGAGCCATGGAGACCCGGTGATGCACTGCCCAAGAAGCACTAACAGCCCTAGTTGAGTGCGCTTTCACATGAAAAGGAGGAGTCTTCCTCTTTATATCATAAGCCTGAAAAATAACCTGTCTCATCCATCTAAAAAAAGGGTGGATTTCGACGCTGCTTGGCCTTTCTTATGGCCATCTGGCAGAATAAACAAACAATCAGTTTTCCGTATCTGAGCGATTGCCTGCAGATAGACACTGACTGCTCTAACCACATCAAGAGTGTGCAAAGATTCTTCCTCTGTGGACTGCGGATCTGGAAAAAAGGATGGTAGGATTACATCTTGATTCAAATGGAATCCTGAAACCACCTTAGGTAAGAAGGAACGATTAGGACGCATAACAATCCTGTCCTTGTGAATAATTAAATATGGCTCTTTACAAGAAAAAGCTGCCAATTCTGATACTCTCCTAGCAGAGGATATGGCTATCAAGAAGACTAATTTTTTAGTAAAAAGCGCTAAAGGAGCCAGGTGCAGTGGCTCAAAGAGTTGTCCCTGTAAAGCTGACAACACCAAATTCAAATCCCATGGACATACTGGAGGTTTGACTGGCGGATTCAACCGCAGTGCCCCCTGAATAAAGGCCTGGACAAGGGAATGTGAAGCAATTGGCTTCTGAAAAAATACAGACAAAGACAAAATTTGGACTTTGATAGTGCTCAAAGCCAATCTCATTTCTAGGCCTGACTGAAGAAAGGTCAAGATTCTGCTAACCATATACCTTCTAGGATGCCATCCCCTGGGTTCGCACCAGGAAACATATGCCTTCCAGATTTTGTAGTAAATAAGCCTGGAGGCCGGCTTTCTGGCATTGACCAGAGTGGAAAGGATTGACTCCGAGAGCCCACGGTTTTTTAAAATGTGGGTTTCAGCAGCCAAGCCATGAAATTTAGACTTCGTAAAGCAGGGTGGCAAATCGGACCCTGTGTGAGCAGATCTGGCCGGAATAAGAGGACCCAAGGCCTGCCCACTGCCATTTTTACCATCTCTGCATACCAAGGTCATCTGGGCCAAGCTGGGGCTACTAAAAGGACCGACTTTGCTTCCCTTTTGACCCTTCCCAGGAACCGCGGAAGAAGTGGGTTCGGAGGGAAGGCATATATTAGATTGTACTGATCCCATGGGATTGTCAGAGCATCTGACCCCTGAGCAAGTACATCCCTTGTTCTGGACACAAATTTGTCCAGCTTCCTGTTGAATCTGGACACGAATAGATCCACATCTGGTGTTCCCCACCTTTGACATATGGTTTGGAATATGTCGGGGTGTAGGGACCATTCTCCTGGGCATAATTGCAGATGGCTTAAGAAATCCGCTTGCCAATTTTCCACTCCTGGGATGAATACTGCAGACAGGCATGGAACATGGCTTTCTGCCCATGCAAGAATACAATTCACCTCCCTTTGGGCATCCAGACTTCTGGTGCCTCCTTGGTGATTGATGTAAGCCACAGCCGTGGCATTGTCGGATTGTATCCGAATAGGATGACCCTGTAGCCTGTAAGACCAGTCCATGAGGGCCCAGTAAATTGCCCGAATTTCTAGAATATTGATGGGCAAGCGTCTCTCGGTTGCAGACCATCTTCCCTGCGTGCATGTTTCTTCCAGAACTGCTCCCCAGCCTGTCAGACTGGCATCTGTGGTTACGATCTTCCATTGTAGTGGAAGAAAGGCTTTGCCTTTCAAAAGATTTTTGGTTCGTAACCACCAATTGAGGCTTTTGCGTATCCTTGGGGATAGGCACATCGGAAGATCCAAGGCATGAGTCTTTTTGTTCCAAGCTACGAGAATGCTTCTCTGCAGGGGCCTTGAGTGAAACTGGGCAAATGGAGCAGCCTCAAAAGTGGCAACCATCTTTCCTAACAGTCTCATACATAGCCGAATGGATGGACTATTCTTGCTTAATGCTAAGCGGACTAGAGCTCTTACGGCATTGACCTTTGGCTCTGGTAGAAACACCCTGCCTTGAGCAGTGTCTATGATCATGCCTAGATACTCCAACCTTGTTGAAGGTTGCAAAGAAGACTTTTCTAGGTTGATTATCCAGCCTAGTCTTTCCAAATGTCTTACTGTCTTGAAGACAGCGTGGTTCAGGTGTGCCACCGATTGCTCTATGAGTAGCAAATCGTCTAGATAAGCTACCACAGTTATGCCCTGAGCTCTTAGATTTGCTAAGAGAGGGTCTAGAATTTTTGTAAAAATTCGAGGAGCTGTAGTGAGACTGAAAGGAAGGGCCACAAACTGGAAATTGCGCTGGTCTACCGTGAACTTTAGATATCTTTGGTGAGCGGGAAATATCGGCACATGAAGATATGCATCCTTGATATCTATTGATGCCATAAATTCTCCCCCCTGCAGGGTGGAGACCACCGAACGAATTGACTGCATTCGGAAGGATCGAATGTGTAGAAACTTATTCAGATCCTTTAGATCTAGGATGGGTCTGACATCTCCATTTGGCTTTTGGAACGGTGAAGAGATTCGAGTAGAACCCTGAACCCTGATCTTTTGGGTTCATTTCTACTATCACTCCCTGGGATAGTAAGCTATCTAAGGCCAGAAGTAGCGGTTCTTGCTTTACTGGATCTTTGGGAACTCTTGACCTTAGGAAATGAGCTGGTGGAAGCTCTAGGAACTCTATTTTGTAACCTAGAGATACTGAAGAGACCACTCACTTGTGTTGAACGTCTTCCCGCCAGGCTCTTGAAAAAATGTAGGAGCCTTCCCCTCACTTGGCTGAGTGGGGGCACCCCTTCACAGGGATGTTTTGGGGCTCTGCTTGGCAGTCTTTCGTCCCCAAGCCTTTTTCTGCCCTTGGGTGTGACCCTGGGCCTTTCCTCTGAAAGTAGATTGGGAAGGCCGTCGCCACTGCATAGAGCCTGATATCTTTTGAATGAAAGCTCTGCTGCTCAACTTTTAAGCCAAAGGGACCTGCGCATGTGTACCAACAGGAGAGACAAACGAGATGCTTGCTGGGCAGAATCCAGAATGGCATCAATCATAAAACACAGCACCTGTGGAAGGTCTGCATAGTTCTCCACTTCCTCACTGGGAAGGAGGCCAAGCATCTGCTTAACCTGTTCCTTGAGGAATTGACACAAACCCACAGTTGCGACTGTAGGTTGGACTACAGTGCCAGCCATGGAGAAGGAGGCTTTTAATAAAGTTTCCAGCTTTTTATCAGTTGGATCTTTAAACACCTGAGCATTGTCCAAGGGACAGGTCAGGTTTTTATTCACACAAGAGACAGCCGCATCCACGGATGGGACCTCCCACTTCTTGGTGAAGCTTTCCTCCAGAGGATAAAGCTAGAAAACCTTTTAGGAGGAGTAAACAGTTTATCAGGATGTCCCCAGTCCTCATACAACAATTTATCCATTAAAGGTTGAATTGGAAAGGAAAAGGCAGGCTGTGGGATCCTTCTGACCCCCAGGGAAGAAACAGAGGATGTAGCGGCCTCAGCAGAGGGCATTTTAAATGTGGAACGCACTAGTTCAATATAATACTGGACCTGCTTCTTGAGTGCCTGAGAGGAAGAAGCTCCCTCCTCTTCCTCTGAATCCTCAGACTGCTCTTGATCCCTATCTCTGGATAGGGATCTCTCCTCATTATCAGAAGAATCATCTGAAAGAGAAAGTGCAGCAGAGGGAGGGGATCTACCCCTTTTCTGCTATTTTTTTAGGAAGCTGAAATAAAATTCATAATTCTTCCCTCAAAACCCTCCAATGTAGCCCTAAGGGAATCCTCTGTGACATACGCTGGGGCTGTAACATTAGGAGAGGCTGCAAAACCTGACAGGGGCACTGACTCATCCTGTGAAGCTGGCTCCAGTCTTGCAGGGGGGATGGTAATCTGCAGGCATCTTTAGGACCACTAGACACAGGCGGTGACTTTCTTGTGCCTTTGTTACCTCCCCCGAGACCCTCTTATGAGGAGACATAGTCCCAAGCTACAAAGCAGAGGTACTAGTACATATGTAATCACTGTTGTGCTAAAAGTCTCACAATATACATATATGCTTAATACTGCACAACCTGATGCCGAGTAGGTGTCTTAGTTTAGCCTGGATCTGACCACTTTAGGATGCTCACTGCCCACACTCGGTGTCCATCTGTTTACAGAGCTCTGAATGCTCTGGGCTTTTAAATTAGCCACCTGGCATCTGCACACCTGCAGTGGAGAAAGTGAGCGGATTGGACACCAGCTTTCACTGAGTGTGTATCTGAAAGGCACGAAAGTTTGCTCCTTACTCCCTCTAGTGGTGGAAATCAGGTAAGACATGCAACTACTCATTGAAGAAAATCCATTTGCAATATAAATATATATAATATATATATATATATAGGATTAACTTCTCTTACCTCTCCCCACCGCAGGAACTGCTGAGAACAGACAGTTTCCAGCCTTCACCCATCATGTTTTACGTGACCAACCACCTTAGACACTGGTGAAAAAACAGGTCCTCCCCGTATGGGAGGGGTTATATAGGGGAGGAATACTTCTTAATTGGGGTTAACCAGTGTTCAATCACCGATGGTGCCTATCTAACCCACTATGTAATGAATACTCTGTGTCCCGTGATGTATGATCACGAAAGTGCAGTTGTTAGATGGAGGCAGGATAGGCTTCTCTGAAGAGGAAAGTTTTCAGGGATCACCTAAAAGTGGATAAATTTGGAGACAGTCTGACAGATTGGGGTAGGTAATTCCAGAGGATGGGCGAGGCTCGGGAGAAGTCCTGGAGGCAGATATGGAAGGAGGTGATGAGGGAGCTAGAGAGCAGGAGGTCTTGGGAGGAATGGAGAGGGCGATTAGGTTGGTGTTTTGAGACAAAGCTAGTAATGTAGCTGGGGGCAGAGTTGTGGATGGCTTTGTAACTTATTGTTAGTATTTTGAATTTAATTCATTGGGTGAGTGGCAGCCAATGGAGGGATTGGCAGAGAGGGGTAGCAGACACTGAGCGGTTTGTAAGGTGGATGAGTCTGGCAGCAGCATTCATGATGGACTGAAGGGGGATAGTCTATTTAAAGGTGAGCCAATGAGGAGGGAGTTGCAGTAGTCGAGGCAAGAGATAACCAGGGAGTGAATCAGGAGCTTTGTGGTTTCATTGGTTAGATAGGGACGTAGTTTAGAGATGTTGCGGAGGTTGAGGCAGCAAGCTTTGGAAAGTGATTGGATGTGGGGCCGAAAGGAGAGTTCAGAATCCAGGATAAAACCTAGCACCCTGACATGTGGGGACGGGTGGATGGTTGTGCCATTACTCTTGACAGACAAGTCAGGGGAAGAGGCATGTGGGGGAGGAAATATTATAAGCTCGGTTTTGGACAAGTTGAGTTTGAGGAAGTGGTGTGACATCCATACAGATATGTCGGTTAGTAAGTTAGTGATGCGTGAGGAGACTGATGGAGTGAGTTGAGGGGTGGAGAGATAGATTTGTGTGTTGTCAGCGTAGAAATGATATTGAAAGCCGTGAGTTGCATTCGTTACATTAGTTTTCGGGATTCGTTTAGTTTCGTATTCGAATTTGAAAAATTTCGATCGCATTCGAAAAAAACTATCAAATTTGAAAAAAATTCTACTGCATTTGAAAAAACTATCGAATTCGAAAAAATTCTACTGCATTCGAAAAAACTATCGAATTCGAAAAAATTCTACCGCATTTGAAAAAGTAAATTATATATAACCATTTTGCGTAATTCGAATTTCATATAGAATGAAATCAAATTCCAATAGAATAGAATAGAATAGAATAGAATAGAATATAAGAATAGCATAGAAAAACAATAGAACAGAATAGAAAAAAATATAATATATTCTATTCTAATATAGACCAGCATAGAAAAAAATAATATATATATATATATATATATATATATATATATATATATATATATATATATATATATAACCATCTTCCGAAATTCGAATTTCGTATAAAATGAATTTGAATTTGAATAGAAAAGATTAGATTAGAGTAGAAAAGAATAGACTAGAAAAACAATAGAACAGAATAGAATAAAACATAATATATATATTATATTTTATTCTATTCTGTTCTATTGTTTTTCTAGTCTATTTTCTATTATTTTCTATTCTAATCTTTTCTATTCAAATTCAAATTCATTCTATACGGAAGCCATCTTCCGAAATTCGAATTTCGTCTAGAATGAATTCAAATTCGAATAGAAATGTTTAGAATAGAAAAGAATAGCATAGAAAAACAATGGAACAGAATAGAAAAAAATAATATATATATATATATATATATATATATATATATATATATATATATGTTTGGAATGACTCTACTTGCTTCGAATATATTCGAATTTCATATAGACTAAAATGAAAGATTAGGAGAGAATCGAAAATAATAGAAACCAATAGCATAGAAAACAATAGAACAGAATAGAAAAAAATATATAATATATATATATTTGTTTGGAATGACTCTACTTGCTTTGTAATCTTTTTCTAAAGATTTGATGGAATACAGCATATATATTAAACCATTTTCCGAAATTCAAATTTTGTATAGAATGATTTTGAATTTGAATAGAAAAGATTAGAATAGAATAGAAAATAATAGAAAAGAATAGAATAGAAAAACAATAGAACAGAATAGAATAAAATACAATATATGTTTTTCTAGTTTATTCTTTTCTATTATTTTCTTTTCTATTCTAATCTTTTCTATTCAAATTCGATTCAATTCTATATGATATTTGAATTTCTTGTCTATTCTTTTCTATTCAAATCTTTTCTATTCTAATTCAAATTCATTCTATACGAAATTCGATCTTCAGAAGCCATGTTCCGAAATTCAAATTTCGTATAGAATTAATTTGAATTTGAATAGAAAAGACTATTATAGAATAGAAAATAATAGAAAAGAAAAGAAAAGCATAGAAAAACAATAAAACAGAATAAAAAATATTATATATATATGTATTATATTGCTTTATGATTTTATATTCTATGTTATTGTATTTTTTAGAAAATCGATTTCTATTGTTTTCAAATTCGATTCAAATTTGTTTTCGAATTCGATTACGTTTTTGAATTTGATTCGAATATGTTTTCGAATTATATTCAAATTTGTTTTCGAATTTGAATATGTTTTCGAATTTGATTTGAATACGTTTTCAAATTCGATTCAAATTTGTTTTTGAATTCGATTTGAATTCGTTCAGATTCATTTAAATTCATTACTTTTGTAATTCAGAAATTTGGATACATCCGAATTTCTGAATAATGAAAAATTTGTCCAAATTTCAATTCAGAACTAAACAGAATGCACATGTCTAGGGGTGACCAGTGCATGTTTTAGAGCATTGGGGAAGATGCCAGAGGTGAGAGAGAGATTGAAGATGTGGGTTAGAGAGTGTAGGATGGAGTCAGAGGGCGACCGTAGCATATGAGAGGGAATAGGGTCCAGGGGACAGGTGGTTAGGTGGGCGATAAAAAGGAGTTTAGCAACTTTGTCTGTAGTAGCAGATTTGAATAGGGGGAGTGTCAGTTGTACCTGTTGACATGGGGTCTTAGCTGGGGGAGATACCTGTAGAGTGGAGATTTCATACTTACTTCGAAGAAATCTGTTCCCAATCAATGCCCATGAGAGGGACACTTTCCACATCTTATTAACTTCTGGTGAATTGAAAATTACCCCTGTAAGTGGGAAAAGGACATAGACACTACTTTTTCTTTGCAACAGATTTTGTGAATTATTCACTTCTCATACCATGCTCCTATTAGCAACAAATATCAGGAAATCAACTAATATAAAATAATGATGAGACGGTATAAAACTTACTTCCATATATCCAGGTGTTGAGGGCAAATGATCAGGGGCACTCTCATGCATATATTCTGGAACGGTCCCAAGATTAAAAAAAAATGATCAAAGGTTACACAAGTAATTTTTTCCTTGTCAAAAGAAGTTTATTGAGTATACAATGTTATAAAGATACATAAAGTAAGTTTACAAGGATCTATAAAGTAAGCTCATTGTTTTACAGTAGGGTTTATATAGGTAAATATCATGAAATTTCAAATATTAAACATTGGGTTCACGTAAACCTAAATTAAAGATATATATCATTTCCTTAGTTACTTTTGTAGGTATTTAAATGATTTATACCTACTATACATATTGTTTACAAGTAGAGTGTATATAGGTCAAATAAATTCTGATAATGAGCTTTAATCATAAGGTGGAGAAAAGGAAAGAGAAAGAAGAAAAAGGGTTGAAAGGTAGAGGTATGGTCCACAAGGTTGTCCCGCTCGTCAGTTTATTATTCTTTTTAGTTTTCTTTGAAGCCTTAGAATGGGTGTCTCTGTAAGTCATTTAATCTGTTACCATGGCAACAGGACAGAGTCATTGAAGTTTGACAGGAACTGTTGTTTTATCCAAGGATGCCAAAGTTTTTAAAATTTTGGAATTTGATTTTGATCGATGGCTACCATCTTAGCATGGGACATTGTATTATTCATTCTGTGAATTGTTTCTGCTAGTACCAATGTAGGAGATTTCCATGCCTTGGCCACTGTTTGTTTTGCAGCCGTTATTAGTTGGATCATAAGTTTGAATTGAGAGAGTGTTAACCATTCCGGTTTTAGATTAAGTAAAGTTAAATATGGATCTGGTTGTATTATTTTTTTAAATATTTTAGATGCAATCACGAAGACTTCCTTCCAGTAGGTTTGGATTACTGGGCACGTCCACCATATGTGTAAATATGTGCCTATTTCTGGGCATCCTCGAAAACAAAGAGCTGAGGTATTAGGTGAATATTTTGCCACTCTAGCGGGTACAAGGTACCAGCGAGTTAGGACTTTATAATTTGTCTCCAGTGCTAAGATGTTGGGTGAAGATGACTTAGATGTGAGCCATATGTTAGACCAGTCCGTGTCTTCTAAAGTTCGTCCCAGGTCCTCCTCCCACCTCTGAACGTAAGAGGGTCTATTAAGGTTTGGTACTCCATATAATTGATTATAAAGTGATGAAATTGTACCTTTAGCAAATGGATCTTTTGTACAGATTGATTCAAAAATGGATAATTGGGATAATGGTGTATCCCCCTTTAGGAATGGTGTATAGAAATTTTTGATTTGGAGATATCTAAATATCTCAGAGTTTGGTAGATCATATTTTTCTCTAAGCGATGGGAATGAAAGGAATGATTTAGATGCTATGAAGTCATTTAGTGTCTGAATGCCTGATGTTGTCCAAGCTTTAAAAGAATTTGGGTAGATCCATGCCGGATAAAAGGCTGGATTTCTGATAAAAGAAAGGAGAGGATTGTGTGGAGATTGTAACTGATATTTGGTTTTTAGTTTATCCCAGAGAGATAAGAAGTGTTTAGTTATGGGATTATGAATTTTAAAGCAGTCTTTAGGATCAAGCCATAATAAATTTGATATTAATAGAGGGTCATTTTCTGAAGCCTCTATAAATACCCATAATGGGATTTCCTGTTTTGCATGGTATTTGGACAGACTGGCCAAATGTGCCGCTCTGTAGTAGTTAGTAAAATTAGGGTATCCCAGGCCTCCTTTATTTTTGGGAAGATGTAGTGTGTGTATAGGTATATGTGGTTTAGAAGAGCCCCATATAAACGAAGTTGCTCTTTTTTGTACTATTCTCAAAAAATAGGAAGGAATTGGAATAGGGAGGACTCTGAATAGATAAAGCAATTTGGGTAGAATAGTCATTTTGATTGCATTAATCTTCCCCATCCAGGATAAAGGAAGTTGCGACCATTGTTTTATTAGATTTGTGATCTGTCTTAATACAGGAGGATAATTGGTTGAGAATAAGTCAGAATGAGAGGCTGTTAAATGAATTCCAAGATATGGGATTGATTTTTCTGCCCATGTGAATGGGAGTGCAGCCCTAGCCGGGATCAATTCCATGTTTGTGAGTGAAATATTAAGCACTAGGCATTTCTTAGGATTAATCATAAGGCCGGATAGGGCTGCAAATCCATCAAGAGCTGGTATTAAGTTAGGACCAGAGACCTGTGGTGATGATAGAAAAAGTAATATATCGTCTGCAAATATAATACATAATTTGTGTGTATTACCTCCTACTTCAATGCCAGTTATAGTTTGGTTTGTTCTGATATATTGGGCCATGGGTTCGAGTATAAGGGCAAATAATAAGGGAGATAATGGGCAACCCTGTTGGGTACCTCTTTCGATATTAAAGGCTTCAGATTTGTATCCAGCATATTTTATATAGGCTTTGGGTTTATTATATAATGCTTTGATCCATGTTAAAAAGTGGGGTCCAAAACCCCATTTTTGTAATGAATATTGCATATATTGCCAGGATACTGTGTCAAATGCCCTCTTAATATCGAGAGATAGAAAACATAAAGGGATTTTCCGTTTTTTAGCAATATGTGCCAATAACACTGCCCTGCGTATATTATCGCCTGCCTGTCTATTTGGCATGAAGCCTACTTGATCTCTATGTATTAATTTTCCTATAATGCTATTGAGGCGTTTTGCTATTATTTTTGCTAATAATTTAATATCGAGGTTTAACAGAGAGATAGGCCGATAATTCACACAGGAAGTATCATCAGAAAGGGGTTTTGGGATCATACAAACAATTGCCATTAGTGTTTCTTGCCGAAAAGAATGTCCATCTAGAAGTTTGTTAAAAGTTTCAGTGAGAATGGGAGAGAGTATTTCTGAGAATGTTTTATAGTATAAAGCCGAGCAGCCGTCTGGGCCTGGTCTTTTGTTAAGTTTTAGGTCTTTTATGGCGTTAGCAACTTCATCTATAGTTATAGGCTCATCCAAACTGCTTTTTTGATTCTGAGATAACTCAGGTAAGGTTATTTTTGAGAAGAAGGATTCAGCCTCTGTAGGATTAAATTCATTGTTTGTCTTGTATAAAGTTGCGAGATGTGAGTGAAATTTATGGACTATTTTAACTGGATTACAAGTGTAAACATTTTTTGATAATTTCAAACGTATTGGTTTGAAAGATTTGTTAGTTGAATTTAATGCCCGAGACAAATATGTACCTGGTTTGTTTGTATTCATGTAGAAATTGTGTTTGGAGCGTTTGAGGGATTTATCAACTGACTCAGTGAGAAATAGATCGTATTCCAATCTAGATTTTTCCAGATGAGATTTTGTACTCTGAGATGGATTATCTTGAAATGATATGTAGGCTGCATTAAAATTGAGTTCTAGTTTTTTTGCTAGATTTTTGCGTTCCCGTTTAAATAGTGCCATTTGTCTTTGTATTGTACCACGCAAACCAGGCTTATGAGCTTCCCACAGTGTTACTGGGGAGATGTCTGTTGTATTATTAATTGATATGTATTCCTTTAAAGCTTGTTCAATGGCCATCTGATGTAGTGGGTGTTTGAGCATTATGTCCGGTAAGTACCACGTTGGGTCATGCGCTTTTGGTATGGCTGAGGCTATAGTAGTGTATACTGCATTATGATCAGACCACGGAATCGGAATTATATCTGATGCAATAATTTCTGGTATCATTCCTATTGTTAGAAAAATATGATCTATTCTGGTGAAGGTTTGATGAGGGTGCGAGAAATAAGTGAATTTCTTTTTCATTGGGTTACTTTCTCTCCATGAATCTACCAGATTGTATTTGGAAAGAAGTTGAGAAAAAGGTAATCTAGAGGTTATTTTGGATGGTGTAAAAGGTGATTTATCTAGAAATGGGAGGAGGACCTGGTTCGAATCCCCGCACATTATCACTGTTCCTATTTTGTGTGTATTAATCACTTGTAATATATGTGAGAGGAATGGTGTAGGTTGTTTGTTAGGAGCGTAGTAGGAAATCACCGTGATTGCTGTATCCATTATATAACCCATGAGTATCAGGTATCTACCTTCTGGGTCTTTAATTTCTGATGATAAGGTGAATGGTGTGGATCGGTGAAATGCAATTAGAGTTCCCCTTTGCTTGGTACAGGCAGAAGCTGTGTAAATTTGTTGATAAAAAGGAGAAATATATTTTGGAGTAGAATCTTTGGTGAAGTGTGTTTCTTGGAGGCATACTATGTGAGCCTTCTTGTTATGGAAAGTATGGAAGGCTTTGGTCCTTTTTTGAGGGACATTTATTCCCTGAACATTCAGGGAAAGTATATTCAGTGGTACCATGGCAATAGATCAAATAGTTTTGACTTACTTTTTGTTATGCAGAGCTGACTGCGCAGATCAACCTGTGTGGACCGAAGAGATGAATAGATAGAAAAGAAACCAGTGAATTCTGGAGTAAAGAGTAAACAAAAAACATATGAGATTAGATTATACATTGTATAAATTATTTTTTGCAAGTAATCACAATTTACCCGTGAAAGAGAATAAATATCTCTCTCAGGGGAATAAGTGCCTTCGTCACACTCCCACATAATATGGTTGGGAGAATGAGGAGGGCTAATGGGGGTACACGGATCTTCCGCTTACAGGAGAGAAGTGCTATGTCAAAAGACATCAAAATGATGTTTCATTAGTTGGAGTGCAGAATATAGTTTTTGTTGAAATTATTTATTCCAGGGTGGTTGTATATGGTTAGTCTTGCCCTAGGCTAAATAATTCAGTTAGAAAGGTACTGTTAATAACTTTGGTATTGATGAAGATAGTTTGAATTATTTTGGGATTTTAACCCTTTTAGAGTAAACAATTACATATTTTATTCATATGTAACTGTTTAGATATGTTAATTCATAAAATTGAGGTTGTATTGCTTCAGATTAGAATAAACAAAAACATAATTCTAGGAACTAGTTAGGTAATAATATATTTGTTTTAAGAAAAGAAAGAAAAAAAAAAAAAAAAAAAAAAAGCTTCCATTACTTCTGGATTATTGAACATATTTGTCCTAAAAAGTAATAAATCTATTGTTATTACCTGATAATATATAACTGAACAAGAATTTCCTTATTTCACTTATATATTCTAAGGCTATATGAATCAGAAGTAATAAGAAATATAACTGGAATGTAACATGATCCCACACAGTGTGTGACTATCAGAATGCAGTTACATTCAGTTATAAATATAGGTTTTTTATAGAGAACCATCTCTTAGTACAATAAATGAAGAGATATCAGGAATTAGGATGTCAGTCCATTGAATCTTCTTGGTCCATGGATGATGTGGCATAACGGCCTCTTTTGTGAGAATGATGATTCCCATTTTGTTCTGGAATTTTCTGGGTGCTGCCTGAAGGTGAAGATGATGCCATTCTTCTGCGTGTGGGAGTGTTGCTGCTTGTGGGTTCTGTCAGATTTAATTTTAAAAGGGTTTGTTGTAGTTCATCTGCTGATCTGCTTCTGTAAATTGTACCTTGGTAGTTAAATCTGACTGAAAAGGGGAAGCCCCATTGATACATAATGTTGTGGCGTTGCAGTTCCATTAGTTGGGGTTTCATGGATCATCTTTTAGTAATAGTAAGTTGGGATAGGTCAGCAAAAATTTGATAATTGTGTCCTTGAAAATGAAGTTCCTTTTTTTCTCTTGCAGCAATTAGTATTTGTTCTTTCGTTCTGTAATAATGAAATTTTGTGATTATATCACGTGGGGGTCCATCTTTCTTTTTGGCTGTGAGGGCTCTGTGTACTCTGTCCAGTTCTAAACGTTCAATAGGGATATCTGGCTTTAGTTCTTGTAATAGAGCAGTAATAGTAGATTGCAGGTCTGTCACAGTTTCAGGTATTCCCCTTATGCGCAAGTTTGAACGTCTGGCTCTATTTTCGTAATCTTCGAGCTTAGTTTGAAGTATTAAATTCTCTTTTTTTAATTGTTCCAATTCTGTTATATTTTCTTGGGTTGTAATTTCAATTTCATCCATTTTTATTTCTAAGGCTGCGGTGCGGTTTCCCAGCTCTCTTATTTCTTTGGTTAGGCTGTTTGTTATTTGGTCTGAGGTTTGTTTTAAAGCCTTATGAAGCATCTTTTCAAATTGTAATAATATTACTGGGGATACTGAGGAGGCTTGTGGAGAAGTTTGTGAGAGGATTTGTTCTGTATCTGACTCAAATGGAGAGTCTTGCTGTGACATTTTCTGTCTGTGAGAGCGCCCTGATGCTGTACTTGTGAGGTGACTGGAGCTGCTTCAGCTGCAGTGAGTGCCTGTGAGCTCTTTGTGAGGTGATTTTTATTTCTGCCACGGTTTCCTCCCAGTACCATATTTCCTGCCCAAACTTTCACGGTTTGTTCCCTGGGGCAAAAAGGTTCAAATGGATACCTTTTGAGCCTGCAGGCTCCGCTTTGTCCTTCTCTTCTCTCCTCAGCGGTGTGGAGCTCTAACAATGCATGTCTGCTCCGCTAGGCTCCACCTCCTGCCCCCCACACAAGTAATTTTTAAACTTATGGACATTGATGCCCACCTCAGGACCATCCCTAAATCCAGGTACTCTGATAGCGCATCTTCTCGAAGTGCAACCAAAGCCTGCATTTCAGCTACATGGAAGGAAATGTCCCCATCCGTGCTTACTCACTGGTTCACAAGAGACATGTCCCTGTATTATAAATGAACAGAGGTTTTATATAAGAAAGCCTTTTATAAGAAAAGAATATGAAAGCATTGTCTGGAGAAGTTTTGTGATCTCTTTTTGAGAAGTAACACTTTAGTTAGCATGCATGCACTTATCATGAGAACATGCATTGGCCGGTGGGAATGCTTTAAAACCAAAATGAAAATTCAGAAAATGTAATAAAGTAAATAAAGTAGAAATGCCTAAATAAAATAAAATAAAAATAAATAAAAAAGCTTATTGTTAACTGTGGGATTTTATTTTATCACAGGCTTATCATTATATGTCTGAGTTTTGTTCTCTCTTATAATATAAGTATCAAAACAATTTTTTTTATAACACTAAAGAGTATTCATGATAACAATATTTTTATAAATATTCTGTAAAAAGAATTATTTTTTTGTTGTTGATATGGTGTCATCCTTTTAAATGTATCTAAATTACTATACTGTGATAAAATAATTCATTCTTTTATTATGAGTTATTGCTGTACAGCATTATGTTATCTATTCATTTGGGACCACATGATGTGTTACTCTTCGATTATTTTTTAATTTCATTTTTATTTTTTCATTTTATTTTTATGGATGCAGCATACTGTATTTATTTCCTATGAAAAACCACATTAATTTTTTTTCAACCAGAGATAAATGCTATTTTACTAGTGAAGGTCTGGGTTTAGCTTTTAATTGGTTAGTTTGCATTATACTCTTTGAAAATCTGGATTTTATCACCCCTTTATGGATGAAATAAACTGTATTTTTTCCAATATAAAGTCGGAATACTTATTTTATTGAGGACTCGATTTACTTTCCAGGTCTCCTTGCCCCAGAGAATGTCCTTTCACTACTGAATTTCCTGGTGTAGCTCTTCATATTCGGTGTCAGGGTTTTTCAAAAGATCTTAGTTGATTCAATAAGCGAGCCTATGGTGTGCATATGAACTCACAGTAACTTAATGTCCCATATAGAGTACAAGATTAGCAACACAAAATAAGAAATTATGTAGTTTTATGGAAAATGCTTAAATGTTGGAGCACATTTCTTTTTTTGTGATTATGGAGAATTATGTAAAATACTAGGTACTTTGCTGCCAAAATATAATGTTTCTTCCATATTGCCCATTGGTTGATTGAAAGAAAAGGGTGGTTTGCTTCTATCCATTTCTGGTGGAGAGTTTTAATGAAAATTATTACTTCCTAATAACTATTGCATTCATCTTAAATGTATTGTTACAGAATCAGATATCCTGGTATTCTGGTAATTGAAAGACCTTTATACATTTTTGCTTCAGTTTGTTGTATAAAGTATTGCTAATCAAAACTGGTATTAAATCTTCAATCTTCCAGAGGAGATTTAGGTTTCCTGTATCTTTATTACACACACATGAACTTTAATGGCATCTCAGTCTTAGTCCGCAGGGTTCAATATTGAGTTGGCCCACTCTTTGCACCTATAACAGCTTTAACTCTCCTGGGAAGGTTGTCCACAAGGTTTAGGGGTTTTAATACTTTGTGTAGGTCTAGATGCGGCCATTTTTGCTATATAGGCTCTCAGTACACTATAATCTATTTTTCCAATTGTTTTTATTACTATAGAATTGGATATTCTAGGCCTCAGTGGTATATGCTCTCCCCTGTTTGCTGTCACCCCCCCACTTCTCCACTTCTTCAGCGAAGGATGCTCTGTTATGTGCAGCCGTGGGCGAGCAGAGAGATGACATCATCTCTCACTGCCCGCTCCTCACTCTGGGTTCCAGCCAATGTGCATGTGCCAGTTCACCCTCGGACACTGTAATGCTGGGGAGAAACTGCCAGAAGCCTTTTTTTCTGCTGTCACTGTTGCCTGCCACCAACTTGCCTCTACATTCAAAAAGTGACAAGCTGCATCTGGTATTTTTTGGTGGCAGGTAACAGTGAGAAGCTTCATCTGGTGGCAGGATAGTGACAATCTGCATCTGGTGGTTGGCGACGTGGCAAGTGACAATTCACATCTGGTGGCAGGCGATGTGGCAAGTGACAATCCACATCTGGTGGCAGGCAATGTGGCAAGTGACAATCCACATCTGGTGGCAGGCGACATGGCAAGTGACAAGCTGCATCTGGTGGCAGGCCACATGACACATGGCAAGCTGCATCTGAAGGCAGGTGATGTGACAAGTGACACGCTAAGGGCTCCCACTGAATCTGCATTATGGTGAGTGAAACGATTTAATTCTATATTACAATGTAATAAGAGAAAGAATGCACTTCAATCATCCTGATACCATATCAACAATGGTGCTGTGATGATTGAAGTGCCAATGACAG
The DNA here is from genome assembly GCF_042186555.1 of Aquarana catesbeiana. Classification (NCBI taxonomy): domain Eukaryota; kingdom Metazoa; phylum Chordata; class Amphibia; order Anura; family Ranidae; genus Aquarana; species Aquarana catesbeiana. Next base: position 257,293,796 of record NC_133329.1, read on the forward strand.
CCACTGCCCCCCCGGCATAATTTTCTACCCATGCAGCACTACTGTGGTCACTTTAATTAGATTAGGACACCAAATATACTGCATCTGCCCAAAAGAACGTCATAATACACAGTCCCCGCCCCCCCCCCCCCCCACACACACACACACACACACACACACCCCTTGGCAAATCTCGGCTCTGATTAATCAAAGCAGGGAATTGCTGTGTACACAGAGCAACTCTTAACAGCTGCTGCTGTACAACAAAAGCTGTTTGGGTGTTTATTAATACTGTTTGGGTGTGACATATGGGGATACAGAGTACTACACTATTCTGTGTCATTCATCTGCAGATCACAGGGATGAGCTTCAATGTGCAGATTATGTCAGTGAAAGCAACCTGACAAGTAAAAAACAGTTTTTTAAAATGAGATTTTCCACTCTACAACTCCTTATTAACCCTTAGTTTACCCTAATCAGCCCTAATGAACTCGTTCTCCCTTCAACTAATATTTTTCTTCAGATTTTTTCATTCATTTCTATGTTATTAACCATTAATATTTACATATTCTATTTTTTTTAATTTAGCTTATTAATTTTTTAATGTCACATTTAAAAAAAGTGCACAATTGAAAAAAAACAAAAACACTTTTCTTAATTTGTAAAGAACGTTGCAGTGCTCTGTACCAGAATCATAATTTTAGAGTAATTTTAAACAGGGAAAATAACTGAATAAAATCTATACTTTTACCTACAGCAACACAATTTTATACTTACACTGGTCAAAAAAGAAAAAAAAAAATATTTTTTTATTTTGTTACTTATTTTCTTGTTTGTCTATGGATTGCAGAAAAATAATTTTGTATACAAGTGACACCAGCGCTAAAACATGGTCATATGTGGATAAGGGGTAGAGAGCATAGGTGACAGCGTGGGATCTAAACCCAATGCAGCTGGACGGCAACCATCGCTGGAGGGTATGGATGAACAGTACACAACAAATCAAACAGACCAGCACTCGATGGGTTAATAAGTGATCACAGTCTTACAGCAGGCAATTGAACATGAATAGTCCTGGTTTAATTAGTAATACATATGAAAAAAACAATCCTGTTGTCAAACAGGGAGGGATATGAGGTAGATACAAAAGGGAATAAACAGCTTGCAGTTTCACAAAAGATCCATGGAGCAACGAGGAGCTGATGGTATTGGGGTTTACAAAAGGGATCTAGCCCAAGATGCCTTCGTGACACACATGAATTCCACCTCAAAAAAGTAAGATTTGTGTTGACCTTTAATAATAAGTTTAAATCAGTCTCCAAAATTATAAAAAACATTATAAGATTCTATTATTAGACCAGTGGCCCCTCAGGTAACTTTTAGAAGAGCACGAACCATGAAAAACATATTAGCACCAAGTAAAATGGTAAACAAATCTACTAGATCTCCTCTAGACATCAGATTCTACTTCGACAACAGGCACCTGTCAATTTATCACTCATGGCAGTAATAAGATGACTACGGTGATAGGGAAAACCTACACAATTAAACAATTCATCACATGCTCCACATATTTTGTAGTATATATGTTACTGTGCCCATGCGGCCCCCTTCATGTGGGCCGCACTATACGGGCCCTACGTGCAAGAATAGGTGACCACCGTAGATTCAAGGAGAAAGGATGTGATTTCACAAAGCTGACATTAAATGTCTGGAAGTTTTTGTGATAGAGACCATTCCCAAAGGAACCCTGACTGCACATGAGAGGTTTTCTCTATTATGCAAGAGGAAAGTATTTTGGATATACATGTTTACTCTCTTGCCCCTAAAGGACTAAATGAGGAACTAGAAACTTGCACTTTTGTGTAGTCCCCCTCCCTTTCTTTCCCTTCCCTCTAACCTCTTTCTCTTCCCCCTCACCAAACCCACCCTTCTTTTCTCCCTTCCCCCTCCCCCTCTTTCCCCTCCCCCCACTCCCTCCCCCCTTCCCACCCATCCTCCCTCCTCTTTTCTTCCCTTTCCCCCTCCTTTGCCCCCCCTCCCCCCTTTTTTCCTTTCCCCCCCCCCTTTTTTCCCTTCCCCCCTTCTGATTGAAGATGTTGCAGCACCTAATTATTTTTACTGATAATTCATTATCCAGTACAGCATTGTCCGCACAGTATATATACATATACATAATATACATAATATATACATAATTACATACATATACATATAAATAATATACATAATTTTTATATTTACAATTTTTTTTTGTTTTTGTTTTTTATATATTTTCCCAGTGAGCACAGTTTATTTTTAGCTGTTGTTTTAGGTTTTGTTTCAAGTTGTTTAGGCCAATGCGTGATTTGTTTTTATATATGTTTATACAATACAGGTTTTTTTAACCAGCACACAATTGTGTAGAGATATACTATAACTGTGTGGTTGTGTGTTGATATATTTTGTGTGTGAGGATTGGAATATGCTCACAAGGGCATTGATTTAACCTACACACATTTTTATAAATTGTTTATAGATTTTTATAAATTGGTTACAGATTTTTAACAGCAGTGTTGATATGTAGTATTCAGTTTTAAGCCATGATTGTGACTTATTATGTGATTAGATACAGTACCAAAAAATAGAGTATATTAATTAATAAATTTTTGAATTTTATAAAGTGTATTCCCTGAGCAGCAAGGGGTTAACGTCAAATATTAAATTGTTCTGCCCCTTTGTCCCACTAATTTCCTGCCCCTATTCCTTATCTAAACTTTTGGGTTGCCCACTTCTTTGACTTTGAAAAAGCGCATGCAAGTGAAACGCGTTGTCAAGGCAATCACAAAGCCAACAGGTCACTCACGTCTATGAGGTGTCTCAACGATCAGCGCCCCTAGAATCCCAGCACCGCTGACTGTCATTCACATCGGCCAACCCAGCCCTGGTTTTCCATCTCTCTGAGGTTTACACCATTCCAGGACACTCCCATGCAGTGGGGAACAATATCCATTGGGCTCTAAGTGCTAGGAACAAACAGCGTGATTCATACTGCACCATCGCGGTTCTCTCTCCCCCACCTGTCAGCACGCCAGCGGACCTGGCATTTTAGACAGGTGTAGCTTGCAATTCAGCTTTCCATCTTTCCGTTGATGGTCATCTCCGCTTTCTCCTCCAGCATGTCCGGCCCTCCTCCACATGCTGGTGAGTGTGTTCCATATTCGGCTGTAGCAAAACAGAGGTATTGGGACCCCCCCCATGCTGCAGAGGCTTTTTTGTAAACCCCAATACCGTCAGCTCCTCGTTGCTCCATGGATCTTTTGTGAAACTGTAAGCTGTTTATTCCTATTTGTATCTACCTCATATCCCTCCCTGTTTGACAACAGGATTGTTTATTCATATGTATTAGGACTATTCATGTTCAATTGCCTGCGGTAAGACTGTGATCATAAAAATCATTTTGCAAGGCAACATCATGAAAAGAAAGCCAAAGACAACATCATGAATAGAAAGATAGAAAGACTTGTTTGTAGTTAAAACAAAAACAAAAAACAAAAAACAAAAAAAAAAAAAAATATATATATATATATATATATATATATATATATATATATATACACAGTATATATATATATATATATATATATATAACCTGATTCATGAAATTTGAGCTGAGCACATATATCTGCAGTGTTTTCTTATCTCTCGACAAAGCACTATGATAACTTCTGACAAGCTGTCCATCAACTGTGATAAAATCAGGTTTTTTTTTTCAGGGTGGGTGCTATAAATAGATTAGCAGACAGCTGGTCAACTCACAGCACAGCTCTGCATTGTTTCTTCCCTTTTCTGCCTATGTTGAGAGGGGGCGTGTGCCTTTCCTCCAATCAGCTGTCTCCCAGTGTATGGCAAGAATCCACACCTACAGGTATTCTAAGCGGTATGTGTGGTGGTATGTGTGGAGAAAACCAGGCACTGCTCATCATCTGTCCAATACAGTCCCAACAGTGAAGCATGGTGGTGGAAGCATCATGCTGTGGGGGTGTTTTTCAGCTGCAGGGACAGGATGACTGGTTGCAATCGAGGGAAAGATGAATGCGGCCAAGTACAGGGATATCCTGGACGAAAACCTTCTCCAGAGTGCTCAGGACCTCAGACTGGGCCAAAGGTTTACCTTCCAACAAGACAATGACCCTAAGCACACAGCTAAAATAACGAAGGAGTGGCTTCACAACAACTCTGTGACTGTTCTTGAATGGCCCAAAGGGTCTGAATACTTAGGACCATGTGATATTTCAGTTTTTCTTTTTTAATAAATCTGCAAAAATGTTAACAATTCTGTGTTTTTCTGTCAATATGGGGTGCTGTGTGTACATTAATGAGGGAAAAAAATGAACTTAAATGATTTTAGCAAATGGCTGCAATATAACAAAGAGTGAAAAATTTAAGGGGGTCAGAATACTTTCCGTCCCCACTGTGTATATATATATATATATATATATATATATATATATATATATATATATATATATACAGTATCTCACAAAAGTGAGTACAGCCCTCACATTTTTGTAAATATTTTATTATATCTTTTCATGTGACAACACTGAAGAAATGACACTTTGCTACAATGTAAAGTAGTGAGTGTACAGCTTGTATAAAAGTGTAAATTTGCTGTTACCTCAAAATAACTCAACACACAGCCATTAATGTCTAAACCACTGTCAACAAAAGTGAGTACACCCCTAAGTGAAAATGTCCAAATTTGGCCCAAAGGGTCAATATTTTGTGTGGCCACCATTATTTTCCAGCACTGCCTTAACCCTCTTGGGCATGGAGTTCACCAGAGCTTCACAGGTTGCCAATGGCAACAAAAGTGAGTACACCCCTAAGTGAAAATGTCCAAACTGGGGTCAATTAGCCATTTTCCCTCCCCAGTGTCATGTGACTTGTTAGTGTTACAAAGTCTCAGGTGTGAATGGGGAAGCAGGTGTGTTATTTGGTGTTATCGCTCTCACTTTCTCATACTGGTCACTGGAAGTTTAACATGGCACCTCATGGCAAAGAACTCTCTGAGGATCTGAAAAAAAGAATTGTTACTCTACATGAAGGATATAAGAAGATTGCCAAGACTGAAACTGAGCTGCAGAACGGTAGCCAAGGCCATACAGCAGTTTAACAGGAGAGGATCCACTCAGAACAAACCTTGCCATGGTCGACCAAAGAAGTTGAGTGCACTTGCTCGGCGTCATATGCAGAGGTTGTCTTTAGGAAATAGATGTAGAGTGCTGCCAGCATTGCTGCAGAGCTGCAGAGGTTGAAGGGGTGGGGGGTCAGCCTGTCAGTGCTCAGACCATACACCGTATACTGCATCAAATTGGTCTGCATGGCTGTTGTCCCAGAAGGAAGCCTCTTCTAAAGATGATGCAAAAGAAAGCCTGCAAACAGTTTTCTGAAGACAAGCAAACTAAGGACGTGGTTTACTGGAACCATATTCTGTGGTCTGATGAGGCCAAAATAAACTTATTTGGTTCAGATGGTGTCAAGCGTGTGTGGCAGCAACCAAATGAGTAGTACAAAGACAAGTGTGTCTTGCCTACAGTCAAGCATGGTGGTGGGAGTGTCATGGTCTGAGGCTGCATGAGTGCTTCCGGCACTGGGGAGCTTTAGTTTTTTGAGGGAACCATGAATGCCAACATGTTCTGTGACATACTGAAGCAGAGCATGATCCCCTCCCTTCAGAGACTGGGCCACAGGACAGTATTCCAACATGATAATGACTCCAAATACATCTCCGAGAAGACCACTGCCTTGCTAAAGAAGCTGAGGGTAAAGGTGATGGACATGTCTCTAGACCTAAACCCTATTGAGCATCTGTGGGGCATCTTCAAACGAAAGGTGGAGGAGCGCAAGGTCTCTAACATCCACCAGCTCCATGATGTTGTCATGGAGGAGTGGAAGAGGACTCCAGTGGCAACCTGTGAAGCTCTGGTGAGCTTCATGCCCAAGAGGGTAAAGGCTGTGCTGGAAAATAATGGTGGCCACACAAAACATTGACACTTTGGGCCCAATTTGGACATTTTCACTTAGGGGTGTTTTGTTGCCAGCGGTTTAGACATTAATGGCTGTGTGTGGAGTTATTTTGAGGGGACAGCAAATTTACACTGTTATACAAGCTGTTTACTCACTATTTTACATTGTAGCAAAGTATCATTTCTTCAGTGTTGTCACATGAAAATATATAATAAAATATTTACAAAAATGTGAGGGGTGTACTTACTTTTGTGAGATACTGTATATATTCAGTGTAGCGTATATATACAGTGCATTTGCATTTGGTGGTGTACTGTATATAATACACTTCAGGCGGTGTATTAATATATATATACGGTCTAGTATATATATATATATATATTTATATATATATATATATATATATATATATATATATATATATATATACTCTGCATTCAGTGTAGCGTATATATACAGTACATTCAGGGGTGTACAGTATATAATACACTTCAGGCGATGTATCAATATACATATATATCTATCTATATATATATATATATATAGATATATATATATATCTATATATATATATATATATATCTATATATATATATATATATATATATATATATATATATATATATATAGATATATATATATATATACACAGTCTAGAATATATATATATATATATATATATATATATATATATATATACACTCCAAAGACATGCTGGTAGGTTAATTGGATTCTGTCTGAATTGTCCCTAGTATGTATGAATGTGAGTTAGGAACCTTAGATTGTAAGCTCCTTGAGGGTATGGACTGATGTGAATGCACAATGTATATGTAAAGCGCTGCGTAAATTGACGGCGCTATATAAGTACCTGAAATAAATAAATAAAAAAAAAATATATATATATATATATATATATATATATATATATATATATATATATATATATTTTTATTTATTTATTTCAGGTACTTATATAGCGCCGTCAATTTACGCAGCGCTTTACATATACATTGTGCATTCACATCAGTCCATACCCTCAAGGAGCTTACAATCTAAGGTTCCTAACTCACATTCATACATACTAGGGACAATTCAGACAGAATCCAATTAACCTACCAGCATGTCTTTGGAGTGTGGGAGGAAACCGGAGTACCCGGAGTAAACCCACGCAGACACAGGGAGAACATGCAAACTCCAGGCAGGTAGTGTCGTGGTTGGGATTCGAACCAGCGACCCTTCTTACTGCTAGGCGAGAGTGCTACCCATTACACCACTACACCACTGTGCATATATATATATATATATATATATATATATATATATATATATATATATATATATATATATATATATATATATATATATATATATATATATATATATATATGCACAGTGGTGTAGTGGTGTAATGGGTAGCACTCTCGCCTAGCAGTAAGAAGGGTCGCTGATATATATATATATATATATATATATATATATATATATATATATATATATATATATATATACAGTCTAATATATATATATATATATATATATATATATATATACTCTGCATTCAGTGTAGCTTATACAGTATACAGTATATACAGTGCATTCAGTGGTGTATAGTTTTTAATACACTTTAGATGGTGTACACAGTATATAATACAGGTTGTACAGTTTCTAATACACTTCTGGTGGTGTACACAGTATATAATACAATGCTACCATTGTACAGTTTCGAATACAGTGTAGGCAGTGTACACAGTATTTAATACAGGGTGTACAGTTTCTAATAAACTTCAGGTGGCGTACACAGTAAATACAGTGTAGCCGGTGTACAGTTTCTAATGCAGTGCAGGCAGTGTACACAGTATCTTATACAGTGTGTACAGTTTCTAATACACTTCTGGTGGTGTATTAATATATATACAGTCTAGTGTATATATATTTAAATATATATGCTAACCAGTAGCCTATATATACAGTGCATTTGGTGGTGTATAGATTCTAATACACTTCAGGTGGTGTACACAGTATATAATACAGTGCAGTCATTGTACAGTTTCTAATACAGTGCAGGCGGTGTACACAGTACCTAATACAGTGTGTACAGTTTCTAATACACTTCATGTGGTGTACATAGTATATAATACAGTGCAGCCACCATACAGTTTCTAATACAGTGCAGGCGGTGTACGCAGTATCTAATACAGTGTGTACAATTTCTAATACACTTCAGGTGGTCTACACAGTATATAATATAGTGCAGCCGTTGTACAGTTTCTAATACAGTGCAGGCGGTGTACACAGTATATAATACAGTGTGTACAGTTTCTAATACACTTCAGGTGGTGTACACAGTATATAATACAGTGCAGCCGTTGTACAGTTTCTAATACAGTGCAGGCGGTGTACACAGTATATAATACAGTGTGTACAGTTTCTAATACACTTCAGGTGGTGTACACAGTATATGATATAGTGCAGCCGTTGTACAGTTTCTAATACAGTGCAAGTGGTATACACAGTATTTAATACAGTGTGTACAGTTTCTAATACACTTCAGGCGGTGTCATAATATATATAAACCGTGTTATATATATATATATATATATATATATATATATATATATTCTGCATTCAGTGTAGCCTATGTATACAGTGCATTCGGTGGTGTACTGTTTCTGATACACTTCAGGCGGTGTACACAGTATAATATGGTGTAGTGTGGTGTTACAAAAAAAACACCATGTCCTGAAGGCCATCAAGGAGAGGCAGACACTCACAGGCAAGTAAAATGGGGCAAGCAGCCTCTGTGTCTACAGCCAACAGTGGTGGTCGTGGACATGGTGCATCCTCTGCAGGTGGCCGTGGGGCAGGTTGGCCTTTTTTTCTGCTGCTGGCCATGTTATTAAGCCACAACATGCAGAAGAGTTGGTGGAGTGGATAAAGAAGCCGTCCTCATCCTCTGTCACCCAGGCTCAGAGTAGTTTGCCTTCCAATGCAGCTGCCAAAGCGGCCTATACCACCAGCTCCTTGTCTACAGTCACTCCTTCCGTAGCCCCACCATCATGCAAGGAGGAGTCCTCGGCATAATTCGACCACAGTGTCGGTTACATGCTGCTTGAGGACGTGCAGCGATTTGAAGGCTCTGATGTTGGTTCCCAGGTTGAGGAAGAAAGTAGCGTGAGCCTAAAGAGAGGGGGTACCACAGAAGGACAAGAAGCTGGCAGTCATGTTCTCCCAGCTGCAGCATACTGCCAAGTTTGCTCCGGTGGCGAGGAAGGAGGGGATGATGAGGCCACTGACTGTACTTGGGTGCCTGAGAGAAAAGAGGAGGAGGAGGCACAACTCCAATGAGGCAGGATGTCCTACAGAGGGCAGCTTAAGGGCAGCCACCCTATTGCATCACACCACAGAGCTCCGCAGGCTTTTAAAAGTTCCTTGGTGTGGGCCTTTTTTGACACGTGTGCAGCAGATCACACCCTTGTTGTGTGCAACCTATGTCTGAAGCGGCTCAAGCATGGCCAGAACAGCAGCCGCTTGGGCAACACATGCTTGACCAGACACTGGCCGTGCAGTCCATTGGTAACAGCACTTGAAAGCCCCACATCGTAGAAAAAGGCGGACTTCTCCTTGCTCCTCATCTTGGATCTCCAACCTTACTATACCTCCAGTCCTCTCAAAAACCTGCACTGAGAGGAATGAAGGTATAGCAATAGGTGTCACGTCAAGTACTTGCAGCCAGTCTGCTAGCAGTACACCACCAATTGATTTCAGCAGGAAAATTTCCCTACCCCAGTTGCTGAACCATAAAAAGAAATTTGGTCCCAGCCATCCACATGCTCAGCATTTAAATGCTAGCTTGGCCAAATTGCTATCACTGCAACTGCTGCCTTTTCAGCTGGTAGACTCTACCCCTTTCGTGAATTTGTGGAATGTGCTGTACCACAGTGGCAGGTTCCAAAAAGGCATTTCTTTTCACATAAGGCCATTTCAGCTCTCTACCGACATGTAGAAGGCAATGTTTTGGCCTTGTTCGACAGGGCAGTCAGCAGTAAGGTTCATATTACCGCTGACTTGTTGTCCAGCAGGCATGGGCAGGGATGTTACCTTTCCTTCACGGAGAACTGGGTAACTCTGCAGCTGGGAAGGATGCAGAACAGGGTTTGGTGTTGGAGCTTGTTCTGCCACCATGCCTCCAAAAAGCTGGTGGTGATTCTGCCACAACATCTGTATGCTCCCCTCCCTCCTCTTTTTCCTCTATGGACTCTTCTGCAGAATTGTCCTCTGAACCAGGAATGCTCCCTAAGTGCCCAAGGGGCTACTCAAGCAGTCAGGCTAAAAGATTGCATGCGGTGCTTGAGTTGGTCTGTCTAGGGGACAGGAGCCACATCGGGGCAAAGATTCTGCCAGCTTTGCAAGGGCAGGCTCAGAAGTAGTTGCCACCACGCCAGCTTCAGCCAGGAATGGTTGTATGCAACAATGGCACCAACCTTCTCTCCTCCCTCAGACAGCTACACTTGACCCATGTTTCATGTTTGGCAGACGTCCTAAATTTGGTGGTGCAGCATTTCTTGACCAGGTACCCAGGCTTACAAGATCTCCTGAGGCAGGCCAAAAAACTCTGTGGTCATTTACACCGGTCATACAATGCCAGTGCTCGGCTGGCTGACATTCAAAAGGAATGCAACCTGCCAACCAACCTCCTCATTTGTGACATGCCCACCAGGTGGAACTCAACATTGGCAATGCTGCAGCGGCTGCACAGACAGCAGAGGGCCATTAATGAGTACCTGTGTGAGTATGGCACCAGGACAGGGTCAGGGGAGCTTGGATTCTTTTCGCCATGCCAGTGGCTACTGATCAAGGATGCATGCACTGTCCTGTCACCAATTGAGAAGGTCACAAGGATGGTGAGCAGCGACAATGCATGCATCAGTGACACTGTCCCTCTAGTCCTCCTGCTGGAGCACACGCTTTGTGGAATCATGGACAGGGCACTTGAGGCAGAACAGTGGGAGGAAGAGGAGGATTTCCTTTCCTCTCAAGGCCCCCTTTATCCAGATAGCATTCCTGCGGGGCCGCCAAACACACAGGAAGAAGAGGAGGAGGAGGATTGTGTCAGCATGGATGTAGAGGATAACACGCAGCAGTCTTCAAGGGATGGTTTTCAGTCCCCAGAAACCCAAGGAGTTGTACGTGGCTGGGAGGAGGTAGTTACGGATAATATGATCCTTAGTGACCCAGAGGACTTAGAATCAAATGCCTCTGCAAACTGCGTGGCCTCCCTGATTCTGCAAAGCCTGGGAAACGACCCTAGGATTTGTGGTATCAAGGAGAGGGATCATTACTGGCTGGCAACCTTTCTTAAAACACAATACAAGGGTAAAGTTGCAGAACTCATACTGCCTTCACAGGGGGAGCAGAGGATGAAACATCTTCAGGAGGCCTTGAAGAAAAGTTTGTGTAACGCTGGGAGCAGGGATGAGCCGAACACCCCCCGGTTCGGTTCGCACCAGAACTTGCGAACGGACCGATAGTTTGCGTGAACTTTCGAACCCCGTTAAAGTCTATGGGACTAGAACGTGAGAAATCAAAAGTTTAAAGGCTAATATGCAAGTTATTGTCCTAAAAAGGGTTTGGGGACCCGGATCCTGCCCTAGGGTACATGTATTAACGCAAAAAAAAGTTTTAAAAACGGCCGTTTTTTCAGGAGCAGTGATTTTAATGATGCTTAAAGTGAAAAAAAAAAAGTGAAATATTCCTTTAAATATCATGCCTGGGGGGTGTCTATAGTATGCCTGTAAAGTGGCACGTGTTTCCCGTGTTTAGAACTGTCCCTGCACAAAATGACATTTCTAAAGGAATAAAAGTCATTCAAAACTGCTTGCGGCTTTAATGTAATGTCTGGTCCCGGCAATATGGATGAAAATCATTGAGAAAAAAAGCATGGGTACCACCCCCCAGCCCATTACCAGCCCCTTTGGGTCTTGTATGGATATTAAGGGGAACCCTGCACCCAAATTAAAAAAGAAAAGGCGTGGGGCCCCCAGGCCCTATATACTCTGAACAGCAGTATACAGGCGGTGCAAACAAGACAGGGACTGTAGGTTTGTTGTTAAGTAGAATCTATTTGTAATTTTGAACTGGTACATTTTTACAGTGTAGCTCCAGCCAAAAAATCTATTTTTAAGCTTTTTGGAAAACATAGGGAAGGGTTATCACCCCTGTAACCTTTGTTTTGCTGTCTGTGCACCTGTTCAGAAGATTTCACCTCACTTTCTGTCCCAATGACAATTGGATTTTGAAAATTTGGGGTTTTTAGTGAAACAAGGAACTCTTACAGGAGAGAATTTCCCTTCCTAGGGGTAGATTTCCTCTCACTTCCTGTTGTCTCCTTCTGTTTGAAAGTAGGAGTCGTTTGTAAGTTGGATGTTTGAAATTAGGGGCCTGCTCTACATACTCTGCAGAAATTTGGGCCTTAGGTGTTGCCACAACACTGTAAGCCCTCACAGTTACTCTTGGTGGGCTCAAGAACGGGCCCCGCTGTGAAATATTAGATCAAGTATTGTAATTACATGCCGCTGTTGAACAGGGTGGGAAAAATTGGGCCTTTGGTGGTGGACGGTGTGGTGGTGTTGCCACAACACTAAGGCCTCACAGTTACTCTTGGTGGGCTCAGGAATGGGCCCTGCTGTGAAATATTAGATCAAGAATTGTAATTACATTCCCCTGTTGAACAGGGTCAGAAAAATTGGGCCTTTGGTGGTGGACGGTGTGGTGGTGTTGACACAACACTAAGGCCTCACAGTTACTCTTGGTGGGCTCAGGAATGGGCCCTGCTGTGAAATATTAGATCAAGAATTGTAATTACATTCCCCTGTTGAACAGGTTCAGAAAAATTGGGCCTTTGGTGGTGGACGGTGTGGTGGTGTTGACACAACACTGTAAGGCCTCACAGTTACTCTTGGTGGGCGCAGGAACGGGCCCTGCTGTGAAATATTAGATCAACAATTGTAATTACATGCCCCTGTTGAACAGGGGCAGAAAAATTGGGCCTTAGGCACAGGTGCTGGTGCCACAACACTGCAACCCCTCACAGAAACTCTAGTTGGAGTGCATGAATGAGCCCTGCTGCAAATTATTGCAGCAAAAATTGTAATTACACGCCCCTGTTAAACAGGGGCAGAAAAATTGGTTCTTAGCCACTGGTGGTGGTGCCCAGAATCAAAAATGTTCTTACAAGCTATCAGCATGAAAATTGAGGAGGAAGAGGATAGTCACTCAGCATAACAGGATAGTCACTCAGCATCATCATAGGCAGTCTTGAACGGATCTCACATTAATAATAAAATTATTCGGTTACATCAGCATCAGGTGCATGGTAGCTGGTGATCCAAGACTGATTCATTTTTATGAAGGTCAGCCGATCGACCGATTCAGTGGACAGGCGTACCCTGTGATCGGTTACAAAGCCTCCAGCAGCACTGAATGTGCATTCCGAAAGAACGCTGGATGCAGGACAGGCCAGTAGCTCAATTGCATACTGTGCAAGCTCTGGCCAGTGATCCATCCTCAAGACCCAGTAACACAGATGATTTTCGGTGGGAAAGGTGTCCAAGTCTGATCTTGCCCCTAGGTATTCCTGTACCATGTAAACCAGATGCTGGCGATGGTTGCTGGAACCGATCATACCAAAAAAATTGTCTGAATGCATCGGTCAGACGGCCACCTTCTCCACCGCTCCTTCTGTGACTGACTGAAGCCTCAGCAACACGTTGTCCAGGACCAGGAATTTGTAACCTCCCAGGCTCTGGAAGCGTGTTGCACAAACCTTTCTGCAAGGCCTCCCAAAGATGTTTCATCCTCTGCTCCCTCTGCGATGGCAAGATAAGGTCCGCAACCTTACCCTTATAATGTGGATCAAGGAGGGTTGCCAGCCAGTAATGATCCCTCTCCTTGATACCACGAATATGAGGATCCTTCTGTAGCCACGTACAAGTCCATGGGTTTCTTGGGACTGTATATGATCCCTTGAAGACTGCTGCTGATGCTGAGTGCTAGGCTCCACCTCCATGCTGACACAATCCTCCTCCTCCTCCTCTTCCTGTGTGATCGGCAGGCCAGCAGGAACACTGTCTGGATAAAGAGGGCCTTGAGAGGTAAGGAAGTCCTCCTCTTCCTCCCTCTGTTCTGCCTCAAGTGCCCTGTTCAATTATTCCACACAGCGTGTGCTCCAAAAGGTGGACAAGAGGGACAGTGTCACTGATGCATGCTCTGTCACTGCTTACCATCCTTGTGGCCTCCTCAAATGGTGACAGGACAGTGCATGCATCCCTGATCATGACCCATTGGCGTGGGGAAAAAAAACAAGCTCCCCTGACCCTGTCCTGGTGCCATAGTTTCACAGGTACTCATTGATGGCCCTCTGCTGCATGTGCAGCAACTGCAGCATGGCCAACGTTGAGTTCAACCTGGTGGGCATGTCATAGATTAGGCGGTTCTTGGGCAGGTTAAATTCCTTTTGGAGGTCAGCCAGCCGACCACTAGCATTATATGACCGGCGGAAATGCACACAGACTTTCCTGGCCTGCCTCAGGAGATCCTGTAAGCCCGGGTACCTGCTCAAGAACCACTGCACCACCAAGTTAAGGACATGAGCTAAACAGGTTACATGGGTCAGAGGGCGGAGAGGAGGTTGGTGCCATTGTCGCAAACCACCATTCCTGGCTTAAGCTGGCATGGCGTCAACCACCTCTGAGCCTGCCCCTGCAGAGCTGACAGAATCTTTGCCCCAGTGTGGCTCCTGTCCCCCAAACACACCAGCTCAAGCACCGCATGGCATCTTTTTGCCTGCGTACTTGCGTAGCCCCTTGAACGCCTGCAGAGCACCGCTGGTTCCGAGGACAAATCAGCACAGGAAGAGGCCATGGAGGAAGAAGAAGAGGAAGGGGTGGAGGAATCACCACTAGTAGCATTTTGGAGGCGTGGTGGCGGAACAACCTCCAACACTACTGCACCCTGTCCTGCATCCTTCCCAGCTGCCAGCAGAGTCACCCAGTGGGCCATGAAAGATAGGTAACGTCCCTGTCCATGCCTGCTGGACCATGAGTCAGCGGTAATATGCACCTTACCGCTGACCGCCCTGTCCAGCGAGGCGAAGACATTGCCTTCCACATGCTGGTAGAGATCCGGAATCACCTTCCGTGAAAAAAAGTGGAGTTTGGGAACCTGCCACTGAGGAACCGCATATTCCACAAACTCAGGGGGCAGAGTCTACCAACTGAAAAGGCAGCAGTTGAAGTGCTAGCAATTTAGCCAAGCTAGGATTCAACCGCTGGGCATGTGGATGGCTGAGAGCGAACTTCTTTCGGCGATGCAACAGCTAGGGCGGGGAAATTTGCCTGGTACAATCGGACGTTGGTGTACCAATAGCAGATTGCCCACAAGTACTTGGCAGTGACACATCTAATTCTATACCTCATTACTGTCAGTGCAGGTTTCTTAGAGGACTGAAGGATATAGTGGGGTAGGAGATCACAGCTGATGAGGAGCAAGGAGAGGTCCGCTTTGTTCTTTGGTATGGGTCTTTTATATATGCTTACCAATGGACTGCATGGCAGGTCGACATATGTCTGGTCAAGCATGTGGTGCCCAAGCGGCTGCTGTTTTGGCCACACGAAATACGCTTCAGACATATGTTGCAAATAGCAATGATGTGATCTGCTGCACACGTCTCAAAAAAGGCCTACACCAATGAACAGAGACAGCAGCGCCCTGCACATGCGGAGCTCTGTGGTGTGATGCAGTCATTTGGCTGCCCTTAAGCTGGCCCCTGGAGGGCATCCTGCCTCGTTGGAAATGTGCCTCTTCCTCCTCCTCTCTCCTCTCAGGTACCCATGTAGAGTCAGTGACCTCATCATCACCTCCCTCCTCGTCACTGTAGCAAACCTGGCAGTATGCTTCAGCTGGGGGAACATGACTGCCAGTTTGCTGTCCTTCTTGGGCGCCCCCTCTCTCTGGGCTCACATAACTGCCTTCCTCAAGCTGGGTACCATCATCGGAGCCCTCAAAACGCTGCGCATCCTCCTGCAGCATGTACCCAACACTGTGGTCAAACAGTTTGGGGGACTCCTCAGGACATGGTGGGGTTAGGGAAGGAGTGACTGATGCCATTGAGCCGAGGGAAGAGGCCGCTTTGGCAGCTGCTTTGCCAGACAAAGTACCCTGAGCCTGGGTGAGAGAGGATGAGAAGGGTGAGCACAGCTTGGTCATCCACTCTACCAACTCTTCTGCATGTTGCGGCTCAACACGGCCAGCTGTCGAAAAAAAGGACAAGCGTGTCCCACACGTGCTGATGAGGATGCACTGTAATGGAACCTTGGGGGACCCCCACACATTTTTTTTTTTCAATGACTTTCAATGACTTGTATGTGTATTGTCGGGACTGACAATTCAGTAACAGCCAGCACTAGCGCTAGCACTTTTAAATGACTTTTTTTTCCTTTAGCAATGTCATTTTGCTCTCGGATTGTTATAAACACGGGAAACATGCGCTATTTTACAGGCATACTATAGACACCTCCCAGGTATGAAATGTAAAGGAATATTTCACTTTTATTGTTTCACTTTAAGCATTATTAAAATCACTGCTCCTGAAAAAACAGCCTTTTTAAAACTTTTTTTTGCATTGATACATGTCCCCTGGGGCAGGACCCGGGTCCCCAAACACTTTTTATGACAATAACTTGCATATTAACCTTTAAAATTAGCACTTTAGATTTCTCGCATAGACTTTTAAAGGGTGTTCCGCGGCTTTTCGAATTTGCTGCGAACACCCCAAATTGTTCGCTGTTCGACTCAAACAGATAGCCCATCCCTAGTGCTGGACAACGTGTTTCTGAGGCTTCGTTCGGTCAGAGGAAGAGCGGTGGAGAAGGTGGCCTGCTGGCCGATGCCTTTAAACATTTTTTCAGTTCTCAGCTCCAAGGTCTGCAATAACCATCGCCAGCATCTGCATTATATGGTGCAGAAATATCTAGAGGCAAGAGCAGACTTGGAGACATTTCCAACAGAGCATCCACTGGTTTACTGGGTCTTGAGGCTGGACCACTGGCCAGAATTTGCTCAATATGCAATCGAGCTACTGGCCTGTCCTGCATCCAGTGTGCTTTCTGAACACACATTCAGTGCTGCTGGAGGGTTTGTAATGGGTCAAAGAGTGCGCCTGTCCACATATTCTGTTTATAGGCTCACATTTATAAAAATTAATCAGTCCTGGATCAGCAGCTATCAAGCACCAGATGCTGATGTAATTGATTGAATTTGCTATGTATCTGGGATCCCTTGAAGACTGCCTATGCTGCCTATCCCATTCCTCCTCAATCATGATGATGTTAGCTTCCAACAATATTTTTGGTTTAGGGCACCACCACCACCCAAGGCACAATTTTCTGCCCCTGTTTAACGGGGCATGTAATTTAAATATTTGAAATAGTATTTAACAGCAGGGCCCGTTTCTGCACCCAGCAAGAGTAACTGTGAGGGGTTACAGTGTTGTGGCACCATCAAAACCAAAGGCCAATTTTTATACCCCTGTTTAACAGAGGGCATGTAATTTACATTTTTGAAATAATATTTAACAGCAGGGCCTGTTTCTGCGCCCAACAAGAGTAACTGTGAGGGCTTACAGTGTTGTGGCACCACCACCACCACCCAAGGCCCAATTTTTCTACCCCTGTTTAACCACTTCACCCCCGGAAGATTTGGCTGCTCAATGACCAGGCCATTTTTTGCGATGCGTCGCTTTAACTAACAATTGCACGATCGTGCGACAATGTTCCCAAACAATACTTTTTTTCCCACAAATAGAGCTTTCTTTTGGTGGTATTTGATCACCTCTGCGTTTTTTATTTTTTGCGCTATAAACAAAAGAAGACCGACGATTTAAAAAAAAAAAAAAAAAACACATTATCTTTTACTTTTTGCTATAATAAATATCCCAAATTTAAAAAAACAAATTTTTTCCTCAATTTAGCCCGATGTGTATTCTTCTACATATTTTAAGTAAAAGATATCAAAATAAGCATATATTGATTGGTTTGCGCAAAAGTTATAGCGTCTACAAAATAGGGGATAGATTTATGGCATTTTTATTATTTTTTTTTTTTTTACTAGTAATGGCAGTGATCAGCAATTTTTATCAGGACTATGATATTGCAGTGGACACATCGGACACTTTTGACACATTTTTGGTACCAGTGACAATTATACAGCTATCAGTGCTATAAAAATGCACTGATTAGGGGCGTTCAAGGGGTTAATTGTGTTCCCTAGTGTGTTCTAACTGTGGGGGGAGTGGGACTGACTAGGAGGAGACAGATATCGGTGTTCATACATAGTATGAACACACAATCTGTCTCCTCTCCCCTGTGAAAACCTGGGATCTGTGTGTTTACACACACAGATCCCGGTTCTCGCTCTGTCACGAGTGATCATGGGTGCCCAGCGGTCATCACTCGCATCGGCTCCGGCGGTGAGTCACGGGCGCGTGCGTGCGCCATAGTGGCCAAAAGACTAAGCGACGTAAGGTAACTTAGTTTTGCCCAGGGGAGCCAACCTGCCGCAATACAACTGTGGCGGCTGGTCGGGAAGGGGTTAACTGGGGCATGTAGTTACAATTGAAATAATATTTAACAGCAGGGCGTGTTCTTGGGCCCAAAAAGAGTAACTGTGAGGGGTTACAGTGTTGTGTCACCATCAAAACCAAAGGCCCAATTTTTCTGCCCCTGTTTAACAGGGGGCATGTAATTACAATTTTTGAAATAATATTTAACAGCAGGGCCTGTTCCTGCACACAACAACGGTAATTGTGAGGGGTTACAGTGTTCTGGCACCACCAACACCTAAGGCCCAATTTTTTTACAGAGTATATAGTGCATAGTATATATACTGCAGTTCAGAGTATATAGTGCCTGGGGGCCTGGGGGACCCCCACGCTATTTTTTTTTACATTTTGGCATTTTCTTCAATGATTTTTTATGTTTATTGTCATGATCCGGCAATAGATTACAGTCACAAGCAATTTTTTTCTTTTAGAAATGTCATTTTGCTGCAGGCCTCAGATGATGTCTTGATGACGAAACGCGTAAGGTGTGGCCACGTGATACGCATACGTCTTTCCCTGTGCTAGTTGACTTCCGGGTTTAGCTAGCAGGCAGTGGAACGCACGCTACACCGCGCTGCACTTCCCTAACTTTGACACTGTATTAGTCAGCGGAGCACTGTCAGCTCCTTTTTAACCTACCTGTTTGCAATAAAGTAAAGTTTTTTTCGGATTTACGCGATGGGGCTCATTTTTGTTTTATTACACATGGATGTTTAAACCGGGGAGCGATTGGTGGTGATCGGGACACCAGATAAGGAGAGGAGAACGGAGGATTGTCACCACAGACCATTGCTGCTGGATTCAGTTTACAGGCTTGATACCCCTGCAGGGGTGAAGTTTTCCGGTGAGTGAGGGCACGAGTGGGGGTCCTTTGGAAGGCTGGGAGCACTCACTACACCAGGAATATTGTTATGTGATTGAAGAGACACATTACTGCACTTTAAGAAGAACTTTTTATGGAATTTCTTTTTTGGAGACACTTGTTTTTATGAACTGATCACTCATTTCTTATGTTTTAAGCACTATTGTGTGTACATATGAACAAAGGAGTTTTACCAATATGTTTTAAGCACTATTGTGTGTACATATGAGCAAAGGATTTTTACCAATATGTGTTTTTTTTAAATAATTTTTTCTATATCATTTTCTCCATATTTATATATTCACGTTTTTGGGATGATTTAGATTTAATTTTTATCACTCTATTTTTTCAGTGTTTGCATTCCATGTGGTACTACACACTGCACTTTATAGATTGCGGTCAGGTTTTTTATATATGCACATATATTTTGTCTACACCTTTACCATTCTTATATACAGATAATTTTTTATTTATTTATTTTACACTTTTTTTTTTTTTTGTGTACATCATAGTGTACCCAGTCGAACAGCGCCAATCACCCCAATTTAGTACTCTATTTAGTTTTTATTGTTTCACTTTAAACTTTATTAAAATCACTGCTCCTAAAAAAACTGCCGTTTTTAAAACTTTTTTTTAGATTGATACATGTCCCCTGGGGCAGCACCCGGGTCCCCATACAGTTTTTATGGCAATAACTTGCATATAAGCCTTTAAAATGAGCACTTTTGATTTTTCATGTTTGTGTCCCGTAGACTTTAATAGTGTTCGCACATATTTTTTGCCTGTTCACATGTTCTGCTGCGTACCGAACCTGGGGGTGTTCGGCTCATCCCTAGTGGTAATCAGTGATAATGCAGTAGTCCAGTATTGGCATAAAGTAATAAAGAGAGCACTCACATAGCCACATCCATAAATTAGAGGGGAACAAAAAGAAAAGGGATACTTTCTAAGTATCCCTGAGTCGGACTTTAAAGGCATAAGAAACAATAGCGAGGTATAGAAAAATAACAATGTTTATTGAAAAAATACATAACATGAATAGAGCATTCAAAAGTTAAAAATCATATATAATGATACAAAGTAAAGCTTCTTCAGGACACATTCAAGGTTTCAAAGATAGCAAGGGAGAGAACGGATCTCAGGAGAATAAGCCTCGTACATAAGTGTCCAGATAACATGGATATTCAAAGGTATAGTCCAAGGGGGGCTAATTCCAGTGATCTGTATACAGGTAATTGGAAACGGCCAAATCTGCTAACATAACGGTACTAGAGCATCAAAGCCAAAATGCCTTAATGGCTACACCACAAAAAATCCTGTACCTAGACAGGTATAGTCCCTATAGGGTGATTTAAAAAATGGACAAATATCGGATGGCCCCTGGGAGACAGCCTTCTGTCTTCCAGGGATTGTTTGTGGTGTAGCCATTAAGGCATCTTGGCTTTGACGCTCTAGTACCCTCCATTTTGGCTACCAGTCCTGGATTATCCCTTATGGCATTGGCTCACCCCTGTTTGGGAACTAGTTGGTTATTATCCTTGATCTACTAATGTTAGCAGATTTGTCCGTTTCCAATTACCTGTATACAGACCACTGAAATTAGCCCCCCCTGGACTATACCTTTAAATATCCATGCTATCTGGATACTTATGTACGAGGCTTATTTTCCTGCAAGACAGTGAGATCCATTCTCTCCCTTGCCATCTTTGAAACCTTGAATGTGTCCTGAAGAAGCCTAATGGTGAAACGCGTTGACGCACAAGGGCTCACTGTATGCTTTGTATCATTATATATGATTTTTAAATTTTGAATGCTTTATTCATGTTATGTATTTTTTCAATAAACATTTTTATTTTTCTATAACTCGCTATTGTTTCTTATGCCTTTAAAGTCCGACCCAGGGATACTTAGCAAGTATCCCTTTTCTTTTGTTCCAGTATTGGCATATAATAGGGCATTGTCATCAGATATGTTGCATGGGTGACGGGCATTCCACAGTCCCTCCAGCATTGGGAAGAAGCTTAAGAGAATATTTGGTGCAGTTTAGCAGGAGTGTCATTGGGTTGGCAATTTCTAATTAACCTTTGCCATTTTTGAGGAAATAGAAGATATGTGTAGCAATTGTAGAACCTTACCTTTTTGTTCATCTGTGAGGCATTCTTATAGATCAATTTTCCAGGATGATATACTGTATATTCCGGATAAGAGTTTTATATCAAAACTCAAAAAAGCATAATGGAATTGGGAGCTAGATCTGGCTGGCAATGTATACTGTAATCCTTCACCCTTGCCTCCAGAAAAGGCATACTAATTTTTCCAAAACCACACCCTTCAAACTAGTGCTGCAACTAACCATTATTTTCATAATCAATTAGTTGGCCGATTATTGTTTTGATTAATCAGATAAAAACCTCAAAAACGTGTGGTGTATAATTTAGTTATTATGTAAAGTTTAAAAAAGAGAATATATTCTTGAGTATCTATATGCAGTGGTAACTCTAAATAACCAGCTATATGGTTAGGGAACAATATATCTAATCTACTCTGAGAATCACAGATGCGGAAGAGATGTATATACTATCAGAGGTTTAACCCCTTCCCGACCAGCCTCCGCAGTTGTACTGTGGCAGGTTGGCTCCCCTTGGCGAAACGACGTTATCTTATGTCGCTTCGCCCTTTGACCACTAGGGGGCGCGCGATGACCACCAGGCACCCATGATCTCTTGTGACAGAGCGAGAACCGGGATCTGTGTGTGTTCTCTCAGGGAAGAGGAGACAGATTGTGTGTTCATACTAAGTATGAACACTGAACTTTCTCTCCTCCTAGTCAGTCCCAGCCCCTCACAGTTAGAACACACACTAGGGAACACAGTTAACCCTTTTATCACCCCTAGTGTTAACCCCTTCCCTGCCAGTGACATTTATACAGTAATCAGTGCATTTTTATAGCACTGATCGCTGTATGATTGTCACTGGTCTCAAAAATGTGTCAAAAGTCTCCGATGTGTCCGCTGCAATATTACAGTCCCAATAAAAATCGCAGATCGCCGCCATTACTAGTAAAAAAAAAATAATAATCATAAAAATGCCATAAATCAATCCCCTATTTTGGAGACGCTATAACTTTTGCGCAAACCAATCAATATACGCTTATTGCGTTTTTTTTAACCAAAAATATGTAGAAGAATACATATTGGCTTAAACGGAGACATTTTTTAAAATTGGGATATTTACTATAGCAAAAAGTAAAAGATATTGTGTTTTTTTTTCTAAATTGTCACTCTTCTTTTTGTTTATAGCGCAAAAAAAAACAAAAAACGCAGAGGTGATTAAATACCACCAAAAGAAAGCTCTATTTGTGGGAAAAAAAGGACGTCAATTTTGTTTGGGTACAGCAATAATTGTCAGTTAAAGCGACGCAGTGCCGTATCGCAAAAAATGGCCTGGTCATTGAGCAGCCAAATCTTCCAGGGCTGAAGTGGTTAATTTGGTACATACTGTATCATCAGACTCAGAGATCAAAAAATTTATTTAGAAAAAAAAAAACAAGACTTAAAATTCTGTATTGCAGATTTTTCAGACAAGACTGTAATATAATATTACGCACGAAACACTCCTTGTCATAAACAGGTAGCTAACTGTGCCTGCTGTCACTTATGCTGGCCACACACAAACACATTTTTCCTTCAAAAGTTTTAGTTTAAGAACATTTGTTTTCGACCACAGTGACGGGAAAATTTGAAGGAGCACCCTGCCTTTGGCCAATCATGGCTCTCACAGAAGATTGAGCTGTGATTGGCCAAAGCATGCAGGTCATTTGCATGTTTTGGCCAATCAGCAGCCGTCAATGCACTGTGATCTCGCAGGGTATTATGGGGTGCTCTGCGTTGCTCGAATTTGCCGCGGACGCCCCATATGATCGGTTCGTTTGCAAACAAACACCCGATGTTCGAGTCTAACTTACATTCGATTCCAACATCGGGACCATCCCTAATGTCAAATACTACAGAGATGGGACTTTGGGAACTCTATTTTACAGTGGTGGCTGGTGCTCAAAATTTTTGGGGGGGCGCAAACAAAAATTCTGAAAAAAACAATTGCAGCCTCACTGTACCATCAATAGCAGCCACTGTGCCATCAATTGCAGTCACTGTGCCATCAATCGCAGCCACTGTGCCTATCAATTGCCGCCACTGTGCCATCAAATGCAGCCACTGTGCCCCATAAAATGCAGCCACTGTGCCCCTCAATTGCCACCACTGTTCCATTAAACACAGCCACTGTTCCATCACACGCAGCCACTGTGCCATCAAACGCAACCACTGTGCCATTAAACGCAACCACTGTGTCCAATTTCAGCCACTGTGCCCATCAATTGCCACACTGTGCCCATCAATTGCCACCACTGTGCCCCATCAAACACAGCCACTGGGGGTGATTTACTGAAGGCAAATCTACTTTGCACTACAAGTGCAAACTACAAGTGCAAAGTGCACTTGAAATTGCACTGAAAGTGCACTTGGAAGTGCAGTCGCTGTAGATCTGAGGGAGACATACAAGATAAATAAAAAACAGCATTTTAGCTTGCACATGATTGGATAATAAAATCAGCAGAGCTTCCCCTCACTTTAGTTCTACCCCTCAGATTTACAGTGACTGCACTTCCAAGTGCACTTTCAATGCAATTTCAAGTTCACTTTGCACTTGTAGTTTGCACTTGTAGTGCAAAGTGGATTTGCCTTTTGTAAATAACCCCCACTGTGCCATATCAAATGCTGCCAGTGTGCCCCCCCGCTGGACCGCTGTCTGCACTTACCTGTCTCGGTGGGACAGTACCTCGATGTCTTCTCCCGTCCTCTCTTCCCATCCTCTGCTATGATTGGATGCCTGGCGTCCAAACATAGCGCCTGACGTTTCAGCCAATCAGGTGACGGGTGACAGATCCGAGCACCTGATTGATGGAGAGGCATTTTAGTGTTAGGAAAGTGAATATTCATTCGCTTTTCTAACACAGCTGAGTGACCTGTGAGCGCCCAGCATGGCGCTCGCAGGTCACCTTTTTTGACGCCTATTAGAGCCTATGGCTCTAATCAGGTGCTTCAAAACCACCCCGCCACTGTAATTCAGGTGCCCTGAGCTCAAAAAGGGGCCGGGAAACTGAATAGGGGGTGGCAGCGGCGGCCATAGATAAATGTAAGTAAGATCCTTTGCGCTATCAAAGTGAATATATGCTAATCTGATAAGTTGCAGCTAGATCTAAAGTGTATAAATGCACTTAAATGGTATAAAGTAAATAATGATCAGCGCAGCTTGATGATATATATGAAATATAACAATAAGCGATAAATGATGTGCAAAATTGCTAATTGCGATTATGCAAATTGCTAATGATGCTGTGCAAAATAACTGAAGCAACAGTAGCCCTATGTTCAGTGTAGATGAATACTAAAGTGCCTATGTTGTAACTGCAAAACCGCATAATGATGCTGTGTAAAAATCGCTAAAAAACAACAATAAACAGTGTTGAACAAACCAATCTGAGTATGTGCACGTAGTGTTGTGTAAATGCAATAGTGATTCTGGGTATTAATATACTAATGTAAACGCATAGTATATATTAAAGTGCCAATAGCCCTGGGGGCGGAGCCAGCGCGCGGCATGTGAGGAGGGAAAGTTCTGAGCTCCGTTCACAGACCTACGATCCTGTGCTGATCCTGGAACAGAGGCACCCCAATTCTGTGCAGACTCTAAGGGGATGTGTGCGGGGACCCCTCGGGAACCTTCGGGGATGGTAAAATACGGCCCCCCCTGGCCCAAAACGGCAGGAGAAAGACTGGCGCGATATGCCTGGGGATCCCAAAATGGCGCCGGCTCACAGGAGGAGGAGGAATGGCCGCCGCTGCAGAGGGCTGAGGAGAGCTCACCTCAGCTGCCTTCCACACTGGTCAGGGTGAGTCCTAAACCCCAAAAAGGTGGAACACTGAGAAGGGGGAGATCCTTAGACAGGCTGCAGGATGTCAGGGGCAGACCAGCAGTGGAAGTGGAGAGGGAAAAGGAACCGTCCCTGGCTCAGATTATGGATGCAATACAGGGTTGCCAAACTAAGCTGATTGATCATTTTGAGGGCCTCAAGATGGAGTTTTCCTTTCTAAAGCATGATATGCAGAAACTAAGGGAAAAAGCGCAAGTTTCAGACCGTCGCATTGCCTCTCTAGAAGATGTTGTCAGGCCGTTAGATACAGCTGCGCAGGTGACAAAAAAGACCCTGAATGAGCACACTTTAAAGATGGCTGACATGGAAGACCGCATGAGAAGAAACAACATAAGACTGGTGGGGTTCCCTGAAGGTGCGGAGGGGAGACGAGTTGAAGAATTTCTAGAGCAATGGCTGACTGATCACATGGAACCTGGCACTTTTACGAAGCTATTCGCCATTGAAAGGGCACACCGTGTTCCAGGCCGGGCGCCACCGAAGGGAGCCCCTCCCAGGTCCATGATAGCGAAGGTACTCCACTTTCGTGACCGTGAGAATATACTGCGTGCGGCCAGGACTGGCCCTGAATTATCGTTTGATGGCTATCGAATATCGATCTATCCTGACTTCTCTGCGGCCACACAGAAGCAAAGGGCCTCTTTTCAGCCTATAAAGAAGAGATTGAGAGACCTCAACCTGATCTACAGTATGCTGTATCCTGCTAAACTGCGCGTAGTAGAAAATGGAAAAACATATTTTTTTACAAACCCTGTTGAAGCTTCAGAATGGCTAGATACACGTGGAAATCGCAGGGGTAAATCTGCCTCTCGCTCACCGTGATCCCCCACCAGAGAGATTAGGGGGTGACAGACAAGATATGTTAGGGATGACATTTACCTTTACCTTTCTGGATTGCCCTACCACTGAAGTGACTGATTCTTTTTTTTTGGTCATCTTACCTTTATTTTCCATTTGAAGCATTTGAGCCTTCTGGGAAAGCCCTGTGGCTGATGGAAGTTCATATGTCTGAATAACTACTCTACCAGCTCTCCTGGCAGGCAGCCTTTGCTATGAAGATACAACCATGGAGAACTTTTGCTATTGAACCACTTGATGCTGCCTTGTGCCTCTGGTTTGATGATGTGTCTGTGAACTGCTCTAAAGGAAGATATATTAGACACAGAAAGAGTTTGTTTTCCTATCCGGATAACAGGAAAGTGTGTTTTTTCTTTTTATTTTATTTTTTTCTATCTCCTTTTTTGCAAGGGGAACTGTGTTTTTTTTGCTCAAGAGCTCCGGTAAAGGAACTGGTTCTATGCGACAGTTTTAAGTCGCATCTCTGCTGCCTATTCTTTGAACTCAGGTTATGGGAAAAAAGTGCCTAGCAGGTTGGGGCTGGGTGCAGGGAGGGGGGGAGGGGAGGTTTTTTGTTTACTGGGGAAGTGATGTTTACATTTGTCTGGGATGGTCTGCACTCGGTGTATTTAGTCATGCATACTGTGATTTGTATTTGTGGGAGGGGAAGTTTGGAGCCCTGCTGTCTTCGCCGTGTCCTTTATTTCAGAAGGGGAATGACCCCCAATTTTTTTCTATCTCACTTACATTATGGAGGTAAAGCTTAACATTTTGACATGGAATGTCAGAGGCTTAAATGCAAAATTTAAACGATCGTTAGTATTTGACTATATTAAAAAGTACAAACCCCAAATAATATTATTCCAGGAAACACATCTTCAGGGCTCCAGACTTCTTTCTCTAAAAAGGGCTCACATAGCTGGAGCTTATCATGCCAGTTACTCCTCATATGCGAGGGGGGTGTCCACTTTAGTAACTAAAGCTCTCCCCATAACTATACAAGCTGTTCGCACTGACATTAAGGGGAGATATGTTATTCTGGTGCTAAAGGTGATGAATACATTGCTAACAATTGTAAATGTTTATGTTCCTCCTCCCTTTTCGGTAACTCATCTAGATGACATGATGCAGGCCACTTATGAGGTGGCAGAAGGGAAAATATTTCTTTTAGGGGATTTTAATTCTGTGGCTGTACCAACTTTGGATAGATTGGGGGGTAAAGCTGATGCACCAACCCCCCTTGCAGGGTGGATGTCTACTCATGGGCTGAAAGATGTCTGGCGGTTCCATCATCCTGAGGTAAGGGAGTACTCCTGCTATTCGGAATCCCACAAGACTCTTTCCAGAATAGACACTATCCTGTCGGAGGGCGAGGGAATTAGTATGGTCAACAAGGTCTCCTATCTACCCAGAGCAATATCTGACCACTCTCCGATGTTATTGGAACTTAATTTAGGACCGAAACCGGGTATACGCCTCTGGAGGATGGAAGCGAGTTGGCTTCAGGAGGAGTATATAATAATTAAGTGCTCGGAGGCCATTAAACAGTTCTGGGTAGAAAATGGTAGTTTTGGAACTCCTCCTCTTCAGTGGGAGGCTTTTAAGGCCACACTAAGGGGAGTGTTTATAGCGGAGGTCCACGGGTTTAAGAAACAATTAGCTTCCACCATACAGAGTAAGGAAACTGAGGTGACATCTGCAGAGGCGGAATATACTAGGGACCCCACTAGTGAGAGGTTGCTGACTTCACGCATGAGAACCAGGGAGTACAAGACGCTCCTTACGGAACGTACCACAAAACTTTGCCTGGCCCAACGCAGGCGTCTATTTGAATTTGGCGACAAGAATGGCAGGCTTCTGGCATACTTGGCGCGTCCGGATTATGTGCCGGTACATATTAAGTCGATTTATGATAATTCCAGGTTGGACATATGTGATTCGGCAGACATTTTAAAAATCTTTGTCCAATTCTATACTGAATTATACAAATCTTGTACTCCTCGGGGGACAGCGGATTTGCTGACTTACATAAATGACATTGATCTCCCTAAGCTGACCATGGAAGATAGAAACACACTGGAAACTGATATTACGGTGGAGGAGGTGGAGAAGGCAATTGCCTCCTTCCCGCCAAGGAAATCCCCGGGTTTGGATGGTCTCCCGTCTGAGTGGTATTACACCTTTAGGTATGGATTAGCCCCTCGGCTACTAAGGGTGTTTGATGCGGCGAAATCGGACGGTAGATTACCTCCGTCAATGCGAGAGGCCTTGGTGGTCCTGATCCCCAAAGGGGGGAAGGACCCCCGAGAATGTGACTCCTACCGACCGATTTCGTTGATGAATGTTGACACAAAAATTCTGGCCAAAGTTCTTGCAAGTAGATTACAAACGGTCATCACGAAACTGGTCGACGCAGATCAAACAGGATTTATACAAGGCCGCTGCGCACAAATGAACATTAGAAGACTTTTCTTAAACCTCCAGGCGACTCACGACAACTCTGGGACTAGAATGGTGGCTTCTTTAGACACAAAGAAGGCCTTTGACTCCGTGGAGTGGCCTTATCTGTTTCACCTCCTGGAGTCATTTGGCTTTGGCCCTATTTTTATTTCATGGGTACGGCTCCTGTATACGGATCCCTTGATTAGACTGAGGATCAATGGCATTATCTCGGATCCTTTCCCAATATTCCGGGGCACTAGGCAGGGCTGTCCTCTTTCGCCCCTCCTATTTGCCCTGGCGATTGAGCCTCTGGCAGTTAAATTAAGATCTACTACGGCTCTGACTGGCTTGAGGATTGGGGAATTTGAGGAAAGAGTGTCACTGTATGCAGATGACATGCTGCTATACTTGCAGGACCCAGGACCCTCACTCTCTACAGCCTTTCAATTGATACAGGATTTCGGGGATTACTCTGGTTTCCGTATAAATTGGAAGAAATCCTCTTTATTCCCTATAGATAAAGAAGTGGTTGCTCCCTCAGAGTGTCCTATCCCATTATCCACCTCTTTCAGGTACTTGGGGGTTGAGGTCCAGCTTCCCATCTCTAGGTATCTGGAGAACAACCTGTCACCCATTGTGGGAAATTTTCGAGAGAAGGTACAGAGATGGAGGAACCTGCCGCTCAGTTTGTTGGGCAGGATAAATCTATTTAAAATGATTTTTCTGCCCAAGTTTCTTTACATTCTCTCGAATTCCCCTGTTTTTGTGCCGTTACGGATATTTAAACATATTGACTCAATTGTTGTGGGGTTACTCTGGGGGGCCAGGGCGCCTAGAGTGTCCCTGGCAATACTAAAACTGCCGGTTACAATGGGAGGGTTGGCACTTCCAGATATGCGCTCATATTTTATGGCTTCCCAATTCGTTTTCTTGCACTGGAGACTGTTCCCACAGGAACCCAATGCCACTACCTTGTTTGAGGCGGCATTGGCTACTTCTCAGGAAACCCTCCAGAATATACTGTATAGAAAGGGCATTCCGGGGAAGAAGATGGGATCGGTCCTGGCACTTCCTGGGAAAGTATTTCACATATGTTCCCAATGGCGAAAAGATACGCCATTGGCACTGTCCCCGAATAATCCGCTATGGTACAATGGGTCCCTGGGGGAATTTTTGAAATTACCAGATGGACAAAAGACCTGGGCGCAATATGGTATAAAGTACCTACATCAGATCTGTCAGAATGATCGGCTGGCCACCTTTGATCAATTGAGAGCCCAGTTTAATGTACCCAAAACATGGGCGTATCGGTATATGCAGTTGACACATGCAGCAAGAGTGCAGTTTGAGGGGGACACAATTTTGGTCCAGAATACGGAGTTGGAGAAGGCTTTGATAGACCCCGAACCATCTGGGCGAATCTCTAGATACTATGGGGCGGTGGGACCAGGAATAAAGATAATAACAGTTAGAGCCAAGCAGCGATGGGTAGAGGTTGTCCCGGAGTTGTCGGAGGAGCAGTGGCAGGAGGTACTGGAGACGTATGTGGTGACTGTTATCTCATACACAGACAAAATGATTCAGTTTAGGTACCTCCATCAACAATATTATACTCCTGTTAGACTATACAACATGCAAAGAAAAGAAACAGCTCTCTGTCATAAATGCAAGGAGACAGAGGGCACTTTCATACATATGGTCTGGGAATGCAGGAAGGTAAGGCCACTGTGGTCGCAGGTAACTGAATTTATTTGCGATAAATTCGCCTTACCTAACATTTGCTCACCTTTACGTTGTCTCCTGGGGGTCTTTGACCAGGAAGAGATGAATACATATACTAAGCTATTCCTTAGGATTTTATACTTTGGGGTGCGGAAACTTATTGCCAGACGTTGGATTTATGAAGAACAGCTGACATTAGGAATGTGGATAAAAATAGTTAATGCGGACGTCCTGATGTATAAAATGACATATGAAGCTAGGGGAGCTCCCAAAAAATTTAGGAAGGTTTGGTTTAGATGGGTGGATTCGAAAAATACATTGGATGAGGGAGAGTCATTGAATGGTGGACAGTAAGGGCCGCTGTTTTTATGTTCTTGATTCCATGAATGGAGGGGGGAGTGGGTTCCCTTTCTCTCTTGCGGAGTTTGGAACATGAGATTTTTCTTGACTAATGCAGGAGGCACTAGGGTGCGGACATCTCAGGGGGGAAATTAGTTCTGTTTCACTGTTATGGGAGGTTCTCCTCCCTTTTTTTTCTCTTAGGGGGGGGGGGGGTTCTCCCCTTTCTTTGGTGTTTTTTATGTTAAAAAAAAAAAAAAAATGCACAGTTACATTGCAGAAATAAAACAAAAAGACGGATTCATATATTTGTGATAATACTGTGATGGGCATGTAATTTTTTATTTATGTCTTGTTGGAAATTGTAATCCCAACCACTGTAATGTCTGTTTATTATGATATGTGCGCAATAAAAACTCTTTTCAAAAAAAAAAAAAGTGCCAATAGCCCTATGTTTAGTGTACATAGAAATTGAATGACTATGTTGCAAATGTGCAAAAACGCATGATGCTGCTATGTATCTATGTAGCAATTCATGAATCTATCTATTGGTGCTAAAGGGGGTGGCAGGAGAGAGGGGGCGGAGCCCGTGCGCCCTTATGGACGCACCGCCACTGCTATTTTATCAATTTTATTATGGGTCTCTGCTTCTTATTCCAATCCTTCAGTCACAGTTCAATATGCTGAATACCTCTCCCAACTGTTTTATATATTTTTAAATGCTTCTGGTATGAGCTTTGTATTTGTGTTGCCCATTAATTTGACCGGAACTTAAGCTGTTTGCAGTTCTCCAAGCTAAATTGACAGAATTGGCTAGTTTGCACTCCTAAACCTCCAGTCAGGAGTCATTCATTTAGTGGTGGTATACATTTGTTTGAAATTGTAAACAAGCTGGCAGGTACCTTGGGTGACATTATTAGCCAAATATGGTCATAACTATATTTAGCCATTGACATCAACCAGTATTGGTTATTGACAATAGGCAGCTGGTCGGGGAGCTGTAATTTGCATTTCCCGCTGACAACTGAATGTAAAAAAAAAATTGCCGGCAAAATAAAAATCGGGGAAAAAATGGCATGGGGTCCCACCAATCCATACCAGGCCCTTGGGGCAGAACCCCACTGCCCCAAAGCCCCCCAATGTTGAGGGCATGTGGCCTGGTATGGTTCAGGAGAGGGGGTGCTCGCTCGCCTCTCCCCTTTCCTGACTGCCAGTCTGCGTGCTTAGATAAGGGTCTGGTATGGATTTTGGGGGGAACCCCGTACCATTTTTTTTTAATTTGGCGTGGGGGTTCCCCTTAAAATCCATACCAGACCTAAGGGTCTAGTATGAATTCTATTGCTGGCAATGGCTTGCAGCTGGGAAAATCTATTTGAATGTATTTTTTTTTCTTTAGAAATGTCAGTTTTCCTGCAGCAGGTTCTATCCATGGTACAGATGCGTCACCTTACAGGCAGACTAAGGGGACCCCCAGGCACTATATTTAAATACATTTTTCTTTTTTATTGTTTCACTTTAAGCATCATTAAAATCACTGCTCCTTTAAAAACTATATTTTTTTATTAAAAGTATCAAAAATGAAAAAATATCCATGCAGCCTGTCAAGCCAGGAAAGGGGGGGTGAGCAAGCACCCTCCTGAACCATACCAGGCCACATGGTCCTCAACTTGGGGGAATGCTTTGGGGCAAGAAGGGCTCTGGGGGCTCCGCCCCCCTGCCCCAAAGCACCTTGTCCCTATGTTGATAGAGACAAGGACCTCTTCCCGACAACCCTGGGCGGTGGTTGTGGGAGACTGCGGGCAGGGGGCTTATCCGAATCTTGAAGCCCCCTTTAACAGAGATCCCCCGATGTAAATGCGTATGGGGTACATTGTACCCCTACTCATTCATCCAAAAAAAGTGTTAAAAATAAATGAAGGCAGGATTTAGTTTGACAATTTCTTTATTAAAAAAAAATGATGAAGATTCATCACGACGCCCGCTGCACCGCCAGACCCGAATAAAGAAAAAAAAATGCTCCTCCACGAGAAAGGCTGGCTGCTGAATGCCTGTCGGGTGACAGTTCTTAAATAGGTAAGAGTCGAGGCCACCTGGGAACATCACCACCACAACGTGACCCCGCTCCCTTGTGATGTCACCGACCAAGCATGCCTCGGATGGTGATGTCACAAGGGGCGGGGCCACCAGATGGCATCACCAGGTGGCCCTGCTCTTTACCTATTTAAGAACTGTCATATGGTGGAGCAGGCATTCTGAGGTCAGCCTTCCTCACAGGCGGAGCATTTTATTTTTTCCTTTTTTGGGTCTGGCGGTCCAGCAGGCAATGTGATTGGTGCTGGATCTACATTGAGGGACATTGTTTTGTTTTTGTTTTGGAATTGTCAAAAACTGGCTCCTGTCTATTTATTTTTTACATATTTTTGGTCTGCCCGCAGACTCCCAAAACCACTGGACAGGGTTGTGGGAAAGAGACCCCCCCCATCAACAGGAGGACAAGGTGCTTTTGGATAAGTAGCTGTAATGATATGTACAGTTTTTAATAACACATGTCAAAGTTGCATACCTGTGTTCAGGCGGTAAGGTTTGTTTTACCCTTCGTCATGAAGGGCTTAACATAGATGATCTTATTTGTGACATCACTGAGCAAATGTGGGTATTACCAGATATATCCTGCCCTTAGTTTACATATGAATTTCAGCTAGGGAAATGTCTTTCACAGTGTGTGGTCATCAGAATCAGATTGCAAGCTGGTCAATGATGTCAAACAGGCTCTCCATCACTGCTGTTTACATTGTACCCCACTGCTTTGTTTACTGTCATAGCGAACAGTCTTCGGGATTAGAAGTTTTAATGTTTTCTTCTTTCAGTTGGTGGGCAGTGTGGTTAACGAGGATCTGCATTGCTGGATGACATGATTTATTAATAATTTACATTGTGGAACATTCTTTTTTTTTTTATGAAGGACTTTTCAAAGTGTGCTTCTGTGTTTATTTATTAATTATGTTTTTTTATTATGTACCCCTTACTCGTTCACATGGAGGAGGCAGTATCTATGGATACCCCTATTTTAAAGGGGGTTTCTAGGTTCCAATAAGCTCTCCATGCATAAACCCTCACAACCCTTGCCCACAAGGTACTTACTGGGGTGCTATACATGAAAGTAAGAAGAAGAAGACACTTGCAGTGCTAGGCATATTTTAGTATAACCACATACTTACTATAAGGCAGTCCAACCTTATATCCCTAAATCTAAACTAAAACATAATGAGGTATGGTTTATTATCTCACTGAAATCCATTTGCATTAAAACACTTTTTCTAATAATTGTATACAGTACATTCTATGTTGTTTTGTGTATACAACCAGCCATTCATTATATCCAGGAGTTATAATATTCTTCATGCCGCTCTATAACACATTGTGCCGGAACCTTTGGCAGCCCTCTCCTCTCCAACCTGTCATTTAATACTGAAGCCAGTAGAGGAAGTTTTCTGCACAGCTCACTTCCTCTACTGGCTTCTCTGTGCTAGTGATGCGTACTCAGGGCTGCTGCCCTTGATCACTGGTGAGTGCTTCCAGTGCCCACCTTCAGCTGCTGCAGTCATTTGGGGGGAAGCTTCCATCCCTGCCTGCTAGCCGCTGCTACTCAGACTTTGTAGCCTAGAGTCGAAGAGCCCTGAAACACCTCCTCAGCTTTGTGCTACTGTAGGGGGAGCTCTCCGGTCCACTGTAATGCAATGGAAAAAAAAAATCCTGCACATACCACAAAGAGCGGTTACGGCAGAAGAGGTGAGGGACCTGTCACTGTGAAAATGAGGGAGAACCAGTGTTGCCCACCGCCAGTACATTTACTGGCAGCCAGTAAAAAATGGGCACTTTTCTCCTGCCAGTAAATGCCAGTGAAAGAAAAAGGTTGCCAGTAAAAAATATGGCTGTGATGCTTGGTCGAGACCATCCGAGTGCCTGCTACAGTGTGTTTGGACTGTGCCGGCAGTGTGTGGCATGAAGGTATGGTGCAAGGGAACGGAGCAGCCGGAGCCTCATGTGCAGGTCTGTGGAACGGGAGGAAGGAAAGCCGGGAGTGGACTGAAGGGACCACCTGGCATGGAGAGAGAGGGTCACTGTGACTCAGAAGGGGAGGTGTCATGTTGGTAAGGTGCCATCACCATTTGTGCTGTTGCACACTGCTGTTAGTGTCGCTGTGAGAGTCAATTGCATGTGTATGTGCCACCCATTCTAATTTCTTGCCCTCCTGGGTCCTGTCCCTGAGCTACTTATTTACTATACAGAAAATAAAATAAATAATATGTTTTTGCCTTAATATCTTCCTTAAATCACTTTGCTAATTGCATATTGTACTTGTTTGTAGCCTAAATACTGAAATTTGCACTTAAAACTGTAATTTTGTAACTTTTAAATATGCCAGTAAAAACGTGAGTTTTTACTGGCATAAATTTTGGATGTAGTGTCAGTAAATTTCAATCTGGTAGGTTGGCAACACTGGGGAGAACGTTTGCAGAGACTGAGTTCATTCAGTGAGGACTGCCCTGCAATGTGAAAGTCTATGTACACAGAGGAGAGCTTGGGGGATTTGTGCAGAGAGGAAACCTGGGAAAGTACGTGTGTGTGTGTGGGAGGCGGGGGGATTTGTGATGAGAGGGGAGATGGGGGGATTTGTGATGAGAGATGAGCTGGGTTGATTTGTGATGAGAGGGGAGCTGGGGGGATTTGTGTTAAGAGAGGAGCTGGAGGAGATTTGTGATGAGAGATGAGCTGGGGGGATTTGTACAGAGAGGGTAGCTGGGGGGATTTGTACAGAGAGGGTAGCTGGGGGGATTTGTGATGAGAGGGGAGCTGGGGGGATTTGTACAGAGAGGGTAGGTGGGGGGATTGGTACAGAGACGGGAGCTGGGGGGATTGGTACAGAGAGGGGAACTGGGGGGGATTTGTGATGAGAGATGAGCTGGGGGATTTGTGATGAGAGGGGAGCTGGGGGGGGATTTGTGATGAGAGGGGAGCTTGGGGGATTTGTGATGAGAGATGAGCTGGGGGGATTTGTGATGAGAGGGGAGCTGGGGGGGATTGGTGATGAGAGGTGAGATGGAGGGATTGGTGATGAGAGGGGAGCTGGGGGGATTTATGATGAGATAAGAGGGGAGCGGGGTGGATTTGTGATGAGAGGTGGGCTGGAGGGATTTGTGATGAGAGGGGAGCTGAGGGGGATTTGTGATGAGAGGGGAGCTGGGGGGGATTTGTGATGAGAGGGGAGCTGGGGGGATTTGTGATGAGAGGGGAGCTGGAGGAGATTTGTGATAAGAGATGAGCTGGAGGGATTTGTGATGAAAGGTGAGCTGGGGGGATTTGTGATGAGAGGGGAGCTGGAGGAGATTTGTGATGAGAGGGGAGCTGGGAGGATTTGTGATGAGATAAGAGGGGAGCTGGGTGGATTTGTGATGAGAGGTGGGCTGGGATTTGTGATGAGAGGGGAGCTGGGGGGATTTGTGTTAAGAGAGGAGCTGGAGGAGATTTGTGATGAGAGATGAGCTGGGGGGATTTGTGATGAGATAAGAGGGGAGCTGGGTGGATTTGTGATGAGAGGTGGGCTGGGATTTGTGATGAGAGGGGAGCTGGGGGGATTTGTGATGAGAGGGGAGCTGGAGGAGATTTGTGATGAGAGGGGAGCTGGGAGGATTTGTGATGAGATAAGAGGGGAGCTGGATGGATTTGTGATGAGAGGTGGGCTGGGATTTGTGATGAGAGGGGAGCTGAGGGGGATTTGTAATGAGAGGGGAGCTGGGGGGATTTGTGATGAGAGGGGAGCTGGAGGAGATTTGTGATGAGAGATGAGCTGGGGGGGATTTGTACAGAGAGGGTAGCTGGGGGGATTTGTGATGAGAGGTGAGCTGGGGGGATTTGTAATGAGAGGGGACCTTGTGGAATTTGTGATGAGAGATGAGCTGGGGGATTTGTGATGAGAGATGAGCTGGGGAGATTTGTGATGAGAAGGGAGCTGGAGGGATTTGTGATGAGAGGGGAGCTGGAAGGATTTGTGATGAGAGGTGAGCTGGAAGGATTTGTGATGAGAGGTGAGCTGGAGGAATTTGTGATGAGATGTGAGCTGGGGGGATTTGTGATGAGATGAGAGCTCGGGGGATTTGTGATGAGAGGTGGGCTGGAGGGATTTGTGATGAGAGGGGAGCTGGGGGTATTTGTGATGAGAGGGGAGCTGGGGAGATTTTTGATGAGAGGGGAGCTGGGGAGATTTTTGATGAGAGGGGAGCTGGGGAGATTTTGTGATGAGAGGGGAGCTGGAGGAGATTTGCGATGAGAGGGGAGCTGGGGGAATTTGCGATGAGAGATGAGCTAGGGGGATTTGTGATGAGAGGGGAGCTGCGGGATTTGTACAGAGAGGGGAGAGCTGGGGGGATCTGGATTTGTACAGAAAGGGGAGCTGGGGGGTTTGGATTCGTACAGAGAGGGGAGCTGGGGGATTTGTAATGCGGTGGTGAGCTGTGGGGGATTCGCCTTATGTGATACACAGTTCTAGGCCTTAACTCATTACAATTTTTTGGTGCAGCTGTAATTCTCTCCTCTAAGGAAGGTGTGGCTGGGGGCAGGGTTTGGGTGTGGTTGGGGCAGAGTTTGGGCGTGGTTGGGGCAGAGAGTTTGACAGAGAGGGTGAGTTCCTGCACCTATTCTCTGAGAAAAAAAGCCCTGGCTGTGTACGACTAAGGCTCGGTTCACACGGGGGCGACTTGTCAGGCGACCTAGCCGCCTGACAAGTCGCCTCCCGTTCTGTACAATGGAACCGTTCTAATCGGAGCGACGCTCCGACTTAGAAGAAAGGTTCCTGTACTACTTTGGGGGCGACTTGCATAGACTTCTATACAGAAGTCGTCTTGCAAGTCGCCCCGGCAGTTGTGTGCAGGTCGCCTCGGTGAGGCGACCTGCAAGTCGTGCCGCCTCTGGTGTGAACCGAGGCTAAATCACAAGTCTTTAAATAACGTGCTTTTATATTTCTAAAGGCATGCAAACCACACTGCTTACTTAACATTTGAAAAGTTTAGTATGCTGTTAAGCCAGAAGAAACATGGGGGATTTGGTAAAATCTTAGCATTACATATTTAAAAATGTATCAGTTAAAACTGCTAGGGTCAGCTAACAGCTTGTGTAAAACTGAAGCACAAATTGTGAATTAAACGATGTTAACATAAATATACAGGTTTGGACAGCTGTTCCACTAGACTTACCACAACTATAAATATACTAGGTAATTGCTTAGTACAGTATTTCTTTAATATTTTTTTTTCCAGGAAACTCACTGTCAGCATTGGTATAATCGTTCCTTTATAAAATTTCTTCAAAGTGAACTTTTTATTCAGAAGTTTTTCATTTATAAATATACTCAGAGTGGAAAATTATGCTAGAAAATTTGCACAGGAAGCACAACTAACCTACTCAATGAGTTAACTCTGTATCAGGATTTGCCGTAATACTCTGGGCAAAACCTTGTGCACTGAGGGGGGATTCTATACTAATGGGGGTTCTGCACTGAGGGGGGATTTTATACTAATGGGGGCTCTGCACTGAGGGGGGATTCTATACTAATGGGAGGTCTGCACTGAGGGGGGATTCTATACTAATGGGGGTCCTGCACTGAGGGGGGATTCTATATTAATGGGGGGTTTGCACTGAGGGGGGATTCTATACTAATGGGGGTTCTGCACTGAGGGGGGATTCTATACTAATGGGAGGTCTGCACTGAGGGGGATTCTATACTAATGGGGGTTCTGCACTGAGGGGGGATTCTATATTAATGGGGGGGTTGCACTGAGGGGGGATTCTATACTAATAGGGGTTCTGCACTGAGGGGGGATTCTATACTAATGGGGGCTCTGCACTGAGGGGGGATTCTATACTAATGGGGGGGGTTTGCACTGGGGGGATTCTATACTAATGGGGGTTCTGCACTGAGGGGGGATTCTATACTAATGGGGGGGTTTGCACTGAGGGGGTATTCTATACTAATGGGGGTTCTGCACTGGGGGGGGGATTCTATATTAATGGGTGGTCTGCGCTGAGGGGGGATTCTATACTAATGGGGGCTCTGCACTGAGTGGGGATTCTATATTAATGGGGGTCTGCACTGAGGGGGGATTCTATACTAATGGGGGCTCTGCACTGAGGGGGGATTCTATACTAATGGGGGTTGGCACTGAGGGGGGGATTTTATACTGATGTGGGTTTGCACTGAGGGGGTTCTATACTAATGGGGGTTGGTACTGAGGGGGGGGATTTTATACTAATGGGGGTCTGCACTGAGGGGGGATTCTATACTGATGGGGAAGTCTGCACTGAGGGGGGATTCTATACTAATGGGGGGTCTGCACTGAGAGGGGGATTCAATAGTGATGGGGGTCAGTACTGAGGGGGGGTGTATGTACTGATGGGGGGTCTGCACTGAGGTGGGAGGTTGATACTGATGGAGGGGGGGTCTGCAGACTCTGCACTGAGGGAGGGTGTCTGTACTGATGGGGGGTCTGCAATAAGGGAGGGGAGTCTGTACTGAGGGGGGGGTCAGTAATTAGTGGGGGGTCCATACTGAGGAAGGGGGGTCTGCACTGATGGAGGGGGGTCTGTACTGAGGGAGGGGAGTCTGTACTTAGTGGGGGGTCTATATTGATGGAAGGGGGTCTGTAGTTAGTGGAGGGGGGTCTGTACTGAGGTAGTTGGTGGAGGAGGGGGTGACACCAATTTTTTCGGCACCGGCTGACACCAACTACCCTAGTGACGACACTGACTGGGTCCACTTAGAGGCGCAGGCAAACCCGACCATTCCCTTAGATTTCCTTATGTGGCTTCCTGCGAAGGAGCGTCGGGTGGTGCTGAGCCCCTCTTTATCCCACTCTGCATTTGTGGGACACAGCATGTAAATTGTACCCCTTAAAATCCCCTTTCCAACAATACTCATTTTCTCCCAGGCCAACAGTGCCCAATTCCCCTGGTGGGTCAACAAAGGGCTTTACAGAATTGCTCACTTTATTGATCATGAGGGAATAAGACAGCTCAGCTACTTTAAGGAAACTTTAGAAATCCGCCCTACGGAGACATATCCTTTATGTCAAATTATCCACTTCCTACAAACCTTAATGAGAGATGAGGTAGATATAACCACTAGAACCATGTTTGAGAACAGGTGTGTAAGAGGGCCAGAATCATTACAGAGTTATATACTATATTCCACAATCAGGGTAACAAACCTTCCTATCAAATGGCATGGGAAGCGAACCTAGGGGAGATAGTTGAGGAGGAGGTGTGGACGAAATGGTTGACTATGGTGCACAAAGGCACACTCAACACCTCATTGGTGGAGGCAAATTACAACGTGCTATCACGCTGGTACCTTGTTTCTAAAAGGCTAGCATAATTATACCCTAGTACTTCACCCCTATGCTTTCGGGGATGTGGACAGGTAGGAGATATGTACCATGTCTGGTGGTCTTGCCCGAAGGTCCGACGTTTCTGGATCAGGATGTTCAACCTGATTTACTCAGTGACGGGACAAAATATACCTAGAGAGGCCAAAACGGGGTTGTTTAATGATCTACCGGAGGAGATCCCCACACTGCAAACTCTCATATTCTTCATTCTTTTAGTGGCTAAAATTGCACGTGCATGGAAATCACCTGTAATCAATGTTGCCCTGATGAAACACAAGATATCATGGATCATGATCAATGAAAAACTAACTAGTATTCAACGAGATAAGCAAGCTAGGTTTGAAAAAGTGTGGAATCCCTGGATTGCTTATCTCCAGGCTCCCTGAAGGC
This sequence comes from Aquarana catesbeiana, assembly GCF_042186555.1. NCBI lineage: Eukaryota > Metazoa > Chordata > Amphibia > Anura > Ranidae > Aquarana > Aquarana catesbeiana. The sequence goes on from NC_133329.1 coordinate 257,334,466, forward strand.
TGGGCTGATTTATGAGGGGAGACCCAGGGTGAAGGGACCCACCCAACTCTACTCTTTTCTGATTCTTTTTCCACTTTCTTTTTTTTTTTTTCTCTTTTTCAACTTTGTTGCTATCTTGATTCTGTTATACCATATGGAAAATTTTTGGTAGGATGCTGCCAGGAGACAGTAAAGTCTCTCCAAATAATCCCCAAATTATATTCTTGATTATTATATTTTGTTGATGTTTAACGGGTCCGGGACACTGATCATATTGGATAACGCATCCTTGTTTTAACTATTTCATGATGATTATTAGAACATAAATGCCTGTATGATGATTTAAAATTGTAATAAAAACTATTGAAACCAAAAAAAAACCCAGTAATACCCATTATTCTAGGCTAATAGGCAAGAGATTGTCAAACAAATTGCACGGGATCTGGCCACTGCCCTGGAGAATATGTAAAAAATCAAAACAAAAAATGAAAATGCAATTTTTTTCTGGACAGCAGCAATTTTTATTAATGCTGCAAATGAAACAATAAAAATGCAAAACTCCTTACATTTCATGCTTCGGGGATGTCCTTAGCCTGACTCTGAAGTGGCACACCTGTATTTACAAAGAAAAAAAATACACTTTAACCACTTGCCGACCGCTGCACGCTGATATACGTCAGCACAATGGCAGCGGTGGGCAAATGGGTATACCTGCACGTCCCCTTTAATTGGCGCACGCTTGCCGCGTACAGCGTGACCGTGCCCGCGGGACCGGAAGACTCGATGTCCGTCGGTCTCCGTCGGTCTCCCAGCGATTGTGTCACGGAGCTGCAGAACAGGGAAGTGCCTATGCAAACAAGGCATTTCCCCGTTTTGCCTGGTGACATGACAGAGATCACTGCTCCCTGTCATCGGGAGCAGTGATCGCTGTCATGTGAGTGGAAGCCCATCCCCCTACAGTTAGAATCACTCCCTAGGACACAATTAACACCTTGATCGCTCCTAGTGTTTAACCCCTTCCCTGCCAGTGTAATTTACACAGTAATCAGTGCATTCTTATAGCACTGATCTCTGTATAAATGACAATGGTCCCAAAATAGTGTCAAAAGTGTCCGATGTGTCCGCCATAATGTTGCATTTACCATAAAAATCGCAGATTGCCGCCATTACTAATAAAAAAAAATAATAAAATGCCATAAAACTATCCCCTATTTTGTAGATGCTATAACTTTTGAGCAAACCAATGTGCGCTTATTGCGATTTTTTTACCAAAAATATGTAGAATACATATCGGCCTAAACTGAGGAAATTTTTTTTTTTTATATATTTTTGGGGGATATTTGTTATAGCAATAGGTAAAAAATATTGCTTTTTTTTCAAAATTGTCGCTCTTTTTTTGTTTATAGCGCAAAAAATAAAAACCGCAGAGGTGATCAAATACCACTAAAAGAAAGCTCTATTTGTGGGGAAAAAAAAGGACGTCAATTTTGTTTGGGTGCAACGTCGCAATTGTCAGTTAAAGTGACACAGTGCCAAATTGCAAAAAGTGCTCTGGTCAGGAAGGGGGTAAAATCTTCCGGGGCTGAAGCAGTTAAATTGCCAGAAAATGAGAGCTTCTAGCCCCTTACTTTTATTTGAAAACAAACTGGCTGGAGATCTCAGATACTTATTCTTGAGGAGGGTCTGGTATGGATGTAAAGGGGGACCCCACACACAAAAAAATTTAAAAAAATGCCTGGGGGTCCCCCAAATTCCATACCATCTTTAGATCGGTATGAATTTAAGGGGGAAACACATGCAAAAAAACAAGGAAAAAATGTGAGAACCCCCAAAATCCATATAAACACTTTTCTAAACATGCAGCCTGGTGGGCTTCTCCTTCACATCCCTGGACCAGTTGTTTGGAGGGTCTGTGGGTGAGGAGTCTGGAAATCCCCATTAAAAATTTGTGGGAGCCCAACTTACAGCCGCGCCTAAGTAAATGAGTAAGGTGTATATAACTTTCACACAAAAATGTGAAGTGTAAATAATGACACATTCTTTTAACTAGTCCTTTATTTAAAAGAAAAGGTCCCAATGTGTAAATCCATCAAACACTTTGTCCAGCTATGCTCATCCATGCCAATCAAAATAATACAGCAAAAGAAAACAAAAACAAAAACAAAAAAAAACCACAGACTGATGGACACCACTGATCCTGATGCTACACCAACCAAGGCTTTTGTTCCTGCTGCTAAGTATAAAAAAAGGTCATGGTCATAAAAAAATGTCATGGTATACCCAGTGATGTCATTGTCCAAGAATGGCTAAGGCCATACTTGGTCACTATTATTTCCTAAATATGGCCATATGGCTGTATTTGGTAAGTAATGTCAGTGCTGTCCCTGCCTCTTTGTTAGGGATGAGCCGAACACCCCCCGGTTCGGTTCGCACCAGAACCTGCGAACGGACCGAAAGTTCGCACAAACTTTAGAACCCCATTAAAGTCTATGGGACTCAAAGGTTCAAAATTAAAAGTGCTAATTTTAAAGGCTAATATGCAAGTTATTGTCCTAAAAAGGGTTTGGGGACCCGGGTCCTGCCCCAGGGGACAAGTATCAATGCAAAAAAAGTTTTAAAAATGTCAGTTTTTTCGGGAGCAGTGATTTTAATGATGCTTAAAGTGAAAAAAAAGTGAAATATTCCTTTAAATACCGTACCTGGGGGGTGTCTATAGTATGCCTGTAAAGTGGCGCGTGTTCCCCGTGCTTAGAACAGTCCCTGCACAAAATGACATTTTTAAAGGAATAAAAGTCATTTAAAACTGCTTGCGGCTTTAATGTAATGTCGGGTCCCGGCAATATGGATGAAAATCAGTGAGACAAACGGCATGGGTACCCCTCACCCCCCAGTCCATTAACAGGCCCTTTGGGTCTTGTATGGATATTAAGGGGAACCCCGCACCCACATTAAAAAATGGAAAGGCGTGGGGCCCCCAGGCCCTATATACTCTGAACAGCAGTATACAGGCGGTGCAAACAAGACAGGGACTGTAGGTTTGTTGTTAAGTAGAATCTGTTTGTAATTTTGAACTGGTACATTTTTAAAGTGTAGCTCCAGCCAAAAAATCTATTTTTAAGCTTTTTGGAAAACATAGGGAAGGGTTATCACCCCGGTAACATTTGTTTTGCTGTCTGTGCACCTCTTCAGAAGATTTCACCTTACTTTGTCCCAATGACAAATGTTTTTTGAAAATTTGGGGTTTTTAGTGAAACAAGGATTGGTGATAAAGCATCAGTGAAGAGGAGACACGTTTTTCCCATATTAACTCTTACAGGAGAGAATTTCCCTTCCTAGGGGTAGATTTCATCTCACTTCCTGTTGTCTCCTTCCGTTTGCAAGTAGGAGTCGTTTGTAAGTTGGATGTTTGAAAGTAGGGGCCTGCCCTATATACTCTACAGAAATTGGGGCCTTAGGTGTTGGTGTTGCCACAACACTGTAAGCCCTCACAGTTACTCTTGGTGGGCACAGGAATGGGCCCTGCTGTGAAATATTAGATCAAGAATTGTAATTACATGTCCCTGTTGAACAGGGGCAGAAAATTTGGGCCTTAGGCACTGGTGCCACAACACTGCAACCCCTCACAGATGCTATAGTTGGAGCGCAGGAATAAGTCCTGCTGCAAAGTATTGCATCAAAAATTTTAATTATACTCCCCTATTAAACAGGGGCAGAAAAATTGGGCCTTGGCCACTGGTGCTGGTGCCACAACACTGCAACCCCTCACAGATACTATAGTTGAGGGCAGGAATGAGCCCTGCTCCAAAGTATTGCAACAAAAATTGTAATTACACGCCCCTGTTAAACAGGGGCAGAAAAATTGGGACTTGGCCACTGGTGGTGGTGCCCAGAATCAGAATGTTCTTACAAGCTATCAGCATGAAAATTGAGGAGGAAGAGGATTGTAACTCAGCATAAAAGGATAGTCACTCAGCATCAGCATAGGCAGTCTTGAAGGGATCTCACATTAAAAAAAAAAAAAAAAAAAAAAAATCGGTTACATCAGCATCAGGTGCTTGGTAGCTGGTGATCCAAGACTGATTCATTTTTATGAAGGTCAGCCGATCGACCGAGTCAGTGGACAGGCGCACCCTGTGATCGGTTACAAAGCCTCTAGCAGCACTGAATGTGCGTTCCGAAAGAATGCTGGATGCAGGACAGGCCAGTAGCTCAATTGTATACTGTGCAAGCTCTTGCCAGTGATCCATCCGCAAGACCCAGTAACCCAGAGGATTTTTGGTGGGAAAGGTGTCCAAGTCTGATCTTGCCCCTAGGTAATCCTGCACCATGTGAATCAGACACTGGCGATGGTTGCTGGATCAGACCTTAGGGCTGCGGACTAAAAAATTGTCTGAACGCATCGGACAGACGGCCACCTTCTCCACCGCTCCTTCTGTGACTGACCGGAGCCTCAGCAACACGTTGTCCAGGAGGACCAGGAAATTGTAACCTCCCAGGCTCTGAAAACGCATTGCACAAACCTTTCTGCAAGGCCTCCCGAAGATGTTTCATCCTCTGCTCTCTCTGCGATGGCAAGATAAGGTCCACAACCTTACCCTTGTAACGTGGATCAAGGAGGGTTGCCAGCCAGTAATCATCCCTCCCCTTGAAACCACGAATACGTAGATCCTTCCGCAGGCTTTGCAGGATCAGGGAGGCCATGCAGCGAAGGTTTGCTGAGGCATTCGGTCCAGAGTCCTCTGGGTCACTAAGGACGACATGATCTGCAGCCACCTCCTCCCAGCCACGTACAAGTCCATGGGTTTCTTCGGACTGTAAATGATCCCTTGAAGACTGCTGCTGATGCTGAGTGCCAGGCTCCACCTCCATGCTGACACAATCCTCCTCCTCCTCCCTCCTCCTCCTCCTCTTCCTGTGTGATCGGCGAGCACACAGGAACACTGTCTGGATAAAGGGGCCTTGAGAGGTAAGGAAGTCCTCCTCTTCCTCCCTCTGTTCTGCCTCAAGTGCACTGTCCATTATTCCATGCAGCCTGTGCTCCAACAGGTGGACAAGAGGGACAGTGTCACTGATGCATGCACTGTCACTGCTCACCATCCTCGTGGCCTCCTCAAATGGTGACAGGACAGTGCATGCATCCCCGATCATAGCCCACTGGCGTGGGGAAAAAAAAACAAGGTCCCCTGACCCTTTCCTAGTGCCATAGTTGCATAGGTACTCATTGATGGCCCTCTGCTGCGTGTGCAGCCGCTGCAGCATGGCCAACGTTGAGTTCTACCTGGTGGGCATGTCACAGATTAGGCAGTTCTTGGGCAGGTTAAACTCCTTTTGGAGGTCAGCCAGCCGAGCACTGGCATTATATAACCTGTGGAAATGCACACAGGCTCTCCTGGCCTGCCTCAGGACATCCTGTAAGCCCGGGTACCTGCCCAAGAACCGCTGCACCACCAAGTTAAGGACGTGAGTCAAACAGGACACATGGGTCAGTTGTCCCTGTTGGAGGGCGAAGAGGAGGTTGGTGCCATTGTCGCAAACCACCATACCTGGCTTAAGCTGGCATGGCATCAACCACCTCTGAACCTGCCCCTGCAGAGCTGACAGATTCTCTGCCCCAGTGTGGCTCCTGTCCCCCAAGCACACCAGCTCAAGCACCGCATGGCATCTTTTTGCCTGCGTGCTTGCGTAGCCCCTTGAACGCCTACGGAGCACCGCTGGTTCCGAGGACAAATCAGCACATGAAGAGGCCATGGAGGAAGAAGAAGAGGAGGGGGTGGAGGAGACAGATGTGGCAGAATCACCACTAATAGAATTTTGGAGGCATGGTGGCGGAACAACCTCCAACACTACTGCACCCTGTCCTGCATCCTTCCCAGCTGCCATAAGGGTCACCCAGTGCACGGTGAAAGATAGGTAACGTCCCTGTCCATGCCTGCTGGACCATGAGTCAGCGGTAATATGCACCTTACTGCTGACCGCCCTGTCCAGTGAGGCCAAGACATTGCCTTCCACATGCCGGTAGAGAGCCGGAATTGCCTTCCGTGAGAAAAAGTGGCATTTGGGAACCTGCCACTGAGGAACCGCACATTCCACAAACTCACGGAAGGGGGCAGAGTCTACCAACTGAAAAGGCAGGAGTTGAAGTGCTAGCAATTTAGCCAAGCTAGCATTCAACCACTAGGCATGTGGATGGCTGGGAGCAAACTTCTTTCAGCGGTGCAGCAGCTGGGGCAGGGAAATTTTCCTGGTACAATCTGACGTTGGTGTACCGATAGCAGATTGCCCGCAAGTACTTGGCTGTGACACACCTAATTCTACACCTTCATTCCTCTCAGTGCAGGTTTCAGAGAGGACTGAAGGTATAGTCGGGTTGGAGATTCCAGCTGATGAGGAGCAAGGAGAGGTCTGCTTTGTTCTTTGGTATGGAACTTTTAGGTACGCTTGCCAATGAACTGCATGGCAGGTCGACATATATCTGGTCAAGCATGTGGTGCCCAAGAGGGTGATGTTTTGGCCACGCGAGATACGCTTGAGACATATGTTGCAAATAGCAGCGGTGGGATCTGATACACTCGTCTCAAAAAAGGCCCACACCAAAGAACTTTTGGAATAATGCACAGAGACAGCAGCGCCCTGCACATGCGGAGCTCTGAGGTGTGATGCAGTCGGTGTGCTGCCCTTAAACTGGCCCCTGGAGGGCATCCTGCCTTGTTGGAAATGTGCCTACTCCTCTTCTCTCCTATCAGGCACCCACGTGAAGTCAGTGACCTCATCATCCCCTCCCTCCTCATCACTGGAGCAAAACTGGCAGTATGCTGCAGCTGGGGGAACATGACAGCCAGATTGCTGTCCTTCTTGGGCACCCCTTCTCTCTGGGCTCACGTTACTGCTTTCCTCTAGCTGGGTACCATCATCAGAGCCTTTAAAACGCTGGGCATCCTCCTGGAGCATGTACCCAACACTGTGGTCAAACAGTTCGGGGGACTCCTCAGGAGGACATGGTGGGGCTAGGGAAGGAGTGACGCCACTGAGCCGAGGGAAGAGGCTGCATTGGCAGCTGCTTTGCCAGACAAAGTACCCTGAGCCTGGGTGAGAGAGGATGAGGAGGATGAGGATGGCTTGGTCATCCACTCTACCAAGTCTTCCGCATGTTGAGGCTCAACACGGCCAGCTGCCGAAAAAAAGGGCAAGCGTGTCCCACAGCCACGTGCTGATGAGGATGCACCGTCTCCACGACGGCACTGTTGCCTCTAGACACAGAGCCTGCTTGCCCTCTTTTATTGGCTAGTGACTGTCTGCCTCTCCTTGTTGGCCTTCCAGACATACTAATGGCCTGCAGTGAGATGTGGCTGCACAAAGCTGGGATGTATATATATACTGATACTGCAGCTAGCAGAATCAACTGCCTGCCTGTAGTATTATTAGTATGAGAACACCAGCAATTGTCTTCAGGTATCTTTAGGTGCACACTGTGCAGATGACGCAGTACACTAACTGTAAATACTGCAGCTGCCTGCCTGTTGTATTAATAGGATCAGAACAACAGCAATTGTCTTCAGGTAGCTTTAGGTGCACACTGTGCAGAGGACGCACTACACTAACTGTAAATACTGCAGCTGCCTGCGGTACTAATAGGATCAGAAGAACACCACCAATTTTCTTCAGGTAGCTTTAGGTGCACACTGTGCAGAGGACGCACTACACTAACTGTAAATCCTGCAGCTAATAGGACTAATAGGATCAGAAGAACAAAAGCAATTTTCTTTAGGTAGCTGTAAATACTGTAAAAACACCTGCCTGCCAGTAGGAAGAGAATAACAGGAACAGATCTAGCTAAACTGAATACAGTGATAGATATATGTATATATATCTATATACACATACACACACACAACCTAGGATAGATAGACAGATAGAGATATATATGTATTTTGTCACGCTGCAATGTAAAAAATGGTTTAATACAGCGCACTCTCTTCTTTTTTATAATGTGAGAAGAATGAAGTAGTTTTGCTGCTCATATTCACACAGAGTTCTCACAAACTTCTTTCTTTATTATTTATTGTGATTGCCTCATTATATTTTGATTTGTCACATCTGACCAAATTTGTTTTTTGTATTTTTTTGGGGGGTTTTGTATTTTTTTCAAGGCTGATGTTTTTTTTTTTTTAATTGGTTTTACTCCATAATATTTTTGTGTGTGTTTTGTGTGTCAAGTTACCACAACACCATTATTATCTTGTATTATTTAATCTCAAGAAGGTTGCTTGGTGTTGGTGTCCCTTGTTAATTTCACATTATATTTTTGAAATGTACCTGAATCCTCACAAACTGTCCTTTTTGAAGGAAAACACATATAGGCAAGTATAATTGAACCAAAAATTTCTTTATTAAGGGCTCAGAACCAAACAAAAAGGGAGGCAAAGCTGGATAAACATCATAAATTGGTGAAGCCTTGGACCCCCAGGGCACACATCAATTATTTTACAGCCAATATGGTGGCCTGAGGAGTCCATATCTAAGGAAGTGCAGTCTGGTCCAGAAGTCCCAGAGATCCTGAAAGCAGCAGATGACATCTGTGTCCCCAGGCTGTGGTACTACAAGAGGCTGCAGCTTTTGCCAGACCAGACTGAACCCAGGGCCATCACTCCTGGAGGAGTAGGACCTGGAGGAGGAGGACTATGTGTGAGGTCACAAATGTGGGTAGCACATGTTATTTGGCCCCTCAACCCCTTATTGAGAGCTTCCAAAATTAAGAACTCACACAGGAGTCGTTGGCCCTCCTCCATCTGCATCAATTTGCAGGCAGTTAGGCCAGCAAAGTCCTCCTCCACAATGTGGGGGGTTCTCAGGACCTCTGTAGCCTTCCAAAAGAGGCCTATGGCAGCCTCCTCCAGGTTACTCCTCTTCCTGCCACTTTTTCTTTGAAGGTGGAGGGTAGGGACCTGGGTATCGGGCAGCCTGCTTGGCCCGGCCACCTCCTGGCTGAGACTTCCCTGTGTATGAAAAAGGGACATGGTTTTAGTTTTTGCTTCATCAATCACAATCATAAATTAGCAATCCTAACTAACATAGATTTAACATAATTGATTGGACAACCAGAAATATTTAGAAGAATGCTATACCTGGCTCAAGCTGGGCTCCTCCACATGTCGCTGCCTGGAAGACCCAGGTTGGGCGTCAGAAGCCTCAGCTGGGGGGGGAAGGAAGTGTGGAAGGAAGAGTGGAGAGTGCTGGCCTAGGTTCAGTCTGACCTGACAGAAAATGCAGCCTGTCATAGTGCCACAGCCTGGGGACATAAATGTCATCTGCAGCTCCTGATCTCTGGGAATCCTGGACCTTCTTGTGCTCCCTTTGATAAGTGCTCCTCAGGCCACCAATTAGGATCTTCAAATAGGTGATGTCTGCCGCGGGGATCACCGTCTTCACAAATTCCAACAAATTATCCAGCGCTGCCTTCCTCTTTGGTTCTTATAATCAGGGTGGTTTATCTGCAATAGACAGGGCAGCTCCCTGAACATATCAATGAAGATTGGCATAAAGTCCTTATCTTTCAAGATATCCATTTTCACTGCAAGACACAACACAAGACAAACCCCAATGTCAGCCTAAAGTCTTCTAAACTTGTGCAAATACAGGCCTCAATCTAGAAGCAGTATAGGCCCAATGTTAAATCTTACTTTCGCAATCACGATCGGTGCCTCCGTTACTCCGTCCTCTGCTCACAGATCGTACGTACTATGCACGCATGTTACGCTTTATGGACACTGCACATGCGTGAAACTCTGCCCGCCTCTGACATTCTTTCTAGTCTATTCCCCGCCTCTTCTCGTTCGGCACAGTGGGGGAAGAGCACATGGTGGAGTCAGAGCAGGCGTCTGTTAATTACAGCAACGAGGAGGAGGAGGAAAGCCCGGAGCCTGAAACATCCCAATCCAGAAGGAGACGATTTAAGGCCTCAAATATGTCCTTTGGGGAGATGTTGGAGATGGTCGACATCCTGAAGAGGGCTGACTATGACGGGAAGTATGGACCTTACCCCAACCCCAATGTCAGAAAGGCCAAGATAATGGCGAAAGTGGTAAAGAGTCTGCACCGGAATTTCGGGGTACAACGATCGAAAGATCAGCTTAGGAAGCGGTGGTGGGACCTCAAATTAAGAGAGCATGAGCAGTACCGAAAGATCCGGAGAGTGCTGCAAAAAAGTAAGTAGTTGTGCTGTGTTCCTATTCTTTATGTTTATTATGTTCGCGCTGCTCCATGTGCTTTTCTTAACTGTTATCCAGTTTAAAATGTCAACTTTCATGTTCATGGGCACATTATTCGTTCGTATCAAACATTGTTCGTTTGGCCTAGAAAACACCATTGTTTTGGCCATATGCATTTGCCCACATTTTTTATGGCCTACTTGTCTGCAAATAATTTGGTTGTGTAGATGGGTTTGTAACTAGAATGAAATGCAAACTAGATTCTGTGTAAGGAGAGGACACTCAGCAGCAGTTTTTACATCTGGACGCTGGAGCTCTAGTGTGGGACACAAGAACACCCTTTTTATTAGGGGGTCCCACACAGGTGCTCGAGTGTATACTATAGGGGTGTCTCCATCTGTGAAGCTTGTACAAAACAGGTAAAGTATTGAAGCTTGACAAAGGACACTAAAAATTCCACATCTTGGAACTCTGCCAAAATAGACAATTGTATCCCACTTCGAAGCAATGTTTCATATTCCTATTTCCGCCATGAAATATCTGTGTGCTAAGTATACCTAATTTTTTTTACATAGGGGAGAGAAGACTCGGAGGACACCCCTCATCCGAGGAGACCACAGACCCCCCCACCTCTGGAAGAAGGGGAAATCCACCCAAGCCAAGCAGAGCAGGAGGAGGAAGACGTGGTGGAAATTGTCACCACAACAGGTGAGTGTCTGCGACCACAGGCTCAGGTAAGAGATGGATGCCGGCATATTTATAATACATGGTGTGTTTTTGTTTCTATCTTTTTAGGTGATCGTGATGTTGTGGATCCAAGGCATTTCACCTTGGAAAGTGCACAGATCCTGATTGGGGAGATCATGGGGTGTAATAGGGACTTGGAAAACATCCTGAAAAACATCAATGATGTTCAACAAAAAATGAAGATCATTGATATTTTAGGGAGAGTTTAAAACCCCTCGAAATCCCTATTTTTTGGGGGGCTTTTTGTGACCTAAAAGCTGAGTTAGACTTACCGGTAACTCCTTTTCTGAGAGTCTTCTAGGACAGCCCATGAGACCTTGGGCTCTTTCTACCAGGACAGGAAACACGTCACCCCCACCAGATAGAAGGGCGGTCCTCCAGGCCCATGTCAGTCTTCTCAAGAACCGTAGGACCCTGCAAAACATATGCATAATACACATAACTTCAGACAATACCGGGTGGGAATCCGGCTGTCCTGGAAGACTCTCAGAAAAGGAGTTACCGGTAAGTCTAACTCAGCTGTTCTCCAAGCATCTTCCAGGACAGCCCATGAGACGATGAGCCAGAACTTACCAGTCTAGGGAGGGACAACTGCCTGAAGGACCTTACGACCAAACGCCTGCTCCTGAGCTGATAGGAGATCCAGGCGATAATGTTTAATGAAGGTTGAGTAACTTGACCAAGTGGCAGCCCTGCAAATTTGTTCTGGTGAGGCACCAGCCCTCTCAGCCCAAGATATAGACAAGGCTCTAGTTGAGTGCGCAGTAACAAAAGGTGTAGGAACCTCCCTAATTTTGTAAGCTTCCAAGATGGCTTGCTTTATCCAACTAGCCAATGTGGCTTTAGATGCACTATTCCCCTTGTGAACTCCAGAAAAGAGGACAAATAAGGCATCAGTTTTCCTAAAGGTCTGGTGACCTCAAGATAGACTAAGAGAATCCTTCTTACATCTAGAAAACTAAATTTTCTTTCTAATTCGCCCTGTGCTGAACTACAAAAGGTTGGCAATACAATGTCCTGAGATCAGTGGAATGTACTTGCCACCTTGGGCAAAAAACCTGGATCGGTTCGCAAAACAACTCGATCTTCTTGTCAGAGAACCTTTGGGCGCTCAGTATCTTTTCTTCAGATACCAGGCTGTCAAGTTTAAGGAAACCACCTGAGGGTGTGATACTGGACCCTGCAATAATAGGTCTTCCCCTTTCGGAAGACTCCGCGGAGACTCTGAAACCAGAGACTGTAGCAGGGAAAACCATGGCCTCTTGGGCCAAAATGGGGCAATTAGAATCAGATCTGTCTCTTCCAGCAGAAACTTTCAGAGGACTTCTGGAATCAGTCTGATTGGCGGGAAGGCATAACATAGGCCTGGAGGCCACGGGTTTGCCAGAGCATCGATCCCCAAGGCTTGGTCTGCCAGGTTCATGGAAAAGAATATCTCCGTCTTGCGGTTGTTTCGGTTTGCGAACAAATCTGCTACGGGATAACCCCATCTTTTGGTGAGGTCTGCAAAGACTTCGGGATTAAGGGACCAGTTGTCTCGGTCTATCCTGTGACCGCTGAGATAATCTGCCAGGCAATTGTTTGTCCCCTTCAGGTGTACAGCAGAATTAGAAGCTAGATTCCCCTCTGCCCATGAAAGGATCTCCTGGACAATGGACTGAAGCCTCCGGCTTCTCGTGCCTCCCTGCTTTTTGATATACGCGACTGTCGTGATATTGTCCGACAGAATTTGGAGGTTGTGACCCCTGATCTCCATCTGAAAAGACTGGAGGGCTCTCGGGACTGCAAGCAGCTCTCTTTGATTGGATGAGGCCCTTGCCTCCTCTGGGGACCACTCTCCCTGTGCTACTGCATTGCTGAGGTGGGCCCCCCATCCCCAGGAACTCGCATCCATGGTAATCCTTCGGGAAATGGGAAAGGACCATGGGAGACCTCCTGCTAGGTGCTGACCAGCTCTCCACCACCACAGGCTTCTTTTTATCCTGTCAGGAAGCCGGATCCTTGACTCAAGGGACCTTACATCCCCGTCCCAGTTTCTTAAAAGAAACATTTATAACGGACGCTGACGGAGTCTCGCCCATGGTACTGCGGGAAAACATGAGGTCATAAGACCCACTGCCCTCGACACCTGTCTCAGAGAGACCAACTGGTTGGTCTGCAATGCTGACATAGTCTGGAACACCTTGGTAATCTTCTCCTGAGGAAGAAAAACTCTTTGGTTCACTGAGCAAAAATCGTAACCCAGATAAGTTACTTTCTGGGCCGGAATCAAGGACGATTTTTCTTTGTTTATCAGCCAGCCTAGGGACTGTAAGAAGTCCTGTACAGCCTGGAGATCCTCCAACAGCCTTTGGTATGATTTTGCCACTATCAGGAGGTCGTCCAAGTAAGGGATAACAGTTATCGCCTTTAACCTTAGTGGAGCCAGCGCTTCCCCCAACACCTTCGTAAAGATGCGCGGGGCTGAGGAAAGCCCGAAAGGGAGGGCTTGAAATTGAAAATGTCGGGTCCCCATACCCGTCTTCACTGCCAATCTCAAAAACTTTTGGAAGGCTGGATGGATAGGGATGTGAAGATAGGCATCCCTTAAGTCCAACGTGGCCATAAAGCAGTTTGGGTATAGTAGGTTTTTGATTGTAAAAACCGTCTCTATACGGAAATGCTTGCATCTGATGGACTTGTTTAAGGTCAGGAGATTCAGGATAAGTCAAAACTTTCCTGCCAGCTTTCTGACCACAAATACATGGGAATAGAATCCCTTGCCCTGCTCTGACTGAGGAACAGGAATCAGGACTTTTTGATCTAATAAGTTTCCGATCTGGAGACCCAGAGCCCTCGCTTTCTCCCGATCTTGTGGAGGAAATGTGACCAACAAACGTTCTGGTGGTTGGTGAACAAACTCCAGCCTGTACCCGTTGGTCACTAGGTCCAGGTTGAAGGGGCTCAGAGTGACTGCTGCCCACTGTGGGATGAAGGCACTCAATCTCCCTCCCACTGGGGAACACAAGTCACTGTGGCTTGGCGGGCTGTTGAGGAGGGTTAAACAGCACTCCCCCTTTGCCTCTGCCTTTGTGCCCAGTCCAATGCTTTTTTGGCCTGCTGTCCTTTTCTCTAGGACTCTGTTGCCCGCTTTGGCCATGAAAAAATTTTCTGGCTGTCGGAACTCTATTTTTCTCTGGAAACGCCTTTTTCTTATCAGCCGTGCGTTCCAGTGCCTCCTGTAGACCTGGGCCAAATAAATGATCGCCAGTTAAAGGAAGGCCACAAAGGCGCAACTTGGAGGCCGAGTCCCCTGACCAGGTCTTAAGCCAAAGGCTTCTCCTGGCCGAGTTCACTAGAGCCGAAGTCCTGGCCGACATTCTTACCGACTCAGCGGAAGAATCTGCCAAAAAAACCCCTGCCTGAAATAGGAGAGGAAAAGTGTTTAAAATTTGCTCTCTGGAGGTACCTGCTGACAGATGTGACTGAATCTGAGTCAACCAAACCTCCAGATTTCTGGCCACACAAGTGGAAGCCAGAGCTGGTTTCAGGTTTCCAACCGCTGAGTTCCAGGCTCTGTGGAGAAGGATATCCCCCCTCTTGTCCATCAGATCCTTAAGCGTGCCCATATCATCGAACGCTAGGCCCGAGTTTTTTGAAACCTTTGAAAGAGGTGCGTCTAACTTGGGATTCTTATTCCATGGCTGTGCAATGTCCTCATCAAAAGGAAACCTCCTTTTTAGGTTACTAGAGAAGAATGGTTTTCTCTCAGGATTATCCCATTCCAGTTTAATAGTATCAACCAAAGAACTATGAAATGGAAAAACTCTCGATTTTCTCTTATGCAATCCTTTATACATAAGATCATGTTTGGATAACTGAACCTCTTCCTCTTTTAATTCAAGGGTAGTATAGATAGCCTTTAATAAGTCATCTACATCCTCAACAGATAACTTAAATCTTGAGCCTCGAGTGGATTCTCTATCCCTGGGCTCTGTATCTGACCTTGATTCTTCCAGAGAAGAATGGGTAGATCTGACCTCAGCCTCAGAGTCCTCACTCTCTGCCTGCTGCGGAGTGCTGACTGACGCCTTCAGTGAAGACGGACTCTCTGCTGGAGTCTGGAGCTTGTCAATAAGCGTTCTAAAAGAACTGAAGGTGGACGCAAGCTCATCCCAAACAGAAGTAAGCATCTTCTGGCAAGAGGCAACCAGGTCATCTTTTACTAGGCCTTCTATACAGGTGCGACAAACTGCTTTGCTCCTTGAGGAGCTCAATTTGTTTGCCCAAACCGCACATTTCCTTTTAAGTGGCTGCGCTTGGGCCTTGTCCTGAGTCTTGGTCTGCAAGACAAAATAAATGACCCACAATGTAATTAAAGCCACCCAATCACTCCGTAACACCACGTGCAGGAGGGAGAAAATGTGTCCCCTTACACCCACTACTACAGAGGGGGGAGGGGGAGGGAACACTCACAGGGATAGCAAGGTGGTGACAGAACACCCCAGGCTTACCTGTGAGGTGCTGGTGTTGGGAACGGCATCCGCTGCTTGTGCAGGTACTGCAGGAGGATCCATTCTGCCCCTCTTGGTCGTCCACAGCCTGGCTGCTTTACACCAAGAAACACCAGCAGCCAGCGTGCTCTGTTCACGCCGTTTATGGAGACTGGAACCTCGTCTCCGGCGCCCGATGATGACGTCATATGCCCCGGAAGTAACCCTCTCCAGGCACTTCCTGTGGGCCAGCTTGGAGCGCAATAGCTCCGCCCCCTCGAGCGCTACGGCTTCCTCCATTCCCTGCTCAGATCAGCCACGCTGTCAGCAGGGAAGGACAACCGATGCTCAGCTGAGCTATAGTGCAATGCACTGCGCTAGGGGGCCCGACCTCACACCGGTCCTGGCCCTCTCCAGGCACTGAGGACAGGGAACAGCAGCACAGCCAACCTCCCCAGCGGTGTGCTGCTTCTGGCAGAGGAAGAGGTAAGAGATATGCCCCAGAAAATAGCCATACAAAGCCCCTGCTTATAAGTTTTATGGGAGCAGGTTCCAGGAACATGTTACCCCCCGTCCGGAGGAAACACAAATAACTGACATGGGCCTGGAGGACCGCCCTTTTATCTGGTGGGGGTGACGTGTTTCCTGTCCTGGTAGGAGGAGCCCAAGGTCTCATGGGCTGTCCCGGAAGACGCTTGGAGAAAATTTTTTAGCATTTTCTGACATATTTGAGAAAAGCCAAATTTTGAAGAGGCACACAGTGTGTCAACATGTGCTATCTGCAATCGCGGGAGATCAATGGGTGCGTTTTGGGGGTGCAACCCCTTCCTCAATATTAAAGTAGCTGTGAGGAAGGGGTTGCACCCACAAAACACGTCCCTTGATCCCCCGTGATGGCAGCTAGCACATGTTGACATTCGGCAATTGGTGTGCATCTTCAAAATCTGGCTTTTCTAGGGGTGACTTCACCCCATCTGAATGCAATAGCAAACACAGTTTGTAAATACTCATGTCTGATATTGCCTTCAAGTTCTACCAAATATGAACTTTGTAAGTTCAAGATTTGTGTCTTTCTTGTTGCTTTTAAACATGCCTGTTTTATCTTAAATGGACATTTCTACTTTTTCTAATGTGACCCCAAAAATTGTTATACAACAAACATGTTGGTTTGTTTTAAAAACCTTTTCTAAATACACATGCGATTGTGCTGGTATTAAAAAGATTGTTAATCAAGAATTTGTGGATTATCGTTTCAACGCTCCAACACTTTTGTTGTGCTCCAATTGGGGTTTTCACTGACAATGGGGGTTATTTCCTAAGGGAAAATCCACTTTGCACTACAAGTGCAGTTTCAAGTACACTTGTAGTGCAAAGTGTCTTTGCCTTTAGTAAATAACACCCAACAGTGCTTTGTAATGTTACACAATCACGCCATTTTTAGGACTCACCACATTTCTGTCAGGGTCAGCTAAAAGAAACACAAGCAGTAAATGTCACCAAAGATTTTAGTAGGTACATTTTTTTTTTAATTTGAAAAAGGTTTCAGACATTGTCTGGCATATTGATAGCCCCTCTACCCGCAAAGTATTCAAGGTATCTTAGAAGGACATCACGGGCACTCGGGGGGGCAAGCCAGGACGGCCACTTTCAAGCGCCGTCAGGGTTGGTTCATTTTGAATTCCAGCCTCAGGCCCAACTGAGCCAGCATAGTTGGCAGAATGTTTCCGTAAAAAGTTGTGTAGAACACATCACGCCAGGATGATATGATTCAGTCTATACTCCGCCATGTGTATGGGTGTAAGAAATAGGCAGAACCGGCTGGCCATGATTTCAAATGTGTTCCCCACCACTCTTCTGGCTCTGGCCAGCCGGTAATTAAAAACCCTCTGGTCCGGGGTGAGGGTCCTCATCGGGAATGGCCGCATAAGATGGTCCCCCAGTGCAAACGCTTCATCTGCAATGAAGACGAATGGGAGTCCTTCCACATTGTCTTCTGGAGGTGGCAAGTCCAAGCTGCCAATCTGGAGATGCCAGTAGAACTCTGTCTGGGCGATGACTGCACCATTGGACATCCGGCCATTCTTCCCCACGTCCACATACAGGAATGCGTAAGTAGCCGACACCACTGCCAACATCACAATACTATTGAACCCCTTATAGTTGAAATAGTATGACCCCGAGTTGGGTGGTGGGACGATGTGGATGTGTTTCCCATCAATTGCCCCTCCGCAGTTAGGAAAGTCCCACCGCTGGGCAAAGTGGGAGGCCACATTCTGCCATTCCTGTGGCGTGGACGGAAACTGTGGAGTCAAACAAGAAAAAAAATTAGTCATTTTGCACATAAACAGGGAAAGCAGATTAGACACAAACATTCTTGGCCAACATCAAGATAACATTTATTTGAGGGAGTTTTTAAAGACCAAAGTATAAGGTACACCTATCAGATTCCCCCTCCCCCACCCCTCTCATGGGCCATTTCTAACATTATGGGGGGGGGGGACTCTTGGACAGGTAACCCTCTCCACTTAATTGAGAGATGAATGCCTAAATAATGGGTATTACTTTGGCCAGCCCCTCCTTAGTTACACTATTGGCAGTCCACTGGACAGGTAAGAAGGGTCATAATACAAAGATATAAATACACATTGTACACATTTGAGCACATTTGGACATTCTGCTATTACCTATCAAGATAATAATAGTATACAAAAACTTTTAACAGTACCATTTGAAAGTATACAGGCAGGCCCTTGCACTACATGCTTTGGGGAATTCATCCATCAATCTGACCACAAAAGAGATGAGTATAGTGTGTATGGGTTTGGCAAAGTCAGCAGATAGATGATTGAGGATAGACAGAGAATTGGTATCAGCTGACTTAGCAGTTGGGGGGAGGGAGGGTTACAAATGATTTGGGGACTCCAAAAAAAAAGCCTCTGGCACTCTGCCTGAATTTAAAGCACAAATCACATTTCTAAACATTTTAGGGGGTGTATGGGTAAAGCACTACTATGGAGCTGGTAAAATACATTGTTAAGTGACTACATGAGGTGAATATAGGGCCAGGTGACCATGCTTTGTAGGTAAGTGAAGGAAAATATGTATGAAGAACAAAAAAAAAATATTACATAAAAATCCAGCATGCATGAGGACAAAGGGGACATTCACAGCATATTACAATCATGGTAATTAGGGAATGCGGAAAGAAATACAATATATTATTAAACATTAAATACAATAACATGTGAGTTTAAAGGATACATCTTACCTTAATATACTCCTTCTGCAGGACCTGTATGATGGCAGAACAGGTCTCTGGGATAATGATCCTCAGAGCCTGGGGGGAGATGCCTGTCAAGAACTTCAAGTCCTACAGACTTCTCCCCGTCACCAAGTGCCGCAGGGTGGCGACTAGCCTCTGCTCCGGAGTGATGGCTTGCTTCAAGCAGGTATCCTGCCTGCTAATATAAGGGGTCAGCAAAGCCAACAAACAGTGAAATACGGGGTCCGTCATCTGGAGAAAGTTCCTGAAATCATCAGGATTATTCTCACGGATCTCACGGAGCAAAGGCATGTGACAGAACTGGTCACGCTCAAGCAATCAATTCTTGGTCCATGAACTCCTCCCCACCCTGTTCATGGACTGGACTTGTGTCAAGGTCAGGACCCCAACATCAAGCCCCCGCACAGCACAAACTCTACGAGGAGTACGTATACGCAACATGGCTAGAAAACGGGCGGCTGTGACAATAACAGAGTCACGCGTCACTTGCTGCACGCACTGAAGAGCAGATACAAACCCACAAGCACGATCCGAACAGCAGAAAACGATCTGAAAACCACGAGTCTGAAAAAGCGTGAATCGTCTCGCAAACTTTTACTAACATGAGATTAGCAAAAGGAGCCCAAAGGGTGCCGCTCTTGGTTCTGAGCTGGCCTTTTCTATTCTCGTCGTACGTGGTGTACGTCACTGCGATCGGAAATTCCGACAACTTTGTGCGACCGTGTGTACGCAAAACAAGTTTGAGCCAATATCCGTCGGAACTGTAAAAATGATTAAATAAATTGCCCAACCATTGCAAGAGATATTTATTTGCTTAACAGTTTTGGTATGTTATGTTAACCCAATCAATGGTTTTAGTAACATTTGGTTGCTCCTCTATGGTTGTCCAGACTGTTTGCTACCCTCATGTTTCAGAGTTTCAAGCTCACATCTATCTCTATGAGCATAAACCCCCCTCTTCCCCTGCAGCTATACTATTAAGTCCATAAAACAGCCACGTGACCAAGGAATGCTTGTCCATGTTCAAGAGTTGATGGAGAAAAGCAGTTGGGACCGAGCAGGGATATATAAAGCACTGTCAGAGAGTGAATGGCCTGGTCTTTCAACTATATGCTGAACCTCTGCTCCACTTACACTGTAATTGGATGTTAGAAGTTATATTTTGGATAATGCATTTATTCTATATACAGTACTATACAGATGATATCAACTTATCATTATGTCTGCAGGGAAATGGCAGGTTTTTGCTTGTGGTAAAAAAATTAATGGGGATAGGTGATTTTTGGTGCTGAGTGTTTAAAGGGAAGATATGTGGAGAAACAGGGAATGAACAGTGCCTATTACTCTGTGAGAAAGAGAATAGCCATTACACCCAGTATTGCCCTAGTGTATTTATTCATCCAAAAGCATCAAAGCACTGATCTATCAGGGTTCCCACGTATCGCGCATAGGACCACTTGATATGGTTCAAGGGGGGAGGGGGAGCATACTTTACCCTGCCTGCCCCCCCATTACCTGGCTTTGTGCTCAAATTAAGGGTCTGGTATGGATTTGTTGGGGACCCCATGCCATTATATTTTGCTCAAGGTTTCCCCCTAAGTGTCTGGTATTGATTTTTTTTGATAGGGGCTCATTTAATTTTTTTGTGTGGGGGATCCCTAAAATCCATACCACATTCAATGGTTCAGATATTTGCTTTCTTTTTTTTTAACATTATAGCAAAAGTAACATATACAAAAAAGCTCTTAATTCACTTTTCTTTGCAAGCTTTCTTTATTTTGTGAATAATAAAAGGTGGACCCCCAAACTAGATACCAGACCCTCATTCTTCTTGATCCTTGAGGCTCTGGGATGTATTTTGGGGGGTCCTTTTGTTTTCAGAAAAAAAAAAAAGCTTGCAGGAAAATGCAAATTAACGCAATTTATTGTCATAAAAAGTGTTTGGGGACCTGGGTCCTGCCCCAGGGGACATGTATCAATGCAAAAAAAGTTTTAAAACCGGCCTTTTTTGGGAGCAGTGATTTTAATACTGCCTAAAGTGAAAAAATAAAAGTGTAATATTCCTTTAAATTTCGTACCTGGGGGGTGTCTATAGTATGCCTGTAAAGTGGCGCATATTTCCCGTGTTTAGAACAGTCTGACAGCAAAATGACATTTCTAAAGGAAAAAAAGTAATTTAAAGCTACTCGCAAATGAATTGTCGGTCCAGCAATACACATAAAAGTTCATTGATAAAAACGGCATGGGATTCCCCCACAGGGGAACCCCAAACCAAAATTAAAAAAAAAATGCGGGGATCCCCCTAAATTCCCTACCAGGCCCTTCAGGTCTGGTATGGATTTTAAGGGGAACCCCGCGCCAATTTTTTAAAAAAATGGCGTGGGGTCCCCCCCCAAAAATCCATTTGTGTTGATGCTGACTGACCCTGCCTTAAGCCATGCTGGAACCAAGTACATATTTCAGCTTTCCTGAATGAAAGGGTAGCTGCCAAGCAGGTCACCAGCGTTAAGTCAACCTACAGGAGATGTGGTTCCCCCACTCAACCAAGAAGATGGGAAATTGACTTCCTGGTTAAATGGGAAGGAGAAAGACACCCCATGGATAAAAGCAGTCTGGAGTTTTAGGACTATTCTGTTCTGTCTGGGTATAATGTTAAGTGAGGCTCCTTGAGTGCAAAGCCTGCAGTTCTGACATCCTTCACAGAGGTTGTAGCAAGCAGAAATACGGTCTTTAGGGTTTGCAGAGTGTAGTCAATTCTGTAGGATAGAAATGAGTCTTTGATAGAAATGGGGACCATAAGCAAGTTCCACATAGGGAATTTAAGTATTGCATCACTAAGGGTTAAGGACTCCTTAAACCCTTGCAAGTGCAGATAAAGCTGAACTTTGAGCTTTAAACATATTTGAACCTAGGCCCCTGTTCAGCCCCAGTTGTAAGAACTGTGGAACCTTGGCTGGTTTAGGTGATAAAGGACTCCAGGCTTTTGCTGTGTGAGATCTGCATCATTTTCCCATATTCTTAAGTAAATCTTATTCATGAAGACCTCTCTGGTTTGACACAAGGTAGGCACTACCTGCACTGAGCATACTTGACTTGGTAGCCACTGCCTCTCAACTTCCATGCCATCAAAAGTAGTCTCTTGGAGCTGGATGGCAAAACTGTCCATGACAGAGCAAATCCGTCATCACTGGAAGGGGCAGTGGTGATTCAATGCTTAAGAGTAGGAGACAGACACTAGAGCCTCCTAAGCCAAAATGGTACATTTGCAATTATTGATAAAGGAAGCTCCACTAACAGCCTAAGAATTCTACCCTTCCACTGCTGCCTAGGCACAGTACAAATCTTGCTCCTCTTGCTAAAAGGAGTGAATGACAGAAGTGCTTTGAACACTACTCGGTTCAAGAAATTCAATACTAGTCCTCATAAGCTTAACATCCCATGACCTTAAGCAGCCTTGTCTTTGAAATGAGTCCCCCAACCTTTCTAGCTGGGGTCTGATGTGATAATGTTCCATCTGAGAATAATTGGTCAGTTACGAAGAGCCAAGGATACTCCGGCACTCTTTCTGCTGGAAGAGACTTCATTCCCAAAGCAAGGCTTTCTCTATCAGAGGATGGAAATTCCCTTGTGTAAGTTCTACTGAATTTTTCCCATCGCTATTCCAGACAGTAAGGCCTTTGTGAATGCCCTGGGAGAGATGTACAGAATGAAGGGGAGGAACTCAACTGGTAGAGAAACTGAGGATGAATTGGGACAAGTAGGTGTCTGATAAACCTACAGGAGAATCCAGTCTCCCATATTTATGAATATTATAATTGATTGGAGGTTTTGCATCTTGCACGACTCTAACTTCCTGTGCTGCTTGTCAATTGTCAACACATACCATGCACATACCAAGAATTACACCCCAAAATACATTATGCTGAGCAAAGTGTAAACAAAAGATTACCTGTGGTTGTAGTAGCGCAGTTGTACACAGGAGGATAGCACTGGTCCAGGCAGCAGGCAGGGACTTGGTCAGCAACGGCAAACACAATTGTCCAGGCAGCAGGCAGGAATACTGTCCATATACAGTCCAGGGTTAGTGCAGGCAGAGATATTGTCAGAAGTGCCATAAATATTGGTCCTGGTAGTAGGCAGGTCCATGTGGTGAGGTCAGTGCGACAGGCAGGGACATAATGGCAGTAAGTCCTACAGGCAGCAGTAGGGCCTCATTCAGGACAGAATGGGGACAGGGGTAGAGGCTTCTCCCACCCAAATCTCTTTGAAGCCTCCGAGTCTCCAGACCCTAATCTAGGAATGAGAAAACAAAAAAAATTGTTTTCTTGATCCAGAAAAACAATTCTGGAGCCTCTCACATATGTGAGACCCCTGTGTTGAATCCCACTAGTCCAGTTGCAGGATACAAGATCAGTCCAAGAGGCAGGCAAATATCATGGTCAAACAGTCCAAGGTCAGTTCCAGATCAGGCAGAGGTATGTTCAGAATCGGCAGGCAGAAGCGTGGTCGAATAACAAGCCAGGGTCAGTTACAGAGCAGGTAGTGGCATAAGGGGTGTGAAGGTGTGTGAAGGCAGGAACTGAGGATTATGTTACCATACTTCACTAATAATTTAGTGAAGTATGGTAACGGCGAAAGCATTCACTTATGCAGAGGCCTGGTTCGGAAGGGCATTGGGCACAGTAATAAGATGTATCTCTTCTGATTCCTGCTCTGGTACACACCTTACATCTTTTTTGACGTTGTTGGCCTGTTGGTCTGGGAGGGAGTCTATCTGGAAAGTGGCGCTCAGAGAGTCGACTAAGAACATCTGATCGGATGGTTTCTGGGGGGCCGTTCGGGAATATTAGGGCAATGTAAATTTCCTCTTGGTAGCCAAGGAAGCGTTTGGGGTTTTGGGTGGAGTTATGTTAAATTACATATGAGTTGTATATGGCCAATTGAAAAAAATAAATTGCGACTTTCTTATACCAATGGTATGTCCGTCTTGTGGCAAGGTATGGTTCCATCATTTGGTCATTGAAGTCGACTCCCCTCATGTACAAATTATATTCATAAACGCATTTTGGTTTTTGAATGGGGCCATTTCTTCTAGGGATTTCTACGAAGGTATCATTGTGGATTGAAGATAACATATAGACATCTCTTTTGTCCCTCCACTTCACTGCCAAAATCTCCTTGTTCCGCAGGCTTGCCGTTTCTCCTTTCCTCAACCTCTTATTGACAAGACTTTGAGGAAAGCCCTTCCGGTTCCTTTTTATGGTTCCACATGCAGGCGTCTTCTTCCGGTGAAGGTTGTGGAACAGGGGCAGAGATGTGTAGAAGTTATCTACGTACAGGTGGTAGCCTTTTTCCACTAGGGGGTATATCAGGTCCCAAACAATTTTCCCGCTTGATCCCAAGTAGTCCGGGCAATTAGGGGGTTGCAGCTGGGTGTCCTTCCCTTTGTACACTTTGAAGGCATACATATACCCTGTGACTCGGTCACATAGTTTGTACACCTTCACCCCATAGCGGGCCCTTTTGCTGGGGATAAATTGCTTAATTTTAAGCCTGCCACTAAATTTAACAAGGTACTCATCCACACATATATGTTGGTCCGGGGTAAACAGCTGGGGGAATAATTCAGAAAAATAATTTAATATTGGCCGAATTTTGAAAAGCCTGTCATAATTTGGGTCATTTCGGGGAGGGCACTGGGTGTTATCATTAAAATGAAGGAACCTCATTATAATTTGGTATCTGGTTCTGGGCATTACCTTGGGGAAGATTGGCATGTGGTGGATGGGGAGGGTTGACCAATAGGAATTCAAGGTGTTTTTTTTGGCGAGTCCCATAGCAAATGTGAGGCCTAAAAAAACCTTCAACTCCTCCACCGTTAGGTCTCTCCACTCGTAGGGACGGGCATAATAGGACGTTGGGTTATTTAGAATAAATTGCTGTGCATAAAGGTTGCTAAGGGCCACAATTGTTGATAACATGTCCTCTGTAAAAATTAAATCAAAAAAATTAATTGGAGAAAAATTTTCCGTGTCCACCTGGACTCCTGGCTGGGCAGTGAAAGGGGGAATGTTGGCTTCTCCTGAATTAGGAGAAAGCCACAAGGGGTTTTGAAGGTCATAGGTTAGGCTGGCATGGGTCCTTGGCCTTTTTTTGCGGAGGCACTGCGGTGCTGGTGGAAGGCACTGCGGTGCTGGTGGAAGGCACTGCGGTGCTGGTGGATGCCACTGCCTCCACACTAGAACGCCTTCGTTTGGCGGGCCGAATTTCTTCCTCCTCTGAGTCACTCAGTGTTCCACTACTGAGGACTGGCTCATAATTGACGTCCGACTCAGAATCGGAGTTTGAAATGGAATCTGAACAAGAGAGCTCCCCGTTGCTCTCGTCGGCCTGGGAAAGAATCTGGTATGCCTCCTCGGCGGAAAAGACTCTTTTGGACATGCTTGCTGGTGATGATGCGACTTCACAGGTGTGTGCTAAGCCGGCACTGATGAGGCGGTACTGATGAGCACAGATGGGCACTGAGGTAGCACAGAGGGGCACTGATGAGGTGGCACAGAGGGGCACTGATGAGGTGGCACAGAGGGGCACTGATGAGGCGGCACAGATGTGCACTGATGAGGTAGTACTAATGAGACTGCACAGATATGCACTGATGAGGCTGCACAGATGGGCACTGATGAAGCTGCACAGATGGGCACTGATGAAGCTGCACAGATAGGCACTGATGAAGCTGCACAGATAGGCACTGATGAAGCTGCACAGATAGGCACTGATGAAGCTGCACAGATAGGCACTGATGAAGCTGCACAGATAGGCACTGATTGATTGCACAGATGTGCACTGAGACGGCACAGATGGGGACTGATTTACGGCACAGATATGCACTGATGAGGTGGCACTGATGAGATGGCACAGATGGGCACTGAGGTGGCACAGATGGGCACTGAGGTGGCACAGATGGGCACTGATGGGGCGGAACAGTTGTGCACTGATTGATTGCACTGATGAGGTGGCACAGATGTGCACTTATGAGGTGGCACAGATGTGGCGGCACAGATGGGCACTGATGAGGCGGCACAGATGGGCACTTATGAGGTGGCACAGATGGGCACCGATGAGGCAGCACAGATGGCCACTGATGAGGCGGCACAGATGTGCACTGATTGCACAGATGTGCACTGATGAGGCGGCACAGATGGGCACTGATTGGCACTAATTGGCACAGGTGGGCACCGATGAGGTGGCACAGATGGGCACAGATGAGGTGGCACAGGTGGGCACCGCTGAGGTGGCACAGGTGGGCACCGCTGAGGTGGCACAGGTGGGCACTGATTGCAGATGTCTTGACACTGATCACCAATGGCACAGATGGGCACAGGTGGGCACAGGTGAGCACAGGTGGGCACAGGTGGGCACTGATTGGCACAGGTGGTCACCGATTGGCACAGGTGGGCACTGACTGGCACAGATCCCACTGTACTGTTTGAGCACTGTTTGGGCACTGTTTGGGCACTGTTTGATCACTTTTACAACAGGTAAAACTGTGGTAGAACTCACACAAGGCACAGATCGCTGCAGTATCCTCTCTCTCCTCACACACGGTCTCTGTGTGAGGAGAGAGAGACGGCAATGAGAGATGATCTCATATGTTTACATTTGAGATCATCTCTCATTGGAACTGGCGATCGCGCTGTAAACGGCCGCTGTGATTGGCCATTTACCACGATCTGTGACTGGCTGTGTCCAAGGGACACGGCCAGCACAGAATTTCCCCGATGCGCACACGTGAGCACGCACGGGGAACGAGGAAAGGGGAGGACGTCATATGACGTCCTCCCGGGGGTTGAGGTCCGCGCTGTAGCCGTCATTCGGCTATGGCCCGGACCTCAAGTGGTTAAAGGGTTACACCACTTTTTAAAAAAAATTTTTCCAGGGCTGCAGTTTTCTGTAAATTGCAATTAAACATGACCATCTGGAGGTGCTCTGCACACAGAATGTGTACAGAACACCCCCCTGAACATAATTTCCCAGAAGTCTGCACCAAGATAAAAGTCAGATTCTTTGGCATCCACCACAATAAAAATTTCATTTTTGATAAGATACTCCCAAAAGGGAATCACGTCTAAAGGGATGCAGACACTGCCACTTTCCTCAGAGTCCTGCAGGTACAGCAGCTGGTTGACAATTATGAAACCACTCCCATTAAGACTCATTCAGCACATGGGCTGGTTATTGCTGGTGTACCAGCACCTGCAGATGCTACAGTATGAAGGAGCACTTCAGATCTAGATCTAATTTTCGAACTAGAGCCTCCTGGAATGTGCCATGTCTTGCCAGCTCATTCATGATGCATCCATCATCGGAGAAGACTGCAGCAGGTTGACCTCTAGCTTTTTCAGGGTATACAGTTTTGACAGCCCGTTTATAAGGCATTTTTCTCTGACCCCTTCAATTCTTCCTGGATTAACTGTTCCAGTTGTTCAGTGAAGTAAATTAGTACTTTCTAACCTTGTGGAGAGTTTCCTCCACTTCAACCGAGGCAATTGCGTCCTTAGCTGTCCTTGCAAAAAACGTATCTATTGGGCAATCTTCAAAGCTTGTGCAAGCTTTATTTGGACACCACCTACTGGTTCTGGTTGGAAGTGCTAGGCAATT
This sequence comes from Aquarana catesbeiana, assembly GCF_042186555.1. Lineage (NCBI taxonomy): Eukaryota > Metazoa > Chordata > Amphibia > Anura > Ranidae > Aquarana > Aquarana catesbeiana. The sequence continues at coordinate 257,361,810 of NC_133329.1, forward strand.
TATGCACTGTAGCTTGTCAAGCAATGATTTTCCACCACGAATGCAGCAACCATTAGGGCTGGTAATCTGTGGTGTTCATAAACGGGGAGCAAACAAAATGAGAGGTGAGAAGATGACATTGATCAATTTTGCCTGTACGTCTGTGCTTTGAACGGTGACGGTTCTGGCTTTTAGCAGGATCTCTTCACCTTGAGGTCCTTGCAGGGCTGTATAGTGCTTGCTCCAGGCAGATTTGACATACTAGCTTGGCAGGCAAATGACCTTCCACCACAAATGCAGCGACTATTAGGGCTGGTAACTTGTGATGTTTGTAAACGGGGAGCAATGATAATGAGGGGTGAGATGATGAGTTTAATCAACATTGCCTCGATGTCTGTTCTTAGATGGTGACTTTGTCTTGACCGTCAGAAGGCTCCCTCCATCTTGTAGTCCTTACAGGACTATAGATATTGGCTCTCTTTTTCTCAATCTTCACTACTTACCTAATCCCTATACCTTAAAAGCAATGGGTGGTCTGGCTGGACAGCGTCTCCCATAGAAACAGACAGGGCATAACTAGAAATCTCAGGGCCCCATAGCAAAATGTTGTATGCCCCCCCCCCTGCAAGCAGCCCCCCGTGGGTTTAATGGGCACAGTGGCTGCGTTTGACGGCACAGCAAATTACTTACAGGGTAAGGCCAAGGTTCATGTCAGGTGCAGTGCAGTCACTCACAGTCTCACAGCAAGGCAGGCTGGCTCTGTCAGGCAGCTCTTTTCAGAAACACTCCTCTTGCTCTGCTTGCTCCCCTCCCTCTGAGCCATGCTGTCTGAAGATGGCAGAGGTGGGTGGAGCCGAGCTCGTTTTCCAGCCGCGGAGGCGGCGTGCTATGAATGCTGGGGCGGCCGCAGCCTCTGACATCACCGGTTGCTAGGCGCCGGGCGGCCGGCGATTCTATCAACCACTGCAGTCAAGTGGTGTGCCACAGCTTCGGCGCCTCGGTGCCTCTTCTCTGCGGCAGCTTAAAGCGCCGGGGCACGCACCTGCCTAGGATCGGCCCTGCTCACTGGGCCCCACTCGGCTACGGGCCCCATAGCGCCCGCGTGGGTCGCTATAGCGGTAGTTCCGCCACTGGAAACAGAGCAAAGCAGCAGACTGAAATGAAAAACAGCATAAGCTAAGTCTCCACTATTGCGACCTGACAGTCGCAATTTGATGCATCTTGAAGCAATGCCTGTGTATTCTTAAGGTCTATGAACACGGATATGAACAGTGCTCATTGGAAATCATGGGATGCGGCTTGACATGTGACTTTGCACTGACAAGTTGCACTAGTGGAAACTGAGCCCAACACAGTGATCCCAGAGCAAGCATAGAAAAGGGGATAGGAAGAGCCCAGGTGAATGCCATGAAGAACACAATGATCCTAGAGCAACACTGAGAAGGAGATAGGAAAAACACAGGTGAATGCCATAAAAAGGGAACACATACCTGCAAACAATGACCACATAAGCATCCAGCATGCATGAGTAGAGAGCTCCACCATTTGTTGCCTAAAAATGCCATAAAACCATTTAGAACTCACATTTGCCATTAGTGATATCAGTGCCTGAGCATGTTCAGATCACCATCCTGGAAAAGCTCTAGCCAGGAAACACAGGCCGCATCAATTCCTGCCTCTCATGCTCAGAGTGTACTTGCACTGCTGAAGCCATCTTGGAAATGGCAAACACCCATAACACAGCGAAAAGAAGTAAAAAGCATATGCAAAGCAAAAGGAAATGCTGTCACTTACGTCAAAGCTTGTTTAAAGCTTTCTTTGAGAAGCCTGCACCACCAGAATGGGGCTCCAACCATCTAGCTCATTTAGAGGCTGTACAGGAAGGACTTCCGCCCAGAAGAGGCTGAAATATGCCCCCCCCAGACCACCAGAATGGGGCTCCAACCATATAGCTTTGTTTAGAAGGCTGTACAGGAAGGACTTCCACCCAGGAGAGGCTGAACCTGGCTGGGGCGACAAGCAGTAAGGGATACCTCGCGACTCCAGTCTTGATCAGGTGAGGGAAAAAAAAAGAGAATGCTGTGAGCTGGGTCTGTCTTTGATTTATAGTTAACCAGTCCTATCAGGTTTTGGGGGTGGAGTCACAACCCATATGTATGCTGCCATGATGCACCAGGAAACATAAGGCAGGGGTTTATACTGGTGACAATATACCCTGCACATGAGGCACACGCCGGCATTGCGCTTTCTGGTTGTTTATGCTTTGTGTGGTAAAAGACTTTTACAAGTGAGTGCAATCTGTTTTTAAGAATTGTTTTAAATAAAGTGGATTTACACTATGCTAGCATTCCCTTGTTTGTCCTTATATATATGAGAGACCAGAGCCATCTTTAATATTGATTGGACCCCGGGCAAACATTTTCTTGGGCCCCCCCCCACCCATGCAAATTTGCTCTCCAGATCAACATTCCAAAAAAAACAAACGTAAACTTATGTTTCAAATTGTATTGTAACTGTACTGTGTGCCCCTCATTTGTTGTGAAGCGCTGCACAAACTGTTGGCACTATATAAATCCTGTATATTAATAATGATGGGGGGTATCGGAGTCCAGGATGATGGGTGGGGGGGGAGATAGGGGAGTCCAAGAAGAATGGGGGTGGGAGAGATGGGGGAGTCCAGGCTAACACACAGGGATTGGGAGTGTGTAATGTGAGGTGTTTGTATCATACAGGGCACAGAAAAAAATCAGCACAAGGGGACAGTACTTGCATATCCTCGACCCCAAAGTAACCATCTATTGGTCACTAGGGATGAGCTTCGTGTTCAAGTCGAACCCATGTTCGACTCGAACATTGTCTGTTCGATCGTTTGCCGAATTGCGAACGATATGGGCCGTTCACGCCAAATTCGTGTGGCGCGTCATGGCCCATAATTCACTGCAGCATCGCAGTGCATTGCTAGCTGATGATTGGCCAAGCATGCACTATGACCCGCATGCTTGGCCAATCACAGCGCCATCAGTAAAGAGAGCTGTAATTGGCCAAAGCCACTGTGGCTTTGGTCATTTATGGCTCAGGGGGTGTAGAACACGCCCCACACTATATAAGGCCGCCTGCACGGCGGCCCTGTGTAGTGTGTTCCAGCGTGCTGAGAGATAGAGAGAGAGAGACAGACAGTGTCATTTGATTTAAGTTAGATAGATTAGGCAGGACAGTCAGTGAGTTAGCTGCACTTACAGTGTATTGTGTATCTATATGCATCCCGGGTGTTGTGAATATATATACAGTGTATATATATATATATATATATATATATATATATATATATACACACTGCATTCAGTTTGCTAGATCTGTTCCTGTTATCTTGCTACTGACAGGCAGGCTTGTGGTGTTACAGTATTTACAGCTACCTGAAGAAAATTGCTGGTGTTCTTTTGATCCTATTAGTACCACAATCAGGCAGTTAGTGTAGTGCGTCCTCCTCACCGTGTTCAGTTAAATCTACAAGTTAGTTTAGTGAGACCTCTGCACTGTGTTCAGCTAAAGCTACAAGTTAGTGTAGTGCGTCCTCTTAACAGTGTTTAGCTAAAGCTACAAGTTAGTGTAGTGCACAGTGTTGAGCTAAAGCTACAAGTTACGGTAGTGCGTCCTCCTCACAGTGTTCAGCTAAAGTTACAAGTTAGTGTAGTGCGTCCTCCTCACAGTGTTCAGCTAAAACTATAAGGTAGTGTAGTGCGACCTCTGCACAGTGTTCAGCTAAAGCTACAAGTTAGTGTAGTGTGTCCTCCTCACAGTGTTCAGCTAAAGCTACAAGTTAGTGTAGTGCGTCCTCCTCACAGTGTTCAGCTAAAACTACAAGTTAGTGTAGTGCGACCTCTGCACAGTGTTCAGCTAAAGCTACAAGTTAGTGTAGTGCGTCCTCCTCACAGTGTTCAGCTAAAACTACAAGTTAGTGTAGTGCGACCTCTGCACAGTGTTCAGCTAAAGCTACAAGTTAGTGTAGTGCGTCCTCCTCACAGTGTTCAGCTAAAACTACAAGTTAGTGTAGTGCGACCTCTGCACAGTGTTCAGTTAAAGCTACAAGTTAGTGTAGTGCATCCTCCTCACAGTGTTCAGCTAGAACTACAAGTTAGTTTTTTGCGGGCTCTGCACAGTGTTCAACTAAAGCTACCTGTAGAAGGTTGGTGGTGTTTTCCTGATCCTATCACTACCACAGGCAGCTAAATAAGCTACAAGTTAGTTTTTTGCGAGCTCTGCACAGTGTTCAGCTAAAGCTACCTGTAGAAGGTTGGTGGCGTTTTCCTGATCCTATCACTACCGCAGGCAGCTAAATAATCTACAAGTTAGTGTAGTGCGTCCTCCTCACAGTGTTCAGCTAAAACTACAAGTTAGTGTAGTGCGATCTCTGCACAGTGTTCAGCTAAAGCTACCTGTAGAAGGTTGGTGGTGTTTTCCTGATCCTATCACTACCGCAGGCAGCTAAATAAGCTACAAGTTAGTTTTTTCTGAGCTCTGCACAGTGTTCAGCTAAAGCTACCTGTAGAAGGTTGGTGGTGTTTTCCTGATCCTATCACTACGGTGGGACACCCTTGGCCTTTTTTTCGGCAGCTGGCCGTGTTGAGCCGCAACATGTAGAAGACTTGGTCGAGTGGATGACCAAGCCGTCCTCATCCTCCTCATCCTCTCTCACTAATGCTCAGGGTACTTTGTCTGGCAAAGCAGCTGCCAACGCGGCCTCTTCCCTTGGCTCAATGGCATCAGTTACTCCTTCCCTAGCCCCACCATGTCCTCCTGAGGAGTCCCTCGAACTGTTTGACCACAGTGTTGGGTACATGCTCCAGGAGGATGCCCAGCGTTTAGAAGGCTCATATGATGATACTGAGCTAGATGAAGGCAGTAACGTGAGCATGGACAGAGGGGGTGCCCAAGAAGGACAGCAATCTGGCAGTCATGCTCCCCCTGCTGCAGCATACTGCCAGGTTTGCTCCAGTGATGAGGAGGGAGGGGATGATGAGGTCACTGACTCAACATGTGTGCCTGATAGGAGAGAGGAGGAGGAGGCACATCACCAATGAGGCAAGATGCCCTCCAGGGGCCAGCCTAAGGGCAGCACACTGACTGCATCACACCGCAAAGCTCTGCATGTGTGCATGTGCAGGGTGCTGCTGTCTCTGCTCGTTATTCTAAAAGTTCTTTGGTGTGGGCCTTTTTTGAGACGAGTGCATCAGATCGCACCGCTGCTATTTGCAACATATGTCTCAAGCGTATCTTGCGTGGCCAAAACATCTCCCGCTTGGGCACCACATGCTTGACCAGACATATGTTGACCTGCCATGCAGTTCGTTGGCAAGCGTATCTAAAAGTCCCACACCAAAGAACAAAGAGGAACCTCTCCTTGCTCCTCATCAGCTGAGATCTCCAACCCCACTATACCTTCAGTCCTCTCTGAGACCTGCACTGAGAGGAATGAAGGTGTAGGATTAGGTGTGTCACAGCCAAGTACTTGTGGGCAATCTGCTTTCGGTACACCAACGTCAGATTGTACCAGGCAAATTTCCCTGCCCCAGCTGCTGCACCACCGAAAGAAGTTCGCTTCCAGCCATCCACATGCCCAGCAGTTGAATGCTAGCTTGGCTAAATTGCTAGCACTTCAACTCCTGACTTTTCATTTGGTAGACTCTGCCCCCTTCCATGAGTTTGTGGAATGTGCGGTTCCTCAGTGACAGGTACCCAAACGCCACTTTTTCTCACGGAAGGCGATTCCGGCTCTCTACCGTCATGTGGAAGGCAATGTCTTGGCCTCGCTGGACAGGGTGGTCAGCAGTAAGGTGCATATTACCGCTGACTCATGGTCCAGCAGGCATGGACAGGGACATTACCTAAGTTTCACGGCGCATTGGGTCACTCTGCTGGCAGCTGGGAAGGATGCAGGACAAGGTGCAGTAGTGTTGGAGGTTGTTCCACCACGCCTCCAAAATGCCACTACTAATGATTGTGACACACCTCTCTCTTCCACCCCCTCCTCTTCTTCTTCCTCCATGGCCTCTTCCTGTGCTTTGTCCTCGGAACCAGCGGTGCTCCATAGGCATTCAAGGGGCTACGCAAGTACGCAGGCCAAAAGATGCCATGCCTTGCTTGAGCTGGTGTGCTTGGGGGACAGGAGCCACACTGGGGCAGAGGTTCTGTCAGCTCTGCAGGGGCAGGTTCAGAGATGGTTAATGCCACGCCAACTTAAGGCAGGAATGGTGGTTTGCGACAATGGCACCAACCTCCTCTCCGCCCTCCAACAGGGACAACTGACCCATGTGCCCTGTTTGGCTCACGTCCTTAACTTGGTGGTGCAGCGGTTCTTGGGCAGGTACCTGGGCTTACAGGATGTCCTGAGGCAGGCCAGGAAAGTCTGTGTGCATTTCCGACGGTCATATAATGCCAGTGCTCGGCTGGCAGACCTCCAAAAGGAGTTTAACCTGCCCAAGAACCGCCTAATCTGTGACATGCCCACCAGGTGGAACTCAATGTTGGCCATGCTGCAGCAGCTGCACATGCAGCAGAGGGCCATCAATGAGTACCTGTGCGACTATGGCACCAGGACAGGGTCAGGGGAGCTTGTTTTTTTTCCTCACGCCAGTGGGCCATGATCAGGGATGCATGCACTGTCCTGTCACCATTTGAGGAGGCCACGAGGATGGTGAGCAGTGACAGTGCATGCATCAGTGACACTGTCCCCCTTGTCCACCTGTTGGAGCACACGCTGCGTGGAATAATGGACAAGGCACTTATGGCAGAACAGAGGCAGGAAGAGGAGGACTTCCTTAGCTCTCAAGGCCCCCTTTATCCAGACAGTGTTCCTGCGTGCCTGCCGATCACACAGGAAGAGGACGAGGAGGAGGAGGAGGAGGAGGAAGAGGAGGAGGATTGTGTCAGTATGGAGGTGGAGCCTGGCACTCAGCATCAGCAGTAGTCTTTAAGAGATCAGTCCCAAGAAACACATGGACTTGTACGTGGCTGGGAGGAGGTGGCTGCAGACCATGTTGTCCTTAGTGACCCAGAGGACTCTGGACCGAATTTCTCAGCAAACCTACGCTGCATGGCCTCCCTGATCCTGCAAAGCCTGCGGAAGGATCCTCGTATTCGTGGTATCAAGGAGGGGGATCGTTACTGGCTGGCAACCCTCCTTGATCCACGTTACAAGGGTAAGGTTGTGGACCTTATCTTGCCGTCACAGAGGGAGCAGAGGATGAAACATCTTTGGGAGGCCTTGCAGAAAAGTCTGTGCAACGCGTTCCCAGAGACTGGGAGTTTACAAACTCCTGTTTCTGGACAACGTGTTGCTGAGGCTTCCGCCAGTCAAAGAAGGAGCCATGGAGAAGGTGGCCGTCTGACCGATGCGTTCAGACAATTTTTTAGTCCGCAGCCCCAAGGTATGATCGGTTCCAGCAACCATCGCCAGCGTCTGTTTTACATGGTGCAGGAATACCTAGGGACAAGATTTGACTTGGACACCTTTCCCACCGAAAATCCTCTGGGTTACTGGGTCTTGAGGATGGATCACTGGCCAGAGCTTGCACAGTATGCAATTGAGCTATTAGCCTGTCCTGCATCCAGCGTTCTTTCGGAACGCACATTCAGTGCTGCTGGAGGCTGTGTAACCAACTGACTTTCATAAAAATGAATCAGTCTTGGATCACCACCAGCTACCAAGCACTTGATGCTGATGTAACCGAATAATTTTTTTTGAAATGTCAGATCCCTTCAAAGACTGCCTATGCTGATGCTCAGTGACTATCCTCCTGCTGAGTAATTATCCTCTTCTTCCTCAATAATCATGCTGATAGCTTGTAAGAACATTTTTGGTTCTGGGCGCCGCCACCAGTGCCTAAGGCCCAATTTTTAAGCCCCTGTTTAACAAGGGCATGTAATTACAATTTTTGATGCAATTCTTTTGCTGCAGGGCTCATTCCTACGTTCCAACTAGAGTATCTGTGAGAGGTTGCACTGTTGTGGCACTAGCACTAGTGCCTAAGGCCCAATTTTTCAGCCCCTGTTCAACAGGGACATGTAATTAGAATTTTTGATCTAATATTTCACAGCAGGGCCCGTTTCTGCGCCCACCAAGATTAACTGTGAGGACTTACAGTGTTGTGCCACCAGCACCACCACCACCACCACCAAAGGCTCAATTTTTCTGGCCCTGTTCAACAGGGGCATGTAATTACAATTATTGATTGAATATTTCACAGCAGGGCACGTTTCTGCGCCCACCAATATTAACTGTGAGGACTTACAGTGTTGTGGCACCAGCCCCAACACCACCACCAAAGGCCCAATTTTTCAGCCCCTGTTCAACAGGGGCATGTAATTACAATTCTTGATCTAATATTTCACAGCATGGCCCGCTCCAGCGCCCACCAAGAGTAACTGTGAGGACTTACAGTGTTGTGGCACCAGCACCACCATCACCAAAGGCCCAATTTTTCTGGCCCGGTAAACAGGGGCATGTAATTACAATTCTTGATCTAATATTTCACAGCAAGGCCCTGTGAGGGCTTACAGTGTTGAGGCCACAACAACACCTAAGGCCCAAATTTCTGCTGAGTATATAGGGCAGGCCCCTACTTTCAAATATCCAACTTACAAACGACTCCTACTTGCAAACGGAAGGAGACAACAGGAAGTAAGATGAAATCTACCCCATAGGAAGGGAAATTCTCTCCTGTAAGAGTTAATATGGGAAAAACTTTTTTCCTTTCCACTGATGCTTTATCACCAATCCTTGTTTCACTAAAAACCCCAAATTAAAAAAAAAACATTTGTCATTGGGACAAAAAGTGAGGTGAAATCTTCTGAAGAGGAGCACAGACAGCAAAACAAATGTCACAGAGGTGATAACCCTTCCCTATGTTTTCCAAAAAGCTTAAAAACAGATTTTTTGGCTGGAGCTACACTTTAAAAATGTACCAGTTCAAAATTACAAACAGATTCTACTTTACAACAAACCTATAGTCCCCGTCTTGTTTGCACCGCCTGTATACTGCTGTTCAGAGTATATAGGGCCTGGGGCCCCACGCCTTTCCTTTTTTTAATTTGGGTGCGGGGTTCCCCTTAATATCCATAGAGGACCCAAAGTGCCTGGTAATGGACTGGATGGTACCTGTGCCGTTTGTCTCACTGATTTTCATCCATATTGCCAGGACCCGACATTACATTAAAGCCGCAAGCAGTTTTAAATGACTTTTTTTCCTTTAAAAATGTCATTTTGTGCAGGGACTGTTATAAGCATGGGAAACACGCGCCACTTTACAGGCATACTATAGACACTCCCCAGGTACGATATTTAAAGGAATATTTCACTTTTTTTTTTTTTTACTTTAACCACTTCAGCCCCGGAAGGATTTACCCCCTTCCTGACCAGAGCACTTTTTACAAATTGGCACTGCGTCGCTTTAACTGCTAATTGCGCGGTCATGCAATGCTGTAACCAAACGAAATTTGCGTCCTTTTCTTCCCACAAATAGAGCTTTCTTTTGATGGTATTTGATCACCTCTGCCGTTTTTATTTTTTGCGCTATACACGGAAAAAGACCGAAAATTTTGAAAAAAAATGATATTTTCTACTTTTTGTTCTAAAAAAAATCCAATAAACTCAATTTTAGTCATACATTTAGGCCAAAATGTATTTGGCCACATGTCTTTGGTAAAAAAAATGTCAATAAGTGTATATTTATTGGTTTGCGCAAAAGTTATAGCGCCTACAATCTAGGGTACATTTTCTGGAATTTACACAGCCTTTAATTTATGACTGCCTATGTCGTTTCTTGAGGTGCTAAAATGGCAGGGCAGTACAAAACCCCCACAAATGACCCCATTTTGGAAAGTAGACACCCCAAGGAAATTGCTGAGAGGCATGTTGAGCCCATTGAATATTCATTTTTTTTGTCCCAAGTGATTGAATAATGACAAAAAAAAAAAAAAAATTACAAAAAGTTGTCACTAAATGATATATTGCTCACACAGGCCATGGGCATATGTGGAATTGCACCCCAAAATACATTTAGCTGCTTCTCCTGAGTATGGGGATACCACATGTGTGGGACTTTTTGGGAGCCTAGCCGCATACGGGGCCCCGAAAACCAATCACTGCCTTCAGGATTTCTAAGGGCGTACATTTTTGATTTTACTCCTCACTACCTATCACAGTTTTGAAGGCCATAAAATGCCCAGATGGCACAAACCCCCCCCAAATGACCCCATTTTGGAAAGTAGACACCCCAAGCTATTTGCTGAGAGGCATGTTGAGTCCATGGAATATTTTATATTTTGACACAAGTTGCGGGAATGTGACAATTTATTTTTATTTTTTTTTTTTTTTGCACAAAGTTGTCACTAAATGATATATTGCTCACACAGGTCATGGGCATATGTGGAATTGCACCCCAAAATACATTCTGCTGCTTCTCCTGAGTATGGGGATACCACATGTGTGGGACTTTTTAGGAGCCTAGCCGCGTACGGGACCCCGAAAACCAATCACCGCCTTCAGGATTTCTAAGGGTGTACATTTTTGATTTCACTCTTCACTGCCTATCACAGTTTCGGAGGTCATGGAATGCCCAGGTGGCACAAACCCCCCCCAAATGACCCCATTTTGGAAAGTAGACACCCCAAGCTATTTGCTGAGAGGCATGGTGAGTATTTTGCAGCTCTCATTTGTTTTTGAAAATGAAGAAAGACAAAAAAAAAAATTTTTTTTTTCTTTTTTTAATTTTCAAAACTTTGTGACAAAAAGTGAGGTCTGCAAAATACTCACTATACCGCTCAGCAAATAGCTTTGGGTGTCTACTTTCCAAAATGGGGTCATTTGGGGGGGGTTTGTGCCACCTGGGCATTCCATGGCCTCCGAGACTGTGATAGGCAGTGAAGAGTGAAATCAAAAATTTACGCCCTTAGAAAGCCTGAAGGCGGTGCTTGGTTTTCGGGGTCCCATACGCGGCTAGGCTCCCAAAAAGTCTCACACATGTGGTATCCCCGTACTCAGGAGAAGCAACAGAATGTATTTTGGGGTGTAATTTCACATATCCCCATGGCATGTTTGAGCAATATATCATTTAGTGACAACTTTGTGCAAAAAAAAAAAAAAAAAAAAAAAATTTGTCTCTTTCCCGCAACTTGTGTCACAATAAAAAATATTCCATGGACTCGACATGCCTCTCAGCAAATAGCTTGGGGTGTCTACTTTCCAAAATGGGGTCATTTGGGGGGGGGTTGAACTGTCCTGGCATTTTATGCACAACATTTAGAAGCTTATGTCACACATCACCCACTCTTCTAACCACTTGAAGACAAAGCCCTTTCTGACACTTTTTGATTACATGAAAAAATTATTTTTTTTGCAAGAAAATTACTTTGAACCCCCACACATTATATATTTTTTTAAAGCAAATGCCCTACAGATTAAAATGGTGGGTGTTTAATTTTTTTTTTTCACACAGTATTTGCGCAGCGATTTTTCAAACGCATTTTTTGGGGAAAAAACACACTTTTTTACATTTTAATGCACTAAAACACACTATATTGCCCAAATGTTTGATGAAATAAAAAAGATGATCTTAGGCCGAGTACATGGATACCAAACATGACATGCTTTACAATTGCGCACAAACGTGCAGTGGCAACAAAATAAATACATTTTTAAAAGCCTTTAAAAGCCTTTACAGGTTACCACTTTAGATTTACAGAGGAGGTCTACTGCTAAAATTACTGCCCTCGATCTGACCGTCGCGGTGATACCTCACATGCATGGTGCAATTGCTGTTTACATTTTACGCCAGACCGACGCTTGCGTTCGCCTTAGCGCGAGAGCAGGGGGGACAGGGGTGCTTTTTTTTTTTTCTTTATTATTTTTTTGCTTTTTTATCTTATTTTAAAACTGTTCCTTTCATTTTTTTTTTTTTTTTATCATTTTTACTGTTATCTCAGGGAATGTAAATATCCCCTATGATAGCAATAGGTAGTGACAGGTACTCTTTTTTGAAAAAATTGGGGTCTATTAGACCCTAGATTTCTCCTCTGCCCTCAAAGCATCTGACCACACCAAGATCGGTGTGATAAAATGCTTCCCCAATTTCCCAATGGCGCTATTTACATCCGGCGAAATCTAAGTCATAAAATGCTCGTAGCTTCCGGTTTCTTAGGCCATAGAGATGTTTGGAGCCACTCTGGTCTCTGATCAGCTCTATGGTCAGCTGGCTGAATCACCGGCTGCATTCTCAGGTTCCCTGTTGAGACAGGAGAGCCAGAGAAAAACACGGAAGACGATAGGGGGGGGGCATTCTCTCTGCTTGTAAAAGCAGTCTAGAGGCTAATTAGCCGCTAGGATTGCTTTTACATGAAAGCCGACCGCTGGCTGAAAAGAATGATACCAAGATGATACCTAAACCTGCAAGCATCATTCTGGTATAACCACTCAAAGTCGTGAATGCTGTACCTGAAGACAAAAATATGGCTAACAATAAAGCACAGTAAACGGTAAAGTATAAAAAACTGCATACCTGAAAAGCAAACATGATAAAACATAATAACAATAAAACATTGCAGAATAGAATACAGTAAAAAAGAGCAGAACAATAGAGAGAATAGAGAGAGAGAGAATAGAGAGAGAACAATAAAACGACAACTATTTTTTATTTTATATTTTTGTTTGTGGTTTTTTTTTTTTTTTTTTTACACTTTTTTTGTAACTGTAACTTTTATAACTGTAACCGGTTCCAGGTTCGGGTCTCTCAAAATGCGATGGCATCTTGGGAGACCCTGTGAAAGTGTGTCCTAGTCTGTGCAATGCTGTACCCTACGCTAATACTCAGCTAGTGAATGGTAGCGTTCAAAACATTCACCAATGCAAAGACCAGGATTGTCAGGACAGGAGGGACAATAATAGCGGGTGTCACGCCTATATCCGCGCTTACTGCAGACACAACATCTTTTTTGGGGGAGTTCGTTGGGTAGGGGTACTCGGGAGGACATAAAGAAAATGCCTCTCATGCAGCCGACTGCATTTGGTTGGGGATGTGAATGGGGGAAGTACGGGCGCTGCAGAAGTGGTGGGTTCCCAATTAGGATTGGCGAATGCAGCAGGAAGGGCACTATGGGCACGACGGGCCTGTGTTTGTCTTCTTGGTGGCAGCGGGACACTATTTGTGCTTGCCACCTCACCAGCTTGAACTGCACTTATGGGACTCGCCACGTCACCAAGTGTTACTGCAGTGCTGGTTTGACTACGACCGGGGTGTACTAGGCCGCTGGCGCTTGCCAGTTCACCAAAACGCTACCAAAAAAACTGTTAACGATCGCAGGGATCAGGCCTGACTCTGCGAACGCTGCAGTTATGCGTTTAGTGTTTTGTAAGTGACAGTGATCGATCGATACTGCACTTGGGTGGGCTGGGCTGGGCCGGGCGGAGGGGCAAAACGCAGGTGCTAGCAGGTATCTGGGCTGATCCCACTAACACTGCGTTTTTGGGAACCCTAAACTGCTGGGGATGCCAGTATAGATCTGATCGGATCAGATATTGATCAGTTCAGATACTATACCACTAAGGGAGGTGTACGGTGCGTGCGTGGGTGTTAGCGCTACTGGCACTAACCTGACGCTGCCTGGGGCTGGTGCTTGCCAGTTCACCAAAACGCTACCAAAAAAACTGTTAGCGATCGCAGGGATCAGGCCTGACTCTGCGAACGCTGCAGTTATGCGTTTAGTGTTTTTTTAAGTGACAGTGATCGATCGATACTGCACTTGGGTGGGCTGGGCTGGGCCGGGCGGAGGGGCAAAACGCAGGTGCTAGCAGGTATCTGGGCTGATCCCGCTAACACTGCGTTTTTGGGAATCCTAAACTGCTGGGGACGCTAGTATAGATCTGATCGGATCAGATATTGATGCGTTCAGATACTATACCACTAAGGGAGGTGTACGGTGCGTGTACGGTGCGTGCGTGGGTGTTAGCGCTACTGGCACTAACCTGACGCTGCCTGGGGCTGGTGCTTGCCATTTCACCAAAACGCTACCAAAAAAACTGTTAGCGATCGCAGGGATCAGGCCTGACTCTGCGAACGCTGCAGTTATGCGTTTAGTGTTTTGTAAGTGACAGTGATCGATCGATACTGCACTTGGGTGGGCTGGGCCGAGCCGGGCGGAGGGGCAAAACGCAGGTGCTAGCAGGTATCTGGGCTGATCCCGATAACACTGTGTTTTTGGGAACCCTAAACTGCTGGGGACGCTAGTATAGATCTGATCGGATCAGATATTGATCCGTACAGATACTATACCACTAAGGGAGGCGTATGCTGCGTGCGTGGGTGTTAGCAGTACTGCCGCTAATCTGACGCTGCCTGGGGCGACGCATATCACCGCCGGGCGATCAGGGGGCTAAATCTTTATTCGGTAATAAACGGCGGGTGCCCTGACACTATAAAAAATAAACAAACTAACCAGCGTCACCCGTAACGGTTATACAGTGATCAGTGGTGAAAGGGTTAACTAGGGGGCAATCAAGGGGTTAAAACATTTATTAGGTAGTATATGGGGGTCCCTGACACTATAAAACGCTGACGGCGAACCTAAATATTTACCTCACTAACTAGTGTCACCAGCGACACTAATACAGCGATCAGAAAAATGATCGCTTAGCGACACTGGTGACGGGGGGTGATCAAGGGGTTAAAACTTTATTAGGGGGGGTTAGGGGGGTACCCTAGACCTACAGGGGGCTACCACTCATTGCCCTAACACTGTAACTGTCACAAACTGACACCAATACAGTAATCAGAAAAAAAAAAAAAAAAAAAAACCTGCTGGTGTCAGTTTGTGACGGGGGGGGGGTGATTGGGGGGGGATCGGGGGGCGATCGGGGGGGGGATCGGGGTGTTTTGTGTGCCTGGCATGTTCTACTGTGTGTGTAGTGTGTTGTGCACTCACATTGCAGTCTTCTCTCCTTGGCCCGGAACGGAAAATACCGAGCCGAGGAGAGATGACATCATTTCCTCTGCCTCTGTGTACAATACAGAGGCAGGGAAATGATCCCATTGGCTGGGAGCGATCGCGAGGGGGGGGCCACGAATGGATGGCCTCCCCCTCACCTCCGATCGCCGGGGGACATTTGCCGACCGCCGCAGGCACCGGGGGGGGGGTCCGATCGGACCCCCCACCCGCGGGCAGGCAAGGACGTACATGTAAGTCCTTTTGCCTGCCCGTGCCATTCTGCCGACGTATATAGTCGTGCGGCGGTCGGCAAGTGGTTAAGCATCATTAAAATCACTGCTCCCGAAAAAACAGCCGTTTTTAAAAGTTTCTTTTGCATTGATACATGTCCCCTGGGGCAGGACCCCGGTCCCCAAACCCTTTTTAGGACAATACCATGCAAGTTAGCCTTTAAAATTAGCACTTTTGATTTCGAATGTTCGAGTCCCATAGATGTCAATGGGGTTCCAACGTTCGTGCAAATTTTCGGTCCGTTCGCAGGTTCTGGTGCGAACCGAACTGGGGGTGTTCGGCTCATTCCTATTGGTCACCTCTGAACACCACTTTGCTTACCTCTGCACCCTCATCCACAGTTCACCTCTGTATCCCCCATCCATGTTCACCTCTGTTTCCACCATCCACAGCTCACTTCTGTACCCCCCCCCATTCACAGCTCATTTCTACACCCCCCCATCCACAGCTCACCTCTGTACCCCTTCATCCACATCTCACTTCTTTACCTCCCTCATCCACAGCTCACCTCTGTACCCCTCCATCCACAACTCACTTCTTTACCCCCTTCATCCACAGCTTACCTCTGTACCCCTCCATCCACAACTAACTTCTTTACCCCCCCTCATCCACAGCTCACATCTGTACCCCTCCATCCACAACTCACTTCTTTACCCCCTCATCCACAGCTCACCTCTGTGTACCCCTCCATCCACAACTCACTTCTTTACCCCCCCTCATCCACAGCTCACCTCTGTACCCCTCAATCCACAACTCACTTCTTTACCCCCTTCATCCACAGCTCACCTCTGTACCCCTCCATCCACAACTCACTTCTTTACCCCCTCATCCACAGCTCACCTCTGTACCCCTCCATCCACAACTCACTTCTTTACCCCCCTCATCCACGGCTCACCTCTGTACCCCTCCATCCACAGCTCACTTCTTTATCCCTTCCCCATCCTCACCTCAGTACCCCTCACCCACAGCTCACCTTTGTACCTCTCAATCCACAGCTCACTTCTATACCCCCCCCATCTTCATGTCTGTATTCCCCATCCACCTCAGTACCCCTCACCCACAGCTCACCTTTGTACCCCTCCATCCACAGCTCACTTCTATACCCCCCATCTTCACCTCTGTATTCTCCATCCACCTCAGTACCCCTCACCCACAGCTCACCTCTGTATCCCCATCCACAGCTCACTTTACAACCCACCTCATCCACAGTTCACCTCTGTATTCCCTGTCCACAGCTCACCTCTATACCCCTCCATCCACAGCTCACTTCTTTACCCCCCCATCCTCCCCTCTGTATTCCGCATCCACCTCAGTACCCCTCATGCACAACTCACCTCTGTACCCTCATCCACAGCTGACTTCTACACCCCCCCATCTACAGCTCACCTATATACCCCTCCATCTACAGCTTACTTCTTTACCCCACTCATCCTCACCTCTGTATTCCCCATCCACCTTAGTACCCCTCACCCACAGCTCACCTCTGTTCCCCCCATCCACAGCTCACTTCTACACCCCCCCATCCACAGCTCACCTCTGTATTCCCTGTCCACAGCTCACCTCTGTACCCCTCCATCCGCAGCTCACTTCTTTACCCCCCCATCCTCACCTCTGTATTCACCACCCACCTCAGTACCCCTCACACAGAGCTCATCTCTGTACCCTCCATCCACAGCTCACTTCTACACCCCTCCCCTCATCCACAGCTCACCTCTGTATTCTCTGTCCACAGCTCACCTCTGTACCCCTCCATCCACAGCTCACTTCTTTACCCCCATCTTCACCTCTGTATTCCCCATCCACCTCAGTACCCCTCACCCACAGCTCACCTCTGTACCCACCAATTCATAGCTAACCTCAGTACCCCCCATCCACAGCTCACCTCAGTACCCCTCACCCATAGCTCACCTCAGTACCCCTCACCCACAGCTCACCTCAGTACCCCTCATCCACAGCTCACCACAGTACCCCTCACCCACAGCTCACCTCTGTGTCCCTGTCCACATTCACCTCTGTACCCCCCAGTCCACCGCTGTACCCCCCACCCACTTTCACTTCTGTACCCCCTTCCACCTCTATACCCCCGTCCACCTCTGTTCCCCCCATCCACTTTCACCAATGTACCCCCCTTCCACCTCTATATCCCCCGTCCACCTCTGTACCCCCCATCCAATTTCACCTCTGTAGCTCCCGTCCACCTCTATACCCCCGTCCACCTCTGTACCCCATCCACTTTCACCTCTGTACCCCCCGTCCACCTTTATACATCCCGTCCACCTCTGTACCCCCCATCCACTTTCACCTCTGTACCCCCCCGTCCACCTCTATACCCCCAGTCCACCTCTGTACCCCCCATCCACTTTCACCTCTGTACCCCCGTGTCCACCTCTATACCCCCGTCCACCTCTGTACCCCCATCCACATTCACCTCTGAACCCCCCCACCTCTGCACCCCATCTATGCTCACCTCTGTACCGCCCTATCCATGTTCACCTCTGTACCCCCATACATGGTCACCTCTGTACCCCCCATCCAATTTCACCTCTGTACCCCCCGTCCACCTCTATACCCCCGTCCACCTCTGTACCCCCCATCCAGTTTCACGTCTGTACCTCGTCCACCTCTGTACCCCCCATCTACCTCTAAACCCCCCGTCCACTCCTCTACCCCCCATCCACCTCTGTACCCCCATCCACTTTTACCTCTGTACCTCCCGTCCACCTCTATACCCCCCGTCCACCTCTGTACCCCCCATCCACTTTCACCTCTGTACCCCCCCGTCCACCTCTATACCCCCCGTCCACCTCTGTACCCCCATTCACTTTCACCTCTGTACCCTCCGTCCACCTCTGTATCCCCATCCACTTTCACCCCTATACCTCCCA
Organism: Aquarana catesbeiana; assembly: GCF_042186555.1. Classification (NCBI taxonomy): domain Eukaryota; kingdom Metazoa; phylum Chordata; class Amphibia; order Anura; family Ranidae; genus Aquarana; species Aquarana catesbeiana. The sequence continues at coordinate 257,379,938 of NC_133329.1, forward strand.
TCCACCTCTATACCCCCATCTACCTCTGTACCCCCATCCACATTCACCTCTGAACCCCCCCACCTCTTTACCCCCATCAATGTTCACCTCTCTACCCCCCATCCACATTCACCTCTGTACCCCCCCGTTCAGCTCTGTACCCCCCATCCACGGTCACCTCTGTACCCCACTGTCCACCTCTGTACCCCCCTATCCACCTTTGTACCCCATCCACGTTCACCTCTGTACCCCCAATTCTCTGCGAATCCCCTTCTCTCCACAGTTCTTTCTCACCTGATGACAGAACGTATTCTTCATGGCGGTGCAACACAGTGCAGTCTCCGGCTATCAGACCCGTAGCACACAGCCAGAACACTTCACTCGGCTGTGTGCTACACAGGTCTATCAGGTGGGGGTGGGGCAGGAGGAACACAGAGCGCCGCTCTGTCATTTCCTGTCACTCCAGTACCCAGCTTCTGACAGAGGGAGAAGTGGGACAAGCGGGCTCAAGCACATGAAAAATGCTGCTGTCCTGCTCCCTGTTATTATGTGGCCAATGCTTGGGAGAGCAGGGGGGATTGGCTGCTCTCGCTACTCCGGGAAACCTACGGGCAGCGCAGGGCTTAAGTGACAGCTGCTTTGGGCCCCACAGCGAAGACATGGCCCAGGGCGGCTTTCTCTTATGCCCTGCGTTAAAGAGGGCCCTGTGGGAGACACAGGGGCTTCCCCATTACCTGAACTAACAAAGGAAGGAGATTGGGAGTAGAAGACAGTACAATAAAGGAGAGCATACATCTGGATATATCAGCATATAAGGCGCATTTGACATACATGCTTGTGCATGGGGTCCAAACCTGCTGGTGAGTGTGGGCACAAGAGTACAGAATTGTGTCTGCACAGCACATAAATGATTCATTTTTGGTATGAAAGACTGCACCATAGCTCCCAACTGTCCCTGATTTCGAGGGACTGTCCCTGAATTGGAACAATGTCCCTCTGTCCCTCTTTGCTCCTCATTTGTCCCTCATTTTGGTCTGATCTATATAGTTGTATATAAAATGCACCACTTATCTATCAGAAAGTGTTTCCCAGTGCTAAACCTTTCATCCAATTTCTAAATTGTTGTATTTGTAAATTTCAAAAGCTGGTATAAAGGAATAGTAGTGGTAAAAAAAGCATTGTAGGTTTAACTTATCCTTTTTTTTTTTTTTTTAAATATTTTTAAGGGAGAGTGGCAGAGGGTGTGTCCTATGCCTACATACTTTTTCTAATAGGTGTCCCTCGTTCCCATCTCAAAAAGCACAGGGTCTTGTGAAACAGTGTGAATAATTATCTGATAGCCATTGGGTTTTTTCAGCATTGGAAGAACCTTAAGAACTGCCTAATAATACTGTGGACTATATATGTCACTACATCTATATGATATATGCATATTTGAAGGAGTAAAAGTATTGGATGCAGCATTTAAATTAGTATTGTGATAACATAAGAATTGATATAAGCTAGACATAATACCTTAAAGTGGTTGTGCTGTGATTAGTGTTTTTAGGTGTAGCCAGTTGCAAGGGATAATTTCCATGTTTCCCAGGGTTGGGCTTTAAAGTGGTAGTAAACCACTGGGCATTTTCTTTTTTTTTTTTCTAACCTGAAAGTTAATGTCATAATGTGCTAGTATGCATTGCATACTAGCACATTATGTTAAACTTCCCTGAAAACAAAGCCTTCCAGCACCAAGCTGTCACCCCTGCAGGTGCTTCCATCTTCTACCTTCCAGGTCCGCGGACTCCGGCTGTGTGACTGGCCGGAGCTGCAATGACGTCACTCCCGCGCATGTGCGGGAGCTGCCATTTACAGCACATGATTCAGAAGAAACAGCCCGGGCAGTCATTCCTTCAGCGTGCATGTTCCGGGTACCTCACTGGCTGCATGTACAGTAAATATCTCCTAAACGGTACATGTTTAGGAGATATTTACAGTACCTACAGGTAAGCCTTATTATAGGCTTACCTATAGGTAAAAGTCAGAGATGGTAGTTTACTCCTACTTTAAACTGCTTAAACCCTCCTCAGACCACCATCATTTTGTGTTCCTCATTGTGTTCTTCAATGCATTTTGTCTATAAACATAATTTGAAACAAATTTGCAAGTTTTGTCAAAATACATTTTTTGTGGAAATGCCAAATTTCAGTGATGCCTACTCTCTAAGCAAGAATTGCACTGCCTTGTACTTCAGAGGATAAGTCTGGAAAGATGATTTGTATGCTATTGTAGTAACTCTTTACAGTTTTCGTCACAGCCCACAAGATGGTAATCTTGCATTCAGAAGCTTTGCAATTATTGGTCAAAGATTATGTCCTGTGTCTGTAGATTTTAAGGTAGTGCAGGGAGCTCATTCAGTTGTAAAAAGGAGATGAAACTAGACATCTCCCTCACCCAGTTATTCTGTACATTTAGGAAACCATACAAAATCCCAGTTTGTTGCTTCATGAACTGTTTATTAAAATTATCCAGATTTATTTTAGTATCCATGAGGTCTCTTGCTGCTCATGTTGTTAAGCAGGAAAAAAGCATAACCTCTAACAAACTTCTCTCTTGTTGATGCACTCTCCAGTGAGGCCTGAAGCAAGAGAAAAGAAGAGAAAATAGAGAAGGGCCGGGCATGACAGTGTGAGAAGGGGAGACAGCATAGGGTTAAAAGGCAGTGAAGGTTTGCAAGAAGGGGGAAGAAAGGATTGGTGGAGAAGAGCAGAGTTGGGAGGGGTTTTGTTTATTTAAGGGGGAGGTGGGCCTCCTGGGCTTGAGTGGAAGGGGCACATGAGATAGGAAGCAGTTTCCAGGCTGCTAGACATCACAGCACCATGGCCAATGTGGATCAGATTCTGGCCCAGCTACAGGCGGCTGCCTCATCCAAGGGACCCGAATGGCTGCATAGCCAGGTGTCCTCCCTTCTAGAGGACCAGGCATCTGGGTTTGCAGTGTGGGGGAAGGAGCTCCAACGGGCTCGGAGGTCTAGGCCTCTGGAGCGTTTCTCACTGGGATCCTCCCCCTGAGCTTTGCGCCACGGTAGGAGCCCCGCACGGGACTCATCAGGCCCACCGGTGAAGCACCCTTCGGCTTCCGCGGGTGGTGCGCCTGGATGGAATCCTCACCATCGGCAGAGCTCGGTGGGTGGGGCTACAGTATGCGCACGTGACTCTCCCACGTCCGCTCGGCGGAACTGTCGGGAGCCAGCAGTTCGCGGTGACCACACGTGGGGAGTCTCGGCGAGGGAGAAGTGCAGCCACGGCAGACGTGGTCGGCGGCTCTAATGAGAAGCCAGGTCCTCCTGCTGGGATGGAGAGGAGACGGAGACACAACAGGACATCGGGGGCTGCTGCACAGGGCCCAAGTCGAGGGAGCAAATGAAGTGGCGTATCGGTGGGCGGATCTGGTGCTGGTAGGTGGGGCCAGAAGTGCCAAGGATCAAAGGCATCCAGGCCCTCCTGGCCTGGGATGCTGCAGATGGAGGACCAACAATCTCGTGGAGTGCGGTCAGAGGGCGAGCTGTCTTGCTCAGAGGAGGCGCAGAGTCGCACGGCACCAGTGGATTCTGGAGCAGCGGCTGTTATCTACCAATTTTTTGAGTGCTGCATTGTGTGGGTTGTTGGGGGTAGTGCATGGGAGTCCCACAGTAGCTGCTAGAGCCACGCCACATCTGTGGGCATGGCGGCTGGCCCTGCTGCTTCCGGGACAGATGTGCTGAGGGTCTGTGGGATTTGGTCCAGCGATTTGCGGGAGTTAAAGGGGTTCAGCACCTGCAGGTGTCACTGTGGGTCCCGCCAGGTGGCGGGTCAGTTGCGGACAGTGCCAGGACAGGGTCAAGAGGGGTGGTCCCCCCACCGCCCCGGTCATGGGGATCACACCTGCCACTCCAGGGCTTACGGTATCGCCCCCGGCCTTGGTGTCTGTAGGTGCGGCGGCAGGGGATATAACCAAAAAGAAAAAAATAAGAAAAAAAAAAAACGGACTACGGACTAATACATATATTTCAAAAGCTAATTTAGAGCCATTGGCCCCAAGGTGATGAGTGACTTATTCAGCAGGCAATAACTTTCAACAAAATGGGCTGGGGATGTAATGTTACCGGATATATGTTAATTTACAGTTCCTGATCTACATCTTATTATCTGGAACTCATTGATTATACTATATATACTTTTCATTACAGCCTAGAAGCACCTTTTCCTCTCTAATAAGCATACACTACAACCAGCACGCTGACCGCCTATGCTTGTGGGATAGGCCCAAATGACCTGTTTGCCCCCCTGGCCCATGATCCATAATGACTACAGGTTGATGATTGCAGTTTGACCTATATGATTCAATTTATGTGGTTTAGACTGGAATAATATTGTGAGTCTATGCCTGTGTCGCACTCTTGCATTTTTGCATGTTTGCATTTTTGCTTCTTTGCATTTTTGCATCTCTATATGTCTTTTGTTATGGTGCTGTCGATATCCTCTATGTAAGTCCTGTCTTCTCTGTGGTCCTTTGAGAGTATCCCTTTAAACAAAAGAATGGGTATAATCTGAAATACCTCCAGAAATAGTCTGATGTGCTTATCTGTAAATAAATGAGCACAAACGGTACTAAATAGAATAATGTAATAGTAATAGTTGTTGATTATAACCATCATTAGTCTATACCAACTATGAACAGGCTCTGTTAAAGAAAGAAATGAAGGACTTTTGAACTCTGTAAACAATACTCCCTTAAAAAGGCATGAATAGAATAGATGGTGGGTGAAGGGTTCCTATTCGTGCGCTTTGTATATGCAGGTGAACCGTCTCAGTCAGGAGGCGGAGGCACTGCCCGAACTCATAAGGTTGACGACGACTATGGGCGGAGCTATAACAATGAAGATATCTTTAAAAGGATAACAGCTCCTAACCACGCCTAGGCCAGACGAAGCTACGCTGATTGGTCAAGCGAAACGCGTTGACGTCACAGCGGTCACGTGACGCCGGCCGGACGACACGCCTACTACTCCCCCATTGGTTACTGTCACGGAGCAGGAAACGAGCGCCGGGGAAACAGAGTGGACGAGCAACCTTACCGGTCCCTTTGCTTTACTGTCATATTGGAGCCACGGCGGATTAATTCCATCAACCTCGTGCCCCCAAGGAACGTACAGCTATAAGCAAAGACAGCACCACCATACATAAGCATCAAGGATAACTTCAAAGTGTGGTGAAGGGGATCAAGACTTCAACAAAGTGATCCGTGCATGCTGACCGATTGGGTGGTAATGTAGATTCTACTTCCATTTAACCCCCTCAGTCTCCACTTGTTACTTTAGCTCATAGACACTTGTCCAACTGCACCTGCGGGTACAGCATCAGCCCATACCAGCACCAAGGGCACATCATGCCCAGTGACACATGTTTACTTTATTGCATGATTAAATAAATGGACTGATTGATGTTCCAGCGGGGAGATTGGACTGCCCGGTGTGCTTGAATTAATCACCTGGTGAACTAAGAGGCAACTACAGCTATCAGCTGTTGCACGCTATATCTTGTGAGGGCCTTTGGGGAGAGCCTCTGGAATCCGTGACAGGACACAGTCCATTGATTCCAGTTATACTTGGGCGTCAATACCCCCTACCCAGCAATACATGCTCAATTAGCCCCCGTTCACCAGTATCATCATTAGCCATTAGGTTTTCCTGGGGGAGTCTTAACAGTGACACTGGAAATACCCTAGTCTGATACAACACACGGTGTGTATCCCCATGCCTCCTACCCAATTGGGGTAATCATGGTAGTTACACTGGGGTATTGTTATCCAGCCTCACTGTGAAAGGCATCAAGCCGGCGTCCGGACTGTCTGTGTTGTGGTTGTGTCATATATGTGTTACTTGTTTGTTGTCTTGTTATGTGTTCTGGTTTATGTGGTTTTTCCTTTTGTCTGATGATTATTCACTGACCACAGTGCCCACCAGGACAGTGCTTTATCGCTGCACCTGGTGGCGCACATCTTGTGCATGAGCTACAAGCCCTGCATATGGATGCATTTGTTGCATGTTGAAGCAGTTTTAAATTAATAAATATAATTGTTTTTATATATATACATATCCTATTGTTGACTTATTGTTGCTTCAAGTAGCCACTATTAGATCCCTGTAGCAATATAGGGGTCGACCTTTTTCATTGTATGCGGCGGCAGGGGAGAATTCCGGAGCGTCGCAGGAGGTCCCGGTTAAAACGGATGCTGTTAGGATTGCCGATGCAGCAAAATGTGAAGTTTACGTGTGCTGAGGGGCCGTTGGGGGCACATTTAAAACAGGAAGTCCGGGAAAAGATTTGCAAGGATGAGTATGTGGAGATCTTCTCTTTGCTACCCCTAGAGAAATGTAACTTGGCTAGGCTTAAGCCCGACAACACCAAGAAGGAGGATGAGGAGAAGCGGCGGTACAGATTGATCCTGCTGACTTTCTCTAACTGGCTGCAGGCATTGCCATTATGGCAAGTGTCATTGGGGAGAAGAGCTGGAACACTGTTCAGCGCTCTTTTGTTACATGGACGCCATCGGAGAGGCTCACAGAGTCTACGGGGGATCAGCATGGCTACGGTACGACGAGCAGTTCCGGCAGCGTAGCGCCGTCCGTCTGTCTCTCCGCTGGGACCACAAAGACATTAGCCTTTGGATGCATCTGATGTCCTCGGCTCGGGCCCCAAATCAGTTTTCCCCAGGACAATCAGTACAATGAAGGATCATGTAAGTTTGGGGGAGCATGCCCTTTTAAACATAAGTGCTCCGGCTGTGGAGGCTCTCATCCCGTGTCCAGCTGCTTCAAAAAAGGCAAGGGCTGTGCCAGAGAGTTTGCTTACAAGAGGGATGATGCCGGTGAGGGAGGAAAGGAGGCAACCTTTACTAAATAGATACCCAGACCAGGACGCGGCAAGGCTGTTGGGCCCGGGATTCTTGGAGGGTTTTAGGATCCCATGTTCTTTGGCTGCCGTCCTGCCTATGGTGTGGAATTTGCGTTCTGCATTGCAGCATCCTGGGGTAGTCTCTGAGAAGTTGGCTAAGGAAGTAGCACTGGGTCGCATGGCTGGGCCTTTCTCGCTTAAGCCTTTGCCAGACTTGGTGGTTTCTCCTCTGGAGGTGGTGCCTCAGAAAGAGCCGTACAAGTTTTGCCTTAATCACCACCTGTCTTTCCCAAAGGGAGGTTTGGTCAATGATGCCATAGATCCTGAAGCATGTATGGTGTCTTATACCTCTTTTGACGCAGCAGTTGGTTGGGTTTGGCGATATGGAAAGGGGGCGCTGATGGCAAAATCCGACATTGAATTAGCTTTTCTCTTGCTTCCAGGCCATCCGGACAGTTTCCGCCTGCTTGGGTGCTGCTGGCAAGAGGAATATTACATGGATCGCTGCCTGCCAATGGACTGCTCCATTTCCTGCGCCTTGTTTGAGACGATCAGCTCGTCTGTTGAATGGGTAGTTTGTGATATATCGGGGCTGAATTTCGTCATTCATTATTTGGATGATTTCCTTTGCATGGGGCCATCTTCATCTAATGTGTGTGCGATACTTCTGTCCATGTTGCAGCGCATTACGGGTAGATTCGGTATTGCGTTGGCTGCGAATAAGATGGAGGGCCATACTACTGTGCTCAGTTTTTATGGGCATAGTTTTCGACTCGGACGATATGGAGTGTCGCCTGCCGGAGGATAAATTGGTGGTGCTCAAGATGGAGATTCATGGGACACTGGGAATGCGCAAGATTCAGCTTTGGAAGCTACAATCTCTGTTGGGTACTTTTAATTTTGCATGTCGCATTATTTCCATAGGCAGGGTGTTTTGCCGATGGCTGTCAGCGGCTACCACGGGGGGTTAGGGCTCCCACCCATTTTATCCTTCTCAGTAGGGAACATCGAGAGGACTTGAAGGTGTGGCACATGTTTTGGAAACCTATAATGGTCGATCAGTTTGGTTGTCCGGTCCGGTGAGCAACTTTGACTTGGAGCTGTTTACGGACGCAGCCGGGTCGACAGGTTATGAGGCTTTTTACCAGGGTCACTGGAGCGCAGAACCTTGGCCGCGTTCCTGGGTAGACGCAGGCTTTCTACGTAACCTGGTGCTCCAGGAACTTTTACCGGTGGTGCTGGCTATGGAAATCTGGGGTGAGTCTTGACAACATTGCAGTGGTTCAAGTCATCGGTGGTATGTGCCCCTCTGGTGTATTCCAATTCGAATGGTTAGCAGGAATATGGTAATGGTTGCACTACGGGTAGTGGGTTGTCTCCGAGCTGGTGTGTTAGGGCTGCAGGCCTATCATGGAAAAAGGTCCCACAGTGTAGAAGTGGAATATATTTGAATTTTGGGGTGCCGTCAAAGACCAACAGGCTGAGTGACTGATAGTTTTGTTTTCAGATGTGTATGTGTTAAAGAATATTACATTTTTATATTTTGTTAATAAAAGGCTGCCATTTGTACTTCAACTCCATGTGTGGTCTTGTTAATTTTAGGTAGCAGTAAGGGGGGAGTTGGAGTATGAGTGGTTGGGCAGATATCAAGAAGGTTGGGGACATCTGGTCTACACTGGTCATGCACTGTTTTCATGTCTTGCTTAGGGATGAGGTGAACATACCTGGGTTTTGTTCATGGGAGGTTTGCCAAACAGCTCACACATTCAAACACTAATGACAACCCCACTGGAGTCAAAAGAAGCCAAATCTATAAAATCGATTTTGGCCATTTTCATGGTTAATAGACAAGGGACTGTGAAACAAATGACAAGGGTGACATGTACCAATTGCAAAGAAAAAAATTCAAAAAATACTGTTTTGTGGGGAACAGCCCTTTTAATAAGGTGAAACATTGAAAATGCACAAATTCTTTAAAAAAATGCTTTAAACCTGCTTGTGAAGCATCACACCTGTACAATGCACTACAGCAAAACTGACATTTATAAAGAAAAAAACATTTACATTTCCGGTAAGTGGCAGTTTCCGGCCAGCTTTATTTTTTTTTTAAAAGGGCATGGGGACCTTCCAGAATACTTATTAGAACCCTTAAGAGTCTGATACATATTTTGGCAGCCATTTGGAGGGTCCTCTTGTCATTTTTGGTCAATGAGGTCAGCCACAATCCCTGCCTCTTTGTTTACATTCAGGTGCCAGCAGGGAATTGCTTGATGGCAGCAGAATGGGCCAGATGGGGATGAATGACTGGTTGTTAGGACACCAGCGGCCACTGACCTCCTATTAAATAGGGGCCCTGAGCAGGAAGCTGTCACATTTAGCAGCAGTAAATCAAACCTGCAGATGGAGGTTTTGATATAGCAGATGGGCAAGCACCCAATTTACCTTGGCCATTCGCTGAACACTGGACCTAATCTCTAGTCCTGCTTTTCAGGGATGCAATATTATATTTGCCTTCTACTTTTTGCTTTCATGATATGAGATAGTGTTGGCTCACCTGTTTCTTATGAGTATGCTGTGGCATTTACAGTGGTGTTGGATGGCTGATTTGAGCTCCCTTTGTACCTCTGTAAAGAGTGATCCCATTGAGGAAGTTCATATTTAAACTGTGTTGAGCAGGGGTGGACTGACAACTCATGGGGCCCCCGGGCAATAGGAAATCATGGGGGCCTCAGGTGTAAAGGTGGCCACGGTGCTTCTCCAGTCCACAGCTCCCCTTTTTCTTCCCCAGTCCACAGCTCCCCTCTTTTCCCCAGTCCACAGCTCTCCTCTTGTCCAAAGTCCACAGCTCCATTCTTGTCCACCAGCCCATAACTCCCCTTTTGTCCTCCAGTCCACAGCTCCCCTTTTTCTCCTCCAGTCCACAGCTCCCCTTTTTCTTATCCAATCAACAGCTCTCCTTTCTCTTCCCCAGTCCACAGCTCCCCCTCTTGTCCCCAGGCCACAGCTCCCCTCTTGTCCCCAGGCCACAGCTCCCCTCTTGTCCCCAGGCCACAGTTCCCCTCTTGTCCCCAGTCCACAGCTTCCCTCTTCTCCCACAGTCCACAGCTCCCCTCTTCTCCCATAGCTCACAGCTCCTTTCTTATCCCCGGATCTACAGCTCCGATCTTGTTCACTGCTTCACAGCTCTCCTCTTGTACCCCTGTCCACAGCTCCCCCTTTCTCCCCTAGTCCACAGCTCCCCTTTTCTCCCCCCAGTCCACGGCTCCCCCTTTTCTCCTCCAGTCCACAGCTCCCCTCTCATCCACCAGTCCACAGCTCCCCTTTGAGAGCCACAAAAGATCAGTTTCAGTCAGAGCTTTTTTTTCTCAGAGAATAGGTACAGTACTTACATACCCCCCTTCCCCCAAAGAAACCATCTATTGCTCACCTCTGCACATCCTTCACTTACCTCTGAGCCTACCCCTTCAATACTCACCTCTGTACCCCCTATCCACAGCTTTTCTCCCACAGTCCACAGCTCCCTCCTTCTCCCACAGTCCACAACTCCACTTTTCTCCTCCAGTTCACAGCTCCCCTCTTGTCCACCAGGCCACAGCTCCCTTTTTCTCCTTCAGTCCACAGCTCCCCTTTTTCTTCTCCAGTCCACAGCTCCCCTTTTTCTTCTCCAGTCCACAGCCCCCCCCCCTAGTCCCACAGGCCACAACTCCCCTCTTGTCCCCCAGTCCACTGTTCCCCTCTTGTCCCCCAGTCCACTGTTCCTCTCTTGTCCCCAGTCTACTGTTCCTCTCTTGTTCCCCAGTCCACTGTTCCCGTCTTGTCCCCTAGTCCAATGTTCCTCTTTTTCTCACCCAATCCACAGCTCTCTTTTTCTCACCCAATCCACAGCTCCTATTTTCTCCCTCAGTCCACAGCTCCCCTCTTGTCCACCAGTCCACAGCTCCCCTATATCTCCTCCAGTCCACAGTTCACCTTAGCAGCTTCCCCACACCTATAAACAACTCACCTCTGCACCTGCAATCCACACTTTACACCCTTGGTCCACAACTAACCTCTGTATCGTAAACTACAGTTTATCTCTGACCCGCTTCCACATTTCACTTCTGCATCCCCATATCTACAGCTTACCCCAATCAACCCCCCACCCATTAAGCCTTCCCCACCCAGCTTTCAGCTCAGCACAACCCCCTATTGCCCACCTCCTTAAAAAGCTTCACAGTGGTGCAGCCGCTGTGATACATACATGTCTGACAAGTGAGGGGAGGAACAAAATCCTAGGAATCAAAAAGATGCAGCATCGGGACCCAGGGTACCCGTCAACATATGCCCTGCCCTGCCCTGCACAAGCCCAGAGCTAGCACACAGAAGCCAGTGGAGGGAGTGAGCAATGCAAAAACTTCCTTTACCGCTGTCTGTGTTTAATGACAGTTTGTAGAGGACAGAGCTGCCGGTTACCTGATGTTCTGCCTAAAAAAAGTAATTTCCCCCACCCACTGCCCCGATCACCCTGCCCTGATCATGGGGCCCTCTACTGGCCCTGGGCCCTCGGGCAGTCCACCCCTGGTGTTGAGACAGCCTTTATTAAAGCTGTATCCACATACGGCTAGAGCTGTGGGTGAATTAAATGATACATAAAGAAAACAAATCAGAGCAGTTACTGACTAAAAAAAATGCAGACAAAATCCAGATTGGTATCAAATGCCTTCTGCTAAATCAGGCAGACACTTTGCAGTTTACTTTTTTTTTTTGCTATTACATTCATACAATAATTGAACACTTAATCTGTATTACGCCTTTCAACCTGAAGCAACACAAGGATGTCTAAAATAAAGGCAACATTTCACTGTTAGATCCTGTATCAATATTCGTTTGATGTAGGTTATATGCCTTTCATGCCCTGTAGCAGTAGAATGTACATTAGAAGGAAGATATCTTTGCATTTTCAGAAGGTAGCTTACATTATATGGTAATTGACGTTTTCTATTACAAAATAATTTAACAAAACATAGTGGAAATCAATATTCATGGTTAATTTTTGCTGACTATCTCAAGAGACTAAGGGCTTATTTACATCTACGTGTTTCAACAACATGTGCGTTAATACAATTGTTTCTGCAACATGTAGTAGTGCATGTTGCATGCATCGAACCATTGTGGTGCTATTCATTTTGTATAAGACCCCAATGCACTAAGGCAGTGGAGTCAAACTCAATTTCATCACAGGCCACATCAGCATTATGGTTGCCGTCAAAGGGCCGGTTGTATCTGTAAGACTATATGCTGTAGGTTAGTATATTCCACAATATTTATTGACAACTTAAATAAAATGCATTCACACTTTAGCAAGTAAACATCGGCTTCACAATACAAAGACTGGTATGGAAACATCTCTCTTGCCTGCAACTCTCTGGCACCTACTAATCCTCTATGAGAATTCCGCCCTGCGCAATGATGACAAAGCCCCGCCCATCTGACGCGTTGTGTCCAATAGGGCTTTCTCAATGTGTTAGTTAGGCGGGACAATGATGTCACCACACAGGGCGGAACTCTTGGAAAGCATTAGCAGGTGCTGGAGAGGTGCGGGGGAGAGAGAGGTTTCCCTACTGGACTTTGTTATTGTGAAGCTGATGTTGCTACAGTGTGAGTGCATTTTATTTAAGTTGTCAATAAATATTGTGGAATATACTACACCATAATAACTATATCTCTCTATATAGTAACCCTTACCGGCGGAGTGGAGATTGTATATCAACGCTGGGATTATGGAAGAAAAGTAACATCCTGACTTAAAGCCATATTAGACCTCTTTTTGAGTGTGAGGTCCACCCAAGATGGTGAGGGTACACCTATTAATTTTGTGGAGTGGACTGAGAGAAGTTGGGATCGGTTCATTGGATGAGGAAATTCACTTAAAGATGGACTTGTGGAAATTTTGTTTATGCACAGGAATTTATCGCATTTTTATCACATTTTATCTATTATATATTTTTTTCTTGCATGAAGTTCATTTTATTGATTGGATTTATTATAAAAAAATTCTTTGAACATAGTACATAATGTTAAGTGGGATTTAAGATGTAATATGTCCATTGACATGTTTTGAATGCAAATACTTTGATTATAGCACTTTTTTATTTAGTGATATATATATATATATATATATATATATATATATATATATATATATATATATATATATATATATATATATATACACACGGTATCTCACAAAAGTGAGTAAACCCTCACATTTTTGTAAATATTTTATTATATCTTTTCAACACTGAAGAAATTACACTTTGCTACAATGTAAAGTAGTGAGTGTACAGCTTATATAACAGTGTAAATTTGCTGTCCCCTCAAAATAACTCAATACACAACCAATAATAAAATTGAATATATATTCCTTCCCTACTATAGATTATAGCTGTTTAACTGCTACAAACACCGAAAGGGTCAGTCCATAACCACAAAGTAAACAAAATATATAATGGATGGTGCTGTGCTGTTATTAAAGGTAAATAATCAAACCAAATAAATAAAACAAAATTACTAAATGCTAACATTATAATATATATTGAAAGATGTCCAAACAGTGAAAGAGTCAATGAAGTGCTAAAGGTAGCAGTGTACACGTGATAAATTATGCAAAATAAATAAATGATAACAGTCTTATGCCCCGTACACACGGTCGGATTTTCCGATGGAAAATGTCCGATCGGAGCGTGTTGTCGGAAATTCCGACCGTGTGTGGGCTCCATCGAACATTTTCCATCGGATTTTCCGACACACAAAGTTCGAGAGCAGGAGATAAAATTTTCCGACAACAAAATCCGTTGTCGGAAATTCCGATCGTGTGTACACAAATCCGACGGACAAAGTGCCACGCATGCTCAGAATAAATAAAGAGATGAAAGCTATTGGCCACTGCCCCGTTTATAGTCCCGACGTACGTGTTTTACGTCACCGCGTTTAGAACGATCGGATTTTCCGACAACTTTGTGTGACCGTGTGTATGCAAGACAAGTTTGAGCCAACATCCGTCGGAAAAAATCCTAGGATTTTGTTGTCGGAATGTCCGAACAAAGTCCGACCGTGTGTACGGGGCATAATGCAGTGAAAAAATCAGGTGCTGGATTCCATCTCCAACTGAGTGCAGGTATAACATAAAGTGACTTATCCTCATTTGTGTAGACAGATTGTGCAAATAAATGCAACGTGCAAAGTGCAAAGTGACTTGTCCTCTTCTGTGCAACACACTTCAGTGTAAGATGGCCTCTTACCTTACAGCAGTGGTCATCTTGGAGGTGTGTTGGGGTCGTTATCATGTTGGAGTACTGCCCTGCGGCCCAGTCTCCAAAGTGAGGGGATCATGCTCTGCATCAGTATGTCACGGTACATGTTCGCATTCATGGTTCCCCCAATGAACTATAGCTCCCCAGTGCCGGTGTTCTATCGAATAGTGCCCGCCGTTGAAAAGTGCCTGCGCGAATGTGCAGTACGGAAGGGCACTCCAGCTATTTTCCCGATCAGCTGGCGTGACATCACCATGGCGCATGAGCACATCGTAGGAGGCATTTTTCAATGGGAGATACCATTTGATGGGCACCAATGAAAAATATACAAACAGCGGAGAAAGACCGTAGTTGTCAGATTGTGCCTCACAGTTGCGGGCCTGGGTTGTGGGTGTGTTGCAACCTGCCCTTAGACACAGGAAAAACCCGCCGTTAGACACACCAAACCCGTCCTGCAAAGCCCACAAAGCCGGATCTTCAGCACACTGTAAACCCACCCCGCAATAGTGAGGCACAATCTGAAAACTACGGTCTCCCTCCGCTCTTTTCATAGCTTTCAATTGTGCCCGTCAAATGGTGTCTCCCATCAAAAAATGACTCCTACAATGTGCGCATGGTGGTGACGTTACGCCAGCTGATTGGGAAATCAGCTGGGGTGCCCTTCTGTACTGCGCATACACGGGCATTTTTCGGCTGCGGGCACTATTCGATAGAACACCGGCAGCACTCATGCCGCCTCAGACCATGACACTCCCACCACCATGCTTGACTGTAGGCAAGACACACTTGTCTTTGTACTCCTCACCTGGTTGCCGCCACACACTTGACACAATCTGAACCAAATAAGTTTATCCTGGTCTCATCAGACCACAGGACATAGTTCCAGTAATCCATGTCCTTAGTCTGATTGTCTTCAGCAGACTGTTTGCGGGCTTTCTTGTGCATCATCTTTAGAAGAGGCTTCTTTTTGGGATGACAGCCATACAGACCAATTTGACGCAGTGTGCGGTGTATGGTCTGAGCACTAACAGGCTGAACCCCCACCCCTTCAACCTCTGCAGCAATGCCGGCAGCACTCATGTGTCTATTTCTCATAGACAACCTTTGGATATGATGCTGAGCACATGCACTCAACTTCTTTGGTCGACAATGGCGAGGCCTTTTCTGAGTGGAACCTGTCCTATTAAACCGCTGTATGATCTTGGCCACTGTGCTGCAGCTCAGTTTCAGGGTCTTGGCAATCTAGAGCAACAATTCTTTTTTTCAGATACCCAGAGAGTTCTTTGCCATGAGGTGCCATGTTGAACTTCCAGTGACCAGTATGAGAGAGTGAAGCAATAGCACCATATTTAACACACCTGCTCCCCATTCACACCTGAGACCTTGCAACACTAACGAGTCACATGACTCCGGAAGGGAAAATGGCTAATTGGGACTAATTTGGACATTTTCACCTAGGGATGTACCCACTTTTGTTGCTAGCGGTTTAGACATTAATGGCTGTGTGTTGAGTTATTTTGAGGGAAAAGCAAATTTACACTGTTATACAAGCTGTACACTCACTACTTTACATTGTAGCAAAGTG
Organism: Aquarana catesbeiana; assembly: GCF_042186555.1. Taxonomy (NCBI): domain Eukaryota; kingdom Metazoa; phylum Chordata; class Amphibia; order Anura; family Ranidae; genus Aquarana; species Aquarana catesbeiana. The sequence goes on from NC_133329.1 coordinate 257,395,708, forward strand.
TCATTTCTTCAGTGTTGTCACATGAAAAGATATAATAAAATATTTACAAAAATGTGAGGGGTTTACTCACTTTTGTGAGATACCGTGTATATATATATATATATATATATATATATATATATATATATATATATATATACAGTGGGGACGGAAAGTATTCAGACCCCCTTACATTTTTCACTCTTAGTTATATTGCAGTCATTTGCTAAAATCATTTCAGTTCATTTTTTTCCTCATTAATCTACACTTACCACCCCATATTGACAGAAAAACACAGAACTGTTGACATTTTTGCAGATTTATTAAAAAAGAAAAACTGAAATATCACATGGTCCTAAGTATTCAGACCCTTTGCTGTGACACTCATATATTTAACTCAGGTGCTATCCATTTTTTCTGATCATCCTTGAGATGGTTCTACACCTTCATTTGAGTCCAGCTGTGTTTGATTATACTGATTGCCCTTGATTAGGAAAGCCACACACCTGTCTATATAAGACCTTACAGCTCACAGTGCATGTCAGAGCAAATGAGAATCATGAGGTCAAAGGAACTGCCTGCAGAGCTCAGATACAGAATTGTGGCAAGGCACAGATCTGGCCAAGGTTACAAAAACATTTCTGCTGCACTTAAGGTTCCTAGGAGCACAGTGGCCTCCATAATCCTTAAATGGAAGACATTTGGGATGACCAGAACCCTTCTTAGAGCTGGCCGTCCAGCCAAACTGAGCTATCGGGGGAGAAGAGCCTTGGTGGGAGAGGTAAAGAAGAACCCAAATATCACTGTGGCTGAGCTCCAGAGATGCAGTCGGGAGATGGGAGAAAGTTGTAGAAAGTCAACCATCACTGCAGCCCTCCACCAGTCGGGGCTTTATGGCAGAGTGGCCCGACGGAAGCCTCTCCTCAGTGCAAGACACATGAAAGTCCGCATGGAGTTTGCTAAAAAACACCTGAAGGACTCCAAGATGGTGAGAAATAAGATTCTCTGGTCTGATGAGACCAAGATAGAACTTTTTGGCCTTAATTTTAAGGAGAAAACCAGGCACTGCTCATCACCTGTCCAATACAGTCCCAACAGTGAAGCATGGTGGTGGCAGCATCATGCTGTGGGGGTGTTTTTCTAGTGCAGGGACAGGACGACTGGTTGCAATCGAGGTAAAGATGAATGCGGCCAAGTACAGGGATATCTTGTACGAAAACCTTCTCCAGAGTGCTCAGGACCTCAGACGGGCCAAAGGTTTACCTTCCAACAAGACAATGACCCTAAGAACACAGCTAAAATAACAAAGGAGTGGCTTCACAACAACTCCGTGACTGTTCTTGAATGGCCCAGCCAGAGCCCTGACTTAAACCCAATTAAGCATCTCTGGAGAGACCTAAAAATGGCTGTCCACCAACGTTTACCATCGAACCTGACAGAACTGGAGAGGATCTGCAAGGAGGAATCAGAGGATCCCCAAATCCAGGTGTGAAAAACTTGTTGCATCTTTCCCAAAAAGACTCATGGCTGTATTAGATCAAAAGGGTGCTTCTACTAAATACTGAGAAAAGGGTCTGAATACTTAGGACCATGTGATATTTCAGTTTTTCTTTTTTAATAAATCTGCAAAAATGTCAACAATTCTGTGTAATGCCCCGTACACAAGGTCGGATTTTCCGATGGTAAATGTCCGATCGGAGCGTGTTGTCGGACATTCCGACCGTGTGTGGGCTCCATCGGACATTTTCCATCGGATTTTCCGACACACAAAGTTTGAGAGCAGGCTATAAAATTTTCCGACAACAAAATCCGATCACTTCAATTCCGACCATGTGTGGCCTGTTCCGACGCACAAAGTGCCACGCATGCTCAGAAGAAATTCCGACACGGAACAGCTCGGTCTGGTAAAATTAGCGTTCACAATGGATACAGCACTTTCGTCACGCTGCAGTGTTAAAAATGGTTTAATACAGCGCACTCGCTTCTTCTTTATAATGTGACAAGAATTAAGTAGTTTTGCTGCTCATATTCACACACACTTCTCACAAACTTATTTTTTTTTTCTTGGGATTCCCTGAATATATTGTTATTTGTCACATCTGACATAAATTTTTATTTTTTTATTTTTTTTATTTAAAGCAATTTTTCTTTTAGATTTTATGTTTGTATTTTTTCAAAGGCTGATCTTTGTTTAATGTTATTTTTAGTTTTACTCCAGAATATTTTTGTGTGTGTTTTGTGTGTCAAGTTACCACAACACCATTGATATCTTTTATTATTTAATCTCAAGGAGATTGTTTGTTGTTGGTGTCCCTTGTTAATTTCACATTGTATTTTTGAAATGTACCTGAATCCTCACAAACTGTCCTTTTTGAAGTAAAACACACATAGGCAAGTATAATTCAAACCAAAAATCCTTTATTAAGGGCTCAGAACCAAACAAAGAGGGAGGCAACGCTGGATAAAAAGGAGAAATTAGCGAAGCCTGGGACCCCCAGGGCAGACATCAATTCTTGAACATCAAAATTGGTGGCCTGAGGAGTCCATATGTAAGGGAGGGCAGTCTGGTCCAGAAGTCCCAGAGATCCGGATAGCAGCAGATGACATCTGTGTCCCCAGGCTGTGGTACCACAAGAGGCTGCATCTTTTGGCCGACCAGAATGGATCCAGGGTCCTCACTTTCTGGTCTCCCTTCCACGCTTCCTTCCTTGCTGTGGCTCTGCTGTTGGAGATGTGGCATTAGGAGGAGTAGGACCTGGAGGAGGAGGAGGACTAGGAGGACCTGGAGGTGAAGGAGAAGGAGGAGGAGGACCTGCAGGAGGAGGAGGAGGAGGACCTGCAGGAGGAGGAGGAGGAGGACCATGTGTGAGTTCACAAAGGTGTGTATCAGATGTAATTTGGGCCCTCATCCCCTTATTAAGAGCCTCCAATATTAAGGACTCACACATGAGTTGTTGTCCCTCCTCCATCCTCTGCATTTTACAGGCAATGATGGCAGCGAAGTCATCCTCCACGGTGTGTGATGCTCCCAGGGCCTCTGTAGCCCTCCAAAAGGAGCCTATGGCAGCCTCCTCTAGGGCACTCCTCCTCCTGCCACTTTCTCTTTCAAGGTGTAGGGGAGGGACCGGCATATCAGGCAGCCTGCTCGGCCCGGCCACCTCCTGGCTGAGACTTCCCTGTGTATGAAAAAGGGACATGGTTTTAGTTTTTGCATCATCAATCACAATCATAAATTAGTACTCCAAACTAACATCTAGTTAACATCATTGATTGGACAACCAGCAATATTTAGAGGAATGCTATACCTGGCTCAATCTGGGCTCCTCCACATGTTGTTGCCTGGAAGGCCCAGGTTGGGCGTCAGAAGCCTCAGCTGGAGGGGAAGGAAGCGTGGAAGGAAGACTGGAGAGTGATGAACTGGGTTCAGTCTGGCCTGCCAGAAAATGCAGCCTGTCATAGTACCACATCCTGGGGACATAGATGTCATCTGCTGCTCTGGATCTCCGTGAATCCTGGACTTTCTGGTGCTCCCTTACATATGTGCTCCTCAGGCCACCAATTAGGATCTTCAAATATGTGATGTCTGCCGTGGGGATCACCTGCTTCACAATTTCCAACAATTGATCCAGCGCTGCCTTCCTCTTTGTTTGGTTCCTGTAATGTGGGTGGTTGATCTCCCACAGACAAGGCAGCTCCCTGAACATGTCAATGAATATTGCCATGAAGTCATTATCTTGAAAGATATCCATTTTCACTGCAAGACACAACACAAGACAAACCCTAATGTCAGGCCAAACTCTCCTAATCTTGTTACAATATAGGCCTCAATGTAGAAGCAGTATAGGCACAAGTATGTCTCTGTAGTATGTATACCTTCGTTCTTACGATCGGCGCCTCCACTGCTCCTTCCTCCGCTCACAGATCGTACGTAATACGCACGTGTGGTACGCTTTAGACACACTGCGCATGCGTGTAACTCCGCCCACCCCTGACGTTCTTTCTAGTCTATTCCCCGCCCCTTTTCATTCTGCGCAGTGGGGGAAGAGCACATGGCGGATACACAGCAGGTGCGTGCTAATTACAGGAATGAGGAGGAGGAGGAGGAAAGCCCGCATCCGGACACGTCCCGATCCAGAAGGAGAAGATTTAAGGCCACAAATATGTCCTTTGGGGAGATGTTGGACATTCTGAAGAAGGCCGACTATGATGGAAAGTATGGACCTTACCCCAACCCCAATATCAGAAAGGCCAAGATCATTGCGAAAGTGGTCAAAAGTCTGCACCGGAATTTCGGGGTACGACGCTCGAAAGATCAGCTCAGGAAGCGGTGGTCGGACCTGAAATTAAGAGAGCCCAAGCAGTACAGAAAGATCTGGAGAGTGCTGCAAAAAAGTAAGTAGTTGTGCTGTGTTCCTATTCTTTTTGTCTTTATTACGTTTGTGCTGCTCCATATGCTTTTCTTAATTGTTGTACAGTTTAAAATGGCAATTTTAATGTTCATGGGCCCATTATTCATTCGTATCAAACATTTTTATTTCGGCCTCTAAAACACCATTGTTTAGGCCTTATGCATTTTCCTACATTTTTTAGGGCCTACTTGGATGAAAAATATTTGGTTGTGTAGATGGGTTTGTTACTAGAATGAAATGCAAACTAGATTCTGTGTAAGGAGAGGACACTGAGCAGCTGTTTTCACATCTGGACACTGGAGCACTAGTGTGGGACATAAGAACACCATTTTTATTAGGGGGGGCACACAGGTGCTCCAGTGTATACTATAGGGGGGTCTCCATCTGTGAAGCTTGTACAAAACAGGTAAAGTTTTGCAGGTTGACAAAGGACACTAAAAAAGCTACATCCTGGAACTCTGCTAAAATTGACAATTGTACCCCACTTCCAAGCAATGTTTCCTATTATTAGTTCTGCCATCAAATATCTGTGTGCTAATTATACAATTTTTGTTTTACATAGGGGAGAAAAGACTCGGAGGACACCCCTCATCTGAGGAGACCAGAGACCCCCCATCTCTGGAAGAAGGGGAAATACCCCAAACACAAGCTGAGCAGGAGGAGGAAGAAGATGTGGTGGAAATTGGCACCACAACAGGTGACCACAGACTCAGGTAAGAGATGGATGCTGGCAGATTTTTGATACCTGTTTTTGTTTGGTTTCTCTCTTTTTAGGTGATCGTGATGTTATGGATCGAGATCCTTTCACATCAGAAAGTGCCCAGATCCTGATCGGGGAGATCATGGGGTGTAATTTAGAATTGGAAAACCTCAAGAGAAAAATCAATGATGTTATTCAAAAAAATAATAGCATCATTGATGTTTTGGGGCGAATTTAAAACCCCACAAAATCACTTTCTTTTTTTGTGTGCTACAATCTTAAAAATTTTTGTGCGATGTTTCAAAAAGCCAAATTTGGAGGATGCACACAGTGTGCCAACATGTGCTATCAGCCATCACGGGAGATCAATGGATGCGTTTTTGGGGTGCAACCCCTTCCTCAATAATAAAGTAGCGGTGAGGAAGCGGTTGCTCCCACAAAACACGTCCCTTGATCCCCCATGATGGCAGTTAGCACATGTTGACATTCGTAAATTGGTGTGCATCTTCCAAATTTGGCTTTTCAAGGGATGACATCACCCCATCTGAACGCAATATCAAACACAGTTCCTAAATATTAACGTCTGATATTGCCTTCAAGTTTTACCATATGTGAACTTTGTAAGTTCAAGATTTTTGTCTTTCTTGTTGGTTTTACACAGGCCTGTTTTATCGTAAATGGACATTTCTATTTTTGATAATGCCACCCCAAAAATTATTATACAACAAACATGTTGGTTTGTTTTAAAAACCTTTTCTAAATGCACATGTGATTGTGCAGGTATTAAAAAGTTTGTTAATCAAGAATGTGTGGATTATTGTCTCAACGCTACAACACTTTTGTGGTGATGTAATTGCTGTTTTCTGAGAAAATGGTGGTTATTTCCTAAGGGCAAATCCTCTTTGCACTACAAGTGCAGTTTCAGTGCAGTTTCAAGTGCACTTGTAGTATAAAAAGTGTATACGCCTTTAGTAAATAACACCCAACAGTGCTTTGTATAAGGTTACACAATCACGCCATTTTCAGGACTCCCCACATTGCTGTCAGGGTCAGCTAAAACAAACACAAGCAATAAATGTCACCAAAGATTAGCTTTTTTTTTTATTTGATAAATGCTTCACAAATTGTCTGGAATATTGATGGCCCCCCTACCCGCAAAGAACTCAAGGTATCTTAACCGGACATCACGGGCACTCAGGGAGGGCAAGCCAGGACGGCCACTTTCAAGCACTGTCAGGGTTGTATCATGTAGAATTCCGGCCTCAGGCCCAACTCAGCCAGCATAGTTGGCAGAATGTTTGCGTAAAAAGTTATGGAGAACACAGCACGCCAGGATTAGATGATTAAGTTTATACTCCGCCATATGGATGGGTGTCAGAAATAGGCGTAACCGGCTGGCCATGATTCCAAATGTGTTCTCCACCACTCTTCGGGCTCTCTCCAGCCGGTGATTAAAAACCCTCTGTTCCGGGGTGAGGGTCCTCATCGGGAATGGCCGCATAAGATGGTCCCCCAGCGCAAATGCTTCATCCGCAACGAAGACGAATGGGAGTCCTTCCACATTGTCCTCTGGAGGTGGCAAGTCCAAGCTGCCATTCTGGAGACGCCTGTAGAACTCCGTCTGGGCGATGACTCCACCATCCGGCCATTCTTCCCCATGTCCACATACAAGAAGTCATAATTAGCCGACACCACCGCCAACATCACAATACTATTGAACCCCTTATAGTTGAAATAGTACGACCCAGAGTTGGGTGGTGGGACGATGTGGACGTGTTTCCCATCAATTGCCCCTCCGCAGTTAGGAAAGTCCCACCGCTGGGCAAAGTGGGAGGCCACAGTCTGCCATTCCTGTGGCGTGGAAGGAAACTGTTGAGGAAAACAAAAATAAATTACTATTTTTGCACATAAACATGGCAAGCAGATTAGGCACAAACATTCTTGGCCAACCTCCATAGCATTTATTAAGGGGAAATTAACACCAAAGTATAAGGTACACCTATCATATTCCCCCTCCCCCCCTCTCATGGGCCATTTCTAACATTATAGGGGGGGTAGAATCTTGGACGGCAGCCCACTGGACAGGTAAGAAGTGTCATAATACAAAGATATAAATACACACTGTACACATTTGAGGACATTTGGACATTCTGCTATTACCTGTCAAGATAATAATAGAATACAAAAACTTTAATCAGTACCATTGGAAAGTATACAGGCAGGCCCTTGCACTACATGCTTTGGGGAATTCATCCATAAATCTGACCAGTAAAGAGATGGGTATAGTGTGTATGGGTTTGGCAAAGTCAGCAGATAGATGATTGAGGATAGATAGAGAATTGGGATCAGCTGACTTAGCAGTTGGGGGGAGGGAGGGTTTAGAAAAATGTTTTGGGGACACTACAAAAAAAAGCCTCTGGCACTCTGCCTGAATTTAAAGCACAAATCACATTTCTAAACATTTTAGGGGGTGTTTGGGGTAAAGCACTACTATGGAGCTGATAAAATACATTGTTAAGTGACTACATGAGGTGAATATAGGGGCAGGAGAGCATGTTGGGGAGGTAAGTGAAGGCAGATATGTATGAAGGACTAAAAAAATAATTACATAAAAATCCAGCATGCATGAGGACAAAGGGGACATTCACAGCATATTACAATCATGGTAATTAGGGAATGAGGAAAGAAATACAATATCTTAGCAAACATTCAATACAATAAAATGTGATATTAAAGGATAAAAATCTTACCTTCATATACTCCTTCTGCAGGACCTGGATGATGGCAGAACAGGTCTCTGAGATTATGATCCCCAGAGCCTGGGGGGAGATGCCTGTCGAGAACTTGAGGTCCTGCAGGCTTCTCCCTGTCGCCAAGTACCGCAGGGTAGTGACGAGCCTCTGCTCCGGAGTGATGGCTTGCCTCATGCAGGTATCCTGCCTGCTGATATAGGGGGTCAGCGAAGCCAGCAGACGGTGAAATACGGGGTCCGTCATCCTGAGAAAGTTCCTGAAATCATCAGGATTATTCTCACGGATCTCATGGAGCAAAGGCATATGAGAGAACTGGTCACGCTGAAGAAACCAATTCTTGGTCCCCACCCTGTTCATGGACTGGACTTGTGTCAAGGTCAGGACCCCAACACCAAGCCCCCGCACAGCACGAACTCTACGAGGAGTACGTATATGCAACATGGCTAGAAAACGGTCGGCTGCTCAGAACGAAGTAACAGAACGCACTGAAGAACAGCAAGGCCTGTGAAGAGCGACCTGAAAAACAGTAACGAACGAACAAGAACACAATGACTAATTAAAGTCACGCGGAACTTGCTTACACGCACTGAAGAGCAGATACAAACCCACAAGCACAAACTGAACCGCAGAAAACGATCTGAAAGCCACGAGTCTAAAACAGCGTGAATCGTCTCTCACCAAACTTTTACTAACATGAAATTAGCAAAAGGAGCCCAAAGGGTGCCGCACTTGGTTCTGAACTGGCCTTTTCTAGTCTCATCATACGTGGTTGACGTCACCGCGTTGTTGGCGATCGGAAATTCCGACAACTTTGTGCGACCGTGTGTATGCAAAACAAGTTTGAGCCAACATCCGTCGGAAAAAATCCTAGGATTTTGTTGTCGGAATGTCCGAACAAAGTCCAACCGTGTGTACGGGGCATAATTCTGTCAATATGGGGTGCTGTGTGTACATTAATGAGGAAAAAAATGAACTTAAATGATTTTAGCAAATGGCTGCAATATAACAAGAGTGAAAAGTTTAAAGGGGTCTGAATACTTTCCATCCCCACTGTATATATATATGTATAAATATATATATATATATACAGTGGGGACGGAAAGTATTCAGACCCCCTTAAATTTATATATTTTTCACATTTATTTAAGAAAAACGCGACACTATTTGATTGCATCATTTTTTTTGAGTTTGTGATAAAACTGATAAAACTAACTGAGAAGGTTTGAGCAGCAGGGGGATTTATCTGTACTGTATTTACATATTTTTTTAGCAATATTGTACAGTAAAGCAATGTTAAAATTATTTTCTAATTCTAATGTATTTCTAAGCCAGGGAACTCTTTCTAGCATCCTCTAAGCTCTTAGGACAGAGCCAAGTTATAAAAACCAGACACATTTTGGGAAAGCTATTCCCTTTTCTTCCTTCCAGCTAAATGATTATGGAACTATAAATGTGCATTTACCAATACTAATAGATTAGTTCAGGCTGGTATGCTCCCCACATGCAGTGCTAGAAGACTTATAAGATATAAAGTCTTGCTGAAGATCTCAATAAAAAATGATGACGCTACTCATAGATTATCTTTACACATTCCCTCCCCTTCTCCATCATACCAATAACAATTGTGCATAGCAGTGGAACAGTTTCCAGAGTTTATTGTGGGACAATAAGGAGTAACCCAAAGAACACGCCAACAAGAATCTCTTTTTTGTTTGGGGTGGGGGTGTTTTTTTCTGCAATTGCTGTGGTTTCTTTTTTTTTTTTTTTATTAATAATTGGCCAATTATAATTTTAATAATGTTTTTGTAATTGGTTGTTTATTTTTTACAGTTTTGTTATAAATAAAGTATATAGGTTTTAAGATACGGTACCGAGTTGCCTCGCAGGTCTTGGATGTTTCAACATAATGCTGTTGGTAAAACATAATATTTAGGTGTGTTGTGTAGTTCCTGCAGGATGGCACTGAGACTGAGTGAAGATAACGAGGTGAGGTACTTGTAGCCTAGGCTGGTCAGGCAAGGTCCAAAGTGGCTGCACAAGAGTATCTGTGCCACAGTCAAGAAACTGTAGTGGTCTGGGAAGGCAGTAGCTGGTAAATAACCCAGCAATTCCAAGGGCAAGGAAAGCAAGCAGTCCAAGATTTGGGCAGGCATCAGGCAAGCATACTCCAGTAAACAATCGGAGGTTGGCAGCAATACAAAAAAAAAGAATCCAAGTTCAAGACAGGGGTCAGAAACAATGGAATCCAAGACAGGTTTACGGGCAGAGACAAATGAAGTAATACTGGCAGGGAACTAAGAAACAAGAGCCAGAGCTCTGGGCCTATGATTAGGGATGACCTTCAAGTTCGAGTCGAACTCATGTTCGACTCGAACATCGGCTGTTCGCCAGTTTGCCAAACAGCGAACAATTTGGGGTGTTCGCGGCAAATTCGAAAGCCGCGGAACACCCTTTAAAAGTCTATGGGAGAAACCCAAAGTGGTAATTTTAAAGGCTTATATGCATGGTATTGTCATAAAAAGTGTTTGGGGACCCGGGTCCTGCCCCAGGGGACATGTATCAATGGAAAAAAAAGTTTTAAAAACTGACGTTTTTTCGGGAGCAGTGATTTTAATAATGCTTAAAGTCAAACAATAAAAGTGTAATATTCCTTTAAATTTCGTACCTGGGGGGTGTCTATAGTATGCCTGTAAAGGAGTGCATGTTTCTCGTGTTTAGAACAGTCTGACAGCAAAATGACATTTCAAAGGAAAAAAAGTCATTTAAAACTACTCGAGGCTATTAATGAATTGCCGGTCCGACAATACACATAAAAGTTCATTGATAAAAACTGCATGGGATTTCCCCACAGGGGAACCTCGAACCAAAATAAAAAAAAAAAAACTGGCATGGGAGTCCCCCTAAATTCCATACCAGGCCCTTCAGGTCTGGTATGGATATTAAGGGGAACCCCGCGCCAAAAATTAAAAAAAAAAATGACGTAGGGGTCCCCCTCAAACTTCATACCAGACCCTTCAGGTCTGGTATGGATTTTAAGGGGAACCCCGCGCCAAAATTAAAAAAAAAAATTGTCGGGCCAGGCCACATGCCCTCAACATTGGGAGGGTGCTTTGGGGTAGCCCCCCAAAACACCCTGTCCCCATGTTGATGAGGACAAGGGCCTCATCCCCACAACCCTTGGCCAGTGGTTGTGGGGGTGTGCGGGCGGGGGAATTATCAGAATCTGGAAGCCCCCTTTAACAAGGGGACCCCCAGATCCCGGCCCCCCCTGTGTGAAATGGTGACCCCGTCCCCCTCTGACGTCAAGGGGAATGCCACAGGGAAGTCCCCGTCAAGACCCCGTGCATCAGAGGGGGTGGGGTCACCGGGTGGACCCGCCCTCCATTATATAAGAACAGTCAGAAGATGAGAAGTGTCACACAGTGGGAGCCTCCCATCCAATCATGGATGCAGAGCGGCCCGAAAAGAAGATGAAGATGTCCTCATCAACATGGGAACAAAGTGTTTTGGGGGCTACCCCAAAGCACCCTCCCAATGTTGAGGGCATGTGGCCTGGTACGGTTCGAGGGGGGGCGCTCTCTCGTCCCCCTCTCTTTTCCTGCTGCCTGCCAGGTTGCGTGCTCGGATAAGGGTCTGGTATGGATTTTTGGGGGACCCCACGCCAATTTTTTTTTAATTTTGGTGCGGGGTTCCCCTTCAAATCCATACCAGACCTGAAGGGTCTGGTATGAATTTTGAGGGGGACCCCTACATCATTTTTTAAAAAATGTTGGCGCGGGGTTCCCCTTAATATCCATACCAGACCTGAAGGGCCTGGTATGGAATTTAGGGGGACCCCCACGCCAGTTTTTTTTTTTAATTTTGGTTCGGGGTTCCCCTGTGGGGAATGCCCATGCAGTTTTTATCAATGAACTGTTATGTGTATTGTCGGACCGGCAATTCATTAATAGCCGTGAGTAGTTTTAAATGACTTTTTTTCCTTTGAAATGTCATTTTGCTGTCAGACTGTTCTAAACACGGGAAACATGCGCCCCTTTACAGGCATACTATAGACACCCCCCAGGTATGAAATTTAAAGGAATATTACACTTTTATTGTTTGACTTTAAGCATTAATAAAATCACTGCTCCCGAAAAAACAGACGTTTTTAAAACTTTTTTTTGCATTTATACATGTCCCCTGGGGCAGGACCCAGGTCCCCAAACACTTTTTAGGACAATATCATGCAAATTAGCCTTTAAAATGAGCACTTTTGATTTTAAAACGTTTGAGTCCCTTAGACTTCAATGGGGTTCTAACGTTCGTGCAAAGTTTTGGTCTGTTCGCAAGTTCTGGTGCGAACCGAACCGAACCGGGGGGTGTTCGGCTCATCCCTACCTGTAATTATCAAATAGATCACCAAAATATCATGGACAATCAAGAGAGAGGAGACAGGGTGGCCAAAGCTGACCCCTGCCTAGTAACCAGAATCTTCCATTAGGGGCACACCACTACTGGCTAATCAATGCAGGGGGTGCATCAGGCCAGGAGGAAGAAGTGACCACTGGCTGCAAAGAAGTGTGACTTATGCTCTGAGAGGGAAAGAAAGTGCATCCAGCTCTCCTAACTCCAACAATTTTAGATAATTCTTGAGTGCAACACTTCTACAGCCTGGTCCAATGGTTGTGGCAAGTTCATTAAGAAATGCCACCATATTGGCGATTAAAAAAAAAAAGTTGAAATAAATAAATCCTTGTCCACATTGGAGTAAATTATTTGACTCTTATTTGACCCAAGCTGTGCCATTTATTGCAAAGATGGGAGATTTTTTAGTGTTCAAGGCACTCATTATGAATACCAGGGAAAGTGTGCATGTATGTGTTTGCAATTTATTCTTGTTTATTTTTCACTTCATAAATATGACCCTTTTTTTTTACTAGCACATATCAGTAGGTTGTATATTGTAAATCAATTAATCATAAAGTAGCAAAACTATTTTGCAATATCAGTATCCAATATAACTTTATATACATACACTGTGAATAATGTAATATCTTTTTTTTTTTAATCTGGAAAAGTAAACACAAATCCAAGCCTAAAATAGAGAATGCATGGATTTGTATACATTTATATGTGAATATCAGAATACTGTAAAGTGGTGAAATATCATGTTCATACAAAAATGAAATAAATGTACTGCATCTGCTTTTATGACAGATGATCAGTCATATTAAAAAGCTTACATGTGCATGTAATCTATTCTGTTCAATAAAACAAATAAAATATAAGAAGCTGATGTATATTTATACATTATTTTGAAAGTGTGATGCATTTTAACTTTTGTCTTCTCTATGCTGATTATTAGCTGCATGCAGCACTCTTTTTCACGTTTACATTATTTTGAATAAGGCTGTTCGGAAATGGGATGGTTGTTAGGAAATTCAGTGCTACACTAACAGCTTTCCAGTTCAGAACTTGACACTTTTACCCCAGTCATTATAGGAGGCAAGGGAAACAAGCTGAACAATTTGAGATGAATGACTATTCATGGCAGAGGAGTTGTACTGCTGCATTAAATCTATACCTTATTACTATCTGCAGCTTATCTTACAGATGACATCACTGATATTTTCCATATACAATTTTTTTCTAATAGGCGCTGCCGGCAATATTGGACCACTATGAGCTGCAATGTTCAGAGAAGCACTTACCTGAGACACATACTTGCAGAACTTGGCCGCCTGTGCCTATCCTGCTAGAACTGGTCCCTTAATGGCAGCAATATTTGTACTACAATATACAGTAGGGATATGCAATGTATAGCTGCATGCTAAACAATAGTGTGTTTGATTAAAGCTCCAGAAAACCAGCTAAGAATAAAGATGAAGGACATACCATATATGAGAGATGTTTTACTTGCCAAACGACTTGTATTGCTATCAATCTAGTCGTAAGACAGCCTTGTCTTGCAGTGCAGGAGACCTGATTTTCCCTGCTTCTTTTCAGTAACATTTACAGGCCTTGTCCCTTCTCCAGGCTGTTACTGGGCAGTGAAAAAAGAAGCAACAAACTGAGCTCATCATCTCTTTGTCATTCTGCTCTCTTATATCATCATGGTCCAGGCACTGCAGAACAAAACTGATTGGCTTCTTGTGTTGCTTCTCTCTCCCCCATTCCGAGCTCTGTTGTACAGGGACTGCAAGAGACGGATACCAGGCCAAATTCAGGTACTAACTTAAAGTGTAAGTCTGGGCTAGAACTAACTAACACGTGACTGGACCAGAGCGCCCTGAAAATAGATAAGCATCTTCCTTCTACAGGGTAGTTGGTAAAGGCATTAGAAGGTGGGTGGGAGCAGTTTAAAGCTTAGTTAGTTTTATCCCAGACGTTTGCTTTAACCACTTAAGGACCAAGCCTCTTTCTGAGATTTGTTGTTTACAAGTTAAAAACAGGTTTTTTTGCTAGAAAATTACTTAGAACCCCCAAATATTATACTTTTTTTTTCTAACACCCTAGAGAATAAAATGGTGGTCGATGCAATACTTTATGTTACACCGTATTTGCTCAGTGGTCTTACAAGCAGACTTTTTTTGGAAAAAAATACACTTTTTTGAATTAAAAAATAAGACAACACTAAAGTTAGCCCAATTTTTTGTTTATATTGTGAAAGATAATGATACCCAACATGTCACGCTTCAAAATTGTGCCCGCTCGTGGAATGGTGACAAACTTTTACCTTTAAAAATCTCCATAGGTGACGTTTAAAAAATACTACAGGTTGCATGTTTTAAGTTATAGAAGAGGTCTAGGGCTAGAATTATTGCTCTCGCTCTACCGATCGCAACAAGACCTCACATGTGTGGTTTGAACACTGTTTTCATATGCGGGCCTTAGTTGCGGGACGGGGCGCGTTTAAAAAAATTTTTTTCTTATTTATTTTACCTTTTTTTTACATTTTTATACTGTTTAAGAAAAAAAAAATATGTCGCTTTTATTCCTATTACAAGGAATGTAAACATCCCTTGTAATAGAAAAAAGCATGACAGGACCTCTTAAATATGAGATCTGGGGTCAAAAAGACCTCAGATCTCATATTTCTATTTAAATGCAATAAAAAAAAAAAAAAATTGTCATTTAAAAAAATGAAGAAAAAAAAAGGCCCTTTAAGAGCTATGGGCTGAAGTGACGTTTTTATGTTGCTTCCGATATGGAGACAGGTGGGGGCCATCTTCCCCTCACTTGTCTCCATACCCAGGCAGGGGACAGGCGCGATCGCCTCCTCCGCTGCCGGGTGCTCTGGTAAGCGCCAGAGGGTACAGGAGCGCGGCGGGAGGGGGGCCCCTCTCCCGTCGCCGATAAAAGTGATCTCACGGCGAATGCTGTGCACAGCCGCACAATCCATGAGGATTGGGTGGGTACCATTTAAAATGTGGGCCTAAGAATGGAGGCTTTATCATACTCAGTTCTACAAAGCGTTTGGGCTTCAGGATGCAGACCAGAACTTGCTAAGCTCTGAGAAAACAAAAAGCTTGTTTTCTCAATAGTAGACACATACCCTGGAGCCTCTCACCCTGTGTAGGTGAGAAACCAAGATGACACATAAACACTGTTCACACTTGCCCAGGGACTCCTTGCATGCTGGACTGTGCTAAACTGCTTCTCACTATGACAGTTCTAGCCTGTCACATTATTTATTACAATGTATTAATTTCATGCTGAACTATTTTCTGTAGTACTGCTGACCTTGTATTCTCCTACCTCTGCACTCCCTTTCCTCTCATTGATCACAATCTTATCAGTTTCATGCTGTCCCTGTCTTCATTCATCTATCCCTCCAAACAGCAAATGATTACCTGTAGAAACCTTCGCTATTTTAACCCCTCTCTTCTATGTTCTGCTGCTGATCACCGCTATTCTAAATCTCACTACTGACCTTCGCTTAGCTGGCTTCTTCTCTCTACAATGTACGCTCACTCTCATCCAAAAATGGCATAGGCCCCCCAAAAATCCATACCAGATCCTTATCCAAGCATGCAGCCTGGCAGGCCAGGAAAGGTGGGGATGAGCGAGGGCAGAACCCCTTCCTGAATTTAACCAGACCACATGCCCTCAACATGGGGGAGGTGCTTTGGGGCAGGGGGGCACTTTCCTCCCACCCCAAAGCACCTTGTCCCCATGTTGATGGGGACAAGGGCCTCTTCCCCAAAACTCTGGGCTGTGGTTGTGGGGATCTGCCAGCAGGGGGCTTATTTGAATCTGGAAGCCCCCTTTAACAAGGGGGGGCCCTGAGATACTGCCCCCATATTAATGAGTATGGGGTACATTGTTCCCCTACTCATTCAACAAAAAAAGTTTAAAAAAGAACTAAAAACACAGACACGGTTTTTGACAATTCCTATATTAAAAATAAAAAAACAATGTCCCCTGATGTAAATCCATCATCAACCACAATGCCCACCACTACTGCAGGACCCGAAAAAAGAAAAAGAAAAAGCTCTGCCCGAGACGAAGGCTACCTGCCAAATTCAGGCTCTGACGATTAACAGTTCTTATATAGGTAAGGGGCGGAGCCACCTGGTGTTGTAACATGGTGGCACCGTCCCCTTGTGACGTCACTGACCCAGCATGCACCGCCATTCATAGAACACTCCTTCAGGGAAAAACTTTTCCTGAATGTAGGAACTGAAACTAGTATGAAATGGGCATTTATATATAAAAATGACTAACTATTAAAGAGGAGGTAAACCCTGATGGGTTTTTCCCAAGCAAAGTAAAAGCATAATGGGCTAGTATGCATCGCATATTAGCCCATTATGTTGCACTTACCTGCAGGGAAAGCCCGCGATATCACCGCTGTCCCCACTGTGTGGAAGCGTCCACCTTCACCCCTCTTCTTCCGGGGCCACTGACTCCGGCTCTTTGACTGGCCGGAGTCGTGTGACATCACAGCACAAGCCCTTTAGAAATGGCACGATCATGCCCTTTCTTCAGTGCATATGCACCGTTGACGTCGCAAGCGTATATGGTAAATATTCCCTAAACCGTACAGGTTTAGGAGATATTTCCAGTACCTACAGGTAAGCCTTAATATAGGCTTACCTGTTGGTAAAAGTGGTTGTACAGGGTTTACAGCCACTTTAAATGTGTGTTTGTGCTGTAATAAAGGCAAGTAATAATAAAAAATGTTTGCAAAACATCTTTTCACATAATTTCAGAATGATGGAGATGCTATAGTTAGCTGTATAGTAAGCTATAGTATTGTAAATTACTTGAAGTTATAACTGTTCAATAATTTAGAGGTAAAGAGTGCAGTCTTTTTGCAAAGAACTATGATCATATGAAAATGTGCTGCTTTTATTTTTCTATTGTTTAAAACCACTTCAGCTCCAGGAAGGTTTTACCTCCTTCATGACCAGGCCATTTTTTGCAATACGGCACTGCGCAACTGACAATTGCACGGTCATGCAATGCTGTACCTAAATTAGATTTATATAATTTTTTCACACAAATAGAGATTTATTTTGGTGGCATTTGATAACTACTGTTTTTTTTTTGTTTTTTTTTAATGTATTACTGTATATAAAGAAAATAAGAACTTCAATTCTGAAAAAAATTTTTTTTTACTTTCTGCTATAAACCATCCAATCCAACATCCAAAAAAAACAAAAAAAAAAAACTAAAAATAAAAAATCTAATTTCTTAATAAATTTAGGCCAAAATGTATTCTGCTACATATTTTTGGTAAAAATAATTCCAATAAGTATATATTATTTGGTTTGCGTGAAGTTACAGACTATGGGACATATACTGGGATTTCTATTTTTTTACAGTATCTCACAAAAGTGAGTACACCCCTCATATTTTTGTAAATTTTTTTTATATATTTTCATGTGATAACACTGAAGAAATTACACTTCGCTACAATGTAAAGTAATGAGTGTACAGCTTGTATAACAGTGTAAATTTGCTGTCCCCTCAAAATAACTCAGCACACAGACATTAATGTCTAAACCGCTGTCAACAAAAGTGAGTACACCCCTAAGTGAAAATGTCCAAATTGGGTCCAATTAGCCATTTTCTCTCCCCAATGTCATGCGAGCTTGTTAGTGTTACAAGGTCTCAGGTGTGAATGGGGAGCAGGTGAGTTAAATTTGGTGTTATCACTCTCACTCTCTCATACTGGTCACTGGAAGTTCAACATGGCACCTCATGGCAAAGAACTCTCTGAGGATCTAAAAAAAAAAATTGTTGCTCTACATAAAGATGGGCTAGGCTATAAGAAGATTACCAAGACCCCGAAACTGAGCTGCAGCACGGTGGGCAAGACCATACAGCGGTTTAACAGGACAGGTTCCACTCACAACAAGCCTCACCATGGTCAACCAAAGAAGTTGAGTGCACGTGCTCAGCGTCATATTCAGAGGTTGTCTTTGGGAAATAGATGTATGAGTGCTGCCAGCATTTCTGCAGGGGTTGAAGGGGTGGGGGGCCGGCCTGTCAGTGCTCAGACCATACGCCTCACACTGCATCAAATTGGTCTGCATGGCTGTCGTCCCAGAAGGAAGCCTCTTCTAAAGATGATGCACAAGGAAGCCCGCAAACATTTTGCTGAAGACAAGCAGACATGGATTACTGGAACCTGTCCTGTGGTCTGATGAGACCAAGATAAACTTATTTGGTTCAGATGGTTTCAAGCGTGTGTTGTGGCAAGTGTGTACAAGACAAGTGTGTCTTGCTTATAGTCAAGCATGGTGGTGGGAGTGTCATGGTCTGGGGCTGCATGAGTGCTGCCAGTACTGGGAAGCTACATTGAGGGAACCATGAATGCCAACATGTACTGTGACATACTGAAGCAGAGTATGATCCCCTCCCTTCGGAGACTGGGCCGCAGGGCAGTATTCCAACATAATGACCCCAAGCACACCTCCAACCTCACTGCCTTGCTAAAGAAGCTGAGGGTAAAGGTGATGGACTGGCCAAGCAAGTCTTCAGTCCAAAACCCTATTGAGAATCTGTGGGGCATCCTCAAATGGAAGGTGGAGGAGCGCATGGTCTCTAACATCCACCAGCTTTGCAATGTCATCATGGAGGAGTGGAAGAGGACTCCAGTGGCAACCTGTGAAGCTCTGGTGAACTCCATGCCCAAAAGGGTTAAGACAGTGCTGTAAAATAATGGTGGCCACACAAAATATTGACACTTTGGGTCCAATTTTGGCATTTTCACTTAAAGGGTGTGCTCACTTTTGTTGGGAGCGGTTTAGACATTAATGTGTGTTGAGTTATTTTGAGGTGACAGCAAATTTACACTGTTATACAATCTGTACACTCACTACTTGACATTGTAGCAAAGTGTCATTTCTTCAGTGTTGTCACATGAAAAGATAGAATGAAATATTGACAAAAATGTGAGGGGTGTGTGCTCACTTTTGTGAGATACTGTACATATATATTAGCAAAGGGGGCAATCAGTGACATAGCGAGACGGTGATAGTGCAGCGGGAATACTGGCACTAACTGACACTTTATGTCTATGTCTATCTATTTTGTCATAGTTACATTTCAAGTGGATGTAAACCCTCACATATACTCAGTGAAGTGAACAGCCTCAGATGATACACAGAGATGAAACAAATCTCCCTACATAAGTTTTACATGTATACTGCTGTCATCAGCTTGCTATATTCTTTAGATAGTGCACATCGTTTTAGAGATTTTTTCTTCCTGTTCAGCACCGGGTGTGGATTCTTGGCATACACTGTATGGGAGGAAAAGCACAAACCCCCTCTCCAAGCAGAGGAAGGAAGGAATGTGCAGAGCTGTGCTGTGAATAGAACAGCTCTCTGCTAATCTATTTATAGCACCCACCCCGACACAAATTTCAGGCTGGTTTAATCTCGGTTGTCAGAGAACTTGTCAGAAGTTTTCATGCAGATAACAGAAGATAGAAGCAGAAAAAGACACAGGACTTAGGGCTTTGGAGAGAGATAAGAAAACACTACAGATATATGTGCTTAGTTCAAATTTCATTAATTAGGTTTACATCCACTTTAATAACAATAGCCATATCTCTCTGCCATGTGCCTTTGAACCAAATCAGAAATCTTCTGTAATTTTTAAAATATTATCATCTTAAAGAGGAACTGCAGTCTACTCACATAATTTGTAATAAAAACATCTTTGCCATTCTGAAGCTTCCCTCCAACTACTTTGCATATTATTTTATATATACTATGATTCTGTACTTGCCAAATATGCTGCAGAAATCTTCCTCCATTGAGTCTGGCTGCATCCATTTTAACTGTAGGCAGCTGAATCTGCTGCCTGTTCACTTTCTGGATTTACATAGAAACATAGAGGCACACCTCCGGCTCTGCAGCCCTGCAGCTCTCATTGACCCTCTTATGACTCACCCCCCTCCCTTCTCTGACAAACTCTCACGAGAGTGAGAGAGAGAGAGAGAGCTTTGCATGATGTCATAAGCCTTTTTACCAGACAAAAAACAGGAAGTGGGCTGTATAAGGTATTTAATGGCAGAAAAAAATACTATCCAAAGGTAAAACAACAAAGGCAGAGGATTTAATAGATGGAAAGATGAAAAAATTACTGAAGTTCCGCTTTAAGTATTCCTTTCGGCATCTGCTTATACATTATATACAGAAAAAAACCCACAATCAAGCACAAACAAATGAAACCTAAACAAAAAATGAGTAAAAAAGAGTATGGAGGGTGGTGTGGGAATAGGCAGGGCGGGCATGTGACCTTGCAACTTTGTACTGTTTTTATTGATATTCATCTGTGCAATGTGAGTTTATTTGTATACAAGCCTGTTTTATCACTGTAAACATTATGCAAGCGATGTTGGTTTATTACTCATTATTTCAATTGCATTATAGATTTGATATATCCCACCTCGTCCCTAAAGAAGAAAACCTCTTTTCCAAAACATGTTGGGATTTGCCTGAGGACTATGCCCAGACTCACCAAGTGATGTGATACTGGAAGACTTCTCAGACTATTAGGGTAATTGTATTACTGCATGGTACTATGTTGTACATTTACAGTATGTCACTATCTTTTGTAACCATAATATTATTTTATTGACCTATTGGTCTTTTTTATGATGTTTGTAATAAAGTTTGGCATCTGCCTTTTATGCTTTGACTGACACCTACAAAGTCCCTTGGGGGTCTT
This sequence comes from Aquarana catesbeiana, assembly GCF_042186555.1. NCBI lineage: Eukaryota > Metazoa > Chordata > Amphibia > Anura > Ranidae > Aquarana > Aquarana catesbeiana. Next base: position 257,416,719 of record NC_133329.1, read on the forward strand.
TTGTTTTCTTTTTAATATACTGTAAGCTCAAGAAGCTAGAGGTAGACACGGGCAGATGTACAAATGTTCTCCTTGATGTGGTTCAAGACCTGATGAACTGGATTTGAATCTGGTAATACCTTTTTTTTGGCAGCTTAGAACCCAAGACATTGATGAATGGCCTGTTTACTGTAAAAAGAAATAGATACCTATGAACGATCAAGAGAGACAGTAACCTGGGATTTAACCCTTTGCTGACAGAGCAGTTTTTGCCTTTTTGCACACGTTTAAAAATATTTTTGGGCCTGAAGATTACATAAAACCCCCGAAGATTATATATTTTCTGAACACAGACAAACTGCAGAATAAAATAGTGGTAGTTCTAAACGTTTATGTCATGTGATATTTATGCAATGGTTTATAAAGTGCAATTTCTCAATAAAAAATACACTAAAGTTCATTTAAGGGCACACAAACACAATGTATTATCCAGTTTTTTAAAAAAATATAAAAGATGAGGTTGCACCAAGTAAATAGATACCCAATATGTCAAGTTTTAAAATTGTACATGGCTGTAGATGATAACGAACTTTGGTACCCTATATGTTCCATAAGTGAAGCTTGCTTTGAAAGGCCCTACAGGTCATCACTTTGACTGGTACTTGATGGCTGCAGTGCTGTAAGCATGCGAGTATGGCAATGCCTTTCAATACCTGACAGGTGCTTAAGGGAAGGGATATAAAAAATAAGGCTTCCTCTCCAAACACTTTCTAATGTCCTGTACACACGGGCGGACTTTTCGGCAACAAAGGTCCAACAGTCTTTCCGAATGACTTTCGACGGACTTTTGATGGACTTTCGAACGAACGGACTTGCCTACACACGATCACAACAAAGTCCGATGGATTTGTACGTGATGACATACGACCGGACTAAAATAAGGAAGTTCATAGCCAGTAGCCAATAGCTGCTCTAGCATAGGTTTTCATCTGTTGGACTCGCATGCAGACTAGCAGATTTTTCAATAGGAACTGGGTCCGGTGGAGTTCCGACGTAAAGATTTGAAACATGTTCCAAATCTAAAGCCCGTCAGATTTTCGACAGAAACAGTCCGCTGCAGGTCCGATGAAGTCCACACACGGTCGGATTGTCCGCCAGATTCGGTCCGTCGGACCAGTCCGGTCGAAAAGTCCGCTTGTGTGTACTGGGCATAATGCTGAAGGACACCAGGCTCTTTCACATCTCCAGTGCCCAAGTGAGAGGTGAGCATTTGTGAGGAGCTTTGTGTGCAAACTGCTTGCCCCCATTTAAACTGTTCCCATGCATACAACAGGACATCAGTGGCGCTATACATTATTCCGTTTCATACAGAAGGCTTGTGAGGACTGTGCACTGTTTATTTGAAATCCTTATTGTGTCTTTGATGTCATTGATCATTCTTTATCTCTTAGCTATGAGATTTTAAATTCACAGTGCATTTGTATCAAATCTATGAATTACTGATATTGGCAGACTTGCACATCTATTCTGAAAATGTTATACCTCTAGGGTTATCAAGTTTTCTACCTTCATAATCTATTCTGCAAAAAGTTTGAATGAGTAGAAAACTATATTAAAACCACAACAGTATACTTGATAGTGCACATCTTTTAACGTAGAATAGAAAGTCAAAGAACTAACTCTGACATTAAGAAATAATCATAGTAGGCTAGTTTAACTTTGCCTAGGCAGGAGAGCTAATACACACTGCAGTCACCCTTTAGTTATTTAAATAGTCCAAGCTTCTCAGCGTAGGAGGTAATTCCACACCTCCCCCTTTGCCGTGGTGACCGCACAGTAAGTAAAGTCCCAAGGCAGTAAAATCTTCTAAAGTAAAAAAGATAAATCTTCTACCTCTTTCTGCTTTGCAACTACTCCGTCCCAGGAGTGGCACAGGGCCGACAGCCAGCCAGCGTTACTCCTCCTCACCTCCGTCAGTTGTTATCAGCGCGCGTACCTGACACAGTCGCCGCGGCTCACTCTCCTTCCACTATCCCCGGAACTCTGTTCCCGCTCTCGCGCTGCTTGTGCCACGTCACTGGGCTCCGACACTGGGACCCTGTGTCGTCTGGGCACTCCTCCTCCGCACGGCGGCACTGCGAGATCTCCCGACCGTCACCACCGTCACCTCCACCCAGCCAGTCAAGCACCACCACACACCGAGCACCAGGGAGCGTCCACCGGTAAGAAGATAACGGGGCCTGTGCCTATGTCTAGCTTGGGGAGACTTCAGTCCAGCGTTACCACGCTAGTTCAGCATCAGAGCAGAGACCGGGAGGAGAGCACACGCAACACCATTCACTCCCACATCCGGTCACGCCCCCCGGAGTAGGTAAAGCCTATGATGACCAGGAAGAAGGGTGAGGAACAGCATCAACCAGTTCAGGAGAACTCATCCGCACACCCAACACGTTCAACTAAGGAGAAGGGGAGCCAAAGTGTTTCTGCAGCTGCTGCCGCAGCAAAATTAGATAAAATTGGCAAACATCCCCTCGCAGTCGCCGGGAAAGAGTAACCAAGTCCCCCCAGGGAAGGGATCGACAGGAGGGCCTGGGGATAGAAAAAGTCTGTGGAATGTAGCGGATAACTCTGCGGCTAACCCGAGAGTAGTGACCAAGAAAAGCCCTGTGAAGGGCCACTCAGGGGCGACCATGGACAATACCCACAATGTGAATATAGCTGGTCACCAGGAGCCTACCCTAAATGAAGTAATGGGTGCAATAAATGCCTGTAGTAGCTCGTTGAGCGAAATGTGCACGGAGTTAAGAGGTCTTAAAGAAGAAGTCAGTAGTATCAGGCAAGAGATTCAGAAAGTGGTTGAGAGAATTAGTGGTCTGGAAGAAAGGGTCAGCCGAATGGAAGATATGGTATCCCCAATGCAGCAGGACTTCAAAAAAATGCAAGCCCAACTGGAGGCCATTAAGTTTAAAGTGGACGAATGGGAGAACAGGTCGAGAAGGCAGAATATAAGAGTATTAGGTCTCCCGGAGAAATGTGAGGGCCCCCGTCCCGAGGAATTTATGGAGGGGTGGCTTAAAGAAGTTTTTGGGGCCGAGACTTTCTCTCAACTTTTCTCTATTGAGAGAGCGCACAGAGTGCCTACTAACCCTACACATTCAGAAAATCGAACTAGACCATTGATAATGAGGTTTTTCAGTTTCAAAGATAAAATGAAGGTGCTGCAGAGAGCAAGAGAAAAGGGGGACATTTTCTACAATGGAGCTAGAATATCGTTCTACCCAGATTACTCCCCGGAACTGCAGAGAAGAAGAGAGGGTTTTTTGGATATTAAACGAGCTTTACGGAACTTGAATATACCATATGCACTTTTATATCCAGCACGGCTGCGGGTTGTGGCCTCAGGGTCAACCCAGTTTTTTGAGTCAGCTCGGGGGGCCATGGAATGGCTTGAAGAATACAAAAAGAGCTGTTAGAGATAAAAGCTGAAAGTATATGGGATTGCAAGATTTTCCTTTTTTTTTTTTTTTTTTTTTGGGCAGGGACCGGGAGGGTGTGTGATGGGTTGGTATATTAGTTGATGAGTGTAAGAATAGGATGGTGGGTTGAGTTTTTTTTAACCCTTATGATAAGGGGGTCTCAGGGGATTTGGGAAGAGGAGGGGGGGGTTGGAAGGGATTGCTATGTAGGTTAAATAATGCTCACTTAGGGAGGGGGGTGGGGGACTGGTTGGATGTGGTTGGGGGGATCAATGAGGTCACGAGGAAAGCTCCTAGGGCTGGCCAAGATAGGCAACGGGGTGGGGAGAATGGCTCAAATGTAGCAAGGGTTAAAGATTCCAGAACACGGTTAATAGATGTGGTAACGTTGAAAGCAAATAAGAGGATGCACTTAAATTGCACAAAGATAGGACAGGGATTAAAAATAGCACTGAATAGGCCTGGGGAGGAGGTGGGAGGAGCCTCCTTCTGCTTCCGACCTGTGCCCCTTTCTCACAAAAGATTGATAAAAGCAACACTGACGGGTATTTTTTTAAAATTATTTTTGGGCTTATTGGTGAACCGATGCAGAGTGTTAAGGGATTGCTGGGGGGGAGGGCACGGGTGCCAGTATGCTTTTGTGATAATAGTGAAGGGTTGTTTTCCTTTGTTATTTTCCTTTTTATTTAATGCTAGGGTATTAATGCAGTCTCCTTTCGTGGCCCTGTTGTACACATTATTAAGTTGGGAATTAATCCCCCTACCGTTTCGATACTACTGGTATTTTTTTATGCTAATTGTTTTATGCAGGTTAGAGTATTTGGTATAACCTCCTGGAATATAAGGGGGATGAGCGATTCTATTAAAAAGGCCACTGTTTTTTCGGAACTGGAAGCCTATGGCACAGAAGTGATATGCCTGCAGGAAACACATCTGACAAATGAGACTAAATCACAAATTAAAAATAAAAAATTCCAGACACAGTACCACTCTGTGTACTCCTCTTATTCAAGAGGAGTCAGTATTTTGGTTAAGCGCGGGTTGACGTTTTCCTGCAGGGATGTCAGTATCGACAAGCTGGGTTGTTTTATTTTTTTGTATTGCTTAATTGAGGGTAGCCCTTTTGTTATAGTAAATTTGTATATTCCTCCTCCGTTCAGGATGGACGTTCTGTTACAGTTGGTAAGGTATATGGAAGATAAAGAAGGGGTGCCTGTTATTGGAGTAGGGGACTTTAATGCCGTACTGAATAACAGGCTAGATAGTTTTCCCCCTGGGCAGGAGGGGAGCAGGGTGTCTGAGGGTAGATTGGCCCAGTTTCTTGAGGAGATGGGGTGGTGTGACCTATGGAGAGTTCGCTTTCCTAATGCATATCAATATTCTTGTTTCTCAGGGACCCACCACACCCTCTCCCGTATTGACTTGGCCATTGGCAACCAGGAAATCCAGCCTCTTATAAGGAAAATTGAATACCGTCCAAGAGGGGTGTCGGATCATTCACCGCTGATAGTAAAAATAGGGGTGCAGGGCTGTGACAGCCAGAGGGTGTGGTCATTAAACCCAATATGGTTGGAGGTAATTGGGAATAATGAGGAAATGAAGGCAAGGTTAAGTGAGTTTATTGAACATAATGCTGGCTCTGTGTCGGAAGGGGTGGTTTGGGATTCCTTAAAAGCGTACCTGAGAGGGCTTCTGATCCAACAGATATCAATAGTGAAGAAACAATCAAGGGTAAGGGGTGAGGCTATTAGAGAGGAAGTGATGGTAGCAGAAAGAAAGTACGTGGCAGATCCAAGTCCGGTAAATCAAGAGTGTTGGATAAGGAAACAACAGGAATATAAAATGGAAAGTATTAGAGCTGCAGAAAATAGGAAACTCTTCCGGAGACAGAGGAATTTTGGGGAGGGGGAGAGTGTTGGCCGGTTGTTGGCCATGCTGGCCAGCGCTAATGCGCCCTCCTCAATAATTCCTCTAATTAGGACACCAGAGGGGGTGATTTCATCAGACTCAGGGGTAATAAGGGAAAGGTTCTTTGAGTATTATAAAGAGCTGTATAGGTCACAACACTGTGTAGAAAGGGGTGAGATGGAAAAATTCTTGGAAGGCACTGAGCTCCCGGCCCTTTCGGCTGCAGATAGGATAAGTCTAGAAGCCCCTATAATTCTTGAGGAAATGTGGCAAGCTATATCAGATATGCCTAATCGGAAAGCTCCGGGTCCAGATGGTCTCCCAGTTGAAATTTATAAACAATATGGGGAGGTGCTGGTCCCGGAGCTTCTGAAGACACTGAACTGGTCGGCGACCGTCAGTAGTCTACCATCCTCGATGTCCGAAGCAACAATAGTTTTAATCCAGAAGGAAGGGAAAGATCAAGTAGACATATCTTCATATAGGCCAATATCTTTGTTAGGGTCTGACGTTAAGATTTTGGCAAAAGTCCTGGCAGCTAGGCTAAATAAGTGCATTACTACCCTGGTGCACCCAGATCAATCTGGGTTTATACAGAATAGAGCTACTAGCAAAAATATCAGAAGGACATTTTTGAATCTTCCGACCCCGACTGTAAACATAGGATCCAGAGCTGTCTTATCTTTGGATATTGCCAAAGCATTTGACACTCTGGAGTGGGGCTACCTATGGTGGGTTCTGGAGAGGTTTGGTGTCGGCCCGGGGTTTATCGGATGGCTTAAAATACTTTATCAACACCCTAGCGCCAGATTAAAGATTAACAACGCATACTCGCAGAGGATATCCGTTGGGAGGGGAACTAGGCAGGGTTGCCTGCTTTCACCCCTGCTGTTCGCCCTGGCAATGGAGCCTTTTGCTGAAGTTGTGAGAAAAGCTGTTGGTTTGCAGGGATTTAAGAGGAAAGAGGGAGAAGAAAAAATAGCCCTTTATGCTGACGATGTTCTAATATTTCTGGGGGACACAGGGCCCTCATTAATAAAAGCAATGCAGCTGGTGGAAGGTTTTGGGAGGATATCGTGGCTGATGGTCAATTGGGAGAAATCGGTTCTCCTCCCGGTTGACTCGTCTAGTGGCTTGCTGCCCCAGGGAGTACCCCGAGTTAAAATAGTGGAAAAGTTTAAGTATTTGGGAATAGTGATCTCTAGTACCCCTGACCAGTTTATTAGTGACAACTTAGTCCCAATCTTAGAAAGATTTAAAAGGAAGAAGGATATTTGGTGCAGGCTCCCTCTGTCGGTAGCAGGCCGGATAAACCTGATTAAAATGATTTGGATGCCGCAGTTAATGTACATACTCCACAACTCTCCGGTCTGGATAAAAAGAGATTGGTTCGTTAAAATAAATTCCCTTTTCCGTGAGTTAATATGGAAAAAAGGTCAGGCTAGGATCAGTCTTCAGACATTACAACGCTCTACGGAGGAGGGGGGGTTGGCGGTTCCTCATCCATATAGGTACTTTCTGTCTGCACAGCTACAACATCTGGGAGGGTGTGAAAAGAGGGGGGAGATGAACAACAGTAGGGAAATTATGTTATCAGGTAACCCGCACAAATCCTTGGCAGGGGCATTAGAGGCTAAGTCTATTCACTGCGGGCTACCAACATACAAACTGGTGGCAAAAATCTGGCGGGTAGTGAAGGCGGAGTTGGGATATGAGGGCTTTACGGAGTTCTCACCTATATGGAACAACGAGCAGTTAAAGGAATTAAACTCTGTTGGGAAAAACAGGTGGTGGGAAGAGTGCGGTTTGGTCCGGCTGGTCCAATTGTATAAGGATAAGGTTCTCAAGTCCTTTCTGGAGCTAAGAAGTGAATTTGGTATTCCAAAGGAAACATTTTACTACTACCTCCAGATCAGACATGCCCTGGATAAACAGTTTAAGTCTAGGACGGTGGAATGGAGCAAGGCCCCCCTTCTTAATAGTGTGGTATCAACATCTAATTTTAAGGGAATGATTTCAAGGATCTATGGACAACTGATGGCTAGAATGGCAAATATACAAACGCTCGGGCGTGCAAGGGAGGGATGGGGGAGTTGACGGACGACCAGTGGAATAGAATACTGGCGCTAGGCCCTCTGGTGTCGGTCTCTCCGTCGCAGCGGGTGTCCCACCTCTTGCTGATACACAGAGCTTATTACACCCCAAAGAAGCTGTTCAGGTTCGGTCGCAGAGTAGATGAGAAATGTCCTAGGTGTGGTGAGACGGGCGATCTCATACACATGATGTGGAGATGCCCGAAATTAGCCAGATATTGGCCCGAGATCCTGAAGATTATTGAATCTAGGTTCGGGATAAGTCTGGATTCGGAGGCTAAGGCGTGCATGCTGGGTTTAATTGGTCAGAACATGGGAAACAAGCCTAAAATTACAGCAGTGGTAAGATGCCTCTATCAAGCGAGGAAACTGATAGCACAGTCCTGGCTTTCAGCGACCCCTCCTACCCTGGAGGGTTGGGTTAGAACTATGAATGTGCTGGTGAGAACAGAGAGAATAACTTACATTAGAAGAGGAAGCTATAGGAAGTTTAGGAATATATGGGAACCGTGGATCCAGGGGATGGGTATTGATCGGGGGTGCCTGTAAGCTGGGTATTGTCCGGGGGTTCCTGTAGGCTGGGCCGTAAAGAATCTTGAGACTAGGTATGTGGGAAAGGGATGGAAGGGTAATTGGTAACTGTCGAAATATCTTTCAACTGTAGATTAGATTATTGCGGTATGGGGTTAGAGTTTCTCTTGATAGAGCCAGAGGGTTGGGGGGGGGTTGGGGGGGGGTTGGGGGGGGGTGGGTATAAAGGGAATGGGAAAAAAAAAAGGTATGACGGTAATTGGGTGAGTTACTAGAGGGGGTCGGGCCGGGCCTCTGGAAATGATTTTATATTCATATTGAAATGTGATGTTGATTTATGTACTTGTATACCTTGAAAACTTAATAAAAAGGATTGAAGCAAAAAAAGAAATAATCATAGTGCACTGTTACTTAACCAAAAGATGACTTCAGAACTGAAATAGTTCTTTGTAAAGTAAAACCTCCCTGAAAAGCACTCCTATTTTTTTAAAGGGATCATTTTTACTTTGACACATGCTTCCATCAGAAAAGCACATGCAGAGAAAAAATAATCAACAATAAAAAAAAATGTAAATGTGTAAAAAATGTTTTTATAAAAATATAGTGATGGTGGGAGGGTAAATAGTTGGGACTGCACCAGAGTTTGGATCTCAGCACTATCAAAGGTAAGGTTTCTGCCCTCTTGTTTTAGAGACCACTTTCTCTCACTGCTTGATTAAGACCTTTGCACAGAGAGTTTCCCATGTAGCATCCCCTGTTTGTTCCTCTGTGACTCTCTTGTAGTATCTAAATCTGGTTTCCTCTAGACTTCAAAAACACCCTTTGATCCATTAGAGACATTCTTCTCTCTACAATACAGTATTCCTTGTAGCCATCACCTCTGTGTAAGTGTCTGAGCGGCGGGCTTTATCTTTCAGAGAACTTTCTTTGGTTTTTGCATAAGAAAAAGGTAGTGTTGAGGCCTCAGATTCCTTCTCCCCTAAAGATAGTACCCAGTTTGCCCTGCCATCAATGCATGCGTTTGACAGGGGCAGAGACAGCCTTACAAGGAGAAAATAAAAATGTAAATGATGAAACATGTTGTTACATAGTTACATACAGTAGTTACATTGTTTGTAAGGTTGAATGAAGAGACTGGTCCATCCAGTGTAACCTGTGCGTGTGTCTTTAGGTCACTACCATTTTCAATATCTCTGTACATGGTGTTCACTAGGAAACACATTCAAGAGTTTTTTTTTTTCAATTTTTCTACAAACCCCACTGACACCACCAACTGTAGAGGGGAGTTATACATCCTTACCACTCTAATGCCCCGTACACACGGTCGGATTTTCCGATGGACAATGTCCGATCGGAGCGTGTTGTCGGAAATTCCGACCGTGTGTGGGCGCCATCGGACATTTTCCATCGGATTTTCCGACACACAAAGTTGGAGAGCAGGAGATAAAATTTTCCGACAACAAAATCCGATCGCGTCAATTCCGACCGTGTGGCCTGTTCCGACGCACAAAGTGCCACGCATGCTCAGAAGAAATTCCGACACGGGACAGCTCGTTCTGGTAAACTTAGCGTTCGCAATGGATACAGCACTTTCGTCACGCTGCAATGTTAAAAATGGTTTAATACAGCGCACTCTCTTCTTCTTTATAATGTGACAAGAATTAAGTCGTTTTGCTGCTCATATTCACACACACTTCTCACAAACTTTTATTTGTGTTTTTTTAGTGGGATTCCCTGAATATATTGTTATTAGTTGTCACATCTGACAGTTTTATATTTTTTAATTTTTTTTTATTTTGGATTTTAAGCCTTTTTTTTTCTTCAATGTTTGGATTTTTTCCAAGGCTGATCTTTGTTCAATGTTATTTTTATTTTTACTCCAGAATATTTTTGGGTGTGTTTTGTGTGTCAAGTTACCCCAACACCATTGATATCTTTTATTATTTAATCTCCAGGAGATTGTTTGTTGTTGGTGTCCCTTGTTCATTTCACATTGTATATTTGAATTGTACCTGAATCCTCACAAACAAACTGTCCTTTTTGAAGTAAAACACATAGGAGAGTATAATTCAAAACAAAAATCCTTTATTAAGGGATCAGAACCAAACAAAGAGGGAGGCAACACTGGATCAACATGAGAAATTAGCGAAGCCTGGGACCCCCACGGCAGACATCAATTCTTCAACATCAAAATTGGTGGCCTGAGGAGTCCATATGTAAGGGAGGGCAGTCTGGTCCAGAATTCGCAGAGATCCGGATAGCAGCAGATGACATCTGTGTCCCCAGGCTGTGGTACCACAAGAGGCTGCATCTTTTGGCCGACCAGACTGAACCCAGGGCAATCACTGTCTGGTCTTCCTTCCACGCTTCCTTCCGGGCTGTGGCTGTGCAGTTGGAGATGTGGCAGGAGGAGGAGTAGGACCTGGAGGAGGAGTAGGACCTGGAGGAGGAGGAGGACTGGGGGGACCTGGAGGAGGACTGGGAGGACCTGGAGGAGAGGGAGGAGGAGGAGGACCTGCAGGAGGAGGAGGAGGACCATCCCAAAGATGTGCGTGAGGTGTAATTTGGCCCCTCATACCTTTCTCCAGAGCCTCTGATATGAGGGCCTCACACATGGCTTTTTGGCCCTCCTCCATCCTCTGCATTTTATAGGCTATGAAGGCAGCAATGTTCTCCTGCATGGTGTGTGGTGCTCCCAGGACCTCTGTAGCCCTCCAAAAGAATGCTATAGCAGCCTCCTCTAGGGTACTCCTCCTACTGCCACTTTCTCTTTTCAGGGGGGTGGAGGGACCTTGATATCAGCCAGCCGGCTCGGCCCGGCCACCTCCTGGCTGAGACTTCCCTGTGTATGAAAAAGGGACATAGTTTTAGTTTTTGCATCATCAATCACAATCCTAAATTAGTACTCCCAACTAACATCTAGTTAACATCATTGATTGTACAAGCAGAAATATTTAGAGGAATGCTATACCTGGCTCAATCTGGGCTCCTCTACATGTGGCCTGGAAGGCCCAGGTTGGGTGTCAGAAGCCTCAGCCAGGGGGGAAGGAAGCGTGGAAGGAAGACTGGAGAGTGATGACCTGGGTTCAGTCTGGCCTGCCAGAAAATGCAGCCTGTCGTAGTACAACATCCTGGGGACATAGATGTCATCTGCTGCTCCGGATCTCTGTGAATCCAGGACTTTCTTGCGCTCCCTCAGATATGTGCTCCTCAGGCCACCAATGAAAATCTTTAAATAAGTGATGTCTGCCGTGGGGATCACCTGCTTCACAATTTCACACAATTGCTCCAGTGCTGCCTTCTTCTTTGCTTGGTTCTTGAAATGGGGGTGGGTAATCTCCCACAGACAGGGCAGCTCACTTAGCATCTCTATGAATACTGACATGAAGTCATTGTCTTTCATTAAGATATCCATGTTCACTGCAAGACACAACACAAGACAAAGCCTAATGTCAGACAAAACTCTCCTAATCTTGTTACAATATAGGCCTCAATCTAGAAGCAGTATAGGCACAAGTTTGTCTCTTACCTTCGTTCTTATGATCGGCGCGTCCAATGCTCCTTCCTCCGCTCACAGATCGTACGTAATACGCACGCGTGTTACGCTTTATACACACTGCGCATGCGTGTAACTCCGCCCGCCCCTGACGTTCTTTCTAGTGTATTCCCCGCCCCTTTTCGTTCGGCGCAGTGGGGGAAGAGCATGATGGCGGAGTTACAACAGGTGCGTGCTAATTCTAGCAACGAGGAGGAGGAAAGCCCGGATCCAGGCACGTCCCGATCCAGAAGGAGACGTTTTAAGGCCACAAATATGTCGTTTGGGGAGATGTTGGAGATGGTCGACATCATGAGGAAGTCCGACTATGACGGAAAATATGGGCCTTACCCCAACCCCAACATCCGAAAGGCCAAAATCATGGCAAAAGTGGTCAGGAGTCTTGAGCGGAATTTCGGGGTACGAAGATCTAAAGATCAGCTCAGGAAGCGGTGGTCGGACCTGAAGTTGAGAGAGCCAGAGCAGTACCGAAAGATCTGGAGAGTGCTGCAAAAAAGTAAGTAGTTGTGCTGTGTTCCTATTCTTTCTGTCTTTATTACGTTCGTTCTGCTCCATATGCTTTTATTAATTGTAACGTTTAAAAAGGTCAACTTTAATGTTCATGGGCCCATTATTCTTTCGTATCAAACATTTTTATTTCGCCCTCTAGAACACCATTGTTTAGGCCATATGCATTTTCACACATTTTTGGGGGCCTACTTGGATGCCAAATATTTGTTTGTGTAGATGGGTTTGTTACTAGAATGAAATGCAAACTAGATTGTGTGTAAGGAGAGGACACTGAGCAGCTGTTTTCACATCTGGACACTGGAGCACTAGTGTGGGACACAAGAACACCATTTTTATTAGGGGGGGCACACTGATGCTCCAGTGTATACTATAGGGGGGGCTACATCTGTGAAGCTTGTACTAAACAGGTAAAGTATTGCAGCTTGACAAAGGGCAATAAAAAATATACATCTTGGAACTCGGCTAAAATAGACAATTGTACCCCACTTCCAAGCAATGTTTCCTATTTCTAGTTCTGCCATCAAATATCTGTGTGCTAATTATACCATTTTTGTTTTACATAGGGGAGAAAAGACTCGGACACCCCTCATCCGAGGAGACCAGAGACCCCCCACCTCTGGAAGAAGGGGAAATCCCAACCCAAGAAGCTGAGCAGGAGGAGGAAGAAGATGTGGTGGAGATTGGCACCACAACAGGTGAGTGTCTGCGACCACAGGCTCAGGTAAAAGAGATGGATGGTGGCAGATTTTTGAGACCTTTTTTTTTGTTCTTTATCTCTTTTTAGGTGATCGTGATCCAGAATGCTTTACATCTGAAAGTGCCCAGATACTGATCGGGGAGATCATGGGGTGTAATCTCCAATTGCAAAACATCCAGCAACAAATCAGTGATGTTATTAAAAAAAATAATAACATCATTGATGTTTTGGGGCGAATTTAAAACCCACAAAATCACCTGTTTTATCGTGATCCAATCTTACCAAAATTTTTTCAATGTTTAGAAAAGCCAAATTTGGAGGATGCACACAGTGTGCGAACATGTGCTATCTGCCATCACGGGAGATCAATGGACGCGTTTTGGGGGTGCAACCCCTTCCTCAATTATAAAGTAGCGTTGAGGAAGGGCTTGCTCCCCCAAAACACGTCCCTTGATCCCCCCTGATGGCAGATAGCACATGTTGACATTCGTAAATTGGTGTGCATCTTCCAAATTTGGCTTTTCCAGGGGTGATTTCCCCCCATCTGAACGCTATATCAAACCCAGTTCCTAAATACTGATGTCTGATATAGCCTTCAGGTTTTACCATATGTGAACTTTGTAAGTTCAAGTTTTTTGGCTTTCTTGTTGGTTTTACACAGGCCTGTTTTATCTGAAATGGATATTTCGATTTTTGATAATGCTACTGCAAACATTGTTATACAACAAACATGTTGGTTTGTTTTAAAAACCTTTGGTAAATGCAAATGTGATTGTGCAGGTATAAAAAAGTGCCTTACTCAAGAATGTGTGGATTATTGTCTCAACACTACAACACTTTTGGGGTGATGTAATTGCTGTTTTATGCAAAAATGGGGGTTATTTCCTAAGGGCAAATACACTTTGCACTACAAGTGCAGGTTCAGTGCAGTTGCAAGTGCACTTGTAGTGAAATGTGTTTTTGCATTTAGGAAGTACCAGCCAACAGTGTTTTTTATAAGGTTACCCAATCATGACATTTTCTGCACTCAACACATTTCTGTCAGGATCAGCTAAAACAAACACAAGCAGTAAATGTCCACAAAGAATTTCTTTTGGTTGTTTTTTATTTGAAAAAGGTGTCACAGATTGTCTGGCATATTGATAGCCCCCCTACCCGCAAAGAACTCCAGGTAGCGTAACCGGACATCACGGGCATTCAGGGAGGGCAAGCCAGGACGGCCACTTTCAAGCGCCGTCAGTGTTGATGGATTTGGGATTCCGGCCTCAGGCCCAACTGAGCCAGCATAGTTGGCTGAATGTTTTCTTAAAAAATTATGGAGAACACAGCAGGCAAGTATTATATGGTTCAGTTTATACTCCGCCATATGGATGGGTGTCAGAAATAATCGGAACCGGCTGGCCAGGATTCCAAATGTGTTCTCCACCGCTCTTCGGGCTCTGGCCAGCCGGTAATTAAAAACCCTCTGTTCCGGGGTGAGGGTCCTCATCGGGAATGGCCGCATCAGGTGGTCCCCCAGCGCAAATGCTTCATCAGCAACTAACACAAATGGGAGACCTTCAACATTGTCCTCTGGAGGTGGCAAGTCCAAGCTGCCATTCTGGAGACGCCTGTAGAACTCCGTCTGGGCGATGACTCCACCATCGGACATCTGGCCATTCTTCCCCACGTCCACATACAAGAACTCGTAATTAGCCGACACCACCGCCAACATCACTATACTATTAAACCCCTTGTAATTATAATAGTACGACCCCGAGTTGGGTGGTGGGACGATGTGGACGTGTTTTCCATCATTTGCGCCTCCGCAGTTAGGAAAGTCCCACCGCTGGGCAAAGTGGGAGGCCACAGTCTGCCATTCCTGTGGCGTTGAAGGAAACTGTTGAGGAAAAAACAATAAACATTACTATTTTTTCAAAGATACATGGCAAGCAGATTATACACAAACATTATGGGGCAACCTCCAGATAGCATTTACTAAGGGGAATTTAACAACAACAAAGTATAAGGTACACCTGTCATATTCCCCCTCCCCCCCTCTCATGGGCCATTTCTAACATTATAGGGGGGGGAACTCTTGAACAGGTAACCCTCTTCACTTCATTGAGAGATGAATGCCTAAATACAGGGTATTACTTGGAACAGCCCCTCCTTAGTTACACTATTGGCAGACCACTGGACAGGTAAGAAGTGTCATAATACAAAGATATAAATACACACTGTACACATTTGAGCACATTTGAACATTCTGATATTACCTATCAAGATAATAATAGGATACAAAAACTTTAAACAGTACCATTGGAAAGTATACAGGCAGGCCCTTGCACTACATACTTTGGGGAATTCATCCATAAATCTGACTAGTAAAGAGGTGGGTATAGTGTGTATGGGTTTGGCAAAGTCAGCAGATAGATGATTGAGGATAGATAGAGAATTGGGATCAGCTGACTTAGCAGTTGGGGGGAGGGAGGGTTTAGAAAAATGTTTTGGGGACACTACAAAAAAAAGCCTCTGGCACTCTGCCTGAATTTAAAGCACAAATCACATTTCTAAACATTTTAGGGGGTGTTTGGGGTAAAGCACTACTATGGAGCTGATAAAATACATTGTTAAGTGACTACATGAGGTGAATATAGGCCAGGAGACACCATGCTGGGGAGGTTATTGAAGGGCAAATATGTATGAAGGACATAAAATAATAATTACATAAAAATCCAGCATGCATGAGAACAAAGGGGACATTCACAGCATATTACAATCATGGTAATTAGGGAATGAGAGAAGAAATACAATATATTAGCAAACATTCAATACAATAAAATGTGATATAAAAGGATAAAAATCTTACCTTCATATACTCCTTCTGCAGGACCTGTATGATGGCAGAACAGGTCTCTGGGATAATGATCCCCAGAGCCTGGGGGGAGATGCCTGTTGAGAACTTGAGGTCCTGCAGGCTTCTCCCTGTAGCCAAATACCACAAGGTAGCGACCAACCTCTGCTCCGGAGTGATGGCTTGCCTCATGCATGTATCCTGCCTGCTAATATAGGGGGTCAGCGAAGCCAACAAACGGTGAAATACGGGGTCCGTCATCCTGAGAAAGTTCCTGAAATCATCAGGATTATTCTCACGGATCTCACGGAGCAAAGGCATATGACAGAACTGGTCACGCTGAAGCAACCAATTCTTGGTCCATGAACTCCTCCTCACCCTGTTCATGGACTGGACTTGCGTCAAGGTCAGGACCCCAACACCAAGCCCCCGCACAGCACGAACTCTACGAGGAGTACGCATACGAAACATGGCTAGAAAATGGTCGGCTGCTCAGAACGAAGTAACAGAACGCACTGAAGAACAGCAAGGCCTGTGAAGAGCGACCTGAAAACCAGTAACGAACAAACAAGAATACAATGACTACTTAAAGTCACGCGAAACTTGCTGCACGCACTGAAGAGCAGATACAAACCCACAAGCACAAACTGAACGGCAGAAAACGATCTGAAAGCCACGAGTCTGAAAAAGCGTGAATCGTCTCTCACCAAACTTTTACTAACACGAGATTAGCAAAAGGAGCCCAAAGGGTGCCGCACTTGGTTCTGAACCGGCCTTTTCTAGTCTCGTCGTACGTGGTGTACGTGACCGCGTGGTTGTCGATCGGAAATTCCGACAACTTTGTGCGACCGTGTGTAGGCAAAACAAGTTTGAGCCAACATCCGTCGGAAAAAATCCTAGGATTTTGTTGTCGGAATGTCCGAACAAAGTCCGACCGTGTGTACGGGGCATAACAGTAAAGAACCAGTTACACAGTTTAAGATTGAACCACTTATTGTCCAACTTCATTGTGTGGCTGCGGGTCTTCCTAAAAAAATCTTGGAATAAATAGTTTTCTCCCAATGATAAAGTCATCATTTAAATATTTGTATATTGTAATCCTATCCACTCTTAGCTTAATTGCCATTCTCTGGACACTCTCCAGGTCAAGGACATTCTTCCTGAGCATTGATGACCAAAACTGGACTGCATACCCAATATGTTGTCAAGTTGTTGTCAAACCAGAGTGTTGTAAAGTGGTAGAATATATTTTGTTATCCTGCGTAAATATAGTATTAGGTGGAAAAATCAGAGCCATGGACAGAAATTAGTATGTGTGTGTGTAGCTGCTCCCTCCACTGTGACTACTACCAAGGTAGAGTCAGGAATGGGTATGGTATTTTAAAGTGGATGTGGCGCTTCTTGTATCAATATGTATCCCGTGAAGAATAAAGAGTGCAAAAAAGTGAAAAAACTGATAATACAATAATATTAACAATAGCTAAAATTTATATATTGAATAAACAGTGTCTCAATTAAAATACATAATGCATTTATAAACTTGTGCAAACAGCATTTAAAAGATTAAAACAAAGTGACCAGTGCTGCATATCGTAAGTCCAATGCTCTTTTGGTAATTCAAAGAAATGGCAAAACAAAAGGTGACAAGTGCTGTAAACAGTGCTTCCAACAATATGTGTGAGCATTAACCAGTCCTTGGTATAGTGATGATGAACAAAAGACTTAATCTGATGTGGCAGAAAGATCATGCTGTGTGCCTGGTGTCTCCACACGTGCTTCCCTTCTTTTTGCTCCACTCGCCAAAAATCTCTCCCTTTATAGGGGTAACCAGCATTCACAGCCCTTCCAAGCTGTATCTAGATATCCAGGTCCACTGATAGAGCTGCCTCTATATATCCAGGTCCACAAAGAAACTGCCTCTCCTTTCCTTGAAATCTCACATATATGTGGAAACATCAAAGACAAGCTTCATAGCGTAACTCCGTTTAACATAGTTTATTATAAAAATAGAAGCATTGCACTTACATTTGGATAGATTCACATGAGCATATAAAAAAAACTTGTTCCACGGACCCGAAACTGGAAGTGATGCAATGACGCTTTAGCTCTGACCTACGTGTTTCATCACATCAACGTCATCAGGAGCAGCCTACACTATTTACCACACTTGTCACCTTTTGTTTTGCCTTTGCTTTGAATTACCAAAGGAGCATTGGACTTACTATATGGTCACTTTGTTTTGATATTTTAAATGCTATTTGCACAAAATCATGAATGAATTATTTTTTTTATTTTTAATTTTTATGTATTTTTTAAATGCTATTTACACAAATTTATGACTGCATTACCTATTTTGATTGAGACACTGTTTATTCAATATATTCATTTTAGTTATTGTTAATATTATTGTATAATCAAGTTTATCACTTTTTTGCACATTATTCTTCATGAGGTACATATTGATACAAGCAGCGCCACATCCACTTCAAAATACCATACCCATCCTGAGTAAATACCCATTTTTTTTATTGACAATAGTCCATTAGCCTTGCTTGCTGCATCTTGGCATCAAATGCTATTGCTCAGTCTGTGATCTACTAGGACCCCCAGATCCCTTTCCATCCCAATCTCCAAGAGGTTCTCCCCATAGTGGGAAACTGCATGCATATTTTAGCCCCCAAGTGTATTACTTTAAAATTTTCAATATTAACTCCCATTTGCAATACAGCTGTCCACCCTTCTGTTTTAACTAGATCTTCTTGTTGCTATACCCTGTTGTGAAGTTATTGCCCTGTTTAGCTTTGTATCATTAGCAGACAGTGAGATTGAACTATTTATTCCAACCAGTATATCATTTATGAACAAAAATAAATAGACTTGGTCCAAGGACAGAGCCCTGGAGCACACCGCTCACAACTGTAGACCATTCAGAAAATATGCCCTTAATAACCAACTGGATGTGCTCTTGTATATCATAAATTCCAAAATACCTTAATTTGTAAATTAATCTTTTGTGGTGTACTGTATCAAATGTCCTAGCAAAATCTTAATACACTACATCCACAGGTATACCACTATCCAAATTACAGCTTACCTCCTCATAGAATGTTAAAAGGTTGGTCTAGCAAGAATGGTCTTTCAAAAACCCATGTTGGTTGCTACTAATGAAATTCTTGGGTATAGTCCCTTATCATTCCTTCCAATAATTTACTTCCAATAAGGTTAGGCTGACTGACCTTTAGTTTAGAAGTATATATCTTGGCCCTTTTTTGAATATTGGTACCTCTTTTTGCTTTTTGCCAATTTGCTGGTACCATTCCAGTCAGTAAGTTGTCTTTAAAAAATAAGGAATAATAGTCTGGCTATGGCTAACATGGCTAAGTTCTGTGAGAATTCCGGGGGGGGGGGGGCATCTGTTCCTGGTGATTTTTTCACATGAAGTATTTCTAGTCTTTTTTGAACACAGGTTTCTGTCAGCCACAAGAATGCAATATAATGTTATCAACATTATTGTCTTGTTTATTATACCCCTCGTTTTTGTTTGCATAAACTGAGGAGAATGTATTTAATATTGTTGTAAAAAAAGAATCCCCCGAGCTAAAGGTACTAATTAGAGATTAGGCCTGCCGCTGCTGTACATTACATAGGTCAAAACATGGAAAAAAGGGGTATGAATACCACAGCGCTGACAGCCTGAATAAATACAATAAAGTGCAACTGTAGTGCATACAAAATGAAGTGCAAATTAATCCAACAATACAAAAAATATATCAAGCATGTAGCCAGTGAAAATTTAAACACGTGCAAATAAGCATAAACTTCTAGTTGGAAAGTTCCTTTCACAGGTGCCTTCCAAGGGTGCTACTGTGTTAGAAATAGTGCAAATCAATTAAATATGTGACCAGTGAAAGTCCAAAATAACGTGCACATAAACATATAGCAATTCCCAGTTGATAAGTTCCTTTCCCAAGTTCTTTTCAAAAGTGCTGCTGTGCTAAAAAAAACATATGATGCTGTAAACAGGTGCATACAAGATCCACCCCCCCCCCTTATGATTGAACTCACCAGATCCAATGGACCCCCAAGCAGTACTGTGTTGCGGGTCAAGTAGGCTTAGTATGGTGATTGTTGCCTTCTCCTTGTCATATATATATATATATATATATATATATATATATATACATATATATATACAGTGCCTTGAAAAAGTATTCTTACCCCTTGAAATTTTCCACATTTTGTCATTTTACAACCAAAAACGTAAATGTATTTTTATTGGGATTTTATGTGATAGACCAACACAACGTGGCACATAATTGTGAAGTGGAAGGAAAATGATAAATGGTTTTCAAAATGCTTTGCAAATAAATATGTGAAAAGTGTGGTGTGCATTTGTATTCAGCCCCCCGAGTCAATACTTTGTAGAACCACCTTTCGCTGCAATTACAGCTGCAAGTCTTTTTTTAGGGATGTCTCTACCAGCTTTGCACATCTAGACAGTAACATTTTTTTGCCCATTCTTCTTTGCAAAATAGCTCAAGCTCTGTCAGATTGGATGGAGAGCATCTGTGAACAGCAATTTTCAAGTCTTGCCACAGATTCTCAATTGGGTTTAGATCTGGACTTTGACTGGGCCATTCTAACACCTGAATATGCTTCAACCGAAACCATTCCATTGTAGCTCTGACTGTATGTTTAGGGTCATTGTCCTGCTGGAAGGTGAATCTCCGCCCCAGTCTCAAGTCTTTTGCAGACTCTAACAGGTTTTCTTCTAAGATTGCCCTGTATTTGGCTCCATCCATCTTACATCAACTCTGACCAGCTTCCCTGTCCCTGTTGAAGAAAAACATCCCCACAACATGATGCTGCCACCACCATGTTTCACGTGAGGATGATATGTTCAGGGTGATGTGCAGTGTTACATAGCATTTTGCTTTTAGGCCAAAAAGTTCAATTTTGGTCTCATCTAACCAGAGCACCTTCTTCCACATGTTTGCTGTGTCCCCCCACATGGCTTCTCGCAAACTGCAAATGGGACTTCTTATGGAATTCTTTCAACAATGGCTTTCTTCTTGTCACTCTTTCATAAAGGCCAGATATGTGGCATGCACGACTAAAAGTTGTCCTGTGGACAGATTCTCCCACCTGAGCTGTGGACCTCTGCAGCTCCTGCAGAGCTATCATGGGCCTCTTGGCTGCTTCTCTGATGAATGCTCTCCTTGCCCGGCCTGTCAGTTTAGGTGGATGGCCATGTCTTGGTAGGTTTGCAGTTGTGCCATAGTCTTTCCATTTTCCGGTAATAGATTGAACAGTGCTCCGTGAGATGTTCAAAGCTTGGGATATGTTTTTTTATAACCTAACCCTGCTTTAAACTTCTCCACAACTTTATCCCTGACCTGTCTGGTGTATTCCTTGGCGTTCATGATGCTATTTGTTCACTAAGGTAGTTTAACCAACCTGAGGGCTTCACAGAACAGCTGTATCTATACTGAAATTAAATTACACACAGGTGGACTGTTTTTACTAATTAAGTGACTTCGGAAGGCAATTGCTTCCACTAGATTTTAGTTAGGGGTATCAGAGTAAAGGGGACTGAATAAAAATGCATGCCACACTTTTACATATTTGTTTGTAAAAAATGTTGAAAACCATTTATCATTTTCCTTCCACTTCACAATTATGTGCCACTTTGTGTTGGTCTATCACATAAAATCCCAATAAAATACATTTACGTCTTTGGTTGTAACATGACAAAATGTAGAAAATTTCAAGTGGTATGAATACTTTTTCAAGGCAATGTGTGTGTGTGCGTGTGTGTGTGTGTGTATATATAGTATATAATTTTTTCTAAATCTATTTTAACTACCCTGACTGAACTCTTGCATTTCTTATTGCATTCTTTTTAGTTTTGGAATGCTGATGGTGACCCTTCAGTCTTATATATTTTATTTTTTTAACCACTTCTATACTGGACCATTGTCATATGATGTCTGCAGGAGCACTCTGCCATCCTGGGCGAGTGTCATATGATGTCCTCTGCTTCTTGCCGCTCCTGCTGGCCCACAAGCGTGGCGATCGGGAATGAGGCATGTCCCTCGGGACACTGCCCATCCCAGATCAGTGTAAAGAGCCAATAAAAATCACCTCTTTACCGCATGACCGGCTGTGTCCAATCACAGCCGGCCACATGCACTGTCCTCATGCACAGCATGCAGAGTGGTGATCAGGGACGAGGCTTGTCACCCTGACACAGCCCAGCCCTGATCGCAGTAAAGAGCCAATGAAATTGGCTCTTTACCACATGACCGGCTGTGCCCAACCACAGCCGGTCACAGAATGTCAACAATCCACGGTAACGAGCTGTTAAAGGGTTCTCCTCCTTACACACTGATCATGTGTGAGGAGGAGATTGCAGTAACCGCTTACAGTACACACCAAACACACTGAATGCCCCCCTAATAAGGAGGCCTGTCACCACCCATCAAAGTACCTGTCACCACCCATCAAAGTACCTATCACAGCCCATCTGAGTACCCGAGTACCTGTCACCAGCCCATCTGAGTACCCGACTACCTGTCACCAGCACATCAGAGTACCCAAGTACCTGTCACCAGGACATCAGAGTGCCCGAGTACCTGTCACCAGCCCATCTGAGTACCTGTCACCAGGCCATCTGAGTACCTGAGTACCTGTCACCAGCCCATCTGAGTACCTGTCACCAGGCCATCTGAGTATCTGAGTACCTGTCACCAGCCCATCTGAGTACCCAAGTACCTGTCAAAAGCCCATCTGAGTACCCAAGTACCTGTCACCAGCCCAACAGAGTACCCAAGTACCCGTCACAAGCCCATCAGAGTACCCGAGTACCTGTCACCAGCCAATCAGAGTACCCGAGGACCTGTCACCAGCCATCAGAGTACCCGAGTACCTATATGCAACCCATGCCTCATATAGTATAAGTTGAGGTGTTTGCTTTCCAAAACAGAGTCATTTTGTGGGTAATTCATTGTTCTGGTGCTCCAGGACCTTCAAAAGTGTGATAGGAAGGAATGAAATTAAATGTGTAAATTACGCTCCTAGAAAGCCTGAAGGTAGTACTTCAATGTTGGACCTCTCTATGTGGCCAGGCTGTGTAAAAGTCTCACACATGTGGTATCGCCATACTCAAGATGAGTAGCAGAATGTATTTTGGAGTAAAATTTTTGCTATGCACATGCTAGGTGTTATAAATGTCTTATAACTTGACCACTCTCTGTAAAAAAAAAAAAAGTTTTCATTTTCTTTCCATGTTTTTCAAAGACTTTTGGAAAAAATGAACCATTCAAAAGACTCATTATGCCTCATAGAATATACCTTGGGGTGTTTGCTTTCCAAATGAGGTCATTTCCATTGTCCTGGTGCTCCAGGGCCTTCAAAAGGTCGTTGAGAAATTTTATGTGCAATTTATGCTCCTAGAACGTCTGACGGTGCTCCCTGCATGTTGGACCTCTCTATGTGGCCAGGCTGTGAAAAAGTCTCACACATGTGGTATCGCCATACTCGGGAGGAGTAGCAGGATGTATTTTGGGGTGTAATTGGAAGTATGCATATGCTGTGTGTGAGAAAAAACTTGTTATTATGACAATTTTGTGTAAAAAAAATAAAAATAATAATTTCTTCATTTTCTCAGGAATTGTGGGAAAAAATTATACTTCAAAAAACTCACCATGCCTCTTACTAAATACTTTGGAAGGTCTCATTCCAAAAATGTCTCATTCTCATTTCAGGGCCTCAAGAGATGAGATAGGTCGTCAGTGCATCAGATGTGATTAATTTGCAATGATTTGTACCATAGCTTGTAGACTCTATAACTTTCAAAGACCAAATAATATACACTTATTTGGGTTATTTTTTTTTAAAGATATGTAGCAGTACAAATTTTGGCCCAAATTTATAAACAAAAATTACTTATTTGCAAAATGTTATCATAGAAACTAAAAAAAAGTGTTTTTTTTTTTCAAAATTTTAACTCTTTTTTTCACTTATGTCTCAAAAAATAAAAAACCCAGTGGTGATTTAATACCACCACAAGAAAGCTCTATTTGTGTGAAAAAATGATAAAAATTTTGTTTGGGTACAGTGTTGCATGACTGAGTAATTGGCCTTCAAAGTGCGAGAGCACTAAAAGCTGAAAATTGGTCTGGGCAGGAAGGGTGTATAAGTGCCCTGTATTGAAGTGGTTAAAGGAAGGCTTTTTCTCATTAATGTGCCTTTTTACCCTAGTATTTAATTACCCAGGTTTAATTTTTGTTCTTTTATATTTGTTGCTCAATGCAACGCATTGATGAATGCCCTTGTTTAATATGTCTCAGAAGTTCAAATTTTTCTTCAGTGTTCTTTGTTGCAAAAGTTTGATCCCATTTAGTATCATGTAGTATGGAGAGCTGCTTAGTAAAATAGGCTTGTTTGAAATGAAATGTTCTTATCCTTCCCTCATGTCTCTCTGTCCTATAATTTTGTCATACATAATTAATCTGTGTTCGCTGTTACCTAAATTATCCCGTACTTCCACATCTGCAATCAGCTCTGTGTTGTTTTCAACTAGTAGGGCCAGCAGGGCATTATTGCTAGTTCTGGCTTCCACCATTTGACTCATGAAATTGTCCAGCATTACATTCAAGAAATTAATATTTTAGCTAAGTGTGCAGTTCTGTCTGCCCAATCAATATCATGATACTTGAATACCCCCATGATTATAACATTGCCCTGCCTCCCCACCATTTCTGACTGTGAAAGGAGATGGGTCTCCTCCTTATTGGTAAGGTTAGGAGGCCTATAGCATACACCCACAATTAACTTGCCATTTGTTTTGCCCCTTTGAAGCTCCAGCCACAAAGATTCCACCTCATTACTAGCCTTGTTAGCAATGTTATCTCTCATATTCACTATCAAATTGCTCTTGATTTACAGGCACAACCCTCGCCCTCCTCTACCTACCCCCTCCCTCCAACATAGAGCATAACCTTGGATGGGTGCAAGCCAGTCATGTAAACCTTCAAACCAGGCTTCTGATATTCCCACAAAGTTAAATGTCTAAAAAAAAAAAAACAGTGATGGTCAGGGTTAAAATAGCTTGTTTGGTTTGTAAAAGTGTTTTGCTCAACACTATCAAAGGTCAAGCTTCTGCCTTTTTTACCTTGTTTCGGAGACTGTTAGCCCCTCACTCCATAATTAAGACCTTTGTATAGGGAGTTCCCATGTAGCTCCCGCTGTATATTCCCCTGTGACTCCATGGGATCAGATTCTGGTTCTGATTCAGAAACTGCTTTATGAGCCCATTATATTCTTCTCTCTACTCTCACCTTTAAGTTGGTATTTCATGTAGCCATCACCTCTGCTAGGCCAGTGTCAGAGCTGGCAATCCTATCTTGCAAGGAACCCTTCCTGGTTTTTGCATAGGAACAAGGTATTATTATTATTATTATTATACAGGATTTATATAACGCCAACAGTTTGTGCAGTGCTTTACAACATGAGGGCAGACAGTACACTTACAATACAAATCAATACAGGAGGGATCAGAGGGCCTTGCTCGTTAGAGTTTACAATCTAGAAGGGAGGGTCAAGTGGAAACAAAAAGGTAATAATTGTGGGGGATGAGCTGATGGAAAAAATGAAAATACAGTTGTTAAGTGCGGGTAGGGTAGGCTTCTCTGAAGAGAAGAGTTTTCAGGGATCGTCTAAAAGCTAATAGAGTAGGAGATAAGCGGACAGATTGGGGTAGGGCATTCCATAGGATTGGAGAGGCTTTGGAAAAGTCCTGGAGGCGAGCATGGGAGGAGGTGATGAGGGAGATAGAGAGCAGGAGGTGTTTAGAGGAACGAAGAGAACGAGTAGGTTGGTATTTAGAGAGCTAGTGATGTAGCTGGGGGCGAAATTGTGGATGGCTTTGTACGTAGTTGTTAGAATTTTGAATTTAATTCTTTGGCCGAGCAGAAGCCAGTGGAGGGATTGACAGAGAGGAGTGGCAGACACAGAGCGATTGGTAAGGTGGATGAGTCTGGCAGCGGCATTCATGATGGATTAAAGGGGTGATAGACTATGTAGAGGTAAGCCAATGAGAAGGAAGTTGCAGTAGTCGAGGCGAGAGATGACCAGCGAGTGAATTAAGAGCTTTGTCGTGTCATTGGTTAGAAAGGGGGGTATTTTGAAGATGTGCTGGAGGTTGAGGCGGCAGGATTTGGACAGTGATTGGATGTGTTGCTTGAAGGAGAGTTCAGAGTCTAGGACTACACCTAGAACCTTGGCATGTGGGGATGGGATTATAGTTGTGCCATCGATTTTGACAAAGAGATCAGGGGAAGGGGCATATGGGGGAGGAAAAATTATAAGTTCGGTTTTGGATAGATTTGAGGAAGTGGTGTGACATCCAGACTGATATATCTGATAGTAAATTAGTGATACGTGAGGAGACAGAGGGAGTGAGCTGAGGGGTAAAGAAATAGATTTGGGTATCGTCAGCGTAGAGGTGGTATTGGAAGCCATGGGAGGCTATCAGTTGACCCAGAGAGGCGGTGTAGATTGAAAATAGGAGAGGTCCAAGAACAGAACCCTGGGGGACCCCAACAGAGAAAGGAAGAGGAGAGGAGGAAGTAGAGTTGTAAGAAACACTAAAGGTGTGGTTGGACAAGTAGGAAGAGAACCAGCGAAGTGTACAGTCACGGAGACCAAAGGCATGTAGTTTTTTGAGGAGGAGGGGGTGGTCAACCGTATGAAAGGCAGCAGAGAGGTCCAGGAGTAGGAGTACAGAATAGTGTTGATTGGTTTTGGCCGTTAGTAGATCGTTTGTTAGTTTTAGGAGAGCAGTTTCTGTGGAGTGTTGAGGACGAAATCCAGACTGAAGGGGATCAAGAAGGTTATTATCAGCGAGGTGGATGCTCAGTCGGTTGTAGATCAGATGTTCGAGGAGTTTGGATAAGAAGGGGAGCAAGGAGATGGGGCGTAGGTTGTTAAGTTTGGATGAGTCCAGTGAGGTTTTTTTTAAGTATGGGTCTGACAAGTGCATGTTTTAGAGAGTTGGGGAAGATGCCAGAAGAGAGGGAGAGATTGAAGATGTGGGTTAGAGAGTGTAGCATAGGGCCAGAGGGTGAACGTAGCATTTGTGAGGGAATGAGATACAGAGGGCAGGTGGTAAGGTGGACATTAGCAAGTAGTTTAGCAACTTCGTCTGTAGTGGTGGGGTTGAAAGAGGGAAGTAATGATTGTGCCTGTTACATGAAGTGTAAAGCGTGGAGGGTATCGGAACAGTAGAGATCTCAGCGCAAATTGTATCAATCTTCTGTTTGAAGTGATTGGCGATCTCCTGGGCAGTGAGTGAGTTGGCGGGTGGAGGCGGTGGAGAACGAAGTAGAGAGTTGAAGGTGGAGAAGAGTTGATGGGGATGGGATGATAAGTTGCTAATGAGAGTGGTAAAATAGGTCTGCTTGGCAGAGAGGAGGCTGGAATTATATTTTTGGAGGGCAGATTTATATTGGTTGAAATCTCTCTGAGACTTAGTCTTACGCCACAGGCGCTCAAGAGCACGACTATGTTTTTTCAGACTTCTAGTATCATCTGTTTGCCAAGGTTGAAGGGGTCGGGGCTTGATTCTGTGTGTAGTGAGGGGGGCCAGTGAGTCCAGTGAGGCTAGAAATGAAGCATTGTAGACAGAAGTGGCTAGGTTGGTGCAGGATAGGGGTGAGATTTTGTCATAGAGGTTGTTGATAGCAGAGTAGAGAAGAGAAGGGTTGAAATGATGTAGGTTTCTGCGGGTAACTTTAAGGCGGTTGGAGGGAGAGGAGGTGAAGGAAAGGGAGAGAGTGAAACTAATAAGGTGGTGATCAGAGAGAGGCAATGGATAGTTATAGAGGTTGCATGGAGTGCAAAGGTGAGAGAAAATTAGGTCAAGGATATTGCCTTCTGAGTGAGTAGGAGCATGTATTCACTGCTTCAGGTCAAAGGAGGATGTTAGGCTGAGAAGTTTGGAAGTGGCAGGAGTGTTAGTATTAATAGGGATGTTGAAGTCCCCGAGAATGATTGTGGGGATTTCAGAAGAAAGAAAGTAGGGTAGCCAGGCAGAGAAGTCATCAAGAAAGGTTGATACTGGTCCAGGGGGCCTGTAGATCACGGCTATCCTTAGAGTACCTGAAAGGTGCTATGTGGGGCTAGAAGGATTCCGACACCTCCTCCCTTACGTCCACTGGATCTGGGGGAGTGAGTCCAGAGAAGACCACCATGGGATAGGGCAGCAGAAGATGCAGTGTCGGATTCATGGAGCCAGGTTTTGGTAATGGCGAGTAGGTTAAATGAGTTGGCGATAAAGAGGTCATGGAGAGAGGTGAGTTTGTTGCAGACAGAGCAGGAGTTCCAAAGGGCACAGGAGAAAGGGAGTCTGGTCTTGGGAAGAATAGAAATGGGAACTAAATTGTGTTGATTGCGGCTGCTGCCAGTGGATGCAGGGTGATGGGTGCATGGGGTACAGTTAAATGATGGAGACCCAGGGTTTGGGGATATATCTCCAGAGGTTAGGAGAAGCAAGAGGGTGAGGGAGGTAATATGGGAATGGGATTTATATGAAGGGACATGGCCCAGGGTCTTGGAGATTTTTAGTGTGTATGGATTTAGAATTAGCAGGAGTTGGTGGGTGCAGTAATAAGGAGAGGACAGAAGTGAGGGTGATTGATATATATATATATATATATATATATATATATATATATATATATATATATATATATATACTGTGGGGGGGAGAAGAGGGGTGAAGGAGAGATAGTTTTAGGATAGAGGACAGAGTTGTCAAAAGGAGTGGTAGAGAATGCATGTTACATGGAGAAAGAGCTAAAGGAGTGAACAAGGTCACCTGATGTCTATGTGGTGGTTTTCAAATTGTTTATCTTGTGTGCCTTCGCTTTGTGCATTCGCTGAAGTGCAGAGTCAGAAGTGCATTCCACTTATAGAAATCGCCACTTTGAGAAAGAGCCAAGTTGCAAATGTGTACCCCCTGCAAATTCTTCCCCCAAGAAAAGCTTATATTTATACTGATAGGGGTGGGGTGTGGGTGGATTTCAATTATCACTCAGGAGGTAATAAAGCTTGGATGGTTAACAGGGCAAAATTCCTAATTCAAAAACAGACTAGCAAGAGGGCACTGAAGTTAAACGGGCCATAATTTTGGGTAAGACAAGGGAGATAATAAAGCATTGTAATGTGGACAGGTCTACAGACAGTTAAGTAAAAAAAAACATACCAGCATTATTAGAGACACATAAGAAAATCAGACTGCAGTGTTTCAGTTTTTGGGTGGAGTTGCAGCAGTAAGAGCATACCAGAGTTAAGAGACATAGGAGACAGTTTTCAGTAATGCGATTCTAGCTGGAGTTGCAGCAGTAAGAGCATACCAGAGTTAAGAGACATAGGAGACAGTTTTCAGTAATGCGATTCTAGCTGGAGTTGCAGCAGTAAGAGCATACCTGTGAGAGAACAAAGATGATATTTTCAGATTAGACAGTTAGATGATAGGTGCAGAGTCAGAAGTGCATTCCATTTATAGAAATCGCCACTTTGAGAAAGAGACAAGTTGCAAATGTGTACCCCCTGTATGGTTTTTGCATAGGAACAAGGTAGTACTGAGACCTAGGATTTCCTTCTTCTCTCTAATGCCCTGTGCACACGGTTGGATTTTCCGACGGAAAATGTTCAATGGGAGCTTGTTGTCAGAAAATTCTGACTGTGTGAAGGCTCCATCGGACATTTTCCATCGGAATTTCCGTCACACAAAATTTGAGATCTGGATCTCAAATTTTCCGACAACAAAATCTGTTCTTGTAAATTCTGATCACGTGTAGACAATTCAGACGCACAAAGTTCCACGCATGCTCAGAATCAAGTACGAGACAGAAGCATTCGGTCTGGTAAAACTAGCGTTCGTAATGGAGATAGCACATTTGTCACGCTGCAATTTTTTAAATCTTTTAATGCAGTGCATTCTCTTCTTCTTTAGAATGCTAGAATAATGAAGTACTTTTGCTGCTGATAGTCACACAGAGTTCTGAAAAAATGATTTCTTTATTATTTCTCGTGATCTCATGAATATTCTTTTTTTTCGTCAGATCTCCATAATAATGTTTAGAATTTTTGTTTTTATATATATATTTTTTTTATCCAGATCCCTTTTTTTTTTTTAATAGTGATCTCCATAATTTTTTCTTTCGTTTTGTGTCAAGTTACCACAACACCATTATTATCTCGTATTTTTTACCTCAAGGAGGTTGGTGTTGGTGTCCCTTGTTAATTTGACATTGTATTTTTGAAATGTACCTGCCTACTCACAAACAAACTGTCCTTTTTGAAGTAAAACACATAGGCAAGTATTTGTGAAAAATAAATAGCCATTTATTATGGGTCATAACAAAATAAAGAGGAAGGCAATGCTGGAGAAACTGGTGAAATTTGCGAAGCCTTTGTACCCCAAGGCAGACATCAATTATTTTACAGTCAAAATTGGTGGCCTGAGGAGTCCTTATAATAGTGAGCACAATCCGGTCCAGGACTACTAGAGATCAGGAACAGCAGCAGATGACATATCTGTCCCCAGGCTGTGGTCTTACCACAGCCTGCGTCTTTTGTCAGACCAGACTGAAGCCAGGCCATCACTTTCTTGTCTTCCTTCCACGCTTTCTTCCACGCTTGCTTCCAGGCTGTGGCTCTGGTGTTGTAGTTGCGGCAGAAGGTGGAGGAGGACCATGGTTGAACTCACAAACGTGGCTTTGGCTTGTGAGTTCGCCCCTTAACCCCTTATTTAGGGCTTGTAACCTAACTTCCTCACATAACAAGCGTTGGTCCTCCTCAATTTCCTGCATTTTGCAGGCTGCCATGTAGGCATAGTCCTCTTGAATATTGGGGGGGGTTCTGAGGGCCTCAGTAGCCTTCCGAAATAGGCCAAGTGCTGCCTCCTCCAGGTTACTCCTCTTCCTGGGTCTTTTTTTTTTGGAAGGCGGAGGGGAGGGACCTGGGATTCAGGCAGGCTACTGGGCCCAGCCACCTCCTGGCTGCCACTTACCCCGCCACCTCCTGGCTACCACATTCCACAGCCTCTTCCTGGCCTAGACTTTCCTGTGTATGAAAAAGGGACATAGTTTTAGTTTTTGGTTCATCAATCACACACAATTTTCAGCTCATGACTGTTGCAAATTGAATGTTAATAAATAGAAAAGACTATCATTCTGACCCCAGCATTTTTCATGCTTGTCCCAATCATTTGTGGCCACTACTGTCTATTGATATGTAAAACACTTTGTAAAATCAGAAATTACTGATCAATAATAACATCTAGTTAACATCATTAATTATTTGACTAGAAATATGTTGAACAATGCTTTACTTGGCTCAAGCTGGGCTCCTCCACTTCTTCCAGGCTGGAAGGCCCAGGTTGGACGTCGGAAGCTTCAGCTGAGGTGGAAGGAAGCCTTGAAGGAAGACTGCAGAGTGCTGGCCTGGGTTCAGTCTGGCCTGCCAGAAAATGCAGTCTGTCATAGTACCACAGCCTGGGTACATAAATGTCATCTGCTGCAGCTCCTGATCTTTGGGAATCCTGGACCTTCTTGCCCTCCCTATTATAAGTGCTCCTCATGCCACCAATTAGGGCCTTCAAATAGGGGATGTCTGCCGTGGGGATCACCAGCTTCACAAATTCCAGCAATTGATCCAACGCTGCCTTCCTCTTTGTTTTATTGTTATAAAAGGGGTGGTTTACCTGCCACAGACAGGGCAGCTCCCTGTCCATATCAATGAATATGGGGATAAAGTCCTGATCATTCAATAGATCCATTTTCTCTGCAAGACACAACACAAGACAAACCCTAATGTCAGGCTAAACTCCTAATCTTGTCCAAATATAGGCCTCAATCTATAAGCAGTATAGGCCACTGATGCACCAAGTTAAAAATGTACCTTCGTTCTAACGATCGGCGCTTCCGATACTCCTTCCTCCTCTCACAGATCGTACATATGATGCATGCATGTTACGCTTTATATGCACTGCGTATGCGAGAAACTCCGCCCGCCCCTGACATTCTGTGTAATCTATTCCCTGCCCCTTGTCTTTCGGAGCAGTGGGAGAGCACATGGCAGAGAAAGAGCAAGTGCATGCAG
This sequence comes from Aquarana catesbeiana, assembly GCF_042186555.1. Taxonomy (NCBI): domain Eukaryota; kingdom Metazoa; phylum Chordata; class Amphibia; order Anura; family Ranidae; genus Aquarana; species Aquarana catesbeiana. Next base: position 257,448,475 of record NC_133329.1, read on the forward strand.
AGGAGAGCAGCAACGACGAAACCCCAGGGCCACAAACGTCCCGATCCTGGAGAAGATATAAGGCCTCAAATATGTCCTTTATAGAGATGGTGGAGATGGTAGACATCTTGAAGAGGGCCGACTATGATGGGAAGCATGGACCTTGGCCAAACCCGAATGTCAGAAAGGCCAAGATCATGTCTAAAGTTCTGAAAAGTCTGCACAGGAATTTTGGGGTACGACAATCCAAGGATCAATTGAGGAAACGCTGGTCAGACCTGAAACTGAGGGAGCAGGATCAGTACAGAAAGATCAAGAGAGTTCTTCAAAAAAGTAAGTAGTTGTCGTGTGTTCCTATTATTATTATTACTTGCATGCTTCTCCATGTGCTTTTCTTTACTGTTGTACAGTTTAAAATAGCAACTTTCAGGTTCGTGGGCACAGTAATCAATCGTAGTAAACATCATTCGTTCGCCCACTAATACAATGTTTTTGGCAGATACAGGTTAACTACATTTGTTCAGCCCTATTTGTATTAAAAGTAGTTTATGACATTGTTGTCTAGATGGGTTTGTACTAGAATGAAATGCAAACTTGATTCAGTGTAAGGAGAGGACACTCAACAGCTGTTTACACAACTGGACACAGGAGCACTAGTGTGGGACACCAGAACAAACTTTTTAGGGTGTCCCACACAGGTGCTCCAGTGGATACTAGGGGTATCTCAATGTGTGAAAATTGTACAAAAAAGGTAAGTATTCCAGCTTTAGAAAGGGAACAAAATAATGTCTGCAGCTTGGAACCCTGCTAAAAAAGACAATTGTACGACACTTCCAAGCAATGTTTCATATTACTATTTCTGGCCTCAAATATCTGTGTGCTAAGTATACCTTTTTTTATTCACATAGGGGAGAAAAGACTCGGGACATCTGAGGACACCAGGGACCCCCCACCTCCGAAAGAAAATCAAATCCCCACACCACAACCAGAAGATGTGGAGGAAGGAGAGGTTTATGAAGTGGGCAAAATAGTGACCACAACAGGGGAGTGTCTGAGACCACAGCTTCAGGTAATAGATGTATGCCGGCATATTTATAATATATGGTGTGTTTTTTAATTTTAGGTGATGTGGATGTTGTGGAAGAAGATTCGCATTTCACAAGTGCAACTGCACACGTCCTTATCAGGGAGATCATGTTGTGCAATTGTGATTTACAAAAGATCAAGGAAGACATCAATGATGTGGAAAAAAGACTCAAAAACATCATTGATGTTTTAGGCAGAATCTAAAAAAAACCAAAATTCCTCTAGTTTATTTTTATTTTTAGTATTTTCACACATTTTAAATATTTTTTAGAAAGCCACATTTTGAAGATGCAGGGTGTGTCAACATGTGCTATCTGCCATCATGGGATATTAAGGTATGCGTTTTTGAGGTGCAACCCCTTCCTCGCAAACAAAGTAGATGAGAGGAAGGGATTGCACCCCCGAAACACATCCATTGATCCCCCATGATGGGAGCTAGCACATGTTGACATTAGGCATGGGATCAGGAGGGAAATCCCCATTTAGACTCTCAATTTGTGTGCATCTTCAAAATTTGGCTTTCGCAGGGGTGACATCACTCCATCTGATGAAGGCAAGATCAACACAGTTTGGACATTCTAATGTCTGATATTGCCTTCACTTTGTCAAAGTTGAACTTTGTAAGTTCCTGAGTTGTGTATTGTTTTCCTTAGTTTTCCGTGGATTTTCCTTTAGTAAATAACTCCCACAGTGCTTTATAATTTGCCACAATCGTGCCATTTTCGTGACTCTGCAATATTCATTCATGGTGCTGAAAATGATGTATATTTTTAACAGTAATGCATTACATACATTAACAACAAAAACAAGGTGTGTGTGTGTGTGTGTAGTAGACCCACAAGATAATAGATCACTGAATAAGAGATTGTCACCTCATGTATCAAATAAATTACATTTTCACTATTGAAGAAAATGTAAAAAAAAAAAAAAAAAAAAAAAGCCCATTGGAGAACCTAGGAGACAGCTAAAAGAAACACAAGCAGTAAATCAAAGGAAATATTATTTCAGTTTAAATAAAAAAATATTTTTTAAATGTTTATTAAACATTTTCTGGCATATCAATGGCCCCCCTACCCGCAAAGTACTCCATATATTTTATACGGACCTCGCGTGCGCTTTGGGGGGGCAAGCACTGAAAACCAGATATGAACCCACAAGCACAAACTGAAGAGCAGTAACGATTGGAAAAGCATAAGGCTAAAAAGCGCGAATAGCCTCTCACTAAACTTCTAATAACACGAGATTAGCAGAAGGAGCCCAAAGGGTGGCGCACTTGGTATTGAACTTCCCTTTTCTAGTGCCGTCATACGTGTTGTACGTCACCGCATTCTTGACGTTCAGAATTTCCGACAAGATTTGTGTGAACGTGTGTATGGAAGACAAGTTTGAGCCAACATCCGTCGGAAAAAAAACATGGATTTTGTTGTCGAAATGTGCTATTGTGTGTACGCGGCATAATAGTACATTGTTTGCATTGCTGTCCTAGCCTGTAATTGCTTGACCAGGCAATGCATGGCCTTAGGAGAAAAAAAAAACAAACAATAAAAAAAAAAAAACCCAATGAAAATTATTTTTAAAAAATGTAAATAATAAATTAAAAGTAAAAAATAATTATAAAAATGTGATGGTTTGTAGAAAAAAATATACAAATATTTCGTAAATCTTTAAATATCAATATGTGAAAACACATAGTATAGGGTATAATCCCAGAGTGAATCTCTCATACCTTTGCCCATTAAAGGAAGATTTGAGGGCAGACAGCCTATGGTCATTCGATTCCACACCTAAAGCTGAAGTTTTGCAGCCCAGATGGCAGTTGATGCCTTATGCCAACTGGAAAGAAAAAAAAGGGGGGTTGGGACCAGAGCAGTCCCAGGACTGCAATCAATGGGAGAATCACAACGGTATTGATCAATGAAAAATACAACTTTATTGATTATTGCACAGTACCATAAAAATATATAAATCTCACTGATGTGGCACCAAGGCCATATGAGTGAGATGGGTTCCCTCACAAAAAACACCAACACTAACATGTATAGCACACTGTAGAAAAAAAAGGGGTGATAATAAACAATGTTGTTACATTAAAAACAAGCATGCTGGCACACCCTCCCCCATATATGCAGATCGGCTCTGAGCGGTGGTCTCCCTGAAATGATATGAGTGTATGAGGATAAGAGTACCTTGTTTGGTAAAGTGGTATCAGCAGGCCCCCCAAAAACACTTTATGTAACCTTGTACACTAATGCCCTGGCACGGGCTTGATGAATGAAAGGTGAAGGAGTCAGTAGGCGTGCACAATAGGCGGTGGAACCGTGGATTGTATGTGATAATAACAAGCATGTAGCTAACACTGAAAGCCAGGCCATTGCGGGATATGGTCCATTAACAATGTATCCATGTATAAATCAATCAGTAAGTCTCCAGGATTCCAAAGAAAGATAGAGGCACACTTGAATATACACAGTTCATTCAACAAATGCAACAGACTGTAAACACATGCCAGGGTGGTTCAAAACACAGTGCTGCTGCAGCCTAGCCTGATAGCAGCAAGCTGTGACCACAGGTTTAAGTGTGTGTAAAGACACAAATAGTGGGGAGGTAACTGTCCCTGTGGGGTACTTATCCCTCCCTCGTCTCTAGTCACTGAGTCCTTACTGGGGGTGTCTCACAAGCTGTGGTTCCGGCTGGTCAGGCAAAGAAAAGCTGCTGACATGCAGACTTGGAGATTTCCATGTGTCCAATGGTGTAGCCACTCATTTGCATGGAAAACAATGGATTAGTTTGTGTTCGGTTCACTGCACAGATGGAGTTGCTGTGTTTGGCCACTGGAGGGAGCTCTTAGGTAATTCCATGATAACGCTTGTTTCAGTATAAAATAGCAGGGAATGTCCTGCTGCTGTCAGAGATAGAGTGGGGTGTCAGGGGGGGGGCTGCCAGCGTCTATAGCATTGCTACATCGACGCATTTCATCTGGATCCATCTCACTCATACGGCCTTGGTGCCACATCAGTGAGATTTATATATTTTTATAGTACTGTGCAATAATCAATAAAGTTGTATTTTTCATTGATCAATAACGTTGTGATTCTCCCATTGATTGCAGTCCTGAGACTGCTCTGGTCCCAACCCCCCTTTTATTTCTTACTAGATTATTACTCTGCTACTAGGGAGATACCCCGTCATATAGATGTATCGGCCAATCATTATTATTATACTTTTTTTTATACTGGTTTTTATTGTTTTGTTACTTATGCCAACTGGAGCTGTACTGTCCAGGCATTGAATAATATTTTGGGATATTGTCTCCCAAATAATACAGCCATAGGCTTCCTGGCCTTGCACAATTTAGAGGGAATGGCAGGCAACAGCAAATGGAGGGGAAGTTCTATGGCCATAAGCTGTTTTCCTTAAATGGGCAGTCTGAAGGCTAAAAACTATACAACTTTTTTAGTTTCTTACATACTGCCTAGGCACTGTACACTATTACACTCTAATGTATATTTCAGGATAAAATCTGCTCCATTTTTCCCTCCTATACTGTGCAGCCATATACTAGATGCTCAACACAAAACAATAGAGCACATATGGTCCAATTAACATCACAAAAATAAGCAGAAAACCAACCTATGATATGTGCCGCTAACCATAATTTGCTGCAATATATGCTGCAGTAAATGATGTTCATAAGAAAGTAGCTTTTAAACATTTAAATAAAATCATAATTTTTTTTCCATTAATTAGGAAATATTTAAATCACATCGAAATCACACTGGGTATTGTGATTCACCTGTGATTTTGATAATATCCTGTTCATCCTGATGATCATTGGACAGGAAGTGATGGGGAACCCATAGTTTTACAGTAGTCATTAAAACAGGAGGAAAGGGGTAATGTTTCATTATGGACACCTGCCCTATTTAAGAGGGGAACCTTTGTAAAGATTTCCTCTCATTTCCTGTTGCAAGCATGAAGTAAGGAAATCTCTCCAATGTACATAGGCAGCTAAATAACACATTTTGTTTTTTTGGGGGGGATTTAACCCTTTGCTACCCCCTTCAGGGCTCAAAAGAAAATATACTTTATAGGTCCGCAATTTTGAAAATCTGCAGAAATTTTTTTTCTTACCACTAGCTAGCATGCAGGCACATATTTTTATAACCACCTTGATGCTATTGGCTGAGCAATATTCACTGTGTAACATATTTACTTACTTTTCCACAGACATATATATCAGCAGTGTAGTTTTGTTTGGCCAAAGTAGCAAATACAGCTATGATAAGTGCAAAACAGTGTAAAATATGTAAAAAAGAGAATATTTATACAAACTGTAGCATTAATGAAATATATAAATTAAGAATAATGAACTAGCTTCGGAAGTGCATCTGTTAAGAAGCCACAGACCAGATTTTTATCAAGATAGATTAGACCATTTGTTGAATAAATCTAGGAAGAAAACACGAGCAGTAATTTTAATAAACCAATTCACAAAATGTTAGTCATTAATTCTATTATTTTTACCCTTATGTATTTTATATAGTCTGCTCGAACTTTGAATTTGTAGGCTCCTCAGATGCACTGCTATGTGGGACTGTAGCCCCTTTTCACATGATTTAGTGCTGATCGGCAGTACTGTATGTTCATATTGTACAGCAATTGGCATTAACAGTTGGTGTTTTGTATGCACTTAAAAGCTTTTTATTATTTATTTTGATTGTATTCCTTTTCTGGGAAATTAATCTACATATAATCACACAATTATGGGGAGGGAATAACTTTACATGAAGACATTAAACTGTATAAAAAGATTTATTAGAGATCTGATCACCTTCTTCTAGGTGATAAATTGGGCTTTCTAATTTATAACCACCAGTTCAATTTTTTTAAATAATGTAAACAATGTAATACTTTTGTAGCAACCATTTTGTAGCATCCATTTGCAGAGATATGTAAAATTAGTTACCACTACAGTGCTACAAAAACAGTAGTCTGATATACTGTAGAGCTAAACTGGCTAAGGCATACAAAAAAATCTATTTGTCAGTCGGGGAATGATAAATTGTTATTAACATTGACCAAAATGTTTAAAAACGCCCTGAAAATCAGATTTAAATTGTTAAAAAAATAATTCAAAATGTTTTATTTTAGCCTATGAAATCCCATCTGTTAATATATTAAGTGGTTAAAGCGGGGTTCCACCCAAATTTTGAACAATACCTGTATGTATTCTCTTCCTTACCTAGATGCTGACATGCCGTTTAAAAAAATTTAAATCGCCGTAATTACCTTTTATTTTTCTGTTCTTCTTTGAACTTCCTGGTTCTCCTCCCGTGGGAGTAGGCGTGTTTCTAGCCTCTCCCAGACTCCTGGGAGCTAGTCTCAGGCTTCCCAGGATGCCACTGAGCATGTGCGGGAACGAGCGGTGAATGCTGGGAGCACAGCATTCACCACATCCAGGAAATAAATTCTTGTGGGCTTCAAATGCTCACAATGAAGATGGAAACCGTCTGCAGTGAATAATATAAGTTATTCTTTCCTACGAAATCTGACACAGGCGGACATATTACACACAATATGTGAGTATGTAATGCTGAGAAGAAAAGTTTGTGAATGAACTAAAAAAAAAAAAAACGATAGATAGGTGGACCCCCGCTTTAAGTTAGAAATAATAAAACTGTGTTAACACTGATCAATAGAGAATAAATGTTTTAGCCATCAGCATAGACATATGAAAATGTGTTTTAAAAATGTAATTTGATTTAAAAGAGCACATACTGTTGAGTTTACAGTAATAACTGACCCATTTGTTTTCTTCAGTGCTACAGTATAAAATTCCCAACTTTGTAATAAAAATAAGTTCCATTATTTGATAAATACAGTTGCTTTTAAAGTATTTCTAAAGCCAAGACTGATTTTGTTTAGTGGGGATTAGGGATGAGCTTCGAGTTCGAGTCAAACTCATGTTCGACTCGAACATCGGCTGTTCGTAAGTTAGCCGAACAGCGAACAATTTGGGGTGTTTGCAGCAAATTCGAATGCCGCGGAACACCCTTTAAAAGTCTATGGGAGAAATCAAAAGTGCTAATTTTAAAGGCTTATATTCATGGTATTGTCATAAAAAGTGTTTGGGGACCTGGATCCTGCCCCAGGGCACATGGATCAATGCAAAAAAAAGTTTTAAAAACAGCAGTTTTTTCAGGAGCAGTGATTTTAATAATTCTTAAAGTGAAACAATAAAAGTGTAATATCCCTTTAAATTTCATACCTGGGGGGTGTCTATAGTATGCCTGTAAAGGGGCGCATGTTTCCCGTGTTTAGAACAGTCTGACAGCAAAGTGACATTTTAAAGGAAAAAAAGTCATTTAAACTACTCGCGGATATTAATGAATTGCCGGTCCGACAATACACATAAAAGTTCATTGATAAAAACAGCATGGGAATTCCCCACGGGGGAACCCCGAATCAAAATGTAAAAAAAAAATGACGTGGGGGGTCCCCCTAAATTCCATACCAGGCCCTTCAGGCCTGGTATGGATATTAAGGGGAACCCCGGCCAAAATTTTTTTTTAAAATTACGTGGGGGGTCCCCCTAAATTCCATACCAGGCCCTTCAGGTCTGGTATGGATATTAAGTGGAACCCCAGCCAAAATGTAAAAAAAAATGACGTAGGGTCCCCCTCAAAATCTATACCAGACCCTTCAGGTCTGGTATGGATTTTAAAGGGAACCCTGCGCCAAAATTAAAAAAAAAAAAAAAAACGGCGTGGGGTCCCCCCAAAAATCCATACCAGACCCTTATCCGAGCATGCAACCTGGCAAGCCGCAGGAAAAGAGGGGGGATGAGAGAGCGCCCCCCCTCCTGAACCGTACCAGGCTACATGCCCTCAACATTGGGAGGGTGCTTTGCGGTAGCCCCCCAAAACACCTTGTCCCCATGTTGATGAGGGCAAGGGCCTCATCCCCACAACCCTGGCCGGTGGTTGTGGGGGTCTGAGGGTGGGGGCTTATCAGAATCTGGAAGCCCCCTTCAACAAAGGGACCCCAGATCCCAGCCCTCCCCCTGTGTGAAATGGTAAGGGAGTATTTGTACCCCTACCATTTCAATAAAAAACTGTCAAAAATGTTAAAAATGACAAGAGACAATTTTTGACAATTCCTTTATTTAAATGCTTCTTCTTTCTTCTATCTTCTATCTTCCTTCGGTTTCTTCCTCCATCTTCTTCTGGTTCTTCTGGTTCTTCCTCTGGTGTTCTCGCCCAGCATCTTCCTCCGCGGCGTCGGCGTCTTCTTCCCTTCTTCTCCTCGGGCCGCTCCGCATCCATGATGGCATGGAGGGAGGCTCCCGCTCTTCTCTTCTTCTCTTCATCTTCTTCTCTTCATCTTCTTCTCTTCATCTTCTTTTCAGGCCGTTCCGCATCCATGATGGCATGGAGGGAGGCTCCCGCTGTGTGACGCTTCTCCTCTTCTGACGGTTCTTAAATAACGGGGGGCGGGGCCACCCGGTGACCATGCCCCCCTCTGACCCACGGGGACATGACGGGACTTCCCTGTGGCATTCCCCATGACGTCACAGGGAAGTCCCGTCAAGTCACCGTGCGTCAGAGGGGGGCAGGGGCACCGGATGGCCTCGCCCCCCATTATTTAAGAACCATCAGAAGAGGAGAAGCGTCACACAGCGGGAGCCTCCCTCCATGCCATCATGGATGCGGAGCGGCCCGAAAAGAAGATGAAGAGAAGAAGATAAAGAGAAGAAGATGAAGAGAAGAGCGGGAGCCTCCCTCCATGCCATTATAGATGCGGAGCGGCCCAAGTAGAAGAAGGGAAGAAGACGCTGACACCGCGGAGGAAGATGCTGGACGAGAACACCGGAGGAAGAACCAGAAGAACCAGAAGAACCAGAAAAAGAAGAAGATGGAGGAAGAAACAGAAGGAAGATAGAAGATAGAATAAAGAAGAGAGAAGAAGCATTTCAATAAAAGAATTGTCAAAAACTGTCTCTTGTCATTTTTTACATTTTTGACAGTTTTTTAGTGAAATGGTACTCTTACCATTTCACACAGGGGGGAGGGCCGGGATCTGGGGGTCCCCTTGTTCAAGGGGGCTTCCAGATTCCAATAAGCCCCCTGCCCACAGACCTCCACAACCACCGGCTAGGGTTGTGGGGATGAGGCCCTTGTCCTCATCAACATGGGGACAAGGTGTTTTGGGGGGCTACCCCAAAGCACTCTCCCAATGTTGAGGGCATGTGGCCTGGTACAGTTCAGGAGGGGGGGTGCTCTCTCATCCCCCCCTCTTTTTCTGCGGCCTGCCAGGTTGCGTGCTCGGATAAGGGTCTGGTATGGATTTTTAGGGGGACCCTATGCCGATTTTTTTTTAATTTTGGCGCGGGGTTCCCCTTAAAATCCATTCCAGACCTGAAGGGTCTGGTATTGATTTTGAGGGGGACCCCACGCCATTTAAAAAAAAAAAATTTTGGCCAGGGTTCCCCTTAATATCCATACCAGACCTGAAGGGCCTGGTATGGAATTTAAGGGGACCCCCCACGTCATTTTTTTAAAATTTTGGTTTGGGGTTCCCCTGTGGGGAATTCCCATGCCGTTTTTAATCAATGAACTTCTATGTGTATTGTCGGACCGGCAATGCATTAATAGCCGCAAGTAGTTTTAAATGACTTTTTTTCTTTTGAAATGTCATTTTGCTGTCAGACTGTTCTAAACACGGGAAACATGCGCCCCTTTACAGGCATACTATAGACACCCCCCAGGTTCAAAATTTAAAGGTATATTACACTTTTATTGTTTCACTTTAAGCATTATTAAAATTACTGCTCCCGAAAAAACGGCCGTTTTTAAAACTTTTTTTTGCATTGATCCATGTCCCCTGGGGCAGGACCCAGGTCCCCAAACACTTTTTATGACAATGACTTGCATATAACCTTTAAAATTAGCACTTTTGATTATTCATGTTCGTGACCTGACAGTAGTTTTAACGCTTTGCTACTTTATTCAAAACAAAAAATGTTTTAATGTCAAATAAAAATTAATATTGTTCTGTAATGTTACACAGATAAAGTCTACTAAATTACTGCAAATGGGAATGGGAAATGGGAATTGCTGCAAATGGGAATATTAATTCAAATAGCCAGTTATCAAAAAAGGGTTTAAATCACATTAACAGGGCGGCACAGTGGTGTAGTGGGTAGCACTCTCGCCTAGCAGTAAGAAGGGTCGCTGGTTCAAATCCCAACCACGATACTACCTGCCTGGAGTTTGCATGTTCTCCCTGTGCCTGAGTGGGTTTACTCCGGTTTCCTCCCACACTCCAAAGACATTCTGGTAGGTAAATTGGCTTCTGTCCAAAAAAATAAATAAAATTGGCCCTAGTATATGAATGAGAGTTAGGGACCATGGATTGTGGGCTCCTTGAGGGTAGGGACCGATGTGAGTGTGCGATGTATGTGTGGAGTGCTGAGTAAATTGACAGCGCTATATGGGTAGGGATAATTGTAGACATGCACCCACACTCACTCAGGTTGAACTGGATGGACTGGTGTCTTTATTCAATCTTACCAACTATGTAACATGCTAACAACAAGCAACTAGGTTACATATAAAACTCAGTCTTAAGCCCACCACACATGTAAGAATCTAAATGTACAATTTCAGTCTCCTCTCACGTTACTAACTTACTAACTGACATATCAATATGGATGTCACACCACTTCCTCAAACTCAATCTTTCTAAAACCGAGCTCATAATTTTTCCTCCAGCCCGTGCCCCCCCCTCCCGACTTCTCCAGCAGATCAATAATACAACCATCAGTACCTCCCCTCATGCCAAGGTACTAGGTGTAATCCTGGACTCTGACCTGTCCTTTCAACCCCAAATCCAATCACTGTCCAAATCGTGCAGACTTCACTTCCGAAACATCTCCAAAATATGCTCCTTTCTAACTGTTGACACCACTAAGCAACTTATTCACTCCCTTGTTATCGCTTGCCTTGACTATTGTAACTCCCTCCTCATTGGCCTACCTCTCCGCAAGCTATCCCCCCTTCAGTCTATCATGAATGCAGCTGCCAGACTCATCCACTTTACCAACTGTTCAGTGTACGCCGCTCGTCTCTGCCAATCCATCCACTGGCTTCCCATTGCCCAACGAATAAAATTCAAAACACTAGCAATAACATACAAAGCCATTCACAATTCTGCCCCAAACTACATCACCAATCTTGTCTAGAAATATAACCCAAACAATCCTCTCAACTCCCCCCAAGACCTTCTGCTCTCTATCTCCCTTGTCTCCTCCTCCCATGCTCGTCTCCAGGACTTCTCCAGAGCCTCTCCCATTCTCTGGAACTCACTACCCCAATCTGTCCGGTTATCTCCTACTCTGTCCATTTTTAGGCGATCCCCGAAAACCCATCTCTTCAGGGAGACCTATCCAGCTAACAACCGAATCTTCTACACCACTCATCAGTTCATCCCTCACAGTCCCTACCTTTTGTTTCACCAGCCCCTCCCTCTTATGCCCTGTACTCACGGTCTGACTTTCCGACGGAAAATGTGTGATCAGAGCTTGTTGTTGGAAAATCCAACCGTGTGTGGGTTCCATCTGACTTTTTCCATCGGAATTTCTGACACACAAAGTTTGAGAGCTGGCTATAAAATTTTCCGACAACAAAATCCATTCACGTAAATTCAGAGACAATGTAGACAATTCTGATGCACAAAGTGCCACGCATGCTCAGAATAAATTCTGAGACGGAACTGCTCGATCTGGTAAAATTAGCGCTCGTAATGGATATAGCACTTTCGTCACGCTGCAATGTTTTAAATTGTTTAATGCAGTGCACTCTCTTCTTCTTAACCTCCCTGGCGGTATGATTATTTCAGATTTTAGGTGCTGAAAGCGGTACAATTATTTTGCACAGAAATTTGGCGTTTTATATTGTAGGCCTGTAATTCTTAGGAATAGTTCACTTAAATCTGTCCAAACAAGAGTCTAGTAGACATCCCGGGTATGATAAAGTTTGAAAAACGAAATAAAAAATTATAATATAATAAATAACTATAAATAATTAAAACACATAATAATATAATAATAATAAAATTTATATAATAATGTAATCAAATCAAAAACACTGAAATTTGCTCAGTTGCAGAATTTTAGCTTTTATTACTTTTAGTGTTTGATGACGGATCTCCCGACAAATCACTATCGCTCAATTCTGCAAGTGATTATAATTTATTATCGCTTTTTTCTAGCTGGTCTAAAACCACTTTTGATGTAAAGAGACAGTTTTGGTTGCTATGGACAATCTCCAGTTTCCTGGCAGAAAGAACAGTTTTATATATATAAAACTGCATGCGGGACACTGGGCAGACCACTAGGGACAAAGGGGATGTGTAGTTATTTGATACAGTACTGTAATCTGTAAGATTACAGTATGCTGTATCTATACTATGTGTTTCACTTTTGAATTTACCGCCGAACTCCGTCCCCGTGCGTCGCAACGCTCGCAGGGAACGGAGCTCGGCACTGTGAATCGAGCGAGACACAGCGGCTCGCCGATCACAGCGGGGAGACATCGCAGGAACCAGGGGACAAGGTAAGTAATCTCTTCCTGGATTATGCGATGCAAGCCCGAGTCTGGCTCGGGGATACCGCTTTTGGTATGTAAAATCCACCCCGAGCCAGACTCGGGAATACCGCTAGGGAGGTTAATGCTAGAAGAATGAAGTTGTTTTGCTGCTCATATTCACACACACACTTCTCACATACGTATTTTTGATTATTTCTCGTGATTTCATGAATATAATATCTTTATTTGTCAGATCTACGGAAATTTTTTTTTTTTTTATGTTTTTATATTTTGTATTATTTGTTGTTTGTTTTTTTAATCCAGATCTCCTGTTTTTTTTTTTTGGTGATCTCCATAATTGTTTTGGGTGTGTTTTGTGTGTCAAGTTACCACAACACCAATTATTATCTTGTCTTTTTTAATCTCAAGGAAGTTGCTTGGTGTACGTGTCCCTTGTTAATTTTACATTGTATTTTGGAAATGTACCTGCCTACTCACAAACAAACTGTCCTTTTTGAAGGAACACATAACACACATAGGCGAGTATTAGTTAAAAAAAAAAAAACTTTATTAGGGGTCATAACCAAATAAAGAGTAAGGCAATGCTGGAGAAACTGCTGAAATTGGCGAAGCCTTTGGCCCCCAGGGCACACATCAACTATTTTCTGGCAAAATTGGTGGCCTGAGGAGTCCTTTTATAAGGGAGTACAATCTGGTCCAGCAGTCCTAGAGATCAGGAACAGCAGCAGATGACATACATGTCCCCAGGCTGTGGTCATACAAGAGCCTGCGTCTTTTGTCAGACCAGACTAAACCCAGGTCATCACTTTCTTGTCTTCCTTTGGCTCTTCCTTCCAGGCTGTGGCTGTGGTGTTGGAGGTGTGGCAGGAGGAGGAGGATGATGATGCAACTCACACAGGTGGGTATTGGGTGTGATTTGGCCCCTCAACCCCTTATTTAATGTTTTAAAAATGATTTCCTCACACATGATGCGTTGCCCCTCCTCCATGTCCTGCAGTTTTGTGGCAGCCATGGAGGCAAAGGCCCCTTTATGAGTGGGGGTTTCTCTTAGGGCCGCAGAAGCCTCCTGAATCAGCCTGAGCGATGACTCCTCCACGTTCCTCCCCTTCCTGGGTCTTTTGGTTGGAAGGCGGAGGGGAGGAACCTGCGATTCTGTGGAGCTCCAACTGGACCCGGCCACCTCCTGGCTGCCACTAACCCCTGCCTCCTCCTGGCTGCCACATTCCACAGCCTCCTCCTGTGTGCCACATTCCACAGCCTCCTCCTGGCTGAGGTCTTCCTGTGTATGAAAAAGGGACATAGTTTTAGTTTTTGGTTCATCAATCACACACAATTTTCAGCTCATGACTGTTGCAAATTGAATGTTAACAAATTTAAAAGACTATCATTCTGAACCCAGCATTTTTCATTCTTGTCACAATCATTTTTGGCCACTACTGTCTATTGATATGTAAACGCCTTTATTAAATCAGCAATTAGTGAGCAATAACACCATCTAGTAAACATCATTTAGTTTTTTGACCAGAAATATGTAGAACAATGCTATACCTGGCTCAAGCTGGGCTCCTCCACTTCTTCCTGGCTGGAAGTCCCAGGCTGGACGTCGAAAGCCACAGCTGGGGTGGAAGATAGGGTGGAAGGAAGAGTGGAAGGAAGGGTTGAGAGGGATTCCCTGACTTCAGTCTGGTCTGACAGAAAACAAAGTCTCTCATAGTATCACAGCCTGGGGAGATAAACGTCATCTGCTGCAGCTCCTGATCTCTGGGAATCCTGGACCTTCTTGCGCTCCCTAAGATAAGTGCTCTTCAGGCCACCAGTTTTGGCTTTTAAATAGGGGATGGTTGCCGTGGGGACCACCGGCTTCACCAACTCCAGTAGTTTCTCCAGCGCCGCCTGCCTCTTTTGTTTATGATTATAATGTGGGTGTTTGACCTGCCACAGACAGGGCAGCTCCCTGCATTTGTCTATGAACAGGGGAAGGAAGTTGTGATCATTGAAGCCATCCATTTTCTCTGCAAGACACAACACAAGACAAACCCTAATGTCAGGCTAAACCCTCCTAAAATCTTGTCCCAATATAGTCTCAATCTATAAGCAGTATAGGCCCAATTTAAAATTGTACCTTCGTTATCACGATCGGTGCTTTCGATACTCCTTCCTCCGCTCATAGATCGTACATACAATGCACGCGTGTTACGTTATTATACACTGCGCATGCCTGAAACTCCGCCCGCCCCTGACGTTCTTTCTAGTCTATTCCCCGCCCCTTCTCTTTCGGCGCAGTGGGGGGAGAGCACATGGCGGAGACACAGCAGGTACATGATAATAGCAGCAACAAGGAGGAGGAAAGCCTGGAGCCAGAAACATCATGATCCCGCAGGAGATTTAAGGCTTCAAATATGGCCTTTGTAGACATGGTGGAGATGGTGGACATCTTGAAAAGGACCGACTATGATGGGAAGTATGGACCTTACCCCAAACCAAATGTAAGAAAGGCCAAGATCATGGCTAAAGTTGTGAAGAGTCTGCAGAAGAATTTTGGGGTACAACGATCCAAGGATCAACTGAGGAAACGGTGGTCGGACCTCAAATTAAGGGAGCACGATCAGTATAGAAGGATCAGGAGAGTGCTGCAAAAAAGTAAGTAGTTGTCCTGTGTTCCTATGCTTTCTTTTTATTACGTTCGTGCTGCTCTATGTGCTTTTCTTTACTGTTGTACAGTTTAAAATGGCAACTTTCATGTTCATGGGCACATTAGTTGTTCGTAGGAGACATTGTTCGTTCGGCCACTAAAATACAATGTCTTGGCCAGATGCAGTTCAGTACATTTTTTCTTGCCTACTTCTATTTAAAAAAGTTTGATGTCTAGATGGGTTTGTAACTAGAATGAAAAGCAAACTTGATTCTTTGTAAGGAGAAGACACTCAGCAGTTTACACATCTGGATGCAGGAGCACTAGTGTGGGACACAAGAACAAACTTTTTGTTAGGGGGTCCCGCACAGGTGCTCTAGTGAATACTATAGGGGTGTCTCCATCTGTGAAGCCTGCACAAAACAGGTAAGTAAAACGTAAAAAAATAAATTCTTCAGCTTGGAACTCTGCCAAAACAGACAATTGTACCCCACTTCCAAGTAATGTTTCATATTACTATTTCTGCCCTCAAATATCTGTGTGCTAAGTATACCTTTTTTTTTTTTACATAGGGGAGAAAAGACTCAGAGGACACCACTTATTAGAGGAGACCAGGGACTCTCCACCTCAGGAAGAAGGGGAAATCCCCCAAACCCAACCAGAGGTGGAGGAGGGAGACGTTGTTGAAATTGGCGAAATTGTGTCACTGTGTGGGAGGCTAGCACGACGGACATGCCGGGTTAGAGCTCCGCTCTGTGAGGGAGAATAAACCGCAAATAAAGGCAGCCCACGGACACAGAAACAGTAAAAATCTTGTTACTATTCACCCTAGAGGTGAGGGGGACATTATTCAAGAATAATGGTGCTGGGAGGTGCCAGGAATAAAACCAAAACTAGCTCTAATAGCAGCACCCAGGCAAGACATACTATGAAAAAGGCGCCAGTCTCCTCAGGTAATTTTACCTCAGACTAGAAACTCAAATCCAAGCAGCCAAAAGCTATCTCCTCAGGGGATTCTGACTCTGAACCTGATTCAAATATGTTACATTCTTCACAACAAAACTCTGATATTCCTTCTAACATTTTGAAACAATTTGAAAAAATGTTACATAAAGCATTACAACAAACATCAGAGCAAATTACTAGTAATCTGACTAGAGAGATCAGAGAACTGGGGAGACGCACCGAAGCATTGGAAATGAAAATGGAAGATATAGAAAACTCTACACAGAATGCTTTCTCTGAAATAGATGTCCTCAAAGAGGAAAATATTATTTTACAGAATAGACTGGAGGACTATGAGAATCGCGCCAGAAGATCAAATTTGCGATTCAGAGGCTTACCAGAATCAGTCACAGATCTGCAATCAACAATCACAGCATTATGCCAAGAATTACTACCTGGCATTTCGGTGGAAAGGCTTGAAATGGACAGAGTACATAGGGCACTCATGCCCAAAAAAACTGATGACCCCCCCAGGGATATTATAGCAAAATTTCATTTTTTTCGTTCAAAAGCACAACTTCTAGAAGCGGCTAGAGGGAAAAATAATCTAACATTTCAGGGACATAGTTATCAACTATTTGCTGACTTATCCCAGTTAACAATATCTAAGAGGCGTGCAATGAAGCCTCATCTACTGGAACTTCAACGTCATGACATTAAGTATCAATGGGGCTTCCCGTTCTCCCTAAAATTCACCCACCAGGGGACCAGATTCGCATGCAAAACTCCTGAAGAACTACAACATGTACTCCAAGACCTCAAATTGATTGACGGTACAACTATAGCCTCCACCTCACGTAGGAGATCAGCTTCTGCCTCCTCCATTCAGAAAACATCCTCCTCTGAGACAAAAAATGGAAACCATCATACACACAAAAGAGGACAATTCGCATCCTCACAACAAGAACAAGATGACGCCATGGACTGAGTATTATGCACTTATATAATATAGCCATTTCAGCTAAGACAGCACCTATTGGGAGAACAGAATTGTAATTACATTTTTGAATACTCTTCCTAAACCAAAAACTAATACTTCATCTAGCTCACTAGTGAGCAATTGGACATACACTATGAACTAGATTATCTAATTTATTAATTTATACCTTATCGGTATAAGTTTATAATTAAATAACAACATTTTTATTATGATTTTAGGTTCCCTTTTTTGTTAGTATTTATTTTATTTATTTATTTATATTTTTTTTTATTACATTTTTTTTTCTTTTTTTTTTTTTTTTAGAAACATGGTATGGTATATGTTCAGATAATATTTTTACTTTCTGAACACCTAAATAGCCCCTAATGTATGGAGGACTGATTAAAATATTATATATATATATATATTTTTTTTTATTTTTTATTTTTATGTATGTGTGTGTGTATATGTATGTATGTATGTGTGTGTATGTATGTGTATATATGTGTGTATATGTGTATGTATGTGTATGTGTGTATGTGTATGTATATGTATATATATATATATATATATATATATATGTATGCATGTGTATGTATATGTATATATATATATATATATATGTATGTGTATGTGTATATATATATGTGTGTGCATGTGTATGTGTATATATATATATATATATATATATATATATATATATATATATATATATATATATATATATATATGTGTGTATATATATATATTTTTTATTATTTATTTATTTTTATATTATTATATTTCCTCCTCCTTTTTTTTTCTCAATGGCTTTTTTGGTATTTTTTATTTTAGAAACATGGTATGGTAAGTGTTCAGACAATATTTATGCTTTCTGAACACCTAAACAATCCCTATTATATGGTGGACTGATTAAATTATTATATATGTATATGTATTTTTTTATTCTGTATGTGTGTATGTATATGTATGTATAGATGTGTATATATATATATATGTATACATTTTTTATTTTTTATTATTTATTTATTTATTTATTTATTTTCATATCATTATATTTCCTCCTCCTTTTTTGTTTCTCAAGATAAAATTGTGAAATAACAAAATTTTTATTTTGAATTTAAGTTCCCTTTTTATAGTACTTTTTATTTTAGAAACATGGTGTGATAAGCGTTCAGATAATATTTTTACTTTCTGAGCACCTAAATGGTCCCTAATATATGGTGGACTGATTAAGTTAGCATGTATGTATGTATAGGTATGTATGTAGGTATGTAGGTGTATGTATATGTATGTGTATGTATGTGTATATATATATATATATATATATATATATATATATATATATATATATATATATATATATATATATATATATATATATATATATATATATATATATATATATATATATATATATATATATATATATGTGTATGTGTATATATATATATATATATATATATATATATATATTATATATATGTGTGTGTGTATAAAAATTTTTGTTCAGTGTATATATATACATATACACATTTTTTATTTTTTATTTATTTTTTATTTATTTTTATATTATTATATTTCCTCCTCCTTTTTTTGTTTCTCAATGTAAAACTGTGAAACAACCACCAAGGATGGAAAATCTTCCTTTAACTGAAGTTTATTTAAAATTCTTCATTAATTTGATATATACAGTTTTTGAGTAGTCCTAATTTCAGTTTAAATTACATTTCTTTGGTCACCCCAATAGGAAGGAAAGGGTTTCCTATCCTTTTCTATTGGTTGGACATCCAAATATGTTTCTGATATTACTGCACTCCTTTATTCCCATTCAATTTTTTCCCATTCGCTTTATATTTAATATAAATATATACCCTTCAAAATAATAGACATTACCAATTATATGAAACTCGGGCTCTTAAATTTACAATTTTATACTTTACAATCTTCATATTTTTGTGATAAATTTTCTTTCTTTTTAAGGCGGATTCCCCCATGCACGGAAATCACATGTGCCTCACCATGCCTTCCTCGGATTCCCATAGTAATATATGGGGACCAGACGAAGGCCACCTTTCCCCTGTTGGGAAGTCCTTGACCCCAACTCGGGTATTCTTCGAATCTACTTACATTTGTACTATACTCAAATGCTTTATAATTTTTATTGTCTCTTATTTCCTCTCTAAGTTATCCTACTATGGATCTGGCTATCTATCTCTTTGTTTCAAATCCGCGCAGGTCAGGCCGAATAGTCGCTGCACCCAGACAACTGGTAAGCGCATACTCTTGTTCCAATTACCATGGCTCCTTTAAATATTTTATCTCTGAATGTCCAGGGTCTTAATGTACCTCAGAAACGGGTAAAAGCCTTTCGGTCATTTCAGTCTAAAAAAGCACACATTGTATGTCTACAAGAGACTCACTTTACCCCGACTTCAACCCCCTAAATTTTTTAGTACTTCTTATCCCCAAGTTTACACCGCCTCGGCGCTCACTAAAAAACGTGGAACTCTCATTGCGTTTCATCGCTCTACCCCATTTACCTTACATTCAGAAATTAAAGACCCTGAGGGTCGCTACCTAATTCTAATGGGATACATTATGGACACAGCTGTAACGGTGGTCTCATACTATGCACCAAATTATCGTCCTGTACCCTTTCTATCGCACCTATTTAATATCATTAACACCCACAAAATGGGATCAATTTTTATATGTGGGGACTCCAACCAGGTCCTCCTTCCATTTCTTGACAAAACCCCTTATACCCCACCACGAACACAAGATGCTAGGTCTTTATCTCAACTTCTTTCTAGGCACAATTTGATTGACTCTTGGAGAGAATCTAATCCAGCTAAAAGAAATTATACATATTTTTCTAATCCACATCAAACTTTTAGTCGCATAGACCATATCTTTGTAACAATAGGGATGGTTCCTGAAGTAATTTTATCTAAAATTATCCCTATACCCTGGTCAGATCACAATGCAGTTTATACCTCGGTGGCTTCTACTATACCCAAGGGGCATGACCCTTCATGGTATCTTCCAGATGTGCTACTTAAACACCCCTCCCACTGTTTAACAATCCAACAGGCTCTAAATGACTACGTAGAACATAACACAAGTGACGAAATCTCCTCACTCACAATTTGGGAGGCACACAAACCAGTTCTGAGAGGAATACTTCAGCAACAAGCAGGTATACTCAAACCGGATCGTGTAAAATTGGCTAGACAATTAGAAACTGAATGTAATGCATCATTCGTAGCTTTTCAAAACAATCCTAACCAGAAAGGGAAAATTCGCTTAGAGAAAGCCCGCCTAGAATATAATCTTTTCTTAACTGAATCTGCTGACAAATCCCTCAGGAAAACTAAGCATATGTTTTATAAGAATTCCAATAAACCAAGTACTCTCATGGCAAGGGCATTAACGTCTATCAACAAATCTTATAAACCTATTAGACTTAAAATAGCAGACAATGTATACACCAGTAATCCTCTTAAAATCGTACAAAAATTTAGCTCTCATTTGAAAACTCTATACACAGAGACAAATAAAACTAACATTGAGGAAGCTGATGCCTTTTTTTCACATATCAACCTACCCAAAATGACGGAATCCCAAAAATTGTCAATAGAAAAACCCATAACTAGCGATGAAGTAGCAGAGGTTATTAAAACATTAAAAATAAATAAAAGGCCGGGACCAGACGGATTCACAGCCCTTTATTATCGAACTTTTACAGACATTATCTCACCTATGCTTGTTGAAGCGTTTAATGACCTATTAAATAATAAATCCTTTAGACAAGAATCATTATTGGCAATCATCTGCATGAAACCTAAACCTCACTCAGATGATTCTCTATGTACAAATTATCGCCCCATATCCATGTTGAACATGGACATTAAAGTGTTGGCAAAAATTCTAGCAGCCCGCCTTAATATGATCATTGGTACCCTCGTACATCGTGACCAAGTAGGCTTCATGCCCTCCCGACAGGCAAGTGACAATGTACGAAGAGCAACCCTCTTGGCACACATAGCTAAAAAACGTCACATACCTGTTTGCTTTCTCTAACTTGACATAAAGAAGGCTTTCGATTCTATTGCATGGCCTTACTTGAATTATACCTTGCAGAAATGGGGATTCGGTCCAAATTTTATAAATTGGATTACGGCTCTATATAACAAACCTAAAGCGTATGTCAAATACGCAGGTTATAAATCTGACTTCTTCAACATTGAGAGAGGCACAAGACAAGGATGTCCCCTATCCCCATTGATATTCGCCCTCCTAATAGAACCACTCGCACTAGTAATTAGATCTGACCCCACTATAACAGGGATAGAAATGGGAGGATTTCAACATAAGCTCTGTTTGTTTGCAGACGATATCCTCCTATTTCTTTCATCTCCACAAGTGTCAGGCCCAAACCTAATCCCAATTCTCAATAAATTTGCTAACATTTCTGGTTTATACATAAACCCTAAAAAATGTTTAGCATTGAACATATCTCTTTCTAACATTGAACTGACTTCAGCTAAAATTAGTCTTCCTTTCACATGGTCGAACAGATCAATCCCATACTTAGGCATACATCTTACAGCATCATTAGCAGATCTATTTTCAGTTAATTACCCTCCAATTTTAAAACAATTATCAAACTTAATGAAATCATGGTCTCATCTTCCATTATCGTGGTTCGGAAGAATCAATGCGGTAAAAATGACGATACTACCGAAATTACTGTACTTATTTAGAGTATTACCAATTCCTATTCCAGCTTATCACCTAAGAATATTACAAAGGAAAACATCATCATACATATGGGGTTCCTCCAAACCACGCATACAACTACATACACTATATCTCCCAAAATCAAACAGAGGCCTAGGTTGCCCTAATTTTGCTTATTACTATAGGGCTGCACACATAGCAAGCCTGGCTAAATATCATGCGTATCAGGAGACCCCTTTATGGGTACATATTGAAGCCACAGAATGCGATCCTATTCCAATATCAAACTTACTATGGATCACTCCAAAAGATCGCATAGACCTAAAGAATCCAATTACTAAACACTACATTTCCCTTTGGGATAGATTCAAAAAGAATAACCATTTACAATCATCTCATAACCCGATGTTGTCATTCTATAAAAATCCTGCTTTCTATCCAGCATGGATATTCCCTAATTCCTTTAAAGAATGGGTATCTAGAGTCGTACTGTGTATGTATAAATTTGTACATTCCTCATCATTCATCCCTTTTTCAACCCTTTGTGAGAGATATGGTCTACCGCAGTTGGAATTATTTAGATACTTCCAAATTAAAAATTTCTTTGCACCCTTAGTGTCTACCACATCCCCATTAACACATATGACTAGTTTCGAAGAAGTTTGTAAAAAAGATCCGCATGCTAGAGGCACAATCTCTACTATATATTCTCACCTGCTGGTTCATTCCAGTAAAGACAAATTATCCTATGTCCAGAAATGGGAAGAGGACCTTGAGCGTACTTTTGATAATTCAGATTGGAAACAAATATGGTCAAAAACAAAAACAGCTTCCCCTAATATATTGGCGGTTGAGGCTAATTATAAAGTTTTAACACGCTGGTATCTAGTACCTACTAGAGTAGCAAAATATGTGCAAAATTATTCGGCGCAATGTTTTCGGGGTTGTTTGGACCATGGCACATACCTTCATATCTGGTGGTCGTGTCCATTAGCTCAAATATTCTGGAGGGGAATTTTTAACATTGCAACTAACCTTATTGGGAAAACAATCCCTTTCGATCTAGCAATGGCCCTTCTCAACTTAAAACCTGAATTCATAACGCATACCCAATTCAAATTGTTGGTATATCTTTTCACAGCAGCTAAACAGACTTTAGCAAAATCTTGGAAATCACCAACATTAGATATAAATTAAGCAAAAGCTAAAATGAATTACTATATGACTCATGCCAAGATGATAGCTATAGAATTGGACACGATCCCCAGATTTGAGGTAATATGGCAGCCTTGGATTACATATTCCATGCCAACCCTAGACAAGAGTGTTCTACTGCCATGGTAGTTGTGATAACATGATATAGGCTATATTTCAGCCCTAGTTGTTGTGGTGACTTTCGGCCTGACCTTGCGGATTCTTTCCCTTAACCTTCTTCTCTTCTCCCCTTCCTACTATACTTTCTATCCTTTCTTTTCCTTATACTATATTATTCTATGATATTGAAGCTCTAATTGATATTTAAATAATAATCTCAATTATTGTCTAGAAATAGAGATAAAACAAGGCAAACGATGTAGCAGAACTTACATAACTCATTTAATTCTATTCTTTTGAAATGGACAAAGACTCCAAAGTTCTTTTTCTCTCCTATTTCTTTATTTCCTTTAAAATATATTGCCTTGTGTTAGAATATATTGTCTTGTTTTACAATATTATTAATGAATTAACTATTCTTTAATTGTAAATGAGCTTCCTTATACTGAATGTATGTTATTATTCAATGTTATCTGTACATAATCTCCATACTCAATAAAACTATTTTGACAAGGAAATTAGCGAAATTGTCACCACAACAGGTGAGTGTCTACTACCACAGCTTCAGGTAATAGATGTATGCCTGCATATTTATAATACACGGTGTGTTTTTTTTTTTTAGGTGATGGGGATGTTGTGGAAGAAGGTCATTTCACCAGTGAAAGTGCCCAGATCCTTATCGGGGAGATAATGGGGTGCAATAGGGATTTAGAAAACCTAAAGCAAAACATCAATGATGTGCAAAACAAAATTAAAAACATCATTGATGTTTTAGGGAGAATCGAAAACACCCAGAAATCCCTAACTTTATTCTCGTATTTTTTTTAATATGACTATTTTTTACATATTTGAAAAGCCAAATTTTGAAGATTCACACAGTGTGTCAACATGTGCTATCTGCCATCATGGAAGATCAATGTATGCGTTTTGTGGGTGCAACCCCTTTCTCGATAATAAAGTAGGTGAGAGGAAGGGTTTGCACCCCCAAAACACGTCCATTGATCCCCCATGATGGGACCTAGCACATGCTGACATTAGGCATGGGATCAGGAGGGAAATCTCCATTTGGAATCCCAATTTGTGTGCATCTTCAAAATTTGGCATTTACAGGGGTGACATCACCCAATCTGATGAAGGCAATATCAAACACAGTTTGTACATACTCATGTCTGATATTGCCTTCACTTTATAAAAGTTGAACTTTGTAAGTTCCAGAGTTGTGTATTGTTTTATGGTTTTAAACATGCCTATTTTACGTATAAAAGGTGATTTCAACTTAATGTGACCTAAAAATATGTTATACAACAAACATGTTGGTTTGTTAAAAAATCCTTTTATAAACGCACATGAGATTGTGCTTTAAGTAAAACGTTTGATAATCAACAATGTGTGGCTTCTTCTTTCAATGCTCAAAAGCAGTTTTTGGAGTAAAGTTGTTTTTTTCAGTGACAATGGGGGTATTTTACTAAGGCAAATACACTTTGCACTACAAGTGCAGTTTCAGTGCAGTCTCAAGTGCACTTGTAGTGCAAAGTGGATTTTCCTTTAGTAAATAACACCCAACAGTGCTTTATAATTTTACACAATCACGCCATTTTCAGGACTCCCCAAATTTCGGTCATGGTGCTGAAAATGATGAATATTTTTGTCATTACATTAACAACAAAAACAAGGTGTGTGTGTGTAGCAGACCCACAACATAATAATAATAGTTAGCAGAAGAAGAGAATGTCACCTCATGTCTCAAAGAAATTTTGTTTGCACTGTTCAAGAAAAAGGCCTAAAAAAATAAGACCATTAAAAGATAACTGAGGAGACAGCTAAAAGAAAGCCAAGCAGTAAATCAAAGCAAATATTTGTTCAGTTTCAAATATATTTTTATTTAAAAAAATGTCTCAGTCTGGCATATCGATGGCCCCCCTACCCGCAAAGTATTCAAGGTATCTTAAACGGACCTCACAGGCACTCTGGGGGGGGCAAGCCAGGATGGTCAGTTTCCAGCACCGTCAGGGTTGGTTCATTCAGAATTCCGGCCCCAGGCCCAACTGAGGCAGCATAGTTCACAGAATTTCTCTTTAAAAAGTTGTGGAGAACACAGCAAGACAGGATGATGTGATTGAGTTTATATTCCGCCATGTGTATCGGTGTAAGAAAGAGGCAGAACCGGCTGGCCATTATTCCAAATGTGTTCTCCACCACTCTTCTGGCTCTGACCAGGTTATTAAAAACCCTCTGGTCCAGGGTGAGGGTCCTCATAGGGAATGGCCGCATAGGATGGTCCCCCAGCGCAAACGCTTCATCCGCAATGAAGACGAATGGGAGTCCTTCCGCATTGTCTTCTGGACGTGGCAAGTCCAAATTGCCATTCTGAAGATGCCTGTAGAACTGTGTCTGGGCAATGACTCCACCATTCGACATCCGGCCATTCTTCCCCATGTCCACATAGAGGAACTCGTAAGTAGCAGACACCACCGCCAACATCACAATACTATTGAACCCCTTGTAGTTGTAATAGTATGACCCCGAGTTGAGGGGTGGGACGATGTGGACGTGTTTCCCATCAACCCTCTCCACTTCATTGAGAGCTGAATGCATACATAATTTGTGTTACTTTGGCCAGCCCCTCCTTACTTTACACTATTGGCAGCCCACTGGACAGGTAAGAAGTGTCATAATACAAATATATAAATACCCACTGTACAAATGGAAGCGCATTTTTACATTCTGCAATTACCTATCAAGAAAGGAGAAAGAAACAGTACCATATGAAAGTATTCAGGCAGGCCCTTTCACTACATGCTTTGGTGAATTCATACAGAAATCTGACCACAAAAGAGGTAGAGGAAGTCAGCAGATAGAGGATTGGTATCGGTTGACTTAGTGGTTGGGGGGAGGGGGGTTCCAAATGTTTTTGGACCCCCCAAAAAAACCTCTGGCACTGTGCATGAATTTAAGGACACAAATAACATTTGTACACATTTTAGGGGGAGTTTAGGGTAAAGCACTA
The DNA here is from genome assembly GCF_042186555.1 of Aquarana catesbeiana. Lineage (NCBI taxonomy): Eukaryota > Metazoa > Chordata > Amphibia > Anura > Ranidae > Aquarana > Aquarana catesbeiana. The sequence goes on from NC_133329.1 coordinate 257,474,772, forward strand.
CAATGGAGCTGACAAAATACATTGTTAAGTTACTAGACTAGGTGGATATAGGCCAGGGAGAGCATGCTGGGGAGGTTAGTGAAGACAAATATGCACGAAGGACAAAAAACAGACTTTAAAAAATTCCAGCATGCATGAGGACAAAGGGAACATTCACAGCATATTACAATCATGGTAATTAGGGAATAATGAAAGAAATACAATACATTAGCAAAAATTAAATACATATAATGAGATTTTCAAGGAGAAAACTTACCTTAATATAGTCCTTCTGCAGGACCTAGATGATGGCAGAACAGGTCTCTGGGATAATGATCCCCAGAGCCTGGGGGGAGATGCCTATCGAGAACTTAAGATCCTGCAGGCTTCTCCCAGTGGCCAAGTACCGCAATGTAGCGACTAGCCTCTGCTCCGGAGTGATGGCTTGCCTCATGCAGGTATCCTACCTGCTGATATAAGGGGTCAGCAAAGCCAACAAACGGTGAAAAACGGGATCCATCATCCGGAGACAGTTCCTGAAATCATCAGGATTATTCTGACGGATCTCACAGAGCAAAGGCATGTGAGAGAATTCATCACGCTGGAGCAACCGATTCTTTGTCCATGAACTCCTCCTCACCCTGTTCATTGACTGGGCTTGTGTCAAAGTAAGAACCCCAACACCAAGCCCCCGCACAGCACGAACTCTACGACAAGTACGTACATGCAACATGGCTTCAAAACGGTCGGCTGGTCAGAATGAAGTAACAGAACGCACTGAAGAACAGCAAGGCCTGTGAAGAGCGACCTGAAAATCAGCAACGAGCGGACAAGAACGCACTGATATTTAAATACGAACTCACTGCACGCACTGAAGACCAGATACAAACCTCACAAGCACAAACTGAACAGCAGAAAAACAATCTGAAAACCATGAGTCTGAAAAGCGTGAATCATCTCTGACCAAACTTTTACTAACACGAGATTAGCAAAAGGAGCCCAAAGGGTGGCGCGCTTGGTATTGAACTGCCCTTTTATAGTCCCGTCATACGTGTTGTATGTCACTGCGTTCTTGACATTCGGAAATTCCGACTACTTTGTGCGACCATGTGTATGCAAGACAAGTTTGAGCCAACATCCTTCGTTGGAAAAAATCCGATGGATTTTGTTGTCGGAATGTCCGATCAATGTCCAATTGTGTGTACAGGGCATTAGAATGTAAGATTGCAAGGAGCAGGGCTCCTCTAACCCTCTTGTTTTGAATTGTACTGTTGATGTATTGTCTCCCTCTACATTGTAAATCACTGCGCAAACTGTTAGCGCTATATAAATCCTGTATAATAATAATAATAATGTACAATTTCCTTCAGATCTACCAATAAATATGTAGTGCAAGGGCCTGCCTGTTTGGATACAGATTTATTGGGATAGTATAGAGTAGTTATGTCCTCTGATTGTACAAGCATTGTAATTGTCAAATTTTAATGTGTATAGTGACCCTTAGGCTTGAGAAATTGATAGAAATTATTGTCATCTTTAAGTTAAGAGTTAGGATTCCATTTACTTGGTAAATGCAGTCATCATAAAATATTTACTTCTTTCAAAAGAAGTAAATCATTTCTGTAGCTTTTTACCTAAATTTTAATAAAATAAGGAATTCAGTTAATTTCCAAGTAAAAGCAATCTTGTTGTTTTTTTCCTTGTTTTCTTCCTTGTCCTAGCAGTCTTAATGTACTGTTCAGAATATAGAGGCTACCAATCCTGACTTTTACTTCTGCAAAATGCTAGTAGCCTAACTATAATGATGATCTCATAACTAAAGTACTTTCTTTTACAAAGAGTTTTAATAATATTCAATCCAGAAGATCAGCTAAACAATTAGATGGTTACATTGCATATAGGCTACATAAACAAAAAGGAAAAAAGAACAAAATAAGGAGGGATACTCAAGTCTTATAAATTCCAAGAAAGGAGACACGAAACATCTAGGAGACAAATATCACAGTCCAGAGTATCTCGGAACTCAGAAAGACGCTGCATGAAGCAAAAGAACGAAAATGTAACTTAAGTACTTTCTGAAGTAATGACCTGATCATGGAGGACAGGGTGCAAACTTGAAGAGTAATTCCACTTTTGTTGTGAAAAAAAAAAACACTTCTTTCTGGGTGATCAATGTACAATGTACATTGCAGAGATTTTAACAAACTTTGTTGCAGATTCCTACCTGTTTCTCCTCTGAAGAAAAAGTGGTTTACTTGTCTATGACTTTTGAATACTGAATTTGAATTAGCTGGTGCACTTGCAGGGCTCTAATGAGGAATGCTACAATGTCTGTATTGCTTTAGAAGTGATTAGCCCTTTAGGAGCATCTCACCAAGGATGATTTTTTTTTTTTGCTTGGGAGGCCTAAAATCTAACTTGTATCTTAGTGCAGACTTCTGGGAAAATCCCTCAACCAATCACACAGTGTACATACACAAACTGTGTACAGATGCCTCCTATTGCATTTTACAGAAAATTACAGCACTGCAGATTGAAAAGGAAAGCTAATTTTAATACCATACAATTACAATATGGCTTGTGTTAGAACTATAGTTGTTATTTTTTTTTTAATATAATATATCTTTTCCCATTAAAGTGGAGTTACCCATTACCTTTAACTTTCTAATCTGCATGCTTTTCAGTCACTTGAGGAGTATTAAAGAGATGGCCAAGAAGTTATTATTCTCAGGCAGGCTATACATTCCAATTCTGTTTGAAATGTTTCATTTTAAGAATATTCATTTGATTTTCTAATCGTTAGTGGGGTATTCAAAGGGGCAGGATGGAACATTTTTCTTAAGTGAACAGTGTATGTGGTTTTCATCCAGAGAATTATTTCCATTGAAGTATCAAATATTAAACCAAATGAAATTTTAAATGGGTGAATCTTGATATTTCGTTTGGAATTGCTGCATTGATTATCAAAAATATATAAACCCCCTGTTTGAATATATAATGGAATGCATGATTAAAAAATATCTACTGTTAGATAAAATATCTACTACTAGTTAACCACTTCCGGACCACCCACCATCGTTATACGTCGGCTGTTTGAAGAGGAGTATCGTTGGTATGGCAGCAGCTAGCTGCCATAACCCCGGTATCCTCTTCTTCAGTGAGCGGTCCGGTTTATGATAAAAGTGATCTCTGCGGCGGATTTGCCGTGAGATCACTTTTATCGGCGGCGGGAGAGGACCCCCCCGCCGCGCTCCCGTGCCCTCCGCCGCTTCCTGGAGCCTTCAGTAGTGGCAGAGGCAATCAGATCTTCACCCTTGCTGGGCATGGAGATGAGTGAAGGGAAGTCCATCTACATAACAATGCAAGGTGGAAGTGACGTCAAAACGTCACTTCCGCCAACAGTGACGCAAATACGGTGTGACAGAGAGTATTGCAACGACTGCCATTTTATTCTCTAAGGAGTTAGGAAACAAAATGTATAATGTTTGAGGGTTTTAAGTAATTTTCTAGCAAAAAAACCTGTTTTTAACCACTTAAGCCCCGGACCATTTGGCTGCCTAAAGACCAGAGCACTTTTTGCAATTCAGCACTGCGTCGCTTTAACTGACAATTGCGCGGTCGTGCGACATGGCTCCCAAACACAATTGATGTCCTTTTTACCCACAAATAGAGCTTTCTTTAGTGGTATTTGATCACCTCTGAGGTTTTTATTTTTTGCGCTATAAACAAAAATTTTGAAAAAAACGCATTATTTTTTACTTTTTGCTATAATAAATATCCCCAAAAAATATATTAAAAAAAACAATTTTTTTCCTCAGTTTAGGTAGATACGTATTCTTCTACATATTTTTGGTAAAAAAAATCTCAATAAGCCTTTATTGATTGGTTTGCGCAAAATTTATAGCGCCTACAAAATAGGGGATAGTTTTATGGCATTTTTATTGATAATTTTTTTTTTACTAGTAATGGCGGCGATCAGCGACATTATGACAGACAGATTGGACACTTTTGGTGAGATTTTGAGACCATTCACATTTATACAGCGATCAGTGCAATTAAAAATGCATTGATTACTGTGTAGATGTGACTGGCAGTGAAGGGGTTAACCACTAGGGGCAGTGAAGGGGTTAAGTGTGTCCTAGGGAGTGATTCTAACTGTGGGGGGGCATGGCTATGTGTGACATGACACTGATCATCGCTCCCGATCACAGGGAGTGGTGATCCATGTCCTGTCACTAGGTAGAATAGGGAAATGCTTGTTTACACAAACATTTCCCCGTGATTCCTCTCCGTGAGACGATTGCGGGTATCCCCGCGGACATCGGGTTCGTGGGACCCGCGATCACACTCACGGAGGTCGCAGGGGGCTCGCGCGCGCACGCAAACTGCTTCTTTAAGGGCAACGTACAGGTATGTTAATCTGCCTGTACGTGCCCTTCTGCCGACTTATGTCGGTGTGAGCCGGTCGGCAAGCGGTTAACTTGTAAACAGCAAATCTCAGAAAGAGGCTCAGTCCTTTTTTCTGGTTCACAATTATGCAATCTTCAGTTTATTGCAGAAGTATGTAGACTCTGCTGTGTACTGCATTGCTACCACTGTCTCATGCAGGACCTACTTAAGGAGCCGATTGCCTCCTATTACCTACCCTCCTGACATTTTGGGTATATTTCCAGGTAACTCTCTAAAGTATGGTAAAGCAGTGGGTGATTCTGTTACTCACTCTTTTTATACTTCGTGTGTTTCTTTTTTAATAAAACATGCAAACACAAAATAAAAACAAAAAAGTGAAAAAGATAAAAATAAAACAGCTAAACAACCACCCCCCTCCCCTAAAACATTTTTTTTTTCATATTATTATTTACATTTTTTTGTTAAGAAAAGCCATGCTTTTAAAAAATGCAGCTTTTAATGGATGAGTCAGCAGAAAAAAAGTGACTTCTGCCCTCGAATCAACAACAAAAGGGACTGAAATTTACTCAAGCTCAGTACACTAATTGCTATCTATGGACAGGGCTGCTGATAGGGATGTACAACCGTCCCTGTTGTACCGGGCCTGGGCCCCTTCATCTCAACATGGGGGCCTGGGCAGCTTCATAGTTCAGTTAAAAAAGATGTGCTTACTAAACTACACCTCCTTTCTACTTTCTTATGGGTGTGTATTATTACATTTTCCTGGTCTCCATCTGGTTGACAGAGGAGGTGAGAGCAGAGGTGACGCTTTTTCTGGTGTAGTGATCTCAATAAACCTGCTCCACTCCGCTCTATTAGCCAGATGCTAAGACTGATGTGAAGCAGCTGATAGGGAGCAGCAAGTCTAATCTTGGAGGTGACAGGTGGTGTGGCTGCACTATAACACTAATATCTATTTAGACTCCACAGAATCCTCACTGTGCTTATGATAATCAGAATTATGATAATAAAATAGCACAGCAGATGCTGTATGGCTCTGTCACAGTGTCACATGGCCGTTGAGTGCTGACTTTGTTATCTAATGGTTGTACTATGTGCTACAGACTGCAACACAGTACAGCCATAAGAAAGTCAGCACCCAGCAGCCATGTGACACTGTGACAGAGCCATACATCATCTGCTGTGCTGTGTGATTGTCATAATTCTGACGATCATAAGCACTGCGAGATGCTACTTTACACTTGTGTTTGGGGGAGCAGTAAAAATGTGCAACTGGGCTGTGTTTTTGCTGCCCCAACCACTCCCCTTTAACCCCCTTATGCCCCAGAAGCCCAAATGTGTGATGGTAAAAAGCTGAGCTTTAATGTCCAGATGACGCACATATGCGTTGCTGGGTGGCCACTGCATTTTGATTTGAGGCAGGGCCAGGGGTGGGGTCGAAGGTGGGGCCGAAAAGGGGGCCCCATTAGTCAGGCTGTACGGGGCCCCATGATTTCTGTCTATGGAGTTGGTCAACTCTCTCTGCCCTCTCACTTTCAGCTACAACACACTGAAACTATGTCTGCTCACTGAACTCATCTTACAGTGAGGGTCTGGGTTATTCACTTCCCACAGCTTATTGGTTGATGAGAGTCTCTAACCAGGGTCAAAAGCTGTCCAGGACATTATGGATCAGCACCAAAATTTGCCAACCTTAAATGACACAATGTATAATAATGCTGGTGATTCCCTCCCCTTCAGAAATATAGTTGCAATTTTCTTTTTCATTTTTGGCTTTCTGGGAGGTAATGCTGCTTTAGCTGTAACTCACACACACCTTTGAACAACCCCAAAAAATAAAATAAATAGTGTTTGTTTCATTATTCTCAGAGCTTTTCTAGCTATCCATGTAATGATTTTGAGGGGGTTCCAAATAGCATAGCAAGAACAATTAACTACTGTCTGTGATACTTTTTTTTTTTTTGCACTAACAACCAAATATTCAGGACAAGCTTTTGGGGCGTGTCCCCTTCTTCAAGGTCTAAGCAGTATTAATTATTCCACAAAGTTTAAGGCTCGGTTCACACATGGGCGGCACGACTTGCAGGTCGCCTCAGCGAGGCGACCTGCAAACGACTGCCGGGGCGACTTGCGAGACGACTTCTGCATAGAAGTCTATGCAAGTCGCCCCAAGTCGCCCCCAAAGTAATACAGGAACCTTTTTCTAAGTCGGAGCGACTTGCGTCGCTCCGATTAGAACGGTTCCATAGCACAGAACGGGAGGCGACTTGTCAGGCGACTAGGTCGCCTGACAAGTCGCCCCAGTGTGAACCGAGCCTAAGTAGAATGTTAGGTAGGAAAATGCAAAAAGCAAACAAACAAAAAAACACAAACAAACGTACACAGCAAGGTGAGTGGGATTGTAAAACTGTTGGATAATGATTTAGAATACTAAGGTTTATATTTAGTCTATTATCTTGTGTGTCAAATATAATTGTCATTCATAGTTCAAAAGTTTCCCTTTACTGAGTAGTTTTAGAGTTCCCTTAAAGAACTAAAACATTCACGTCTTTCATAGCGTGGTCTGGTTGTGAGAAATTATGTCACACAGGTGTGCAGAAATCAGTTTCCTTATTTCCATGTTGGTGTGTCTGTGTAAATTCATCCTTGTTTGTAATTTCTCTTCTATTTCGCCAGCATAAGATCCCTTGCTGCATACTTTGCACTAGATGAGGTACACAACATTACTAGAAGTTCAGGTGTATGACTCTGTGATATTGTAGGTCCCTTTTGTGTGTGTGACACTTTTGGGTAGATTGATTTGGCTGCACAGTTTGCAGCGTTTTGTGTTGCAGGACATGTTTCCTTTATGTGACATCATAATCAGAATGAAGTTTCCTGATGACTAGTTTATGTCTGAGAGCTAAGCACTAATTAGATATGACACTGATATTTCACTGTCCAGCACTGGTCTTCTGGTTTGTGTTATGTGGCAGAGCTGTGTAAATATCAGGACTAGATAGACATAAATACATATACTTTATCAGGTTTAAATTGAATATAAAAATAACAAACCTGTTATGCTTAACTGCCATGTGTCATGGTTTTGCACAGAGCAGACTGGATATTCCTCTTCTCAGGTCCCTCTTCGGCTCTCCTGGCCTCTCGCTCTAGTCAAGTGCCTCCACAGCAAGCAGCTTGCTATGGGGGCACTCGAGCCGAGTCACAGCTCTATGCGTCCATTCAGACATGGCGTCCCGGTTTGACCCTGCACCTCCAATCCTGATTCACTAACTAACGTTGATTGACAGCAGCAGTAGCCAATGGCACCGCTGCTGTGCCTCAGCCAATCAGGTGGAGAATCCCGAATGGCCGAGGCACTTGTGGACATCAATGGAGAGAGATGGGGCTCTAACGTCCTGCAAGCTCACTGCAAGCGCACTGCTCCAGTGTGAAAGCATTCAGGCTTTCACACTGGGGCTACAGGGGAGGTGTTTTTCAGGCGCTTTACAGGTGCTATTTTTAGCCCTTTAGCGCCTGAAAATGCCTCAGTGTTTAAGCAGTCTTAGGGGGCTGGGACAGCTGCTGCACACAGAAGGTTTTTTATACTAATGCATACAATGCATTAAGATAAAATACCTTTTGACTTTACAATCACTTTAACGATGCTTTATTGTAAAGGAAACCTCCTTTAAAAAAAATATATACAGTATGTGTAGTATATGCTACTGTTGCTGATTTTATTCTGAAAATGTTAGTTACCTGCTTGCCTCTGGCTTTGGTATGTTCACTGGCCAGGTACTACTGTATGATGCAACCACAGATGCAGCCAATAAAGTTGTAACTCCTAATCAGCATACTTATTCCAGGACACTGATTTAAAAGTAATAGAGCCAGATGATCAGCTTTAGATGTCAAATGTCAAAAAGCTATAATTTTGCTTTTTAAAAGCAGACACTTTTTCATAGTTCAAATATACTCATAAAGAAAAATGAAAACTTATTTTATTTAACTGTTCTTAGCCACTTGCCTACTGGGCACTTTCAACCCCTTCCTGCCCAGGTCAATTTTCAGCTTTCAGTGCTGTCGCTCTTTGAATGACAATTGTGGGGTCATGCAATTTATCACCCAAACTAAATTTGTATAATTTTTTGAGACCTGATTGAGCTTTCTTTAGGTGGTATTTAATTGCCACTGGGTTTTTTTATTTTTTTCTAAACAAACAAAAAAAGTCTAAAATTTGGGAAAAAAAAATGTCATACTTTATGTTATAAAATATTGTAAATAAGTAATTTTTCTCCTTCACTGATGTGCACTGATGAGGCTGCACTGATGGGCTTTGATATGCTGCACTAAGGAGCTTTAATATGCTGCACTGATGGGCTTTGATATGCTGCACTGATGGGCAATGATAGGCTGCACTGATGGGCACTGATAGGCTGCACTGATGGGCCCTGACAGGCATCACTGATGGGCACTGATTAGCAGCACTTATAGGCACTCATTGACACCACTGGTGGGCACTGATTGGCCGCACTGATGGGCACTGTTGGGGCTGCACTGATAAGCAGGACACTAATTATCACTGATGAGGAGGCACTGATGAGGCTGCACTGATAGGCGGCACACATGGGCACTGATAGGCTGCACTGATGAGCACTGATGGGCAGCAATGATGAGCACTGACAAGCATCACTGATGGGCACTGACAGGCATCACTGATGGGCACTGATTGGCAGCACTGATTGGCATCACTGGTGGACACTGATTGGCAGCACTGATGGGCATTGTTGGGGCTGCACTGATAATCAGGACACTAATTATCAGTGTAGATGTCCCCTGTGTGCGTTGCCAGTTATGGGCTCTCCTCTCCTCATGTGCTGTCAGCGTGATGAAAGGATTGCCGATAACTGACAAATCCTGTTTACCCTTTGGTCACAAGGTAAAGAGCCACTGTGATTGGCTCTTTACCATGATCTGTGATCAGACACAGCGATCACAGATCACTGCCGATGCATGCCTTAGGGGCTGAGCGAGGAACGCAATCATAGGAGAACGTCATATGATGTCCTCCCGGCAATGTGCAACAGCGCTGTAGCTGTCATTTGGCTATAGCGTGGTCGTGAAGAGGTTAAAAGAGAAGTTTGGGATAAAAAAACAAACTTACATACTCACCTAGTTGGATGCAGCATTAATCAGATGCTGCATCTGTCCCCCACTGCCTCTAAGGCCAAGAACTCAGCGATCAAAGACGGCTGATTACTCAGTTCTTGGTCTTCACTGAGCTCTCTACTCTGCCCCTCCAAAGCTTACTGGAGCTCTGAGCTGTGCAGGGGGCGGGGACAGCTGGCTGACAGTCAGGCATGTGGGTGGATCTCAACATCAGGATCCATTCAGAGCCTGGACCAGCTAAGTAACATCAGCCAACAGTGGACTGCTTTCAACTGAATACGGATCACAGGAGTGCAGAACAAAGTGCATTCATGTGACCCACAGTAGAAGTGGGGCCAAAAGAGCATTATGTTTAACTTTTGTAATTATTTTCATTCATATTTATTTTACAAAAACACATTTATTAAATGGGGTTATCTGTGAATTCTACTTTACAAAGTTAGACACCACCCCTACAAGGAAATGTTTACCTCATCGATGTGTCACCTGGCCAACAGACATCTTACTTATGTGTAAGTGCCAGTCTCCTGGGTACCTGCACCATATTAATTCAGTTATGTCACTACATGTCACACATTTAAAAAAAAAAACTTTCCTTCTTTTAATTCCTCCTTCCAACAAAAAACCCCCAAAAAACCCATATTTTACATTTCTTGTTCTGACGGGTTGGATAGGTTATATTCCTTCCCCAACCTCCAACCCATTGCACTTGTATTCACAGTATGTTTGCATTCATAAATGACAGGAGAGACTCCGGCAAAATGTTTCACAAGTCTTGTTGATGGGCACAGTCTTTCAGATTCAGCATTAGCACTAAATTAAGAACCTTAAAATTTTTTTTCTTATTTTTCTAAAACCTTATATTGCAAGTATTAATCTGAATCTTTTCGTTTGTCCCCTCTCTCCTGAATGTTTATCAGAACAAATTTGCGGTGTGGTTTGGCACAGACAAACTGCCAACAATATGAACATCTTTCATCTCTGTTCCAGAAACTTCTCCAATCTCTCTCCACCAGGACTCTGGAAGTGAAAAACAAGAGTAGAATCAAATTCTTATCCACAATATCTGCTCGCTTGCTATGTTTACTTATAGTGCCCTCCTTGGAAACCAGGAACTTAGTATTCCTGGCTTCTGCAACTCTGAACAAATTATTAAAACAACCATGATTTTTTTTTAGGCTGAACCCACTCTAAAATGGATCCCCATGGTATGATGAAAATTTTAAAAAATTAACGTGAATGTTGCTTGTCAAAAAATTCTAATTTTAAACGCTAAAAAAAAAAACAATGCATTTATCTGTACCTTAAGACCTATGCACTAACTCCCCTTTCAGGTGGACAAAGCCTAAACCTTTTGGAACTTTTTCCACCTGAATGAAAATAAAAACAAAAAGAAAGAAAAATACAATAACTTCAGCGGCTAGAATGTCTTCCTACCAACTCTTGTCTTAAACAAAATGTATTCGGCTGCTAATTGAGCACATAGCCAATGACCATTTATTCAGCTGCTAATTGAGGGCATCCTTAATAACATTCAACAAAGTCACATAAATACCCAGGTTAAAGTGGCTCCGGATTTTGTCAACCATGTTGAGAGGTTGGTAGAGAGCGTGATGGTACAGGACAGAAACTGTCATGGGCTCTGGCGTGCATGCAGAGGCAGGCGGAGGTATCAGCCAACTTCAAGCTGGAGGCAGGTTGATATTTCCTTCTGTCGGAGGCATGACCATGATATCCTTTGTGTGCCGGGTCAATACACAGTGGTGAATGAGAAATGTTGGGAAGATTTCACTCTGTGTTCTGGATGGAGAGATCATTGCTGGGAAGGAAGCACCTGGGTATTATTTGGGACATAGACGAGTTTGTTTCTTTGTCCAAAAGGATACCGATATAATGTTAGTCATGGAACTAGGGTGTTCCTTGAACCTAACTGTCATGTACCTTGTGGAGATTGAGCTGTAGAGGGGGCTTCTCTTGCACCTCCTGTCCAACACCCCTGGTAGTGATGACAGGGAGTGGAGAACACAGAGTGGCACGAAGGCCGATGTGGCAGATGGCTCAGGCTGGGTCTTGGCAGGAACCAGGGGGCTGGAGAGCGTTGGGTCGGAACTGAGAAGAGGAGCTCAGTGTCCCTGGATCAGCAGCTGGAAGCGTATCCGGGACGTAAGCCAGGGGGTCATCAACAGCCGGACAGAGCAGGTACCAAGACGTGAGGCTGAGGCAGAGACGGGACACAGGCCAGGTTCGGTACACAGTCACTGAAGCACAGGAACATTAGGCAGAAGCGGAGCCAAGCACAAGCCGGGGTTACAAGTAGACAGGCAGAGGTCAAACAGAAGGTTCAGGCAATCCCGGTCAGGATACAGGAAACTGGTACAGATCAGGTAAACAGGCACTAAACAGGCACTAGCTGAAAAGACCACTCAGCACAGTGTGCATGTCACTGGCAGGTTTAAATAGGTGAACTAGCGCAAATGCGCGCACGTGTGTACAAGCGCGCACCAATGCACGCACGCATGTGTGCGCCGGCTCGCACACGCATGCACCGGTACATGTTTTTTCTTGTGCATCTCTTGGAATGTCCACACCTGCACACCACTGCACGCTTGTTACCCAGGTTTCTCTTACACTAACAGTAGATAGAGATGCGTGATATACCCTGGGCATGGTCTCTGAAATCCAGGCACAGGAATGAAATTTTGTGGTTTGTCATTGTTTCAGGTTTATATGTGTTAGACTCAAAATTTTTATAGGAAGCTCTCGCATTTATCTATGCAAGTTGAGGGACAAATTGACAGTAAGGTCTCTTCGTACAAGTTAGAGGCTTTGCTGCCAATTCAGAGCTATGAAATACTGCTGGCATGCCTAAATTGCGTTAGGAAAGGCCATTGTGAGCAAGCCTGCCTAATCCCGACCTGTATTTACAGTAAAGGGTTATAGGAGGTTGGGAGCGGGATGCGTAATTTGATGGGTCACATATATATTTATCAGACTGAGACAGAAGTACAGTTAAATCACACTTGTTTAATAATAAAAGCAAAAAGAACAAACGTAGCAAAAAACATAGCCAAAGTACAGTAGCCAGAACGGATAGTCAGCCAAGCCAGAAGTCAGGGATCAATGTAGTGGAACAGCAAGCAGGATCTGGAGCCAGAAGGGATGTCTGCATAGCAAGTCTTTAAACAGAAACACAGGAGATGTTTCTGTTTAGTTGACCAAGGCGAAAGCAGAGATCCACTGGGCTGAACAACTTAAGTAGGCAAAACTGACGAGCAAGATATTATCAACAGCTGAATAACTGTGGAGGGATAGAAGCTGGCAATTAGCCAACAGCTGAGCGGCCAGTTCTGAGAAGGAAGGGTCGAGCCCAGCCCTGACAGTACCCCCCCTCAATGACCCCTCCCCCTCGGAGGACCACCAGGCTTGACAGGAAAACGTCTATGGAAATCATGGAGGAGGACAGGGGCATGTACGTCCGAGGATGAGACCCAAGAGCGTTCCTCCGGACCGTACCTCTTTCAATGCACCAGGTACTGTATTCACCCACGGAACCTACGGGAGTCAACAATGGACTGTACTTCATACTCCTCAGGGTTCTCAACCTGTACAGGGTGAGGACGTGGCACCGAGGTGGTAAAGCGGTTGCAGACCAAAGGTTTTTTATAAGGAGACATGAAATAGATTAGAAAAACGCATATTAGAAGGAAGGTCTAATGCTTAAGCCACTGGGTTAATCCTGCGAAGAACACAGAAAGGCCCAATAAAGTACCGGGTAAGAATGAGACGATGTAATTCAAACTTGACAAGAATAGAGCCCATCGTGCCCTTCTGGGAGAGAGGCGTTTAGCCTCAGACAAGAATGTGAGATTCTTATGGTTAGTAAGAATGAGAACCGACACAGGGGTAACTTCGAGGAGATGTCTCCATTCTTTCAGGGCTAAAATGATCGCCAACAGCTCTCTGTCACTAATCTCATAATTGCACTCCGCAGGTGACAATTTCTTGGAAATGTAGCCACAAGGATGCATAGCGCTCTCAGAGGTAGGCCGTTGAGACAGAAGGGCGCCAACACTAGTCTCAGAAGCATCAACCTCAAGGATAAAAGGTAACATAGGATCAGGATGTGCCAACAAAGGAGGAGAAACAAAGCCAGTCTTGAGACTCTGAAAGGCCTTAAGAGACTCCGGGGACCAACTCTGTGGGTTACCTTCCTTTCTGGTGATATCAGTCAGGGGCTTGACAAGAGACGAGAAGTTACGAATAAACTTCCGATAATAGTTGGCATAGCCCAGGAAAGGCTGCAGAGGACATAAACCCACAGGTTGGGGCACTGTAGGACTGCCGAAAGTTTCTCTGGGTCCATCAAAAAACCAGCAGTGGAAATGACATAACCCAGGAATTTAACCTGTTCATGATGGAACTCGCACTTCTCCAGTTTATAATAGAGATTGTTCTCTCTTAGTTTCTGAAGCACATGATAGACATCTATGTGGTGGCTCTCCAGGGACTTGGAAAAAAATGAGGATATCATCAAGATAAACCACCACACATAACTGCAACAAATTTTGGAGGACATCATTAATAAATTCCTGGGGAATGGCCGGGGCATTACAAAGGCCAAAAGGCATTATGAGGTACTCATAATGGCCTGTTCTGGTATTAAATGCAGTTTTCCACTCGTTGCCCTCCTTAATCCTCATGAGATTATATGCCCCTCTCAAATCAAGCTTCGTGAAAACCGTTGCTCCCTTGAGGTGGTCAAATAACTCCGTAATCAATGGAATTGGATAGGCATTCTTAATTGTGAAACAATTGAGACCCCTATAATCAATACAAGGTCTCAGTTCACCACTCTTCTTCTTCACAGAAACCAGCAGCAGCAGGAGATGGAGATTTGCGGATGAAACCTCGAGAAAGTGCGTCTGCAACATAGTCCTCCATGGCCTTATCCTCCAAGACCGACAAAGGGTAAACCTGGCCACGAGGGGGTATGGCACCAGGTTGAAGGTCAACTGCACAATCATATGGCCGGTGTGGAGGCAAACTACCGGCTTGACCTTTGTCAAAAACATTGCTAAAATTGCGGTACTCCTCCGGCAGGGAGGAGAGTAAAGAGGTGCACAGGACCTTGGCTACCTTCTGGAAGCATTGACTCATGTATAAAACTGCGCTTAGGACAGGTCTATAGGGCAAGAAACCACAGGTTGCTGCCCCCCTTACACAGAGCACCCACGTTAGGTGCCCTGTCAAGCGTGTTTCAAAAACTAAAAAATGGGTTTATTTGGCGCTACCTAAAAACCTAAGTATTAGGTCTGTACCGGGATAGCCTTGCGGAGTATTTAAATCATAACAATCTTGTATATCTATATGGCATACAATATTATGGAGTCCATTCCCCATCCCCATGAAATATTAAATATGGAGATGAGATGAATTATATGGGTGTATCCACACTGATATAATGATTAAAGGTGTGCAATATTGAGACCAATGTAAGTATATATAACAATATGCCCCACGGCAAAAGGTTAGAACACAACAAACCCTACTGGAGCTGGAGGCTATACCTCAATATGTGCACTATCAAAAAATATTCCATGTACTACAAACAACCCCTTACATAATTATCTGCATACATAAATAATTACATAACCGCACATATGGTGTGCATCAGGGGGTGGAGGTTGCTCACAGACCAATAAGAATATTGCATACAATGCACCTAGGTCAAACTGCCTTATTCACAAGCCATATATAGATCAATTTATGGAATGGAAATCGCATACACGCATAGCAGTTCGTATTATTAAGAGTTGCAGCAGTTACAGCTCAATAGAGTATAGTAGTCCCATATATTAACACTATGTCAAGTTAGGAGTTTCCCAAGGGTGACTTTGGTGCAGAGACAGTTGCCTGGTGACTTTGGTGCTCCCCCTTGTGGTTGCCTACTCACCAGCTCCCGGAACCCCTACAGGGGTAATGCGCCTGTAGTGTATTAGGATGGAACTCTCTGCTTGCTGCTTGCTGCTTGCTGCGGTGGGTGCCTTCGGTGTAACCAGCTCCCAAAACCCTTTGCAGGGGTAGTACGCCTGCAGTAAGATGTAGATGGAACTCTCCGCTTGCTACTTTCTGCGATGGATGCCTCCTGTATATCCTATTAGGTGGAGGTATTGCAATCCCTCGTGCATCAAAAGATAATAAAAAGAGCTTCCATAGCGTAATAAAGTAAGGCCACTTTATTTAAAAAACATGTATAAAACAAAATAATAAAAAATATAAAAAAATATATAAAAAAAAGTCCCCAAAACTTGTGTATTCCTACCCAGTGAATGGCTGGGCTAGGATACCAATAGTTCCTGACAGATAGACAAAATTTAAAAGTCCCTCCTTCAGAGCATAGAACGAGATGGGGGATAGGACAGCCAGATGCTGATATAGCGTTCCACCCTCTCGTGTGCCCGGAGGAGACGTGAAGAGCGTGGTGCCGTCGTGCGCGCTTCGTCACATGATGTCCTCAGCAACGGTACCACACTCCTGCATATTGTGAAATTTATAAGGAGAGAGCGTCCATGTTTAGCCCGCCCCTCGGGATACAAGCAGAGGTTTACATATATATCTGCTAGGGGGCTGCTACTCAAATAGTTTAATCCAGGATAGTTTCCCATCGGCCAAATTAGGAAATCTATGCATCAGGTGTGCATTCCCATTTTAGCAAAGATTATTAGGATAAGGTAAAATAAGAAGCGCTCTCCGCTAAGAAATAACAAAAAGAATATTCATTCATAGTGTATGCAATTGAGGGAGCTACCCCGGCTGGTACACAGGGGGAAAAAACATGTAAATCAGTCAGATATAATACCCGATGTTATAAGGGGTACATATGCGATGCATCTAATATAATATACAATAAAATTACATACCATAGAGTGCAATTCCATGCCCAGAAAAATAGAAGATAGCATAATGATACCAGCAATATTGAGGCGTCCTTGGACATCAATAGTACAATAGTAACTAGAATGTAAGTTTATATTACTCTAGATGTATTACTACCTATGGAATGGGGGACATCTGACCCTGAGAGGGGACATAAGGAGCCTAAAGAGGGGAGGGATATGATGGTGTCTATATCGTATATGACCAACCAAATCTCCATTTGCCCCACAAAAATTACCGTCATACAAAAAAATAAATACAAAATAATAAATAAGTGAGTATAGGTGCATAAATGGTGGATGCCTACTTACAAACCACCGCATAAGGTCCTAAAAATAAAAGAAATATGAGTCACACATTCCTGCATAGGGTCCACTTAATGGGTACCCTGTATAGTGAAAAATTGTACTCAATAGTGGAAAACAACTATAATGTGGTGGTGGGATCTCCAATAATATCCTACTTAGATATTATTGTACGTGACGTTATCTATGTATATGTGTATAAGTATTATGGGCACTGATTGCGTGTGCCTATATTACGGTAGACAGCCTCATTTAGGACAACTGAGTGACATTAAATAAATTAAATATTATTGTATATAGTACCCTCAATCCTGTGGGGTGTGTACCAGTGAAATATACTAGTGTTACAAATAACCTATAGGGAAAGCCTCTGTGGCTAATTGTAGATATGTGACATATACCCTATGTGGTATAGGTGTATATACGGTGGAAGAAATGAAGATCCTGGACTTAGGACTGAAGTATGCACCAGAGAAATCTTTGGATAAATTTGAAACATATATAGACCTCAAAAAGTTTATGAGAAAGCTCAATCTCAAAAAACACTTTGCCCTAAATGAAGGTACACGGTCAAGTGTGGAATCGCTTTATGTACACACCCAACTCAAGAATAAATCCATCTTTAACCGAAATACCCCAGGAAACCAATGTATGGCAGCATTTGAGAAAATGGTAGAAGAGGACCTAAGGAAATTGGAAAAAAACAACAATCATAAAGCTAAAAAGATCTGGAAAACCATTAAGGCACTAAGTAAAGAAAAACGAGGTGGTTATATGACCAGCAGATAAGGGGGGAGGACTGGTGATCCTCAACAAGGAAGATTATGAGGAGGAAATGAACAATCTGTTACAAGTAGAGAACACATATAAGAAACTAAAAGGGAACCCTAATGCCGCGTACACACGGTCGGACTTTTCGTCTACAAAAGTCCAACGGACGCTGACGGACTAAAGCTGGCTGGTAATCCGATCGTGTGTGGGCTTCTCCGGACTTTCAATGGACTTTTTTAGCCTCAAATCCGACGGACTTTAGATTTGAAGCATGCTTCAAATCTTTACGTCGTAACTACGACGGACCCCGAAGTCCGCTCGTCTGTATGCTAGTCCGACGGACAAAAAAACGACGCATGCTCATAAGCAAAAACTAAACGGAAGCACTCGGTCTAGTAAAACTAGTGTTCGTATTGTAGGTAGCACATTCATCACGCTGCAAAATCTGTGATCGTTGAATGCAGCGCATTTTATTTCTTCTTTACGAAGGCTCTATAAAGAACGAAGGTGTTTTGCTGTTCATAATCAGAGTTCTCCCAAACTGATTTCTGGATTCTTTTTCTCTTTGATCTCATGAATGATATAGTATGCATTTTAAAAACAATGTTTCCATACTAATAATACTTTTTCCCCTTTTTTTTTTTTAGGTTTGTAAAGTTACCACAAAGAACCCATTATTCTGTTTTTTTTTTTATAGTGATTATTTTTTAGTTTTTAGATAAAGTTAACCCAAAGCACCGTTTTTGGTTACGTAAATTTTTTGATTTTCAAGACTTACCACTTGAACATTATTAACATTAGTAATGTATTTTTGGTGTGTTTTTTTTCAAACTCAATGAGATTGTTGTCCCTTGTTAATTTAACAT